>NC_061470.1:9053357-10341601 GCF_022581195.2 Helicoverpa zea | reverse complement strand
TTACCGTACTTATAAACGATGTCGATCTCCTAACTATTGGATTGACGCCGAATATTCTCACAGTCTTAAATGATCACCTCAAAATCAGCTCAAATCCATCGTTCCATATAATAATCTAGAACAAAAGCAGTAATAAAACAATTAAATCAGATTCATCTGATATCGCAGTAAAGGACTGCCGGGAAAAACGGTCGTCCGTAAGGTAAAACGGACAAATTTAATTATGCCGTTCGGAAATGGACTAGAAAATTGAATGGAAGGTATTCGTGGTAGATATGCAGGTGTATCGGACCGTTTGGTTAATTTAATTAGTTATACGACATTTTTGGAGGGTCCATTCTTATGTGGAAATGTTGAGAATATTGGGTTTTGGGAATAGTACCCATTAATACCCGTACAATGTATTGATCATCACTTCTAAGGAAGCGTGCTTCTTAATGACTTTATCTTCAGTTTAACATCAGCCGAAACTGTGACTTATCTCGAGCCTATCAAAATATGAATTGAAACGCGCCTGTATCAGATTGTAGTTAGCCGTTTCAGATATTTTCAGGTTTCCACACGATGATCTTCTTCCGTCGTGGTGGCCTAGTGGGCAAAGAACCAACCTCTCGAGTATGAGGGCGCGGATTCGAATCCAGGTCAGGCAAGTACCAATGCAACTTTTCTAAGTTTGTATGTACTTTCTAAGTATATCTTAGACACCAATGGCTAATAAAAAAAAGGTGAAGGAAAACATCTTGAGGAAACCTGGACTATATAGTCTGAAATCACCAACCCGCATTGAGCAAGCGTGGTGATTAATGCTCAATCCTTCTCCGTGTGAGAGGAGGCCTGTGCCCAGCAGTGGGACGATAAAAAAAGGCTGTTACTGATCTTCTTCCACATTTGTTACCGGTGTTTAGTATAGGTACACTTCCAATGTACATCAGTATTAAAATCATTTTCGTACTTAGCTGCAAGCGTCTTGCCCTACCTGGCTAAGATCTACAAGATATTTACTAGATTAAATCAAGCTAGGTAATTCTGTAATACCAGGCGAGGTTAGAAGCCGCACGATGCGTTTGATTGCAGCCACTGGCTTGCTCTGCAGCCAATTGAAGCGAATACCTGGGTCATGGCATCATTATTGAGATATGGAGGTATTTAGGCTACCTGTTGAGAGAGGTTAGAAATTACATTATTTTTATTAGTAAATATCATCAACCCGTGATTGCATCCGCGTCCCGAGGCAATTGCTTCTTACACCGGGATAAAAGTAGCCTATATGTTGTTCTGCTAAATAAACTATATTACTTTCAAGTTACAAAATAAAGTAGTTTTTTCGTGAAAGAGTAACAAACATCCATTCGTAGATACGTACATAAAAAGTTTTGCGTTTATAATATTATTAGTAAGGAAGTGTAGATAAAGAAAAGCGAGCCTAAATTCCTTTCAGATATCCAACTCAATCAGAAACTCGTTTAGTCCATGTGCGTTATTACCGACTTGCGTATGTGTCTGGCCAACTTGCATATGGATTTAAATCCATATTATGAATAGGCCAATTAAATAGTAAATTGAAATAATACAAAATAACACACGTAAACCTATACAAATATCCCATGCGTGCCATTCTTATTGAAACAGTCATAAAAAATATAATGTATCTCACTTTCAACTAATACTTCAAGATCCCAAGTTCAGTAACACGTATTTTCACATCATTCAACGATCTGTTTACAAGTACTCCCACGTTTATCGCTCGATCGCAGCTCACAATAGATTAGGAACTACACTTAGATCTTAGCATGAGCTCCTCTAGTTGATACTGAGACAAATTGTCTACTTACATGCAGGATTAGTTGTCTGCATCGTTTTCAGTTGCTTTGAGAGTTTCGAGAAAAAGTTGAGTGATTTTAGTAGAAGAAATAGTGATGATTGTCAAGCCGCGTCCATTTTCCAAAACATAAAATTAAATGTTAGAAAATATCCTTCCTAATATTAATGTCATGTATTTCCACAAAGTAACGCATGATTCGACAGTATATCGAAACAAAATGACAAAGAATTTTTTTCATCTGAGGATGGCTCCCATAAATATAGTTCGCATACTCAACTCTCAACGCTACTCGTGTGCATCTTGAAATATTATTTTAATTTCGCTCAACGATCTCCAAGCTCCCCAAAACTTGAGCTAAGACACTGACATCTTAATCAAAACTCAGAAAGCCCCCACCGAAAAATACAATAAATCAGAAACATGCAAATCCCGCTAATAACATGCACAAAACCGAAATACCATTTCACGGTGCCGAAGCGGGCCGTGTAGTAATCCGGGAATATTTTATTCTAGTAGGCAATGTGGGGGAGACGGACTCTCGGGTGCTATTTCCATGCTGATGTTTAATAATTGATAATACCCCGCGAAAAACGCACGGGTACCGCACCCCGCGTATGGTTGTGGAGCTGTTGTTGCCATTTTTATTTGGTAAAATATTTTTGTCGCCAGTGTTTTAAATTAAGTAAACTACTAACATAGAAAAAATACATATCGAATGATGCATGATTCTTAACAGGATATGAATATATTGTGGTTTTCTTTTATATTGTGGGGCTAACATAGACATACAAATAGGATCAATCAGATAAATAAATTATCACTACTCCTTGCAATCTTTTCACGACCAAAAAAGGGACAAATTGTAAATGGCCAGTCAATTTTCAACTTGAACGCTCAAAACCGACTCGCTATTTACAATCTGTTTTGTATCCAGGCGTCGTAATGTAATCCTTCACAGTTAACCGTGGAATCTGCGTAGAGTGAGATTGAAAATTCACTCCTATCACACCAAAACAACCAAACACACTTCCACCAACTCTATAGCAACCCTCCGCTACCTGTTAGGTAGATCCTGGCATCGTATTATCAGACTCCTCGACTTGTAAACTGAGCAACTCAATCGATAATCATCTGTGTACCAACAAAATTTGCCAGAAGAACTCCCAACATTATACATTGTACCTAATACATGTATAATTTTGATTGAAACGTATGATACTCGCAAGGGTGATGCGAATAGGGATGAATACTGTATGTTTGTAAAGAATATTATTATGATTGGCAGTGAATGAGGAAGGGTGGAGAAATCTCAATGTGCTTTTTTTTTATTTTTTGTGTCGTTAAAGGATACGTTTTTGTTGTGTTTATTGGTTTAATAAAACTCGTTAAAAAGGTCTTGAGTTATAGATGTTGCTCAGTAGATAGGTACTGTTTGTTTTGGTACCCAAAAATCTGCTCCTAAAATAAATTAAGCATTCCGCAATGACCATCATTAAATTATCTCGTAAACATCACACCTAAATTCCCCATAATTCATCCTGTCCAAGAAAAAAAAAAAAAACATTCCCCAGCACACATAACAGTCTTCTAATTATATTCCAAAATTCTTCACCTAATTCCGGAGATATTTTGACTTGCGCCTCCGAAGGCTTATTATTTTTCCACAGGTAATAAAATAAATGATTTTCCCTTTTTCATCACTAGACAGTAATCCTGCTGAAGAGACCCAACGCCAGTGCTCGCGTTTATTTAACGCCGTCCTCGGTAATAATTCCATCTGCATATATATCGGCCGTGAGAATGGGCCTTACATAGATTATTTGTTGAGGGATAAGAACGGAGTATTTTGTCTTGAAAACCCGCTTTTTGGGCCTTTCTGTGTTAAATTCGGGGTGAATGATACGTCTTTTGGTACTCAGGACCTGACAAAAATGTTTCGCTAAATTATTTTAGCGGTGTCTTTCTGTGTAACTTAACATTTTATTGGATTAGGTGAATGTATGCAAAAATTTTAGTAAGATGTTAACATTCTTGGAAACTTTATTTTTGTTAATTGGACATTTGTAGGGTTTATAAAAATAGTGAAGTTCTCTGTCGGCTTCTCAAAAATTTACCTTAAACGTAGTCGTCAAATCAATGCCCATATATGTAGCTCAATACCTATTTTTAAACAAAATGACATCAGTTTTAAGAAAGCACGCAACTCCCGAAGGTTACTTTCCTCTTTTAACATCCCCCTGATCTTCGCTACCAGGATAAGCGTGTCTCACCGCAATTGAAATGTTTATAGATACAATAATGCTCCCGGATCAATCCCCTGGCCTGGTAAGGTGGTTGTTTAATTTATTTTTCCTAGATACCCCTCCCTTGTAACACTGCCGTCTTATTTGCAAGACCTTATTTGTGTATTTCGCTCCTTGTTTGAAATGCGGGTCGGGATGAATATGTTTTGATGGATCTGGTAAACTGAGAGGTGGATATGGATACAGTGTTCCAGTTTCAAGGGTTTTCTTTAACTTAGCATTTTCAGAAACTATTCTATAAGTTTTGAAATGTCATCCATGTAGATTACGTTGAGGATTACATACATATATGTAGTTCATACTCTGGCAATATATAATAATGTCGGGACACCTTTTTCACACACGGTCGGTTAGCCCCATGGTAAGTTATTTATTAACTTGTGTTATGGGTGCTAACCCAACTGATAAAGTACATATAGCTACATATATACATATTTATAAATACATATCATAACACCAAGACCACGGCCGACAAGCATGCTCATCACACAAATGTTGACCGAACCGGGAATCGAACCCGGGACCTCAGGTTCGGCGGTCCGGCATGATGACCATTGCGCCATCGAGGTCGTCAAATATGAATATGTTCACAAATGGCGATAATATCATATATCGCTTTAAATACACTCTACTAAAAATATCTATCTACTTTACTAGCCCTAAAAAAAATACATCATATTCAATACTTTAACATGAAGCGGGCTCGTTAAAAAAATATTGTATATTATAAATATATGTGCAAATTGGCATCGCGCGTTTTTGCTTGAAGAGTCCTGATGAATAACTAATGAAGCGACCCTGCCTAATGACGATGCATTTATTCTGGCGGTGTGAGAATGTTCGGTTCTGGAAGTCGGCTTTTTAAGTGCCCGTTTTATTAGGTACTATGATATACTTTACTATGGAGATTGGTCTTCTTTAGAAAGTACTGTTTCCCGAACTGAAGTCTGCCGGGTCAACTGAAAGCCATATGAAACCAAAATCGTATTAGTCTTTATAATTTGTCTCTTTAGAAAACACGATAATTTTGAGCCAATTTTGATAGCCTGTTTCATCGGGATATTGTCGCACCTTGTAACCCGAAAGTATTCTTAAACCAGTTTAGGAACATAATCAAACATAGTTTTGAATCAAATTTTTTTCCCATAAAATATCAGGATGCATGTCGTTCTGTAGTGTTAATTTATGTTCCTACCGGTTTAGTTCTGTTTCTTGTATCTGATACACGCAAAGCAGGAAACGTTGACCTCTTCTTCCTAAATGAAAACTTAAAGATAATCCAACATTTATATAAAAGCAGACCCACTAATCATGAAGTGGTCTCCAAAGAGGAATAGGAAATCTGCGCCAGCCTCCGAGTGTTAACGGCGTCTAAACACGAGAGCCACTCGTCACTTAGACGACACTTCAACAGCAAATTCTACTACAAAATATTAACGTTTAATGTCATAGTAGAATATTTTATGGATGGCCAAAAGGGATATGGCTGAGTCATAGTGTGAGATGGAAATGTACACTAAAGTGTTATTTTTAATTTTTATTATAAAAACATCTTAAATAAGAATAAATAAGTAGATTTAAAAGTAGATGACATTAATGAAGACGTTAAGGTAATGAGAGAAATTACAAATTTCTTCTTTATTTTTAGGTATTTAATCTTCAGTCTCCTCTTTTAAAGACAGCTTGCCAGTATTGACTATCACTACAACAATAATCTCACCCAAAACATCAAATACTGTCCCAAATTCTTCAAAAAGCGACCCCTTTCAAAACTTGTGAACCACTATCATCAGTAAATCCTTTGAGTGGCCAATCGTTATGCGGCTAATTCAAATCCTCTTACATTATAGTTCAGGCAGTGATGCAAAGCGATCTAAGTCAATTATAAGCTTTGATCACAGTTGTGGATGCCATGACATGGGTCCCGCCTGACGGCTGCATGTGAGATCACTAGGTCAGAATATTCTTTGAAATTAACACAAGAATGGGTTAGGATTGTTATTTTAGGGGTAGGCGTATTTGAGTTAATTTGGTGTTGCATGGGTCAGTGATTTGCGATAGTGGTATGAGAAAAACTAGCTTTGTATACGATTGGATCATTGAAGGTGTCAAAGATGTGTAATGAATAGACAAATAAGCACATTGTACGTTTGTTGCGATGCCTTTGGAGAGAGAGACAAACTTTTCCAAAGACTCTTGAAAATTTCAAAGGGGACATGATGAATGTAAAATATTTTTTCGTGCAATAAAACAAACCAAGAAACCATTAGTCACGTACAAATTCGACGTCCCTCAACGATGGCGTGATAAAACAACAATTGCAAATTCTAGAATATTCCCACCTTTCCTGAAAGATAGCGACCAAACCCATCCGACCCGAGTCAAGAGCGAACCTACCAATACATCATTCAAGTTCGCCGGGACTTTTTATACCGGCGACATTATCAACTGTGGAGGGTGCCCCCACCCGGGTTTCACCTTAATGAGCATCCCCCACTGTCTCCCAATTTTACAACTGCCGATAACACGGGAACATTGAATAATTGTCGTAATTTAGTCTGCTTGTTACGCAAAAACATGATACTTGGGGTTTTATTACGTATCGTTGCGGTGATAACGTGTATCGGGTATAGGGAAAATTGCGAGTGCTTTGGCTTCGTTGAAATCGTGTTGAAGTAATGGAATTAGCTGTCAGGTGTCCATATTTGCACTAAAAATATAATTATCTTGATTAATTGCACTAGTTGTGTTAACTAAAAAAATATTAAGACCTATCCGAAAATTAAACCACTGAACTGTCAATGGCAATTGCTGTATTAGTTTCAGAGATATGGCTATTGCTGTATTAGTTTCAGAGATATGGCAATAGCAAACAAGACCTCGATTCACGTAATACCAACAATGTCTTTCTACGCGTCAGTCGAGACGAACCTTGTAGCTTACTAATGGGCGCGACTCGCGTACCCACCTTTATTATTTACTACCCGACAATTTTTCTGCATTGGACTACCCTCATTTGAAGCATGTTCGTTACTAATAAGCCACTTGTATGTTTTAATAACGCGAATGTTCTGTGTATCATTATAATATCGGAACGCGAATTTTTCAATGCTTTCTGTTTTTTTTTTTCGTTGAAAGTGGATCGCTTTTTGTGGTGAGTAATGAGTTCTGTGGAAGTTTACATTGATGATACTTATTTTAGATATTTTTTTGGCTTTTTTCTGTATCTGGTAAGTTTTGGATAATATGATTCATTAATAATAAGATTTACTTTAAACTGATAAAACCCTTAATTATTTTTACAGTTAGTTGATCCAAAATCAATCCAAAAAGTGTGAAAAATCTGTAAAACATGTAACGTCTGACTGAGTACTGTCATTAAAATAAGTACTCCTTAGAAAAACCCGGTAGCACTTGCCAAAATATTTAAAGCCATCAGCAAAATCGATCAAGAAACCAATTAAGCTACCAATCTAACTTCAATAACTTAATATCGTTAAATACTATAATTTTTTCATCCCCACCTGAGTCCCTTGCGGGCTTAATAAGGCGTTGGCCGTTTGACGCGAATTTTTACGCTACGGTCCTTCGGGCCGCGGAGCCCCACTTTTATGGTTTTCATTAATGAAGATAGCTTCGGGGCTGATCGTTCGAGTCTCTAAACCTTGATCATGGGGTGATGTTTAATGCCTATTATTTTTTAAGATTGCAACTCGCTTGTTTTGCCGTGTAGGTATTGCACTCGTTTTAATGCTCCCCGGGGTATGGAAATCAATTGTTGGGAGCGTCTTTTGTTTTAGTGGGGTTTTGAAAATTTGATTTCGCGTTAATTATGTGGCAAAAGATTTGTTCAGATTGCAAACAAAACAGATAAAATGCCAATTAAAGGATAGAAATATCTCTAGTAATGTTTTACTAAATCAACATTCATAGAACTTGATGCTAAATCACATTCAACATTTTGGTCCTCCTATCCCAATAAGTTTACAAAAATAAACATTTGAAAATTCCGCTCGTCTAATTCCAGCCGCATAACAAATTGACCGTCAAAAAAACAAATTCAATATAAAGAAACGGCCTTTCAATTATTCACGAATTCGGAACAAGTCCCTGTCCACGGCAGATCTTTATTCAAATCTGATATAGGCGGCCATCTTAGCAGGTTTGCATCCCAAATCGGTACGCAGTACTTTTTTGAATTCGCATACTTCACCCCCAAAATTGCCAGTTTGATTGCTATTTTAATGCCTTCCCATCTTTTCCTTTGGAGAATTATCTTCCAAATTTTCGGATAATAAGCGATGGACGGTGTATTTTTTTGGAATAATGGGAGGCAGCTGACGCGTCCTTTTTTTGGGCTTGTTAATGTTAATAAATAAGGATGTTTTGGAAATCGTTGGTCGAGATGTTGCATTGTTCGGTTTGATTTTAAGTCTAACACATGTTTGCGATATCAGCTTACATACCTTAGCTAAACTAATCGGAATTCCCCGCGTCATTACCGCTGAAAACGCGGTGGCAATCCATATGGTAAATAAGATTTTTTAAGTAGAAAATAATCTCCACTCTTCCCGACTAGTGTGAAATTATCCCTAATAACCATAATCAATTTTTTCTTCCATAAAACATTAGCCGTCTTACCACAAAAACTTTTGAACGTCAGTTTATGCCTTGTCTAAAAAAATGTCAAATTATGACGTTGACATATGGTTTATTTTGCAGCCAAAATTTTATTAGACAAGTGTAAAACAGGGTTTAAAGTTTTTGTAGTAAGGCCCTAGATGTCTGTCTAGATGATGAATGCGCAAGCGATTGTTATTTCCGTTTGATCTTGATTAATTAGTGATTGCAAACAGAATGCGATATTACCGCGCTGATGGGGAGCGATTACTCGTCAAATTGCTTGTTCACGTTAATCTAAACATCGATACATCGGTGTTTGGGTGTTAACAATGACTGAGTAATTATGGTGGTTGAGAGTATTGTGATTGTTTTCATGTAGTTTGAGATTAACGATGTGACAATGATTGCTGTTAGTTCTATAGGGAGAAGTGTACTTAATAATTCAGATAAAAATAAATAACATCTGCAGTATGCTGTAAAGTTAATAATAAACTACAAGAATAATATGGAACATCAAATACGTTGTAGAGATTTCCACCAAATGCCGATGGCATTGAGGACAATCGGTACATCGATTACAATTGGTATCGATATCCAACAATCGTCAGTCCCACGAACATAATCGCCCGCCGGTCTTTAAGACGGTCTCCACGAAAGGGGAGGGGGTGATGATGGCATTTTTTTCTTCAAGTCGTCAGATAGATTGGATGACACTCGATCTCCCCAAGAGGGCGAAATTAAAACAGCGGCGATGAGCCAAGCACGAAACGGCCGGGGAATTATTTTCCGTTGAGTGATTCTCGGCCATAAAATTTCTGATTGATCAATTCATCCGGTGTTTCCATTCCGCCTTAATGAAGAGCACGTTGCTGGTCGACATTTTTTTCCTCTATTATTCCCCCGCCTCTATTTTTCCGCCTGTTTTCGCTTTAGTGGGTGTTTTATTAATTTCCTCTGCGTGTTTTTTCGGTCGTTGTCCCTTAAATTTGCATTGGGCTTTTTTTCGATAGTCGAAAACAGATTTGGGGTATTTGTTCCTTGGTTTTTGTTTGAATTGAATCCGTTTTAACGGTTGTAACATTCCTATTTCTCTCTCTCCTCTTTTCACGGCACAGGTCAAAAGGGAACTTACAATACGTTTAATAATACCAAACTTCATTTAACAATTGTACCTCTATCTACCTAACCTTGTATCACCAGTCCCTTATCCCAAAAACAAACCAATCCTAATAAGAGCGAACATAAAACGCATCACAAACTTTATCTACCACTCTAAAGTTGTCACACGATCAGTTCCACGCAACCTCGTCCGAATAGCGAAGCAAATTTTATTGCGGGTCCTTCAGGATATTAAGAGGGAAAAGGGGGATAATGGACACCGATCCGACGGACAAAGCTTCGGCGGCCATCATTTCGGTCACATTTCATTAAAAACAACAATAAGCACGATAACGACTGTTCGGGTGGTCTGCGGACGATTTTGATCACATTTTCTTGCTTTGTATTTATGCGTGTAGAAGAATTTTATGTCGTCTACTAAGTGGACGGTATTAATGAAATTATGGCTCTGCAAGTTAGTGTACATAAGGTATTAATGTTGAATTGTATACATGATTCATTTAAACAGTCTCTAACCAATTGTTGTATTAGCTTGATATTTCTTACACTAATTATTACTTCCTACACTTCCATCGACTCGTTTTCCTAACGTAATTGAGCCATACCTTTCGCCCACACTTAGACTTCTTTCAAGTTTATTAAGAAGCTCAAAAATATACCTGATCCGAACACCAATTCCCCCTCATTACAGGGGGCCATTCAATTTTAACGAGATCGTATACGCCGTAAAATGCCTTTGATGTTAATCTATAAGGTGGCTCCTCGATCTACCGATAAATAACGAATAAACAAACAAAAGGAGGAAAAAGTGGAAGATGGGCCGAGGAGCCCCACTCTCCCCTCTCGGCATAATTTCATTATTTGCTAGGAGCACATCACTTTAAAATATTCTCGATCTATACGAGTAGGTACGAGGAGTTAGGCCGTTATTGCCCACTAGTGCTTTTTTCACGGTTTCGCTCCTTTTGTTTTGATGGTTTTTCTTGCTGGAATTAAATTTTATGCGTGATGCTTTTGTGTTTTTCATATTTTTTTTATTTTCTTTTGGATTAGGCCATCTTGGTGATTTTTTAAGTGGCCGTCTTAACTGTGGCTTATTGATGTTAAAAGAATGTTATGGCTAATTTAAGATCAGACTAAAATCAGATTTTTATATCTAACAAGTACTCAAAATACAAGAAGTGCAATTAACTAAATAACTTGTCGAACTAGTAACCCCTGCCACAACTACAATCTATCAAAAATGCACATAGGACACAATATAACATACTCTTGCTGAAAACGTAGCAAAATTCTAATACTGGGACAAATGACATTAAGTGAGACCTATTTATTTATAAACAGACTTAAAACTAGTTGAATGCCGTTACGTGCAAACCTACTTAAAAAGTGTTCTCAAAATGACAGACTTTTTTATCAAAATTTCACCGATAGGTGTCCCAACCGAGGGGAGAATCGCCAAGAAAAAGATGTGTTTTTGTCATGTTTTTATTAGCGAAAAACAATGATGAATTAACGGAGGCGCGTTTATTAGTCGCAAGTGATTTTGTGTCGTAAGGGGGGAGGGGGGCTGTTGGAAATTAGAAACCAATTATATGGAGTGTTTTTAATTTTGGGTGGCTGATATTTTTTTGAGATCGGATATATTTATGTAGGTAACGTAGTCTGCAGAGAAAGCCAATTGCTTGTTTCGAGTTCATAAATTGATCTAAATTACCTATCACTTTTGCAATGAAGATGGCAAACAAACATTTGGAAATGTTCTTAAAGCTTTTCAATCCTAGTGACACTTATTTTCGCAATTAGATAATTTGATAATCTGTTTATAGTAGTCATATAAGAATATTCTTAAGTTTTGGAGAATTGGTTATTTTATGTACCTAAAGGCCATCTAACTTCACGTCAACCTACAACACTGACCACAGAATGCAATTAAGTAAAAATCGCAAACTCCATTGTTCCCATAAAAAGTTTATCTCCGAAAAAAGCATGCAAGGCCAAAACAGCAGCTGAATTTAATTTATATTTTTACAGTTTCCACCAGACGATGGCCCGTGCAAAATTTATATTAACAAGGCGTGCGATATTGGACTACATCATCGGCAGACTTCGGCTGTTTCCGCCGTTCGCGTTTTATATTAAATTGTTCGCAAGTCTTGGTAGGACATTGGGATAAATTGGCCGGCTGTTCGTATGGGTGAGATGGTGGAGGTAACCATATTATGGAAGTACTAGCTACCGTGTTACCGATTGGTCTTTTAGTCTCAATTTAGTAAAATCCCTAAATGAGCAAAAAGTATTGCAGTATAATCTATTAAAAGTTAAGCCTACCTTCCGAATTCAGATTCGTGTACCTGTAAAAAACATCTGGCCATGCACTATGTCGGAAATCTACTTCACTCTTCTTGATTCCATAAAATTACAAAGCTGTAGGTGATGATTCAAAATTACCTCCCATACAATGCCGCCGTTTCCAAAAATCCCTCCTTTCCCCTTAATCAATTAAACAACTCAAATATCAAGTTCAAACTCACTAAACATAATACCTAGTACTCCACAAGAAAACTCGCAACATTAATAAACAATAGCTTATTACAAGCGACTCGTATCGTTCGGGACAGACTAGACACGTTCGTTAATATGAAAATTAGCTGGAATGAGCCGTTGCAGGAAATTGGCTGCACCTCCCGTACGTACGTGTATGCATTCGTATAGAAAGTTCTGGAATATACGTCTTGTTTTTGTAGCAGTAAAATTTGTTTTTGTTGGTCTGATTGATATATAGAACTAGTTCTTCCTGCTCTGCTCGCAAGTTATTTGGGGTCGGTAGTACATAGAAATAGTTAAATATGCTCTTTGAAAAAATGAAGTAAGTATATATGGATATGGGCAAATTACTGTTTACACTCCAAATATCAAACACACAAACGATCAACAAACAACAGCTAATAATACCCACTTACGAGAAAACCAGACAAATTCATTAAACATTCATTAAAATCCTTAAACAAAAAACTGTAGCCGAACAACCTAAATATATCAAAGTATCTCGTCTCCGAGAGAAAAACGGTTTCCCATAACGTTTACCAAGAAAAATTACATACACGGAACTGAAACGTCGCAAAATGTACGGAGAACAATGCAGTTACGTCGTTTTACTTTTAGACGTGGCACGGAGCGGCCATAATGGCTCGCTTTGACTTACTAGATGGAATTTTTAATGCAATAATTTCGATAATTTATCGCTAGATAGCGCTCCTTTGTGGCAGGGGCGGTTGGGGGTGGGAACGCAAATTGGTTTTCTTTTTATCAGTAAACATTAGAGTGGCCGACTGGATTGACCTCCGGCTGTTGAGATACACGGATGAGGAGATTGTGTAGCTTGTTCAACATCTTTGTACAGGTTTCTAGGTGTTTTCTTAGCTTTTGCCCTATTTTCATATTTTTTAAACAGCAAGGACGTCCATCCTTGTAACCCTACCTTGTGGTTGTCTTGATCGCTATTTATTTGAATTGTAACAATAGCTTTTATCTACATAAATCAAATACACAATTAGGAGCCGCTGCATCTATGTACATGAAAGTATCAAAATGTACCTACCATTCCACCGAACTAATGTTTACCTGAGTCTGTGCCCAAATTGGTAGGTATTAAGAAGGACCTTTGTAAACTTCGAACCTGCCCAGTTACCAGAGCTCCCTAACTATGTGTCCCAAACTCTAGCTTTCAATTCAAAAGCGTCACTTTTGAGGCTCCGCGGAGCTCGTAATTAAATACGTGACGTTATTTAGCCCTGGCCTCACCCGGTAATTTGCGGTAATGGAAAGATGGCCGAAACGATTTCGCAAACCGTTCAGCGTTTATTTTTTTGATATTAAAAATAATATCCCATGTTCAAGTTGGCGGAAAATTTTGTTTGTCCTGTATTGTTTGGGAGTTAATGGCCTTTTGTTTTGCATGTCTTAAGCTCTTTCCGAATCCAAATTGGTTGGCTTTTCCAGCATCAAGGTTAATTCGCAGAAAATTATCCTCCTCCATGTGAAATTGGAGGCACAAAAATAACTCGATCGAGTCGATCCACGTTTTTAAAGCTTTCCTTATGTACCTACCTGAATATCGGTATTTTTCCTCATCTTTCTAAAACAATTAATTTTACCACAGCAAGAGACCTGTCCTGCCGAAACGAAACCTTATCCCACTACCTGCAACATCCCAATTAATCCACCTAGCTCCAAAACCAAAAAAAAACTTCAGGCATTACGATACAAAAATTGTAAAACAGTACATCAGCTTTACGTAAAGGTTGGTATACAAGATGGCTCCGTGCCAGGATATTGGGTGGGTTGTGCGCTACTTAGATACCGTCGCATTAGCTCTATGATGAGATAATTTGATACCTCATGTATGGGTGAGAGATTAAAATGTTTTGGCCTTAGTGTAGGATGGACTTTTTAGCTAAAGCTTGGCTAGAATGCTGTAGGCCTATTGGTAACGATGGCGTTACGGTTATACATTCAGGTAAATTAATGGATTATTCTGATGATTTAATAGAGTATTCTGTTGTAAACACGATAATGATCCATGCTTTTGGAAACCTATCGTGATTCAGCTAACATTTCAATATTTCTATTAAATTTAAAATACGAGTACCTAGCTCTGTTATAAGTTAGCTTTACACAGACATAATTTACTACTTCAAGAATTTATTCAATCTTTAAGACCCATCATCATACAAATACATTTCTTCTCTCATAATACCCGAAATCCTCAAATAAATTCTCAAAAAACTTGCCAAAAATAACCAAGTTACCATTAGAACAGCTAAATAAGTTTTTAATCCAAGCTAAAGTATTGGTCATAATATTCAGAGGACGCTACCGATAACGTAGCTGGCTTGCTGCCAGGAAAGAACGTGCTGTATTGTGTATTAACATAATATCGCTCATATTTTTGCTTTAGAAGCGAATGATCGGGGAGTTATGGGAAGAGGATGATGTAGAAATGAAGGTAGTTGTGGTATTTTCAGAATAAGCGCAATAATGTGTCCTTGAAATTGTAAACATGATCGATCTACCTAAAATGGCTTTAATTATTCGGTAGTAAGATATTGTTGATATTTTGTCGTTAAATAAAAATAGGTTAGAATTTGTTCAATTTAACCATGTAAAGAGTAATCCCTGCAGAAACGCACAACGTGCTATATAAGAAAAGCTTATTGATTGAGTTACCCTGCTATGGCAAACTTGGTAATCACAGATATCAACACCCGAATTCAAAATATAAAATTCAAAAATTCTTCCAAAAGAAAAAAAAAACACATTTACTCTCTGAAACTTTTCAAACTTCGCCGATGCCCCGATACGTTAAAAATAGCGAAGTAGCGCCGAACGTTTCATTTTCCAAACTTTTAATCTCAAAGTGGCCGTGAAAGAAAAATGGCCGCGCTAAGGAAATCACCAGATCCACCTATTATCAACTCCGATTTGAATAAAGGTGTGTTCATGGGCTTAAGAACTTAATTTTTATTCTGTAGGACCCAAAAGACCAACTTTGAATAAAGAATTTTTGAATCCCGTTTTCATATCCGTAATCTACTATTTCAAGTAACAATATAATGAAGTAAAATCGTATAAATGTGATCAAGTCAATGATCATTAAGTATCTTTGACAGTTGAATCAATCTCTTTGACCCCTGGCTCTCCTTTATATCTAATTCATTCACACATTGGAATAATTATTCATATACCTTTCGATGAATAAGTTGTCGATTTTTTTTCTACAACCCAATCACTATAGTTTCACATTTCACAATCACCGTCTCACACACACCTTAATCCGATCTTAGCCCAAATATTTGTACACTTCACAAATATAGCATAACTTTTGAGCTAAACTGTAAACGCGGCTTAATCCGCGAGCAAATCCACATCCCGCTGCCTCTTCGACAGAGAACTTACCACCTTAAGTCTGAGGAATAGAGATGAAGTTTGTGTGTGATTGCGAAGGTGGTTATACACCACGATACGAGACGAATTGTTGCAGAAGAGTCATAAAAACTAAGATATTAATGTATCGTGGGAGGCATTAGCCGGTCTCTGGATCGATTCCTATGCATAAAAAATGCTAATGGTCCTGAAGAGAGTACGTTGAGCAGGAGTTGGCTGATTTATGTGTCGAGTTTTCTAACTATTCGCGGTTCGATGTCGTACCCTGGTGTTTTTAGAACAGGTGGACCTTAGAAGTTTTGGAAGAGCCGCTAATGGTGTATGCGACTTTCTTTTGTTAGGTTTTTTTGAGAGTTTTCGGGTTCGGTCGCGGTTTTTGTATTGATGGGTGTTTTAGCGCCCTTGAAGTGGTGAAAAGTCAGGTAAGTAGGCCTTATTTAGGTCGATGTATTGATAATGTATGCAAAAACTTTGCACTTTTCTAGAGTCTAATTAGGACATGTAGACCGCCCTTCAAAGCAATGAAAGCCTTGAAGTCATGGTAAATTAATGAATGAATCATATTTATCTTTTAATTCAAGTTTTCTTCAAGACATGTCTCTCTATTAACACCTTTCTGCTAATAAAAGAAAGTTAAAAGAAGCAATTAAATGACATATTTTCTTTAATAACCTACCAATGGCGGTTACGATCTTGTACTTACTAAGGTTCTAATTAAATCTATCTGTGCAGCTTTTTCTCCGTAACTCTCCAAAGTCTTGCTTTCAGTAGTCTAATGAGGATTGAAAAACTTAAGATACAAAGTTACTTAAAGCATAGTCCCGTTAGTTTAATGTCAAGGGTCTTTAGTAGTTTGTAGGAAATGTTCACAAAGGATAAGTTTTTCTTGTATTTAATTAGAGGGCAATGAGGTATCGATTGATAAAAACATTTATTGAAGTTTTGAATTGTATTGGCTTATGCGGAACGTATGATACGCACACATATGTACATGTGGTTTTTAGCAAGTCTTATTCTTCTTTATTATTTTAAATGATTCAACATTTCTTTATGCTTTACTTCTTTGATAGTTGATTCTGACGCTTTTGTCATATGAGATGTAATTGAAAGTTTTAATTAGCCCGCCGGCCATGTCAACAAGCCAATGCTTCCTTCATATATCTAGGTTAGCTTTTTTTCAGCCTAACATGATAAAAAATAAAAAAGCGCGAGAAAAAAATACAGTTACACAGTCCAAAAATAAGAAAACTTTCGTAGCATTTTCTTGTGTTGCTACGGCGTAGCGTTCGTAGTCCACGTAGCCTTCAATCATTTACACTTATAATCGAAACGAAAAATTTTATTTCACACATTCCAAATTCTTTAAAATATCATCTCCAAAACTAAAATTTGTATTTTCGGTATGATACAGTAACTTCGTACTAAAATTCCCTAAGCTCAAGTTATTCGACTGCTAGCGCCATCTCTCGTCGAGTAGCGGTACCAACTTTAATAACGTGTCGACTTACAGTATTTAATTCATAATAAGTAGCTGCACTTAGATCGGTTTATGTGTAAAGTTTAGTTGCACCTTATTTATAGTTTTGAGACTGTATTTTTTGTAGGAATTGTTGATTGCTGATGTTTTTTGGATCGAGTTGTATTCACTAAGCTAATCGGTACGATAAATTGATGCTTGTTTTTTCATTAGTATAGTATTGTCATATTCTGTACCCTTTTTGAGTTTTGGTCCATGTCAACCATTTATAGAATGCCCTTATATCCATGACATTCGTATTATCTGACGAACTACGTACAATGGCTGATGGTATTTACGCGTTGGAAAATATGCCTTCATATTGGTCGAAATTATATTGTGAAAAGTAAGGCACAATCAGTATCAACCCTACACAACGTGTTTTACGTTAGAATAATATGAATAACTTTGTGCCACAAGCATTTTTCATATTCTACATAAATCGTTCATACAAAATAAAGCGAAAAAACATAAACTAAAACACGAGTCTCGTACCTATAAAAACTGACCGCCGCTCTTAATCCAAAGGCGATTTTCCTTTTTAATCCTGCTGCGAAAATTTTATATAAACGCTTAGCATCGTCCAATCTTTTATACAAACGCATCATTAAAATTCCACCCGTGGAAGAATTAAAATGAAAAAATACAAACAATTATTTGAAAACATGCACCGCACTGGCAATCTTTGCGAGCCTCCTCGGTCACGTAAAACGGAATGGCGAAAAAAAAATTTATACATATCTGGCTGGGACACCGATCGCGATACACGGACGTACGCGAGATGAATAATTTAATTTTTTTTCATAATATTATTATTTTATTAAATATGGCGAATAGCCCTGCCCTCCCGGTCCCCTTAGACACCCACCTTCGCTTAATTGTTCGAGGCTCAGCTATGTGTGTACCTATCAGGAATTTTAATACGTAACCACAATAATACCCGGCTCTTATTTTTATTGTGCTTTTGTTTATGAATTTGCATATGTAATGTATTTTTCAGTGTTAAGGTTTCGTTTATATTTACGTTATACGTAAGATTGTATTAAGTATGATTGCCGTTTCGACTGAATAAGCCCAGAAAAATACTCTTGAGCGTGTCCTAGTTTAATCAATATTTACCAGATAATTTTATTCACAAAACCTGTAACCCAAAAATTAACCCTTAAAAAAATCATTTCTTTTCCCAAACAAAAAAAAAGTCTACAGCCATATTTTAGGCGTGAAATTCGAAGCCATTATCGCGTCGCGTAGGCTACGCTTCGGGACTGTCGGAGGTTTTCGTCGGCTGAATTTATGCCCACCCCGCTGTGACCGCAGCGTGTGAGTTGGTCACACTGTGGGGCGCTATTGAAAGATGGGGTAAGGATGAAAAAAAGTGTTGGAGTAGTGAAGGGTTGAGATGTGTCGTAGTTTTGGGGAAAAAAGTGTTTCTTTTCTTTCTGAGACTGTTAAAAAGGTAGTGTATGGTTGTTGCTGGAATTATATGTGTAGAGTTTGATGTAGCCTTTTTGTTCGTAATTATGTTATTTCCAAACCTTTGTTATTCTCCCAATAATGTCCAATTTAAACATGCATTTGTGATTGAGCAAGAAATGTAGCAGTTTTGTGTTATTTGGCGTAATACTGTTCAAATCTATTTTCTGGAAAATCATTCCCGCTGTCTCTTAGACCCCAACTTAACGTTACCGCGTGGGTCAAAACGTTCCGGGTTCCGTTCGGTAGGGTTAACCCACTTTGATTCTTTTCGATAATCACCCGCTAATGCACTGTGGCCGTTTGGGTTTTTCAATGTTTTAAATAATGGCCGAAGAGGGTGAACCTCTATCTATTGTGTTTCGTTTTAGATATATTCCTGTGGGTAGTCTTTGAATATACCATTCTTTGTTTTATGGCTTTATATTACTTTTCCGGAGTCGATCATGTTAACGGTTATTGTCAAATTCACATTGCTATGATCTATCTATGTGGATGACTTAAAAGTTTTTTTAATCTGTTTTGATCTTCTTATTCGTTATTATGAACATAACTAAATTATATGTGAGAGCAAACTCACAGAGCAACAGAAACCACACTTCATCAACTTGACAACAAAGATTCAAATTCAATGACAATCCTTTGACCAGCCGAATATTAATAGACCATTATACTACATTGAACAGTTTGAAACAGGGGCTGTGCTTGGCAAGTTTGCGTAGTATTTAATGTACTGGAAACAGTGCAATAGTTAGTATCGCGATTAGACTATTAATATCTGGTTTGGATGGCGCGCTTTGCTGTGCATTGATTTAGGTTTGTTTTGTTTAAATTGTATTAGATATTTTTGTGTTGTTACACATAGCAAGCCATTTTGTTGGCACTGCACTACAGATTACATGTAGTTATTTCTTTGCAAGATGTTTAGAACAGCTTTTCAAGCCAGACATAACCAATTTTCTTGTTTTTGGTGCTGATAAAATAACCTCAAAATTTTACTTCATATAAAATATCAAAGAAAATTGCTATACTAAAAAAAATATGTCAAAAAAACAAAAGCAATCAACATGAGAATCCACAACAGCGCCGATAACCTAACTATCTCCCGAGACGAAGGAGAAATATGATTAGGAAAGTTTTTTAATCAATAAAAGGAACAAAAAATAAAGTAGGAAGCGTTGCCGGCTTCCTGGCTTCGTCGGATTTTTTCGCCTTATTTCTCATTACACCGGCGCCTTGGCTCGTTTCCCTGACGTCATAGTTATAATCATTTATCGTTTGACGGCCGCCCGCGGTCCGCACAGCGCTTATTTCTAAAGGAAATTGAAAAAGTTGCCTTGATCGCGGAGTGTGAAATAGAATCGGGATCGAGTCTTAGCGCTCCTTCTTGGCAGTTGATGGGTTTTAGCGCTGCAATGTACATAGTGAAACTAGGTATCTTGGTTGTGTATGCGGTGGCCTGGTAAATAGATTTTTTGTATTTTTACTAAAACTCTCAAAACAAATCTGTCAAAAACTGTTATTGAATATTGCACCACGTATAATTTAGAAGATTATCTAACAGCAACTTGTGTGTTTGGTTTTTTCTTATCTGAGAGCCTGCTTTAGGTTAACTAATCTCAGTGTCAGGATGTTCTTAAATATGCCAAACGGCCTCTGAAGGTATACCTTTTTAACCTCGATCTCATATGTTCTTTCCAGAAACTTCTATTCCTGGTGCCACCATCGTTCCACGTGGAGCGCATCATGACCAGCAGCTGTGGAAGTCGCATCTGCGTGTGGGGATCACGAGGAGTCACCATTGCTGAACTGCCTTCGCGATGGGGCAGAGCAGGGCTCTTTGATTCAGGCAACCAGTCTGTTTTGTGCAAGTAAGTGTAACTACTTTATGGTATTTTTATAAATAGTTTTTTCGTTTAAATCAATTTTGAAGCCCCATCGCTTTTTAGTTACTTTCACATAATATATACTTGAAATTTTCATATAAGAATATGCAATCTTGCGAATTCTGGCACAAAATTCATCGGATATCTTACGATCTATTTGAGATATGAGATTAATATCTCTAAAATCAAACACCAAACCAAATTTTGTTAACGTGTAAAGCCTTTGTCAACAAAATAAATAAAACCCCACCCCTAACAGCGTTTAATATAATTAATAAATCTGTGGCCAGCAAAGTTTTAAACAAAAGGCCAATGTAGTGCAACAAATTTCAACTATAAAATGAAGGCTTAACCGCGTCTAGTGAAGAAACTATGCACCTGAAATCTAATAAAGCCTGATAAGTTCCCGAGAAAGCTGGCACGTAAGCATCGTGTATTTTCTACTATCACGGTAAATTTTGTAACCTATTAAGCTCCTCGAAGCGGCTATAATGTTAGCCTGAGGTAACGATTAAGGCATAGATTATTGTTTAGGTGACAACTTGTAGATGGGGCTAAGCTTTGAAGGAGGTGGGATAGCCAAAATTAGGTAAGATTCGGAAGTACACAATCGCTAGAATGAGATTAACCATTTTAGTTAGTTCATATCTAAGCGTAAATTGCATACATTAAAAAAAATACATAGTAAGTTTAAGAAACGCCTAATCATTGAACAGTTTCACTAAGTATTTATTATTTGTTTGACAAAATAATGATTATCTAAAAGTATATTTAGTCCAACCTCTCAAAGGCTGGCTCAGATTAGGCACAAAGCTACCGCGCAGCCCACCACAATATAGTCTAAGTGTTTCGCGCTCGGAGTCACCACTCTTTTGTACATGTTATTAGGCGGCTATATCTCCAAATTTGCATATTTCGGCAGTAAAATTAATTCGAAGATTTGCCCGCATCCACCACGACGGGAGCTTCAAGGGGTGGCTTTTGTAATGTTTTTGGATTTCTGCATTAGAATTTATACGTACCGATACGTATTGTGGCTTCGTCCCTAAGACGAGTATTATACGACTCGATGAGTTTCAATTAAGTGTTTCGATTGAGCGCCGACCAAGTATCAAAATTGTTTCCAAGTTTATGATAAGTAGGTTAGAGGATTGATTTAATTTTTATACGGTTGGGGGCGAAAAAGCAAGTCATTTATCCGAACGGTTAATATTGTTTCTGTTCTTAACTGTCTCTGAAATTTTAATAAAGTTTGCTATTTATACAAACAAAGAAGTTAAAAGCCCTTTTCAATCAACTACTATCTGCAGGTTTATTGAGCCGCCTACTTTCAAACTCAAAGTTAATCATGGTAGTGATGTAAGCTCTTCAAACTCCAATCTTTTGTCATGCATGTAAAAATAATCCCCTACAAAAAACTTACGAAACAACATCAAATACATTGCTCTTAACTTATGATAATAGCAGTTAGCATTCACAGCACAGCTCAGGACCCGTTGGTATTAATCCGTACAACTAATATTAGCAATAAACGACCCCTTTCGGCTAATTATGCTAAGATGTTCAGTCTTACCGTCTGCACCCTGGATTTGAGTTTTACACTCTGTTTATATTTTCGTCGTGTATATGGATGACTTTTGGTGTGGATTGCAGAAAATGATTGTTTAGATTTCGCTCCTTTCTGCTCATTAATTTTGATTTTTAAATCTATATCACTATAATATTTAAATAATGCATCATAAAGTTCATTACTGATTCTGAAGCGTGTATTAAACCTAACCTTCAAATTATCTTTATCTAAAAGTCTATCCATTAATATACCAGATCTAACATTCCCCAAACTCACAAATTCACCTTTTATTACTTCATAATAACGTTAAAACAACACAATATCTTCGTGTAATTTACTCTGTGTCCCAACGTCTTCAGCTCGAGTGGGCTCGTATATTCTTTGATAACCCCTTATCGTCGGCCGTTCGGTGCATTCCCGAGCTTCGGAAGCGAATCTCGCGCTAAATATTATGTCGGTATATTTACTGTGTTTGCTGCTGTTTTTGGTGCTATATTATTTGGGTGTTGGTGTGGGATGTTTTGTTTTGTTTGGTGGTTTAAGAGGTGCGTGGTTTGCTCGTTAATTATTGAGTGTTAAAATTTTTTATAGGCACCTACTGTAAATACAGTTATACACGTAAATAAAAATAATGAAGCGAGCTACATCATACACATAACACATCAAATATTCAAAGCTAATGTATTTCACTAATCACATTATTTTGGCTGTTTTTCGTTCAAATAAAAGTAATATTAGAATATACTTGTATCAATGACCTCAAATTACACAAGGTATCAATTACAAATCTACAACAGTAACGTTTCTATTGGACGCGAATCGCGAACTTCTGAATTTAAGTATCTTAAGCAGTCGCTAAACCCTAAAAAGCAGTTAAAACCTAACAAATAATTAAACGTCCATTATTGGCACAGACAGACGTCAAACATTCCGACAGTCGATCCTCTTTAAACACAAACGAAACAAGTAGATCTCGCACGGGAATAGAACCTGCGTCCAAGGAAGTTTGTTTGATGTTAGTTTGAAAGTAAGGGATTGATTCTGTTTGGAATGGAAAAGCTGGAATAAGTTTCAGTCTTATTTTAGAAGCTACATTAACTTTAAACTGTTATATTTTTCTAGAGCGATGCCAAGGCTAGTATTACAAATCCTCTGATTCAGATTGATTTATTATGTCTCCAAAACCAAACACCAGTAACAACAAATACCATAATCTCCTACCATAACCATCAAAGACAAATCCCATACATTAACCCAAGATCGATAGATAGCGATACATCGCAACTTAATCCTTCAACCACGTCGACCTACCCGCAAACCGAACGATCCTGTAAGTCTCAATTACTGGGTAACCCTGATTTACCCGGCGACCGATCCAATTTGTAAACGGGACTTGATCGGAGAAAACTATCCGTGACAGCCACACACAAAATCCAACCTTAGGTTTATAGAACAAGGTTCAATTTTGCAGCTCAGTTGACAGACATCACCTTCGGAGTCGATATTGTCTAGTCATGCGAGTGATGACCATGGCAAATGTTTTTGCACCAAATTACACTTTGATTGCAGGGGTTAGGGTGCGTTTTGGTGTAGCCTTGTTTGACATCGGTCGGCCCGACCTGAACCCCAATTATAGGCCACAAACTATTTTATCTAACACCCGTGTGACAACACTAATCTTATTAGAATCTATTGGAATCGAAATCGAGATAAGGAAGTATGGAGTAGATGTCCATTTTGGAACCCAACTTCTGCGTGACTTGATTTCTAAATAAATGGGTGCTGTTTTGTAAATATTACCGTATTTAAGCCTTTGAAAATTAGTTTTAAATATGTAAGTATCTTGAAAGTGGCAAAAAAGGGTCACATCCACTTCTCTATCTTTATGTAAATGATGACAAGGAAATTATATTTTAAGAGGCATAGTTATCTCTAATTTAAATAATTTCTTATGATCTACTGCCATTTTAAGTTACTCACCCCCAACCGTTTCCATGCTTGCCCTCACGTCTCCAGCGATTGGGATTGATTCTCTCGCGGCGTGATCCCGGCTTTTGGCTTAAACCAATTTGCCGGTTAATCCGAGGTACACGTACGGACGCTTCGGGACTCCAATACACCCAGATTATACCTCCTTATTCTTTGTCTTTACGTGTGATTTTATTCTTAGCTGTAATTTGAGGGGATTTATTTTTGAGGTTGGTTTCGAGCTATTTTTAAACGGGATAATATCAGATTTCTTTTGGCTATGCATATGATGCTACCGTTGACCGGAATGGAGATGACCAACTCACAGCCTCAATAACTATTTAAATGATGCCTTATTGTATCAAAATGTTCCATTATATTCTTCTGAATGTCTTATGTAACCAACTTTACAACGAAAGCAAATACCGCTTATGGGAACGCCAATATAATCCCCTTCTAAAACTAACTTACCATAAACTATCACACAAATGACCATCACATCTTAGACAAAGTTTATTAACAGCATAATCTAGTGGAGGACTCGATAAACATGTAAGAGACCGATATGCAAATATCTAGCCCCTGTCCAGTTTGTGCGACAGTGTTTGAACAAGACTGGACATGGATACCCAGTGCAAACATGTTTGAGGGATGGTAGGGTAGTTATTGAATGTACCGCTTAATATCTTAGTTATATTACCACGCTTAAAGTAGGTGATTATTGTGTAAGAATTGTAACGTTGAGGAGTTTCCTAGGACAATTGATGCCATCAATAATGATCTTGACAACATAAGTCAGTGGACTAAGAGCTTTGGACTTTTGGTCAACCCTTCTAAATCTCAAGCTATCATTGTTGGTGGCAGATATTTTCTAAACAGGTTACAATCTCCTCCGCCGCTCTTGTACGATAATGTTATTATAACTTACTCTTCGCACGTCAAAAACCTGGGTGTGCTAATGGACAGTCACTTGTCTTGGGGTAAACAGATTGCGGAAGTAAGCAGGAGAGTATTTTGCACGTTTCAGTCTCTCAAACGGCTCCGAAAATTCCTGCCTTTTTCAACAAAAATTACTCTCGCCCAGTCGCTTCTTCTCCCACTTTTAGATTATGCTGATGTCTGTTTCCTTGATGCGACTGAGGAACTTCTAGATAAGCTCGAACGTCTGCAGAATCTGTGCATCCGCTTCATTTTCGGGCTCAGGAAGTACGACCACGTGTCAGAATTTCGAAGTCGGTTGAAGTGGTTGCCTATTCGGCGGCGTCTAGATGCTCACATTCTTTCTTTTCTCTTCTCTCTTCTCTACAATCCCTGCTCACCAAGATATCTTCGGGAACCTATTGAGTTTCTTGTTCCGAGAGGCAAACCTTGTCGCACTTCCTCATCTCTCCTTCTTCGTGTCCCTTCCCACACTACGAGCCACTATGATGGATCGTTCACTGTTCGTGCTGTGAGACTGTGGAATTCCCTTCTACATTCGATACGCGAAAGCCCATCGTTGGGTGCATTCAAGAGACGAGTAAAGGAATACTATTTATCAACATGAATGACATTTATATTCGTATGTATATATATATATATATATTTTATATGTATTATGTTTATGTATTGTGTAGTTTTACTACATATATATGTTTAGTATATTGTTATTGGATATTTTTGTTTAGTTATCAATGTTTGTTGTGCACTTTTTAATCTACCCTACCACTATCAAATCTCTCCATGGCTTTAGGTTGGCTGTAAGAGAACCCAATTCTAGGTTAAGCTCGCCATTGTACATAAACTGTCTTTATTATTATATTATGTATTGTTAAGTGTGCAATAAAGAATATACATTGTTCAGGAACAGAAGACAAAAGGTTGGGAGAATATGCTGCATAATGAAGATAAAAAACATGAAAGCAGCTGGTAAAAATCAGTCGACAGAATTAACAAAAGACACCAAATTAATTAAAAGCAATCCAAGCCACAAAACCGATAAAATCGCGGCTCCCACCCCAAAACCGATCAAACGCCATAAAAACCGAAGAAAAAGAAAATCCCTTTCTCACGTCGAACCTAAGTACCTTAATCGCCCCCTATTGTGTGTACACCGATTTGTGGGTAGATCACAGAAAAAATCCCTTTTTTATCCCTTCAGGGAGTCTGAGCCAGTGGACCGTGTTACCAGTATCGATAACAAATTGGGGATGCCACTCTTAAAGGGTTGAAAAGATTTGGGAGTATCTTACAAGATAAGGGTTATTGAATCTTTTTGGCAGGTCCCTGCGGATTTGGGTTATGGTAATTTTGGGAGTATGGGGACTTGTTGCTTTTTAGGTGGTTTATTTAAAGCTGTCATATGTTGCATAGGTTATTTGAATTAGTATCGGCTATGCTGAGGTCATTTATTTTCACGTTGGATTAATGGATGATCCATTTCTTTCTAACACCCTTAAGTAAATTTTGATGCCGTTGAAGTATTTGCTAAGAGAAAAGCTATTTTTGATGACAAAGCACACCATGCAATATTACAAGCAAAGATCAAAACTCCAGGGGCTTTGATTAACCAGCAAAATGATGCACATAGCTTTAAAAGGGCGGCCAATAAACCACCTGGCCGTAGTTGTGTATAGTAATTAACGGCGGTTGCAATCCGACTGTTTAATTCCGAACAACGCCGCAATAAACGTAACGGTACCGGACCGGTGCCGTGCCCACCCACCGAAACGGAATGCGATGAAAAAGGCACGATGTCCACACACACTTGAGGAGGGAAATTACAAACGGCGGTGGCGTCCGCCGACCGTAATATCATTCCGCACGAGTCTTGAAAACGAAATTAAATTTTGCATGAAATGGTACAATATACAAAGAAAGTGGCCGGACAAAGGCAGAGTGGCGCCCAACGTGGGCCACGGTTGGTTAGCCCGCGAGCTGGACTTATCGTGGCCGCGTGTGTAATTTGTTTCTAATCATATTACATTTTTGTTTCGTCTGTTTCTTTGTGATGCGGCTTCACTAGGTAAGATTTAATTTTAATTAACATTTTTTCGACTCTGTTTGTATTGCGAATTCCGCTGAGGTATTTGGGACAGGATATGTACAAAATACTCGTTTCTTTTTTAACACTGTTCTGTAATCTTTCAGTAGTAATAAACTTCAGTAAAACCTACTTCTTGTAATCAGTAACCTCAACATAAAGCTCTTGACAAAAACAAAAAGAAAATATTTTCATGGCAGAACATCAAATGCCAATAATTTATGCCAAAGGATATCAAAATTATACAGACCCTAGATTTTTACCCACAGCCATCCAACATTAGAACTACGCAGTACCTCTTCCATTATTAACAGCACCCGAACTCGGCCGGTTAATTAGCCCCCTTCATAATGTACAGACGGTTACAGAATACCTCTAGAAAATTTACGCACTCATAAATACACACCGTCTGGCACCCGGTGATCTCAGCAATTTTCAGTTTTCGGCAAGCACCTTAATAATTCAGAACGTAGGCGCGGCCGTAGCAAAAATGAATTCTCTAATGTGAATGGAACTTAGACTGCGCCCAACCGGGGCCAACGGCAAAATAATTAAAGCATAGCATTAAAAATTCTTCCAGTGAGCTCCACTGCCCGGATATGTGATAATATTAATACGGCCGGCTCCGGCTTTTTGGTTCGGACGGTCTTAGGTCCGACTCCTGATTATTACAATTATAATTGTGAATAATTTAGCGCTCGGACATGTGTGAATTAATTTTAATTAACACATGTTTGTTGATGACGACGGCGTTTGAAAAGTGTTTGGTGAGTGTCGTGCCTACTAATCAACACTTGTAAAATCAACATGTTTAAGTTGTTTCAATGGACATTTTGATAGTCACCAAAGTCTGTCTGGTGAGAAATTATGTTTCAAGCTATTGTTTTGCCAGTTACTTATCTACTAAATAACTAAAAGAACAATGACATTGTTTCCGTCAACTAACGTGTGCTGATACAATTCTTTAGCCTAAACCCCTCTTACTAGCATCTAATGCTAGAACCATTTCTGCACAAAGAAAGTTCTAAAATATACAGCCAACACGCGCGAAGTTGGTCTAGATTTAGTGTTATTTCGCTACGGACTAGCTTCTAACTTACATTCGGAATATATCGGTAAGGAACTCTTAGTTGAACTGTTAGCACAATGGATGGAGTTGGTTTTGATGATGCTCCAAGTTTCATGTTCAAAGAAAAGCGAATAAGCTTACCGTGAGAAAATTTTGGAGTAATTCTACGTAACCCAACTAAGTTAAAGGAGTCTTCAAATTATGTATTCCCTAAAAGACACAACAGAGGCGCTCCGTTTAAAAGCCTCTCAAGTCTCTCGACACAAAATACGACTACCCGAAAATTGACCACTCCAATATTTCTCCCTCACCTACGCATTGTCACGGGGCAAGTTGTAAAGCCCGTAAGAAACACGTAACAAGCCGCAACGTCAGTTTGTATGTCACGCCAGGCCCGGCCACAAACCCGCACCGCCTTGCAGAAATAACCTTTTGCGAGAATCGTATGCATGCGTTAGTCTTGCCTACGTAAGCTCTGGGATTTGAGGACCCTTAGCTTAGTTTCTGATGAATTAAAAAGTTCGGCTTTTGTTTGTACTGGGAACTGTAGCCAGTTTTGTTTGGGCCGGCAAAGATCTTGTTGTAATTGATTAAGGAAGACACGGTGAGACGGAATTAACTTGCCATTCTTAAACTCCACACGAGAGCGATTGGTTCGCTCTTAAATCTGTCAAAATTAAGTTAAATAAAAGTAGCATGACGGGGGTTACCACAGACAACTACTATACTATATCAGGTGTAATGTATATACTTTTATTGGTAAAAAATTATATTGCTTTGTGTCTGCCCAAAATCAAATGGTGACAGCTACCAAGCATTGAATGATAAAAATCGCAATAGCCCTGTATTTATCACCCAATCACCAGTAGCTAGTATGGCATAGTAACATAGTCCAAAGTATTCAATCACCTACGTTATCGGTCATCAAAGAACAAACAAAAACAAGACTGACCGCAAGTCCCAACCAAAAACTTCAACCAACACATTGGAATTTACGAACATCTAATGAAATTCACTATTGTACGGCCAGCTTCGTAAGCCCTGTACCTGTCATTTAGCTACCGGATTACCGACCAATTAACGGAATTGGGTGAGAACTCGTTAAATAATCCAGTTAGCCGATCGGCGGCGGTGAGATCAAAGCGGGGGCAATGGGGTGCATCGATAGCTGGATCTTGCACCCTTTGGTTTGTTGTGAACGTTTTTTGCGAGTATGTTTTATAAGCAGGTGGTTTGTATACTTTTAGTTAATGGTGCACTAACTGTGAAAAAATATGTCCAAAAAGCAGAAATTCTATTTACTCTAACTCCGCTTTCTACTTGCTTCATTGGTTAACTACATACTATAAATACTCTCTCAAAACAATTTTAATACAATAGTCAACTTCAAACCATCCCAAATAATTCCTCAATAAACCTTCAACATGAAACACGCTCCTAAAATAATCATAATCCCCACCTACACCAAAAATACATTACTTAGCGAGAGACTTAATCAATTTTACTCACATAGCCGCTTCACAGGTGACATTAACATATTTTTGCGATAGCCATGTTGTTTCAAAGGGTCTGAATTTCAAAAATACGACTCCAACACATACTCTCATTAAGTTTGGAACACGTAAGGAGAGAGACTGAATACTAATTGAGAGCTAAGAGTGATGAGAATAGAAGCGACAGACGGATAATTGGCAAATAAGTTACAGACGTGCGCTGTTTGTGCCTACAGATTGGTGGGAGCAAAGATTTGTTGGAAGTTAGAATGAGTTTTGATGTTATTTTTGATGTAGGATGATGTATTTGGACTTGTTTGTGTGTTAAATAGCAATTACTAAAACTCAAAAAACGTGACAATAACAAAGAAACATAATCAGTTATCATTTCCCATCAATCATCATCCTACTCAGTCGATCAGACAAAACTCTTCTCAAAAAGCTGTACAGTATACTTTATTATTTATTTTCCTTTGAGCCATGAGAACCTCAAACTCATATGGTGCTAAAACTATCCTTTTTTAGGATGCTGATATCCTTGTCTTTCAGTGCAGTATGACAAAAGCAGATGACCAGTTAAACCTGTTACAAAATTATCACCTCTTGATACAAGTGTCGTATCTACAAATCCTAGTCTTTAGCTCACCGTCGAAGGTTCTCGCGTGGGGTGTTAGCTCCAGGGGCAAAGCTATGGTGTTAATTATACGATTTTCTTTGAAATAAGTTAATAAATATTGGATAAGGCCCACCCTCGCTGGCCTTTTAATGAACCCGCTCGATACCTGGCTGGATGTTTTGCTGCACCAATCATGGCAGATGAGTTTTCTTACTTATTGCGTTAAAAGCAGCCCCTTTAACTTTATTGGCAAATATTGAACTGGTATTTCTTTTAGAATTATTTTTGGAACTTATAAAAAAAATCACTTATTCTGAACAGTGAACAATGAGACCATCTATCTTATGAGAACATGCTTATATAACTTATAGACGTAATTGTAAAATAGTTTAGTTTTCTTAAGATGATAAAATATCAAAACAGCGCCAATAACAAAAATACAAACTAATTAATGAAACAGAAGCATCATCTATGTAAAACAATATAATCAAGTAAACACTACCAGAAAATCAAAACAAATCCAATTAAAATACATCAGAAGAATACTAATAAAGGCCATATTCATAACGCCATTGAGGTGTGTAATAAATTCGAAGAGAGCCGACATAAAAGGCTTCATACAGACACATTTACATTACAAATCGTCGTCATTCCGCACAATGATCGACAGTGACGGGTTATTAGACCGCCTTATCCCACCGCATCTTGTCATTCGGTTTTTACGATTCATATTCATTGTTTTTGAGAGTGCTCGCTGAGTTAATGTAAAGGGTGTGGCAGGTTACGCAGAAGTACAAGGATGCGTTGGGAAAAGTAGAAGAGAATAAGATTTTTTTTTTTAATTCGGTGAAATAGTTATGGCATCAGCAATAAATATGGTACTCTCTCAGGCGCCTATATTCTACATAGGACTAATATCAATAATAGTTAGCACATAGATGATGATAATTATGACGTATTTGAAATCATTAATAGAAATCGTAAGAGACAGTCAACAGCTTCAATGAAAGGGTATCTTAAACTTAATAACGATTACTTAACCGATAACGATTACCGATACGAAGGCAACCATGACTTATTCATATTTTTTTCTATTTCAATAGTCCAGTCTGATAATTTACTGCTTATCTTTAGCAACACAGCAAAGTAATTAGACATCCAATCTTCTGGACTTATCCGGCATAGCGAAATTTAAATTTCTGTCCCATACATTTTGCTTATGAGAACACCGATTCGGTTCGACATTTTCGTATAAGAGCCTGTAAAAACTCCATACGTTTGCGCCGCATTTTCACGAGCATTCTCAAACTTTGACCCATTTGATATTCGCCCTTATGTCTGCCACAATAGGGTTCAAGTCTGGATTTAAAAATGAAAAATAGAAATTTGCAAAGCGCTACAGAGACTGAATACACGCTTGAATTATTTAGATAGCAATCGTGGGTCCGTATTCTGATCGTTTTTCTCATCGGTATCGGATAGGAGCACTGTGTCTGTCCTCCTCTTTGGGATAGTGATAAAGAGGGATGGTGGTGGATAGGTGGGGCTGCTTTTGTTTCGTTTATTCATAGCATGTGTCATGAAAGTGATGTCTAATACGTTTGGGGTTGAACGTGGCGTTTGAATGTTGCCTCGGATAATGTACCTGAGGAATTCTGAGGTACCTTGCGAAATATTTTTGGTAAATGGCCTGCGGTTTTTAGTTTGTACCATTGAAGGGAATTTAAATTGACTTTTGGATAGCATGGAAAGCATGGATTGTAAGCGTAGTTGGGAAAAAGCTAGGTTGTTAGACGGAGGATAAAATCAGATAATAACGAAAGAACAGACAATTTCAAACAGTTGTAACGATTGTGGCTATTTATGCAATGTAACAAATTATAAGAAATTATCGGTCCATATCTTACATTGTATCAGACTTATACGGATAGATATTTCGTATCTGGTCGATACTATAAATTAAACTGTTCTGATTGATGATATTTATTTTTACAGTAGGCAAAATATATGCAACATGAACATCACTGTTTAGCGAGCATAAACCTTATGACATTTTCAAATTTACGTATATCTTAACAATTTAGTTATCTATCACATGTTCAATATCTTCCTCTGATCTCCTAAAATCTTCATTAGCATCAACATCAAAAACACTAATTACCATATTAAAATCGTCCATTACATCGTCCACATACTCGTACAACTGTCGAATGATCGCAAGACATTTTTCCCCGTTGCGACTGCCCAGTGCCGGGCTTCGTAAATTAAAATGTGAATAATTAACACCGACCTCCCCCCTCCTCTGAACATGCCACCCCCTCCCCCCCACTCCCAGTCACACGCCACCCAGATGTATTAGTTTTAAGCTCTCGGTTCGTATGAACGCGATTTAGGGTGAATTCAAAAGGCAGATAGTTGACCCCCTCTAGTATTATAATCGTGTGGGGGTTTTTCGCGTTTTTCGTTGATACGGTCTTGAGTGGGCGGGGACTTTGTATGCGATTTTCGACGTTGTTGACACGTAATTGGTGTTATCTTGGATAGGTTTTTGGATGGTCACACATTTTGCATTATTCTGTGACTAGTCATTTAATTAATTAGACTTGCATTTAGCTTGCTTGTGTTTGACGGTTTTGCTGGTTGATAATGCTACTGTTAAAATACGTCCTTAGTTCCTTACCTTCCCATATTATTTATAATAATTACGTACATCTCCGCTTTGTACTATCCTTACGGATTGCGTAAAACAAGATTTTAAGAAAATTATGTGTTTTTGAGTATTTTGTTAGCATGAAATACTAAATGATGGATGTTTCCATGGAAAGATAAATAATGTTATTATCTGTTTGATATAATCAATTTGAATTGATTTCAGAACCATTCGAATGGAATTATTCTTGTTTCACTCTCCGTAATCCCACATACGTTACCCAGTACAACCGATCTTTACCAATCAACACCCAATTTCAAACAGCGAACGAACTTATTACGTCATCAACGTACACGCAATCAGTGACGAATAAAACACGGGGCCAATCAGAGGGCATAACTAATTCAATTTACGAACGGGCCCGAAGCGCGGCGGAAACGCACGAGGAGTTCGGTGATCGTTAATATTGATCAGTATTATCCCGGATCGACGATTTACGTGTAACACCGGACTCCCACATCGCTATACATTTAATTATTAAAAGGTTTGCAAGGATGTACATGAAATGGAAATGGTAACATATAAATCGGTGGCTTGGTGTTTTTTTTTTTTGTAATTTCCTCGAATGAAACTTATCCACTAACATTAAACTAGCTTCTGCGCAACCTTTCTTCCATCTTTAGTAAAGAAATTGTTGACTGAAGAAAACTAATCCCTTTACTAATCGAGTAAAAACCGGCCTCGGTTTTCCAAGAATCAAAGATCTATTGGTTACACAGATTTTCATGTATCAGTTCAATAGATTTTGAGTTCAGCGAAATTATTTGTTTTCTTAAATATGTAGTGTCTTTAAAATATGCGGTAAATAGTTCTTGATTGGCTAGCCATGGTTAAAAAACTGAAATCACTATGTCTCTTCCATACTCCCAACATCAATGGAGTTCACCTCGCGAAAAATGTTTGTTGTTTCCGGCGTAAGGTGAAAAGTCGGGGTTCGGATGCTGAAAGCCATTTTCGCCCCAAAATATTTTATTGTGATCATTCCGTTCGGCGTTGATTACCGGTCGACTTGATAATGTTTGCTTGGCCAACGTGTATTGATGATTTCTGGGGAAAGGAAGACGTTGATAAAACAATGTAGGATCTTGGGATATTTAAGGGATAGTTGCTATATGGAGTCTTTGATGTCGTGACCTATCAATGAAGATCAGACACAGAATCTGTTAGGTACTTGGTGAACTGCAGTTACGAATGGGTGTACCTATTTAGAAAATTCTTCATTGGGAAAATATGTATGAAAATAGGTACCTAATTTAAGCACATGGGCAACCCAGTATAGTATCTATTGAAAATCCTTGAAAGATTGGTTGCCATACTTTCCGTCTTTTGACTACCCTTTACGCTTGACAGTTATGATGTTGACCCAGAAAAAAGTTATTGTCTTAACATTTCTTTTGCTTGTTCTTTGAATAATTATGATGTGACTTCGAGCGAATTATAGAAAAAATGCCAAAACATTGTAGGCTTTTGCATCGCCCAAATGTGATACAACAATGATTGAAACAGTAACATTAAAACGCGTCACATATAAATGCTCCATTCCTCATGCATAATTAATAAAAATAGCTTACACACAGTGATCCCTAGTATTAAATACGTTATAAATAATAGAAACCGGACTAACCCGGGAGACTCGTTCCGAACGGCGCATGCATATTAACCATCACGCGCAAAAATAGAATAAATTAATAATTCTATTTTTCTATTCAAAGCTTCCCCTATTTATTAGAGATGTACTGTTGAAACTCGATTGTTTCACGCGCGGAATAGTGACGTCACTATGCTATGTCAGTTGCGGAACTATAAAATAGTTGGCGTAAACAGTCTTGATCCTTTGATGTCTTCAGAGTAACTGCTATTGTTTTATTTTATTCACCAGTGTCACCAGTATCAGAGATCACTAATGATGAAACAATAATCATACTATAAAAAGGGGTTTAAAAAAAAACAATGGTATTTCAAATTGTAACACTGAAATACATCTGTTAAATACTTATAGCAATCACTAATGAATGGGATGCATTTATTTGACCGTTAATCTGACCCAAAAGCCAGTACATCCAATTTTATTTTATACCATAAATATCCAGTATTCCCGTCACATATAAATTTGAACAATAATAAATTAATATGTGCCGACAAATGGTATGTGTTCGCAACTCATCTATAAAGTGCCGTTAGGACCGCCGCACACGTATAAAATTGCCACCGTATATTATATTCGGTTTGTTTAATTAAAACGGGCACGGGAATTGAACCGACGACCCCGTGTTCTACACGATTTTTTATCACATATGCAAATATATCGTAAATTTTGCGTAGGAGTTATATTGACCTTACGCTTATTGGGTTAGATGTTTTATTTTAAGTTATATTTAGCCAATTACGGAATCAAATAATCAACTACTTAGTTAATTTGCCCTTCGAATATATAATCAAATTTTAACTTCCGTATAAGGGATATTGTATAAAAAAATATTCTTCTCGCTGGGATCTAAAAGTAACTGTATGTACAAATTGCTTAAAGCATAGATTTTATCTAATTCAATCAAATTCATTATTGATACCTTTTCACAAAGAAATATACAAATGACTGGCTGTTCGTTTTAATCAGACCATGTAATTTAATTTCAATCATTGTATTTTTTGTGTCCTCAATTTTCCACTTGTTTTACGATGAAAATCGAATTTTCACTCCATAAAATTACAATCATTTACAACAAAATCAATTCATATTTATTGTATTTGCCTTTCAATATTATTCATCGTGCTTCATTACCATAACACACAGACCTTTTGTTATATCAGCCCCGATATATCGCTCCATGTATTATCGGCGTTAGAAACAGCCAATCGGCCGACCACCGGCCGTTCAAATAATCGTAAATTCACCAACGGACAAAATATAATAAATTGCCGATGAGATCTGTGCGTACACTTCAACAAAAAAACACTGCTGGCGCAAAATTCTAACGTGGAACTTAAATCAAGTGTGTAAAGTACAAAATTGAGTGCGAAATTGTTTAGAGACAGAAATGCGGTTACCGATGAGTCTATATTTGCACTCTGAACCCTTTGTTGTCGCCTTTTTTCGGTTGTTTCCGAATAAAGGCTGATAGAACACGTTTTTCAAATCATTAAACAGTTTCGACCGCGGACGCGGTTGCGACCAAAAAGGAGGTTCGTGGCCAAAAAAAGGAACTCTGAATAAAAATTGCGAAGCGTTGGCCTGGGACGAAGTGATCGTTGTTTCGCCACGATAATAATGTAGTGCGACTGTGTCGTGTTGATGCTGTTGCTTTGATTTGGTTTTCAATTGTAATATTTGAGTAACCCTTGCACGTTGACCAATGAGACTTAAGTTAATGTAGTTTTCCTTTTTGCATTTTCTGTACATCGTATTTGAATGTAGTAAATAATACAAACGAGACTTGAACAGCAAGGCAAAAACTTAATTTGATCAACATTTTAGTATAATCTTAAAAACACAAAAAAAAACTCGAAAATATAGAAATAACTGCAACATTTAACCTCTTATAAAATGGCATGATATTATTAGCTGTGATTTCATACGTCAATAACTTATCTACAACTGTACCTTAAGCCCAAAAAGTGACAGGACAAATTAAAATAGCACCTAACAACTAAAAATTTCAAGTATCAAGACTCCCCCAATACCCAACCAATACTTTACGTCACACATCACATTGACACGGCGTTTTCCCGCTAAACGCGTGCAAACGACACGCTCGTCCAGTAAGCAAACGTTTGGCAAACATGCCCAAAATCAGCTGTTTGTATTAGATAAACACACAGTTTATCGAGTCATCGAGGAATTGTTCATCTGCGTTCAAGTAGAATCGAGATTTTTTTAATATTTTGTCAGTCTTTGGCAATCTGTGATTCGGTCAATATGACCGATGATTGTGCCTTTCTTTAATGACGCTCGGTCGTAGGGACCGCATAAACGCAACAAACTAATAAATATTAGCCATTGTATAATTATTGTAATGACAGAAATATACTTTCTTACGCTCTCTGAAATGAAAATTGAATTTAAGACCTTATGCTTAGCAGTAATACTTTGCCAGCATATTCGGTCATAAATCAATCGTCATAATGTAAGAAAGCGTTACCAAAACTGCATTTCTAGACTTGAAAACGGAAAGCATATTTCAATAAAATAAGCAGTAAGCTTTCTACATAAAATATGTCGTTATAAATTCAAGCTTCAAAATAGCTCTTTTACCCACCACTTGGATTACTTTCCTATAACTTGCAACATAACTCAAAAGACAATACATTACAAAAACCCACCCCCATTTTAAAAGCCCAAACAAGAAGAACAATATCTTCCGTGACATAAAATTCGAAAAAAAGTTTAATGGGACCAAAATCCTGGCTCCAATAAAACATAAAAATACCCCAATATATTAGGCGAAATTGATATTGTATAGATGATCCCTATTATGACGGTGGTATGAACACAGGACCCTGTTTTGCATATAGAAAAGCGATTGCTCTTTTTGCGAGAACTTTTTGAGGAACGATGGAAAAAGTGCAGTGGACTGCGCGCAAGAATTAATGGTGTGAAACTTCGGACCGGGCCTTCGTGGTAGCCGGGTTATACGCCACCTAAATTTATGTACGTTCACGATTCCGTAGCTGGCTGGTTTTGGACGAATTTTTGCTGATCGTTGGCTCGGGTTTAGACATTGATTAAAACAATACGTGGAATCACTGACCGTATCACCGCATACCGCTATACGGCTTTAAGACCGACTGATAAACTTATTGAAGAAATCAGTTTGTAATTATGAAGATCGATATGTAGTCTACGCGTTATTACCATAAAATATTATGACGCTCTAAGTGAAACGAACACAATTTGTCTTCCTTTCTTTCTATTCAGGCTCCACAAAAATCGTAACCTAATTGTAGCCACAAAGGCATACCATCGATCACGGACAGAACCGTCATCGTATTCAATAAGAATCTGCATCAAACGATTGCTACAATCAATCCTCATTTGCCGAGACGCCGAAAAAATCAGCCGACGAGAAGCCACAGATGGCAGAGCATTTTTAATAGTCGCCAAGAACTCGCCAGTCACCAACAGACAAATCTACTGTAATTAATGACTATAAGGGTATTTTTTTTTCTCTTCGATACCAATAAAGGAGACATTACTGAAGGGACAAAACAAAACATTGCGCGCGGTGTCGAACGAAAGGAGAATTTATCATCTAGACGGCACCGGCAGTCGGCGCACCCGCCAATGTCCATTTGGATAATGCCCAACGCGATTAAAAATATAAAAATACCCCCACCCGACCCCTGTGGGGAGTGGGGGGATTTGACGGAGGACATCGCGCTGAGGACACAAAAGGATTATAAATGAGAAGGAATTTTAGATAATATTTGTACGTTGGATGTGGATTGTAATGTCGGTAGAGATCGGCCGGCGCGCCACCCCACCGGGGGGAGCCTTCCGCGATCCGCACCTAATGAGTGTTTGTATCAATTTGTTAGTATTGTATTTGAATATTTTTATACGTTCGTTACGATTTTAATCCCTTGTGGTTGTGGCAGACTGGATCGATGCTTTTTTTTTAATTCTCGGCCGTTTGATCGCCGGGTGCGTTTGTGTTGATTAAAGGCGTTGTTCGAGGTTTTGGGGACCCATGTCTCGACCGCACTCTCTTTTTATACTTTTTACTTGTGTCCGACAATTTGGATGGGTGTAGAATATTAAAATTGCGATTATGTTGTGCCTGCCGGTTCCACGGTCATTACGAGCGATGAGCCCGTTATGAGAGTAGTTCATTGTTCACATAACGAGCCCTAACTTTAACTAGGCACTGAAAATACCGAAATTTCCTAATTTACCGAGCGTTATAAAAAAATAATTAATTCTAATTACTCTGTAGGCCTTAAAAAATACAATTCGTCCGTGGACGGCCCCACGATAGTATAAAGGGTCAGATAAACATGGAAAAAATATAATTCGTATTCATAATTAATACATTTAAAAATATAATATTTTTCAGGGCGTTTTCAGACTACGAAGGATGAATCCGAATGAGCGAGAAAAGAATAACACAGCACTGAGCGAGCGACACTCGGTGTTTTCAATTCATTATCTCGAAAACAAAAATTTCATTAGCCCCGAGATTTCCTTTTTAAATTTAATTATTCATATTTAAATTAAACAAAATATAATAGAGGTCCGCCAGAGAAAAAAGCGGCTTTATCGTATCATATTTTATTAACCGAATTTATAATTCTACGCCGATTCGAGTAAATCCCCAACAGTGGGTAGACGGAGGGGGTTGCGCGGCCTCTCCCTGGGAAATATTTATGAATGCCAAGCAGAAAAATCCACAATAATATTTCAGGGTGGACGTCGGCCGCGGTCTTTACTTGCCAGCCCCTGATCTATTTAAAAAAAGGCCTCCCGGAAGGACAAAAGGGCTGCGGGGTGCTCGTAAAAAAACTGGACACGTATAGAGGTTACCGGCCGTCCGGTCGCTTTGTCTGATTCTTATTTTTTACCGGATCGGATCCTTTTCGCCGTTTTTTATCGGTTTTTGTTCCGGAGACACTACGGACCGGGTCGGATACCCCGTTTGTTCTAATGTCATCCCATTTGTAATTTTTACGTTTCACTGTATGTGTATTTTTTTTAGTTGACCGCCTAATGGTTACCCTTTTCTTTGGTATGTAAAAATTGTTTGATTTATATTTTGGTCTGACCAACGACAGTTTTCTTTACGTCCCATTGTTTCTGTTCTATTCTATTCCATCATAAAGTTACATTGTTTCAGTTAGATAAAACTGTTTTCTTTAGATCCTTCTGCCCCCGTCTATATCTGGCATATCATAAGTCTAGGTACTTCTATCAGAAAATTCCATAAATTATCAAACTCTGATAGTTCCATGGAGAATACCGTTAAAACGCCAGCGAACTAACAATGAATACAAAGTAGTGGCAGCGCTGGTTAAACGTATCCCGAACGTGGTCCGCAATAGGATTAACGTCAAATTGGACGTGTAGCATGCGCAGAGCCCCAGTTGCCATCTATTGATACACCTTGTAATTGTGAGATGATGCTTTTTGCATTTTTAGTACATATTGCATCTACAATTCTGCATGGTTGGACTGAATAATTATGGAATCTTTGATAAGCTATCACAGCTATAGTTAGAGATTATGCTAAGTTACACATGGTGTCCGACATCGTTATTTTGCCAAATGCTAGAACAGTGTAGTTAACGTCATTTCTCTGACCAAAAAATTATGTAATCGAATGTTAAAAAGATTGTCTAATATTTCCTACCAAGACCAATTCCTGTCTAGACCAATATTGCTCTATGCTTTTACTTCTCATTTAGAAAGCTTAAGTAATAACTTCTAACAGCCATTCAATATAGCCCCAATTTTGCAATATATAAACCCAAAAAATTTGGTTCATTTAGCCTTACATTTCACCTTACCTACAGTTCGAAATCACAGGCCCCATTTTAATATTAAACAAGTAAATCCGACAAGGAGGTGAGTTCTAAACGCACGATTAATCCAGACCGCGTTCCCGCCAAAAAAGTGGATGAAAAAAACAAAATGGCCGGCGAATAATCAAATTATTAGAAAGGCCACGTGAGTGTTGCGGTCTTACCGCTTATTTATCATAGATGTTATGGATGGCTACCTTTTTTGAGGCTGGTTATCTTGTTTTTACTTGGGGATGTTGTAAGGAAGACGATTTTGGCCTCATTTGTTCCTTAGATTATGAAATTACGTGCCCAATTCATTATTTTAGAATTTGGTGTTGTGAAACCTTATACCAATTCTCCATAGCCTTGATAATTATAATTATATTGTTATATACCTTCTTTCAGATATTTCACATTTTAAGGTTAAGTTCTTCAGTTGCATTGGTTGGCAGCATGTTGTCTGATAGCAAAGGCTTCTCCGATCTTTGATATTAATCCATCTTTACCTGACTAAACTTTTTTCTTTCTCTGGCTGCCTTGATTATAAAATTTTAATTACGTATTTTGTTTTGTTTTCAGGAGTTTCTCCCTGGATGAAAGATTCCTGTACTGCCAGGGTGAAGTTCGACGCGTGCACTGGCATCCTGGATCGTTGTCACATGTTTTTGTGCTTGGGTCTGATAATACCATCAGGTAAGGTTGATGAAATAAGTCTTTATTTTCTGTCCACTTGAATTGTCTTTATAGTCATGTGTAAAATTGCAGCTTAGAACCATACCTAATTTTATTTTACAAAAGTTAACTACTATGGATAAGAATTTTATGGAGAAATGTACTGTACTTCTTATTCCAAAAAACTATAGATCTCAGTAAACCCAACATTGTCGACAATGGTTTTGCTAAAATAGTTTCTTGACAATTATTTCATTTTGATTGAAGATAATTCAGTCAGTCAGTTAAGATTAAAGTATCCCACTAGCAAATTGATATTAATATGCTATTTCTTCTTCCATTACAGGCTCTACAACATAGCTCTAAAGAAAGGTCCTAAACTGGTCCAGATCTTCACTATCGGCATCAAGCCATCAGGTCAGCTGGCCGGAAGAGACCTACTGGACAGTCTCGGCGATACGGCGGTGGACTTCACGCCTATACCTGACTCCGAGACCCTGTTGATCTTGAGGGGAAACGGCGATGTGTATATGATGCAGTGTGAATTGGAACGTAAGAGGTAGGTGGTTTGAAATGTGATTTTTATGCCTTTTTTTGAAGGACTAAAGTATTGTTTTTAAAAAAAGATTCTTGTTGATTTTCAGTTGTTGTAACCTTCTTCAGGACCCTATTTATGCAGTTGTTTCGTGACTCGTTGAAATTGAAATTATAAATTACTAGTTCTTGTCTGTGGTTTCTCTCGCGTCTCGTGTGAACCTGTATTAGAAAAAGTATATTTTACCTATATTTTACTGCCAATTTTCATCGAAATCCTTTCATCCATTTGCGGTTGAAGAAGTCATACATAGATCAGTCAGAAACTTATACAAACACACTCACAAACTGTCGCCTTTATGAGTGTAATTAAATCATTATTTTGCGTGGGATCAATATTTTGTTTATTTACATAGGTTCTAAAAACTAATTGCATATTATGTCTTTCCCTTCCAGCCCCCTACAACCGAAGCTATCAGGTCCTCTCGCCATGTACCCTCCAGCCGATGACAACTACGGTTCGGAGTCGTGCTCCATCATAGCTTTGGGTGGAGGCGACACTCCTCCCATGGTGGTCGTGGCTACCTGTTCCGCAGCATTGTATCATTGTCTGTTGCTGCCTAATGTGAGTAGTTTTTTTTTAGAGATGGTCTGTTATTGGCATGGTAAGCTGTTGATTAGCTTGTGTTATGGGTGCTAACGCAACTGATATTATATTACCTAAATCACAGTCACTTTCGAATCGAACAGAAACTTTCTCTATTCATCCTTATGAGACGCCTGTTGTCATGGATATTTTGGGTATGCAGCTTTAGGTAAATATTTTATTTGATGCAGCCTAGATGTATTCAAATCCAATGTCACAGCAGCTACCTAGTTATCAGCTCCAATGTCTATTCCATGATTATTATTAGGACATTTTAGGTATGTCTTTGCAGAGAATTACGAGGAATTAAGGTGCACTTCATACTTCCAAACTGCTCATGATTTTTATACTGAGTTCGAGCACGCTAACGAGTTTCCTCAACAATTCTTGCAGCCTACTGAGAAGGAAGACGGCGACAGCCACGCCCTCTACGTGGTGGAAGCAGTGGAACTGAACATTGGGCTCAATCCTGATGATGATCTGCAGTACTCTTATCCAGTTCATTTGTACCCGGTAAGTTCTTGTATTGGATATATTTGAGGTTGAATCAATGTATTTACATATATATATGTATTTTATCAGCACAGAAGATGTTGGTAAACCGTTAATAAATAAAGATAAAATAAATAAATTAGCCCCCACTTTTTGAGGAAACTAATTCTTCCACCCGGATAAAAAGTAGCCTATGTTCTTTTTCAGGCTTTAGGCTATCTGTGGACTGAAAATTTATTTTAATCGGTTCTGTAATTTTCGCGTAACAGACAGAGTATAGGTAGATTAGATTCTCAAAATGTAATGTTTTTATGAATTACCAAAACCTCTACAGGATAATCGAACTGGAATATGTACCCAATCCATTTATGATTCCTCAAATTTGTACTGACTTTAAATCCAACTACTTATATTTTGAATCTATTGTATATTCCTTTTCAGTGCACCAACAACACATACGCGTGTATGCATGCGGGTGGCGTGCACACCATCACACTGCCGATGCTTGAAAACTTGGTTGACTTCGCGTTAGCTGATGAAAGTAAGATATTTTCCATCTTCTTGACCAAACTCAAACTCATTTATTTAATTTCGCTTCAGAACAGCATTTTCTGAACGTAAAAATTACAAAAGGCATCTTCCAAAACGCCCACCGTCCACCGCTTCTTGTGTTTTTACCCGACTGCCAAAGAAGGAGGGTAATGTTTTTGAACTCTCTAACAACCCATGTCTTACTGTAGGTTAAGAGAACCTTTCAACAATCTTTTATATGTACATACATTGGTATGCAACGGGCTTATTTCAGACCGTTCCTTTTCACTTGGTCTTCTGTTTTGCTTGAGAGTTCTTTGGATGTCTTTAGTGCTATTTCAGAGGATACAAGTATGGCCCACATCTAAACAACCCATAACGTCATATATTGTTCTTTTTTCCAGGTGACATGGAAGCAGTACTATCAGGCCTGTTCTCCCGCTCGGGCGTGGCGCGGCACGTGCTGGGCACGGCGCTGCGTGACGCGTCGCCGCCCGTTGGACTAGCGCTCACTGCGCCACCACTACGTCGACTGCTTATACTGCCCAACACTACAGCACTGAGAGCCAGGTACTCATCATCACTCGAGTCTTTTCCCAACTATGTTCTAGTCGGCTTCCAGTCTAACCGGATGCAGCTGAGTACCAGTATTTTAAGTAAGCAACTAACGAATAACGCTCGCTGTGGTTGCAGCGGTGAGGGAGTGGCAGACTCTTGCTAATTGAAACCAATCGTGTTCCTTCTTAAGTCCTTTGTGCTTTAAAGCAGCGGTAAGTCGTGCGAACAATCTTGCAGCCCAGGTACTGTAAACCAACTTAGTATTAATCATCTTCTGGAATGGAAGCAGTATTATCAGGTATGTTCTCCCGCTCGGGCTGGCGCTCACGGCGCCGCCACTGCGTCGCCTGCTCATACTGCCCAACACTGCCACATTACAGCCCAAGTACTGTAGATAAACTAGTTTGAACTGGTATTCGCTGCTGTGAGCCGATGTGATATCATAAAAATTTATTTCGTAATCTTTATCACTAACGATAAAAAGCACCCTGAATATAAAACATATTTTTTCTCCTTTTTATGATAATTCTTATCTTCGATCGATTTATTCTTATACATATGTCCCGCAAAGCGCGATTATATATCCAATTAAGTCCATATCCAAATGTATGGATGGGGTAATTTGCAAACTTTTTGACCTGAGAATACTCGGTTTTTTTTCTCGTATATAAATTAAGGTTAAATTATCTATTTTCCTCAGAACATTGGAACCGTTTGATTTGGAAGAACAACTATATAAGGAACTTCAACTCAAGAACCCATCGCTTGAACAAGAGGATATCAACAATATTCTCAAAGAGGTAATTACAACTAATTTAATAAAAATGTTCTGTGATTTAAGTTGAACCCCAACCCGTAAGTGTGCCAAAGTTCAGCTCATTTCATTTACCGAACATCAACCTTCCACTATTTTGATAAGGTTCAAAATCTATTGAAGATATTTGTCAGATTGATGAAGGTTGATGTGTTGTCGTATGTACATAAAATTCAATATTTTTCCACACTTTTAATGTAATTTGAGCTTTACATTTTCAGCGTCAGAACATGTTTGGTATAATTTTCGTGTATACTTCCAGCGCCAGAAGCTATCGTTCACGTCGATAGTGCAGGAGATCTTGACCCGCGACGTGTCGCAGCCGCTGCTCACGCTCAGCACCAAGCATGAACCCTCACCCAAGGAGTGCTTAGAGGTAATTATAAAATCTATTCATATACAAAAAGTATTAAAATAAAAATGTAAGGAAAGTAACTAACGTTTTATGTAATGGATTTCTGCAAAGTAACGCCTAATTTCATAATGTATCTATTAAAATATATGTAAAATTTTGTAAAGTATCAAGATTTTTAGAAGTTTGATTTTGAACACAGTTTTACTTTAGCGTTTGAATTATTGTGTTTTGTGCGATGATACGATTTGATGGTATCAACATTTAACCAGAAAAGAAAGAGAGATATTTTTTTCATGTGTGTGATGTGCTGAATTTTCTTTAGTCATACAATTTACTTTAGGACAAATTCAATCAAGCATTAAAATATTCCTTGGTATAAAATGGTAACGAATAGAATACTTCTTGCGAGAGCTACTCTAAAACAATATTTACCGTGTTATACTTTTGTATTATTGCTGCCTAAGCTTATATTTCCTTAATATATTCCAGTTCCTAACACAAGCAACTCTGAAGCTCCGTGGCGAGTATATCTCGCGCCAGCAGCGTGTATGCGATGCCATCGCCCGCAAACTACAAGCTTTGAGGAACCTCAGCAACAGTCACCAAGACTGGCTGCAAGACCTGCAGGTAACACATCACCGACCTTCGCAAATACGGAGGAACATGTCATTAAAAGTTGTCCTAAGGATCGAAACGCCACGACAAAAGTGGGGAACTTGCCACGGCATGACTAGTCGGTCACCCATCTACGGACCGACCGCGCTAAGAGTACACAATCTCTTTTTCAAGGATATTTCAAGGGTTTTAAATACTATATAACCACTGTTTCAAATATAATACGAGGTATTGCAAACAGATACTGATTTTTTTTTAATATTGGAGCCTGTAATTCGCTATTGTTACATTTTTTATGTCCTTCTTATATTTGGCCCATAATTCATAAGTTTTTTAATTTAATCACAAACTATGTATTTCTATTTTACTGTATTTATAATAATGATTTTTAATTAACTCATTGCAGAAAGAGATAGATGATGTACAACTGCAGTCAACGGTTCTCAAAGAGAAGTGTATGTTGGCTGAGAAACATCAAGATGATCTCAAATATAGGTACATACAAGTTTAGTCAAATTACACAGCACTACTATGTCGGTAAAAGAAATGGTTTATCCTTGAACAATCGTTTTACCTGTTTTGTTTAGCAACAGAAAATTAACATAATAATCTCAAGCTTTGGCTCAAACTGGTCACTGCATTTTTACACATTATACATCAATATGATTTTAGTGAACTAGCTTCCACCTGCAGTTTCACCTGCGTTTTGTGGGAACTCAACTACTCAACATTTTCAGATAGTAGGGCTATATAGACGGGCTACTTTTCACTAAGATTTGTTCAAATTGAGCATATAAACAAATTTTTAAGCTTTATAATATTAGATATTAGTATCGATCATTCGTTTATTTTTAGCTCCTTGTTAAGATTTTATAGCTGTAAATCTTCCATACTGTTTTAAATAAATAAATAACAACCAACCAACCATTCACTTTCCTTAGATGTTCAGCAGTAATCCGCAAGATCAGATGTTCAGCGCCAGCTACCCCGGCCGAACGCGAATTGCTCTCGGAACTAGAGCGATACCGACGCTGCGGGGAGAGGCTCGGCGAGCAGATACAGCTGCTCAAACAGCATGCGCAGCATAAGTCTAATGAGGTATGTACATAAACAGAGAATTACTTATCAGCCTTTTCCTAAACCCATATTGCAGTAGGCTGAATCCGGTTGGACTGGAAGCCGACCCCAACATAGTTGGGAAAAGGCTCGGAGGATGATGATTGGAGTAGGCTTTCAATTGAACCGGATTTGAAAAAAAGGATTGTTCGGCGTTCTTTGCTCGAGTTTTGGCCAAGATATGGCTTTAATCAGTGTTTATAATATGAGGCGACTGTCTATCTGACCTCCTCAACCCAGTTACTCGGGCAACCCAATACCCTTTGAAGACCTCGAAGACTGTCAGACTTTCTGGCTCCTAACGACTGCCAAGCATGTTTTATAATGTAACAGGCCATTTTTCTGGAGTTTAACCACACCCCTTGGGAACTACCACCCGAACCGTTATAAAATAAGCTTAAGTTTCTCAGGAAGGATGCAGTGAAATAAATTTTCAAATCGGTTCATTACATTTGGACCCATTAGATTTCAAACAAAAAAATCCTAATTATATTTGTAAAGATTTCACGTGCCTTTACCGAAACATGGAGGAACACCTTTTGCCATAGATGGTTACTTTTCGAAGGTCTGACCACGCTAAGCATTGCTTAACCAACCTTATGATTGAATTGTGATGCCCAGAAGTCTACTGGATGTAATCAAAATTTTCACAGAAGTTAAATACAGGTCCAAATATTATTTGTTTTTCCGTAACGTAGTATTTTAAACACTAACTGATGGTATATTTATATTTACCATATACAAACTATTGACATGTTATCTTTGTAATGTTCCAGTTGGAGAAATTTCACTTGGACTACAAGAAGAAAGACATCGCGTTGGGCAAGTCTCACAGTGATACCATCTCTTCCATTTTACAACAACAGTAAGTTACTTTATGTTTTATTTATTATTATGAAACAATAGCTTTTGCCAGCGGTTTAACCCGCGTCCCGAAGGTCCTCCTTTCTTCACATGGATGAAAAATTGTCTATTAGATATGTTTTTCTTATATACATATAAGCCACTGGCTTCTTAAAAAGTCCCATGGAAAATACTTCCCGCACATGGTTAAAAACTAGACTATGTGTTATTCTGATGTATTTAAGCTATATTAAGTTTCATCTACTGCAGTATTCATACCGTTGTGGTGTGGTCTATGATCACGTAGTAGTCTTAGTAGGTATTGGTTGCCTTGACTATACCTAAATATGTAGTTCTGTTGTTTTATTAACACGTCTACCCTCATCAACACCTAAGGACCCTGCCTGTCGGAAGGTTGGCAAGCCCAACATCACACCGTGAAAGAGTAACAAATATGCCTGCATATAACCTTACAAACTTTCGAATTTAAAATATTAGTAAGATTTCTTACAGTTATATACTTACTAAGTAGTACACTATTATATATATATATATATTTACCTATTTGAGATTTAAATAAAAAACTTTGTCTTATATTTTTCAGGACAAGCCAAATATCTACACTGATTGAAGAGACGAAGCTACTCAAAGACCAACTCAGCATTGTTTAGACTTTAAACTAGTATTAATAGATTAGTACGTAAGTTTGTTTTGTAATATTTCTGTATTTCTTTAGTTTTTCTGTTTAATTTCCAGTTTTGTTGTCATATTTCAATGTTAAATTTGATTATTAGAATAGCAAAATTGCATATTTTGATTAAATTCATTTTTGTTAATCGCTTCAGTTAACTTTGTTTGTACCACGGAGGAAGTAAATATAGTGGAGATGCCATAAGGAACGTAGGTCAGATCCCCTCTTGTAAGTCAATATGACGTACAGTAGGCGTGATCGAAACGATCGTTTACTAACACTAACGAGGCGTTCGGGTTTCTGGTCAAATCACGACCAATTTGCCAAAGATTGGTCTTGATTGATTGGTGATTTGAATTTGATAAAAGGGATTGAAGCTAGTAACGTTCCTCTTCCCCGAACGCCTGTATTGTGTTGCGCTAGTTTCTTAGGAGATATTGCGTTATGACATCTCTGCTGGACATTTTCTTCTCCATGGTTTGTACCTACAAGAGTTAAAATGAACTTAATGTTTCTGGTGACAATTGAAATTATTTGGTTTCTAAATAGTAATTGGTATTTTTATATAAACTTCTATGTGATTGTTAGAACTGACTTTGATTTAGTTTTGTATTGTTTTTCATTAAATTAAAGATTATTATTCAAATAAGAAAACGTTTTTGGTTCATGTAACTGGGTTGAGGAGTGGTAGTCCATGTTTGTGGTATTTAGCTGCATCCGGTTAGACTGGAAGCCTACCCCAATACAAGGAAAGGGCTAGGCAAATGGTGGTGGTTTTTATTTGTTTTTATGGGCGAACCTCTGCACGAACTCGGATAAAAAGCCTATAGCCTTCCTCGATAAATGTTGGCTGCCTAAATCTGAAATAATTTTTCAAATCGGACCAGTAGTTCCTGAGATTAGCGCGTTCAAACAAACTCTTCAGTTTTATAATATTAGTATAGATCAATAATAATTAATAATTATTGTTAATGAGGTAATTTGACGCATACTGTAAATTAAATATTTATCATTATAGTGTGAGGAATTCGCTTTCGCCTATTCATAAATCATCATCATCAGCCTATCGCAGTCCACTGCTGGACATAGGCCTCTCCAAGTGCACGCCACAAATCGTTTAGTTATATTTAAACTATCGTGGTAGCTAGTTTGAGGGCCACTAACAAAATTTACCGTAAATTATTTTGACAAATAAATGATTTTGACGAAAAGTAACTGCTTCGTACATCCAGATAAAAAGTAGCTTAAATATTTGTTTCTGCTTCGATATGCTCTGGAGTTGGAGTGGAGAAATGATGCACGACGACTGTAGTGTAACTTAATAGTTTAATCGTAGTATACTTATTTACAAAGTTAATGAAACAAAAGGGGAATGCCGATTTTAGGCCTTGCAATGCCCAAGAAATTTAAATTCCTTTGTTTGTGAATGTGGAAAAATGTGGAATGTTTTTCTGACGTTGGTGGTCTGTAGTGTGTGTTCCCGTCGAGCGCACGGCGAAAAGCACTCGGCTCGCTGTGCGCTCCACAGCCCGGGCCCCTCTCCGCCGCCCCGCTCGGTGCTGTGGTGATGTTGGCCGCCCCTCTCCGCCGCCCCGCTCGGTGCTGTGGTGATGTTGGCCGCCCCTCTCCGCCGCCCCGCTCGGTGCTGTGGTGATGTTGGCCGCCCCTCTCCGCCGCCCCGCTCGGTGCTGTGGTGATGTTGGCCGCCCCTCTCCGCCGCCCCGCTCGGTGCTGTGGTGATGTTGGCCGCGCCTCTCCGCCGCCCCGCTCGGTGCTGGGGTGATGTTGGCCGCCCCTCTCCGCCGCCCCGCTCGGTGCTGTGGTGATGTTGGCCGCCCCTCTCCGCCGCCCCGCTCGGTGCTGTGGTGATGTTGGCCGCCCCTCTCCGCCGCCCCGCTCGGTGCTGTGGTGATGTTGGCCGCCCCTCTCCGCCGCCCCGCTCGGTGCTGTGGTGATGTTGGCCGCCCCTCTCCGCCGCCCCGCTCGGTGCTGTGGTGATGTTGGCCGCCCCTCTCCGCCGCCCCGCTCGGTGCTGTGGTGATGTTGGCCGCCCCTCTCCGCCGCCCCGCTCGGTGCTGTGGTGATGTTGGCCGCCCCTCTCCGCCGCCCCGCTCGGTGCTGTGGTGATGTTGGCCGCCCCTCTCCGCCGCCCCGCTCGGTGCTGTGGTGATGTTGGCCGCCCCTCTCCGCCGCCCCGCTCGGTTCTGTGGTGATGTTGGCCGCCCCTCTCCGCCGCCCCGCTCGGTGCTGTGGTGATGTTGGCCGCCCCTCTCCGCCGCCCCGCTCGGTGCTGTGGTGATGTTGGCCGCCCCTCTCCGCCGCCCCGCTCGGTGCTGTGGTGATGTTGGCCGCCCCTCTCCGCCGCCCCGCTCGGTGCTGTGGTGATGTTGGCCGCCCCTCTCCGCCGCCCCGCTCGGTGCTGTGGTGATGTTGGCCGCCCCTCTCCGCCGCCCCGCTCGGTGCGGTGGTGATGTTGGCCGCCCCTCTCCGCCGCCCCGCTCGGTACTGTGGTGATGTTGGCCGCCCCTCTCCGCCGCCCCGCTCGGTGCTGTGGTGATGTTGGCCGCCCCTCTCCGCCGCCCCGCTCGGTGCTGTGGTGATGTTGGCCGCCCCACTCCGCCGCCCCGCTCGGTGCTGTGGTGATGTTGGCCGCCCCTCTCCGCCGCCCCGCTCGGTGCTGTGGTGATGTTGGCCGCCCCTCTCCGCCGCCCCGCTCGGTGCTGTGGTGATGTTGGCCGCCCCTCTCCGCCGCCCCGCTCGGTGCTGTGGTGATGTTGGCCGCCCCTCTCCGCCGCCCCGCTCGGTGCTGTGGTGATGTTGGCCGCCCCTCTCCGCCGCCCCGCTCGGTGCTGTGGTGATGTTGGCCGCCCCTCTCCGCCGCCCCGCTCGGTGCTGTGGTGATGTTGGCCGCCCCTCTCCGCCGCCCCGCTCGGTGCTGTGGTGATGTTGGCCGCCCCTCTCCGCCGCCCCGCTCGGTGCTGTGGTGATGTTGGCCGCCCCTCTCCGCCGCCCCGCTCGGTGCTGTGGTGATGTTGGCCGCCCCTCTCCGCCGCCCCGCTCGGTGCTGTGGTGATGTTGGCCGCCCCTCTCCGCCGCCCCGCTCGGTGCTGTGGTGATGTTGGCCGCCCCTCTCCGCCGCCCCGCTCGGTGCTGTGGTGATGTTGGCCGCCCCTCTCCGCCGCCCCGCTCGGTGCTGTGGTGATGTTGGCCGCCCCTCTCCGCCGCCCCGCTCGGTGCTGTGGTGATGTTGGCCGCCCCTCTCCGCCGCCCCGCTCGGTGCTGTGGTGATGTTGGCCGCCCCTCTCCGCCGCCCCGCTCGGTGCTGTGGTGATGTTGGCCGCCCCTCTCCGCCGCCCCGCTCGGTGCTGTGGTGATGTTGGCCGCCCCTCTCCGCCGCCCCGCTCGGTGCTGTGGTGATGTTGGCCGCCCCTCTCCGCCGCCCCGCTCGGTGCTGTGGTGATGTTGGCCGCCCCTCTCCGCCGCCCCGCTCGGGGCTGTGGTGATGTTGGCCGCCCCTCTCCGCCGCCCCGCTCGGTGCTGTGGTGATGTGGGCCGCCCCTCTCCGCCGCCCCGCTCGGTGCTGTGGTGATGTTGGCCGCCCCTCTCCGCCGCCCCGCTCGGTGCTGTGGTGATGTTGGCCGCCCCTCTCCGCCGCCCCGCTCGGTGCTGTGGTGATGTTGGCCGCCCCTCTCCGCCGCCCCGCTCGGTGCTGTGGTGATGTTGGCCGCCCCTCTCCGCCGCCCCGCTCGGTGCTGTGGTGATGTTGGCCGCCCCTCTCCGCCGCCCCGCTCGGTGCTGTGGTGATGTTGGCCGCCCCTCTCCGCCGCCCCGCTCGGTGCTGTGGTGATGTTGGCCGCCCCTCTCCGCCGCCCCGCTCGGTGCTGTGGTGATGTTGGCCGCCCCTCTCCGCCGCCCCGCTCGGTGCTGTGGTGATGTTGGCCGCCCCTCTCCGCCGCCCCGCTCGGTGCTGTGGTGATGTTGGCCGCCCCTCTCCGCCGCCCCGCTCGGTGCTGTGGTGATGTTGGCCGCCCCTCTCCGCCGCCCCGCTCGGTGCTGTGGTGATGTTGGCCGCCCCTCTCCGCCGCCCCGCTCGGTGCTGTGGTGATGTTGGCCGCCCCGGGCCCGCTGTCACGTCCAAGCCGGAACAGACTCATAAGCTGGGTACTCACTTAGAAGTGTAGCACGTAACGTATCAGATACGGTATCAACCTGCAAGTGAGTACGGCTCGTCCACGGTCCTCACGAGCACACTGCGAGCCGCCTTTGTGTTCGCAGCGAAACCGCCACTCGGCGGGTCACTGCGAGCTTACAGCGCTCCATGCGCGAGCGGCTCGCAGCGGGCTCGTGCCTACGTACTCACTTGATACCGTATGATAAGTTACGTGCTACACTGCTAAGTGAGTACCCAGCTATAGACAGACTTTTACTCGATAAATTGGCAATTGGTCACTGGACCATTTGCCCCATTGCAGTTTATAATAAAACATACATCGGGTGTGTCGTACCTAATCACATGAAATCCTATCACATATAGGTACTTTATGATACTCTGTGAAAAATTGTAAAAAAAGCCTAATCCATTCAGTGGTTTAGCCACAGGAGTCATTTTTCCTTCTCATAATTAAATTCATTTTTTTAGGCTAATCGACATATATTAACCAGTATAATAATTGTAATTAAGTAGGACACACTCTGTATATGTATTGTTATAATAAAACAAAAACTATTTTATTTCAAAACTTTATTGAGATTCTATTCAATAATATTTTTATACATCCATAACATGAATGTTGGTCCGTATATAGGAATGACATACATTACTATTAATTATTATTTAGCGTCATAAGACCGTAGTTAAATCTAACTAGCTAATAATAGTATAAAACAGTTAAAAACAGGTGGTTTTAAGATGAGAAGGTTAAGTATTAACCTTAGTTTTCATTTTCAAAATTGGGATTCTACAAATTAAATAGAAGTTAGCTACATTTTTCATTCTTTTTTAGCCTCAAGTACTCACAATATTTTTTTTTTGTATTTTCTTAGTTTACATAATTATGTCTTTTCATAAGATTTTTACTTACTACCTACATAAAAAAACAGCTGTCTTTCCATAACACATACAATTACCAATTCGTATAAAAATACCTACCTACACATATACTAAATGCTAAATTAAAAACTGCAGTCAATGATGACTCTTAAGTCTTACAAATAAAGTTTATATTTCTATGACTTAGTTTATCAGAGGTCCCCAGAACATCTTTGAAACCCTTTTCTCGTCTTCAGTGCAGAAAAATTCCTTGCCAAGCTTGACGAACTCTTTTAGAGATAACTTGCCATCCTGTGAAACAAAAATTTCACATTAGATTATTTAAGTAGATACATCTATTGTAATATTTCTTCAGAAACTTTGTAGATGTGTAACTTTGCAAATAGCTTGTATGTCAGAGTAACACATAGGCTACTTTTTGTCCATATTCGGGAAGTAGCTCACTCAGGGCGTGGGTGAAGTCATTACTTTTATCTACCGAACCTCTTATTCGTTTATTGAATGTCAACCATTTAGGTACCATTATGCATTAAGACCATTTAAAATCTGGTCGGTTTTAAAGAGGTTAGTCACTTAACATTAAATACCATACGATATTACACTCTTTCATTATTTCCACAGCACTAATACTAAAAAACAACAAATAACACGTTTATGTGAAACGTGTTATTTGCTTACCCCATTAACGTCAATGACAGCAAACGCGACGGCCGCCTTCTCATTGTCAAGTCCTAAGCATTTGAAGAACAACTTGAACTCGTGCACCGATATGTAGCCGGACTTGTCTTTGTCTACCGCCTGAAAGCAACATACAAACATAAATATTTTGTAAAATATATGAACCCATAGGTAGGTATAGGTAGGTATGTATAAGTGACGTATCCATATAAAAATTAAAAACTAGTCCCGAGGACACTATTTCCCGAACAAATAGGTATTATCTTTGCCAATATTACTGGGAATGGTCACTCCCAATATAAGTTAAAGTAGTAAATAAGCATACCTAATATCAAATCAAATACAATAAAACTGAAAAGTTTGCTTGTTTACTTGAACTCTTTAATCTCGGGAACAATTTTTTTCTCAGTGTTAAATGGCCCATTTATGAGAGGAAAGTTATAGGCTACTTTTTATCCGAGTGCGGGAAGTAGTTCCCACAGGACGAGGGTGGACCGTTGTCGGGAGCTGTCAAATAATAATAACAGCCTTTTGTGCATCTGCCTTCCTGGATCAACAAATCCCTATACATACATACATCATTACTGCAATTTAAAACCCCAAAACCAACACCATTAGGTATAATAAACTACAGTTACCTTGAACAAGTAAGGAAGCCAGCGATGAGCCTTCTTCTTCAAAGACTTGTCGTTGAGCACGTGATGCATATCCTCTAGATACTGCTCCACCGTGACGAAGTTGTACGGGTCGATAGCGCCCCATTGCTCTTCCCATGTCAACTGTAAGCGGGAAAAAAGTTTGAATTATTACGCTTCATTAGTGTTATTTGAGTTACTGACTAGAGAATGCTCATTTAGCAAAGCAAAACTAAAGAAAGAAAATCTATGTATTTGCGCAAAAAGACGCAAAAGCAACAAAACAAATAAAACTAAAAACAAAAGAAACATATACACTATACACAGAAAAACGCTGCAGATGCGTCACCTTGCGAGAAAGGGCCAGCGCCCAGCATAAATGCTAAGCCTCGCGCACGCAGGTACGAGACAACAGCGCTGGTTTTCAGCGCTGACCCCATACGCCATGATTAGAATGGCGTCGGACTTACTCGCTTCTGACTACCCGTACGTAACGACTGCCAAGGATGTTCAATGACAACCGGGACCTACAATTTTACGTGCCATCCGAAACAGTCATTGGTGTCCAAGCAACTGACCTTAATAATACTGGTAAACTCCTCGGCCTGCTGATCAGACAGATGCCCCAAAGCCTTGAACCTCTCCGCGAACAGCAGGAAGTCGTTGAACGAGATCAGACCGTCCTTGTCCACGTCGAGTATGTTGTGTACCGTGCGCATTTTACTCCTAACTAAAGTTACTCGCGATACATAACTAAAGCAACTGACCTTAATCATCATCTCCCGAGCCTTTTCCCAACTATGTTGGGGTCGGCTTCCAGTCTAACCGGATGCAGCTGAGTACCAGTGTTTTACAAGGAGCGATTGCCTGTCTGACCTCCCCAACCCAGCTACCCGGGCTACTCGATACCCCATGGTTAGAATGGTGTCAGACTTACTGGCTTCTGACTACCCGTAACTACTGCCAAGGATATTCAATGACAACCGGGACCTACAGTTTAACGTGCCATCCGAAACAGTCATTGGTGTCTAAGCAACTGACCTTAATAATACTGGTGAATTCCTCGGCCTGCTGATCAGACAGATGTCCCAAAGCCTTGAACCTCTCCGCGAACAGCAGGAAGTCGTTGAACGAGATCAGACCATCCTTGTCCACGTCCAGGATGTTGTGTACCGTGCGCATTTTCCGACGCCAGAACTCTGACTGGAAGTTAAAGAAAGATAAGTTTTTTAGGGAGGTACGAATTCGTGAATATGTGAAGCTGGAGAAGGATAATGGCTTCTATTTTTATTTAAGAAATAGTTTTTGTCTAATCTAAAATATGGTATATTGGAGTATAGCAGACTATATTTTATGAAGGTTCTAAACAAGTTTTTATAAAATCAACTTCGGAGTGGTGATGACAATAATTTGCTTTGCTTGTCTTTTACATTACGCGCGCTACATTTTGGTGAAGTCTGGGCCTTTTTTGACCCCTCCCGCTGTTAGCACCGTAAGGGAGTGTCACTCTTACTGACTAAAACCCATCATGGTCTTTCTTAAGCCCTTTATGTACCAGGGCTGCGGTAACGGTATAGAGGTCTACTAATTAAGGAGGATAACATTAACTTTCCGTCACAAAACTCACTCTATCATATCCTTTACACTCCGTATCGGAATCCGAGTCAGAGTCGCTGTCAGCTTTCCTCCTGTCCTCCTCCGGACGGCCATGTTGCTTGCTGTACCACCGGAGGGCGGAGTTCCTCTCGTGTAGGTCCCTCTCGCGGGGGAACTCGCTGAGGTAGCAGATATTGCCGTTGCACGCTGGTTTTGTGTGGAAGAGCTGTGAAAATTGAAAAATTGATGTTAGAATAGCTTTCTTTGAAATAACTACTATATGTACTACATATAGTTCAATTAAAGCCAAAATGTTTGTATCCTAGCTTGAAGCTATTAAGCTAAGTTTGTTTGGTGGCTCTCAGATCTCAAAAATCTTCAGTGTTGGATAGCCCAATTATCGAAAAATGCTGCTTTTTATCCGGCCTCACAGAGTAGTTCCCACAGGATTAGGATGCATGCAGATATAGATATAGGTAGCATATCTAATCTCAAGCTCGTTAAATATCCTATTGTCCCAAAATAAATCTCAAGACCTTGCGCATTAGCGTAACTACCACAAAATAAACATACAGAAATACACAAGAATTACCTATAATCCTTATCTAAACCTAACCTATGTTACTCGGACAGTGCACAAATGCAATCGATATTGAGATCATTGACCTCATTATGCACAAGGCGCTGTGCGCGAACGCAAGTTATGAACATTCTCAATAAGCAGTAAATGATAAATGTCAATGACGATCGATAACTATCGAGTCTTTATTTTGTAAATAGGTAATTACCTACTAGGTGTGGAGACTATAAATATTTGGAATAACTTAATCTGCAGAATTCAAGCTACATCCAAGAAATCGTTTTAATATGAAAGTTCAATAGTCACACCTATCTGTTTATTGAGGGATATTAGGAAGAACAAAGAGTAATTATACATAATAGCTTTAAGGATGAGCCCGGGCAACCGAGGCAGCTTTTACACAGAAACAAACATTGCAAGGCCATTGCAATGATTTCAATTTAAGTAGCAGACCGGTTGAATGAGAAATGCAGGCTAGGCAAGGCATGTATACTTGCTGTTTACATTTGTAAACATAATGCACCAACTGCGTCTCTGTCTAGACAGTATTCATGGGTTCTTATAAATGTGAAGGTTACACCCATACCTAGGTGTAAGCCGTTTATATAAGTAGGTACCTCTCATGTATCATCTGGGGCCCTTTATGTGCTAGAGCCAAGGAGACTCTTTCCAATAATCCTGCATCATATAGTTATGCCTTCGGAAAATTGGATCTTTTCCTGTTTACCTAATCTAATTCCCGCGAAATCTTCAAGACAACAATAAGGTTGGACAATATTTACAAAATATTGTTATCATGTAAGGAAACTGGGACGAACCCGTTTTCCTGTTGATCGATATTGTTTACTGTATATTTATAAATTAGTTTAATATTGGTTTGATTACAAATATTCGTTGTTATCGAACACGTAGGCCCGTATGTGTCAAAACTTAACCAACCTACTTTGGTATCGATCTTTGTGGTACAAATCGTTATTGTAGCGATTTTCATTTCTGTTGAATGCACCAACTAATATATTATTTTTTTAGGGAGGGGGAGTTTTCTAGGGACAATGGCTAGGACCAGAAGGTCTTCAAATGAGCCTCCGATTTAACCAGGTGCAACTGTGTACCTACAGGCCCGCCGCTAGTTGTTAGTTCGCCCGCGTGCAAAACTGATTATGCCGCCCTACGACTATTATATATATCATATTATACTGGGTTTTGTCAAAAAAAAAAAAAGAAAATTTCGTTAAGATTATAAAATACGTATTTTAATTAGGTACAATAATTATATTCGTTTACTGAAGTGTAAAACTAAGCAGCATAATCATTACAAAAACTTAACTCTTCTGTGTAGTGCGCCTGGTGCGATGTAAGAAGGGAGAAGCAATCGTAAATAAGCGCGAGCGAAGCGAGCGCGCAAATTTTGTAGTTTATGGTCTGCAAATGCAATGTCCTTAAATGATCTTATGCAGCGCCCTTGTGCAAGTGGCCCCTATTTATTAAAAAAAAAATGATTAATAGTTACCAACATATGCATATCAAAGTGCTTAAAACAGATTATGGGTAACTCAAAGTAACGAAATAAATATCTTTGATAATGTTTAAATTTAGTAAAAAATGTTATTTATGGTTTTTGGTGGGTTTCCCGTTGAAAAAGTCAATGCAAAAAACTCACTCCATATGTAAGGAAGCGCGAGCGAAGCGAGCGCGAAAATTTTTCAGTCTAAGGACACAAAACAAATAAAAACCACTGTAAATTAACAAAGCAAAGTCAAATAGTAAGCTATGCACAGAAATGAAGTGCAAACTGCAAATGTATACGAAGCCGCGAGCGAAGCGAGCGCGATTTTTTCCTTTGAGTTTTCATGAAGTAAACATGTCATAAAAAGCCATAACGAACGTGCGCGAAAAATGTTTTTTCGGAATTGAATGCCTCAACAATTAAACTAAGATAAATCGTGATATCCGACATGGAGCCGCGAGCGCAGCGAGCGCGAATTTTTTTGGGGATGCAAAGGGTGAACCCGTCAAAATTGACAAGACACGACCAAAGCGAGGGCGGCTTTTTCTGAAATTTTATTGCTAATCTACTCATTTAATTTTATTAAAATATTTTTATTACGTAATTTTAGTTTAATTTTGCCGTATGGTTTAATTTTGCCGCCCCCTAAATCGTGCCCTTTATTTTGAAAATGATCTTTCAACAGATGCAACTGAAACGGGCAGTGTAAGTAGGTAATATTCTTAGCGCTATTGCTGTGTTCGGAAATATTGAAATCAAATCATTGGTAAAAAGATATTGTATTTTTTAAATATTACGTGATAAGTCGCTCGATTTGCCGCCCCCTAGGACGTGCCGCCCGCGTGCGGTGCACGCCCTGCACGCCCGCTTACGGCGGGCCTGTGTACCTACTATATAATGCTTTGCTTGAAGCAACTGCATCCAGTAACAACAGGCAAGTGAATAGGTAACATAATAATGAGAATGGTGGTTGAAACTCGTATTTTTCAGGCTACCTGGTATTTATGTGGGTATTTCTCTTTCAAAACCCCTCTCTAATTTTAAAGGACCTATTTAAACGCATCCATATCTATCACCAATTGGTTTAATATCACCAATTCATCCATATAGGTCAGTTAGGTCAGTGACCATACAAATCAAAGCCTGACATATCATCCGGTGACCCCAGCGTCAATTTGCGAATTGGTTCACGACCAGACTTCATAACTGATTGATGCTTTAAATAACCATATTGTGATTGCACCGGGGTCGGGAGTACGTGAGCCGTCGCAGGTCTGAAGAGATTTAAGAGGTCAATTTAATCAGTGGAGTTAAGTCATATAGAAGTGTTTGTATACCTACTCAGATGCTTTAACAAATTAGCATTTACTTACATAGTTTGTACAGATCTTGAAAAGTAGACATAATATATTTTATGAATTGAAACCGGTGCAGGCTTTAGGTGGCCCGTGGTATTTTGTGAAAAAGAGGCAAATTTATAGCAAGCATAGGTATCATGAACTAAACACAGAATTTGGTTAAGTAATTCGTTCCGATTCCACAAAATATCTAGCAAAGATAAAAAAACATTTATCGACTATTGTATCTACCCGTATTGTATGTAATTAAACTTCCTAACCTTCTTTTGCTGTGCCCTAACAGGGTCCATAATATGTACCTAGCTTTAAGCCCCTTGTAACATCATTTCCACATTATGGTATGCAAATAAATATGAATATGAAAAGTACCTAGAATCTAGGTGTATCGTGTAAAACGAAAGTAAACAAACGTAGGTAATACTTATGTATTATGTAGATCCGATCATAAAAGCAGACAACTGGATTGGAACGGGTTTTCTGCCTCTACCTACACAATCGTGCACGGTGCACTTCATTACCGTATGTTTTTTGTTACTATTTTATCTATTCCCTACCTGTTACCTCTCGCTCTCTTTGAAACTGGTTAGACCGGTATCTAGAGATAAAATCCATCCCTTGTGATTAGAGTGTAAGTATTGGAATTTTATAACATTGATATCTATCTACGGATATGATACCAAAGTGATATTCTAAGAATAAGAACTAAGGCCCAAGTTCACCGGCAACATAAACCTCAGTTTTCACAAAACAACTGTTCGTGTGTTCACAACAAATGAATTCGACGTTCAATTTTCAAGTCAACGATACGGGTGATAATGGATTTATGTAAGTAAATTTCGTTGGTCTACAATAAAGTATATTGTATAGCAACCTACATAAAGGGCCTCAATTTACACATTTGACTATTCTGGACGACAGCACGATTGGTGCCGGGGTCAGTGACCTGCGGTGCGCGTTAAGTAACGCTTAGCTAGTTATGCAATATGTAGATAGCAGTACTTTCATAGACGACCAATTGAGAATTTGAGATATTAAAATGGGCATTTTGAAAATCTAGTGTAAACAAGAAAAAAATATGGAAAGGTTTTATTCTATCTATTTGATAAGTGGCCAAGAGTGCGCAGTATATCTAACAATGAAAGAGCTTAGTGTCTCCAAGCAAATAAACAAACTCTTCAGCTTAAGGTATAATAATACCTAAGTAATAAATACTAAAGATAGATTTATTGCAAATGAGAGAAAATTTGAAGAAAACTACAGATAAAGTTAACATCCTTTTATTCAAACGTTCGAAAGAATTAATTGCTGGTTTGATTTGTCAACATTTACACTTGATTACGTAAAGTTTCACGTGTAGTGTAGGCAGTAACGTGATAGTTTACAAACATAATGAGTAATTGTGTTTAAGCAGCGTTTTTTGGTGATTATTGATCAACATGTTACCTACCTACTACTTATAGGAAGGCACCGAAGTATTCAAGCATTTAAATGTGTGGCGTAAAGTTAGCAGAAGTAACTGTGCCTATCTAACTATAGTTTGTTTGGTTTTGGACACTACGGAGCCGTGTAGGTACTATGAAGGAGATATGTAATAAGTTCCTAACATGGGTTCCTTAATTGTAAGAAAATCTAGATTCTGAAGATGAAACCTGAAAGAACCCAATGGTTTCACTGTTACGTAAAATAAGTTGCAAAACCTCAAGTCACAATCGCTCCTTAAATCTCACGATGAGCGATTATTTTTATTTTGTTTAAAAAAAATGGATTGTAGCAGTCTTTAGATTGAAGACATCCTACTCAATATGGCGATGAAAAGAACAAAAACAATAAAAATCTATTAAGCATAGATATCTATACTTCGTCTCTAACGCTTCGTCCTTGCAAAGGGCCAACGATAAACCGTTCACAACAAACAAAAGTACATAGGCACATAATAACATTATGTACAGTGATTGTATATGACGACCTCGCACGTACGCCACGCTAGTACATAAACAAAGATAGATAACAAATACATAATAGTCAAATTATTTCAAGGCCATGGTTTGTTTTGAAAACAAAAGTGTTTATTAAACCCTTGGAGAATCGAATTATGATTAGGTAGGCACCTACACGTAAATGGCTAATGCATGCAAAGGCACACTTTCCAAGTACCTAGGTAAAAGTAGATTTTTATCTGTGATTTAGTGGAGCTTCTGGGAAAAATACGACATCCAGGCCGTTCGACAACGATGGTGGCTGTTAGGCTGTTCTCGACGGGGACTAGCGAATGGTCTTCTTGGAAATAGTTGCGTAGGATGGTCCACAAGCTTTTGAGAAATCAGGTGCAATCTCTATTCTTTTATGGGGAAAGGTAGGACCATAGAAATCTCAACAAATGTGTAGATATTAACGTAGGACCCAGGAAACGATTACCTAAGTATTTGTTAGTAAGGGAGCGCGAAATAGTTATCTCTGTTACGAGTGAAACTGCAGGAAACAGCTACTGTTTAACCCCTAAAAATACAACAAATTGTTGTTGATAATTGACCCAATATCGGTTCTAGTTTAAGTAGGTAATATGCGACCTTACCACCTATGTGATAAGAACTATATTTGTAAAACAGAACACAATAAGGGCCACTGAGATAATAGGTTATCCGTTATCAGTAAACAAACCGCTTTGTTAGTTAATTGTTATGTTTAAGTTATCTTTAATTAGGGTAAAAAACTGTCTGTCTAGTCCATAGTCTGTCTGGTAGACGATGCATTTGTTAGGTGGTAAAGTTCCAGGTTCGATTTCCAGTTTTTTGAAATCGCGGTGTATCATGAGGTGCGGAAACTTCAAAAATAAATGTTTTTTATAAGTATTTTATACCTACATTACCTAAAGTATGAGGCGTGTATCGTAACAGAGAGACCATAAGAGTTGAGTTTACACTTACAAAATTATGAAAGTGATTCTTATGATGTTGTCTTGAAAAATATACGCAGTTTGATATAATAGAAAAAATACCATTACTACCCATTTGAAGTTAATAGCATGACGATATATAATTTAACATCATTCTACAATCAGCATGCTTGCATTGTTTTGTGATAAAACTGTAGGGTATGGGGATTTAACCTTTGAACACTTTAAATTATGATTGTGATGATAGCACCATAAACTTTCGATCATTTTCTATTGATTTTACTTTAACTTACCTAAATCAATCTTTTACTTTATTTTTACTTGGGAAACAAACAGATATTATACAAAAATAATTACAATCAAATAGATAACTCTTAATTCAAAACAGTTTCCGCACTTAATAAAACCTACTTACTTATTCAACAAATCTTAATAAGTAAAGATGTTATCCTACTTTGCAAGAACTTCTCATATTCAAAATAATAATAACCATGAAGGTACAACGTTTTCCAATATATCCATTTTCCAAAAAGCCATATCCACCTTTTTCTATATACGTCAATATTTTTTAATCCTAGAAGCGCCAACGCAGTTACGCTCGACGCAACAAGAATGCATCGACCGGCCACGAGAAGTCAATGACATTTCACATAATCAGACAACCTACCTATTTAATTAATAAACATCATTTATCATTTAATACTTACATTTAACTGTCTTGGTACACAAGTCACACTCAAAACTGCTGCATTTCTTTCAAAGTTTATTACAGATCTCACTCCTAGGCGCACAATTGTAAACGCCATTTTGTTTAAAAAATAATTACAGTTCCAAATTCAAATGTTGACACATAAACTTTCTTTTTTTTCGAACGATTAATTTGAAATATTCGAACGCATGCGATGCAGTTCTCGATGGCTGTTCGACTGAATTGAATTTGGAACGCGCGCGCGTTTTTATTTGTGGTCGGTGGCCCTTAGAGGAGAAAGGGCGGAGTGTTTATGCCGGTTACATGTGCTTGTTTGTGGTCTATGACCATTAAGCGGGACAGCGCTTTATGAAGGGCCAAAGGGGCTTTTACCTCAAGCTCTATCATTTGACTTCGCGTAGGCAACATACAAGGCAGACTAACCCTGAGTTTGAGACGAGCTTGCTTGAAGCATCATAAAGATAAAGCATAGAAACAAAGCAATGATTTGAAGGAAAATCTCAGTCTTCCTTTATTTTTCCACCAGTATTACCTATTTATAAGAAGTATTCAAAGAATTAAAACTTTACTTAAACAGTTTTTCAGATGGTGAAGATATTCTTTGCTGACCACATACTCCTGTAGGTACCTACCTAACCTTTTTTTTTTAAATAAGTCAGCAGTAATAAGTGTGCTTTGTGTTTCCAGAAAAGTTTTAGGTAATGGAAATACCTACATTATGAAAACTACGTCTACCTAAAAATCTTGAAATCGGCGGCCTATAAGCCTCTAAACGATCTCAGTGGCGTGCACTTGGAGAGGCCTATGTCCAGCAGTGGACTGCGATAGGCTGATGATGATGATGATGATGATGAAGCCTCTAAACTCCACCAATCATGTTGTGATGTCAAAGATCAACATAAAAAGTAAAAAACTAAAATAACTTCAATCCAGCGGCTTTAAGTGCACAACCGAACCAAACTCTCATAGTAACAAACATAAACACATGATTTTGAACTTTATTACCTTGTATTAAGAGTCATTTATACAATACTTGTAGCTGCACGTGAATCTGTAATCTAATAGATAGGAAGCAGACATTTGAGACAATATTAGGAGATTATAAGCCCGAGTTCACATTCACACGGTATTAGTTTTAAGGAGAGTGATTTTTGGCACGTAGGCTTGCTACGAGCTACGCGCTACGGTTTTCGTAGCATTTTTTGCAATGCTTTTAATTTGCTCATTTCACTCGCATTTTTTCTCCAACTTTCGTCTACGAGCATCTTCTTATTTAGGTATTTATTTAAGACATACGTGCGTTTATGCATAAAATGCAACAGACTTCAGGAATCAGCACAAGATACTCATTCTTGCAAGTTGTTTGGAACGCATCAGACCAGAAGACTTATACAAAACTTAAGTTCTTAAAAAATATACTGTAAGCTTTTTTTACAAATTACCAATTTACATATATTGCAAAACAAACTACTTATTAAAATCATCATTAACTACCTCCGTGTGGACACGACGTTATCACACACTGCTGGCCGTACGCAGGGTGCACCACGTAGGCCCAATATTATTGCAATTTAGGTTAATTATAACAACTACTTAACTAATAGTAAATACTTGCTGTTAACGATAACGACAGGATTTAAGTTTTTCCTTATTTAATTGTTAAGTAATTAGTTATCACGTGGCGTTTCTCACGTATTAGGTATGTGTTTTGTTGATTGTTTACTTGTGTTTAGGTACCTAAATGATTCCGTGTTTATGTTTTTTCTACACATCACGTAGGTGCTTTATTCATTAACATTTTTCTTCGGGAATCAATCCCGCTATATACTTAGGTAGTAGGGCCGGCATAGCTAGTTAATCCTTAGTTTAGTTTTTGAAAGCTGAATCTGAAATGAACCTTTATGCAAACCTGCTTTTCAGAAGGCCTCTCTGTTTTACGCTTAAATGCGGCATAACATACATACCATTATATTCCAAAAAGCCATTCCAATAGGTCCAACCAGGGTCGTCTTAACAACAAGATAATTAGTAACATTAGCGAGAAACAAGAAACAGGAGCGTAAGACCACCTCAGGGCCCAGCTAGATACGTCATTTGTAGGTCGTATCGACGTTGGGTCCTATATAGGCAATAGTACCCATAGCGAGCAAAGAATTACATCCTGGCCTGGCACTGGGTCCACACGAAGGAAGACATTATCCAACAGATTTCAAAATCACTCTTTGTACCGTTAATGTTATTGCTTATGGTGTTTACAAAGTTATCAGCATAATGCTTGCTTGATCAACTTAAAGTCAACGTACTTTAAGCCTTGCATGATCCTTCTTGAACCACATACCTAATAGGTATGAAGGTCAAAACTATTTTGACTTGCTCTATATTAATATAAGTATTTAGGTATTGATTGAGCCATAATGGCACTATTATTTAATTATAAGTTGTTTTTTTATTGTTACGGAAGAATGCCATAAGAAAATATATTTCAACTACTCTCAATAGGTAACATTGTGATAAGGGTAGGAGGATTATCATTTTGTCTTCGGTAGTCTAGAGACCCCAATTTAGCGACTTTCACGTGGTTTCTCTCCAAGAAAGAAAGGGATGTTCAAAACTTATGATTAGGTACTTGTAGCTGTGGGACGATAATCCGACACAACCAGAGTGATACATTTAACTAACTTCCAGACTCCATGCTGCTTTGTAAAACTTTCTTTTAACCTGGGATTCGAACCCAAGACTACCCGCAATGCTTGGACCAACAAGACCAGTTAAGACATAGAGAAAACATGGAGGTAAGCAGTTAACTTTATGGATACAATTATCATTAAAAAATCTTTCATAAAATGTACTCAGGTGCATTTATTACAATTAAAGAGATATTTATCCATATAAACTTTATACACATAATATGATTACTATAATACTATTATGATATTATTATGAATATTACATATAATATTATTATGATACATAACAATATATTAATTAAAACTATTTTACAACTACATTAATAGTTAGGCTTTCTTGTATTCAATTCTTTCCACTTTGACTTCGTCTCCGAGCAGTTTGTAGACATAAGTGACTACCGTTGAGCTTTGGATGTCCATCAGAACAAATGATGGAGTGGCATTCCTGTGAACAATAAAATATTGGACATATAGAACTTTCTCAGTGCTGAATTGAAATAACACATAATTTTTTAGTTTTCAGATTGTCAACTTGTCTATGGAATTTTATTTATATCAAAAATATGTACAGAGTTATTTACGAGTTTTCACAAAAAAATATACTAGAAGATATATTTACATGTAAAAAACCCTCACCTCTATCAAAATAGAGTTGAATTTTAATTTTATTTTTGCAATTTCTCAATCTATTAGCTCTGCCATGTGAGTTATGTAAACAAGTATATATCATACTACCTGAACATTAGTCATCAACCTTATATTTGAGTTCTAATATAAATATATCTATGAAATCTACAAAAAGTTACCTGAAAAGAGGACTATATGCCCCAGTAGCAGATCCCGGATTGATATAAAACTTGTTCTCATGCTCGTACGCTTCAAAGCGGTGAGTGTGGCCCGATATCAGGATATCTACGTCCAGCTGCCTCTGTACAAGAGCGAGGGTCTCCTCGTCACCCCAGGGTACTACTTGGTGGCCATGGATCAGACCGATGCGGAACTGACCGACGGTTATCACTTTCTGTTCTGGGTATGTGGAATTCTGGAGATAGAAAAGTAACTTTTGAAGTAGTATTGAGCTAAGTGTTTATTGATAAGTTATTGAGCACCACAATTTTATAATTCCTGGCTTAAATCCTCCTTCTCCGTATGAGAGGAGGCCCGTGCCCAGCAGTGGGATGATAAAAAGGCTGTAAGACTAACAGGCTTAAATCCTGATTTATTAAGAAAAAAAATTGGCAAACTGTAAATGAATTTTGCATGTTCTAACTAAATCAGCCAGATTTGAGAGAAGACAACAACTTTAGGAACACAAGAACATTTTGATAAGTAAATATTTTTAGCTTAGCTAGCAAGTTTATTCAGAAAAAATGTCTATCTAGCAAGATTAAACCAGATTATCTTTATTTACTTGAGTACAAACCTCATCAAAATCTCCCCTGACAACATGGACATCGCTGGCTAAAGTCTTCAAGTAATCATAGGACTCCTTCGTACAGAGGTTTCCTGTACATAGAATATGCTGTATCCGGCCTGGAAGCAGCAGCTTCTTAAACTTGGGCGGCAGGCTACTGCAGCGGTGAGGGATGTGCAGGTCTCCGAGAACTAGGACTAGCTGTAAATGTTGATAATAATTTGGTAAACGAGGTTTGTTATTGAAATTATTGCAAATGCTCATGTTTTTCTGATTTTCTCTGCTAAATTGTGACAAGTGTTACTCAAGTTTTGTAGCAGACTTTGCAGGATTTGCAATAAACCATATATAATGGAGTGCTGAAAACTAATCAAGTCTAAATTGTAACAATACATGACCCGATTTCACTTATTTGTTTCTTAACTTGTTAGGCTATGATCTATCTTTTTCCTCAAGTGTAAATGTATCAAAAAGATATATTATAAACCAGGCAACTTTAAACTTTGACTGCACAAGCCAGTTAAATATTGTACAGCAATTACTATTGAAAAAGTGGGTGTACAAGTTCCGTGTTGGTAATAACGTTCACAAAAACTGCTTACCATGATGTTGTTTGAGTACGATATTGTTACAGAAAACCGTTAACTGTAGCACTACAATTACTCCGGTTCTTGGAAAGGCGATTGAGAAGAAATTCAAGCAATTTGTATTGATTACAGCAATTGAAAATTAAATATCGGGACGCCAATACAATCGCCGTGAAACAAATTGACATTGACATTGACTTAACTGATACTATAGTGTGACACGAGGCGAAAAATATTTTTCTAAAAATATTATTATCAATTTTAATATATTCATCATATCTTTATCTACTTGTGAATTATCTTCTGTTATTTAATTAATTGAACAAAATAATTTTGCCACGTATTACTAAAGCTGCAGCCAGGCATTTATACCGTTAAGAAAATAAGTTTCATAGTCTATGAATAAGTGATGTGATTTAGTGTAATTATTGTATAATTTACTAAAATTATATTTACTTCAGACAATTTATAATTTTTCTCTTAAAAATGCAGTGGTAATCAAATGTCTCCAATAAATAAGTATACATTTTTATTAATGTATTTACTCACAATATTTTTAAAACTATTTACTTTTAGGGATTTTCCACGTAAATTTCGACTACCTCTGACCAATTTTCTGTTATTGTTGTATAAATCAGATAATTTTATCGTTATCAGATAATTTTGCAAAGCAGTTATATAATTGCAACGTCATTTTTTTCTCGTAGTTTGTTTTGGTATTATCAGTATCAATCAGCATCAGCAGTTTTGCACTTCACTTCACTTTTATCTGTAGTCTATGGTTCAGGTGCGGATAGAAAAGAAAAATTTCATGGTGTTGTGGGTGACACATATACGTAGAAAAAATTTAGTTTAAGTTCAACACATTGGCACCAACTGCAGGGAAATGGAATCAATGGAATATGAGCTCGCTAGGAACCTTACTCTGTTGTTCTTCGTGGAACGCCTGCTCGACAAAGGCGAGCCGCGCACGTTGCACGATCTTTCCTGCCAGTTTGGTGCCAAAGGATTCACCAAGGAGATGCGACAGATCGCTGGCGGGTCGCAGTCGGGCCTCAAGAAGTTCCTGGCTCAGTACCCGGCGTTGTTCAGCATAGACGGGGACTATGTTGATATCAACACGTTCCAGAAGCATCTGAGCGGGGCTGGCGCCTCCTCCAACAACGACTACATCGAGGAAGCGAAGGAGTACTTCGCGGGCAAGATGGTGCAGTACGGCGAGGGCACCGAGGTGCCCATCAAGAGCCTGCTCGGGCACAGGAGCCAGGCCTCCCCGCAGGTGCGTCACATCTCCGGTCAGAGGATCAAGGAGTTCAAGGACTTCCTGCTGAAGCATCCGGACACCTTCCAGATCATCGATGACAACGTCGTTCTAGTCAGTGAGAATCATAGGAGAGGTAACGCACACACAAATTCTGAACAATTCCACAATCTACCTGTAGCTAATATAAACACAGACACTGCCCAGCAGTTGCTAGACTATGTTGCACAGTGCATAGAGGCTAAGGGCCCCGTCATGGTCGACCAGCTCTTCCACTTAATAGTGTCCCGTTTTCCACAAGAATACTGGTATCAAATGTTCAAGTCCCCGGCAGATTTGAGCGCGTTCTTAAAAATATTTTCAGACTCATTCCATGTTCAGTCGAACCTGGTCACACTAATTAGTAAACCAAAAATACCTGTTATGTATCTTAATGCAAAAGCTAAAGCAAAGACTGATGTACCAAAGCCTGTGGTCGAGGAAAAGCCCGCATCCCCGATTCCCCTCACAGTCGAGAGTCCCACTCCATCAGATGGCAAAAAGAGCCCCGCAAACAGAATACTCAGTCCTATTGAATCTCCCCGAGGACCTCAAGCTAATATTGCGAACCAGACTCTGAAGCAAAGAATCAATTCCATTGTCATAAAGAATTTGGCAGAGAACATGGTGCGTGACAGAGTCAATAATCATCTGAATGCGCGAAGTGCTGAAGAAACAAATGGTACTCCGAGCCTAAGGAATAATCTGATGGGTGAGGCGTGGCGTCAGAAGGTGCTCCAGTGCACAACCGTCATAGCTAATGTAAGGGAATGTGCCACGCTCATTGAAAGCATTATGGTGCCTAAACGCAATGCTAAGAATATTGTATCCTTTGACTGCGAAGGAATAAACCTTGGCCTCAAAGGAGTTTTGACGTTGTGTCAAATAGCCACCATGAATGGTGAAGTGTACATATTAGATATAATGGCATGCCCCGGCATGGTTGTGGAGGGTAAAATTAAGGAATTATTAGAGAGCGAAAATGTAGTTAAAATTATACATGACTGCAGGAATGACTCAGTCAATTTACACAATCAGTTCGAGATTGTTTTGAAGAATGTTTTTGATACACAGGCTGCTCATGCTGTGTTGCAGTTGCAACAACAGGGTGTGCCTGTTTACAAAGTCAAGAATTTAAGCCTGAATGCCTTATGTGAATTGTATAATGCACCCATGAACCCCATGAAGGAACAGTTGAAGAATGTATACCGCAGGGACCAACGCTATTGGGCAAGAAGACCTCTGACAAAAGATATGATAATCTACTCTGCTTCAGATGTCCTGTCTTTAGTAAATCCAGCAATATATGCATACATGTCCAGCAACATCAAACCAGAGAATCAGCAGCTATTTGAGGAACTGAGCAATGAGCAAGTATTCATGCACATTCAACCAACTGAAGTTAAATTGCGTAAGAGACAGCGCAAAATAAACACAGAAGTTGGTGAGCTGAAGCAGAAATTGGCTGAAACAACCAAAAACATTGTATTGAGCAACAGGGAAATTAGACTGCTCAGATACATTGAACTCACAGAAGAGGAGAAAGAGAAACTGAAGGGCTGTCACAAAATCTCCAAGAAATTGGAGAAACTTGAAGCTATTGGGCATGACAAGGACTCTGATTCAGATGATGATGAAAGGGAAAATGAAATGGCCAGCTTAGAGTCAAACCCTTCTGATCCCATATCATCCCCACACTCCACACAGCCACCAAGTCTTACAGAATCCATGCAGATGATGGACGAAATCTTATCAGACACAAATATGGATAAGGTAGAAAAGATTAATCGCTTGGAAGCTATTCTGTCGGCTGTCGCCCCCCTCAGTGGAGAGTTGGAGGATAAATTCTCACAAACAATGGAACAAACACTGCCATTGCTCAAAAACAAGGATTGGTCCAATCTAAGCCAAATTTTGAACTTAGGTGAGCCAGATAGGAAAAGCTGTAGCTGCAGCTGCAGATGCCATAATTCCAATACTTATGATGAAGTTAAGTGCAATGATCTCAATGAAACTAAGAAAACTGAGGTTGGATCGCAAACTCTTAGCACGGGGGACATTGTCATCACGCGTATTCACTTCAGGGAGGAGGACAAAGCCAACGAGAGGATCCTGGACGCGTCTCCTCTGAGCAAGAGGGTGGGCATCAACAACATGTCTTGATCGACACTCAGGATGTTATTGTACTTCCATTTTCTGAGTGCCACAGTTTAATTTTCGGAACTGTTTATGTATGTGATCATTTTATATATTTTTTTAAGTTCTATAGTATTTTGTCAGACCCCCGCGCCTATGAAATCACTTATTGCTATGAACTAGTTGCGCGGGGGTATGATAGCGGTGCGACTGTGCGAGATAGAATAAATTAAGCGTGTTGTGAGGTCGTGCATTGCCAAGTGTAAAGACGCCTACGCTATATGTTCATTTGAGCGGAGACGAGCGCGTACACTCGAATAAATGCAACAGTAATTCGCATAATACAACGGCTACTTAATTCCTTCATCTGGAAATGACAGTATTTGCTGTTTTTACAAGTTTATAGTAATTTATTTTATGTTGGCTATTGCCTGTTAAGTATCCCAAACTTAAATGTGATAGATTTCAAGGCCTTTTTTCTCGATTCACTCTGAATTGTAAATAAGATAAATCTTTGATAAGCATGCATAATCTTTTCAAATCTTGCGAATCACGATATGATCGAGTGTCTTTCCGTTATCTTAGTAAGTGTATATACCTATTTATTTATTTATACGCTATGTTTAGTAGCAACGACACTACTGAACTTATATCGAAATGGGCAATAATAGGTGTATACAATAAGTCTTTTTTTATTAGTGTAAAATATTTATAAATCGTTAGATTTACTGGTAGATAATTATAATCACGTTTAAAAAAATTTTAAAAAGTGGTATAGGGTTAGTGTTACTGAAAGAGATGTTTTATCGTAGTGTGAGGTGCTTGGAGAAATTGATTTAAACTTTGTTTCACGTAGAATGTTATAGAGACGTACGGTAGATCGCGTTTGTTACGTAGATATGCAAATTAACGTTATAACGAACTTGTGATGAGTAACCACCAAGGTTATATCTCTTAACTTTTGTTTAAAAAATGTGCCTTCGAGTCATATCCGACGAATGCCTTTATAATCAATTAATATATGGATTAGTAGGTTTTTATACATATTTAGTAGTATTTCTGTAACACGATGTTTAGATGAAATTAATTGTTGTTTGTTAATAACACTTGGTATACAAGATTTATATTATGAACTAAACTTACCACTGAAACACTAACTAGATAGGTAGTTCTCAGAATCTATTAATGTTTTCGTCTTCTACCCACGTTCGGGATTAACGAAAAGCTTCGTAATAGAATAAACGAAAATATTTCTAAACATGTTGAATTCATTCGAATAGTTTATTTTTGTGTTATGGTTAAGTAGAAATGTGTTAAATATTAAGTGATACTTTAAATGCTTTTTGCTTTTTTGTATTAGCAAAACTGTTGCTTTGTTGTACCTTACTTTCTACACTGAACAAAAAGCTGTATGCTAGTGTATGCATGCCACTACAATAGTCTTCCTGCTCTCGTATGAAAACGCAATATGGTGTGATAAATAACATAGATACCTAAGTATTATTAGTTAGGAATATACAGAACATATCCATTTTGAAAGAGTTATTGATTTTATCATTGTATTGTACGGTTTAGCTAGATAATGTCCTGGATTTCATGGTACGATGTTTGCGCTATGAATTCAGTATCATGAACTGGCTCGTGGCATGTTTACAGTATAGCATATTATCGTTGTTTACATGAGGCTTAACAATTGGGTTGCGCCATCCGACGGTATGCGATTACGCATATTATAAGTGCAATTTAATACGTGATAATTTTGTAGCTTCATTTGTAATGTGGTAATTACCACATTTGTTAATTGTTCAAACGACAGATCGCTCTCTCAATGCAATTTGCCAATCCAATATCGCTAGGCCTCATAAATAGGGCCACATTTATGAACCGGTGTAGATACTCCCATCATGTATTATTTCATCAGTATTGTTGTATCCTTTATTTTGAGAAATCAACGCGGTAAATTATTAGCAAATGCAAAGATGTCCACTGTTTGCATTTGCCGTCACTGTTATACTCAAATTACCTCCTTTTTATTTTGTATCAAATTTTTTATTAGGCACTTGTGTAAGCTTAATGAATTGTATTTTTAAAAGTATTTCGGCCATATATTTGTTGTTCGGCGTTTGAAACTTTACCTACATTTTGTGCCTTATATTAGCACAATTTCGAAAATAATTACTTAATCTGTGTTCCCACACATTTGTATGGTTTTGTAGAATGTTTATCAGTGCCACTAATATTTTTTGTACTATTTGTAAGTAGCATTTTGTTAGTCAATATAAGCGTAACCACTTTCAGTTATTTTTGTAACTTTAAAAAATTAGAAACTTTTATTTACCCTACTTACTGAGAGTATAATTGCTTACGACGAGAAAGTCGGTAAATATTGTAATGTGGCAAATTGACGGTTAACTAATTTGCGCATTGTTTATGTTTATTATGAAATAAAAAGTTGTAAAATAACTTTGGCCTATTAATTGCACGATTCCCTATAAACAGATTACCTAATGTTAGTAAAGTTGTCCCATGCACGCTAAGTTGCGATGCATGGGCCTACCACATGGTCGTGCGTGACTGCAAACGCAGTTTGCAAGCTTGCAGTCACTTATACAATGCTTGATTGCTAGCATCGATATTTGCTACAATCTCTTATTTAATTTTGCAAATTAGACTTTTGAAACGAACCGTGTTGCTTCTCTGCGAGAATCTACGATATTTTTTATTTACGGTCATCACCTTTTTTGGCATCAATAGCATACTCGATAGCCTTCTTGCTCAATACTTTATAGTATTAATTTACAACTACATACCTACTAGCCTATTAATGCATAGGTGTATTATGCAGTTATGTGGGTAAGTTAAACAATATTTTATATGACCGGTCATAAATATCTAATCTGGCTTCAACAACTACGCGAGTACTACACATAGCAATGCAGTTTGCATAATACGGTATGGAATATCAATGGCGTTACCTAATTAATATTCTTACGTCTTCGTACCTCATCATTATACGGCAAATAGAAAGTTCGACAGAAATAAATACAAGCTAATTGCAATGAATCAGCACGCAATTTCTAGAATTGTGAACATACTCTTTCTATAAGGCTTATGAGTCTACGTAGTTAAAATAACTCTATAGGTGTCTACACACCAAAGCCGCAGATGCCGGCGGCACAGCCCGGCGGCCCAACCCGCCGGCCGTATTTTGTACAATCATGCGGCATGATTGAACAAAATACGGCCGGCGGCTTGGGCCGCCGGGCTGTGCCGCCGGCATCAGCGGCTTTGGTGTGTAGACACCATATGATAAAAATAGCTTTTAAAAATTCCCGAAATAAAATATCGTTCGAATGATTAATTCTTACGTAGAATAAAATGTGGAGTTGTAAGTTATCTTTGTAAAACGGAACGTTATAACTAACGGTTTTAAAATGTCAAATGTTCTAAAATACTATCGCGTTCCAGCCTTCTAATAATTTGTTACAAAGAGATCACTTTGTACTCTTTTCGTTTTTGAGTGTATGAAAGAGAGAAAATGCTGCCTGCGTTAAATGACATACCGAAACACTTGAATTCTAAATTGGAACGCGGCTTCATAGTCTTCTGTCTTCATAATTTGAATTTGAACTTCAAAATAGGCCAAAACTTACAAAAAAGTTACAAAGTTTCTTAAATAATGGAGGATTTCGATGTATTTACCAATGAAATAAACTTTACGAAGCCCTTATTCAAGAACATACTAAACAAATACGTGAATGAAGTGCCTTCGACTCCCAACGGACCGAATTATCAGAGTAAGTTTTTGTACTTTATTTCACAATAAAACTGTATTTATATTTAACTAAACAGGAATTTTAATCGTTTATCTTGCAATAGAAGTCATAAGTGAGGTAATAAATCAATTATTTCCTAGACAAAAGGTCTTTGTAATGTGTGAATAATAACATGACTTATATGATATTCTCAAGGTGGTCGGAAACTGATGGCTGAAGAATGCTTGTCGGACAATGATGACGTTGGTTGTGCATTCCATTTGAGTGAGGCGGCGTCCGCTTCTCTGAGGACTATGGCTGTTTATAGAGATGAACAGTTAAAGACTGCTGGTTAGTATTTGTTTACATACAACTTTATAAATAGCTGTAGATTTATCGATTTTAGATTATTATGCTGATGTCTGTAGGTAGGTATGTGATTCTGTTGTGTAGTTTGTAAACAAATATCATATAATTAAAGCTTCCAAACGCGAGTATCCCTAAGACAACCCACTGGCCATACATAATTTAAAATTAATTCCAAGTCTAGGATTCTAACATAACAAGGAACGCAGGAGGCAAGGAACTAAGAAATGCCAGTGTATAAAATATTACATGAATGATGAATTTATAAATAAGTATTATTTTTAATGTTTCAGAAAATAAACTGCACAAAATAACAAGCTACATAAAACCAATAAAGGATTTGGTTGATTTAAATCCAATGTAAGTAGTCACTTTAATTATATCTGCTATACTGAGCATTGCTGCTTAGAAAGGCCCTATTCTTCCATTTTATATCTGAAATCATATTTTTATCATTTCATATTTAAAAAAACCTAAGGCTGGAAACAGTGCTCGACTAACGGTGAGCCCTGACCGTCGATCGACATAGCTGTACCTATCTGTGCAAGTCTATGAATGCGCACACAGCTACGCTGACGGTACGTGTGTGATTTTGCATGTGATTCGGTTGGTACGTTCGGTCAGCACTGACCGTTGGCAGAGCACTGTTTCCAGCCTAATCTGGATAAAATACTCAAATATCATCCCCTGATATTAAATTGAAGAAATTAACTTATACTCATTGTTTATTTTTTTTCCATAGTTTTGAATGGAGTAATGTTAATAAATAAGTATTATTCTCTGTAACTTATTGTAAATGAACACAAACGTATGAAACTAAGCAACTACTTGTTTTGTAAATATGTTGTTGGTTCGCCTGAATAAATAAATATTACAATATTTACTTCTTTATATTGCAGATCAAAGACTGACAAAAAACTACTAGATATACTATCAGAAGGGACGGATGACATAACAAATGTTTTGGACTCATTCGCCATAGAAGATGAGATGCCGTTTTACAAGAGGTATCTTCACTTCTCCAAGGAAAATAATGTGGACAACTTTCTGAAGATTTTGAAAGAACTACCAAAAGGTACAATATCTATTTTTTTTCAATAATAATTAAGATCTCAATTTCTTAAAATAGTTTTGTTGTGAATATTTACAAACTGCTCACCAATAAAAAGAAAAGAGAAACATATTTAATTTTTGTTTGGTTTCCTGCATCCTGAAGAAACTGTTAACATGGCCAGATAAAATGTATCCTGTTTTTCCCCACTTTGTAATCTATACCAAAATGATATGAAAATTCTCTGTTTTACGATGAAATAGTAACAAAACCCATTATCTTATTTCATATATTTTATTTCTACCCATTGTATCTTTTGTTTTGGACTTCAATATTTACAAACATAATCGCATTTTATTCCAGAATGGACCGTGGTACAATTGACTGTACCATACAACCCGAACGAGAATCTGAAGCCTCTTATAGAGTATAGAACAGAGGTGGACTCAATATATTTGAGCATGTTCACCAATGATTACTTAGATGATACGCCATTGGGTCCTGTTACTGTGCATATACCGGCTAATATTACTAAAGGTAAGTTTATATAAAAACAAGCTCATTTCCAGCGGTTTCACCCGCATCCTGTGGGAACTACTGCCCATACTGGAACAAAATATAGCCTATGTTACTCGTAACATTTCAACAGTAAAAGGATTTTCAGATCGGTTCAGTAATTTCGAAGCCTTTAGGTACAAACAACCAAAACAATTTTTTCTCTTAATTACAACCGTGAGTATAAAAATATGTCAAATAAATAACATGCCTGTAAACCATTCAAAAAAATGACAACCACCAATTTTTGACCTTATTATTTAGCAATACCCTTAAAAATCTGTAATTGTACAAAAAACTTCTTTCAATATTACAGAAGGCGAGAGACCCCTATTCACGGAACTATACTCGTTGCTAGACGAAAACTACAAGACTATAGATAACGCACAGTTTTTGAACAACAAACGATTGGTTCAAAACTATTGGAGTCGACGGGAGGACATTGATTTGCGTATGAAGGTAAGATTAACTGGGAATTTATTTATTTTAAACTTCGCTTGCAGTTTCGGAACTACTATATAAAACGTAGCAGACAGACATGTGTTGCTGGGGAGTTTGTTGCACCACTTCTTCTTCCCAGCAACAACACATAGAAAGTGGGGAAGGATATGCGTTGTTTCGTTTTTTTCGTAGTTTTTGACGTTCGAAAAATGCTGATTTGTCAGCTTAACTTAAATAAACGTTTTTAAGTTTGACTTTCCGCACATAGCTGAAAATCTGCTGATCCCTGAAATTAGAGCTTTCAATCATACCAACTCATCAGCTTTATAATATTAGATAGTGATTACCAAGCAAGGAAATTTAACTACAAACCCTGCATGAGATATATGCTTCTTAAAATGAAGCACACACATTGTGACCATAGAACAAATGATATCATTACATACAATTGATTCGTCCTCCAATCAGTTCAGTGCTCGGCCTACCCAGCTCATTACTATTGCCTTGAGTCTAGATTATAAATATTGCTGGACCTATTTACGTTTTTTAAGAAGATTTCTACGTCTGTTGTTTGAACATCTTTGGCAGTCGTTACGGGTAGTCAGACACCAGAAAGTCTGACAACTAGTCTTACCGAGGGGTATTGTGTTGCGCAGGTAACTGAGTTGAGGAGGTCAGATAGGTAGTCGCTTCAAAAAGCACATAAGGAAAAGTAGGTAGTACATAGGGGAAAAGCAGAAGGAACCATATAAGACAATAGGTACACAAGTGAGTAAATAAAATGAAATGAAATGAAATCGTTTATTTTGCAAGTTGGACATTACATCACTTTTACACGTCATTTTAAGAACGCTGAGGTCGGCATTTCCTAACTGACTGATCCCTGAGAAGAAACGCCGAAACAAACTCAAGAGTCATAGTCTCTTTTAAAGTCCAAACATGTTATAAATCAAGTAATATCATGTGTGAGTGTCACCATGTACGCGGTCTGGAATGGCCTTTTGAGGAAAGAGCCACATCAGGCTGGAGCTGACCAGTCCCAACAGACGGCACGCATGCATCAGTCGTCGTGTAGCTCAAACCATATCTTAGGGAGCTCAACGACCTGTCACACGACGATACCAGATCTGCAGAACATTTGCGTAGGCCATTCAAAAATACTCAAACCCAAGTAGGTACATAAGGTTAGTAAGTCTGGGAAGTATGTAAGGAAATGAAAGGGAGTGCATAACGTACCTAAGGCAATAAATAAGGGGTAGTAGATAAGGGAGTAAATACTACAGTAAGGAAGTACATATATAGGGATTGTACATATGGGGAGTTTGAACATGTCAAGCTCTAGAGCAGATGGGCCATTTATCGAGTTCCCACAGGACGTAACTGTAACCGCGGGTATAGTTCGGCCATTCAGAGAATGCGTTCCTGACACGTCGCGATTGAACTGACGACGTAACTTTGCAATGGCGTTGCAGTTACGATAAAAATATTTTTGCTGGTTGTTTACCGTTTTAACAATTGAGGAGCATTAAAACAACATTATTATATCAATAATCAATGAATGTTATTACGTCGTCAGTTCAATCGCGACGTGTCAGGAACGCATTCTCTGAATGGCCGAACTATAGTGGCTGATCTCATTGGTAAGTTTTATTTATTACAATGATAGTTATTTGTTTTCAGAGTGTAATAAATGTGATGGATAAAGAATGGCTTGGTGGTTGGGGCAGTTTGCTCACTGGCAAACTTGTAGACAGTAGTTTGAAGGAAAAGGTGGTGAAGTTAGTAGATACCACTATACAGGATTGGGGGTAAGTTTTTATTATTGCATATCAATGTTAATGAGGTAAAATATGTTTCTAATAGTGCAAAATCGACTAATATAGAAAAAACTGTTTAATTTTTTAAGGTTGGTAAAAAATACTTTCTTTTGGTAAAGGCTCTCATTGCCGAAATGTTGCCAAATGTTTATCTTTAAGAACCAGTTCAAGTATAGTCACAAAAGTTGACATCGAATATCCTTCATACAAAAAGGAAAATACGATTCTCAAGGGAAATTGCCATTGCCACTAGATCATATATAATAAAGTTATTCTTTTCAGTTTCATCCGCCTGACACAAAAACAAAAAATCCTGCTATACAACCTCATAGAAAGCTGTCCAGTGTTGCAATCACAACAAATTAAAACCTGCATTCGAAGAATATTGACGGAACATGGCAACACTGAAGATGTTCGACGAGTTTTAAATTTCGAATGTGGCAGTTGTACTAAGGAGTTTCGATTTTTAAACGAACTTTGTTTAAAATGTTTGTCGAAGAGTTTTGAAAAGATACATCATTTTGGTTTGGTTGATGGTATTAGGGCGTTTTCTCAGGCTGCTATGCAAGTGAAAGATAATGATGAATGGGCTGGTTTGAAGAAGGCTAAACGGCATCCTGTTATACTTATTGTGGATGAGGTGAGTTTTGAACTTTATTTGTTAAAAAACCGTATCAATAAAAGTTTGGGCTGCTCTTCTTATATGTCATGTCTCAACCGTGATAGTTAGACATCATAACGATAGAAGCCGTTGTCGTTGTACCTGTAAAAAGTGTAAAGTTTGTCTTAAGAAATTAAATTAGTGTCCTAATAATTGCAAAATAAATAGTTTTGCGATTTGCAGCATTCAATATAGACCAACAGTCAGGAAGAAAAGTGAAAATATAGTTCATGTTCTAGGCCTTGATCGAAGTCCGAGATCAAGTAAACTTTTACCTAGAATACATTAAATATGTAGTTAATTTTAGACATGATAGTAGGTACGTTTTTCATAATTTCCAGATGCTTGACACATTCCCATGGGAAACATTGCCCATATTGAACCAGCATCCGGTCTCTCGTATGGAAAATATTCACTTCTTATACTACTTGTATAAGATACACGAGAGTAAAATTGTCGACGGATACTTTGCCGCCAAATGTGATGTTGGCAGATACGTTATTAATCCAGGTATGGAAGTTAAATTAGTCTTTATTTATTTTTAAGTAAACACAATACAAAATGATAAGCCAAGGGTTTCTTCTGATAATTTTGTCTTTATTTAATTTTATTATCGGCCTACCATACAATATTGGGGTTGGCTTCCAGTCTTAATCAGATGCAGTTGAGTACCAATGTTTTCAAGGAACAACTGCCCGTCTGACCTCAACCCAGTTACCTAGGCAACCTGATCTTCCTTCTGCTAGAAAGTCTGACAACCCGTTACAACTGTCAAAGATGTTCCAATGACAGCCGAGACCCACAATTTAATCTGCCTTACTAAAATAGGAGGAACTGTTTGTGCAAAGGTGCTAAAAATGATTGAAACAGTTACTAGAATACTTATGCAATTTTTTCAAAGTATGTCGATTTATTAAAGCATTCTTTCTTCACATTCCAATCCTTTCAAAAGATTTATTCCTGTTAAAATTTTTTATAAATAAATATATAAAAACATAAGAGAGTAGAGGCCCTCATAAGTTATTTTTTTATATAATAAAGTTATTTATTTATTAAGGCTTACCAACTAAGACATATACAGACAATCCTAAAAATATGAGAAACAACAGTTAGTTTAAATAATGTTTGCAATTCTCCTTTCAGAGAAGAATCTGGACCGCATGGAGAATCGTATGACATCGTTCGTAGAGTACTGGTGTCCCGAGTGGAAGGGGCACGTCGGAGAGCCGCCTTCTCCGGCTGACTTCATCGCGCATCTTAGTGAAGCTGATGTGTTCTTGTAAGTGTTATGGCTAGTTTATCAGGAATAATGTGACAGATAAACTATTATTTGGTTTTACATGTCTCGGATAGCGATACTTGGAAGAATTTATAAGCAGTCTTTCTAAAGTAGATAGCATTAACTATCAGATAACTAGTTGATACTATTGGTAATCAGTGAAGCCGAGCCTAAACAATCGGTCAACAGTTGTCCCTATGGTATGCAAAGAATTAAGACAATTTGACAATTATGACAAGATCGAAGACAACGGACCGACTGCCCTCTAAGCATGCTTAACCTTATAATCGATCAGCTTTGTCTAAGCCACAAGTTCCGAAGAATAATTAACTTTACGAAATACAACGACTTTTTCAATAGCCATAATTCATTGTATGCAGATACTGCGGCCACGGCGACGGATGCCAGCTAGCAGCTCGAGGCGGGGGCGCCGGCGTGGAGCAGGCGCGGGGCTCCGCCCTGTGCGTGCTGTCGGGCTGCGGCTCCGTGCGACTCGCGGCGCCCGCACCCCGGGCTCCGCCCGCCGCCGCACATCATCATCTGCATATTGCTGCCTGGTGAGTCACGAAAATAGCTGATTGTCGGCCGTGATTGGACACAATGCACAGAACGCTATGCCACAGTATAAAGATGTACCTGTAATGAAACTTCGCCAAATGGTCAAAATGTACACACTATTAATTATAATTAGAAATGACATACCGAATACAATTGAGTACAAAGTTACTGCTTATTTCTAGAGAAATGTCTTCCAGCAGACCTGCGAAAAGAAATAATAATGACGTCTGCCCCGATAAGGCAGAGGAGTTGTCACTTGTGTTTTATGGCATTGGTATTTTGAGTCAAAATATTCTATGTTCATAATTTATTTAACTAATTATTTTTGGTTGGAAGAACCGGACTGGTGCTGCAAAAAATACTTTAAATTATTATAGTAAGTGTAATTACCTGACATATACATAACTTGTGTCTATATATCCCACAGCCCCATGGTGGTGGGTATGCTATGGGAGGTGACAGACTTGGAAGTGGACAAGGTAGTGAGCACTCTGCTGTCGCTGTACGTGCCGTCTGAAGCGCCCTTACCCTGGCACAGCGTGGGGAAGGCCAAGTGGAGTAATAAAATACTAGGTAAATATATTATTAATAAAGCTATTACTGATATTATTAAAGCAGTTTGTGAATTAATGGTTTGATTTGAAAAAAAAAATCTGTTTTGGATGTATTTTATCCGGGTGCGGGAAGTAAGTCTTAGGGAATGCGGATAAAATCGCTGGCAGAAGCTACTGAAGGTTACCTAAGTTCTGGTAAATTAAGCACTTAAGAAGAAACAGAGGTGGGGTTTAATAATTATGTGTGACACTCCCTTCTATAGAGGAAATAGTGACTTACATGAATTCCTAAAAAATAATGTCATCCCCATTCCCTTTTCATAATATAAGTTACACCCTAGTACACAGGCCTATTAGCATGTATAACCTATAGTTATGTTCTCTTATTCATTTCAGACACAACATCAGACCAAAAAGGTCAGACAATACACGAACGAGATATTCTCCGCGCCGTGTGCCGAGCTCGCGGCTCCACCAACTACGTCATGATAGCCAGCAGTGTCGTCGCTAGGGGCTTGCCTCTTAGGATACGAGAATAAATACTAAAATATTCAGGTAAGATTATTCAGACAAACTTAAAGAACAATGTCATGTTTCGGCCCACCCAATCAACTTTTAAAACTAAATTCTCACGGACACAAAGTTCTTTACTACAACAATTTAAATATAAAATACTAACTTCTTATAAAATATTTAATTGTTATCTAGAACTCTTCCAAAAAAAATATATCAGTTGAATAAGTAATTATTTTGTTTATCGAGTTCAGGTTTTTCGTTTTAATAATTTGGAATAATTTGGTTTAGAGAAGTTCAATGCAAAAGTGGAAAACATAGAAAAGCTTCTGACATTAAACTATACAAAAAACTGTAAGAATTTTCACTGTACATGAAATATTTTTATTGAGCCTAAGTTACTATGGACGTCTGACATTGTTCTTTGTTCAGACACTATGTCAGAACAAGGGCCGCTTGGTACTATGTCATGATTCGCCAGAGGCTACCTGTTACCACTAAAATATACAGGTAAACTTATTCAAAATTGAAACAGACTTAAATATAGGTTAGTCCAAAGACAGCTATGATTCGATGTTCCGTCATGAAATTCCAGTTCATATCTTCCGGCTTCATCATCAGATCAGTTTATATATTATCATATTGGTTACCTTCTTCTTCTTTCGTGTCGATGACATGTCTTATAGTGAGAGTACAAGAGTAGTATTACTACAATTAGTTACCTTAAATTCCATTACACAGTTATGTCGACCTTATAAAATCGTGTTTAAAAGAAAATATAGTGATGTCGTTATTTATTTAATTTTTGTGTTGTTTCAGGTAGAAATACTCAAAAAAATCTCGTGGCGAATTCAAACGACATTTTATAGTACCTAACTATTTGATGCTAGATTATAAACTATTGTATTAAGTTCCTACGAGAAATGTGTCATTGTAAATATGTAAATATTGAGAAATAGAAGTTATGTTGAAACATAATTTAGTACAAATTAACTTTTATTGTAAAACATTTTACGAGAGAAAGAAATTAAGATGGATATAAAATAAGGTGAATTTTGTACTCTAACTAAATTAAATAAAACCAAATGAATTTATTTTGAATACAAGTATTTTATTTTGATCAATGTTGTGGCAATAAATCATTCAAATCTAGTGAGTTTTCAAGTTTAAACAATCATACGTCTGATCTGAAAATATGGTACGGTGTTTCTTAGATCTGTTCTACTGGTATGATAGTTGACACTCTGGATCCCTCATTCGATTTTTCTCCATGATATTCATAATATCCATCCATTCCGGCAGTGTCTGCATCCGCATTAAGAAAGCGTGGACCCGTTTATTAAACAAACCATTGCAAATCCACATAATATGTGACTTAATATTATTATTATTTAGATTATTCAGAACACGATTAAATATTGGTAAAATATTACAGCAGTAATAAGTATTTGTTGTAAATTCTAAGCCTGTGCGGCGACGGTGTCGCGCGTGCGTTGCGCGGCGGCGCGGGCGCGGCGACGACGAGTGGACGGCGGTGTACGCTCCTTGCTCTCTGCTTGACGTTGTAGTAGCTGGAAACATAAGTTTTATTTATTTATTTATGGAGTGTAAATTAAGGCACATTGAGTTTGCCTGTAATGGTAAATGTATGTGCCTAAATAAATAAAAGTATAGTAACAGTAATTTCAATCGCACGATCGAGTTACTGAACAGAAACAAAAAAAAGGTTGACAGTGGAGAGGAAGGGGTATGAGCCACACGCTCTTTGGTTGTGGACCAAATGGTTAATTTAAAGAATTTCTAGAGAAAGTCGTGAATAAAAACATTTTTTTACATAATAAGTATTATTGTAGGGGTAAACAAACTGGCGCAAAAAAGTCAAATAGCTTCAAAATGGTGTAAGTTGTCGGCACGGATATTGAGCTCTCGGCGGAAGAGTGGGGATCGCTTTGCGCACTGTACACAAGGCAATAAACCAATAAATCGCTTCTGCGCAGGTGAAGGTCAGGGCTCAATATCCGTGCCGGTAACTAGATTGCCACGAACAATACAAGGTGGTAAATGTGTTGATACTTACCTCATCAATTCTCACAAGATCGATGATCTCAATGACCTTCTTCTCCAAGCTCTTGATGTACAGACGCGCGTTGGTCACGTTGATGTCAAACGGTTTGCCCAACAACTTCAGAAGAGGCAGCGAGTCGCAGTCTGATGAGCTGTGGGGTATGAGGAAATGAGGCTGTAAGTAGCATTATTTATGTGCGCCGAAGGAACTAATTTCCGTATAACTTTGCAGGCTCTCTCGAGACTAGACTGGGCTGGGACTGGGACTGGATGGGCTAACCGAGTTTCTTTAAGAAGTAGGAAAACTTGTTAAGCTTATTTACTTTTAGTTGGACATTACAACAAAATTGCGAAATTATTGAATGGGGTTCGACTTAGTAGGAAGTTATGACGCCTTTCCGCTTCAAAGAGCAAAGAGGGAACATATTTTAATGCAACCCACGGAGTAAGGAAAGATGAGCGGAGATGCCATAATGCTGGCAAGTCAGGCGCCAGTCAGCAAACCAAAACGATCAGTTACTGAAGAATTGTTGGGATTCTTTGAGACATCTGTCAACGATTTTTAGTAGGTATTACAATAAAATGGTCGGGTCCAGAGAAGACGTATAAAGGCAAAGACGGTGACTTCGCTTGGTGCTTGGCAGTTTCTTCCTCTGTTGGGAGGTAAGATGGGTACTTACAGCGCCAAAGCAAATATCTGCTGCAACAAAGTCTCCAACACTCTCGTGCTTCGCTCGCAAGTAGCGCGGGCACTGGCGGTAGCCTGCCGCTTCTCTTCTAACGTGCTGCGGAGAGATTCTATGCTGTCCTGCTGCTGGAATAGCTTCGCTTGGTGCTTCTTCCTATGTTGGGGGAATATTGGTACTTACAGTGCCAACGCATATATCTGCTGCAACAAAGTGTCCAACACTCTCGTGCTTCGCTCGCAGGTGTCGCGGGCACTGGCAGTGGCCTGCCGCTTCTCTTCTAACGTACTGCGGAGAGATTCTATGCTGTCCTGCTGCTGGAATAGCTTCGCTTAGTGTTTCTACCTATGTTGGGGGAATATTGGTACTTACAGTGCCAAAGCATATATTTGCTGCAACAAAGTCTCCAACACTCTCGTGCTTCGCTCGCAAGTCGCACGGGCACTGGCGGTGGCCTGCCGCTTCTCTTCCAGGGTGCTGCGAAGGGACTCGATGCTGTCCTGCTGCTGGAACAACTTCGCTTGGTGTTTGGCGTTTTCTTCCTCTGTTGGGAGATGGTAAAGATGATTTAGGGTAGGGTATATTCATGGGCAGATCTAGCCTGCTAGAAAGGTGGCTTAATGATGAATGATAATTCAGATACATAAAGAAGGGAAAGTAGATAGATAAGGGAGTACATAAGCACAGAAATGTTTAAGCCTCGGTGCGAATCCACTGCTAGCAATGATCGCGTACAAAGGTTGCAGTTTCGCGTAAGTACCTACATTTTAGAACTGTTTGCGTGCAATTAGACAATAAACATTTATGATCGTCACAATGCCGCACATCAGTGTTCTGAAAGAATTTCGGATTAGTATTTTTATAGTAATGTTGAGCGTATAATAAGCCTGGTTGACAGGACAGATGAAATGCTTAAAATAATGAACTTCATGTACCAATGTTAACTCTAAGCAATTTGACGTTATCGCTCAAGTTCTTGAGCTCGGTGCACACTTCGTTGATGTAGTTGAAGAGTGCGTAGTTCTCCTCCTCACGACGCGTGAACTCCTGGATTAGTTTGTCCACGTCTTCTTCACCGGCAAACTCCTAAAATATTAAGATACGGGAAAAAAATGAAATAAATATGTACTTTCTACTAACATTATGAACGCGAAAGTTTGCATCTTATTTCACGCAAAAATGATGATAGTTTATAATGGTGAGAAGAATGATGATAATTTTGATGAAACTTGGCAGTAATACTTATATGTAGCTGAGGTACCAGAAACATATGTACCTAAGCTAGTTTTTATCCTGGTGCGGGAAGCAGTTCCCTCGGTAAGCGTTTGAAACCGCTGTGAGAAGCTAGTAATATAATAGCTTCTTCAGTTCTCCTCACCTTAAGAGCTTCCAGTATATTAACATAGTTATTATAGATCCTCATCTCTTCCTCTTGCTGCTCCAACTTCTTGGCTTCAGCCTTAGCGTCAGCAGCCGTCAGTCTGACCGTCCCCTTGGTTCGGAGGAACTCTTCTAGCTTCATGCTGTGGTCTAGCTGGCGCTGGAGTTCGCGTACTTCCTATAGAATTAGATCCTTATTAGTTATACATTCTGATTCATTAGTTGGTTATAGGTACATTTAAAAGGATCTAGTCAACCTTTATGACGATTACGATGAAGAGTTTAATGTTATGCCTGTAGTCGAAATGAGCATCTGTAAAAAAAGGGTACCGTCCAAGGATTGAAAGTAATGAGCGCATATAACTTAGCTAGTTTACATTAGACAAGTACTAGAACCTTTTTCAATGTATAATGTAGAGTATAAGTACGATCGATCAATTTAAATCATAAGCCGCTTGACTCTCGTTAATAAATATCAATGCCTCAAAGATGATGCCCAGAAAATGTAGTTTCTGTAATAACGTGGTGACTGCTAAAATGTTTATTGCATAAAGGATTTTAGTGGGTAATGCTTATGCATAGGTATATAAAAACCATATCAATCTTCTTTCTATTACCGTTTGTATTAACGATCCATAAGAGTACTTACCAAGCAATGTTTCCTATAGTCAATAGCAGCTTTCTCCTTAAGCGCATCCAGCTTGTTGCACCACTCTTCACGCTGGTCGTAAGTCGAGATGGCTTGTTCTAACAGCTCGATAATCATCGCCTTGCCGTCCATCAGGCGTTTGAGCTGGTTCTTCCAGTGGGTGTTGAAGAATTGCCTTAGAAGAGGTAAGGGAATGGTACTCAGCTACATCCGGTTAGACTGGAAGCCGACCCCAACATAGTTGGGAAAAAGGCTCGGAGGATGGATGAGGTAAGGGAATGTTAGGGATCTATCAGACAGGGAGCGGTCACGCGGTCTAGCATTCAAGGGGGCAGTTTTGCTTTCTTTGTGTCATATTACGTTATATAGTTATACTCACATACTCACACAGAAGGCATCCTGACCGCGTCGGTCAAATAGAAGAAGTAGAAGTAGAGCTAGAAAGCAAAACTGACCGCTTGAAAGCGTGACCGCTCTCTGTCTGATAGATCCCGATAGCATTTACGAGCAAACTACCCTATAGACCAAAATGATGTCCTTTTTATACGAATAGATCTTATATTAGTAGGAGAATGCCCGCTATGGTTAAATCTGCTATTGAGATTCAATTGTTATCCAATTGTCACGTTATTAACTTAGCAGAATTGAGCCCCTGTTTAATATTTACCGATCTCTGAGCAATCTATCGATATGTAGTCTCATGGAGTAGTTCTCGCTGTTGACAGTGTTGAACTTCTTCATGGCTGTGTCCAGTCGGTTCTCCAGCTGACTGATCAGGGTCTGACCAGTTAGCACATTGGCGTATGCCTGGGCAGGAAAAGTTAGCAGGTCAATGATACAGCATCAAGTTATGTTTACTAATATTGTGTAGAGATTAGATTGTATAAACATTTGATTGTTTATTTCTAGTCTGAAACAACTAATCGATTATAAAAATTATTTCACTGTTGGGAAGCTAGACTCTTCCTATGTAACATAGGCTATAGTTGGTACTTGAAGAAGTTCTCCCAGGACCTTTGTGAAACCGCGGGAAACAGCTACATAGTGTGCAATGAAGCTAAAAAATACGCGGATTAGGTAATTGCAGTTTTTAACCAGGAGCGATAGTTTTGCCTTTTCGAAAATGTTAGGCGTTGATTTTTAATTTTGTCTTACGATTAGACTTTGAAAATATTCGGAAGAGGCCCAATGGTGTACTGACTATGTTTATATTATTTAAAAAAACGATTTTGGGTACTACAAATATAAAGTTCAATTTTATAATCGGGAGCGGTTTTTCCTTACAATCTCAAACCCGGTGACTTTCTGCCTTAGCGACTTGATCTCCTTCTGCACTTGTTTCAACAAGAAGTCCAGCTCCTTGATAGTCTTCCGATGTTCCTTCACCTCTGCCGCATACTTCTCGTGGTCTTTCAGGAGAGCTATCAACTTCTCTCTATTTCTGGCACCTTCCATAAGGTTTGAGGTGCTTTTGGTGAACTGTGGAAATTAATAGCCATTATGGTCGAGTAGTTATTGTGATGGTGGATCATATATTAGGAAATATAGATACTTAGGTACATAGCAATATTGAGGAAATAATAATGTCATGGTTCATCATTTGACAGGCTGTTCCCGATCGGCGATCTACATTAAGTATCAAGTAAATAGGTACGATATACCTACTCCATCTAAGTAGATACCAACGTTATATAATTATGAGTATTATCTAAAAATATTCTCGAATATCTCTTGTCAAATAAGTTTGCCGTTCGGAAGCTAGCTATTTGACGCATTATAGCACTGCATTTTGTTGGTGCATTTTTCCTATCGTGATCATCTACATAACAAAATTATTTGTCGAGAACTGTTCAATTGAGATTACCTGTCTGGTAGCTGTTCAGTTTACCTTGAGTTCCATCATGATCTTCTCCAGGTCAGCATTGAGAGTGTTGATGATGGTCTTCTGCATCCTGAGGGTCGGCTGCACGCTGCTCAACACGTTGGCACGGTCTATCTCCATTACCCTGAACTGAGATCAATTACAAGGAATAAAATATAGCATTTTTGTTAAGCTTTTGTTCCACAGTTAGAACCAGAATTAGGAGTTTAATTAAGGGTCAACAAAACTATCACATTTAAATAAGACTTAAAAATGTATTGTCGTCTCGTCACACGGTCAACGCTCAAACCAATACCAATAACCAAGGGGTATTGGGTTGCCCGGGGAACTGGGTTGAGGAGGTCAGATAGGCAGTCGCTCCTTGTAATGCACTGGTACTCAGCTACATCCGGTTAGACTGGAAACTGACCCCAACATAGTTGGGAAAAGGCTCGGAGATGATGGACACGGTCTACCCTCATACTTTCTTCATCTGTAGATATTCAACATCTAGATCATGGTAGTATTATAAATGTAAAAGTTTGTGAGTTTACGTAAATGCTGGGCGAAATTTACCTAACCGGTCCTAGAACCAAATTAATGAGCTACTCCTTATCTGAATGCAATAAACACTTCCCCAGGAACTGATGAATTCCCTGGCTTAAGATACCGACAGTTAAATCAATCGTTAATAAGTTTACCTGTCTTTGTAACTTGGACAGTTCATCTTCTGCAATCTTCTCCATTTCCATATCATCAGCTGGTGCTATTAGAACCGCCATGGTTATTATTTTTTAATAACTTTTGTAATTATTAGAAACACGACGTTCCTTCTTTAGAAGAAGTACTGTTGGATCGATATTGTCGCTTAGATACGGACTTCTGTTTATATGCTGTAGTAAGTAATTTTGTAGCCTCACTTGCAGTGTGCGTTTTATTTAAACATCATAAGTGCATACAAATATATTACATAAGAATTAAATAAAAAAAGAGCCTGTGTGTGCACCTGTCTGATCTTTGGAAGGTTTTTTTTATTTATTAGTTTATTCCTGATATTTTTAAAAAAACGAACCCACTACACGCATGCTGATGATGATGATGCTGTAAAGGATCCGAAGCTACATCCTACGCATGCATTCTTACCCTATGTACCTACTTCCTTATGTTCTTACTCCAAAGACTGCTTTATGTACTTACCCCATATACTCCCTTATATACTAACACCATATACTCCCTTATGTACTCTCCCCATATACTCCTTATGTACTCTCCCAATATACTCCCTTATGTACTTACCCCATAGACTTCCTTATGTACTAACACCATGTACTCCCTTATGTTCTTTCCCGATATACTCCCTTATATACTTATTCCATATACTCCCTTATGTGCTTTCACCATATACTCCCTTATGTACTTACCCCATAGACTTCCTTATGTACTAACACCATGTACTCCCTTATGTTCTTTCCCCATATACTCCCTTATGTACTTAACCCGTTAACTCACTTATTTGCTTACCCCATATACTTCCTTATGTACTCTCCCCGTATACTCCCTTATGTACTTACCCCATAGACTTCCTTATGTACTAACACCATGTACTCCCTTATGTTCTTTCCCCATATACTCCCTTATGTACTTAACCCGTTAACTCACTTATTTGCTTACCCCATATACTTCCTTATGTACTCTCCCCGTATACTCCCTTATGTACTTACCTCCTAGACTTCCTTATGTACTCTCCCCATATACTCCCTTATGTACTCTCCCCATATACTCCCTTATGTACTTACCTCCTAGACTTCCTTATGTACTCTCCCCATATACTCCCTTATGTACTTACTCCATAGACTTCCTTATGTACTAGCACCATATGCTCCCTTATGTACTCTCCCTATATACCTACTCCCTTATGTTCTTACCCCATATAAACCCTTATGTACTGTCTTCATATACTCCCTTATCTACTGTCCTCATATATCCCCTTATGTACTCTCCCCATATACTCCCTTATGTACTCTCCCCATATATCCCCTTATGTACTCTCCCCATATACTCCCTTATGTGCTTTCCCCATAGACTCCCTTATGTACTGTCCTCATATACATCCTTATCTACTTATCCCCATATACTCCCTTATGTACTTTCTCCATATACTCCCTTATGTACTTTCCCCATATACTCCCTTATGTACTTACCTCCTAGACTTCCTTATGTACTTGCACCATATACTCCCTTATGTACTCTCCCCATATACTCCCTTATATACTTACTCCATATACTCCCTTATGTGCTTTCCCCATAGACTCCCTTATGTACTGTCCTCATATACATCCTTATCTACTTATCCCCACATACTCCCTTATGTACTTAACCCGTTAACTCACTTATTTGCTTACCCCATATACTTCCTTATGTACTCTCCCCATATACTCCCTTATGTACTTACCTACTAGACTTCCTTATGTACTCTCCCCATATACTCCCTTATGTACTTACTCCATAGACTTCCTTATGTACTCTCCCCATATACTCCCTTATGTACTCTCCCCATATACTCCCTTATGTACTTACCTCCTAGACTTCCTTATGTACTCTCCCCATATACTCCCTTATGTACTCTCCCCATATACTCCCTTATGTACTTACCTCCTAGACTTCCTTATATACTCTCCCCATATACTCCCTTATGTACTCTCCCCATATACTCCCTTATGTACTTACCTCCTAGACTTCCTTATGTACTCTCCCCATATACTCCCTTATGTACTTACTCCATAGACTTCCTTATGTAGTCTCCCCATATACTCCCTTATGTACTCTCCCCATATACTCCCTTATGTACTTACCTCCTAGACTTCCTTATGTACTCTCCCCATATACTCCCTTATGTACTCTCCCATATACTCCCTTATGTGCTTTCCCCATATACTCCCTTATGTACTGTCTTCACATATTCCTACTGTTGGACCGGGTACCAAATCCCATACCACTTGCCCATTGTCCTTCGTTTGTGTCAAAAAAAAATTTGTTCGCCGGCCTGTTGACTAAAAACTACACATTTCATTACATAAAAAATCTAATAAATAACGACCATCAACCAACATTAAAACCAGGGTTCTACCATCTTAAACTACACAAGTACTTAGTTCCCTACTTCCGGACAAAAGTCCACGACCGGGGATTGAACTCACGACTTTGCGCTTAGACGCACGATCTGCGGCATACCATAAGTAAGTAGTTCATGAATTATGGAATGCGTTTATGAAAGCAGAGACAAGATTGAATTAAACATCGCTTAAGAATTAGTGCGTTGTGTGCGATTATAATTCGTGATTTTTGATCACCTTTCAGCTGAAGAGTTTGTTTGTGTGATTCAAACGCGCAAATCTCAATAACTTGAGGACCGATTTGGATGTCAATTCTTTGTAATGAGGAGAGCTATATTTAAGGCTACTTTTTATCCAGGTGCGTGGATATTAGTTTTTAAGGGATTTAGGTAAAAGTGTCGGCGAGTACTAGTTGTGCTATAAAGGCAAAAAATGTTATGCTTCCCAAAAATATTCTTGTTTATTTCCAATTTGTCTTTTAAAAGACAACTATTGCATAACGTAGAGAACAGGAGAGGAAAAATGATAGGACACCTTATACGTCACGACGATTTTATCAAAAACATCGTGGAAGGGAAAGTCGAAGGAAAGCGGGGGAGGGGTCGTCCAAGGTACAGCTACATCAAGCAAATTAAAGAAAAGGTGAATGTTGTGACGTATAAGGAAGTTCAGGAGTTGGCGCTAGATAGGCGTAAATGGAAGGAGCTGAACCGACAAGAGCTGGGTTCTTAAATTGCAGAATTTTCAAATTGCTCACGTGAATTGAAACAGCTTAGCAAATAATACCTAAAAGGTTTAGAAAGTTTTAGTTTAAGTAAGTAAAATCTAAGTTTTAGTGAGTAATCCAGCAAAATGAGATTACATTGACGTTCGCGCCGTACGTAAAGTCAAGCCGTTTTATGTAAGTCTAGGATTTGTAGGTCTTCGCAATCGGGCTGAAAATTCAGCTAAATATAGAAAATAGAAGAGATTATTTCGTATGTATGTGTGATTGACGCTCAATCCTCCTCTGTGTGAGAAGAGGCCTGTGCCCAGCCATGGGACATGATACATATACTTACCTATTTACCTAGGTATCTAAGAAAGTAGTCAAGATTTATTGTAATCTTTGTCAATCACCTTTCTTGTCATGTTAAAATTACATATAGGTATCTACTAACTGCCTCAGAAAAAACCATTAGTTATCCAAAAATATTTTAAGCATACTTTGTGCATAAGATTGACAGCTTTTGGAAACAGTTTTTTTGTGAATGTTCTCTTAATATTGCCAATGACCTGGATTTCGTTTCCTTAATGTGCTCAAAGTAAGGATATACATAGGTACATCCTTTATGTCAACATTATATCTACTTAATCAGCTTAAAAATCTTAATCTATGGTGTTTTTCTCAAAGCTAATCGCCTCTTTCAAGGTCCACTTTTACGATAAAAACTGGTTTAATTTAGATGCGATTTTTATAGGATAGCTATGAGATCATTTCCTGATGTTTAACCAACAATAAAAATAAATGTTTCGACATTTTATTTGACCACTCTCTTTGTGTTACCTTGATGAGTATAGCCGTCCTTGTCTGGCGTGAAGGTTTGACGTTACCCTTCTATTCGCGTCTCGCTCTGACGCACGTGTTGATTTAGGCCAAAGATTAGATTGCAGAAGCGATTTTTGTGGCCTCGGTGTTTCTACCTACTTGGAAGTTTTTTTTCGGTATCAGTTTTATATAAAAAATAACTTTCAGATTTGGTATGCCTTTCGTGCAGTTTACAAAAAAAGATGCGTCCAAAATATAATTGTAAAAAATATAGATTTAAAATATTACCTATTGAAAACCCTTTTCTGTATTAATTACTAGTTCTTTGAAATCTTATTATACAATTAGATACGCAGGTAGCTACTAATGTTCTCGCCTTTCTTTTAATACCTTTTCTATTGGTATTCGTATAATCATTCTTATCGTTATGACTAATTGGATCCGCAATTAGATACCACTTGCATACTACACAAATGATACATTAACGACTTGATATTAGTCACACTAGACTCACTTTTGATATCTTTAGATAATGAACTTACGAAACTTAAATGCTGGTAAAATATTACACCTTATTTATTACAATTTAAATAAAAAAATATAACAAAATCAAATAAGACATACCAAACTCAGAAAAACTTTTAATCAATTACTTATATTAAATGCTACTTGCATTTAAGGTAAACAATTACCGTCTTACCACAAAAACTTTTTAACGTCAGTTTAAGACTTGTCTAAAAAAATGTCAAATTATGACGTTGACATATGGTTCATTTTGGAGCCACATTTTTTTTAGACAAGTGTAAAACAGTTGTTAAAGTTTTTGTAGTAAGGCCAATAATGTTTATTTCTTTCTACCTACTCGCCCCTCTCACCGCTTGCATAATCTGTGTCGGTGGCGGGTTGTTCTAGGTGGAAGGTTTCGCAGGCCGACTGTTGTGTCCGATCCGTTGTCGAGGCAACATCTGTGCTGCGCCCGCCGCGAGTGTATCGACAAAACAGTGCAGTGTTGTGAGTGCCAGTGTCACGGAAATGTTACTATTGTGATCCAAAAATACCCTATAATGGCCTTAAAAAAGGATTTCGACATAAACAAGAGCATATTCAAAATAAAACTCCCCAAAACTGTGAAGTTCCAACAAGCTATCGACAAAATATTTAAAAAGAACAACTACACAAAAATAGTGCAAAGTTAGTTCAGTAGTTTGAAACAGACTCCTTTGATTAAATGGCCGGTGAAGTAAGTGCAAATATTAGTAGAAGTAGTAAAGATAACACTGAACCGGAGCCGCCAGATCGCAACAAGTCACCCAACTTTATAACAGACGAAACTCAGTTCGTAGGCAACGGGAACATACGAACATCAACACCTTTGAGCAAGCACAGGCGGAGTAGAAGTAAAAGTGGTACGAGGAAGACTCCTGTACCGCTGAGCTTTTCAGACGAACATTTTTATGAGGATTTGGAAGCGTATGTGAGAGAAATGTCGACCGCAAGGACAACTGCGACCATGGACGCTGGACAGGAGCACGACCTGTGGGCACAGCTCCAGCAGAAGGAGTCAGACCTGCTGCTGGCTGCAGAGCTGGGCAAGGCCCTTCTGGACAAAAACGAGGAGCTGAAGAAAGAACAGGAGCGCGTGACGGAAGAATACTCCAAAAAAGTCGAGGTGAGTCAATCAATTTCACTGTTTGTTACTGAATCAAGCACGCGATGTGCACTGATATTTTTGCGGTCGTTCAACGTTTGGCCACAATGGATTATCAACTTTAATTCTTGGAGATTAAGGTTCTTTTGTATTGTTATTGTAGTTGTTCTATTTTTTAGAAAGACTGGCGGGTCTGCGGTTGTTGAAATTGTGCAATTTATACACTTTGTTTATGTCCTTTCATTTGCTGACGTTGCTAATGTGAATTATATTCTTTCTTCTATTGCAGTATTTTTGGTGTGTAAGATCACTTTCTATTTGATTAGCGCTTCTCGTTACCTATACCTAGGTATTGTTCTTTTATTGTTATGCACCTGGTATAATTTCCAACGTAATAAGTTTGTGTATTGCTGCTTATTCTTAGATTTAAACCGTGCTTAGAATCAATTACGGTGTTAAGTAAATGCCATATGCAAAACGCTTATTTCGCAGTCTTTGTCCTGTGATCAAAGATAAGTAAAGACTTCTTTATCATTATATTAGGTAAAGTTACGACAAACTTCTTCATCTTTTTAAAGATCTTTTCTAAGTAGTGTATGAAAAACAAAGCTGAATAACTCTTTGACGCGCTACTTCGCGACTTAATGCAGGGATTTTAAAATGAGAAAACAATAAAATTAAAAACGAAATATCAATTTGATCAGGTTTTTCAACTAACATAATTATTTATACTTCTTATGACGTCATTAAACCATGCCTCCATTATTGGATGTAATATAAGTTGATTGAGCAAAACGTGCTCAAAACATAATAATCGTGATTTTAGTGGCATTTGTGTAAAAAATGTTAATTGTCTGATTCATACGATTCGTTATCTGTATTTGTGTAAATATTAATTGAGTAGGGTAGGAAGCCTATGGTTTGATTAATTTTCTGATTAATGCTAACGCTTAAGTTAACGAACGTTTCTTACAAGATTTCTTACGAAATAAATAGTCAAGTTTAGCGCAAGTTTAACCTTAAGATGTTAACAAGATTGCAACATAATTGAGAAACTAAATATTTAGTCAAAAGACAATATAGAAACTATTTTGTCAAAAACCAATAATTATAACTCATAGGTAACTAAAATTAAAAAAGAATTTGGGGAAACCATCGTCAAAGAAAACCTTTCAGAAAGGAACCTTTAGCTATTTTAACCAAAATCCTTCAACTTTTGAAGTTTCTAACGAATTTTGATTAACTCACGCGATTCCCGATAAACTCAACTTCAGTTGTTTTTTACGTTTTTACGAAAAAATTGCTGAACGAAATCAGAATCTGTATGGAGAGAACGTACCTCTAGATAGGAGTTTTTGGTTTGGGTGCATGAAAATGATCCAGGTTGCTGTCTAGAAGAAGACTAAACTATTCTGTACATGAGTGAATCTGTAGCAAACAACCAGTTTTATGATAAATGGAGCATTGTACAATGTACATAAAAGCGTATCAAACAAGGCAATGTTTAGTAAGAACACTAAGTAATTATTTTCTCGTTAACCTCTCTTAGGTAATGGTACCAGTGCGTCAGAGTGTAACTCAATCGATTTTACTGGATCGTGAAGTACTTACTACATAGTTATGTTTCATTAAAGCAAAATGTGTGTTTTCTTGAGAATATTATAACAGATAGGTTAAATACTTAGTTGGTAGATATTTGATGAAACAAAGCGGTCAAATGCAAATGATTTTGCGATACGTTCAGAATTTACCTCTTTGTAAAATCTGGGTGAAAAATCTGCTTAAGAAAAGCTTTGTAACTTAAGTTCGCAAATACGACTGGTTCGTTTGGTGGACTATTTTTTGGTCTTCTATGACTTTTTACGACTATTTAGGGACATAGTTTCTTAAAAATACTGCCCTATAAAAGCTCCAAGAATATCTTGTAACGCCTAAAACAAATAATTAAAAAGTTGTGTTAAAATTGCAAAATCCCCAACGGTCGATAAACTCAATATAATCAGCCAATACTGCATTTCAGCAATACCTCTCAATTCGCCGTAACTTCATCATTTCAGTTTAAATGATTGCCGTATTGTTATCAATTGTTTGCACCTATCTTATCTCAGTATTGATATCTTCACACTCTGATCTGTACAGAATCCTCAAGGTGATCTCTAAGTGGAGGTAGGTAGGTATTTGCTAACCACGATCGATAGAATGGTATAAGTATGGATATATAAGTGGTAACATGAAAATATGTCACGATTTAATGAATAAAGAAGGTTTATGTACCCTGTCGATTAAATTCATGTTAAAAACCTCATTCATAGGAACTATTTTCTGCTACACAAATGACACAGTTGATCTCCTAAACATTACTAACTCCTAAGCATTTATTTATAAGGTATGCACCCAAGTCCATACTTTGCAGAGGACTGTTTTGGCGCTTATATTGCCAAAATTGCATTTCACGTATTGACACTGAATATCAAACCAAATATTTGACAAAACCTTACCAACCAAATCTGATGAATCTGTTTTTATTATATTTAAAAGTTTGTTCTCAGACATCAATGGCCCATAGATAAATACCTTTTTTTTTTAAAGACGTCAAAAATCATCAAATGACCCCTTCCGCTGTGGGTTAGCAGCGGAGAGGGAGTGTCAGACTCTTACTGACTAAAAACCGTCGTGTTCCGTCATGGGCCTTTTATGTACCAGGGCCGCGGTATCTCTTTCGAACAACCCGCAGCCCCGGCAGGCCTTGGCCCTGCTGGGCCCCGCTGGGGATAGATAAATACCTAAAAAAAAAACTAACACATATGTATATGAGTTTTTGAAGTCATTTGTCATGTAGCTTAAGGAAGTTTATGAAATAAAAGGTAACTAATACTTGCTTATGAGTGCACGACCTGAACGCTAGGCTGAGCAAGAAGACTAAAGTCTAGAAACATCCATTAGGCTAGATATTTTAGATAGCGATGCGTTTGAAGCGTTGCCCAATCTTAGGTGCGCAAAAGATACTAATCATATTTGACCTAACAGCTGAAGACATGTGGATGAAACGCAGTGCACAGATATACCAAATTCACGATTCTTCACATACCGAGCATAGTTTGTATTTTGATAAAATTGGAATCGACTGAAACTACAGGTGCTTGGGTGCCATTATACTTATTGGACTCGCGAATTAATAATTAGTTTCCTGCATTATATGGAGCGACTGCCTATCTGACCTCCTCAACCCAATTGGGCAACCCGATGCCCCGTGGCAAGATTGGTCGTCAGATTTTGCGGTTTCCGGCCACCTTATGGGTGGTAAAGACGACTGCTCAAAAGTAACTAAAACATTTGTTTACTTTTCTGAGTAAAGCGATAAACTACCAGAATTACCCACAAAATGAAGATGCAGTAATTTACATAACAATGTTGATAGTTCTACAAAAAACCCTTCCTAAGGCCGTCAAAGAGAGAAGCTATAGTTTTTCAACTACCTGCTTAGTTTTATAGTAAGCAGTCTTTTGTTTCGTTTTTGCTACTTTACGGTTGGTAAAGGCTGATGATTCAATTAGTGAAAGAAAGAAAGAAAAAAGTTTGCGGGTATGACTGAGCCATTGTTTTTTTGGGGATGCCACCCGTAGTCTTAAATGGCTATTATAATATTTAATGGTGTTTTGTGCATGTTGCAACCTGTGCAGTTGATTTCTACCAATTGGCTATTGTCATCAGCGTTGCACTTGCATTTTGTTTGAAAAGAGTTTCTTGCATTCGGGAATTAAAACAATTGAATAAATCTATAATTAAAAAGCTGAAGAGTTGTTTGCTAGGACGCACTTATCTCATAAAGGACTGATCCGATTTGAACAATTCTTTCAGCTTAAGGAGGAAGGCTATAAGCTATATTAATATCCTGATGCACGAAGTGTTATGAACGGTAAGCAGGTGAAACTGTTTTCTTATTCTTCTTTCGTGTCGATGACATGTCTTACAGTGACACTACAGTTTGTCAGCCCAATATGCCGCCACAGCGAGAGCACGGTCGGACGCGCTCATTAGGTCCTCCCGCGAGCAAATTTCAGAAATAGTTTTAATATCATTAGTCACAAATTGGGGCATTTCCACAGCAAGCCATTACTAAAATTGATAGTGCCAAAAACCCTAGCCTAGATACACAAACAATATATATCCCCATTCACGCCTATCCAGTCATTGTTCATAATAACCAGGTCAATAGCTGGCGAATCGGGCGCGTCTAGACAGCTATTGTGCGGTTTAACCTGAATACCTGATAATTGTTTAACTGTGCTGATAGTGAGATGGTAATCTTTTAATCTATGTATTGTAGGCTGCAATCTTGACTTGTGTGTGGATTAGAAGTTAAAACTTTTGTTCGAAGCTACAGTAATGTCTTTGCGAAGTTGGCTACGTGTGAAATGTCAAGATAGTCAAAATGTGTGTACAAAAGGCTCGTCGGAAGTCACGTGGAATTAGTTTGTCATTTTGAACTCAGCCATTTGATTCCTTGCGCATTTGTTCGTACAAATCTTGTCGGTAAGCTTTGCTTGCCCGAAGTTAGCCACAAGTGACTTCACAAATAGTTAAAAAATATAAACAAAACACTCAACATAAGAACTGCAAAGTTATCTGGTGCAAACTGCAAGTAACTGCCGCATTTGAAAGTCATACCTATGATGCCTCGCGCACATACGATGACGTTTAGTTCTTTCATTTTGATTCTTACGCGTCTGGCAAAGTTATGCGACGACAGCTAATAAAAGCTGGTTTATAACTGCCTGAATTAAATAATTTCACAGCCCACCTTTACATACGTAAAATGTTGTTAGTCAGGTATACGGAGCGTGAGTTTACGTCATTTGGGAGTGGGGATACAACACAATATGCTGGCTAGCCGCTAGACTATACAGTCAACCTTGCTGATCACTATCAGCCAATTAATTAAAAATAATTTATAGTTACTGTGCAATAAAGAGGCAATAATTTGTTAGTTTGATAAGATCCCTTGCACGTAAGTTAATACTAACTCATGTAAGCAATGATGGATTTAAAATAAAGTGCAGTGAAAATTATGACTAGAAAACCATGCCTTCTTTCTTTATCAACATCTTTAGCGGTATCCGGCATTGCAACACAATATATTTTTTATATACAGTAAAACAAATTACGTGCGAACATTTCTATAATGTCCGCGAAATTGCACCCTTTGTGCGCGAACACATGCTAGCAATGGATTGTCATCGACGCGACGCTTACACATTTTTTATTCGTGAACAATTGTGCCTGCCTAATCTTGTTGAAACCTCGCCATTTCAGTCATATATTCAAGCTCTCCGAACTCATTTAAGGCATATTTGGCGTTATTAAGCTTGTCGCATTTCTACCTAAATTCCCTCTGCAGCCTGCAGTAGATCATTAACATATCCTGTTGCACGAGTCTTATAAAAGTCACAGAAATTAGTTCGACAGCAATTTTGAGAAACTGCTCGCAGAAGTTGAAGATGTTTGTAGGACATATTTAAATGGCCCCGTAGTTGGTCAGACATTACCTTCTCCTATCTTTGACAAATACTATGCTGAAAACCACATCAAAACACACGTCTTCAAACTGAGAACCTCCTTTTTTAAGTTGGCTAAGAATGAGGTCATCAAATATATCCTATTATAACCAAGTGGGTTCTATTCTCCAAACATTTGATATGACATCACTTTTGAGGTTAAAAACACTAACATACATAAGTAAAAGCCTTTTTAGTTCAAGAGCCGGAATATTTACCGTTGTAATGAATCATCGGCACACAAAATAAGGCTGACGTATGTTTCGTACGAATTTAAGAACGATTGCATTTCTGAAGATGCTTTATTCAGATCTGTATTATTTTACCGAAGTAATATAATAGATAAAATATATAGAATTGCTTTCGCATTTACGTACTTAACTGATGAACATTGAGAAATATTAAAATATGATTTAAATAGTTCAGATCACACTCCAAAAACAACAGGAGTCAAGATCATACTGTTCGTCATCAAAAACATTGCCAAAATAAAAAAATAAATCTTACCATCAAAATTACACCTTAATCTCAAGACTACAAGTCACATTTCACCTTCTCAAAGCAAATCAAGAGGCTTCCTTGCAGAACCGTGTTTCAAGTTTGAGTAGCCACAGACTAACGTGACCCATAGACCGGTCAAACTGGTTCCCCATTACCACAGCCCTTGTCCGCTCGTCAGAACTTCCTGGAGAAGCCTGCGGATTGTATAACTGGTTATTTTTTGTTGCTATTTTTGTATACTGTGGACTTCGTTGTTTGAAGGGTCATTTACCGCATAGAAATAAAAATAAAAATCTGGGATAGGATATGGCTGGTTCTATGCGGGTATGCTGTAAGCGTTATTAGTTCAGGATGTGGTTATACCAAAGGAACCCCATAGTCTTCTTTACAATCTCCATTAGACATTATACTTCATACAGTTTTAACAAGTTTCCAAAACGCCATGTTTTGGCAACTACACTAAAACTTATTAAACATAACTTCAAAAGTACTGCAAACCTATTAACACAACGCAATCCCAACAAAGAACTATTTAGCAACAATACTTGCAATGATTACCACGGAAGCTGTTTATACAAAATCCACCATAAGTACGTACATATGGCCAAACCATGGTAATTTACGATAGGTTTTTGAGGTCATTCGACCGTCTGGTCCAAATTTATGGCGATTTTGACCTCAAGATACCGCCGACGGCTAATTTGAACGACGTATGTAGTTCGATGTGAAATCTGATGAGATTTTTGTATTGTTTTGGGTATTATATCATGGGTACGTGAGAATGGAACATGTAATAGGCTTTTGAGGTCTTTTACAGCATGAAGCAATTCAAATAAAATATTTGGAAACAGTCTTCCTACTGAAAATCTAAAATAATAATTTTGTTTTGAAGACAGTAAAAAAGAAGGTTCCAGCAAGTCCTTTTGGAAATCAAGGAGGGAGGCCTATATTCCGCTGTGGTATTTTTATGAATGTAATGAAGATGATGGGGATAAAAAAGACACAAAATGTAACTGGTGATGAAAACGACTTGAAACACCATTTTGGATACTGAAAAGGACATACTTATTTCAAAGACATAAAATAGACAATAGCTACACGTGACATAACATTTCCTAAAACTGTTATTTCAATATTCCCATGCAAGCGAACATAATGGTCCTAAATTGGTTGGTTTCATACACAGAACAAACAGACTTAAGATATCATTTTGTATATATCTGTTATGTACCTCCATTGTTTTGTGCTCAATAGAAAATTTAGAATGCATTGCATTGTCTTGCTCATGTACAAGATCTGGGAATGATTCCTAGACAGGCAGTTGTATGGTCAAATTATTGGGTATTAAGTATTTCGCTATTTTGTTGCTGTGAACGTAACTTCTCCGAAACGAGCACAGAAAATGATAGACGGGCAGAAAGTTTATACTTATCTGAAAGTTGACACATGTATTTATATTCCTGGATTCAAAAGTAAATTGAAGAACCAAACCAAATATCATCAACATCAACTAAAAGTCTTTGAAGTTCCAAATAGTACTGCTTCAGATTATCCAAACAGAGTCAGTAGTGTTAATCAAAAACTTACTTTCAAAGGTGACCAACAAAACTTGGCAGACCATTGACCCAAATAAAAACTCGAAGAGCTCATTATCCTTAAGCTACATGAGCTAACATCCAACATTAACTCATTAGCATTCAAGAGGAATCAATGTTAAGCAAATGTCGTGACTCATGGTAACGATGTAGACTGGTCTTGTACTGGTCAAAGGATTGATGGATTGAATGAAGGTGAAGATGGAATGGATCCAAAAGTGAGTGGGAAGGTTAGAAGAGGATGTTATAAATATGAAGATCTGGAATAACTTGGTAAATGTCAAAGTAAAATTAGGATCAACAAGAGAGAGGAATATAACATTACATGTACTCTAAATAGTCTCAAATTATAAACAAACTCAAATTATACTTAGATAATGATGACACAATCTTAAATCCCACTGCTATTTCAATGCCTTGTAAAACAAAAACTTGTTCCAGTTCTGACTGCACTAAATATTCTTTTAAAATAAACCTATGATTGGTTGCATGGTTTTCATAAAGTCCATATTCAACATCCATTGTTTCAATCGTAACTTCTACACAAAGCTTTCTATAGCCTGTCTTTCTGAGTTCAACACAAAAGATGATTTCGGTCTTCAATCCTAATACCCAACTCTTCGTGTGCGGTTATAACCACGAAGCAATCCGTCAGTCTGTCTCGACGAAGTGAGAGTGGCGTATTGAGGGCACGACCTTGCGCATTTGGCTCGGCCGACGAATCAAATGCATTTTGGTAATTAACTAGTTTTATTTTTGCTAAATATATTTTAATCGGAAGTGGGGCTTGAGGTTTGGTTAAGATTATAACGTTGAAATATTGTTTAGTTTACTAAACATCAAAATAGATTCCATGATACCTACACAGAGGGAAGAGATGAGAAGATATAAAATGAGATGGGTAGATATAGAAAGCAGCTTGAATGAAAGAGGAGAGTTGGCCAGAAGCAGTTGATAATAAGTCAATGATCGTCAAACAATGTGTTACAGCAAACATCGATTGAAGAGTGACAGAAAGAAAATAATTGAACTCAAACGAGTACTGAAAGCTGATGACAATATGCCAAAAAAGACGAATTATAAGGATGAAGTAACTGGCAGTCTACATATTTTGCAACAAATTAAAATATCACATGAAATAAATAAAGGAAGAAATATAACCGACCTCACTTCATTGAGTGTTCAATAAGCAAGACTGATGCTTTGTGTAATAAGACCTTACTAACTTATGATTTTGATGTTTTTGCATCAATAATGTCACGCTTTTGACAAGACTGTTGCGAGACAAGGTCGATGGTCAAATGAATGGTTGGTGGTTAACGATGCTTGTTAAAACGGTTTAAAGTTGGAATGACAATTTGGTTAATCCTATTGGTCTTCTAAATCTGTATCATGTGCACTTGTTTCAAAATTAAGAGTTACATCTTCGTAAGGCAAAGTGTTATGTAAACCAGATATATCTTCACTTCTATGGCTTTGATCTTATGGTCTTTACGTGTTTTAAATTGTGTAGACAAGCTGTCTATCATGTCTTGGTATGTTTACGTTGATTGCTTATGTTGTCTACATCTTTTTCATGGTTATTTCAATGTTATCTATTAACCAAACCATAGTTTGTATTGTACTATGACCATAATACGCAGATTCTCAATGATTCTAGCAATATGATAATAATAAGATTTAGTTTTTTCAAAAATAATTAATAGGATACGCCTGTAAACAATGTTAGATGTTAAGCAAACAGGACCACACATATAAAAATGAAATTATGAAAATGATGCTTACAATAATTATGTAAACGGCAATTATTTAGGTGATTATACTTAACATTTAACCGTCAACAAATATCAAGTAAAACCAGTTAACTGTCCGTCTAGACGTTAAATAAACGAGACTCCAAACACGTGAGATGACACATTAACTGATAAACTTGACATAACGGCAGTTAACTCCGACGTCACTGCTAATGGGTTATTGTCTAACCAAGTTTGTTTTGTAACTGATCTTTTAGAAGTAATTATTGTTCACTGGTACTTGGTTACATACCTGTGATATTAGGTCAGATATGAGTAACCTATTTTTTGTCTGATGACATACAGAGAAGGTATGGGAATTGAGCACAATGCATAATGCAGATAGGTTGGCTATTTAAGGATTTTTGAGTTATGAGTTTGATATTAATCATGCAAAAGGGTTTCGTGTCTCCCGTTTAACTGTTTTAAGTTGTTTAGATAGATAGACGTTCTATGTAACGCACTAGTACTCAGCTTTGTCCAGTAAGATTGTAAGGTGAACTCAATATGGTTTAGAGACGCTTTCTGTAAGAATTGAATAAAGATGAAGTGAATACGGAAGTAGAAATATGCTTTAAAATTATACTACCAAAAATACAACCTATAACCTTTCAATTTGCTGCATTTGATTCGTGATAATTCTAGACCGACCAGACAATCTATACGTAACCTAAACTGCGTAGGTATCGTATTTGCAAGTCTAAAAACTTTCTATCTCTGAACAAACTAAAGACAAATATAAAAGATAAGTATATTCCAAAAACATATTTTTCCTATTGGCTGTAAAACTACGTACTCGTCGGGTAAAGATAGGTACTCCTAATGGAAGATAGACAAATGACCAAATACATTATCTACTCATCTGCTGAAGGTTTGACACTCAAACGTCAGCACATACACAGATTTTACATACTTATTGTGACGAAGAAATAGACAAACATGTTTCACTAAAATCCTAGAACATCTACACTAAAAAACTCCGTTCCAAAATATATACCAACTTCATGCCAACGACCTACTTTTTCTTACCAAAGAACTGCTCTACATTAAATACCCTTGGCGTGTCACATCCACATAAAAGTAACGGTTTCACTAACACAAAACTTAAGAGATCAACACTGTTATCCAATTAGGAACTGTTAGGTAATACACACTGCAAACTCTTAGTCGGCCGACAGTTTGTTGGGGCTCATAAATCAATATTGGAGTTGAATGTTTGTCAAAATCATAAGACACCACAGTAAATATGAACGTAAATGTATAAAACATCTTCATAAGATATTAAACCCATAATATCCTATTCGGACATTATTGATAGTTTAGGGGACAGTACCATATTATAATGCTACTTAGTATTTATTAAACAATAACAAATATCCAAATATACATACATAAATTAAGTGTTGTAGATGAATGGTGGTAGGTACGCAAATATCAACGATCAGGTATTTGGCAGTCTGATTGACCGACTAAAAACTATGATTGAAATCCCGATTTTCTTGAAAAAAAAATTGCCAATCGTCGGGGCCAACTATCGGTCGACTATTTAGTCAGTTGTGTGCGTTAACTGTTAGGTAACACACGTGTAAACGAATGGCTTATACAATATAATCGATTGGTTTTATCGATTCCTAGAGGTATATTGTATTCGTAAAACGGAACGTATTTGTTACGCATCCGAATTTTAGTTAACGGTGATACGCGAAACTGTTTTTTCGAATTGATTTTGCGCTAATCTATTTTTGTCTCTTTAAGAGTGAAATAATGGCGTCCACGGCCGATTTCGGCCACGGCGGCTGTTCTCATAGGAGATCAGCCAGCTGCGCAGGACATATTATAGTGCACGAGCATTTACGCAGACACAGGTGCACTCACTATTCCTTCACTCTCATAGCCCGATGGGACGGCAATCCGACACGACCGGAAAGAGATCAAGCCTTTTTTCCATGCCTTATTGATGATGCTGATGACGATGATGAACCATAAATATTAGCTTTGATAATCTAGCATTCACTTTCAGGTTTGGCCCACGTCCTATGAAAAATACATTGCGCAACTAAATGAAAAAAATAGCCTACAATTTTCTCCAATAAATGGTCTACATTAACCTAAAAGATTTTTTTAGATCCGACCGGTAGTTCCTGAAATAATCCTGCTCAAACGAATAGCAAGTCTTCATCTTTAAAATATTACTGTACATTCTTAATTCAGTCCAATTAACAAAGCTACAAAGCTTAACTAAACCATTTAAACACCATGAATTTGATCACGATTTTCTCAAAAGTTTACCTGTGGAAAATGTGTATGGAAAATCAATAATAACGTGAATAAACATGTTTGTTTAAATGTCACAGCCTTCCCTTGAGTGGGGTCAGACAGAGTCACCGTGGTTCTAGTCTTCTGCGACCTAAGGTAATAGTTTACTATATGAAGGAGAAAGTTTTGAGTAACTATTTATAGTTTAGTTACTTGGGGAATGCAGTGAGTGTGTATGTAAAATTATTTTTGACCGGGAATAGTTACTGACTTAATACATAGCTAGTCATAATTTTCATTCTTTTCAATGTATTTAAGTGGAGAATGCCCTGATCTAGGGGTAATTTTACCCACGAATTTGTGCAAAATAATGTGCTTGATCCGTAGATGTGTAATAAACATGTTACATTTATAAATATATCACATGCTTACGCGTCTCGTGGGAACTACTGCCCGTATCGGTATAAAATATAACCCATGTTACTCGGGAAGAGAGTAGCTTTTCAACAGTGGAAGAATTTTTCAAATCGTTTCAGTCATTTCGGAACCTTAAGGCCCGGTTGTTCGTACATTACGGTAAAGTTAAAGTTAAAATTTCACCGTTGTCAATTTTTACCACGGTTAATTTGACATTTTTACTATGAAATTTTAACGTTCAAGAACGCTTTTTGAATTTAAACCCTGTTAATGTTACTGTAACTAGAATTTAACCCTAACCTTGACGTAACCGAGCTTCGAACAACCGGGCCTTAGGGTGCAAACAAAGAAATCTTTCCTCTTTATTAATCGTATGGATTATAGACTACGTAATTTACATGAAAACTTCAAAAACATGTTACACGAACGAACAATTTTATGAAGAACATGTAAAGTATTTTCGTGGAGAAATCGGAAGCGACTTAGCGGGTTTACTTTCATATCGTTATCCAACGATTGCACACTTTAATTGTATTTGTGTAAAAAAGAAACTACTCACATTATGGTTCGTAGTAGACAAGTAATCTATTGTTTTGTTAAGAGCACATCGGGTTTACACTGCAAACTTTTAGTCGCCTGACAGTTTGTTCAGTTTCATAGATCAGTATTGTTCTTATTTTTGTCACATAATTGTGAAATGCTTGCATGTTAATGCAATACACAGAAATGCATATTTATGTAGTTAGCTTATCAAGAAAGATACATAAGTGATACATAATGAAAAAAGTTTCATAATTAGATTCGATTGCTACTTAAAAAAATAGGTATATTGAACCAAATGTTTTTTTTTTGCCAAGATAAACAAGTATAAGAATTGCAGAAGCACGATAGTTACGGAATTTCAGATAAAAACAAAGAATTACGCGAATCTTGCGACAGCTGATAGTGATAAGAGTTATCAGGGCCAAGATGGCTGACATCTCGTGATATCAATCATTGGAGCATTTCAGAAAAAAATCTTCTATATTTAAGATAATGATGTTATAGAAATTCCTGAACGGACCGTTTCCTGAAATCGTGATGGATTTCCTAGGAAACATAATTTTGTAAATACCAACATTCTTTACCTATTAACACAATATTTTTTATCTCAGTCAATAGTGTGTATTATCTACATGTTATATTTAACGATGCAAATGTTATAATCTTTTTGAATAAATAATCCATCATTTTGTTTGACAGAAACATAGCTACTGCTATTTTCTTTATGAGTAATTATTGTTTACATTAAAATTGTATCTCCGAAATAAAGTAAACGGCTGTTTGATCTGTCTTTATGTACTTCTTAATATTTGTTACAGAAAATGAATGAAATTTCTCAAACAAATCTTAGTTTTTTAATCCAATGTGTGAAGTACCTTATCAGTCACGCGCGTGAATCCTCGAGAAACAGTTAATGTTTCAAAAGTATACCTACTAATTATTTTAATATTTTCGACAATATTTTCTTCTATTGTACATATTTATTTCCTTTCTTTTCCTACTTCGTGACAAATTATATAGGTAGTCGACAATTTTAATGACCGTGTCAGATTGAAGGCTTGACAAATATGTTTTAAGAGTTCCGTCATTTTAAATAGGCCGATAAACCGATATGGATTGTCGATATGCTACTATGGTCCTAATTAGGAATACTATGTGGGCGCACGTAGTATGGTTTTATGGGCTGACCGGTTGATCAATTTAGTTTTTTGGGTAACTTACTTATATGTGCCATTTCTCGTTGCTGTTTTTTTGGTTGGAGTCTTAAGGACGTGGCACATTACAGCAGCACCGCAACAGCACGGCTCCACACCAGCATTTAAGTTGTCATTCAATTTAGAGCATTAAATCGTGTATATTATAATATATTTCGTAATGTCAATATGAAAAAGCCAACGGCGAGCAGTCAGCGTGCTTGCCGCTTCCACACAACTCGACTCGCCGCCCGCGTGCTGCAAGCGAGCGGTCCTCATGCGTACAGCGCGCCGACGGCGTGCTAATTGCCCGCCGACTCCGAGCCGGCAGCGAAACAACGTCATTACGTCGTGTTCAATCATAACATCAATCATAATCGTCTTAAAATAATATTGAGTTTGCGGTGACAGCAAGCTTACACCTCGCGGCCGGCGCGCGGACGGCGCGCCGACGGCGAGCGGACGGCGCGCCGACGGCGAGCGGACAGCGCGTGGTTGGCGCGCTGTCCGCTCGCCGTAGTCTTAATTCGAGGCGACGCCGTGCTGCAGCCGTGCTGTTGCCGTGCTGCTATAATGTGCCACAAGCTTTATTTAGGAAACTGGGAATTGCTGTGAAATGTGTTAAAAACATACAAATATTTTCGAAGATATATCGGGTGTGTCGTTCATAATCACGCTAAATGAAATGCGTTAATATACTGGTTAATATATGTCGATTAACACAAAGAAAAAAGAAAAATACGTAAAAATAAAAAAATGCATTTTTCAAACAAAATAAATAGAATAAAAATGTGCGAAAATTAGAACACCATATAGAAGTCAGTCATTACAAACAGCTGAAATTCTCCCTTGAAAACTGACAGCTGTCAACTGATCAAAACATTCGATACTCCTAACTTTATCTCTGCTTTACACATGATGTTATAAATTATGAAAACGAAAAATGAGTCCTGTGGCTAAACCACTGAATGGATTATGTTATTTTTTTTACAATTCGCTATAGAATATCATGAAGTACATGTGATAGAATTTAATGTGATTATGAACGACACACCCGATATGTAGTCTTTCCATGTTTTAATTTAGATCATTTTCCGCAATAGATATTATTACATACTATCTACATTTAACTCTTCAATTATAAATATAGAACTGACAGAAATTTAATAAATAAACACAGTACAAGTTCTAAAGTACGTCAAAAGCCGTAGTAAAAATATTTCAAATGAAGTTTATCTAACAACACATACCTATTTAAAATAAACAATCAAAATCTCAAGCACACCTTGACGCAGAAGATGAAAAGATGTAGGAAGAAAATAAACATTTCTAACAATTTGACGCAAATTCTTCGGAAGATGATCGCGTGGGTGGACACGGAGTAAGAAATTCCGATGCAAATTCAATGCATCTCTAAACACATAAGATGCATCTACTGGAGTATCGCGATTGTGAGATGAAGATTCGTGTTAATAGTTACACTAATATTATCAAACAGAATGATATCAATATACAAGGAAATATAGGTGAGGTATCCAAGTTGCTTTGTTACACTTATGACCCGGAGAAAAAAGACATATTTCGGAATCTATTATCATTTTATGAGTACGTACGAAAGGTAACTGATAAAGAATGATAGTATTCTACAGTTATCCGCATATTGCATATATGCTAAAAGTCCGCATCAAAAATACGAGGACTATAATGGACGATAATACTGAAATATTTATTGAGCTCCCAATTTTTTACCAGACCCGATAACTCACAAAAGGAAAGCCTTCCAAATATTCAAAACAATACACTCGATTCTATTAATCATACAGCATACAGCCATATTATTAACTGCTATAACGTTGTGTTTTGAAAACATTGAGCAGTTTTTCGACTTACATAACACAATGTATGCGACAATGAACCACCAACTGTTTTTTAAACAATCATCGTCTTGCAGTTCGCTTGTGGGAGATTGAACCTAGTTTAATTTGAGAGAAGGTTGTGATGGACTTGTGGATGTGAGAAAATTATTAAAGGGTATTGTAGTAATGGGGATGATAGACACAGTTATAGTTGTGCGATTGAATGCAGGATGACATGAATAAGAAAGAAGTGAGTGTCAGGATCACAGAAGAAAAAGAACGAGATTAGGATGCAGTAGTGTGTAGGCTGATTGACCGTAACAAAGTGAATTGCCAACCACAAACCAAATGGGAAGAGCCCCTCTATTCCCATTAGAAGAACAGAAAGAACCATGTGTTGAAAGAGAAAATACCCTTTTGTGTCCGAATAGAAAAGTTAAAACTTATTGCGGAACCATGTCGTAATTATGAAAAGGCACTGAAGATTGTATCCAAGAACTGGATACAGTTTGACTTGCCAGTCTTACAACTGTTTAAGTATAATTAAAAATTTGATTGACAGCCCACACAAAAACAGCTCCAAGTTTTGCATAGCAAAGAGAAAAAGTGTGATTATAATTTGAGAAGTTGTGGTGTTTGCTTAATTTTGTTGAATAAATGAAATTTTTTTACTGGCAATATTAGCATATCTTCGTAAAGTCGCATATCTTCATGCTATAGAAGCAATCACGGTACTGGAAAATCGTTTGAATAAAATTTGAATGAGCAATAGCTTGCAAGTCAGGTAACTGTATGTTAAACAAAGTTGGGTAGAAATTTTATGAGCCGTCCAGCAAAAGTACATTGTATTTAAGGCTATATGGTGCAATAGTTTTTAAAGTTATATGGAATTGGTTACCTTATTGTACTATTATATTTTCACTGTAATCAAATACAGGTTAAACCTAATACATACGTGCTTCATAATGATACCTGAAATCAACAAAATTCTTTCTATAAAGTTAGACCTAAAAGTAAATACGGATTACACACTTTGTTCTCAGAAAATCTAGAAGACTACGCCCAAATCCCAAAGAAAGACGTCACACCAGATAAAACTGAAAGTTTAAAGGCAAAGATTGTATCTTCGATAGTATTAAGAGTAAGATAAACACAAAACATATATGTGGACAAGTGCTGTAGATGATGATAATATTGTAGTGACAAAGGCGTGTTATGGATTTGAAGATAATCTTGAAATATCTGATAAGTTAGAACTAGGAGAACCAAAGAACGAAATTTCCCACTTCAAAAATACATCTAATTACTTACTTAACAAATAATAGAGGTATGTGCAGGTAATAAATCAGGTATTGTGTCTGATTATCTAACTCTGAATGCAACATACACAAAGAAATGAGATCCTACTAACATTAACAAGAAAAAAGAAAGTAACAATGATAATTTCCATTAGCTTAATAAAGAATTAGCAGCTAATGATCAATTAGAATTACATAACTAAACAGTAGTTGATAGCGTGAGGCTAATGACTATAGTTAATCAGGAAAGGCGGTTCGCGTGCTATAGGGATAGAAAATGCTTCATTGGAGACGTAAGAAAATTTGCAAGCATGTCTTGGTTTAATAGAAACATAAAGTTTTATAAATGTTAATACGTTTATAAAGGTAAAAAAAGCTGTAGCTAGGGAGACAACAAGATTATAAGACCATGGACTTATTTCGGTCGGCACAAGAATTAAATGAATAAAAAGCTAACCTCTAGTAGTTTAGGGAGAGCCACCAAAAAAGGTATACATTGTTCTAGAATAGAGACTTCTCTTATTTCAACTCGTTTCAATATTTGTTACCTACCTTGTTTCTTTATTCATAACATCTTTAAATGACTTATGTTATTGAGTCATTCAAGGACACATTTTGAGTTCAATTAGTTAAGTAAATAATCTAAACCTGTCTCGATACTATGATTAACGATCATGAGTCATATTACAACAATTACTAAAGTCATATATAGTCGATGACCAATACACTAGGCGTGGGTGCTTTAAATGTCACATTAGGAACCAAGCAACTACTACAAGCTAGAAAACAACTTATTGATAGATACTGTCATAACATAGATATTAAATTGTAGCCTTTTATAGACAGGCCATGACATTAACGTTGATATTGTTATTATAGATGATGTAAGCGCTGATTTCATTAAAAATGCTTCCATATATTGCCTTGTTAGACCTGAATATATGAATAAAAACATGTCTGAACTTTAGATGATTATATTTGATTCCGTATTTGGAAGCTTGACAACAGCATTATTGAAGGTGTTTAAGTCAATTATGGATTCTGCTGCTTTGATTAAAATTTTCCCAGCTAGTTGCTTGCGCAAATCAACTTCCATCAATTCAATTTAGCAATCGTTACTTCTTAAAGTATTTTTGCTAAAACAATCTCAATCAGTTTGCACAATTCAACTGTCAGTAGCTCAGCTGTGTTTGCTGTTAAGATTTGAATCTTAATTATATGCTAGTTAGAGTCTATTGTTGGATTATCGTCTTCGCTTGCTACGTCCATCACTATTCGGAACAGAGGCGCTCGCGCAGGTTTCACCGCGTTCCCTACATGGTCGGGGCCGTGAAATCTATTAGTTTACATGTTATCTTGCGTTTTAGTTAGAACTCTGATTTTATTAGGGATATTATTTTCAGTTTCATGTTTAATGACAGTTTAATGACAACAAATTGTGTACATTATTATTTTACCAATCTTATATTTTTAAATCACATTAGACATCTCTATTTAGAAGATGTGTGATCTTACTAAGAATGCTTTCGTTACCATAACATAAACTAATGTCATTAACGTTTTAATGCTACATTGTAATTCCATACCGTAACATCGTTGAAAGTAATAATTAAGGTAATCTGCAGTAAGGAAATTAATAATGAAGAAGTGTCTGAGGTTCAAGTAATTTAAAAACTTATAATAACAGCTAGTTTGCTTACTAATTATAACCAGTAGAAGATCGTATATCATTACAATGACGAAGAAAATACTGCAGACATAATCTAGAAAAACATAGTAAGCCACTGAATGATTCAAAATTGTATCAATCCTACTTTCACTTTTTCCCTACAATTTGAATGTGACGTAGTATAAAATTTAACCTTGAAAATATTGACATATCGTTAGTATGTGTACATTATGGTCGATAATGTCACATTTATCATACATATACCCTTGAACCAGTCGCCATAGATATATCGATTTTCGATGGCAATGGAAAGTTTGTGGAAACAGTAATGGCTTTTTCGAAGGACCTATCAATAATGTGGAGTGTTTTTGTGAGTCATGGTGATTGTTCATAATTGAAAGCTGAAATTATTTAGAAGAAATCACTAATTATAGAAGGAAGGGAAGAAAAATTAGGTTGGAAAGAATGTTACTTGTGAGATGACGTCAGATAGAGAAATAAGTAGGAAAGAAGAAAACATGCTGCGTCTACCACAAATAAAATTGGTAGTAGAGGAAGATGAATGAATAGGACCGAGGAGTATAAGACGGTTATTTCTCAACTACAAGTCAAATAGAGAATTCTGATTAGTGACTCAAAAATAATCTTCAGTAGGTAATGGAAAAATCGTGTTGTAGACTAAAAAAAAATGCCCCTATGTCCTTACTCATCATGTTTATTATTGGATGATCTCATCGTTTTTACCTGGTTTTGGAAAATAGGTTGGTAATTTAATAGATGTAGGTATTGTTATACCAACATCAGGTAAACATCGACAGATATCATAATTATTATGATTATGACGTTTGTATATTAAAAACAAGATTTTTGCGACTGTTTATGGGGCAGTACGGGGAGGTAGGGGCAGAGTAAGGCAGTACGCCTTTTTAATGGCTAATAGTCAAATAGGTTTCCCGCTGTTTCTGAACAAAACCCACCAACATTATTTCAACCTTTTTCACTCCAGGAACTCACTTCTTTAAAAGAACATCTTTGTCAGTCCTTAAGGGAGGTTAGAAGCCAGTAAGTCTGACAACCAGTTTAACCTGGAGGTTTTGGGTTGGCCGGGTTGAGGAGGTCAGATAGGCAATCGCTCTTTGTAAAACACTGATACTCAGCTTTGATCCACATAGTTGGGACCTTAACATAGTTGGGAAAAGGCAGATGATAACTTTAATTAGTCTTTCTAACAATCCCACAGTCCCAGGTACAGATCTCCCACAAACAATTCGCAAGCTCCCACAGTCTAAAAAAATACATCATTTTACCAGTAGATAAATCTGTACACATGTTCCTTCCTGTTTCACATGGGTAAGCAGAGTGTCAGGGACCTTCTGTTCATTGTACGAATGACTGTTGGCTACAGTTATAATTGTGTATGTAGGTACATTATATTCTACTGAGTGATTTACCTCGCCCGATCTTTCATCTAGTTTTTATTTGCTATGTCTATGTATGCATGTGTGTGTGGTTTTGCTGTTATTTTATGTAGTTTGGTAATGTTAATTGTGGTACCCAGGTACCCAGTATTACCTAGAGTATGATTGGGTTGCCAGGGTTACTTGGTTGGAGGAAGTCAGGTAGGCAGTTGCTTCATGTAAAACACTGGTACCCATTCAGCTGCTTTTGTCAGACTGAAATCTCGTTGTGGGTTACTTACGACGTCAGATAACCTGTCGCTCCATGTAAAAAAACTCTTCTCAGCTGCATTTATTAGACTGAATTATAGTTAAAGAAAAGGCTAGGCAAATTATTAATATAATAAGTGACTTAAGGCGCAGTAACTTACTAAGTCAGAAAATCGATTCTCAGGTAGCCACATAACAACCAAGTTGCAGGTGTTCTTAAGTTTTCAATGCGGAATAATTTGGTGTGAAGTTTTTTTATGGCAAAAGGTTCCGGGGAATAACTATAGATTTTACCACAAAGTACTAATCCATGTAATTGGACTTAAGTTTGATTCGTCACGTCTTTTTATGGAGCTGATGTGCGAAAATGACGTATGTATGTATATTTTTTGTGTCAGTATGTTGAAAATACGTAAATGGTAATGTATGCTTAGCAAATTGTAGTGCTTGAATAATTTGCTTGACATTTTCGACATTTATTATAATTTCTAAACGGCCTATACATGATATTATAAGTAAGTATGACAAAATGGTATGTAACGCTGTGACATTTAACTTCTTTGTAGTTACGAAATCAAATACTGAAAACATTTTATAAAGGTGATGAGTATGAACGTGGACGGATATAGTGGAAGAGGAAGACCAAAGAAACGATAAGATGGATTGTGTGAAAGTAGATAATATGGTAAGAAAGAATGTTACTTGTGAGATGACGGCAGCTAAAAGAGTATGGGAGGAGAAAACATGCTGCGCCGACCCCAAATAAAATTGGAATAAGGGCAGGAGGATGATGATGATGATGCTAACCGTCTCGCGCGGTTTCACGCAGGTCCCCGGAGAATTTTGGGGTCGGCTTTCAGTCTAATCGGACGCAGCTGAGTCTTCTAGTGTTTTACAAAACGACTGCCTATCTGAACTCCTCAGCCCAGTTACCCGGGCAAACCAGAAGCCCTAGGTAAAACTGGCTGTCAGACTTAGTGACGTCTGACTACCCGCAACGACGCTAAAGAAAGATATTCGATGACGGCCGGGACCCACAGTTTATAGTAACTTTTGAAAACATAAGTAATAAAATAGTTTACTAACCCAAGTAAGGTTGGCATTACGTTTTATATCAGTAAACAAATATATGACAATTATACTGCGTGACCGGGTCATATTACCTATGTCCTATATTCTATTGTTTTTGATGTACTTCGCAATTATTTATTTTTTTTTAATGGAGAAAGGCGTGGCCTTGTGTGTTTTGTTTTTGTTTTTTTTTTACCTTGTTGGCACGGGTATTCAGTAATTAAATTGGATATTTATGTAGTTCAGTGAACATTAACATCATTTTTTTTTTGTGTAATTTGTAGTTGGTCAATAATATTAAAATTAATGTATCTTAATGTTAATTCGAAGATGCATGAATAAATATAATTAAATATTTTTACATGATTTCGATACATTAAATTAATAACTTCATTAAAATCTACATTTCTTCATTAATGATTACAAAAACCTGAAACTTTTGAATTCACATTTCTATCCTACATCTTACATAACTTCATTCAAAACAAAAATAAATCAATCAAAATTCTTCAGTCATCTCAGTCATTTCAGTCATCTGCAATTCTAAAAAAAATATTCCCGTAACTAAACTGCGAGAACTGTTGCGAAAAAGACATTAAAAATCAATTTACCTCCTAAGGTCCACCACATCATATGCTCAAGTATTCTTAAATGCAAAAAACTACAATTTCAAGCTCTTGAAATGCATTAAGTTCATCAGAAAAAGCGCAGTTAAGTTGCATAGAAAAACGTGCGTTTTACACGCATATGTCGGCAACAGATGTCGTGTGTGTGCGGCCGTCCTTAACGGTACACCTGGCGGACAATATGGAACGGTATAACTTTTGTAGGAAATAATTATAATTGAGTGATAGACTTAGTAGGTGTTTTTGGGAAAGAATAATATTGTGTTGTGGATAGGTTGGCACTGTTTCTTGGTTTCTTGGGAACAGCTGTTTCCTTGGTGATTAGAAAAAAATATGGTATTACTCCGTTTCCCGGTGTTTCATTCGCGTCCCGAGGGCACTTCTCGCGTCTCGACAAAATATAGATTATGTTGGTCTGGGATAGTCTAGCTTCCCAACAGAGAGAGACGTTTTCATATCGGTTCAGTGGTTTAGGACCTTTTACGGTACAAAAAAAACAAACAAACGAGGAATGTTTCCTTTTCATCATATTTTTATAGAACGTAGATGAGATGATATATGAAATGATACTAGCTGATGCCTTAGTCTTTAAGTTTTAAATTATTAAGTTAAAATTATTTTTTATACCTTACCAAGTTTGCATTTTTTAATCACTTTTAGTATTTAAGAGGACGAATTGGAATTTTTGGCGCCAAGGATTTCAATTTTTCTCAGTAAATACAAAACGGATCAAAATACAACTTGGTTACCTGAAAGTTCATGATATAAACCTTATTTTGTTAGACGTAGAAACATGATTAGGTAACTTTTATAACAGAGAAAAATATATCAAACATACCTCTTTTTAAAAAGAGATTCACATATTATGGGCATACGGGACCGATTTAAGCCTCTTAACTTTTTTAGTAGTTGAGTATATATGTCACCGTAAGATTACAAACATCGTTAGATTACAATCTATCTCGAGAGATTGTAAACTGTCGAATTATTGTAAACCGTAACACCTGATTGCAATTTAACGCATTATTTTTCGCTATATTATAATCTATCGATGAGAAATTGTCAACTGTCCGAAAGCTCTCCCTGATTGGTCAGTCTTTTTGTAAGATCGAGAGCGATGTAGAGCGGTCAAATTGTCAACTGGCGTAGAACGGAATGCATCTTGCGCGCTGATTGGTAGAACGTCAAAAAAGACAATGTTCTTTGCAACATCCCGGTGTCACAGCTCTTTGACGTGCAAAAATAAGTGACGGTTTAATTTTTTATAAAATCAAAAATTGTACTTAATTTTTAAGACTCAAATTACACACAATTAAAAATTGTATTAAAAATTGAAGTTAGTGACGAAAACGAATCGCTGCAAAACCGACTCCACGTAGTCTTGTCTGCCCTACCCCTAGAGTGCAATTGCATTGCAAGTTATGCTTGCTGCATGTTGCATGCTTACTTCCATGCTGGGTCAATTAATATGGGATGTGTTATATTTTAAACAAAAAACTCAGTAGGTACGAGTTAAAAAATTAGAAGGTAAATAAATATTTTTATGATGTCATTTAATAGTATTTAAGAAGTTTACTGTTAGAATGCATGCTACAAATTTAGATGCAAAAAAATAACCATCATGCTGAGTTGTATTTAGAGTGGAAGATAACTCGTGGCTAAGATAGTATTATTTAGATGCTCGACGCTTTATTAATTGTGGCTGACTTAGTAATTTAGAAGGCAACATACATTTTTGGGGGCGAATAATGATATTAAAAAGAAGCCTGTTTAATTAGCACCCCTTTTATTTTATTTTTAAATATTAGTTTGTATTTGAAGACAAAATACCTAACTGTATTTTTATAAGAGTTATTTATATATAAATTTAATACTTGAAGAATTTTTGAAGAGCATTTATTTTATTTAACTGACACCTCTATTTCATTCCTAACTCTATGGGAACTCCATGGGAACAGAACGGCTGGTCGTGATTGGTCGATCTTACAAAAAGACTGACCAATCAGAGAGAGCTTTCGGACAGTTGACAATTTGACAATTTCTCATCGATAGATTATAATATAGCGAAAAATAATGCGTTAAATTGCAATCAGATGTTACGGTTCACAATAATTCGACAGTTTACAATCTCTCGAGATAGATTGTAATCTAACGATGTTTGTAATCTTACGGTAACATATACATACTCTTTAAAATTGTAGAAGGAATTTTTATCAAATTATCATTTCTAAATAATAAAATTACAAAACCATTTTGTCGCTTACGACTTTTAGTTATAAGCTAGCGCGCGTATTGTTATCCTCGCCCCGCTCAGACGCTCCGACCCCTTTTGGCGCCTTAGATGCGCGTGCCGGTTATGGAATTATTGTTGACCAATTCCTCGCCTTAACTAGGCACGTGTCAAAAGGTGGTCATACTTAACCGATTGATTGATTTCTATGATTTATTTGATTGTCACAGGTTGAACTGAAATTAATTTTACGGATAAAATGATTCGCGGTCTATACAGTTTCATTTTACGACCGTGAGCGTTAAAAATAGTTAAAAAAGTTGAATAATCGGTCAATTAATTTCTATCTATAACTATTTTTAAGTTCAGATAATCTAATGACAAGCTGTTTTTTTTTTGCTGTTTTATAGCTTGTTCTAGATTTCAACCAATCAATCATCCATTTACTTAATTTACTGTGAAAACGTAACACCCAATGATAATACATATTTCCTAATAAGGCCATGATTATAACTGAGAAGAGCATAATGAAAATAAGTATTTACTTCTTTCTCTTGGCGAGTAGATAAGGAGCAAAATACTTTTTTCGATGCAGTCTTTGCCAACTAATCGACATAGATACTGAATTCTTTTCATTTTATCAATAGTTACTATTCTATCAACAATTTTATTTCCGCACTTATTCCACGATTCAATTCAACAGACAGTCTCCCTCTAACAAAAAAAAAAAAATACTGAAGAGTAAAGAAAAGGGTTTTTCAAACCACGTCGGTTGCTCAACTCCAGCTCACGATCAATCTCTTGCAAAATTCTCGCTTGATTTACGATGATGAAAAAATACCAAAAACTGTAAGTAAGCTAAACTAATTAGATTATCTGTAATGCAATATTTTGGCATCGTAAGATATTGCGGTGGTTGGTTCAGCTGAATTTTCAAGTATGTGTGTCGATTGCAAGATTTGTTAACTTTGTGTTACGATATTTTAATTGAGTTCCAATAAGGAAGGTCTCGATTCATTGTATGTATTTTATAGTTTATGATGTTTTGGATGTTCGAAATTCTACTTTTCACTGTTTTTGAGAGTAGGCTTTAATTTTTTGAGTAGAAGTTTAGGTATGTGAGGAATATAATTCTAAATTCTAAATTAAACTAAAAATAAGTTTCTATTCAAAGTTAAAATACATATTCTGCCTGTCAATTTAGTAATTTTGGTATGTATTATAAAACAAGACCCCAGTTTTTTGCTTCAAATAAATAATTAAGTCCTTAAATGGTAGATGGTAGTGTCAAGTCTATACTTACCTTTTTGGAAGACCATCTCATCTCGCAAAACAAAATACAATCGTGGCAAAAAACTGAATCGTCCTGGACTAATCAACATTCCATTATCACATACCTTCGAGCTGTTCCCAGGGTATACCTATGGTTAAGGGCATCCTGTCTTTGTTCCTGACAAGTTATACTTGTTAGGGTGCATTCCTAGTGACTAGCATTGTTCGAAGACTTTTGTTGTCTCGATCATTATTTTTAGTCCTCGAGTGTATTATAAATAGTCTCCAATTTACGCAAGTTTTTCATCTTGGCATGTTAAATTGGTAGTTCCCGGCCATCATTTGAACATCTTTGGCAGTCGTTACGGGTAGACAGGAATCAGAAAGTCAGGCAACCAGTGTTATGGTCAGTTTAACCCTGTACTGATAGAGTCTTTGATAGCCAAACAGAAACTAAAAGTTTTAGGTTTACAGATATTGGATTGGTATCTGGACGGATAGCATTAACTACCCGATAACTGACACTTTGTGGGTAACCAGCGAAACTGGGCTTAGTCTTCCGCTGTCTTTTTTATGTGAAATCATCAAATACCCCTCCCGCTGTGGGTACAGCGTGAAGGAGTGTCAGACTCCTGCTAACTAAAACTTACCAAGTAAGGAACATGGTAGGTTTTAGTACCAGGTACTTAAGCCTTTTATGTACCAGGGCCGCGGTAACTCTTTCGAACAATCCCGCAGCCCAGGCAGTAGTCTTGAATGTGTCCTTCTAAGTTTTTCACAAAAGTGGCCTTTATCGGCCTTTGTAATGACCGGCTGTGGTATGTGTCGTGGAAATAAATCGACCCTGTGGTACATCCAAGGACTCGGTTCATGGTTGTGGACCTTGGTTCTTTTGTTTTGTCGTTTATTAGTTAAATGGTGGATTTTATGTGTGTTTTGTGTTGTTTTGCAGTTTGTGTAGGTGTGTTTATAGAACTCATTGGGATATCGGTCCTCAATAATCAAGCAAGCTGTCCAAACAGCAAGAGCCTTGATTTTTCGTTGCCATCTTAAGAAATTATGCGACAGAAATAGGTTCAAAATTAAGAGTCACTTTTTCAAAAGAGTCGTCAATATTCCTAGATTATTTGAGAATTTATTTATTTTTGGACTTTGGGCGGTTTATTCGATTTCGAAATTTTGATTTGAAAAGTAAGTATGATTGGTAGGTTATTCTAACTTTATGAAGAACATATGCACTTAAAACTACGCAGAAACAAACCCAAGTTTCCTTCCGATCAGTTAGAATTATTGGAAAATCGCACAAGGCCTTATAACCACACGCACGATCAAATTCTTAACACCAATAACTTTAAGTGTTATATCAATGCAAATTGCTGAACGATTATCGATCTTAATGTGAGCTAATTAGGTTCAAAATTACTTGTGTCAGGATTGAGACTTGTGATTATTTGCACGCGAATGTTTTTAGGGTGGTAATTGGTTGTATCCTTTGTATGAACCTGATGGCAGGCTTGTGTTACTAATGTAGCATTTTATAATAATTATGTAGTTCCTCGGTAGAGTGAATAAACTTTTATAAAGTAAGAAAGAAGACCAAAATACATGGGTGCCTTTTTTAATATGCCTGCAATTATACCAGGACATCCGGTTACAGAATCTTCAACAGATTCATTATTTGATTTATTTTTTGCATACCTTGCCTTATTATGATAATTTCCAATTACAAAAATGTCTAGTTTTAATCACTTTTTCAAATTTTTAGTTAACTGGACTTGGAGTATCTAATCACTTCGTCCTTCATGTCTCTTGCAAATATCTTGACCGGTCGTAGTTCAGCGATATTGTTATTAACTAATTAATGTTTTATCGTAAAATGGTAAAGTGCTAGTTGCTTGCCACTCCCCGACCTTCAACTTTCACTGACATTATATTATGTTAGACCGATCGATAAATTGACATAGGTACTATATTGCTGTACTAGGTTATATTGAAATAATGACTGAATTATCAAACACTTGCTACTTTCCCGCAGTTTGGGAACTATTAACCGAACCGAATAAAATATAGCATATATTACTCGGGCATAGCGTAGCTTCCCAACAGTGAAATATATTTTCCAATCGGTTCTGTAAGTTTGGAGATTCTAGAAAACCACTTTGCGTAGTGATAAACCTAGGTGTCGTTTCGACTATATGACTTACAAGCCAATCAATATTTACTTTTAACCTATTTCTCCTCTCACAAGCTCAGTTAAATGCAAATAGTTTTATAGCACTCGTGGTATAACTTTCTTGCTACTAAATGGTATTGCTATGATTGATGTAAAATTTTATGGTGATCTCTCATCTGAGATTGATATAAACACATATATTTCAATCTTGATCCGTTATAATATTAACTTTTTTGCATTGACATAGGTACTTACGTGCCTACTTCACATTTTAGCTAGCCTGTATTTCAACGGGGGAGGGATACCTACTATTAATTTTATGTATTTTACACTGATTCAAACTTTATTCCTGACATTTACCTAAAATTTCAAACCTTAATTTTTGGAAAAATATGTCACCAAATCGCTCTATTTCATGACATGCTCTATTGCATCACAATGCAATCACTACAAAAGAAAACCAAAAACCGGAAACCCAAAACCTCAACAATACACTGACTATGGCTAGACCGTTACTAGGATACCAGAGTCACACACACACCTAATTCCCACAAGTTCATCGACACACACATACACAATGAAAAACTATATAGCACGGTCTATTATGGTAGCGCTCGATATTGTGGCACGACATTTCAGTATATTTTTTTTTGTCTCAAATTCATTATACTTATGTCTAAACTTTTCCCATTTTTGTTGGGATTGGGTTCTAGTCTAAAGGAATGTAGCTGAGGACCAGGGTTTACGTACGAAACGCAGAGGAACTCGCCATGACAAGGTGGCCATCCACAGACCGATTCAAAATCAAAAGTCATTTATTCAAAGTAGGCTGAAAATCAGCACTTTTTGAACATCAAATCTACAAAAGACAGCCTCCAAAACGAACGCCACCACTTCCTACCTATGTGTTTTTGATGATTAGCATTATAACTAATTGAACCGTTTGGCTTACTTATCCACGAACTTCTGTCAAACAATTCAGTTCGTCCAAAATAATTATTGTTTCTTTTCACGACTAGTTTAATACATTTGCTTCACCGTACCTACCTGAAAAAAAATGTTACTATAGTTCGGCCATTCAGAGAATGCGTTCCTGACACGTCGCGATTGAACTGACGACGTAATAACATTCATTGATTATTGATATAATAATGTTGTTTTAATGCTCCTCAATTGTTAAAACGGTAAACAACCAGCAAAAATATTTTTATCGTAACTGCAACGCCATTGCAAAGTTACGTCGTCAGTTCAATCGCGACGTGTCAGGAACGCATTCTCTGAATGGCCGAACTATAACATTACACAGGTATATCGATTCTGTGGAGTCCGAAATAAAAAGTTTTTATTTCATTTATTTTTTATTTAAAATAGCGAGTGCCACCACAATACCCCACTCAACCACTGTTATCATGATTAAGCGTATCGACAAAAGAGTGCGCCGACCTCGACTGAGGTTTTTCGACCAGAGTTTCTCATGCATTTATCAGCAATCGGTAAAGCTAGCATTGAAGGCTTGCTATTGTTGGCAGTTTGACCTTTTTAAACGAAACTGGCACGGTTATAAATTCTGTTGAAATGTAATGTCTGTAAATCTATGTTAGGTTTAAAAATAAGGCTTTTATGCTATTGTATTATCGATGTCTAGATAGTGGCTGGCTTATATAGACTTCCTTACCAATAATATAAAAACGAAAGTGTCTGGCAGTCGCGGTTTTACGCCAAAACGACTGATCCGATTTAAATTAACCTTAAGCCTGATATTCGACTACTTTTTAACCGGATGAGGGAAGTAGTTCCAGCTGGTCATGGGAACCGGAGAATAGCTAGTTTTATGCATTTGTTAAGAACAAAACAAATGCGGGGTTAAAGAACTATCTTACTTTTATTTTATATTTAAACTTTACCTTTGAAAAACACCCAAGATTCAGGTGTTAAATATTACAGTCACGTAGTTTTCATAAGCAGTTACTAAGAAACCCGACACCAGATGACGTATTAAGTTATTAACACCACATCGCTAAGTTAAACAAGCTACCTTCATCTCAAGTGTGTTCAATGCAGTTTCTGAGTCATTTTATTTTTGGAAATACCCAAACAGGATGTTTTGTAAGACCCCAAAAAATCAAGAGTAACTTAATATTGTATGTCTTTTCTACCCAAAAAAGGTCGACGTATTGTAAACCTCAATATAGTTTCCATTTCAGACTGAATATCGGAATTTACCTAGTGTAAGAAGGAAGTTCGATATAACAAAAAATACTTAAATTCCATTCCATTCAGCCATGTAATCAAATTCTAATCAAAACACTTACCCCCTTACTTATAAAATCTCTAATCTATCTAATCTATCTTCTAAGCAACATTTTAACTAATCACTACTTAAAGTCTTAAGTAGTGATTAAATGTTAGTAAAGACATGCTTAAGCAACGATTATAAGTAAGAATTTTCTTAAACAGCCCTTAAGTATTACTTATATTTAATTCACGTTTATAAGTAAGGCTGTTAATAAGCATATGTATAACTAGAAGAATCGATTCTACATAACTTAAATGTCACTTAAAAAACTTACACATAACTTATTTTTCCAAAATTAAAAAAACTACCGAATTGAGAACTACCTTCTCGGGGCCAACTATAGCCAAGGCCTGTCGGGGCTGCGGGATAGTTCAAAAGAGTTACCGCGGCCCTGGTACATACAGGGCTTAAGAAGGAACACGATGGGTTTTAGTCAGTAAGAGTCTGACACTCCCTCACGCTGCTAACCCACAGCGGGATGGGTTAACATCAGCCACAATTTTACACTTCAAAAAACATTAACCCCTGAAAAAATATTCAGGTCGATATTCGAATATTTTAGGCTGAAACCTAGATAACCTTTCAGTTAATTTAGGTAGCATGTTCAGGTCAATGCGCTCAATCGCATGCTTCAAGCTATTTTCGCATATAGAGTGGCCAGGGAGGTATGATTAGGTTAAGATAATATGTATACGGTTGATTAACTTTAACTTTATTGGTTTTGATAAATGAATAGGGATTAGGTTTGTTGTCATAGATTTGGTTTCAAAATTTTTGATGTTTGGTCCAGTTCTTCAAGGGCAAAATTACATTTGTCTATCAGTGCAATCTTTCTTCTTACCGTAGGATCTATTGTAAAAGGTATCTTGTATAGCCAGCTTCGGCCACCAGGTCCCGCGTTTGTTTATATAGCTACGGCCAGTGGGTTCACTCACATCCTGTGTGAAATTCCCGGTTCCGGTTTAACACGGCCTATATTGATAAATGGGCTATCTAACACTGAAATAATTTTTCAAATCAGTCTAGTAGTTCAAGCGATGAGCGCGTTTGTAATATTAGTGTACTGCAATGAACGTTTTATAAGGGTGCGTCCACATCTGGCGAATGCGCCGCGAATGCGCAGCCCGCGAGCCGATCGCGAGCTGTCCGCGAGCTGCGCGCGTGCAGTCACTGCAATAGTTCGGTGCGCCTCTTTAGCGCAACTCACGCAAGGCTCGTATAGAGCGCGCGAGCGGCGCGCGATCTGCGCGCAATCAGTTCTCGCCCTTACAGTTCCGTATATTGGCTCAGTACTATCGAAGATGGCAGACGTCGCGCGCCGCCTGCGCGCCGCTCGCGTGCGGCGCTTAGGTCGCGCGCGAGCTGCGCGCGGGCGGCGCAGAAGCGGCGCACGAACAAAAATGCACGCGCGCAGCTCGCGGACAGCTCGCGATCGGCTTGCGTGCTGCGCATTCGCGGCGCATTCGCCAGATGTGGACGCACCCTAATAGTAAGAACAAAGATAAGGGTCTGTTTTGAAGGACCGAAACTGATACAATACTAGTATATGTCTAATTCAATACAAAAAATATAAGATATGTACTCTTTAAACCAACAAATCCACAGTTATTATAATTTTCCAATAGCGAAAGCCACTTTCTTAACCATGACCGTGGCAGGAAATATCCTTTGCTTAACCCACCTGTCTAGAATAGTAAGTGCAGTATGCATTGAAATGTTCACGAGTAAAACAATTGCTAGCTATGCAGTTGTGGGTGCAGTTGCAGTAAGGTCAATAGCCGTGGGTTTATGCAAGTCATTCTTATATGTGTGTTTGTAAAAGTTGTCTTGTGTTCTTCTATACTTATGATAAAAATGAAAAGTGTATGTGTTTATAAATATGTGGATAGGGGTAATCTTTGGAACTACAGAGCAGATTTGAAAATTCTTTTAGCAATAGAAGATTACATTATTTGTGACCGACAATTTTAGTGGCTGTTTGCCTAAGAATAATAATGTTGTAATGTCGATGTAATAAGCTTTTAGTTCAGTGCGTGTCATTACTGCTTGCTATTTTAAAACTTAAGTGTGTGTCTGTCTTTTGGTATGGTTTCGAGTAATTTCAGAACCACTTGGAACCATGTTGATAAGACTTCTACAGCAGGATAAAGTGGGAAAAGAATAAGGAATCTTTTGAGTAGCCTAGAGTCTGTAATTGGTGTTAAAATATATGAATGCAGTCGATGTCGTAGTAAATAGCTAGTTTTAAAATAATTAGTCGTGGTTGTTACATTACATAGTATTATTACTTGGTTTTTCCATGCATAGAAATGTATTGCATAATTATGTATTGCACGTGGACTTTTAAAAACTACGGTCAATCGAGGTCAGGCTGTGCTTGCCGCGGTCTTTTTACGGATGGGATGACCGTTAATAAAAGAGAGGTATTTTCGAATTTAAAAATTTTTGAAAGTTAATCCACTGATATATGTACATATATATTTGTAAGTTATAGTTTAGTTAGGTAGGTTAAGTTTGGTATAAACTGTCAATAATTCAGATGGAACAATTTTAATTATCCTATCGATCACTTTTGAACTGAAACAAATGACTGAAGTTGTTATGAATGATAGTTATTTCATGCGAACTATGGCAAATGTGCTGGTTTTAATTCTTGTTGTTTATGTGATATATTGCAAACTAAGTAGTAATATGCACTTGTTATGCTAACTTCAATAGTGTCGCCTAAATATTTTAGTTTAGAACAAAAATAAGAAATTCCACTTTTTAGAGAGCCATTTTAGAACTACATAAAATTAAAAATCGAAATAAACAACTTTTTACTATGGATTTTATAAATAATAATAAATAAATGTTTATTCACAACATTTTAACGTACAAATTCCGGAGAAATCAGTTAACTTATGAAAAATCGTTTAATTATGTTGTCGATAAACTTAGAGAACTTAGGTCTACAATGTTATTAGTAAGAAGGTAATATGCAAACCGCACGGCATCTTAAAAAAAATGCAACAAAATAAGCTAAAATTCCACCCATATCAATAACCCGTTGACAATATAAGAGCGGGCGCACAATAGCGATTGCGACACTAACAGCTGCGATTTCAACGAATGAGGAAATACACGACAAAAGCGCGGACACATTTCCCACACTGCAACTAACTGTAAGTAAAGTCTAACAATGGCAGTTGACAAATACGTTGTCGAATTAGTTTTTAGGATGCTAATTGTAGACTGGGTTTGTAAAACTTCGGAAAAATTCTGAAAGTATGGTTATTAAGACTCGCAAGAGTTTGACTTTAAATTATTGGTAGTATCGGGGTGTGTTTTATTTAAATATGGTAACGACCAAAACATTTTTTTATGTTATGAAAAGTTCTATTGGTATTGTCAGCATAAAAACTATTACTTCGAAAATGATCCCTGCTATGGGCGCTTAAAATTATTGTGTGTTTAAAATCCGATTTCACAATCCTTTCTGTGCTACCATTTAACTTTACTCACTTATCGCTACAGGCTATAAGTTTCTTCTAATCCAGTAGAAGAACCTTCAGGAACCGGGTGAAACCACTTGCGGCAGCGAGTTAGTTCTTGATAAGTCTGACACACCTAACAATTTAGGAAAACCTTTTAGTTCCATTCACGAATATTTTTTGTTCCACTCAGACAAATTGTCACACGCAGGGTTTTCCTAACAGTCATTCACAAAAATTCAGTTCTACAAGTTATGACTTGCATACAACTTAAGTAAACGTAGGTTAGCCATGAATCTCCTGCGTCCCGATGGAACTAATCTGCGCACCTAGATAATAAATAATTAACTTATATTTAGATATCCTAAACATTTCAAATCAGACCAGTAGCTACCTGTTGGGATTAGGATGTTCAAACAAACAAACAAACAAAAAAAAATCAGCTAAGAAGGTGATCTTTGGAACAATTATTATTCTTAAATAGGTAATACGTTCTCAGCGACTGTATCATTGAGGTACTTCCATTAATATGCAAGCCTGTAGTTAGAAATTAATTTAAAAAACATACAAAAACTCCAAACCACAACTCAAACACAACAATAAATGTATTACAAAATTACTTATTCAATCGGCCTCCTCAACTTCCTTTTACATAAGCATTTTATTTCGTTTTCCTATTTACAAGAAGTCATTATTTATAGTTTAACTTTAAAAGGATATACCTACATTATATTTTTTGCGATATTCGCTACCATCGGAGGCTATCGAACTATATCGATTACTACAATCGAACGTTCACTCGACCTTGGAAATCGATTGAAAACGATTGTTCTTACCGTCATTTGGATCTAGTTCGTCAACTGGAGATTAATGCCGGATTTAGTTTTTGTTCGATTAGTATGTAAATTATCTGTAATGATCGAGTGGAAATTGTTATTTTGTTGTAAAGCTTGTGTAAACACAGCATCACGTTTTTGCGGACACATTATAAGTTGGCTCGATTTAAGATGAAGACGCATGTTTCCAAAGGGTCTCTTTCAAAATAGATGGGAAGGTGTATGTAAAGCAAGGCTAAAATAACGATAAAATAGCTTTAGAAACGAAGTTAGGTTAGGTTAGAAAAACAAACAAATCATTTTTGAAACTTTGCTGTTTTGGAATTTTTAGTTGATAGGTTCATTTATGCACAATAGTGTTTTGTTCATACATTTTTTCTGATTGGTAGTTCCTAGTTTGCCAATTTCAGAGTATACTAGTTATTTGGACACCTTGCAAAGATTCCCAGCTTATTTATTTTGTTATGTAAGGGCAGGCTAAGCAATAAATTAGCGAATGTTTGCACGATTCTCTTGTTTGTCCTGACAGAGCAAAGAACGATTTATTACGAAGAAGAGTTTCGCAAATATCTTGTCGATTGATCTTATTGTAGAAGTACGGGAAGACAACTTGTTTTTGACGGTTTTACTTGTTTCCTTCAAGCATCTAGAAATCCTTTTCTTTCTTACTCTAATTTTAATATAAAAGACATCTACTGACTGCGGTTTAGGCTTTTTCTTCGTGATCATGCTAGTCAGCAATATGCTTTATTAACTTTTTTTTCTGTCTGAATGTAAAATAAGAAAATAATGTAATACTTGAAAAAAAAATAAACTACAATAGCTTCTCTTTGAAATCTAAATAAATTACATTTAGAAATAGCTGAAATCACTTGAAAAAACGCTACAAAATGGAAGGTTTTTAATTCCTTATTTAAAATTCATATTTCAAATACTGCAATATACTTACCTACACACGAGTTGTACAATCGTAAAACTGAACATAAGAATTAGCTACTGATACAAACAAAAACGAACTCATTTCTTTGAGCAATAAAATCGAAATTACTTATGGCATGTTGAATTTTAAAAGCCGAATTTCTTCGTGGTGAAATATACCTTGTTCTCATAAGGTTAAGGTTGATTTTTCTGTGTTTATTATTTACAAGAAAAGTAAAATAATTCAGCAACTGGATGGATAAAAAAAAATATTTAAACCGAGAAAGCGATTGTCGGTCACTGTTCTGTTAGCCAACTGCACAGGACATAATATTATGTATAGTGCACAAGCATTTGCATAGACACAGGTGCACTCCCTATTCCTTCACTCTCATAACCCGATGGGACGGCAATCCGACACGACCGGAGAGAGATCAGGCACATATGTTTACACATTTTGACCACCGTGAGACTCTTGTTGCTATTTTCAGAGTGGTAATGTTATTTGACGTATGCTTAAAACTTGTAGTAAGAACTAATTTCCTTCGGCAACTCAAGTATATCTCACGGAGCTGTAAAATAAGCGCCATTAAACAATTTTGACACATTCAAAAACGCACTTGACCGCATTTTTGCCTCACCAAAATCTTGTAAGAAAAAGTGCAGTTAAAATAACCACAAGGAATGTCAGTTAGTTATGTCAGGTTTAGCGGCTAACCGCAGTTATTGCGTGTCAACCTGTCTAGATAACTTTATTGGATTACGTTAAATGTGACGGTAACTTGTGATCTTTTTATCTTTCGTTTTCAGGGGATATGATAATGTTTTATGTATGTGATAAAATATTTTTCCTGGTTCAACAATTTGCTAGTTCTTTTTGGTTATCTTATATTTCTGTATTACAATTGTTTGACAATATTTTAATTATTTGTTTTCTTTCTTTTTACAGGTAAGGACAATGTTTCTAATCAGCCCATCTGCTTTCACAAGAGTCACAACATCATGTAAGTTATTTAATGTACTGTCAAAATCTTTAGATTTAGTACCTAAGACTGATTGTCTATTACGCTTCTACGCTTTACCTTAACCAATTGTTATGAAGTTTGGAACAAAGATCTTGGAGAGTCCTGGATATGGACTTGGGCTACTTTATTGGAAATTTGATACTTTATGTTAGGAACTATTTACGAGGGCGCTTCGAGGAGTGCCTTATATACGGCGAATACCCCGATTTAATACGAAAACTCTTTATAACAGCATTCCAACAAACATAACAAAAAATTAAATACCTAACCGTGCAGTTAATAAAGTGCAAAAAAAAAACTAATATAATGTAGGTACCTGTTCTATAAATATTCTAAGAAAACATTTCTTTCCATGAGACAAAGTAACTGTGAAGTGCTGTTACATCCGCGTGACATTTTTATTAGGATTATATTTCTCTACGGTTAGGTACAATTAATACTGTTAAATAAAATGTACCTAGTAATATCTAACTAATATAAGTAACTTGTTGATCTAGAGGTCGCATAGCGCGACTGCTGCACGAGGTCTCGGGTTAGATTCCCGGGTCGGGCCGATATCGCTTTATGGGTTTTAGAAACTTTTACAAAGCAGCCCGGAGTCTAGACATTGGTAATTGATTCACCCGTGAATCAGAGCGTTCCCTTATGATTTGCCTCTGGTTGTGTCGAATTTCAAGTTTTGAAACATTGCTTTACTGTTGGGAAGCTACATTATCCCCGGGTGACTTACTTAAGGTGTATATTTTATGCGCGTGTAACTGTAGAAAACAGTCAGTACAAAAATAAAATAGAAAATTTCCAACCACAGAGTAGTTTTAAAACCTCATTATGATGTAGTAACTAATTAAACTTTAAACTACTCATAACTGCGCATACAATAATTTTCGTCGGAGTTACTAGAGCGTTGCCACTTCAGTATAAATGTATAAATAACTAGAATTACATGTCAAACAATTTGACGTTTCGCTATTGATACTCGTATGATCCGCCATTTTTTTTCAATTCATTGTATTTTTTATTGCTTCTGTTGTCTGTTTTGTGAAATGATTATAAATTACAGTAAGCTATAGATACGTGCTCGTTTTCAAATAATATTTTATGTACATCTACTTTATTTTGTAAGCAAAACAGTGAATGACAATTGACATTTAAATTGGCGGGAGTTTTGACGTTTCAAAAAATTGAACGTTCTTTTATTTTTATCTAAAACAGGCATTTCAAAGAAAGTTAGAATATATTATATCTAGTTATTTAAATATTTTATAGATTTTTTTCGTATTTTTAATCATCATTCTAGAATACCAGCCTCAGTTTCCAAATCCTCTCACACAAACACAAGAATGTGGCCGCCATGTTGAAACTCGTGACAATCATGAGGAGGAAACGCGTAGTTATGGTCACCATAAGCGATGTGACGGAAACTCATTACTACACCATTTAAACTTTCACAATACAATTATAGAAACTATTTTTGTTATGGTTTCTTTCATTCATGGTTATGTGGATGATTTTTAGTTAGGTTTTGTAAAATCTTTTGTGATCTTCAGTTTAGGAACCTAGAGGTCTACTTGTAATTCTCCAAGTATTCAAAGACCTAATAGAAAAAAAAAAAACTAATTTTACTGGCTGTTCTCACATATCTTAGGTGGTAGGATAAAAAATAGATTGAATGTTAGTCTGAGATATTAACATTATATTACTTCAATGTAAATCTTCCGTAGTATTTAATAATCCGTTCAGTAGTTTTTGCGTAAAAGATCATTGAAACTTTCACATATATAGATAAGACTGATAGTAATGTCCATCGAGTACCAGTCTCGTTAATCATACCTATAAAGTCGATGTTAAAATAAACTTAATCTTATTTTACAAAGCCTACTCTTATTCAGTCGTAACTTCGTAAAACAAGCTTCTTCAAGATAACCTTGATATCTGCCAGGTCCGGTTACAAACAAGCGTGAATTGGATATAATTTGATCTATTTGATATTGAAATTCGATTATTATTGTCAAGTCCGCGGTTACTTTGACATAGTTTTGACAAGATATCATAATATTGATGAAGTTTAAAAATAATGATGTGTTAAAGTTAAGTAAAATGTAGAGCAAGTAATACTATGAAAAAAATATTCAGCTTACTATTGGTTGGGCAAAAATCTTTTTTCAAAAAGGTTCTGATTATTTACTATGGTATTTAATCACTTGTGTAAGAAAACACCTTTCTCACTATAATTTTATTGCCTAAAAACCATCGTGGAAAGGATTGATTTTAAATTCACGTATGAAAATTAAATATATTGGGCTTTTCATCAATTTAATTATTTATTTATAAACACTTTACGCTGTTGTCATAATATTTTCAAAACCAATACTCAAGGAAAAAAAAATAGAAACTGACACTTGATTTTCCCACCAAACAGATATGGAATAAATTATTCGAAGCCCATAAGAGTATTGAAATATTTTGATCGAAGGGATACCTGAACATTAGTATTCTTTGCTGCTAATTATATTAACATTATATTAACATACAATCAGTCTGTTTGTCCTTGATACTAAGCTTGAGGCTGGTATGTTTGCTTATATTAATACAGGGCTGCACTTGCATAAAATAATTAAGACGGTAAATAAGCCTTAGAGAAAACAGCATACCTCCATTTTTTTTTAAGATCGGAAACGCACTTGCGATTCTGGTGTTGCGGGTGTCCATTGACGGCGATAATCCATTGGGATAATTTGTTACCATCAGGCGATTTATCAAAAGTTCAAAGTTGAGCAACAAATTAAAGTTATAAAATGCAACTACTTTACTTATACTACGCTGAATAATCAGGACAAAAAAAGGTAGAAATCCAAGAATTACGAGACAATATTTTTGTGTTTAAACTTGGTGCATCTCTATATTTGTACTTTAGTTGCTGATTATACCTAAAATATTTGTTCACCCTTACATTCAAATGCGTCTCTATAACTAAACTCATTTGCGTCTATTTGTTTGTCGTAACATTAAATGTTAAAGGCACTGAGAAGACAATAAATTCATAGTAATTTACGACCAATGTCAGCTTTAGAAGTCAAGTACCTACTTAGATTGCATTTGCATGATTTTGTTTAAAATCTTCCAATAGGCATGTCTCCATTTTATTACAATTTCGTGACTGAATTGTAAATTAATACTTTGAAAATGTAATACTAAACGTGATTTGTAATTCTAGTGAGTACATACTTACTTTGGAACTTAATTTTAATTATGAATAAAAAAAACTATCGTCTTCATATTTGTTCTCTATAAAAATTCAAAATGGCCGCCTGTCATTGAAATGTCATCGCAAAACCATCAACAAAATCCCGTTTGAGCTAATAACATTCTTTCATAACCTTTTACAAGTGAAATGGTTATCCTTTATGGTATTTAGGGCAGCTGCACACTGGATCAAGTACGCACGTCCTTTGTTCAAATGCCAGAAAATGCACCTTGACTCGTGTGCAGCTGTACTTTTTTGTCTAACGACAAGTTTTGCTATAATAGGATTGGTAAGTAGTAATTGTGTGTTTATATCAGCTGGTGTTGACAGATGATGTTGATGACATTTTAAAAGTAGATGAGTAGGTTTTTCGTAAGTAGTAAAGACAGGTCTATTAATAGTGAAATGCTGACATTTGACATACTACTTAATAATTGTTATTTTTACTTGATGTTACCTATGCTGCTCCAATTCGTGGTCCAGTCTTTGCAGAAGATAAAATGGCTGAACCAAATTGGTAGGGAAATACTGAATCCAGGGTTGGGGGATCTTTTTAGCGTTAGCTTAAAATTTATCTTTCTTATATTACTGAGAGTGCTTGTATGGCAACAGACTATTTAATCTTGAGAGTTTTCGTTTACAAGCAAGTATAATTGCTAGCAAAACATAACAAGTAACATCGCAACAAAAAACTTAGAAAATATATTATGTAAACTAAACCCCATACACGATTATGAAACCTAACGATCAATAGGAGATGTTCCGAGATGATTCACGAGCCATTGTCTTAAACAATAGACAGGAGACTGATTACATTGACAACGCAATTAAACTGCCAACATGGAAACTATTAAATCTACGTGTAATTAATACGTCATATTGACAGGTTGTAAAGTATATAGCTGCTGTGGGAATTTGTAGGAAAAATACTTTTTTTTTTTAAATAAGTTAGTGTTAGAAAGTTAGTGAAGAGTTTGTTTACTGACTACTTTTTATATTACTTAAAAAAATGAAAATGGAGGTTCTCACTCTAACCTGTATGTAAGTAATGTATATTTGCGAGCGATTATCTCACGTTTGGTTAAACAGATTCTGGTGCAGTTTACAGCATAGCATTTGTCTATCGAGATCGCTTTAATTCCCGTAGCACCTACTGTAGTTCCTTTTTTGTCGAAATGCATCGATTGCAGACAGGTTCTTGATAAAATCCGAGTGTCACATTTTATCTAGTTCATAAAAGTATAACTACTTGGTATGTACAAGTCGTATTGTTGTAGTCGACAAAATAACAAGGATAATAAATGGCAGCTGTATGCTCTCTTATCTGCAATCTCGTGTATTTGGGCATATCAATTAAGATAAAAGCTCTTCGCATTTCCGCCCTGAGCTTCCGATACTTGAGCTTTCAAGGAACTTCCGTGGGGCCACTAAAATAGCGTTGTCAAAATATTTTTTATGGCTTCAAATCTTTGGTGTTACAATTTTGTGCTAAAAATGGATTACTATTATGTATGTTATTGGATGAAATAATGATTTTAAAAAGTGCTCATTTACATACATAGAAAGTTTGAAAGTTGCGTTTCAAAAAGAAACTGATAAAACGTTTATTTTTGATTACGCCTGTTTAAATAAATTGAAGTTGTAAATCAAATTATATCATGTAAGTATCGGTAGATAAGAATTAATGACACTTATTTACAATTTATATCATACATAATTATTTTTTGTCACTTGAATCAAAATTAAAAACTAATTTCATTCATACAAAATCGCATAAACAAAAACACAGCTGTTTTCAATATCCTTTATCACTAGCACGTGGCACAAGAGGGATCGGAATTCGATTCCCCGGTGGTGCATTGTGGGTTCCACAGCTGATGTCTACAAAATTAAAAAAAAGACGGAAGGAAGTCCCGTTTTGTCTATGACAAATTCGAAAAAAATTGGGGTATGAACATCTGCATCCTGCTGCGGTTTTTATTGCATTGTGCTCTTAATACGACTTGAAATTAAATATGTAAAAAAATGCTGGAAGTTAGGTTTTTAAATAAACTTTGAGACAAAAAAAAAACAAAGTTTTCAGCTACATCTGTCTGTTTGCAATACATTCTGAATGAATTTTCATGTAGGATATCCTATTGATTGAGCGTTGCAGGGGGATATGGCTTAATATGTCTTATGAATATAATTTATACATATAAGATGCATCCCTGATGATAGAAGGCGACCAAGAGGAAGACCAGGAAAACGGTGGAGAGAATATTTAGACAGCTTCCACAAGGACTGGTCACAAATAGCGGCCGATAGGGAAAGATGGATGGCTATGGGGAGGCCTTTGCCCAACAGTAGGACAACATAGGCCAATAAAAAAAAAGATGCTTCGGCGGACGCTACTTGCGTTTAAACTGAGATTTGTTTTTTTCACAAAATACCTATCCAGGATATAGGAAAAGACACAGTTAAGCCGAAATAACGTTACTAGGTCAGTGGTCAGTTACCAAATTATAAATATAGCTTAACTTAATTGCGTATGTAAAGTTAATGAAGCAAAAATTGTTTATTTTTGGCTTGATTAATCATAAATTGCATTAATACATTAAAATATTCACAATTTCAGTCACAAATATATTTCTTTTGAAACTGACCCAGTTTTATTTATTTCGAGATCAATGATTTATATACTTTTTACATAGGTAAATAAATATGTATTACCTGTTAATTAATATTGAAATCTTTTCAGTTTTTATCGGATAGATTAGATTAGATTAATCAATAACATAACATCTCTTACTTCAAATTCATATGAAAGATTTTTAAAAATGATTATGTTATGTTAGGGATATCATCATCATCATCATCATCTCAGCCGTAGGACGTCCACTGCTGAACATAGGCCCTTAGATCTCCACAGATACCTGTTGGAGGCAACCTGCATCCAGCGCCTTCCGGCGATGTTAGGGATATACATATAAACTTAATTATAAGAAGTTTAATATTCTTAGAAATAGGAAGTTAATATAACAAAGTCAAACACCAGGAAACCGCGAGAAATACAAATCGTACGATAGTAATCGAATCTAATTTACGCTTTGCAGTTAAGATAACAATCATTTGGATTAATAGTAGAAGCAGATAGACCTACATTTTCTTTATCAAGTAAAGTTTAAGTTTAAGCTACTTTATTTATGTATTCAATTTATACCAGAATTCAGTATCTATATACTTATTTTAAATTGTGTTAGTCTCCACAAAGATTTGATATACACACTTAGCTTCATATTCATTTGCGATTGTTCTTAGATACTTCCCGCGTTTGATGAGGCTTACAAGATAAATCAGGATAAGTGATTCACATTTGGTAACAATACCCATGGATAGCAGCCTTAGGTATATAAAGCTTTAGAACATAACATATTTTTTCTCCAGTCCCTAAGAAAACTTACCACCAGGACACAACTAAAACCATCGACCTTCGAATCCCAGGCACGTGTGTCCACACCTTACTTTTCCTCGATCCCAACAAGCTCATTGTGATTCAAGTCCGGCTACAGCCTCCAAGTGACTCATACAGTGACATCATTGGTTACTCATGAGTTTGAGGCTTGCTAGGTTAGGCCGTTGTGGCCGAGAAAGTGACCATAGGAACTTGGTTTACATTGAATATCAATCAACATACAATGAGATTTTTTTGTCTGTCGTTTTGTGTAATCAGAAGCCAGTAACTCGGACAATCAGTCTTGGCAAGGGCTATTAGGTTGCCTGGATATTTGATTGAAGAGGTCAGATAGACAGTCGCTTCATCTTAAAGCACTGGAACTCGGCTGTATACGATGAAGAATGGAAGCAGGCCCCAAGATAGCTTAGTGAAAAGGCTCGGCAGATGATGACTTTAGTAGTTAACCGGACCACTGCTGGGCACAGGCCTTCTCTCACACGGAGAAGGATTGATCAACTTCTCATTGACTTCTTAGTGATTCTCGTTAAACCATGCTTAGTGTTGAAATAGTTACTTCAATTTGCATAACTATCGATAAACTATTTCGATTCCATTGAGAATAATAATTATTTGAATCCGTTTTTTTATCGACTCAACCTCAACTCTTTGTGTAAGGAGTTGATTGAAAAGCAGCGGAACTAATCGTTGTTAAACCGATATTATTGCTTATTCTATTTCTGGATATCGGGCTGATCAATATTTTGCATTGTAGGTTGACATTCATAGACTTGCTTTTTATCGCAAGGACGACAGAAGAGAAGTGAATTAAAAATTCCAAATGTCGGTCACAAAAGTAATCTGAAGAATGATATATTTAGGTACAACTTAAAGTTTTTAAGAACATTTTGACTCTGGACGTCTTACCTATATTTTATTAGGTACCTACTTAATTTCGACCAGTGGTTTGACTCGCGTCCCGTGGAAGCTACTTCACGCATCTGGATAAAAAGTAAAAAATCTATAGCCTTCCTTGATAAGTGTGCTATTATAAACAATCAGCTTTATAATGTTACTGTATAGACTTTTCTTCCTATTATACTTCGTCATAATGAAACAGACCTATCACAATCTCAAAATTATGCATGCACACTGCATCCTCATTCGATGCATTTATTTATAGTCCGTCTGCGTTCATATTCATAGTTCGGCGGTCTGTTTCTTAATAATCATTATGTATGCTATGAGTGGCTCTTTGAAGTTGCTCATGTTTGACGGTAGTATCACTTTTGATTTTAGCTTTAGCTTTCATTTTAGCCTTAGCTTTGAGTTTAGCTTTAGCTTTGATTTCAGTTCGAGTGTTCTGAGTCATGTTTGGACCTAGTTGCTTGTTTGGTATGTTAATTGATAGATAGTTATGTGTTAGTGTTCTATGAGGAGTTTGTATTTTGCTTTCAGTTGCTTTACTTGCATTGGGTGTTGGATCACAGTTGATAGTTTTAAATTGTAACAATTTGCAAGTATTTCATTAATGGACAATAAGAGTAGGTACTATTTCTCACTACTTTAGGAAATGATTAAGAAATACTTTATTGCTTGTCTATGATTGCCGTGGTCCATGGTCCATGATTAACTAACTACACCTCCCTTTTAGCATTACCTTTAGTGAAATACTACTTAATAGTATTCCAATGTCAGATAGCTCCTAATAAATATCAAGGAAGGCTATAGGTTACGTGGGTACGCGAAATAGTTCCCACGGAATCCGGGTCCGAACCGCGAATAGAAGCTTTAACATACATCACATTTACCTCTATAAATAGCTTCATCCAAAAATCGCGTGGCATTGCAAATAATATTTTTGCATGGCCTTCTTTCAAGTTAGTATGTAGAACAACTGCTTGATGCCGGCGATCAGAATTCCGTTCGCCAAACCGGTCTGTTGTCTTGTACACTATCGAACTTACCAGACATCTTTACAATACGGTTACTGGTCTAACATTAGAGGATTTTATTCTCGTATGTTTCTCTTGCTATGAACTTTTCGTTATCATGAGTCGTTATTGTGCCATATACCATGAGTTTGTTACCTCAACTTCTATATTGTAAACTTGAAAAGTTTGTTTGTTGAAACGCGCTAACCTCTGAAGATACTGGACTGATTTATAAAATATTTCATTGTTAGACCTTTGGCAGAAGCTAAGATTAATAATTTCGCCCCACTCCAATAGTACAACATGCAAAGGCTCGTGTCTTTACATTACTCTAAATTGTCTATATTTCAATAAGAAACAATTTGAATCAGAATAAATAATAATGTAAAACATAATGACATCTATACTCGTATCTTGTCTGTATTTACACGAAAAAATAATCTAAGTTTATAAGAAGCTAAGCTATAAATAATAAACCTGTACTTGAAAAACCCTGGTATTGCGTAGAACAATAACTTGCTGGGTTTATGCTACTTAATAATGCAGGCTTGTACATTGTTCTAGTCAATCGATAGGTGCTGTATCAAGCTTTTTATGTTCAACTGTCATACATTTTTTGTTTTTGCTGGTTAAAATAGCCTTATCTTTTGGGCCTATGTATTTTGTATTCTTTATGGTCATGAAGTATGCTAGGTTTACTTGATTTTTAGTCTACTTCAAAAAAGGAGCTTTTGACATATTATATTTATAAGTGTTTGTTCGCGATTATCTCATGTTTGACTGAACCTGTTTTGGTGGGGTTTTCAGCATAGTATTTGTCACACTCAGGGAAAGCTTTTAGGTGTATTGTTGAAGTCTGCTAAGTACTTTTTATTCACAGTCAAAGTCAGAATGATCCGTTTTTGTTGGTGTCTCCTAGCCGAATATATCAACGTATCAGCCAATTTTCAACGTAAAATCTAGCCTTCTCTCTCTTACGTTATTATCTTAATCTGATGTCCTAATGTCCTCAATGGCAATAGATCGTGTTGAGAGCTCACTTTCTATTTGTTCGTGATAGGTTAGAGTTGCTGCCAAACCATGACTGTCATTTGTTTTGATACTAGATTGTGCCCATCGTATTCATACCATTATTATTATTCGTGCCATTGTATTCATTATAGAACTAACTACACCGCGCTGTTCCAGCCGCGTCCTTCTACTTGCCGCACTAGGCTAAAAAGTTCCTCATGTCCTTCTTAGAAAAGGTTCTAAACTATTCGTGTATCAATTTCGTTTTGTTCGGTTCGTTTTTCACATTCAATAACTACGAAAATAAGAATGCAAGTTTTTTAAGGTTTGATCCCCAGAAATTGATTGGCGCTTGTTAAATCAGTTTTGTTAAGTTTTTTTTTGCTTTAGTTAGGTAATTATATAAGTGGTGCTAAGAAAACTTTTAATAATGATATCAAGCTAACTGTACAATTGGCACTAAATTATTATAATGATGTTTTACGTAAAAACATTAGTCACAGTAACCACATTAGGTAGAATATTTATTAACTTTTGCAATCCTTGTGTGGTAACTTCAAAATAAGTATTTACTTGATATTTCTTGAAGTAGGTAGCTACTTGGTTACCATGTTATTAACTGCCTCGTTGGTCTAGCTGTCGCAAGTGCGGCTGCTAAGCACGAGGTCTCGGGTTCGATTCCCGAGTCGGGCCGAAATCGCCTTGTGGGTTTTAGAAGACTTTCACAAAGCAGCCCGGAGCCTGGAAGCTGGTGATTGATACACCCGTGCATCGGAGAGCACGTAAATGTCGGTCCTGCACCTGATCTCTCTCCGGTCGTGTCGGATTACCGTCCCATCGGGCTATGAGAGTTAAGGAATAGTGAGTGCACCTGTGTCTGCGCAAATGCTCGTGCACTATAATATGTCCTGCGTAGTTGGCTAATCTCCTTACATGAGAACAGCCGCCGTAGCCGATAATCGGCTAGGAGGACATCATCATCACCATGTTATAGTTTTCAACAGTTCAATTGCCCGGGTAACTGGGTTGAAGAGCTCAGATAAGTAGTCGCTTCTTGTAAAACACTGATACTCTGCTGCATCCGGTTAGACTGGAAGCCGACTCCAACATAGTTAAGAAAAGACTAGGTAGATGACTTTTCAACAGTGATTACTCACTGTTCTTGAATGAAACTAAAAATTGGCTTGCGTTAGGTAACTTCGTTTTGATTTACATTCTGTATTTTTATTGTAATTGGAACTTAATGATGACTTTGAAATTCTTCGTGTGGTGATGTGGAAATAGGACCTGTATATGTAACTTGATGATATGAACAAAGAATGTAGGTATGTGTCTACGCATTAGTTGACATTTGAAAAAAAAAACTAAGTTATAGTCGTGAAAATATTATAGGTAGACGCGACATTCATGATACATCATCTTATCTGTCTTTTTAGTACTATTCCGCTATTGAACATAAATTTTAAAAATATATTTGGAGGCCTACGTTCAGCAGTGGACGACAATCGGCTAATATGATGATGAAAGTGACTGAAAACGCAAAATTAAACTCCAGTTCAAAATACAATATTGCATCGCTCAGATTTAATACCATTAATCAATACTACTAATTTCATCACTAGATCTGAGCTAATTACATTTATTTAACACTGAATGATAATAATTACGAATAGTGTTGCAAAATGTAAGTAATTTTATGATTGGCTCAGTTATATTATTATACCTTGTATCTAATGTTCGTACCTATGACGTAAACTGTATTAACTTCATTATTTTTAAAGGAAAGGATGAAAACTTTATTTTTTTGTTAGTATGTCCTTCACTAGCCGTTTCCCGCGGTTACACCAGAAACTACTGCCCGTACCGGGAAAGAACTTAGCCTATATTAGTCAGGAAGAGTGTAGTTTTCCAAAAGAGAAAGAATTTTTCAAATCGGTTCAGTAGTTTCAGAGCTTTCAGGGTACAAACAAACAGACAAACAAAAAATGTTTCCTCTTAAAGATATAGATTAGTAATAATTACGACTAGTGTTGCAGAATGTAAGTAATTCTCTGATTGGCACAGTTATATTATAATACCTTCTATGTAATGTGCGCGCAAGGCTTTTAATTCAAGGCTCGATGACGTAAACTGTATTAACTTCATTAATTTTAATGGAATGGGCAGAAACTGTTAAATTGTTGGTTTAATTTTTATTGTAAGTAGGTAATATTTTTTGATGCTTTTAATTTTTTTTAAGTGTGTTCACGTGGTCTTGGTTAAACTATACTAGTTTCACAGACAGACGCCGAACTGTTGTAGGTATTTTACAAAAAGTCAAAATAGTCGAAGTCAAAGGCCATTTTGAAAACTGTCCCATGGAGAAGAAAATTTGAGAGAAAAAATCTCCTACGTTACTAAATAAATCATTTCATGAGCCACAAGGTAAATCTTCAAATTTTCGAAATGATCATTACCACTGCAGGACGCAGGCCTCTTCTCATGCAGCGAAGGAATGAGCGTTAATCACCACGCTTGCTCAAGGCATTGGCGGTATCAGGCTTTTAAAGCCCAGATATAAAGTCCTTGCTTCAAATAGCTTTTTAACCCTCTCATGATATATTATGATGATGTAAATTATTCATAATGTAGGCGTAAAAGCCTTAAAGTATCACGTGTATGACCACAAGTCATGATATATGAGGTCATACACATCCGTGTGGCATAAAGTCAAGTTGCGGGTGATTCAGATGTACGTAAGTTGCAGTTAAGTTAACATTTACACAAGTGCGGAAGGAAACTTGAAGAGCCAAGGTTTGAAGTGAAAAAGTTAGAAAGGTTGTCTTGTATATTTGAATGAATATTAAAAATTGAAGTGGTTTTGGATACTAAAGATCTTGTCTGCAGTGACGGCTAAATTATAGCATAGGATTTACATAAATAGCATATAGCATAGGAGAGCAAAGTTATAGTATAGGATAGGAATAAATGGTTTTAATAAATTAATTTAAAGAATACAATTGGGAAAAGATAATTGCGTTTAAATGTGCATATATTTAAAAGAATCAGTTGCACATAATGTATATAGATATTTGTTGAAGATCTGAAAAGACATCATTTAGCCTTTATTCCTGGTTTAAATCTAGTTATGCTCAAGAGCAAAACGACGAAACTGCCTTTCAAGACTGTTCCACAGCTAAAATATCCGTTCCATCAATTTATTCTACTTTATTAACAGAAAAGGTTATATTACATCCAACTAATAAAAGATGAAGGCAACGAGAAACAGGTTTCACAAACTTATGACTAATCCTATCTTGTGTAAATAAACACGAGTGCAAAAGGATATTGATGGCATAAAACACAGATGATGTCAGCTTTGGAAAATATTCGCGTTCGCCAATAAGGTTCGACCACTGTTATTTTTTATTTATGGTCTTTGAGTTTGAAGATTTGTGTTTATTTGGAAAGGCAATTTGGTAATATTTTGGGATTCGACTTCATCATCATCTGCCTATCTTTTTCCAAATATGTTGGGTATCTCTCTCATACTACGAGTTACTTTTCACAAAAATTACTTGATGGACTGTTCGCTTTGGCATTTCCATTTTGGATGATTACCAAAGTCACGCTTAAAATAACTATATGTAAGAAAAAAATAGTAAAAAGCTGAAGGCTAAATCGATTAAAGGGTCTCTTATAAAGTAGTATTAAGTAGCTGAGGAAGTTAGTGTGTGTAGGTAGTCAGTAGTCACATTTACATTGATAGTAATTTTAGAACCCAAAACAGATCTACTCAAAACAACACTGCACAAAACGATTTTTGACAGCACATTTCGCCTTCTCGTGCTCACAGAACAATACGAGATAAAAATCGAAAGTTTAATCCTTTATTCTCACGCGATCTTGCACCAGTTTCTTTAACCATTCGTATTCGAGTTAACCGTTTGAGAGAAGATAATAATCGAGTAGTTATCTCCTAGTACCGTTCGGTTAAGTCTAGATTAATCGATTAAGGAATTGGTTGCGCATGAATCGAATTTTTGGTTGATCGATCAATCGTTCGGATTTTGAATTCGATTTTGGATGATTTTTTTATAATGCGTGAAGCTTGATAGTTGACTGTCTCTTTAGTTAAATAACGGTTTGTGTCTAAAGTTTAAATAAAGCGTTTTAGATTTAATATCTATTGGCTATAAATGGTTGGTTCCATTTTTTGTAGGATTTCTTAGACTTTTAAGTCAAGCTATTTCGTCGAAAGTGTCAACGAATCACGTCCGTCTAGTATATGACAAAATAACCATTTCAAATTGAATTTACCACAACTTGGCAAAATAAGAAATGGCAGTCTGGCCTGTATTAAAGTCTAGCTTTGATTTTTTACTCCATATTGTAATATTTATAATGCAATGCATTATTTCTTAGCGTTTCATGAAGCTAAGTATATAATCTAAAATTCTTATAATAGGCTCAGTTTGCTAAGATTAGACCAATGGACGGTTAGTAGACCACTGGTTATAGGTCTACTTTAGCTCAAAATAAGTACCATAAAAACTAAACATGTTTAAATGTTATAATTATTTAATTAAACACACCTAATAAATACCAAAGCCAGGTGTAAAATCGGTAACACTATTAATAACTGTAATGTCGATCGATTGGTCCAACTGACCCCGTTCTCTTGTCTGCGAAACTATGAGTCATACAGGTTATTTACCCGACTGTGCCGAATAAGGTGCTGTTATGTTTGGCTTGATACATGGTGAGTTTGTGGGTAGGGAAAAGGTGTATTAATACAATAAAAATCATCAAATGACCCCTCCCGCTGTGGGTTAGATAGCAGCGGTGAGGGAGTGTCAGACTCTTACTGACTAAAAACCGTCGTGTTCCGGCAAAGGCATTTTATGTACCAGGGCCGCATTAACTCTTTCGAACAATCCCGCAGCCCTTAGCATAGTACCTTAGTCATTGAAAAGAATAATGGCACTTTTGTTGGTACCTAACTGGCTTTTTCCCGCGGCTTCACCAATGTCCCGTGGGAACATATATCAATACTTCAAATGGCTGTAAATATAGCCTTTGCCGTCCGTGGGTGGCGTAGGTCCTACATTACACAGGGAGGGCAACGCACTACTGAAACCACACGAAATTCCACGATTAAGTAAGAAATATTATAAAAACGGTGTAATAATTTTACTTCTAAAATAATATAAATTAGTATTGATATACAGCGATCGTGTCTCCTTCGATATAAATATTATAGTAATTTATATCTTTCACTATCACTTTCTGCGGTCAGTCTAATGTTACTTTAATGCCGCAATGACACCGCAATATAATGAATATAGTTGTTACAAGCTTTTAATAAGCTCGTAGAATTAACTTGATTAAAAAACTGCTCATTTTCCTACACACTTATAATTCAACCGGACAAAATAGTTATTGAATAAAGACTTAAAACTATAAACATCTGGCTTCTTCTAGTGGTTTCTTCGCTTACAGTAAGAACTATTCCGCGTGCTCGGATAAAAGCAGTTCATAGTAGGTATTCCTTGATACACGGACGGACTAGCTAAACGATATAGTAGTGATTGATGAAAAAATATTTCTAAATATTCTTGATATCAGCGTATTTAAGCTAATACCAAACATATCTACTTTTCAGCTTTGTAATATACGTATAGATTAAGTTTCCTGTAGACTATCGACATGCAGTCTAATATGACGATGATGATGTCCTCCTAGTCGATTACCGGCCACGGCGGCTGTCCTCATGTAAGGAGATCAGCCAGCTGCACAGGACATTATATTATAGTGCACGAGCATTGGCGCGAAACACGTGCACAAAATATAACAGTAACAACGAATATGTCAGTTTTACATCAATGGACCAACGTAGGTACCTACCTACGTCTTCTCGATCTCACGACTTTCGGTTGCTACTAAGCTTTTGATCCTCACCTTCATATAAAATTGTAAGTGCTTAATAAAATGTTCCCGCTAGTCAAGAGTACGACATTGGCCATGGTAGTTTATAGCCAGTTTATGTGTGTTTATGTACATCTGATGTAATCCGATATATTGCGTGGCGTATACGACACTAGAAGGTGCAAGCTTACAGTTTTTGTTAAGGAGTTGGTGGTCATTTTGACGTCTTCAAAAACTATAATATGAGCTTAGGAAGGCAAGATAAATTGGGCCGAAGGATTGTTGAAAAGAGTTATCGTTATATCCTGGTACATAAAGGGTTCAAAAAAGAACATGGTGTGTGTTAGTCAGAAAGAGCCTGACAATCCCTCGCGCTGCACCCACCGTAGCTATAATATTTCACCAACAAAAAGGCACGATAAATTGCTCCCGTCTGTCGTTTGAACATCTTTGGCAGTTGTGTCTGGTATTCAAAACCGACAGTATTGCCAAGGAGAATTTTTAACTGGGTTGATGAGGTCAGATAGGCAGTCGCTCTGTGTAAAACACTGGTAGGTACTCAGCTGCATTCTTTCAGACTAGAAGCTGACTCCAACATAGTTGGGCAAAGGCTTGGCAGATGATGATTGCGATGTTTATAAGCTTTTATTTTGTTTAGTACCTAACTGGGCTTGTTAATTTTTTTAACCCATTGTTTTCGCACGTAATTGCTAATACCTCACGCCCTTCATAGGAAACAGACTTACAAACAAAAAAACATCACACTCTAATTCGTAGCATAGCCTTCGTAAATATGTAGGTCAGTCTGTTCGCCTCAACACCGGCTCGTTGGGGCACTGTGCAGGTATGGTACAGTAGGACTAAATTGTTGGTCCTTTGGTACGCAATTGTAATTTTAAAGATAAACTAGTTTCTGATTCCGACATCTAAAACAGATAAAGTACTGCTTAAATAATGTTAATACGTCCAAGGCCGATTTCGGCCACGGTGGCTATACTCATATAAAGAAATCAGCCAGCGGTGCAGGACGTGTTATAGTGCACGAGCATTTGCGCAGACACAGGTGCACTCACTATTCCTTCATTCATAGCCCGATGGGACGATAATCCGACACGACCGAAGAGAGGCCAGATATTTAACCGGTAGCGGACCAACTGAAAACTTTGATTTTTTTAAATGCCAACTGTCGACAGACTGTTTAGCCTTGTGGATACTATTAACATTCTGAATTCTACATGACTGGTGACTATCAAAACCCAGTATTTACAACTGGCCCTAAACCACTTTTATTACCACGGCGCCGTAGTACATAGGATATAGCGTTTCCAACATAGTTTTATATGGCTTAGGATACGACAAACTGGACACGTCCATGGAGAACAAAATGACTAGTGGAGGCGCCATAATGGATAACCTTCTAAGAAAGTAGCGCGCCAAAATGCAGGTGCGTGGAGGACGAGGAACGTTACACTCTCCGCCTTCTTTGGAACCCAACCACCTTTTGAAATATTAAAAATCATTAACAGATGTCCCAAAGAACCCAAACACCTCGCTTGTTCACTCGCAACTGTCGTGCCCACCGTACGTATTTGGCCTAGAAGAGGGCACCTGACCTACCTGCATTATGGTACCTCCGCTCATTTTTCCTTACTCCTTGGATACGACAAACTGTTGAACATGTCCGTTAGCTGTCAGAAGTAATGTGACTCTATTTGTATCTGGTTACCAGGTTTTTGTGATCAGCAGAGAGGAAATACTGATGTGGACGTAATTGTGCAAGAACATCTCAGATATTTACTATACTTATGGACTAACACACTTTATTGAATGTTTAATATATTGTAAACTAAACTTTAAAATAAAAATATGATGTCATCGTCTTATTCATTACAAATCTAATGAAACCCCATTTTATTTCAAAACTATTAATATTATTTAAAAATCTGAATATTAACAGTACCTATTACAAATAAAAATAAGAAATAATTTTGCAATAAAAATCATTCATCTTCTAAAATAAATTAATATCAGAATCAGATATACATAAACATTTGAAAAAAGAACATAATTTTATTTTACAAATTATATCTAACTAGCTTCCGCCAGCGGCTTCGCCCGCGTGGTGTGTTGATAAAAAGTTGCCTATGTGTTAATCCAGGGTATCACCTATCTACATACCAAATTTCAACCAAATTGGTCCCGCCGTTTTTGCGTGATTGAATAACAAACATACATCCATACATTCTCACAAACTTTCACATTTATAATATAAGTAGGAAGTAGGATTAATCAAGCATAAATAATAAGGTAAATGCCCCAATTATGATACACGAGTCCAACTAGAAGCAAGATAAATACCACAGCAATTATATGTAAAGTGTAATTGGTAGCACATTCCTTGGTAATGTAGTTATAGGGGATAAAGTGAAGGGCTGACATTTGTTGCAACTACCTCAGTGGTCACCTGTTTGTGTGACCTATTAATTCTAGAACGTTCTCTTGTGATAAATGGGTTCGGAATTCGAATGGAGAATGTGGATTTTATCTTGTGTGACATTTAAACATCGAATTATTGTTGGTAACTATGTATTTATGTACTTGAGAACTATAGTTCGGCCATTCAGAGAATGCGTTCCTGACACGTCGCGATTGAACTGACGACGTAATAACATTCATTGATTATTGATATAATAATGTTGTTTTAATGCTCCTCAATTGTTAAAACGGTAAACAACCAGCAAAAATATTTTTATCGTAACTGCAACGCCATTGCAAAGTTACGTCGTCAGTTCAATCGCGACGTGTCAGGAACGCATTCTCTGAATGGCCGAACTATAATTTCATAAATTAAATGAAGAAATAATGTTTTAATATGAAATTATGATTTTTTTTACAATTTTTTTTTCACATAAACCCTTTCTTGCCAGTGCCAGTTACGTCAATGGCTGTCCAGGTTTAAAAGGAATTATTTTAATCCGGATGAAAATTAAAATGTATTTTTGTTCATTTCGGAAGAATCTATAATATAATCCGGAATTCAGAAATATTTTTTCACCTTAATTACGTCATTAACCAACACACGTTTGACACATAGGCACCAAAGACAATCCCACAAAAACAATACAGCATCATAGACAACTAGTGTTTTTTTCGCCCCAATTACCTAATTTGACCATAAACAATGCTATTTGTTTACACACAAGCCAGAAAGAGAAAACAAATCTTCCCTTTCGTTTGATTGACGGGCTTATTGTTGCAATTTTTCGAGATACAGTCTGTATCTTTAATAACTCTTATTGTTTTAACAATAAGGTTTATATTCGAATGGCAAGTTGTGACAGACAGAACAATAAAACGGGGCCAAGCGAAAGTGTTTCGATGACAAGAAAATTGAAGCAGATTTTCGAAATCGGTTTATTTTTGTATTATTTTTGGAGGTAATGCAAGGTCGAATATAATATGTGTTATTATATCTTGTTAAGATGCTATTGTGGTACAAAACTGTGTTATTTTGAAGGATGAGTTGAAATTATAGAAATCGTGGGAAGTGACAGATTGGTTGGCATAATCTTGTTTGAGCATGTCATCCTTGTACGATTAGAACTATGACGCTTCTGCCCGCGGTTTCACCCGTGTCCCGGATGGTGACAAAATTTTATTGGTGATTGGTGACCAACAATTCTCCCGGGTCAAAGCTATCTCCCCTCTGATTTTCAGCTTAAACGGTTCAGAAATTCCTAAGTTATAAAATGTGTAACTGACACGACCTTCTTTTGTATATATAGATTACATATAGGTACATACATTCAAATAATTATTTACTTATATTAAAATAAACTTAAATATTGCATTCAAACATAAATCAAAGTCTAAGGAAATTAACAGGCGTATTGCAATCAATATTGACAAGTAAATTACGGCACTAAACTATGATATACCCTATTTCTTCACTCAACAATATTGCAATATTATTTAAATAAACTAAGCAATATATTGGAATTTTGTTTTGCACTGACGTGTATTGGGTAAATTGGTTTTATACATAAACTAGCGACCCAACCCGGCTTCGCACGAGTGAAATTCTTGCATGCAATGCATATAAACCTTTCTCTTCAATCACTCTATCTATATTTAAAAAAAACGCATCAAAATCCCTTGCGTTGTTTTAAAGATTTAAGCATACCTACATAGGGATATAGGGACAGAAAAAGCGACTTTGTTTTATTCTATGTAGTGAAGTAGTATGTTTCCCGGTTACGTGGAAATTACTTTCCTGAATAAAATTTAGCCTGTATTGACCCAAGCTAGAGTAGTTTTCCAACAGTGAAATAATATTTCAGTAATTTCAAATGTACTGTAGGGTCCTTATAATACTAGTACGTATAAAAGTGTCTAAAACGAATCCAAATTGAAAAAATCTGTAAGGATAAAAAAATATGCAAGTTTGGATACACTTTCATTCTTAAAAACGAGAGTGAAACTATGAAAAATTGCTAGATGAAAATAAAGTCATATTTTTGGCTGAAGACTAAAAAAGTCTTCAGCAGGTATCATTGAAAGTTAAATCAGCATTTCCTCTTGTATTTTCACAACCCAAAACAGACGTACCGGAATTGTATCTACATGTACATAAATGAATCTAAAAATAATTTGAAACTATTCCAACACGTGCTAGGGCAATAAAAACAAACTGTAAAAATAACGTCGATAGCCCAATCAAATGGCTAGTTCATTGAGTTCAGTAATGGAATAAAACAAGCCAAATGGCTCGACTTTGCTTGAAGATTTCCCAAAATAAATATGGTAGTATCTGATTGTATGTGATTGGGAAAAAGGCTCGGAGGATGATCTGATTGTAAATTTTAGTTGGCAACCATTTGTGGTCCAACTAGTCTGATGGTTTATTTATTTCTTAAAAATATAAGGAGTTTTTAGCGTGACGTTTTATAAGAGCCTGCAAAGAGCCTATTTGGAATAAAAACATTAGACTTTGTTTCCCCCACATTTTTTTTAAACGGCAGGAAAAAATTGAATATAAATTAAAACATTAAGCAGTCCTGTTTTCTTATCCTAGAAGTTGTAAAACACATTCTATGTTCTCAAAAAAGGAAGAAAATCCTTTGAAAACATATTTTTCTCTCACTTTACAGTAGATAATCTAAGATGGATGACTTCAACTCTGACTTACCGTTCTAAGGTTAAGCTCCCGTAACTTCCATTACGTAATATGGAATGACACCTCGTCACGGCTATGCAAACGGTGCATATGCATATATTATGCAGCGATATGCAACACAATCCGCCACTGACGCTGATGTCCGTAATATAACACCGATTGGTGCATATTGCATAATGCAACGCTACTTAAATGACTTTACGCCTATGTAATATGAGTTGGGTTATGCCTTGGGTGGTGGGCTATGAAATGTATATGAAGACTAGGTATTTTAATCGGTTTTGCCCGCATACTTCACTCAATCAAAAAATTCCCGTCTCAGCATATGTTTACGAGATCACCAACTGCCAAATTGACAAGATTGTATCAAATTGTAGGCTCAGGCACTGTGTTATTGGATCAGTTGAAATAACTAATCATAAAGATGAATAAAAGTAGTTTCTATGCAGAGAAATGAGGATAATGTTGTGAGTTAGGTCTTGAAAGAAGAAGACTTGCTGCACAAATTAGATTGGGATAGGGCAGTATGACGATGAAGTAGAGGAACCTACCATACCACTAAAATGAGATAAAAAATATTCGAGCTTACTAAGCTGTGTTGTGCCATCTAATTATCATTGTGTAACATTATGTTTGGAGTTCCGTCATACTGCAAATATGGCTCCATGTTACCCAATATATTTATGTGTCACTCAGCTGCATTATGTAGTTTGCAGTGTGTGTTACTTCATAGGTCGACTCACTTCTGCTTCCCTATGAAAAACTATGTGATAAACAAATTTCATTTTTGCAAAAACAGCCGAAAAGCGTTTTTTCTAGAGGCCGAGTATAATGGAATATGTCTAGGAATGTGGTGCTAAAAGACTATAAGATTTGAAGGAATAGGTAATAAACATTTATTTAAATCAAGTTATTACGCTCAAGTTGTTAGTAAATTACATATCTATACATATAATAAATCTGTAAAAAAACTGTGTCTGTACATTGAATATATTAAAAAAATAATAATTGGGTGGGGTTTAGAAACAGTAATGGAGCACAAATCCAAAAAAAAAAAATCTGTGTGTATGTCTGTATGTCTGTATGTCTGTATGTCTGTTTGTTTGTACACGCTAATCTTCCGAACTACTGAACGGATTTCAATGATTTTTTCTTTGTTGTGTCAGTATTAAGCCTGGTCAACATATAGGCTATAATTTATCTTCGAAACTTGAAGACCTGATGCAGAACACCAACAGACCAACAAAACTATAAGAGATACAAAAATGGTGCCATGGCAAAAATTGTTTCATGTGATGAGCATTTTCAGCTGAGATAATAAATTTGAAGATCTGGAACACCTGATGTGGAACCCCAAGGGCCCAGCTTCTATGTACCATATACAGGTATGCCGTTTTAGCAAAAGTTGTTCAATTTGATAAGCACTTTCTATTGACTTATACAAATTGAAGATCTAAAACACCTGATGTGGAACTCCAGGGGCCCAGCTAAACTATAGCATATAGAGGTATGACGTTTTAGCAAAAGTTATTCAATCTGATAAGCACTCTCTGTTTTGACGTATAAACATCGAAGATCTGGAACACCTGATGTGGAACTTCAAGAGCAATACTACACTTGAAATGTATAGAAATGAATGTTATGAAATAGGTATGGTGAATAAAAAAAAAGTACTTAGTCCGTCTTTTAGATAACCCTAAAAAAATGGACACGTATTTTTTCTTTTCTCCTTCTCACAAACAAATAATAACGAAGATATAACACGCTTGAATTTTGTGTTAAGTCACTGCTTAGTACAAATTTTACATACTTAGACGTGGCGTCACGAGCCCCCACTCTCCGAATTTTTTGCGTTATATATATCTCATTATTATTTTGTATGTCTCTTCCAGACCTCGGGACTACAGATTTCCGAATTTTTGGGAGGCAAACGTGAGGCCAAAGCCAACACGCTGAAGCCCTTTTGAGACAACTTTAATGAAATGGTGACACAAAACTGACAATTATCACTTTATACACTATAGAAATGAACCCAAGGACAATCCCCGGTGAACGTCGTTAAAAAAAAGATAATCTGTGCTGTACCATTGCTAACTGTGGATGAATACTACTTGGGCTATTGTGATGGGATGCTAATGGACTAGGAATGGGGAAACTACGGGAACTATGGCACCTGCCGATGACAATGTATTAGATACATGTAAAAATGGCAGGTGGAGACTCGCCAGCTCACTTACTGGGCCCCCGGGAATCTGTAACTGAATAGCAACAAAAGGGCAACAAGGAATGAGCGGCTGAAGTGTGAGGATACCTCGGCGGATTTTAAACGCAGATTACGCGCTCCCTGTGGGTCACTTACCACGAGGCACCTATCCTCCGAGCATTGCTACTAACCCTGCTCAAGCGACTCCACTCTGGATGGTCAAGCCAAGCCAGAGGCGTGAGACCTACCCCCGTCATGGTTCACTCCGACCGGCCGGAGATGGGGGACAGTATACTCTCCCTGGAGAACTCAGTATATATGCCCCGCGGGGTCGCTACTCCCCGTCATCAGCCTCAGATGTCCTGCGATGCTTATATCTCATTATTATTGTCGTTATTATCTCAAGAGCCTTTGTCCCAATTATGTTAGGGTCGACTTCCAGTCACGATGCAACTGAGTACCAGTGTTTTAAAAGGAGCGACTGCCTATTTGACCTCCAAAACCCGGTTAACCGCTCAACCCAACACCCCTCAGTAAAACTGGTCAGACTTACTGGCTTCTGACTACCCATAACGACTGCCAAGAATGTTCAATGACAGCCGGAACCTACAGTTTAACATCCCCTCCAAATAACGGTCATTGGTATCCAAAATATACGTAAAAAGTACATACGAACTTAGAAAAGTTGCATTGGCAGGTACTTGCCAGACCTGGAATCAAAGACGCACGCTCATACTTGAGAGATTGGTTCTCTACCCACTAAACCACCACGACTTCCACTAAGTCACCACGACTTTGTCATCTCAGTAACATTTAATGTTTTTTTACGTAATAATACGTGTAATATTTTTGCCACACATAACTTAAATGCGGACTAATAAGAATCACTACTTTTATCCCTATGGTCACGTCCATTGCGGTTCAGTTCTCAGCGTTTTGTTTAGTCTGCTGTGCTTTTACCGTTAAAGTACAAAAATTATATGGAACATTTCTAATGGCTATGCGTATTCCGTTGTTTTCAAGTCAATTTTTCAAGTTCAAGTGATTTTGCTGACCCCGTAGTCGCTGGCATAAGGGACAGGATCCGCGTACGAAGTCGCGGGCAGAAGCTAGTTATTATAATAAAAAGACTCAGAAAGCGATGTCAAGGATAGAACGATGCGGACGAAAGCTGATCATACCACTATGTGGAATGCACAGAAAATATGATTAGAAATTCCTCGTTTTATGGAAATAAGTACAGTTTGTTATCTAAACATCAGAACTCAAGATAGTCCTTATACATATGTAGCAAAATCTAACAACACAACAACCAGAACAGTTTTCTCTCATATTATAACAAGAAGCTTTTATCCAATTACCGCAAAACCTTCACTTACATTTTCACTTTTTTTTAACACATTTATTTCTAGAATACAAAGAAACCGCACCGCCTTTACTAACCGCTTTAAAATGCAGTTAACGAAGCATTTATCTAGAAACTAGTCATTAACCAGTGATTAGGCTGGTGTCCATGTATCAAAGGCTTTCTTATCCGGTGGTTAGCTGTTTCCTTGGATTATTATATGGAGTCATGGGTTTTTGTGAAGAGTGGACCAAGAAGTACTAATTAAGTATACGTATTTACGTCTAGTTACTCCAAAGACTAACTTTAATAGTGGCGAAACTACTGAACAGATTTAAATTAAATTTTGGTCCACTGATATTCTAAAGCTTGAGGCAGGACATAGGCCACTTTTTACTCAGTTGCGGGAATTGGTTCTCGCAAATGACTAACTTATAGTTGGTAGTTAGTTATACGCCTTTTTAATATCATCTGTTCATTAAGTAATTTTAAAGCTTTATGTTATTTAACATAATGATTCGAGCTGTGGATAAGAGACAGTCAACCGCATTGGTATTTATTGTTTTGTTAGTAAATAAGTTTTGGTCGATAACCTTACAAAACATAATGAGCTCACATGCCTGGTATTTACTACTTAATATCTTTGGTATGTTAAACAAAAACAATTGTAAATTAAACATATTATACATGTATCATCAATGCAATGCAAGAACATTTTACAGTGAAGCTAAACCAAATGTTAAAACATGTAACATAGGAAACGTCGTGTCAGACGAAAGACGATCACTGTTGGACAAAAGCCTCCACTTAGGTTCGTCACTGCGCTCGATCAATCAGCGACCGGCATCTACTGCATACCGGTGACCACGGCCAGATCATTCGTCCATCTAGGGGGCTTGCCCACGATGCGTCTTCCTGGTCGTAGTCGCCACTCGACAACTATTCTGCCCCATCGGCCATCAGTTCTGCGAGCTATGTGCAAGTTTCGCATACAGACAGACAAAGGTATCTTACTCAGCTGCATCTATTTAGACTGAAAGTCGACCCTAACATAATTAGAAAAGGCTAGGCAGAGGTACACCTTCCTTACTACCCAACTTATCTCAGACCGTTCACTCTACAGCTGTACACACTACAATAAAACAAAAACACATACAAACATACAATGGTGTTTGCAGTATTGTATAGCTCACGATAACATTATCGATTGAGGACTGATAGCCACATGTAGGTACTTGTAACACGTGCTCTGTTGTAGGCTGTGAAAAACGTAGGTAAGAAAAGCTTGTTTAGTTTGGTTGTTTTTTTTGCAAATGAAGTGGTTTTTAGTGGGGAAAGTAGTGATGAAAATCGATCGATATTTTTAAGTAGTTTGCTAACTATCACTTGATATTGATATCTGTTTTAAAATACATAAGTTCGGTTTTAAATACATCATCATGGCCATTTTTATCGTCCCCCTGCTGGGCTAAGACTTCCTCTAACACAGAGGATTGATTGCAAGTTTGAGGATTAAAATGCTATCAGGTCGAAATATACCTTTTCTTTACAATAAACTTACTTTTCTTTACCTTTTCTTTACCTTTAGAGACAGCTGGCTAACAGTTTGTATAGATAGATGATCATAAAGTAGGAACGATAAAAAAAATGCATAATAAGGCATCAGTGAGAAAAACCCCATATCCAGGAGTAACATTTTCTTTGTGCTACCCGTAATGCTTCTTAAACTACAAAATACAACAGTAGCATTACAAAACTCCCTATGACATAACAGAATTTCGAAAAACGAACCCATCAAGTTGAAATAACGGCGACCTGCGCACGCGCAGTTAACGCAACGCACAGATAAGCTAGTTCCCAGCACGACTCCAGATTAACTAACTGTTTGTATGATCGTGACAATCTTAAGATTGATGCTGTGGAGCTTTTTTGTGTAATTTTAGATTAAATGTGAATTTATTGAATTATATTTTTCTGGGAAAGATGCAGGCTCATCAATACTCATCATGTCGAAATAAATGTGATGTCATATTGTCTTATATGCTTCTGTTTGTGAATGTGGTCAATTCTTAGCCGAGGGAGTTAAAATCGGATGGATATTTAGGTTACATACAATTAAATAAATACATTAATCTAAATATAATTGAATTAACATACCTAAATTAGGTCCTCACAACTTCACAACAAACAAAGTTGTTTATTAATATTTTTTCTTAACTGTTCAATCAGTAACTTGATGATCATATTCGATCAAATACGCAGCATGTATGTCTAGTGCACCATTTCTGAAAAATACACCAAACAAAAAAAGTTGTTAACAACGATTTATCAAATCAAAAAACATGACTAATATAGTAGTTTATATTAAAACAATACAATAATACTAAATGATCAGCGCACTTCTTTGTTGTACAAGGACGCTGCTTTGTTCTTGATTCTTTCGCTTTAAGTTTATAGTTCCGCCTCAGAACAATGTAACGTGTAATTACAGATTCAATCTTATAGTGTTTGTGTAATTAGTGGTTTAGCTGCTGATCTTGTTTTATTGAAAGGGGAATATACTAAGGAAGAAGACTGTGTTACGTTTAACTGCAGGTCCCGATTGTAGTTGAACATCTTTGGCAGTCGTCACAGGTAGTCAGAAGCCAGTAAGTCTGACAACCAATCTTACCAACCCAATACGCCTTAGTATTGGGTTCCGAAATAAAAATTGGGTTAAGGACAGGAGAATGATATCAAGAATTACATCACCTTTCATGCCCACCGCGGTGAGTAAGTATGGGCAATTCTCCCCAGCTTGAGGTGTTCGTCTAGCAGTCTACGTAAGCATCTTCATATAATATCGTCGCCACAGTCTAAAATGTGATTTAGTGAAAGAATCAATCCAGTAAATGTGCATCTGTGTGTTATATACATGAAATGATTTTATTAACAAATTAATGTGTTTGTTGCAGGTAAACCATCAAACTTTGACACCTACGATTAAACGCAGCAAATAAATCCGTAAGTTATTTACCCCTTGGTAAGACTGTTCATAAGACGTTCTGGCATGTCACTTACCATAAAGACTACCAAAGATGATCCACTGACAACTCGAATGCTCCATCAGACACCAATACCTATTCTTTAAGATACTTATTAAGAAGAAAAATAATACAGTTAACTCAAAACGCGAAATAGGAACTGAAAATTATATAATATAAAACACATACCTCTTCCTTTATGCAAAGCTTTACCATCATTCCCACAACTAGATTAACAGAAAAATTCCTTTCCCATTTTTTTCCGAAATATTCAAACTACGTGAGAATACCCAACATATAATAGAATTCCTTATTGCGATGTAACACGACAGCGTCAATTAAGGTCGCTCGTGCTGAGAGCTGATCGCTTGCGACATATTACTTTGTTGAAGGGACGTCGATGCTGAAGTTGTGTTCATATAGATGTAGATAGCAAAAATATGGGGGAAGTTTACTTCTATGTGAAAAGCTGTAGTGAAACAGTTGAATTTAGGTAAGGAAATAGATTGAAATTTTTTTTTTATTGTGGCTTTCATGTCACCAATTATTTATGTAAGTAGGTATAGATTAGTTTTCCAAAACGCAGCCGAATTTCGAAAGAAGCTATTTTGATCATTTTTAACTTTTTTCTAGTCATAATTAAGCTTAATACGCGAGAGTTCGCACATTAAGAGCCAATCACAGATACTCGTAATAAACCTACTAATCAAATATCATAGAACACTTTCAGTAGATCACTCTGCAGTCACGGCCACTATATACCTCTATATTATGGAAATCACTCGTTTCTCTACTTTCCCTTAATAACAGCTGCTCTTGAATTTGTACAGCAGTGCGTAAGAATTATATCTTAGTGGTTTCTTAATCTAATTACATGTGTGACGTAATTTTTATGACGTGGATGTAATTTTTTTTTTATAATCACACCTACTTTTACAATAAAGAAACCCAATATCACCTGTAAAATAATGACGCCTATCTGAAATACTTATTTCTTACAGATAATTAGACTAGACCCTCTTTCAAGATTATATTATGTAGATACATAGTTATTACGATAATCCTCCTGTCCCTTTGCCAATTTTATTTGAGGTTATTAGCAAATCTATTTCATTATCCCCTATTTGAAGTCACTTGTTATGTTACACCTGTAAAGTTCGCTTGTATGAGTACCTTTATCTATACATATAATAAATCTATAAAAAAACTGTGTCTGTACATTGAATATATTAAAAAAATAATAATTGGGTGGGGTTTAGAAACAGTAATGGAGCACAAATCCAAAAAAAAAATTCTGTCTGTATGTCTGTTTGTTTGTACACGCTAATCTTCCGAACTACTGAACGGAGTTCAATGATTTTTTCTTTGTTGTATTAGTATTAAGCCTGGTCAACATATAGGCTATAATTTATCTTCGAAACTTGAAGACCTGATGCAGAACTCCAACAGACCAATAAAACTATAAGAGATACAAATATGGTGCCGTGGCAAAAATTGTTTCATTTGATGAGCATTTTCAGCTGAGATAATAAATTTTAAGATCTGGAACACCTGATGTGGAACCCCAAGAGCCCAGCTTCTCTGTACCATATACAGGTATGACGTTTTAGCAAAAGTTGTTCAATTTGATAAGCACTTTCTATTGACTTATACAAATTGAAGATCTAAAACATCTGATGTGGAACTCCAGGGCCCAGCCAGACTATAGCATATAGAGGTATGACGTTTTAGCAAAAGTTGTTCAATCTGATAAGCACTCTCTGTTGACTTATAAAAATTGAAGATGTAAAACACCTGATGTGGAACTCCAGGAGCCCTGCTAGACTATATGAAGCATATGAAGATATGACGTTTTAGCAAAAGTGGTTCAATCTGATAAGCACTCTCTATTGACGCATTTTTCTTTTCTCTCTCACACAAACAAATAATAACGAAGATACAACAACGCTTGATTTTCGGGTTAAGTCACTGCTTAGTACAAATTTTACATACCTAGACGTGGCGTCACGAGCCCCCACTCTCTAACTTTGTTGCATTATATCTCATTATTATTTTGTATGTCTCTTCCAGACCTCGGGACTACAGAGTTCCGAATTTTTGGGAGGCAAACGTGGGGCCGAAGCCAACACGCTGAAGTCCTTTTGAGACAACTTTAATGAAATGGTGACACAAAACCGACGATTATCCCTTTATACACTATAGAAATGAATCAAAGGACAATCCCCGGTGGACGTCGTTAAAAAAAAGACAATCCCCGGTTCTGTGCTAAACTATTGCTAACTATGGAGGAAAACTACTTGGGCTATTGTGATGGGATGTTAGTGGATGACAATGTATTAGGTACATGTAAAAACGGCAGGTGGAGACTCGCCACCTCACTTACTGGGCCCCCGGGAACCAGTCACTGAATAGCAACAAGAGGGCAACAGGGACATGAGCGGCTGAAGGGTGAGAATACTTCGGCGGACTTTAAACGCAGATTACGCGCTCCCTGTGCTTACCATGAGGCACCTATCCTCCGAGCAGGGCTACTAATCCTGCTTTAGCGACTCCACTCTGGACGGCCAAGCCAAGCCAGAGGCGTGAGACCTACCCCCGTCATGGTTCACTCCGACCGGCCGGAGATGGGGGACAGTATACACTCCCTGGAGAACTCAGTATATATAGCCCCGCGGGGTCGCTACTCCCCGTCATCAGCCTCAGATGTCCTGCGGTGCCTATATCTCATTATTATTGTCGTTATTATCTCAAGAGCCTTTGTCCCAATTATGTTAGGGTCGGCTTCCAGTCACGATGCAACTGAGTACCAGTGTTTTACAAGGAGCGACTGCCTATCTGACCTCCACAACCCGGTTACCCGCTCAACCCAACACCCCTTGGTAAGACTTACTGGCTTCTGACTACCCATAACGACTGCCAAGAATGGAATGTTCAATGACAGTCGGAACCTACAGTTTAACATCCCCTCCAAATAATGGTCGTTGGTATCCAAAATATACGTAGAAAGTACATACGAACTTAGAAAAGTTGCATTGCCAGACCTGGAATCAAAGACGCACGCTCATACTTAAGAGATTGGTTCTCTACCCACTAAACCACCACGAATTCCACTAAGTCACCACGACTTTGTCATATATTTAATGTTTTTTTACGTAATATTTTTGCCACACACAACTTAAATGCGGACTAATTAGAATCACTACTTTTATCCCTATGTTCACGTCTATTGCGACTATTCAGATCTTTGATTTTGCTGACCCCGTAGTCGCTGGCATAAGGGACAGGATCCGCGTACGAAGTCGCGGGCAGAAGCTAGTTGAAAATATAAATATAATATGCCTCTGCTTAGGATTCTTACATACCAAAAATGTTCAATCTCTTGGTTCATCCTTTTATTGTTTGAACAGTTTTCTCAACATAAATGTGTTGGTCTGGTCTACGTTGAGGAACCAATCAGTCACGAAAATAGTATGTAATTAACAGATACAAAAAGATAAATAAATAATTGAAGATTCAATAAAAAAAACATTAACACAAACTCATTAAATTACACTCTATTCTATAACAAACTAAATAACGTAACATATTAACATCCGAAGCAATTGCACCGTGCTACACAAAACTATTTCTATTAAGATCAAGAAAGCGGAAAACGCCTAGTTTTTCACTTTTACTCGTAGCAACGTGTGTGTGTGTACGACGCTTCATTAAAACTGATAAATGTCGGTATTAATTAATGCTCAGATATATGGGAAATTAATTATAGTGATTACTTGGTGGAAATGGATATTTTGTATGCTGTTATGGTTAATTTGAAAGACATGCTTAATGTTAGCTTGTAATAGCTTTATTCAGATTGATTGCAGGAAACAGATTTTACCTATTGTTTTTTGGCTTAAATGGTCGTAGAAAAAGAAAAGAAAATGCCCCATTTTTTGTTTATTAGTCCGTGTTCCTGATCTTCAGATACAATATAAGTGTTCCTAGACAAAAAAAAACGTTTACCTACAGTTCTCGTCAAATAACTTTTCCTCTCTGAAGTCAGCAGTTTTATTCCTAGGGCATGCAAAGTACTGTAACGTAGTTAGAAACTTTTTCATTTGTAAGGTTTTATTCGTTAGATATTTTTGATACTGACCGGGCAATCATTTCAAATGTATTCGATTTGTTCCATAGAATAGTTTTGATATTGAAGTGTGTCACTTCACCCCCGAGTCATAAAATAAACGCAAAGTTAAAGTTCCTTTTAATGTTTTAATTGAATATCCTGAAGATCCTCGGTCCCTAGCGCGCCACGCGCTACAATTTGGTGGAGGCTACTTGTTGTTCATACATTTTGTCCATCGTGAAATCACTCGCAACACACTTCACTTTATGAGTGATCTAAATTTATCATGTTGATCAAACATGATAATATTAACTTTACACAACGTTTACAAGAAGTACAAATTGTATATAAGTACATTATGTGTAACTATCGGCGTTAGCAAAAACCCATGCCTTGTGTATTACGACTGTATTTGGTAACTATATTATCCAATAATGCACTGGGATTATTTCGAGCCAATGTGTTAAACTGGCTATATTTATTATTTCAAACGACACTAATCGTTTATTGATTAACGAACCAGATTAAGATAACAAAAATAAGTGAAATAAATTTTACAAAAATGGGTTTTCCACGTTTCTCCTACAGAAAGGAAACTTTACTTTGTGACGAGAATAGATCAAAACCAATGATAATAAATCATTGATTTGATTGATTGATACATAGGCCAAAACTTCCCATCAGACTCAAGCACAAAAAAAAATATATACATACTTTGGTTTGTGTAGAGAAACCAGAAAAATTTCTTCCTAACATTAAACTGTAATTATCAACCAGATCTGATAAAAAAAACCTCAGTACAAAAACTCTAAACCAGAAAATAATTACTTTGAATTCCTTCCCAGTATATACTTAAAACCAGGAACACATAACTCGGACAGGTTTGCCCATGAAACACACCATTATATTTTATGTAAGACGTGAGAAATGTAATCGGTGCGTACAGTCGGTCATTCTGACTGTCTTGGATTTCACACTAAGATTATAATGATAAGGTCTTAGATAATTGAATTACTGGAGACGCAATTATAGTGCCCTCCTTTCTGCCAAAGACCGTATAAGATCTCAATGTTCCTATGAACATGTGTGCGTCAAGTTTAAGCTTTTCTTTGTCAATTTTCTCGTGTGCGTGAGTATCAAAAATGCATGATAGATGATTATATGTGGGCTGCGGGTTGTTCGAAAGAGATACCGCGGCCCTAGCACATAAAAAGGCCTACGACGGAACACGACGGTTTTTTGTCAGTAAGAGTCTGACACTCCCTCACCGCTGCTAACCCACAGCGGGAGGGGTCATTTGATGATTTTTGACGTCATTAAAAAAAAAAAGATGATTATATGTACATAATATTCAAATAAGGCTGATACACTTTTCGAACGTAACACAGCCTCCAAAATGCTCATTTTCTATATGTTTTTGGCGGGAAGAAGAAGTGGACCTGACACTACGATGATCCATAGAAATTTGTGCTAAAGGTGGCTCCAGAAGGTTAAACGCTCTGAGGAAAGTGTCTGCAACTTGTGTAGAAGAGTGTACGTGACTCTAAGGCTAATGAAGGCTTATATGAAATTAGCATGTTTAACGTCATTAGCTCTCTCTAAGTAGCTGATAATTAAGAGTTGTTAAATTCTTCCGGGCTACTATTCTCCTAGTACCTATCTGCATATGGAACGAACGTATCTGCGTATTGAACGAACTGGTAGAGCGAGTATGCTATGTTGAGCGAGTACTGTTGTATCATTAGATACCTTTACAGTCAGGTCTTAAAGTTCTGAAAAAAAATAAACCTTAAACTACGATTAAAATTAAAACCACAGGGGCCCAATTTTGGATGCTATAAACTAGCCAGCTCAAAAGGATCACTTGGTGTAAACAGTTGGCCAATCGTCGAACCCAGTGGTAAACAAATTAAGTTTTTTCAAAGCTTGATTCCAGTCATAGTTTACAGTCGGTCTCATACCGGCTAACTACAATGCTTTCGACGCAAACAAGTTTTGAAAGAAAGAGGTACTTCATCAGATAAAATTTTCGTGCATAAAACAACTAGTTACACATGTTCATTGTAATGTTTGCGAAACTTTAAAACAAGCAAGTATTACGAGAAACGAAACATTTGCAAAGACAATAAACATTACACTTCTTACTTAAAGTAAGTATTCTACAAAGATTTCTTCTTCCGTATTTTGAGAAATTATCATAGTGGACTCAGGGTGCCCCTGGAAATATATTTAATGTGAAGAAAATACAACCGTTGATGTATGAAGGCCCTAATTTTTTCCAAGACTTACAATATAATGGTATCGGTAAATTCAAACGACTTGAAACGACATTCTACTTCAAAAGTGTATGCGTACACAGGTGAACTCTCAGTTTCTTCAATCTTATGGCCCGATAGGATGGTAATCTGATACGTCCGAAGAGCGATCAGGCGCAAGTTTAACAGCTTTTATGTTATTTAAGGAAATAAATAATTACACATTTTTTTATGTACACGTCTCTGTCTAACTGTATAAGAGCACATTAACTAATCTATCCAAGATGCATTAACGTTATGTAGAATCTTCCATTAGTAAACTTACTCATGTCCTTTTACCTACTTATGTAGGTACTTACTTAAGTACACCAACATTTATAACTAAAACAAACACACTTACCACTGCAGCTATTTCATTTACATGTTCTCATCTTGTTTGGGAACCTCATGCATGCATGCATACATGCAACACTATGCACCCATTATGTGCAAACTTTATGGCCAATTGTCTGAGGCTGCTATCCTTAAGGAATGGACCTATTGTGCAGTAGGCCACCCTGGGAGGCAACTATGTTTTGGTCACCTGAAGGGCTGATGACCAATACTAGGAAGACTGTTTGTTGATGACTTTATTTGGGAGGAGCATTTAAATTAAAGGTTGCAGATAGAAGTGGGTCTTATATCGACCACATGCATACATCGTTTTATTTTAATAACGCTGTAGCGTGGTAAATAACGCTCAGTCCTTTTCTGAATGAGAAGAGGCAAGTGCCCAGAAACGGGACAATTAAAAAGACCGATAATGATCAAGCATGTGATAAGACATCTGTGGTATAAAGATGACAGTATTTCATTATATTGGTATCTATGTAAGCAGAAGTCAAATGAGTAAAGTTTGATACCCATGCGATATTATGATCAGAGATGATTAAAATCAGGGATATATTTCCGACACCTAACTAATATTAAATAGACAGTTAATTAAGATAATATACAGTAGGCTTATTTGCAAATAACTTCTGGTGAACTAACACTACCTGATAACATTATTGATTGATTACACAATTTTCCGACTATCACCCATTAAAATAGTTTTCCAAACCGGTAGATTGTGAGGAACTTATTAGCTAGATATAATGTAACCTACCGAGAATCAATTTTAATACTTCCTACTGTACTTAAGATGTTTTTGTGAGAGATTACTTAAGTCATGTTATTCTCATGCAAGTGAGGTAATTATTGCACTTTGTCAAAGTGTTTGTCGTTCGTGGAAGGCGGGGAAATCATGGGAAATAATGTCATGTTGTTAATAGATAGATTAATGTGATAACTACCGTATTTACTTAGTTGGTATTTGATGAGAAAGCTACGTAACTGTTTATCAACTTACATACTAGCAGTTCCTTTGTGAATCTCTTTCCGTGCCCTTTAAAATATTAAAGCATTATGTCACACAGGGATAGTGTAGCTTCTCAAAAGTAAATTATCAAAACTGATTTTTTTCAAATCGATTCAGTTGTAACGTAGTAAAGATTACTATAATAGTTACTCAAAGAAAGAAAAATATTTGCTATTTACTGATAGTCTGCACTTTATTAATTCTTCCGAAGCACCAAAATATCTATCATCTTTGTAATAAATTAGCCTAACTACCTTTAAACGGATCGTTGGCTAATTAAGTTCTTACTACTAGGATACCAAAAACTTCTAAACATCTAAAACGCAGTATTTATCACACGTATCCATTACGTAGTTAAAGTCATTCGTTAACTGATTGCCGGCAGTAATCATAGAGTAGCTAATAGCTTCAGATAGTAATTAGTTACGATGCTGCAGTTAGTGAGATGATGATCTCGTTAGGTTCAACTTATCTTTTGATTGAATGTGCTAATTTATAGGAAATAGGATTGCCGTATAGGAGATCCCGGGTTCGATTCCCAATTTAGGCATAGAATGGGTTTTCAGAAACTTTCCTTTCGTCTAGTCCATTTGGTCTAAACACGACTATAGTTGACTACATTTATTTAAATAACGTTGTAAAATAAATTTTGTATATTTATCTAGACACCAATTGCGCGCAGAAGATTCAGACCTGTCAAAATACTTATTCAATGTTTTTTAGCAGCCCTGCATATTCCCATCTTAACAAATATAATCATAATATAAAATAAAACACCATATACATATAGGTAATCTATACTTATAATAATATAAAATAAAGTGATTACCCACAGTTGATATAACTGCACTTTCATCTAGACAAGTAGGGCGCCTACATTCCTAGCTGTGAATTAGGGACACCACTCATTACAAACGGTGTTGCCATTGCAATTAAAATGTCCACAAGTGATGGGCGATAGCGGGACACGTTTTTATGTAGATCTTGTCATATAACTTTGCCGTCTTGAAATTAGCTACTATTGTCTTCACTATGGTACAAATGAAGTCGGCCATTTGAGCATGCGCATTGGTGTTTTAGCTCATTCATTTTTACTGAGCCATACATGTTAAAATCCTACTCTTGCTTTAAATATCTTGCGTGAACGGACGAGGGTTGTTTGTGGGTTCGTTTTCGTGTCAGGACCTATCAATAAGGACATACCTAGTTATAACCGTTCTTGAAACTTAAACTAACTTAGGAAGTAGCAGTATGAAGATGGAAATGAAAAACCCTCTTGATAGTTATTTGTTACTTTTAAATTGAATCAGCTTTTTGAGATACCTACTTTTTAAAAGTTTTAATATACCTTCTTAGATTCGTCCTCTTAAAAAGGTAACATTTTCTTAACCTAACCTCCCATACCTTACACCATAACCCAAAGGTCACACGTCTGTCTTGGGCAACGCTTCCGCAAAAACTGAGCATTGTTGTATTGCAACACGCGTGAGCTGCGCGTGAGCATACCATTCCGACTTTGTGCTGTGAGAAGCGGATTGGACGCCCATTGTTGGGGTATCGACTGTTGAGACATAGATGAATTAATTTAGGAAAAAGTTAAGTAATTAATTAGTTGTTGCTTAATAACTAACCGTTAGTCAAATGACTTATTTTAGCGGGTTTATTTAGCAATTTTATTTTTTTGTCTCAATGTATAATATGTATTTTCTCAAATATGTCACTATGCTTATCTTGGAGTCGGCTTACAGTCTGTTCAGATGCAGTTGAGTACCTTCCTAATATGATCAGACTTCTTCAAACCTGCGGAAATACACAGACGCGACTATGTGAAAAATTACCTTAATCAGTTTTAATCAAGGCCTTCAAACGTGTATTTTGCTCGAATTTATCGCCTAAAAACTTACCTCGTGTCTAACTAAAAGCTATAATTAAAAGAAGGTCATATATTTATCAATAGAAGAATATATTCACGTTGCAATTTGCACGATTAGGTACAGTTTAATATGATGTTAGAACATGCTTATTTATATGTTCGTGACATACAGATATAAAAATAAAAGGTTTAGCTCATCAAAACAACACGATGCAATAGACTATGTTTCTCAAACTATAAAACTAATATAAAAAATGCAATTGTGCAAAATGTTTAACTAATATTGATGAAGTTTTTTAAGGGTAAATTTTTTTTTTTTTTTTTTTTTTTTTTTTTTTTTTTTATTTATTTGTTTACCTCAGGCAACTAGGGCCCATAGAAAGTACAATACATACATAATTTAATATTGCAATACTTATAAACTAATACATATAAAATAACAATAATCAGCTATTTGTTAACACGAATAGGCGGTGTCGTGTTGCACTGCGTGGTGTCGCGTAGTCTCCCGCGGAACCGCCGGAAAACGACACCTTTCGGCCAAAACGCTTCTTGGAACATGTCGAGATGCTGAGTCGGCACACGTACCACAAACGATTTGAAATTTGTGTTGTGTCTGGGCTCCAACCTCTCGACTCTTAAGGTCCAGTTCGTCTTGACTCGTATATACTCCACGATCTCCTCGACCTTCGTGGAGTGATGTAAACGCGAAACATACAGCTGCGTCGTCGGTATTGCGGGGCGCAGCAGCATGTTCGGACCAGTCAACGCAGTTCCGCATTGATTTCGGCTAGATGGCTTCTTCTTCCTTCTTTCCACCTTGACGAAACCATCTGCATCAGCTTTCCCTTTACATGGTACAGATTGTACCGTACCTCGGGTTCCTTCGGGCTGATTTTGTATCGCCACAGTAGCTTTAGGTGGCCGTTGGACGGGATCTCGCTTTACGGCATCCGAGTAAACACGTCCAAGCCTAGACGTGCTTACATTCGTCGGCGTCCCGAAGGCAGGGGACGCGGGGAGGGCGGGGCACGGTGACGCATCGCTAGTAGTGGCGACGGCAGGCGACGAGTGCAATTTTGCTGACTCGGCGCACTGCGGCGATGCGTTGACCTGTCCGTGGCGTGTGTTGTCGCTGTTGGCATGCGCGTGTGACCTACATACAGAGTTTCGCAATTCTGCTACCTCGCTACGTAGATCACAGATGGTGGATTGTGATGCCTCCAGCTTCAATTGCAGCTCGACCAGGCTGGACCTCATACTCGTGATGTCCTTTAACAGCCTGGTGACGTCGACGTGATCGAAAGTGACCGGGGGCAGCTTCCGCAAGTCCTTTGCCACGAACGTTGGCACGTCGTCCGGGTCGGTCTCCTTCAACAGCCTTATAGTGTCTTGGAGACTCCTCTCTCCCTTTTCATCTCGCCTGCGGGTCGGCATTCGGTCTGCCATTTGCAGCGACTCGTACAACAGCTTCTTTGCGCTGCGTATCTCCTCCTCGGTGAAGTTTGAGGTGCAAATCTGCGTCACACTGACCTCATCCATGACGTCCAGCTGGTACTGTAGGAACGCCAGGACCTCGTTCGCCACGAGTTCTTCCGAACGCATGGTATCGACTTAGCGGCGGCTGACGCCGCGCTCGGCACGAAATTAAAATAATTTCTGCGAACAGTGCAAACGCGTCCGATGTCAACGAATGAACGCGATACACTCGATAAGGGTAAAGTCGTTATGAATCATTCTAGGTAAAAGAAGGCAAAAAAGAAAATCGTCACATCTATCGTATAGTCTGTACTAATACATATTATAACCCTAAAGAGTTTTTTTGCTTGAACTTACTAATCTCAGAAACTTGCTACCTTCGGGATGGATTTTTGAAATTATTATTTCAATATTCGATAACTCATTTATTGAGGAAGGCGGGTGAAACCGCTGATCGAGGCTAGTACAAAACTTTTGAGCAAATCGAATACAAAACTACTAAAATTATTATGCAAATGCAAAACATGCTGTGACATTCAGAACTGCCCAGTTCTTTTATTATTACGACTCAAATTAGTCAAAAATACGAAAATAAACGTTGGCAATCTAATGGTCTAACTAGTCGTACCATTTCCTAGCCATTTAGTTAGTAGCCTTGACTTTTATGCTAAAAAGATGACTTTGAGATATGGCAGACCAATGCCACTCTCTGTACTGCATACTATACAACGTGGGTCATACAAAATCTGCAACATACTTACCTTACTTACTTACCTTAATTACCCGTGGTTTCACCTGTATTTTTTAGTCTTAGCTGCATCCCGGAGAACTATCTGCCGCAATCCGAATCCATCAGTTTGCCCGATAAGGATTATAACCCGATACTGATATTGATAATTTTAAACTGTAAATTCAATTAAAGATTTCAGTCGGTCTAATACCGGCTAAATACCTGATCTTTGCAATGTGCGTACTTCCATTCATCTTCATACTGATTGAGCCCAAACCAAATATCGGCCGACTAAAAGTTTTTAGAGTGAGCGTACTCATACAGTATTGCGAGAGAGAGAGGCTACACATCTCTGAAAAAAAGTACAGAAAAACTTCAGTTGTAATGTTATTTCAATCAAACCAACACATTTTATTAACCAACGAATCTAACAAAACTAAAATATCGGTGCATCAGTACAGTGAAAGTGTATCAGGACAGACGATTGCGTATGCTCACCGGCGCGGGCGCTGCATTGAATAGCGCGCGTGCGTCCAACAGGGACGGAGTACATTTGATTTAGTGTCGGAATTTATCGACTAGAGCCATTTGGACAATGATTTTTTATAGTATTATATGAAGAAAGTAGAAAAAATTGAGCGAAAAATAAGTAGATATCGGATTTCTATCGGATTGGTCAGTGAGAAGAATAGGTTATTTACATGAAATATTATAAAAAAAAAACGTACATGGGAACTATTCCGTAATAGATTCATAACGGGCCTACTGGTCTGGAAGAGATTTCTTATGAAATAAGCTGTGCCTTTATATTTTTTTTCTTCTTGTTTGTGTTCTTTGTGCAACTGTACATAAACTGTTAAATAAATAAATAATGTATAGAAACAACTACAACTATAACCAATTTTTCTTTTAAACGATATTGTCATAACTGGAACTATGTATTTCAATTAAATTCGTATCTGTAACGGGTTTCATATTATGTTGACGTGATGACGGACGACTCTTGCGCATGACGCGTCAAGCGCGACGCGCGCGCATCCTAATCGATAATCTAGTATTCCGTGGAGAATTACGAGAAGGTAGGCATGGAACGGATGCAAAATAATATAGAGTGGCTTGAAATTAGTGTTAGATTTTCGTATAAGACTCCTATTTGCCTTCTCCAAAATGTGAGTTTAAGATCAATTTACTGGTTAGGGGAAATGAAAAATGTTGACCCTAGAATTATACATATCGGTACTAGACTTAGATCCCGTCAAAATTTGTGTGAAATTTTGACAAATTAAATTAACCTCAAAGGAGATTGGGCAAGAATGTATGAAGTTTGGTCGAAATGTCCACCACGAACGAGACCTATATAATTAAATAGTCCACTTAATTTAGAGTAACTTTTACTAAGAAAGAAAAAAAAAACAATGCCAAAAAAAAGTTATAGCCAAAAATGTATTCTTAATTTTCGGTAGTTTTTGTATGTTATCATTATTATTTTTTATTTGATTCCACTTCCATTTCTGCACTTTATTTAAAACTAAGATGAGTAAGACACATTTGCATATAAACAGCCCATATTTTTTTGCCCGATGGTTGTACGAATCACTAACCAGATGAGGCGCCAGAAGTGCTTGAATATAGATACTCAGCGGTGCCTGAATCTAAGAAAGTTCGATGTAACTGGTGGTGTCTTCTCTCTAACAATGAACAATTCTATTTTGACAGAAGTTACAGAAAGTACGAAAATCGAACATCACGAAAAGTAATTGAAAAAATCTGTAAAATGTTTTATTTGATTTTGCTATAACTTTTTTCTGGCATTATATTTTTTTTTACTTTCATAACAAAAAATGTTCTATATTTAACGGGCTATCTAGCCATATAGGTCTCGTTCGTGGTGGACATTTGGACCGGAATCGCCCATTAAACTAACCTCACTTGGGTTCTGCTCAGCTATAGATACCTACTTATTTATATAACTTAGCTTCCGAATAATATGTTCAAAATTGATCGCCACCTTTAGTTGAGTTCACGCTTTTGAATATAAATTCTAAACAAAATCTTACATAATACAATAATTCAAATACAAAATACACATTTATAAGTAATAGATATAAGAAAAGAAATATCTATTTAGTGAGTACAATCACGTCTTATTCTAGAGGTAGACAATATAATGTCTTCTGTCATTCATAAAGACAGACAAGAATTATATTGTTGTGGGTAAAAGTTGGAGAGATGCGAAAATGCCCTAGATTATGTAAAATTGTCTGGTATGGTTCAGGAGTTTACTAAGTCCCTTGCCTTAGAAAACCACATCCAGTTCTTTTACAGCCATTAAAGTACATGTAAGTATTTGAGAATCATTGAAGAGTCGTTGCTAATGGAATCATTGCTAAATAGCAGCAGGGTCAACTGATGTCAGGTTAAACAATGATTGGCCCTGATACTCCGTCTATACGTGACCATCTATCTCATAACAATTTTCTCTATATCAATCCAGTCTGCCATTTTTTAAACTTTGACAGTCATTACAGATAGTCAGAAGCTCGCAAGTCTAACAACAGTGATAAGGGTCGTCCTAATTCGTGGTAGGGTAGGAAGGTCAGATAGGCAGTAAAACACTTGTACATACGGTAAGATTAGCATTCCACTACCACATAAGAAGTTTATAAAAAGGGTAGCTAGATGATGATTGGTACATAATTCTAAGTACAAAAAAATCCTCATTGTTGCAAGTAAAAGTTCTAGAGAGATGTGAAAATGCCCTAGATTATGTACTATAGTAAATTATACTTGTAGTACGGTTCAGGAGTTCACATAAGTTGACAGCATCCGAAGTGGGCCGTTGAGCATCTAACAATGACTTTCGATAACCCTGTTTCCATAATTTTCTAATGTCAAAATGTTTCTTTGTATTTTTTGTAATTAGTGAAGATCACATTGTGTCTGTTTTTTTTTTTATGAATTTGTTGTGCTATCTGTTGGTTTGATTTTAGAATGAATTTTCTACCATCTCAAAGTGTCGCATGTACATTAAGTATCAGAAACAGTGGATAAGGCATATATTTTACCGCCAGTTTCTTCATCAAAAGTAAAGCCAAAGTAAAAGTCAAAGTAATGTCTAAAGTAAAAGTAACGGTCAAATTCGTTTTTTCAAGGCTAAAGTAACAGCAAAACTAATAGAAAAAACGATTTTGACCATTACTTTTACTTTAGACATTACTTTGACTTTTACTTTGGCTTTTACTTTTGATGAAGAAACTGGCCGTTAGACATTCATTATTTTGCATATCCTAATATCCTCACCTATGAGGAACTATCTTAATGTAGACTACAAAAAAATCTGCTTCCGTTAAAGTTATTTGTTTGAAAATAATGAACTTAATTCAGATACATTTTTGTTTATGAAACAAATGACAACAATTTACAAAATACAAAGAATAATAAAGAATTTTATTCTATTAAAAGCACTTTCTATAGCCATTAAAGTCTTTACATGAATGTTCACACAGGATTTAAAGATTAAATCTAACTAATCAGTATTATGGCGGTTTACGTTGGATCCGGTCGTTAGCTAGACAGGCTGATCCGGTGCTAATAGTCTAATGGAAGGGTTTTATAAATTGTCGGTCTTACTACAGGTTATGACTATATCGACTGCAAGCAAGCAATACCTCCTATCTGACTCCGGGTGGATTTTAAAGGGGAACAATAAAACTTAATAAAATCCTTATTCCGAGGTAGGTATAATGAGATACTGAAAATCCAAGTTTTCTTTATTTACGCATAGTATTGATTAATAAAGTTTTTTGTTTTTATTTTGAATCTTAAGCTACCTTAAACCTTTATGGTAGATACAAGTTTTTTGAAACAAAAATGTCAGATAGGAGGTATTGCTTGCTTGCAGTCGATATGTAGTAGGTATGTTTAGTACCTTTTATATATAGTTTTTACCATAAAACGAGAATGGTTCATACAAAAACCTACCGTAAGCAGTGATGTTTGAATTGGAAATCTTAAAGAAGACTGTTCAGAAACCGTATTTCCTTCTTTCAATTAATAATATAACAAATAATGACTAACGGCCAGTTTCTTCATCAAAAGTAAAAGTTAAAGTAATGTCTAAAGTAAAAGTAACGGTCGAATTCGTTTTTTCAAGGCTAAAGTGACAGCAAAACTAATAGAAAACTTGAATTTGACCGTTACTTTTACTTTAGACATTACTTTGACTTTTACTATGGCTTTAACTTTTGATGAAGAAACTGGCTGTAAGTGATGCATAACTGTTTTGCAAAATAATTAATTGGATCATTAACTAAAAAAAAACAGTTACATACGTAGGTATTTAATGTAGCTATACAAATTCAAGCTATATATGTTATGGACCAAGTGATAAATTGAGCAGTATACATAATGCCCGGTCATTATGAAAAATGCCCAATATGAGAGTGCAATTTGATAATAATTATTCAAATAATCAAATTGACCGGGCACTATACATATTGCCCATGACCTTTTGGGCAAAGTAATACAAGCAACGTAATAACATATTTATATTCAATTTTTTATTGTTATTGCCATTTAATTTAAAATTAACTAAATATTAAACCACTTAAATAATCAGCCTCATGATTTGGATTAATTATGAAGGACTTCTGCCTTAAAAATCCACTAGTTTTTGCATTTAAAAGTTAAGGAAAGTCATATTTAAAGGGTGCTTATTAAACAGGCTCCTTTTTAATATAATTATTCGCCCCGAATAATGTATGTTGCCTTCTTAATTACTAAGTCAGCCACAATTAACGAGCATCTAAATAATACTATCTCAGCCACTCGTTATCTTCTAAGTAAACCACTCTAAATACAACTCCGCATGATGGTTATTTTTAGCATCTAAATTTGTAGCATGCATTCTAACAGTAAACTTCTAAAATACTATTAAATGACATCATAAAATTTATTTATTTAGCTTCTAATTTTTTAACTCAGTACGTTTAAAATGTAAGCAAGCAATATGCAGCAAGCATGGCTTCTGTCACGGCTCCGGTGCTGCGGGGCTCCGGCGGTCCCATGCGAGCTTATCGTCGCAGATGGTTTTCACGCTCACCGCCGCAGCTTCGGCTTGCTGGCCGGCTCAGCCGGCCAGCCTCAGCCGCGTCGGCGAGCGTTAAAACTACCTGCGCCTCAGCTCGCAGGCCGCCTCGCCCCTCCACACTTACGCGGTTTTGAATTGCACTCTAGGGGTAGGACAGACAAGACTACGTGGAGTCGGTTTTGCAGCGATACGTTTTCGTCACATCATCCTCCGAGCCTTTTTCCCAAACTATGTTGGGGTCGGCTTCCAGTCTAACCGGATGTAGCTGAGTACCAGTGCTTTACAAGGAGCGACTGCCCTATCTGACCTCCTCAACCCAGTTACCCGGGCAACCGTTACGTGGGATACGTTTTCGTCACTAACTTCAATTTTTTGCTTTATTATCAAATTGCCCAACTGTCATGTAGCAATATAATAATGCCCGTGCAATGTGATAAATAATGAAGTTAAGATAGTTATTAATCACTTGGCCCGATAAAGCTAGACATTATTCATAATGCTCGGGCATTATTTATAATGCCCGAATTAATCACATGGTCCATAACATATATATGAAACTAGCTTCTGCCAGCGGTTTCACCCGCATCCCGTGGAAACCTCTGCAAGAACTCGGATAAAAAGTAGCCTTCCTTGATAAATGGGCTATTTAACACCGAAAGAATTGTTCAAATCGGACCAGTAGTTCCTGAGATTAGCGCGTTCAAACAAACAAACAAAAAAACAAACAAACAAACAAACTCTTCAGCTTTATAATATAAGTATAGATAATGGTTAACAAAACGTTATATTCAGTACTGAAATGTTTCAATAATAATATTGTATTTAATTTCTACATAAGAAGTCACAATTTCAACTACAACTAATTCTTCAGCAATCAAAGTCACCTGTAATTTCAGTATCAAAACACACTCGTTTTTATTTCAGTCTCACTATGTGGGTCGTGGTGTTTTTGCCGTACGCCCATTAAAAAGATAATACCCACATAGTCTCACTTTCTATATCGGTCGACAATTCAATAATACTTAATACTCTCACTTGCTAATAAATTAGTAGGACATTGATGGCGAAAGTGAGTTATAGTCGCTGAAATTCTGTCCGTTTGCTGCAAAGAAATACGTAATAGTGACGCTTAGCTGCTACTATTTCTAGCGGTTTTAATCTTCATTCCTTTTAACATTACTATAACATAACATAACATTTGCACATACTGAACTTATAATATACCTTTCGATAATAATGATAAGAAAAGTCGGTAATTCCTATCATCAATTTTTGATATGACAACCCTAGGCATGACAGTTTTAACCTGATTGATTCGGTCGACTGTTGGCTCGGTGTTAAAATATTTTTTTTTTGAAAATCGTTTAATTCAATCAAAGATTTAGTCGGTGTGATAGCGGACCAATACCTCATTATTGTTCCGTGTGTACTTCCATTCATCTTCATACTGATTCATGAGCCCAAACTAACTATCGGCCTACTAAACCTTTGTAGTGTGCAAGTATTCTTGTGATGTCGCAGAGATCAACCTATACCTGTTGTAAGTAAAAAAAAAAACTTTTTAAGTAAGTTTAAAAATAATTGCATCACTTATTAGAAAAATATTTACTCGACTTGGCAGACTAGCTACGTTTACAGTTTACACAAATGCAGGTTTTACAAAAATACACATAGTATGACGATATTTGCTCTTTTGTCCCCAAACACTGTATTTGTTCAATACGTGGAATTGACGTAAAATTAATCATGTTTTATTGTTGCGCAAAACTATTGTTTTTTGATAATAATAGTTGGTCTTTAGCAAAGCATATTTCTTTGTTTGAAAATAGTGATTCAAAATGTCTAGTGACTGAAAGCAGACAAAATAACAAATACTTATGTAGATATCGGTTTAAAGTTAAGAACAATATATTTATCTATAATTCTGGTAAATGCCTACATAAATCGTTTCTCCCAGTACTTAATATTCAATTTATCATTCCTTTGCTTAATTAATTCCTTAACTAAGTTCACAATCATAATCTTTTTACAACCACATCTTTAATCTTTTCCTCAAGTGATTCAAATATTTCCCATAGCCAACACAATTAAGTTTATTTGCGATAACGTGTAAACTATGCTTTCTAATAGCACAGTTTGCAGCCATAGACAATGGATGGGAGCCAAGATGGCGTCCGGAAATGCTTCGTTCACATCAAGCTTCCGCCGCGGAAATGATAAAACCTTTTTTGTTAATTCTTGTCTTTGAATTAAACCGTTGAGCGCTTTTAATTAGATTGTTTACTTATAAGCAAATTATGAGGAAAAAAGTGCAGGAAACTGTGAAGTAAAAGTACGATAGTTTGTTTTGGGTGAAAGAGCAACGGATGCGGTGTAGTTTGGTTTAAATTAATGATTTTTGAACGCTGCAATATTACACAATAATATTTCTAGAGAAACCTGGAATGAGTCAATTAAATCAAACCTTATGTTTTTGAGACCTCAGTAACTACACACCTACGTATATTTCATAGCTTACAATAACTAACGAAAACATAGTTATAAATAATATTAATGTTATTAATGTTCAGTAAGCGATTAGTGGAGTCCACTCGTGACCAAAGGGCTGGCCTATACTTCGGTCAAAGGATATGCATTGCCATCCAGCGTGGCAATGCAGCCAGCCTTTTGGGCACGATCCCAGCTGACAGCGATGCGGATGAATATTTTGATACTTATTTTTAATATTTCCCTATCATAAAATCATTTGTAAACTATTGAATAAAACAACATGACATAAACAATAATACTAAATAAATGAGATAGTCAGAAACTCAGACACCCAGTCTTACCAAGGGATATCGGGTGGTTTAGGTAAGGGTTGAGAAGGTCAGAGACGCAGTCGCTGCATGTCTAGCCTAGTAGACTGGAAGCCTACGAAAAGCTTCATATTCTCAAGACCCCATTACCTACATCTCCAAAATACTTCAGAAACTAATACCTATTCTATCTTCATCAGGAACTGGAACAAGAGAAGCACCTACTCAGACGGCGACTGGACACAACACAAGGCGAGTACGAGGCTCGGCTGCTTGAGCTGCAGAATGACATCCGAGAGCTCACAGCCAAGATCGACTCCAGGGATACTTCTGTTAAACAGGTATGTATAATGAGAATAGGGTTTTACTTAACAGTCCAGTCTTTTCAGGGTTTCAGAGTTTTGCTGACGAAATTTTTGGCTACGGTAACTTTTTTGATCAACTCACGGCCCAAATAGTTAGGTCTATGTATAAGCTACTTATCAGAAAAATATAAAATTGAATGTTCACAAGAACTAACTAGTGCCGTAGACTACTCCGTGTTAGATTTGAAAGGAATGCATGTAACCTCCAAAATTCAGTTGGGTATAATGATCCATTTAGTGAAGTGAGACGAGTGAGACTGACTGCAGATGTTTCGGCATCTGAATACATAACATATCCTTTAAAAATGATAATCGATATCAATAGCCCATCAGGTCTTCCTGGCGTATAGGCATACTCGCACGATTTTCATAAGCCTATATATAAGCTATGGTCATCATTCTGAATTTAAAGGACAATGCTATTCTTTGTATGGAAGTTGGGCTCAAGAGTTGCCCACAGTAACTGCATAGTGTATTATGTTCCATAGGCTTATAATAGGTCCCAGACCGAAATATTTCGAAATCTATCCCGGGAGTCCTGAGAAAAACTGGTTTGACTCTTATTCAATATTACGAAAAACATCCTTACGAACTCTTAACTATTCCACTTTTATTACCTTAATTGAAATGCATTATAATATTAATCGACAAATACGAGGTATTGAACGAGAATTTTTTTTACCGACTTCAAAAAATGGAGGAGTTTCTCACTCAGTTCGTTTGTATTCTTTTTACGTAAGTACGTGCATATTAACTCCGTCGTTTACCAACCGATTTAAACAATCATTTTATTGTTTGAAAGGATTTACTTTCCAAATAGTTCCTTTGTTATTCGGTCCAGGTTCTGGTGATAGAAACCTTAAAACAATAGGGAACCAACACCTTAGTCTGCCCGTGACCATGGATGCTGTAAAGGATCCGAAACGTCGGGATTAAATAATATTAATATAACGCGATAAAATCCGTAAAAGTAGTTTTATTTAAACAATAGGGAACTCTCGGAAATTGTAAGCACATATCGAATAAAAACTTGTCATTCGGGTATATGTCTCCGACACCACAAAACTGTGGAGGTTAAGACCTGACCTGCCGATGGAGACGACAGTGAGACGAGGGAACTCCTCAACGGTAACTATTTACTACCTCGTGTTCGAGCTTATTTAATTCGTCCTGATAAGATTTTTCCATTGCCATTACGGATATTAATTGCATGACGCTACACGAACTTAGGACTGATTGTAGTAGATAGAGACTGAAAAGCAAGAGAAACAACAATTACCTTTAAACGTCTATTTCTGTTATTTTATCCTGTTAACAGTGAAACCACTAACTATCTGAATGTTATTTCAAGAAAAGAAGGTTGTTAGGTTTGTGGCTGCTTAAAATGGCTAGCTAACAATGGCTGGCTAACAGGAGAACCGGTTTTTCTCTTGACCTCTGGGACCGATTTCAAAAATATTTGGAGTCCGTCTTAAGAGTGAAGTAAAGAACCTATTCTAACCATTCCCACTACTGGGCAAATGGCTTGGGCTTTATAAAGTGACTGTTCAAGTTTAACATTATAACCGGTTTTTTTCGGGACCTCTGGGACCGATTTCCAAAATATTTGGATTTCGTGTTAACAGTGCAGTAAAGAACCTATTTCGACCACTTTCACTACTGGGCAAATGGCTCAGGCTTTGTTAAGTGACTATCTATGGAGAACATTTGAACCGGTTCTTCTCGGGACCTCTGGGACCGATTTCAAAAATATTTGGATTCCGTCTTAAGAGTGAAGTAAAGAACCTATTCTAACCATTCCCACTACTGGGCAAATGGCTTGGGCTTTATAAAGTGACTGTTCAAGTTTAACGTTATAACCGGTTTTTCTCGGGACCTCTGGGACCGATTTCCAAAATATTTGGATTTCGTATTAACAGTGCAGTAAAGAACCTATTTCGACCACTTTCACTACTGGGCAAATGGCTCAGGCTTTGTTAAGTGACTATCTATGGAGAACATTTGAACCGGTTTTTCTCAGGACCTCAGGGACCGATTTCAAAAATATTTGGATTTCGTGTTAACAGTGCAGTAAAGAACCTATTTCGACCACTTTCACTACTGGGCAAATGGCTCAGGCTTTGTTAAGTGACTATCTATGGAGAACATTTGAACCGGTTTTTCTCGGGACCTCTGGGACCGATTTCAAAAATATTTGGATTCCGTGTTAAGAGTGAAGTAAGGAACCTATTTTAACTATTCCCACTACTGGGCAAACGGCTTGGGCTTTGTAAAGTGACTGTTCAAGTTGAACATTAGAACCGGTTTTTCTCGGGACCTCTTGGACCGATTTCCAAAATATTTAGATTTCGTGTTAACAGTGCAGTAAAGAACCTATTTCGACCACTTTTACTACTGGGCAAATGGCTCAGGCTTTGTTAAGTGACTATCTATGGAGAACATTTGAACCGGTTTTTCTCGGGACCTCTGGGACCGATTTCAAAAATATTTGGATTTCATGTTCAGAGTGCACTATGGAACCAGTTGGAACTACTCCCACTGCTGGGCAAACTTTGAGCCCAGACCCTGGCATTGTCCTTTGCTAGAAAATCTTACGACTTACATCCTTGCAGTCTATCATTTATTTATGCAAAATGCACTATAAATGATTCATTCTCTCTTTACTCACGTTGCAATGAGGTAATATACAAAGTGACTGTTACAAATAGGCTATATTATCCCATGAATACATAAATAGGTAAATAAATGTATTAGGTAAATACATCTTGTCCTGTATGAGTCATATATGTAAGATCTATTTTGTATGTTCAAAGCATTGTTCTAACGTAAGTGGACGAGTTTTGATTGTAAATCTATTATTATAAGATAGGTGACTGTTTGATTTGTTTGTATGTTTCGTAATGTTTAAGTAATTATAAAGAATTCACATTGGTATTGATGAATGATTATGTAGAAAGTGTATGTACTTTTGTTGAAAGTGCCAATTAACTGTAACTGCATAAATTGCATCGATAGGCACTTGAAATTTTTACTAGGTTGAAGAGAAATCCTCTGAGATCCGACCAGATAGGCAGTCGCTCCTTGTAAAACTCTGGTATTCAGCTGCATCCAATTAGACTGGAAACCGACCTCAACATACAAACAAAGAAAAAGCTAGGCAGATGATACAAATAAATGATTTCTTTAAATCATAGTCAAAATTGTTAGCCAGTTCTGAATGACAAAATTCTCCTTTTAACAAAATTGTGCATTTCCCACCTATGTCCTCCATTCACTGTTCTTACTTCAAAATATCCAGCCTATCTTATGACCAAATCACAAATATTATAATAATATTACCAAAACCACCTGTTTCATACTTCAATTAACATCCGAAGTTTTGACAAAGGTTTGTAAAGCAACTCAAATGGAGCGTGATGCCCTATCACCTTTATTATTATCTGGTTACTGACAGTTACAACATTCGCCATTTTCAACAATTTCATGGGCAATTTGCGTAGTATTTTTTTTCGGTAGAATACGTAGCAAATTCTTTGTAAGCCAATGATGAGAAGTTTGGCATTCTTTGTAAGACTTACAAAAAGTATAGAGCTTAATCATCAAAAAAGCTGAAATTTAAGTTTAATGATACCCAAATCATCATTATTCTTTATTGCACTCTTAACGATTAAAATATACAGAATAAAGACAGTTGATGTACAACGGCGAGCTCAACCCAGAATTCTTGTTTAAGAGCTTTTATTGACAGATATCTAGTCATAGTTTGTCGTTAATCGAATTTAAATAGATCAATTTTAAATTATAAATGCTCATTCAAACTAGTGGTCCTTTCTATTCGGCTGTACCTAAAGACTATATTTGAAAGGACCATTGGTCCTTGTGTCATGATTTATGAAAATTACAACTTTTGTACTTAGCTCATGAGAATATAGTACGTTAATAACACAAAGAATATATATCATTCCATTAATGGTTCTAGCTGGCAGTAAATTTACTACAGTAGTGCAATCTAAGGCCTTCAAAAACGGCTTTTCCAGGAAAAACAATCCATAATACAAGTTTAAATATTACTAAGAACATTAGTTCACAAGTACAGATTGACATTAACTTGAGTAGATAATAAATAGCGTGGCTTAGCCAGCGATTGTGGACACCTGCCGTAATCTCGGACATTACGCATAATGACTATGTTGCAATCTAATGTTACTAATGTAATGTCATTTGATTATTGTCAACCTCTCGTTAGAATGCTATAATCATTTTACGAGATTAATGTTCTTGTTTTAGTTATTTTAGCATTGGAAGTAGGAAATGTGAGGAATGAGAAATGTCATTATTGTTAACTAGCTTCTGTGTGCGATTGCACTTGAAGAAAGTTAGTGCTAAGCTGTTTTATATTGGAAACCTCGTTGAAATATCTTCCATGATGTAGGTGGAGGTATATGTATGATTCCGAGAAAAAAAAATACATTTTGCTGATCCAGGTAAGGAACTGAACAAATACAGATGAGGAAATGCAAAACAATTGAATCTTAGTTGGTCCCTAGACTAATTTTCACTACGTAGATTTAGTCTTTTTCCTACTCCTAATAGGGCCTTTTTTGCAAGTGGACAATCATCAAATAGCCGTTGTGGGTGCAGTGTAAGGGAATCTCAAACTCATACTGAATAAAACCTTCCTTTTGGAGTCCTTTTTGCACCAGGGCTGTGGTAACTCTTTCGAACAATCCCGTAGCCCCTGCTCCTAATACTACCTGTTTTTACCTTACAGTATCACGGTTACGGCAACCGCGTCCAACTAAACTTTTCTCAGTATTTGCACAATCTCATACACCGTTGTTCGTATCATTACGCCCACATACAGTTTCAGGTTAATATGCAAAGACCTGTAATTAGGTACAGCTGCTGTCGTTAGCTTGATTGCATAATATATAAGGGGTATTGCATCTGCTAATTCATTATAGTCTTCATTATGTCTTAGGAAGTAATGATGCTCGTTATTAGGTGTTTTGTTTAAAGCTTTTTGTGCTGTTTTGAGTGGGCTTTCAATCATCTGGAGTGCGTAACTACCGGTCTTAAGTAAGTCTTCAAGCTTCTACCGGTTCTAAGCTAAATAGATCATCATGTTTATGAGATAGAATGTTCTAACTTGGAGCTTTGTCAAATGTACAGGAGCTAACATGTTAGAAAAGAGGACTTGCATCATACACTACTTTAAATAGAAGAATGATTCTTACCAATCGGGCTTAGATTTTCTAGTTTCCGTTTGTACTTTCACGTTTATATATCGCCCTACCCCTTTTATCCTCTTCTATTGAGACTTGACTTGAGACTGACCAAACAAATGTTATATCGCATTCAGTTTCGATTCGGCAATGTTAGGGTAATCAACCTAAATATTCAATTAATTCCAGACTACAATTAATGACACTTAAAACAAACTTCACCCATTGTTTCACAGAATACATAATAACAATAATATAAAACAAAATGGCGGCAGTTTCAAACAATGAGGCGGTTCCCTTGACCCTAGATTTGGCATAAAAAGCCTTTGTGTCCAAACTTCGTAGTTTCAATGTAATTAACATTGAAAATGTACATTATCACTATTAGTGAACTGAGTCAAGGCTGTACCGAGGTACCTGTGCTGGCGAATTTAAAAAAGATTAAAAATATATTCCTGGAAAATCGCGTTAACTATTTAAAGGAATGGACACTGAAAACTTAGGATAGCATATTCTCGCTTCAATTTTGAAACGAACTAACCATTAGAAGTACATAAGAAAGTGAAGTTAATTTTATAAACAGTGCCATTTTCATAACAAAGTTGTTTATACTTTGCAGTACCTACCTAATATCAATCTATATCCATTGCAGCTGAATAATATGAAACGACTTACAATAGATGTTTTCCTTATATTTTGGTAATATACTTACCCAATATTAACATAGGTATGACGATTAAAAAAAACACAAAGTTCATAATTCTCTGTAGACAACAAAAAAAAAACAAATGAAACGCGAGAGATCTCGTTCACGTTTGGGATTAAATGTAAAAATATTTTAGCTGTCACGCACGCGTACAATAGGACCACAGCCCAACCGAAACCTTACTTTTGTTCGAAAAACGTGCAGCTTTTCGTACATAGTAATCTTATTATACGAGGGATTAACATTATGTCCTTCAACAGGTTTCGTTAACGTGCATATTGTTAACTAACTTAAGTTATTAACTGATGTTTTAGTACGACAGTTAATAAAGCCTTTTAAAAGTGCTTGATTGGCTGTTAGCGGGTATGATGACCTTTGTGGTTTTGGCAATCAAGCTGGTCTGTTCTATAATGCACGAATGTAAGATTAAATAACTCTTAATAACCCATTAATATCTATTTAATAAGCTTCCTTAATCAAAAACACATCATCATAGTATGTTTTGGTCCTATTCGCATTGTAGGGCTCGTTGATATTTCGTAACTCTTCTTCTTAAGGAGTTTGAATTGAAATAACACTGGTCTACAGCATTTTTGTCACAAAGGTGAAATATATAATTTCTTATACATTTTTTATTAGTAACAATTTTCTCTTATATTCTTCTTCATTTTCAAATCCAAAGTGAATCGACCACAAATCCAGATCTCCCTCTCTTTTTACAAAACGTACTGAAATGGTCTCAACAAAAACCGGGTCACGCTTGCTTAGCCCAACAACACGTTTCGTGAACGCTCATCCATCACTAAAGGGCATTTTTTAGCATTAATCAATTGTCAATGGCCGACGACAAAATTACGAAACCCCGTTAGAATTTTGGATTGAGTAAAAAACTGTAGTCGAAGAAATTTCGGATACGTGCGAGGTCATCTTCTGTCAAATGCTCAAAACTTTCGCAATTTTGATGGGAGTATGCGTACGTGTAATGTTATGTATAATTTTATTTATTTAGGTCAATGCATGCTTATTGGTGTACGTTTCAAAGATCTTGAAATTGGTATAGATGAGGTAATGAGTGGAAAAGATCTGTCTTTTGTAAGTGCCGTAAAGAAACGTATTGAGGAAATATTGAGATCATTGCTTATCTATGAATTCCAATTGTCTTATTGAATGAGTAAACTTAAAAATATTTTAGAATTCTATCTTCATATACAGATATTGGTAATACGAGGAAAATAGTCTCTCAAATTCGAAGATAACATTCTACTACCACTGATTTTAATTGAGATTAGAAAATGTCTTAAGTTCGCATTGCACAAACTGATTAACACTCTGAATCTACTGCTAAGACAAGATCTATGTTCAACTGTCGTTCTAGAATACTAACCTCATTACTTGAAGTAGATAAAGCGAGTGATTGTTACACAACAGTCACTTGACTCACATAATATGTGGATGGGAAGCTGACTCGTATCTGGCTGGTGATCAGCCTTGGTTCCAAACAATCTGATCTTGATAACCTCGCTCTTGACGATTTGGTACAGTTTATAAGGCAAAAAGATACGATATTACAGGTGATACTGTAGCGTGTAAGGAAAATTATATTACTTGGGTACTAGGATGAGCAAAAGTAGAAAGGTTTGCTATACTTATTACTTTGAAATGATTATTTAATGAATCACGGGTAATCACATTGACCATTGTGTACCTCTAAAAGCAAAAGGTATAACAGCAAATACCTATTATTATACCAATAACCTAATTATTTTCGGACTACGCTCCAAATTACCCAAAACAAAAACTGAAAAACACCGAAACCGAGTCACTCCTACCAGGAAATACGCAACATATTATCATTATAATAAATGTTCACCAAGGGACATTATGGCAACGAATATCGCCTGAAAGTCAAGGCCACTCTGACATTACACGTTAGAATTACGCAATTCCAGGGAATTTACAGCCATCGGGCTAGCCTGAAAGCTTTCAGGGCCAATTAGCCAATTAGTGGCACGCCTTGGTGAAGGACTTTTTATTTGATTGTCTAGCAGCCATTTGTCATTATGAGCTATCGTTGTTATCTATCGGACTTTTAATAAGCTTAGTGAAATGGATTTTATTTAAGGATTCTTATTAATGCTACAAATGTCTAAGTTATTTTTTTTGTATTCAATGGCTGAATTGATTGAACAATTTGGTTTTGAACCAGTAAAACTCAACACGGGGCGGTACCTAGCTAAGACAGTTACAGGCTACTTTTTACCCATGTAGCGTTTGAGGAAACAGCAAGAAGCTGGTAAATTTTCTGTTTTCTCACACATTAATTCACATTAAATGGTATTGATATTTAAATTAGCATTAATTAGTCGTGAAATTACTAATTACCAATGCTACTTAACAATATGTTACCTTTGCTGTTGCTTCCCTTATACATATAATCTCATTATCGTCATCGTCATCTTCAGCGTTCTATTGTCTCTTCTCATACAGAGAAGGAATGAGCGTTAATCATCGCTCCGCTCAAGGTGGATTGGCAATTTCAGCCTCACACAACGACCCCGAGAAATCGTCATTTTCTCTCCAAACAAAAAACAGTCTTCTAGTTCATGGCTTTGATGGCATTATAGTGAGACCTTCATAGCCTTCCTCCCAGGATGCCATAGCTGGCTTCCGTCCTAACACATCCTCAGCAATTACCTGTTGGAAATTGGTAACCAGCCGTGCAGTTGGGTAACAAGCTAGCAAAAATGATGTTAAGACAATATTGTTCTGCGTTATAACTTGATAAATATCTTTTAGATTTGACGATACTCTGCGCTGTGCAGTTTAATTTAAATTGGTATGATTACCTCATTTCCAATAAGCTACGTAATGCACTGATTTTTTTGGTTAAATCTCAATCACAAAAAAAATGTGAGTAATCCTAATCACCATTTTTGCCTTGTGGTTTTCCCAGCGGTTATATACAGGGTTACTGGTAAGTAGACCGCATCCTTTCAGGAGGTGATAGTACTGGTCAATACGGACAAATTTGACCCTGGGATATACTGGGCAAAAGTTAACCCGTTTCAAGATAATCGAATTTTAAGATCGATTCTTTACAAGTCGTCTAGGTACACGTATACATTTTTATTACTAGTTAAAAGTCTCGTTTTTGCGAGTTTTTGTGTATTTTGTGGCTTTTTGGATAGCTAGACAAATGTAGATGTTTTTTAAGTATTCTGCACAAAAAAATGAAGAGTAATATTTTTGAGAAAATATCTACTAAAAAAGTAATTGCTGTTCGCTATAATTTCCTCTGTGATTTGTACAGTTTTATGGTTTGTTATTATGAAATGATTCATCTTCTATCCAAAAACACACAAAAGTCCACAAAAACGAGACTTTTGACTAATAATGAAAATTTATACGTGTACCTAGACGACCGATCTTGAAATTCGATTATCTTGAAACGGGTTAACTTTTGCCCAGTGTATCCCAGGGTCAAATTTGTCCGTATTGACCTATACTATCACCTCCTGAAAGGATGCGGTCTACTTACCAGTAACCCTGTATATTGAGGTAAGCAAACTCAAATGAAGGCTAAAGATATTTGATCCCTGTTAGTTGTATAATGGAACATGCAAAAGGTTACTATCAAATTCCGGATGATCTTCTAATGCCATAGATCTTCTAGTATCATAAAAATAAAGCAAATTCACAACACAAACAAACATCTTTAGCAAGAGACAATGTTGAAACGCGTCACGCCTTTTGATCTGACGTCCTTCCAAATCTACTCGGAAAAAACTCTTTCGCAAACTACATGGCTGACATAATGGTCTTTATGATCAGCGGATGAAAGTTGATATTGCTGTGAATGATCTGATCTATTCTGTTACACCTATTAAGACGATTAACCACGCTTGCTGTTTAAACAATGTAGTTTAGAAGTATGGTTAAATGTTTGATTGTGATATCAGAATGACTATCTGTGGAGTATGTTATTAGTCATTTTTTGAGCTCGTTCATATTTTCAGGAACTGCGAGTAAAGTTTTATCTTGATAGTCGCGATTAGATACTGTTTTGCGTTTTATTTCTGGGAATATAGGATCAAATGTATGAGGATAGATTTTTGTAGATAGATAGCACATATTAGAAATGACTCATGTAAGGCCATTGTCATGTGTCAGAGATATGGTTTAATCGATGTTTGTGTGTTTAAGAGGCAATTAGAGATGGGTGTGCTTATCTGGATAAATTGAAAAGTGCTGTTATTATGACCATATAGATAAAAGCCTGCCCACGCAATAATGTACGGAGTGTACTTAAATATGAACAAAATAACAAATCAACATTACAAAGCTAACTTTTGTACAAATGGGCTAATCCAAAGAACTACTGGACCGATTCCAAAAACTCTTTCAGTATCGTATAGAGATATTGATAAGAAATAGGACTATAGAGGTATACATCACCTCATCACATGTCCTCTGTGCCCTGAAACTTGCTCGCGGCAGGACCTCATGTGTGCATCGGGCCGTGCTCTCGCTGTGGCGGCATATTGGGCTGACAAAGTGTAGTCTCACTATAAGACATGTCATCGACACGAAAGAAGAAGAATAGAGGTATAAGCTTCTTTCTGTCAGGATTCAAGTGAAACCGCTGGCAGAAGCTGGTTTTATTATAAACTAGTTGAGCCGGAGAACTTCGTACCGCCTTTTCCTTATTTGCTCACCGTTTAGACCTACCCTGGACCACAACAAACATTTTAAAATAAAATCAGCTCAATCGGCCCAGCCTTTCTCGAGTTTTTATCAGACTAACGATCAACAATTCATTTTTATTTATATAGATGGTGTAGTCTTGAAAACAATATTTCGCCATGGTTATAAATAAAATAACCAGAAATGCTGTTTTACGCTTTTTATGATTTCACGATTCATAGCCATGAAATGCTTTGGCCTTGGGCTTTTATGTATCACATGGTACTTTAAAAATGACTCAACCTTACTCGTGTACCTGCAGAAGGTTTTGGAAAAAAAATTCAATTGTTTCGCTTTCCTTGATTCAGAAAATTACTGTGTGTATGTAGAAAGTGATGACGAACCTTACTGAAGAGTATGTTCGTTTGAATATACTAATCTCAGAAAGTACTCGTCCTGCTAATTCTTTCAGGAAGACCATATAACTTTTCACCAATCTTTAAAATATTGTAGATTACAAGCTTATGCCATAACATCAAATAAACGCGGGTTACAAACACGAGACAACTATCCGTTCATTGATCTTTTGCAACTATAAAAACCAGACAGTATTTATATGCGTAGCAATTGTATTACCCACTCTAGCTAACCTACCTTTATCTATGAAATCGATTTGTTTGGGCATACATTTTTTATTACACTCCTTCAGAATATTCACAATACATTGTTAACTATGATATTCATTTCAAAATAAATATGATATTTAGAAATTAAAACCTATACGTTTCTTTAGTTATTGAAATACGCATTCAAAATGCTCTTTACGAAAAGTCTTCTAAATTAGATCATCCAAATTTCCGTGAAAACCAGCCAGACACAGAAAACCTCTGCACTATATTATCAGAAATAAGTCAGAGAGAACTCAACATAAAATAATAATCAAAAATACTCATAACGTATTCCTTTGTCCACAGCGAGATGAGGAAAAAGCCAGTCTAATAGCAGAGCTGACAGCCCAGAACTCCAGACTGACAGTACAACTGAAAGAGTCATCAGCCACTGAAGCGAACCTACTGGCACAGCTTGAGGGCTTGAAAGACCAGTGTTCCATGAGGAAAACCAGTTTACAGGTAAGGAATTAAAGTAATTGGCATTAGGGTACAAAATAGTAAAGTATTGGATGCAATCCACCGATGCCAAAAAAAACGTTGGAATTCTTCTGAGCTTCTGAAACATTATTGGCCACTTGGTCACATCTAAAATAAACGAAAAAAAAGTCATTCTATAATAATTTAGAACCACTCCTATAAGTATTGCTTAAAATTAAATTAGATACAGCTAATTGGAATTACAGAATTGGAACCAGAGAATTATATCAATGTAATTGTACAAATAAAAATTACAAATCATACAATTGCAATTTTATGAGTAACAACCTTGAATGCTGAACCATAAAATCCATTTATTTCTCACCAAATGGTGACAATTCTATAAACAATCATACTATGACCATGTAATAATTGCAAAATTTCTTGAAGTCAATAAATTTTTTGATCAACAGGATCATGTACAAAGTCTGGAATCCTTGAAAGCTGAACTGGCGATGGTGACAGACAAAAAGTCAGATTTGGAAAGAAGGCTGACGGGGTCACTTAAGGATAAGGAGAATCTGATGCAGCAGCTTGATGAAGCCAACGACAGGATCGTGGCCTTGGAGAGACAGCTTAAAGAACAGGTAAGGACAGAAGTTTTGTTTAACGTTGCTTTCAAAATTCATACATATAGTACGACAAGATTATTATGTGGTATGTCGAGCGTATGATTTAGTAGTTTTCTTTTAGTCGTTTCGTCCAGTCTAGAATTAGTCTTGTCGTAGAAGTTTCCTTTACACTTGTGGTACAAGCAGTATAAAAATCTAAGTTTCAACAAATAAATTGGGCTATAACAAATGTGGGTATTAAATAACTTCTTTGTATTTGACGACCTCGATGGCGCAATGGTCACCATGCCGGACTGCCGAACCTGAGGTCCCGGGTTCGATTCCCGGCTCGGTCGACATTTGTGTGATGAGCATGCTTGTTAGCCGTGTCTGGGTGTTACAATATGTATTTATAAATATGTATATGTAGTTTATCAGTTGTGTTAGCCCCCATAACACAAGTTAATTAATAACTTACCATGGGGCTAACCGACCGTGTGTGAAAAGGTGTCCCGACATTATATGCATTATATGTCCCGACATTATATTTCCCACCATTCAACATAAACCTCGAAACGTCATGTGATTCAATCAAATCAATGCTTTTTGCTTTATATTGATCAAAATCAGCCGACCTCCAAGTATAGTAACAATACTTAATACACTATCGTAATATTTCAATATTGAATCGTCTTTCATAATACTAATGATTTCTGCTGAAGATTGTAAGTAATTTGATTTAGATCTGATGGATGCGTTGTGTAATCCACTCGATACAGTTGCTACAAGGACTTCCGTTACTGAAATAAAAATATTGATCATTCCATTTGGAGTAACGTTCACTTGTTATGTTGTGACGTTTGTTTGTGTTAACCGCAGCATACTTTTCTGACTAATCTTTGCTTACTTGTCTTCTGAAGGCACAATTTAAGGCCTCATACCGTCAGACCTACATTGTGGTTTGGTTCAAGTTTCAATGCATCTTTCATGCCAAAAATAGGTTGTTACTATCTAACTCTAGGTCTACCACTTCAAATTTTTTTTTCGTATTTTCTTCTTTCATTAATTTATCTTGAAAAGCGTGTCATTGGTAACCACTTGATTTTGATCTGAATTCCGTATCAGCTTCCAAAATGATATTTCAAATCTAAACAGTACAAAATTACGCAATGGTTCACACAACATGATTTCCTATGGAACCGCCGATATAATTCAATTGTGGGAAATATCATCAGTCTTATGGCTTCGTAAGCAGCTGTATGGGAAGTGCTTTACGTTTGCCTTATTACGTACTAAGCTGATACTTAGGTTTTGTAGTCGGCAAGTGAATTGATATTGCATTGTTCACTTGGTAAAATGTTTTTATTTAGGTACTTGATTTTTTCAATAAGTAATTTTATATGTGTCTAGATAGATCTAGAGCAATTGTTTGATTAGTCATAATAGTTTTCTATTATTGTTTTTGTACTAAATATCCATGGCCATGATATGGAAAAATCATTCGTGGGAGTGTCTCAGGACATCTATTCATCTCAGAATAAACTACTGAGGACTACAAGAGATGGCTTATATAAATATGCATTAAAATAAGTAAGCGTTGCTTTTAGGTAACAATTGATTTCCTTAACAAAGTCTAGACATTCAACTATGAACCTCAAATCATTTGACAAAACGAATGTCGCACATTACCAAATTACCACTATCATTCAATTTTATCCAAACAAAGTGATCCTTTCACCTCGCAATATCCGGCGGATTAGTCAAGAACAATGGACAGTAATTAAAAACTAATCTCGACTCGAAGGTCTTGTTGAGCAACTTTAGGGGTACCAGTCTGACTATAATGGTCCTTTTGTACGGAACCCTTTGTATTGTTGTGTAATGCATGGTTATCATTTGTAGCAAGGTTTTCTTCTGAATTTATTGTATCGTTAATTGAAGGAGTAACTAATGGTATTCAGCCTATTTCATTGACAAGTCTCGTTTAGGTGTTGCTTTTTTGGCAAATGATGCTTTAATTATGATTTAATTGTTGCTCATTTGTTTTTTAATTTTTTTATTAACAGTTTTTATTAAAATTCCCGATTTTCCATTGAAAGATTTAAAATAACTTACCCCAAAGGATTCATATTTTATGCTCTAATTGTTATGGCATCTCTTTTATTTGACTGTTAATAAAAAAAACTGTCATTTAAATAAGCAGCATAATTTCAAAACCATTTGTAACTTCTTCATCATTTTCGTTGAATTTGATAATTTTAACTACCTCACGTTCCTGGTAGTCGTTTTGAAATTCCTTTATCATTATATTAGAAGTTAAGTAAAGTCTATAATCGTATATACGTGCGTATTTAGTGCAGAGTTTTATATTGCACAATGAGTTAGTTGCTCAGGTGGTAAGTTTTCCAAGGCTTACTTGTTTGTTTTTAAAACACCTGGTTTTTAGTACTTACTTGTTATTCTGTTCATATGCGATATTACCTTCACTGACGTGGAGATATGTTTTTACAATGTCCTTTTTATCTCGTTTGGATTATGCCGTCTGGGTTTTAAGTTGCAGCAGATTTTTAAGGTCAAGTTCAGATATATTTATTACTTTTCTTTTATTTACTTTTGGAGAACGTACCTATTTTTACAACAGATTGTTATTTTACCTGTTTGACTATTTTTGTCGCCTTTTAGACTGACCTGTTTCAAGTTAATGGTGTTCTAATTAGGCGGACTAGCCATATCCATCTCTGAAACCATATTACTAATAGGTTGATAGGAATTAGCAATAGCACCACATGATGTTTTGAATGTAACTTTTGATATATAATCAACTTATTTATAGCGATCTATGCCGCGATTCCTTATCTTAACTAAAAGGATATAACACAATAAATTTCCAACTAACCCCCAATATTCTTCCAGGAACATCTCTACCAAAACACACTTAAAGAGTTGGAGCGTCTTCAAAGATCCCACGATACCCTCGCCGAGAGGATCGGGGCACCAGACCCCATTGACACCACAGACACTGCCAGGTCTCTTCATGCGGAGATGGAGTCGGAGCCAGAAGACCAGGATGATGGCTGGTTGAGGAGTGAGGCTGTGCAGGTTTATAAGCAGCTTAGAGCGCTGGCGTTGCAGCTTAATACTGGACATGATGATGATTCAGGTTTGTTGGTTTTGGGTACTTCTTTGTGTTTATGGTGGCCTAGTACTTTTGATACGAAGGAAGTTAGTTTAGACCCATTTTCACCAAGAACATAATCGTCCCGTTTGCCATGAAAATTGAACGTAAAATAGAAAACAATTGCTGTGAGAAAACTCATGTTTATGTTTTCAAAAACTTGTGCTTTAGTACCTATCCTTAAGGATAAACTGAATAAGTTAGTATGACGGCTGACAGAGAGGAATGGAAGTGGAAAGCATAATGCGACCCAAAATAACTTGGGAACAGGGCAAGATGAAGAAGAAAAGTGAACTGAATTACTTAAACTTCAAAAATAACTAGGAAAATATGATTAAATAGGTAATATGTAGAAGAAAACACTAGTCTTTTAGCCGACGTCAAACAAATAACCTCAATAAGTAGTTCTAGTTTGGACAACACGCGACCTCGTCGATCGATACAATTCGAGGTATTTGGATAACTGCGTACGAATTATTAATATGGACAAACAAGACGTTTTTCGATATTTGAAGAAAATGGTTTTGGGGTCATGCAAAGGTTACCATATCGAGCTCTTCTTTTATTATTGTTACTTATACACACCAGTACTTTAATCGTACAATATGTAAGTTATGAATAAACCTATTTCAGGCAGTTTTATACGCGTCTCTAAGAAACTTCTGTGCATACCCGGATAAATAATAAAATAATCGGTACCACCTTTCTCTCCATGCCAAATTTTATCCCAATCGATTTAGCCAACTGTGAGTACAGAAATATAAAATTAAGACTGAAAATCGAGCTAGTGCAATATCCTAGCTAGAAAGGTTTCAGGGTTTCAGTCTCAAAAGACCAATTATCGTGCTCCGAGCCTTTTTCCCAACTATGTTGGTGTCGGCTTCCAGTCCAACCGGATTCAGCTGAGTACCAGTACCAATAGTACCAATAGTAGTGCTTTACAAGTCTCAAAAGACCAATAAAGCTCCTTATTACTCAGTAAGGTAATATTGTATTAGTTTCCCACTTCTTGAAGAAGTGCGTCATACTTCAAGGTAATCCTAATGGCCCATTAGGAACCACCCTTGTTCTGACGTCATATTTCTACTAGACTCATTTGTTTTGCATAGTTTTATAAAGGCTTGATTGAGAGTCAATTTTGGAATGACGTTGTGTAACAACATGTAATGAAAAATTTAGTTTTGCCAAAAGTATGGGTCTTCTTTTACACAAAGGCTGTTTCATTCCCGAGTTCTATTTAAGATATAAGTGAAACTAGAACAAACTTGGCTTTTTTCTTGAGCGTCATAAAATTGGACTCATAAAAATTCTCTGATATAGTTGATCAAAAAGTTTGACATGATCTGGCATATAGATTTGATCCATGCTTCAACTATACTTCGGCCGTTCAGAGAATGCGTTCCTGACACCTATCAGTTAGTCACGACTAGTGATGGGCACAACATAACACTGAGTTCGTTACCGTTCCTTCAAAATGAACCGCCGCATTATTTTAAGATTATTTTCGTTTTAACTTGGCGGAATCATTTGTTTTATATTTTAGTTATTTAAGTGGAAACCAAAAAAAGGTAATATTCATATAATAAAATTGTTTTATTTATTCTTTGTTACAAGTACATTGAATTGAATGTGCGAACAGAATATTAATCAGACTCCGATTTGCTTGAGGAGGTGGTGTCTTCATCATCATCTTCGCCTACATGTATAATTATATTATTATCAATAACAGAATCAATCCTGATATCTCGGTCTAACAAAAGCCGGGTAATCAAATAAAAACAGATCGAAAACACTTGAAAAACGTGGTCTATGCGCACGAAACGACAACGGACGACTGTTTTAGCGTCACAAAATGGCGGCCCATAACGCCATTTGGGGTTACCATTTTTAATCTAAGTATAAAAATGCGGTTTGGTCATAGTTTTATTTTTATATTTCATAAACGTTATAATTAAGTCTTATAGTCCATTATTTTCCAATTCTTAAAAAGAAAATCAAAACGTATTATTTTATATTATAACTGTATAAGAACAGATTACGATACTTGCCTGTTATTTTTAGCACAGCACTACAAAATATAAACCGCTGACATAACCTTGTAATAGCGCAGTATAGATTTAGAAAAATATTGTTTACCAAGTTATTTGACACTCAGTTTGGCACAAAATTATAACATTCATTGATTATTGATATAATAATGTTGTTTTAATGCTCCTCAATTGTTAAAACGGTAAACAACCAGCAAAAATATTTTTATCGTAACTGCAACGCCATTGCAAAGTTACGTCGTCAGTTCAATCGCGACGTGTCAGGAACGCATTCTCTGAATGGCCGAACTTATAACATCCCATATAATTAGGAAATGCTTCAAATATTCTGATATATTCCCAACCTCGTCTCGGTCACCACTGCTACCTACACGAATACCTTTAATTAGAACCGAATCACCCAACTTTCAGTATTTACTTTTACATAAATAGTTGGTGAACGAAATAAATGGTCTACAAGCACACTTCCTGCACGAAACGGCATAAATAACCAGTTAAATGTAGCCTCAGTTCGCGTGACCGTTTTGTAGGGCGATGTCACTATGTGGAGTAATCAGAAGTACCACTTTGAACAGAACTCGAAAGTATGGGCCGCCATTTTGTATTTTTTTTATAAATTCGCATAAAACATGATATATAACTGGTACTCAGCTGCTTCCGGTTAGACTGGAAGCGGACTTCAACATAGTTGGGAAAAGGCTCGGGAGATGATGATGATAAAACATGATATACAAAGGTGTTACATTTGGTAAAAGATCATACATCATCAAGATCATACATGTTCTGTTTATGACTAAAGCGTGAGTGACTAAAGATTGAGTGTGTGCTCATAACATAACACAAAAGAAAGTTTTTGACTAAGTATACAAGGCATAAAAACTCAAGAACTCTTACAATTACCTTACTATACAGTATACCACTTCTCAGCTAGCTAAGTTGACATAGCTACCTAAGGTAACCCAGTCATCTTGCCGATCACAAATATTTAAATCTAAAGAAGATATATAATATTATAATTTTCAGTACAACATGAGGTCATGCAATGAACTCACCTGTTGATATCATGACCGACCTTTCAGTATTAGTAAACTGAACGTCAAATCAATCGTGAGATCATTAGTTTAAATAAACAAAGAAGTTTACTACATACCAATGATACACAGTAGCAGTTGTTACAATGCTACGTGAGAGGCTGTCAGGGAGCATTGTCAGAAACCTGACAGTAAGACTAGCTAGGCGATCAAACCTGCAGTTGATATGAAGAAGACCTCACAATATTAATGATACTGCCATTCTGTGGCTTGAGTAATTGTCAATTAACTAAAATAAGACAACACACACGTTATGCGACAAATCATACTTCACCTCTACTTTGTCCATACTGTACATATCTCTTACAAGACGTGTAAAAGATATTCCAGTGCAAGAAAGAGATGAAACTTTAAATTGTAGCGAAAAATAAGATCTTCTTTTCTGTCCTAAAACAACACACTCTATGCTTATCATAAAATAAAAGTACCCAAAAATGCAAAATATGTTTTTATACACACCTCAAAATTCATTTCAATGAATATCAAAATTTACCTACTGCAACATACCTGCAGTGTGCCAGCACATCGGCAATATACGCAATTCTGCAGACAATTGTGTACGACCTTCGTAATCGGTTCCTGGATCGTTGGCTTACGGAAACATTGTGCACTAGACGATATATGAAAACCATTAAAATTCGATCCAAATCACGATCTTGAAGTTTCGCTTCTTTGTGATTTGTTGCAAAATTATGATGACTAATGTAAAGCTGAAGAGTTTGTACGTTTGGTTACTTGAACGCGCTAATTTTATCCAAGTGTGGCGAAGTAATTCCCACGGGACGTGGCTAAACCGCTGGTGGTTCAAGGTGCCACTCCGTACCATGCGCCGAAGTGACGTGACGCATATGACATTATTTGGCAAAGCTATGCGTGGCTGTAGCAGTTTCAGGAGCTTCAGCCATTGAAAGTTTTCGCAAAACTTTAGTTGAGAAGGTCATCTTCAGATGTTAGGCAAAGACATAGCCCTTATTTTCGTCACATTATGTAGAAGTCATAAAATACAAAATCAAGATTGTTTTGATAAATAAAAACTGTCATCGTAAATTCTAATTATCATAACATGCCCCAATCCAAGACCTTTTGAACCGTTTTATTTTGATGTGGGACGTGCTCAGATGACCCTCCTGATGTGAGTACAGCATGTCAGTGTGATACTTAACCTTTGTACCAAGGCCACGGCAACTCTTTCGATCAATCCCATAGCACCGGCAGAATCCAGGATTAAACCCTGAAGTCCCTGAACCCTCATGCTCACTTGCCGATACCTCCATAAAACGAAGAGGCAGGCTATTAAAATCATTAGTCAATACTTTCATAAAATATTTTATTTTGAGTCAATATCGAGTTAAGTCAGATGTGGTGTAAGTAAATAGCTGATTCATTTCGTAACCGTGTCATTTGTTACAAAATCACTGAAATGCACTTGCAAAGACTGCAGTTTTTGCTTCGATTCCAATGATTAAAGAGGTATTTAAAGAGTCTGCTTTTGAATTTTGGTTACTTTACAAGTGAGTATCTAAATACTTATAGATATGTTAAGCTCAATATTTGTTTGCTTATCTTGGTAAGGATCGATTTGGAAAATGATTTCAGTGTTAAAAAGCCTTTATCATAGAAGACTACTTTAAGTAAGATATTATGTACAAACTTAGGTGAATAAATTATATTGATTGATTGATACTTTTATCCGTTTGACAAAGTAGTTTCTACGGGACGCAAAGCCGCCATCGGCTACTTCTAATATAATTACCTAGAAAAGCATCTTTTACACCTCTTTCTACAGATGGCAATGACTTCTTAGCGTCAATGACCGTTTTCCTACACTAAAGACATAATATTCCACCATTAAAAGAGTCTTAGTAACCATCGATCAAGCCTTGATCTCGTTAGACGTTTCCGACAATCGCTGATGCAGCGTGGATGATACGTGAAATTGTTCAGTTAGCTATGAGAAAGTTTATGGAGAAAGTGGGAATTTATAATATTGTGCAGTTATTGATCTAATAGGCGTCTCTATAATATAATGATTCGGCCATGTAGGACGCGCTAGATGCAGGTTGCTTCCAAATGGGCTTTTTAGAAAGCAATGAGGGAGGCCTATGTTCAGCAGTGGACGTCTTATAGCTGAAATGAAGAGAAAACATAAGGAAATAATGAAAACCCATATCGATGTTCGGTCACAGCGGCTGTTTTTTTTTTTTTTTATTTATTTATTTATTTTATCACAAACAAGTTTTCTTACAATCTATGCTATAAATCTATGCTCCACAAAACCGTTTACACGGTTTGTCTGCGGAATGTTTTCGAAGTATTTGGAAGGAAATTAGATAGCTACGCAGAATAGACTACAGGCTTATTCATATAATATGTAGTGCTGAAGCGTTACCTCTGACTCTCGTACTAGCTATGATAACCATCCATGTCTGGAGCCCTTTGGATTCTAGAGCCGCGGTAACAGTTTCAAATAAAACCATAGTCCGGGTATAACCTATTAACGTACATAAACAAATAATAAATCGATACAAATGGTTCCCCAGTGGGCTCTTCAAGTAAATTAATGCTCAAACAGTTAAACAAGTAGGTCATGGTTATTGGTTGCTATGCGACAATAACATTGATTGTATTGATGCATCCAAAATTATGTAATTTTCGCTCTGTTCTTTCCGCATCGTCTACTGTTACAGCCTTTTTATCGTCCCACTGCTGGGCACAGGTCTCCTCTTACACGGAGAAGGATTGAGCATTAAATCACCACGCTTGCTCAATGAGGGTTGGTGATTTCAGACTTAATAGCCCAGGTTTCCTCAAGATGTTTTCCTTCACCTTTTTATCAGCCATTGATGTCCAAGATATACTTAGAAAGTACATACAAACTTAGAAAAGTTGCATTGGTACTTGCCCGACCTGGAATCGAACCCACATCCTCATACTCGAGAGGTTGGTTCTTTACCCACTAGGCCACCACGACTTTTTGTTTTTCTTCACTGAAAGTGTCGCGGGAAAATACGCTTATACGCGCAAAAAAACCGATTATGTGAAAGAGCTCTTAATCTAGATACGAGAAATATTATGGATCAAAAAACAGGCAGCTTTTAAAAATAAAATAAAACTCAACAATTGAATTCGAAACGAGTTTTAATAATATTTTTATTCCAAACGGTATCATTTTTCCACTGGCCGATTGTTTTAATATTCAAAAAGAAATATTGATATTCGATATAATAACCAAGGGATCATATGACATCCGCTTGTGAATAGTTTTTTGTTCATGTTATTGTTTAAAAAGAGTTTGAGTATAACTTTTATTTGTTTAATTATAGGATGGTTGAAAACGGTCTCACGGTTTTGTTTTAAAAATAACTTAACTTAAAACAAAAGGTTAGTTCAGTGATAATCTCCTAATGATTTCTGCAATTTCTCCGTTCCCGCTATCGTTTCACATTCGATGTTATTTACTAAGTCGTTGTAACGATATATACAGATGCATTATAAAATGTAAATACCAAGACAGTTTGGAAAAGGTTACTCCATTAGATAAAACATGTTACTCAGCTGCATCTCAGTAAATTGGAAATCGATAAACTGCAAACATAGATACGAAAACCCTAAGCAGCAAACACTAACTTAACCCCAAGATTCTCAATCAATTCTTATATCATCTAAAAGCGATTCCACCGGTGTGCAACACTGTGACAAATGACACATGATTCTTCTGGTCTTCCCGCTCTAAGAAACAGAACCTAAGAAATTGCTCGCGAACATTTCTATTTTGGTGGAATCTCACCAAAACATAACCACCTATCATCCATTCCTTAGAAAAAATGCCTTACTTAAATTCTCTATTCCAGGACTCCACTCCGACCTATCCTTGACATCTCTCGACGGCGACGAAGGTGAGACACTCCGACGTGGAGCGCTCGCCGCCGCCTGCGCCGACGCCGTCGCCGCGTACGCCACGCTCGAGGGCTCGAGAGTACGAGACTCCATAGCTGCGCACGCGCGCCGGGCGTTGGAGAGAGAGCGCCAGATCGACGAGAAGAATGAGATCATTGCTGATTTGTCTTCTAAGGTAGGTGTTATTTACTGTCTAATTGTAAGTATAGCATTCAGGAGGTGTATGAAAGATTCGGGAGTTCACGTAATAAAATTAACTACTCGTGAGAAGGATAACGTTGCAGTCAGAAATTTGGTAAATTGAGGATATTACAGCCCCGTGTATCTATGTATGCAGACGTTAAAAAACCACCCATTTTACTTCGTGTACCAATCATTGACGTATTTGAAAAAACTTAGTTAATTTTATAGGTAATCAAGTATTTCAATTAAGTAGTTTTTTTACAGCTGTGTACCGTACCTTCTACATCACCAATAGTTTAAACGAGGCAATTTAATTATATCTCTAAAATGAAAGGTTTCATTGAATCCACAGAACTATTGATAGAACACAATTTTTCCATTTAAACTAAGTAAAACGTTTTATCGCCAAACGTGTCCTTCACCTATAAAAAATCTATACAAGTCAGAAACACGTGCTGAAATCAATTGGTAGTCAATAAGTAACGGTAGGCGTAGGGCCGCAAAAAATATAACAAAGAGTTGGCAGCCATTGACTGATATTGATCGAAACACATCGGTATTTACCGTACAGTTGAATTGGCCAATGATGGGACACTTTTAAAGGCCATTACACCATTGATATAGCTTTGGAATTTTAGCAGCCTGCAGAAAGATGTGGGCTGCCCAAGTCCGGGATGGTTGGCGCTCATGGGGGAGAGCTACGTTAAGCAGTGGACGGCAATAGGCTGATAAGATGATGTGATGACAAAATTAAAGAGGATAATATAATTGAGTAGGATGGTCATGAAATATCGGAACTAAACAGCGAGAAAGGCTTGGAAGACTAGAAGAATTGATTGCTACCGCAACTTCGAAATGCAAAGAGCAAATTATAAAATAACCACTTATATGTTATAGCAATTGAAGTTTAACACTATCATTAACTCAGCCTGCAGCAGAATGATTCAATGTTATTTGATTCAAACTCTTAATTTTAAAGCTGCGATAGATACAGGAAACCTCTTTTCCAAGTAAAATCTTTGAAAGTCAAAATCCATAAAGCTTTTTCAATTGCAAAATGAAGCTCAGCCTCTAGGAACCCACCCCATTCATCCATTACGGTCAAAGCTGGACCAACCACCATATCCACGAAGCCATTAAACCAAACTTAAGAACATAGTGCAACAGCAATCGATTTTATCGATACTGTTAACTTTCGATGGCAATGCATCGGTTACACAGTTACTGCACGTTAGTCCAATTGAAATACCGTTTGTGCTCTAAACCGATTGAAATCGATTTAATGGGAAATCGACTCGGTTAGAACTCGATCGGCGGTTGGTGTTTAACGATTTATTTTATTTTTGTTTTTGAGGTAAATAGAGCTTGCATGTGGGTGGTTTAGTCATGTGTTGGGATTTTTGTGGTGACGCGGACCTCTTAGCTAAGGCAGGTGGTCTATTTAACCTTCCAAGTTGACCTACCTGACTGTGGAAACAAAGTTCATCACTTTCTTAACCTGTTTATATGTTATTAATGTTTCTTAAGACCGTTTTTTATAACTCAAAAATAAAAGAAGATATATGAAGAAACCTACTCTTGGGAAGTGGCTTAAGAAGTTTACCTTACTATTTCATCTTTTTTCCCAGATAAAAACACATGTGAAATGCGGAATGGCATTATGAGAGCTTGCCTTTTCCCAATATGGGTTGATGGAATAAAAACCTGGATGAATTTTCTATATAGTTTGACGTTACGAAAAAATACTCAATGAAACCCAATCAATACGTCATAACTCAAGGGTACGTAGGAATTAGAAACGTGATCGTCTAACAGTCTTATAAGGATTATCTTGTTGTGAATTTAAGTGGTTTCCTTAGTTAGCAAGTGGACAAGGCGGTGGGCTGTAACGAGCCTCGTGTTTTTTTTTTGTCAAATGTAGAACGACCTAATTGGTTATGTAAGTAGGCTGTATGACTGTATATGTGTAGTTAAAGCAGACCAACCAAATTGATGTTAGAATATCGCTTTTTTTAATTTTTAAGAAGTTAATATAATAAAGAAGAAACACTTTTTTGTATGTCCGTAACTACTAAACTGATTTGATTTTTTTTTTCTCTGTGGGGAAACTACATAATTCCCGAGTGACATAGGCTATATTTTGTCCACGCACGTGTCCATGTGAGGAAAAACAGCCAGTAAAAAATATAATATAAGTATTTTGAAATGGGAGTATCTTAACTAGGGAATTCCAAACAACAACAGACAGCAAATGCTATCGAATGATAGGAAAGCTGAAGCTTAAATAAAAAAATTGCATGATACTATTTGTAGGTCTACTTAATAAAAATGCCTCATTAATTACATAAAGAAATGCGTCCAAAAAAAAATAAGCACAAAACACGGTCACGCAGAACGGATATAAATCTAATAACGACGAGGTTTTTGCACGACACTGAATTTTAGTTTTTGGAGTTCTGTACCCAAAGATTAAAACGGGACCCTGTACTAAGAATTTGCAATCCGTCCGGCTGGTACCAGGCATGTATATCATGAACCGGCTAGGACGCCATCATCACCATCATATCATGAACCGTGCTGGCTAGAAAGCTGACATTTTACAACAAATAATGAAAACTAGAATTAAATACTTACATTTTTCAGGGGGCTCCCATACAACAAAGACAACTTTTTATAGATTATGATACCGAACTTGTTTTTGTTGCTGGGGAGTTTGTTGCGCCACTTCTTTTTCCCAGAAATAACACATAGGAAATGGTTATGTGTAATGGTGATTTGGGGCCTGTCTTAGTGTATTATTATTACAGTTCAAAGAGTGCTGATTTTTATCCTACTTTCATTACATGATTTTGCTTTTGAACCCTACGTGCGCGATTCCAACTCGCACTTGGCCGGTTTTTGTTCTTTTTTACAAATACTCGTTCACTAAAGACCCGGAACGGAGGCTCGCTGCTGCACCGCATTGCATTTTGCGTCACCCACCGTTACGAACGTTAATTTGTTTCATAAGACGTTTAGCTCATTTACTTTATAAATATCTAGTGTTATGTAAACGGTATTTTTCTGTTTGCTGTGTTGCTATTTTTGGGGTTAACTTCCCATTGATATAAGAGCTTAGACTTTTTGAATAAGTAATTTGTTTTGGTTTACCTACTCCACTTTAGGTAAGTACCTACAAATAAGAAATAAAATCTGCACCTTCTTGCTATCAGTAAAGTAAGAATGTTAAGAACACTCAACATCAAATGCATAAGCCTGCAAATTGTTAGAAATCTGATTCAAACTTTGGATAAACAATTCCCCTCCTGTGGGTGCAGTGGGAGTGAGTCTCAGACTCTTACCGACTAAAACTTACCATACTCCTTTTGCAACCCTTTGTGTTAGAGAGAGCCGCAGTTACCTACCTCAAATAATTCCCAATCCTCACATTACTAACTGCAATAAAAAGCTATGAAACAAATTTCGTAACTTCAAGGTTAGTCAAACAATACCAATCTAGATCACATGAGTAATACGCCCACTACCACGCGTGGGCACAATATCCTATAACGATGTGGACAATCCTTACATGAGAGACTATAAGCAACTGGTTCTACCTTTATGGACGGTTTTGGTAAACGGTGAGGTCATTTGAACAATGGACAGGTTGAGCTAGTTTTAAAAGATGGCTGGATTTTTAAGGCGATATGTTGAAAATAAAGACTTAGAATATTTTTATGAAGGCGGTATTTTTTGATCTATAAGAACAGACATTCATATAATGACATACAACATTTATATTTGAACAAAAAGATCTTTGTTTTTTTTTGTGTTTGCTTGGAAAACGTTAAACTCTGGTTTGATCAATTTTTTATTCAAACTCAAAAATATTTTTTATATTTTATTTCAAAATGCCTGTAAAAGCTCTTTCGAAAAGTCAAGCTAGTTGCACGGTTCCATCGATTCCAAGAAGTCTACGCTGGGTAAATACAAAATAAAGATATTCAATCACTTATTTAATTACCTAATCAAGTTATCTATTTTAAAGTGGGTCTTGGTACAGTTTCCATCATTTCCGTTGATCTCCCTCCAAACATGAGTACCTACTTAATATATTGTATAACTTCTCTAATTTAACTTTCGTAGGTCAGTTTACACACAACATCAACTTACGGAGCCAAATTCTAATGCAAATGAAAGTGCGATTAAGGTTTTAATACGTAATTATATTTATTACCATAATTAACATAATTGCAAGTTTAATACCTACAAAATATGAGTAAATATAATAATTTTCCCTTTTATGATTATAGTTATTAGTTAAGCTACTCAAAATAATGTTTTAGTGTTGTGTATCCAAAGGGTAAAACTTGATACCTATCATTAAGACTTCAGTATCCCTCTGTCACGGTTGTGTCTCAAGAACCGTGGCACCCAGACATTAAAATTAAAGATGATATTGTATTTCTGTTGCCACTGTAACAAAAAATACTGAAAACTACAATGAAATAATCTTTTTTTAGGACTTCCATACAGTAGACGTAGATGTATGTACGGAACCCTTTTTGCGCGAGTCTTAATCGCAGGCGAGGCAGCGAGGCCGGTTTTTGTACCTAGTATAGGGATCGCTATTTACATTTTTAAACTATTCCCTGAAACTTCAACAGAGCTGATGAAATTCAGGATACAAGGAATACTTAAAGCAACTTTTTATACGTAGGCAACAGAAAATTAATTCGTGGAAAGAAAAGGTAAACCTTCGGGACCTTATCAGATCTAGAAAATAATAAGCATTTACCTTCAGTTCTAAATACAGTCTAGAAATTCCTTAATCTAGATCTAGACTGAACTGCAAACTACCCGCATAGCGTGACCCCAGTGACGTAGACTCACGTCAGAGAGGTCATTCACCTTAGCGCGGACGCAGAAGGCAATTCGCGCGTTTTTACATCGACGTCATTTTGATTTGCCATTTAAAATGAGTAATTGTTGATTACTTGTTTCTGGTATTTAATTGTGTTGTTTTTTGTATAAAGTAGGAATTGGTAAAAAATGATCATTTTAGTAGAGGTGTGTGAACTCGATAACAAAGGATTAAACATTAGGTACCTATGTTTCAGAGTCATAGAGATTAAATTATAAAATGCACGAATTGTGTCTAAAATAAAGGGTGCTAATGGTGCTAATTGTAATGTGGGAACTAAAGTTTTTCAGTTGTAAATGAGTAGAAGTAAAAATGTGTAATTCAGGAATGGGTAGATATCAAAGAGAAATCTTCTGCAAACAAATAGAGCATACCTAGCATGTTAATTCAAGTTATGTAAAATTGGTGATTCAGTATTAACCAGTGACTCAGTAATACCCATAATAACTTCGAAGACTGATCATAACATAATCACACGTCTATGGTATACAAACGACATCATTAACTTCTTGCTTCACAAACCATAGACCGCGTAACCATACCGCTAATGTGTCCCACCTTCCAACAAAGAGAATTTACACTTTTTCACATACGTTTAATTATGTATTAAGGCTAGTTCTCACATTAGCTATGATCTGCTATAAATGTGTGGGTAACATGCAATGGCCCACTTTCTTTTTTTTATTTGGTCATTTGTTACGAACGCGATTTTTTTTGTTATTGTTTCTTCCAAGGTTGAAAGTTTTAAGATAGTTTATGATTTTTTGTCTAAGTGTGATGTTGTTTCTTTGATCATACTGTCTTTGTTCATATAAACCAAGTACCAACACTTTCTTGGTTCAAAAATGGGGAGGTTCTTTATTTTGAATGGCAGCTCGTTTATTAATAATTAATTATTCTATGTGCAATATTGTATGCCATTTTCTGTTCATTAAATAAAAAATAGGCGTTTCATCAATAAAATAAATCATACCTAAAAATAGATTCTGACGAAAAAAACCTCCTACTTTTTGGGAAGTCAGAGAATAAACCAATAAATATTATAAATCTTTTTTTTTATTACTAAAAATATACCATTCAATCATTTCCTTGGCAACACACGAAAACAATAGTAGAATGTTTTACGATGCGAGAACGAAAACAATAGTAGTTGAACTGAGCCCGGGCAATTCGCAGAACGACCGGCTGATGCGGATACATACCGTGGGAGATTCGGAGAAACCCTCGTTATGTGAGAGGAGTTTTATGAAATATCATTGTTGTCAATGAAATGTTTGCTATGGCGTTTAACTGCCTTTAGAGTTTATGATTCCGCGTTGTTCGTAAAATACTTGACCTGCGAACCTTAAGATTTCGTTATATTGTTTTTAATTTTCTGGAATTTTTGTTACGCTATAGCTTCCGCGAGCGATTTTGCATATGACCTACATACCTAACTCAAAGATTTTTTTTTTGTAGTAGTTTAGGCAGTTCCTGAGATTAGCACCTCCATGCAAAGAAAGAAACTTCAGCAATACATTATTATAATTCTTATACATTTTCATAAGTCAACTTAATGCTGTTTAGAATTCTGATCTAGAAGTTTAACTTTACTTTCTTTAAAGGAATCAGTCATGGACTAGTTGGCAACCACGCAACTTGCCTTTGTCTAGTTTGAGAAAGTCTTTTACTTGAATATATTAAGGTTTGTAGATTTAATAGATAAGAAGGTTTAATTTTGAGTCGTAACCACTAATAATATATTAAGACTATTTTATTAACGTATGGAAAATTAACCTCGCTGTCTACCACGTAAAGTTGTAACTCCCCCGGTACTTATTACACCAAACTTTACAAAAACTTCTCTTTTTACAAAAACTTCTCTTTTTGGGAATCGGCAAAAATAATCCTACGAGAAGCTACCTACGAAACAAAAATACTTATGATTTAACTTTTTACCTAGAGCAACCAAATTACAGCATGATATTTCAAAATGTTGATCTCCACAATTACGTCCTTCTAAGAACATACTGACAAAGTTATTTCTAAGCTTTACAAACTGAGGACGAAACTAAAGACCCCTTTTCCCTCCTTCCAGCTATCCGTCGCTGAAGTGGAACTCCGTGCAGCTGCCGAGGAGCGTGACAAGCTCCTCAATGATGCCAACTACAGCAGTCTACAGAACGACGAGGCTGTCACCAAGGCTCGCCAGGAGAGGGATGAAGCCATGGAGAGGAAGAAGGCTGCTGAGGTAAGACATACATGGTTTTAGAAGATGTGTTTTTCTGTTTAAAGATAACGTAATGGATTGTAGACCTGTATTTAGCCACTTACGCAGGGTGAGAAGTGGTTCTAAATTCTTGATTGTGTTGATGATATGCATGGAATGTGCAACACTACTTACTTTAACTTGTCTCACCTGCCTAGCCTATTCCCAAACTATGTTATCTATCCTGTAACCTATATGACCTTCTTAACCCAGTGACCTGGGCAAACCTATATGATTTTATAGTCGGTCTACCCATACGGCTGTTACTTGGGCACGACCACTTCTAACTGAATATGAATTGATTGATATTAAAGATCTGTGACTAAGGAATGTTTTTGAAAAGTTTAAAAGTAAACGATGTCATCGATGTATGTCTGAATGAAATTAAATGTGTTCTCCAACTCTTCCAGGTGGCTCTAGCGAAGACCCGAGTGGAGCTGATGCAGGCCAACAGTCAACTGTACGAGGCTGTGCGCCAGAAGGTGGACCTTGGCCAGCAGTTGGAGCAGTGGCAGGTATGTCGATAGAGATCAACTCAATAGTGACAACTCTTAGATTGGAAGATTTTCTTGCAAACTTTTTCTTCGATTTTCTTTACGTTGATGGTCCTCCATGGCATATAAGATAGATTGTCACGTGGTTTTCTCCTAAAAGTATCATTTGATGGGTTTAGTGAAGCCGGGATGATTAACGCTCAATCCATCTCTGTGTGATATAAAGGTCGATGATAATAATAAAACCGAACAACCCGATCCTCTTTGATAATGTAGTCAGCAGGCGTTAGAACAGATTAAATCAAACATTTATCGAATACACAAATAAAAAAACTTGTAAAAAGGAAGTAAAAACGAAGGCAAAAATTAAAAGCTTTTTGCGTAAAATTTCGTTCATCTCATGAATCATAACAAGTCTTTATCATTAAGTGTACTTTCAAAAATCAGACACGCTCTACTTACTACGTAATCTTAAATACTGGATCAGATATTATAAAGCGTAGTTTTAAAAGGCGTTAATAATTTAAGAACAAATAAATAAGTGTTATTGAAGTTTAAGGTCAAAATTGTCTTGGATTTTCAGAAAATACTTAAATGAAAGGCACTTTGCTTGTTCTTCTAAAACCAACTACTACAGTGTGAAACTAGGTTCTACAAGGAGTTTCACCTGCGTTCTGGGGGAACTATTTTTGGTACTCAGTTACAAAGCCATAGCCTATGGACCAAATATAATTGAAATCAGTTCAGTGGTTTTGAAGTAGAGTAAGGACTTATCATACTACTCACATCAACGTACCTACATTTAGCAACTTTCATACACATACTTACCGAGACTTATACATTCCAGATGGATATGCAGGAACTCATCGACGAGCAGATGAAGCACAAGCTGACCACGCAGGAGAAGCGAAGGAAGCTTCCAGAACAGCCGCCTCCCACCAGAACCTCTCGACTCCTCGGATTTTTTCACCGGTGATCTGTTGTACCCCACTCTTGGTGCGCCTCTATGAAGCCATAGACCACTCGACCATATCAACTCTCTACCTTATCATCATCAAATATTACCATCCATCAACATTACCAGCTGCCTACAGTTTATTTTTAATACTTTTGTACAAAAATCTTACGTTATCAAAATTTCTTGTGGCGACGGCCATCTTGGCTTACCGTACGGACGCGTCCGCGATCACCGAGTTTTTAGGTTATTTTCTAATTTTATTTTATAAACCGTGTGATTTTTACACTATCGCAGTGATAGTTAGTGTCTTAGTTAGATTGTTTATAATTAGTTTACGTTTAATTTTTAATGTTTTATTGTGTCTTTATAGTTTTTTCACTGTAAAATGGCTGGTAAAATTTGGCATTTGGGCATTCCCATAACCTTGTAAGGCGGATTTAGTACAACAGATTATTTTTATTAGTCGGACGAAAATCCAAGAGATATAAGATCTTTGGTCCGTATCGCGACTAACGAAAAAAATATCAAAACGATTCGATTTGAAACGAAAATTAATAACTAACGTAAAATAAGTCATGTGTAATCCGCCATTTTAATAAGTCAGCCATTTTAAAACTTAACTTACCCATTGCTTTATTTGTAAATAACGTTTTAATAATTGAGATTACCTTACTATGTGTATGTATAGTTGGTAAATATACGTAAATCTTCACTTCAAGTGAGATGTTTGGTGCACTTTATGTGTAAAAATTAGTTTTACCGCCTGATTTTACCACACACGATACGAATTAAGTAGTTTCTTAATTATTTTTATCTTCTTTTGTAAAGAGGTTGAGTAGTACATACAAACCTCCTTGTAGGTAAGTACTTAAAAAAATAAATTTCATGGTCTTGCCCGATAGAAACTCGGCGATAACAAAATTATAATTGGATTTTTCTATTAGAAAAAATCTTAGTTGATAGTGAGCCAAGAGTTTGAAATGATGGGCTGACGGGGCAATATATTCCCGTCAATCATTTGTGACGCCATCTTTAAAAAAATTAAGAGGTCAATTTGAAAAGGACAAGAACCAGTACCTACGCTTAAAAATATTTTAGAACAATTATTTTTCTTGTACTACCCAATCTTTTGAATTAAGTTATTAAAAAGTGGTAAAACAGGCATTTTAGATAAATATGAATTAGATTGCTAAATAATGAAGAACATTTAATAGCCATATTATTTACATTACTTACTAATACTATACAAAATACTGGTAGGCTCCACTGACGTCTGATATCCACATTGGCCGGAGAATGTAAGAAATTTGACAAATTACCTTCGAAATAATACCTTGCAAAACCTGTAGGTGGAGTAAACTTATAAAGTATTAGAAAATGGAGACATTTTTCACATTGTCCGGCTAATGTTGGTATTAACCAGTTATGTAGACGACGATGCATGATCTGGTGGATTTTATTAGAATAATTTTGTGTGTAGTAAATTCACGAATATTAGTAAAATGTCACATTATTTAAATAAATGAATTATATACTTAAATAAATATTTGAATTATTTTGCAATAGTAATTATAGTTGGTACTTAATTGTTCTGTGCCTTAAAAGTACCTGGCCTTGTAAAGTGCCTTTACTATAGTAAAGTCAATTGTATTTATAGTATTACAATAGTGACAGCCTTAAATACGAATACTCAAACGACACTTAATTTTGTCTCAGTCACTCTTACTCAAATAACAGCGACAAAAAGACTTATAAGTAAAAGTTAGTAACATTTGAGTAAGTTGAGTAACGTTTGAGTATTTTGAACATAGGAGATTATACATAAACGGTGGATTTTCACACTGAAATCAATGAAAACAGTTGAAACTTTTAAAATTATTTCAAAATTAAAATGTATCTCAAAAAAAAGGCGGGGAAAAAAATATCTACAGATTTCTTGTCTATGGGTCTTATCTTTTATACGGAAATAAGTCCCACCACAACAATCTACATTTTTTTCTAACTTAGTTATTAAAGAGGGCAATGATTTCCATAACAGAATTTGAAGAAAACTAAAGACCTTTTTACCACTTCTGGAAAAAATATCTTCTTGGTTGCCTTAATTACCAAAGCCGTAATTTTACCGGGAAAAATAATTTTGCCGGGACTTAGCGGAGGTGGTAAACTGGTCATGAAATAAAGCTCTCTTAAAAATGCATTTCATTATGAAATAAATTTAAATATCCGTGGGAAATCTTACCGAATTATTGTACTTAAATAATAGGTTCTCAAGGCTTACAAATAATAATATATAAAATTACATACTTATAGGTACAATATATTTTATAAACATGCTCAAGTGTATAAATAGATTGCTCAGATATATAAATACAAATAATTTATTTGTTTCAATATTTTTGTCATAAATAATACTTCAAATTACTATTATTTATAATATTCTTCAGAGGCCTTAAAGTCATGGTTTAGCCTGAAATAAAATCAAGTTGCCTTATACTATAAAATACTTTTCGAAATGAGCTTTATTTTTTTCAAACTACATTTAAACATCCAATTATTGGCATGGAAACTTTATAAATGTATTAGTTCCAATTATGTAAAGATATCTGTATATTTTTGAAAATTCTGCATTAATTTGAGTCATTGAGTAATTCTTAGTTCCATTAATATCCACTAGGGGCGCTGGTGTCACTATACAAAATCATTTTTTTACTTCTTTTGTAAAATTTGCGTTAATTTTACTTAACAATGCAATAGGATAATGCAAAAGCAATATAAATTACTGTATTTATGTGTACATAGTTGCACGAACAACTTTATTCTTTATGTCATTGCAATAAGGTTAAAAATTACATTAAAAATGTCAACACTAATTCGGAGATATTATTGTACTTACTTAATTTATTTTTAAGACTGAACTAATTATTGTTTTTTAAAATATTGATTTTATAATTTTTTGCTGTATCCGAAATAAATTTTGCAATTCATTGTGTTGTAAGAATTAATAATTGTATTTGTATTTTTAACTTTTAATTTTCTATTTAGCACAAAACACTGTTATGGCGAGTATAACTTCTTAGTCATTCCATTTTTCTATGAATTCTTTGGATTTATTACATTATTTACTATTTATAAACCTATCCAAGGTTTCTCTTAAAAACAGTATCATTTTTAACTTAAAAAAATGATAGGTGATTTTGCTAGAGAGACATTTTTATATCTTATCAGAAATTATACTACTGCTAATTCAAACTAGATAATGTAATAAATCCACAACGGATTACTTTATGTAAATTGATACATATTTTACTACCTGATCCAATCCATCGTTTTATTAGTGCAAGTGTACTAACAATCACATCTTCATAAGTACTTACCTAAAATAATCTTAATTTATAAGATCTTAATAGTGACTAGAAATATCATTATAAATAGTAATTAATTATGTTTATGGAATTAATAAATAAAGAATGAGTTTAAACTGGAATTATGTTTTTATTCCTGACATTGCATGTGCATATTTTTCCTATCCGAGTCGTAACATCGTCAAAAGATGCTTGATCCCATCCAAGCAGGAGGTAACACTACCAAGAGTAGTTAAACTCCATCCTTGAAAAACCAACCTGTAACTAAAATTGAATCTTATTTTTGTGTGTAAATAAAAAAAATAAGCTCAAGAGCGCTCAGTACCTACAGACATTATCTTTGTATCATTTCGGAGTCTCGGTCACTTCTGACAGTGTAATCTAAAATCATGTGCAAAATAGCTAGCCTTACCACTCACTTTTTATCTATACTAATACTAATCGATACTAATATTATAAAGAGGAAAGCTTTGTTTGTTTGTTTGGTTGTAATGGATAAACTCAAAAACTCCTGGACCGATTTTAAATATTCTTTCACCATTAGAAAGCTATATTATCTGCGAGTAACATAGGCTATATTTTATCCCGGTGCGGGCAGTAGCTCCCACGGGACGCGGGTGAAACCGCTGGAAAACGGCTAGTCATTTTATATACCTGTTGTCGGCAGAGGTATAATGGAACCTTACCTCTTAATTCTCACAAAGGCCACTAAGAACATCTAAAAAAGAAGAAGAAACATTTCAAAAATAACGTCAAAAATACCTGAAATGTCAACGTGAACAGCTATCAGAGTTGTGTATTATAAAAATATTTGTTTACTAGACATTTTGCTATTTTTCTTTTATCGTCATGGCGCCCCCTGGTGAACGGAAGCCGAATCAGGTGGAACAGAAAGTGGTGGATCCTGAGGCTGAACTCAGCAATGTCCTCAGAACTGTAAGGAGTTTATCTTGGCTTATATTAACTGCTAGATGATTCCCAGTTGTTTCGGCCATGTCTCGAAGAAGCTTCTTCCTAAACCTAGACAAAAATTAGCTTATAACACTCCCAAATAAAGTAGTTTTCTAATGTGAAATCATTTTCAAAATTGGTTCAGTAGATCTAGAGATTACCTCCTACAAGATCACAGTACCTCTTACACCTCTTCATAATATTATAGTATAAAATCTAGTTTTATGGGAAAACTGTAATTTATTATGATGTTGGATCACCTCAATTTAATTTAATTTACACCCTTACAGTTGCAATCAGCAAAACCTACGAATTTATATTTCTCAAAAAACTCCACATACTTAAATTTCTAGGAAATTACCTTGCATCCAAAACCCTTCCTTACAGTACTTGAAGCTAGCTCCAAAATGTAGTGTGGAGAAGCGAGCCGGTGGAGTTCCTCAGCTAGCTCCTCAAGAGAAGCAGCTCAGCATCCTGGCACATGAACTGCACGAGACTCTGCTCTGTATCAATGTTAGTACGAAAATTGAACATTTAGGTACATGAAACATTTACGGTAAAAAAATCTCTGTAGAAAAGATGTCTAATGATGAATCGTAAGTAACAGAGCAAAACCCCAATCCTATACTTATAAAATTGAGTTACTTGAAAATCTTTGCTAAGACTACTGTTATTCTTCTATTGGGTGCCTCTTCAATTGCGAAGGTTGACTGTCAGCTTTTTTTACTTCTCTCTGTCCTTAGCCAGTCACTACAGCAATAATTTTAAGTCAGAGGCAAATAAAACAACTCTTTTTTCACAGCGAAGCGTAACAAGTTATAAGTTCCACATTCCAGGTTTATTATCATGAGAAAGAAAATTTTAAAGAGTCTAGTTTAAGTCATGGAATTCATCTTTAATTCTTACGTAAATAGGTAGAACATTAGTTACATGCACTTCTCATCATCAGCTCGCCCGAAAAGGCCAGCATGCCGTCCGCGACGCCAACGTGAAGAGTGGAACCCGTTCCTCCATAGTGGAATACGAACAGCTGGAGTCTGAGCTGAGGGATGAGAGGGCCCAGCAGGCTGAACTGGATTGCCTCAACTATCTCGCACAGAAGAATGTGATAGAATTGTCCAAGAAAGTGCCTACTGAAGCCGATGTGAGTAATTATCGTCGCAAGTAAAGGGAAGAAGATGAAGAATTTTTGCTTCAATTTTTTTTTTATTCGGAATTTTTAAAGTTTTAATAATTTGGGGGTTTTTTGATGCAAAATGATCGAATAAATTTTTGGTTTCAATGAAACAAATGATTATATTTTTCAATCTACACTCTTGCTTTTATTTAGACAACCTTTTTAGTTCTTTTCTCAGACGCTAGTTAAAAAAGAGAACATACAAGATAACTTTTTTACCAAAGTAATCGTTTTAGACACTGCTGAGTATGAATCTTTAAATTGTGAAAACCCCTAGCAATAAAACTCTTATAAACCTTATTTGAAGGCGTCTGTTTTTCCTCTAATAAATGCTAGATGTAAATATTCCAGGAACTGGGCATGATAGAGAATGCCAACAATCGGCTCCGACGCATGGAGAACAGACTGGATCTGGCCACCAAGAGGTTCTGTGTCGTCAACGCTGACAACAGAAGAGTCAGGGAAGAAATACATCGACTGCTTGTTGAGAGGTCCGTGGTGATACCCTGATTATTGTATAGGTATTACTTTATGTAGTAACTCTTTTTACCCACGAACGGTACTAGGTAGATATGATGACAGACAAAGCTGAACTTGTAGCAAAAAATTATAATCTTGCGTTGCGTGAGAGACTTCCCGTAGTACCGTAGATTCACTCATCATCATTCTGCAAACGAGGCCTTAAATTGATCCAGCATCAAGCTGATCGTCCACGATTCATCTCAATCAATTTAAGTCCTTAGTTGACCCAAGCTTAAGAGTAAAACTTTGTGTTTGCTACCCAGGAATGGGTTCAACATCCAATGGAACCGCACCATAGGCAAGCTGGTGAAAGGCAAGATGTACCTCATGGATATATTCGAAATAGCCTCCATGGCCTTCGCGGACAGAGACGAGTGCTGTCGCAAATTAGAAGCTTTGAAATGGAAGGGGCTGTTTCAACTTAATAGAGATATTTCTGTACGTATAATCTTATACTTTTTGCTGTAGTAGTCATAATTCGTTTAAGAGGGTTTGGAATGTTAGGTCGAAGCCCAGTGTTCAGACACAAAAAAAATCTTAACTACCTGTCTAAGGTTTAACAGCATTTCTTTACTTCATGATATATAATACTGCAAAGCAAATGAAATGAACCTTTAGTCATGATATTCCTAAACTTATTCACAATATTTAAAGCATTAGTTGCGGTCCCTCATTAAGCTTCCGGAGAACTGTAAATTATTACACTTACAGGAGATGCAAGCATTTGAAAGCGAACTAAATCACCTGGCTAAACTAGAAGAATTCCTACGAGTAAAAGGCTCTCGAAGGATCTGTGAGGCTGATGAGAAAGAGGATATCAAACGCCAAGAGGAAATACAAGCCTGTGAGAAAGATATCGCCAAACATGATGCGTTGCTTGATGAAATATTTGTAAGTGAAAACAATTTCTAATATTTGAGAGTTGAATTTTGAACAATACAACTATGGAGAGGTAGATTATTGAAAATTCGATGTCTTTTACGTTGGCACAAATGTAACTTCATCCAAACTAATATTATAAATGCGAAAGTAACTCTGTCTGTCTGTCTGTCTGTCTGTCTGTCTTTTCTTCACGCCTAAACTACTGAACCGATTTGTGTGAAATTTGGTACAGACATAGTTTGAAACTTGAGAAAGGACATAGGATAGTTTTTATTACAAAAAAAAAAAAAAATATTCCGGACATATAGCGCCATCTATTGGTCAAATCAAAAATCTGCTGGTAGTCACTATTCCACGCGAACGAAGTTGCGGGCAAAAGCTAGTATTTCAATAAAACGGTATTGTTGTAATGACCCAGAAAGACTCTTCAGGACTATCGGATCGAGTACTCGTCTATAGAATTTGATAGCTCGTTCAGGAAATATTTTAAACCTAGATAAGCTAAGTATAAACACTCGAGCAGTTTTAAAACAAATTTCTTTTGTAGAAATACGCCGGTTCCGATAGAGTGGCGACGATCATAAACCGCTTTCAAATGACCGAGATTGAGAACTTCTCATGTTTCATCTTGCTCTGCCAAGTGCTCCAAGAGTCTATTATTATCAGAAGAGAACTGGATATACTCAGGCAAAGGATTTGTGAGTACAAACTTTTTAAGAATTGGTCAGTATCAAGTTGTTTATACCTACCATATTTATTACTTTGGCTAACTTTGACCAGCTATTATGAATAATATCCAGATAAAGTAATTAATTTATCACATTGTCAAGTCAATTTGGGTATCATACATAATGACCAGTGATTATGTATAATATTTATTTAATCACTATGGCTGTAACATTGCAATTATCCTATGTTTACCACCATAATCAGGGTCAATTTGCTACGTTATACGGCGTCTTATTCCCTACTTCCTTCTTGCTGGTTCTCCTCCATGAGACCCGCTCCTTGGATTCCTGCAACTATACTTCGGCCGTTCAGAGAATGCGTTCCTGACACCTATCAGTTAGTCACGACTAGTGATGGGCACAACATAACACTGAGTTCGTTACCGTTCCTTCAAAATGAACCGCCGCATTATTTTAAGATTATTTTCGTTTTAAATTGGCGGAATCATTTGTTTTATATTTTAGTTATTTAAGTGGAAACCAAAAAAAGGTAATATTCATATAATAAAATTGTTTTATTTATTCTTTGTTACAAGTACATTGAATTGAATGTGCGAACAGAATATTAATCAGACTCCGATTTGCTTGAGGAGGTGGTGTCTTCATCATCATCTTCGCCTACATGTATAATTATATTATTATCAATAACAGAATCAATCCTGATATCTCGGTCTAACAAAAGCCGGGTAATCAAATAAAAACAGATCGAAAACACTTGAAAAACGTGGTCTATGCGCACGAAACGACAACGGACGACTGTTTTAGCGTCACAAAATGGCGGCCCATAACGCCATTTGGGGTTACCATTTTTAATCTAAGTATAAAAATGCGGTTTGGTCATAGTTTTATTTTTATTTTTCATAAAAGTTATAATTAAGTCTTATAGTCCATTATTTTCCAATTCTTAAAAAGAAAATCAAAACGTATTATTTTAATATTATAACTGTATAAGAACAGATTACGATACTTGCCTGTTATTTTTAGCACAGCACTACAAAATATAAACCGCTGACATAACCTTGTAATAGCGCAGTATAGATTTAGAAAAATATTGTTTACCAAGTTATTTGACACTCAGTTTGGCACAAAATTATAACATTCATTGATTATTGATATAATAATGTTGTTTTAATGCTCCTCAATTGTTAAAACGGTAAACAACCAGCAAAAATATTTTTATCGTAACTGCAACGCCATTGCAAAGTTACGTCGTCAGTTCAATCGCGACGTGTCAGGAACGCATTCTCTGAATGGCCGAACTATAGCTTAATGTTCCGAAAGAACCTTTATCGGCTTAATAGTTTGACACCAAATGAAACCTTCCTACAGTTGACCAACGCGATATAAACGAAGCCAGAGAAGAGAAGCAAGACAAGAGAATAGCAGAAATGACGAAGAAGTTGGAGGAACTTCGTGCGAGTACTCAACTGAAACAAGAGCTAAACAATGCAGCTGATGCCACTACGGCGAGGGTGCTGAAGGGCATCGATGATCTTGTTAGGTAGACAAGAGTTTTTAACATTTCAAATCATATGTGGTAGCCTTTTTGGCCCTTTTTTTCTAAGATTATTTGTGTAATACTAATTCTAATCGTATGTCTATCCATTGTCTTACTCAAATACCTTTAGCACTCCCAAAAATAGCCCTATTGCTAGTTAAAATAAAAAACTTCAGCCGAAAGAGCGGGCCTAGAGAGTGGGCCTATATGCCTAGGCCCTTTAGAACCCAATAGGCCTTGTCCAGGCCAGATTTCCGAAAATTTTGCTATCAATGAACAAAAGTTTAATTTTTTATTGAATTTTGGATCTTCTAAACGTATTCTTTAGCATAAATCACTACCTACAGAATTATAGAATATCCACATTCCTCACAGATTAGCAAAATGCGACTGCACTCCTCTCCTAGCGCTACTAGGTAACCACAAGGACGTGACCAAATGGAACGTCGCCAAGTTCCTCGGGATTCTGGAGACGGAAGTCAAGGGTCTCATCCAAGTTGTGTATGGCGCTGTTAAGGTTTGTCGTGACCATATATTTTATAGAAGTTTTTATTTATTAAAAGGTACATAATGTCCAACAAAACTATGAACATAGTAATCCTCTCTGGTTCTTTTCTTTTTGATCTATAGCTTTTGGCGTGTGTCAAATTATCTTAGCCATCAGAAATAAACAAAGCCATTTGTAATAAATATGTAGTAAACAATATAACATATATGTGTAACAAGAAAGACACTGAACGATTATAATAATATGACTGCTGATAATATTCGGAAAATAAAAAACGTACGTAGTACCTACTTATTTTTTTGCGAGATTCAATGTTGCCAGACAAAGGCGGCTTGCTTCGTCGTAAGCTTCGTAGCTGCCATTAAGTTAGCCACGAACTTCACACCTATTTACACTAACTTCACCTTGTCTATAGCCCCCAGCTCCGACGCCAAAAGCCCGCAAAGGTCCGCCACCGCCGCCCACGAGTAAACTGGTAGCAGATCCATACGTCGAAATTATAAGACCTAACAGGATTGAAAAGCTAGTGCCTTACCAGCCTTGCGCATAGTAAGTTTATGAAAATAACATTAAAAAAAGACGAGTTTGTTTGTGGATGTTTGCTACTCCTTCACGCTAATGGCTGGACCTTTTTTAGTAAAATTTTTCGTATGTGAGTACCTAACTAAGACTCTGGGTTTACGCGGACTTTTAGCCGAGTGCGGGAAAAGCAGCAAATTGTGTCAAAAACTGAGGGTTTTGATTGCAAACCACGAACACCGTTTTGTTCTTTATGTTGCAAAATAAGGAGTTTAAGACATTTTTGTTATATGGTAAGACATCTTTATACTAATTTTATTTTAATTCTAGTTGCGTGGAGGACTACATAATGAACTTGGTGTTTGAGACGCCAGCGGTGCCAGCTACCAAGGAATACGTTGAATCCATCTTCCATCTCGAAGATATTAACACGAAATTCGAGATCTATACCCTGACAATACCTGCGTAAGTTTTATTGAATATGTAGCTTTAGAAAAACTGATAATAACATAAACTTCTAGGCAATAAACTCGAAATACCTTTTTATTTACAGGAAGCGCCACCCGTACCGAGGAAAGAAAGATTAATATTTGATATTTTTATTTTCTATAACATTTATTAAATGAATCAATATTGCATAATAATTTTATTAAATTAATATAATATTACAACTAAGCTATTCTTATTAAAGTTAAGGTTGTGATATTTTATATTTTGGGCTTACAATTGTATTATTTCTTCTGGAAGCTATGTGGAAGTACTTCTTGTAAAAAGTGATAAATAAAATAGTGATCTTCTGAATTTTATTTTTGTTGTATTTTTTTAACTATAGCTTAATATTTAATTGTTATAAGTGGCACATAGCCTCACGTAAGTCGTTAATTTTAAATTATGGTAGAAATTTAAATTACTAAAGTGGCAACACTACAATTTTTTACCCTATGGCAACATTGATATTAATTTTTTCGGTTGGCAACTCTGCAATGTTAAGGTGTTGTCAGTAGGAAAAAAAGTGCGAAATACCGTGGAAATTCTTCACATTTTTTAATAACTGCTTGCTGACCAAATAAAGAAAAAAAAAATCTTTGTATCAAATACGCGTATGGGCTATTAATTAATTTCTGACCATTTGTCTACAACACTTTTACTTGTAATACATTAATTATTTGTTCTTATTTCGTTAAGTACAAGGAATTACAATGGATGTTGAAATTAGATGAATCATTGTTAATTTAAACTTTTTATCGATCGATCCTTGTATTCGTTAGAAAAAAAAAACATATTTCATCTTAGTGCAAGTCGTTTGATCACATCACATTTTAAGTTTTCCTCACTTTTTTGGGGGAAATTGTCCCTAAAGCTGGCAACAGTGGTGATGTGTTTCCCTTGTTTGTGTGTGAGTGTGATGTCTCCGCCATTGAAATTCATTTTAGCCGAGAATTGAAATAGGTTGTACCTTTTACAAATCGGCAAATATCTTCATAATCTTTCTTCCTTTGCCTGTTCTATTTAGCTATATTCCGTGCACCACAATTATATCCGATGGCAGACAGAGACACAGATGAGTTAAACATCGATAACGTAATAAAAAAATTATTAAAAGGTAAATGTTGATACTGTTTAAAATAAACAAAGTTACAAGTGTTACGCCCTAAACTCAGTGAAATATCAAAAATATGGATGTGAAAAGTGTAAAATGTGTGAATAAGTTGTGTTTTTTACGTGTTGGTGATATGTTTACGTTTGTTTTCAGTTCGGGGCGAAAAGCCTGGAATGAATGTACAGTTAACGGAAATAGAGATCAAAGGGCTATGCTTGAAATCGCGGGAAATATTCTTGTCACAACCGATATTACTTGAATTGGAAGCGCCGCTAAAAATTTGTGGTGAGTACAAAATTGAATGATCATTTCTAACCACTACAGCTACTTTCCAAAGCAACCTACCACTTTCGAAATGATGAAACTGCATATTTAACCGTTTATGTCATTGTTGAACTTTATTAAAGGTTAATGTCGCTCTACATTATTGTTTTGTGAAGGTATTTCATTGAACACCTTCAAAATCACCCTCTTGTTGGTTTTCGAAATTTAAAAGTAGGCTTCTAACCGTTTTCGTTGGACAGGCTTGGGTTTACAATCGTCAATAAAAAGTGTAATCAACTAAAGAAAATATTATTTATTTTGGCACTTTTTGTACATGCTAACATTAGTTCATGTATTCTATAGCATATTTGCAAATTAAAAATGCTAATATCTTCGCTCATTTTCACAGTAGGCATTCAATCTGTCAATGCCTAAACCACAATTCATGATTCAGACTATTTTGTTCACTGCTTAACAGTTACACAATAAAATAGGTTCTTTCTACACATGATTCATTATTTATCTACTTATTTACACTATAGATCAAGGTACTGATTACAAATAGATTATAATCAAGTTTGACAAGGCTTAACAAGCCATGTTTAGTTACAAGCTTCCACTAGGGATTTTACTTATGTCCCGAGGTAACTGCTTCATGTACTTGGATAAAAAGTTACCTTCCTCCATAAATAAATAGTCTATGTAAAAACATGAATTATTGAGATAGGTCTAATGTTTTTAACAGGCTTATAAAAGCTTAACTTGTAATTATGTATGTAAGAAAATCTTGGAATCTTGATTTGATCTACCACCCGGTCTTTGATTAGGATGAAATTTTGCACACGCTCTCAAGTTCTGATAATACGTGACTAGCTAAGAAACATTACAAAAAGAGTGTTTTTTAGTTTTTTTAATTTTGTTAGAAACGAGTTACTAGGACTTATCCCTAAATCTTCACTTAAAATAAATAAATAAATGATTATGGCATAATAGTAAGACAATTCACATGTACTTAAATATTACTAAATCCTCTCAGACTGAAACAAAGGAGCAGCTATCAATAACATTCCACTATTTAAATATCTTATCTACAATGATAAACTGAATGAAAACAGTCATTTCCTTGATATCCGTCACTATTCATTCTTACAAACTGATTTTGTTTTGCTAATCTTAGATTTTCATTATTTTTATGTATTTACTTACAGTGGTTAGTGTGTAGCAAAGGGTGTGCAAGGCTTTTGGGACTTACTACTTTTGGGGCTTTTGGGACTTACTATACTTAAAAATAAGATGAAAACCATCTGGGCACCTTTTGCCTAGGACCAACGGTTCGCCTGAAAATGAGCACTGAAGGTCATTGTAAACAAAGGCAAAGTCGACGGAGCCTCGCTATGCGGGGCTCCTACTTCTGGGTGGTTTAAAAAAAAATAACCACGAAGGGGAAGGGGTCTGCAAGACCCCGCCATCCCCTTCGAACCTAACCTGTCCGAGTCGGGGTTGCCATAGTCGAAGGAGCTCCGCTACGCGGGGCTCCTTGGTCCTAGACAAAAAGTGCCCAGATGGTTTTCGTCTTATTTTTAGGTATTCTATATGATAGAAATGAAAAACTAGGCATTTTCAGAAATTTTCATTTTTTATGAAAAATTTTCTAAGTCCCAAAAGCCTTGCACACCCTTTGCTACACTCCAACCCTTACAGTTAAAGTAAGTATGGCAGGAACATTGCAGATTATCTGTACTATTATAAGAACATACTGAACGGATTTTAAGAATTCTTTCACTGTTCGTAAGCTAGACTATCTCTGGGTAACATAGGCTATATTTCGTTCAGGGATACAGGAAAAAGTTCATTCTCCACCATGGGTGAAACTGCAGGAAACATATAGTAAACAATTATTTAAATGTACATAGAATTAGGTATTTTAACTGTTTACTACAACTGTCTCTACAAATTCTACAAAACAGCAAGTGTAGGGATAACCTAGTTATCTACTAGTGAAAGAATTTCTGGAATCAGTCCAGTTATTTTAGAGATTACTCACAACAAATAAACTTACATCTTTATGATACAAGTATCTAAGTAAATACAAATTATATCTCAAGTACTTTTATCCTCACAAGATGTGACAAACATTTTAGTGGCCATTTTCCTCATCATTTTAATAATATTCAGTAACCTTTTATTTTGCATATAAAACATTAACACTGGGCTTAACTGTAAGAAAATAGGCTGTGCCAACTCCAAATAAAATTGGGATAAGGACAGGAGGTTAGCTTGTGTTGGTTGTGGAAATTGTTCAAAATCACACAAGCGCATGCCCCCGGGGCAGTGAGTATGGCCAACACATCTCAGCCTGGTCTTTCTCTAGCAATTTTTTTACATCTATTAGAATATGCAAAAGATAAGAATTGGATGATAGGTCAAATGAATACATTAACTATTGCCTGTTCCTTTCGTTTTAGTTAAAGAGAATAGCTTTTTTTATGAATCAATTAAAAAAAAGAGAATAGCTTTTTTTATGAATCAATTAAAAAACAGCAACTATAAGCAAAACAAATTCATTTTTGTCAGGAATCATGTCAGTTTTGTCCTAAATTGTCACTCACAGATTTACAAAATATAGTTTTGATAAAATCAGGATGCTCCTACATAATCATCCGTATCACATAATATTTTATTGTTATAGTATTGTTAACAAAATGTCAATATTGTTATGTTATTGAGAGTTTTAATGTTTGTAGTTTTTGTTATCACAATGCTTGTGTATCATGTAGCTAGTTGGTTCTCATAATTTTGTTTGTTATTATGAGCAGTAAGTGAGTAAATATTTTTGAGTCTTGATACTTTTAATACCAAGGGCTGATTGCCTAAGTAACTGGGTTGAGGTCAGATAGGCAGTCGCTCCATGTAAAACACTGGTATTGCATTCAAAACACATAGGCTAGCTAGACAGATGAATAGTTTTAGACAAGTAGACAGAAGTCAGAAAGTCTGACAACCAATCTTCCTTAGTTGATAAAGACTATATAGGCTACTTATTATCTAGGTCCGCCGAGTAGTTTCTAAGGCCCAAATGGAGTTGAACAAAACATACTTACTTCTAGTGTTATGAGATTACCTTCACAAAATCAAATGCCTATATCAGTCACAAGACTCCTAGATTATTACAAAGAAAGATAACATATTATCACATTATATAATACCATTAATCATGTACAAAATAAAGTGTAGTTTGGCTAAGCACGTGCGTATTATATGACGTAACTCTTACGGCTGGTGTGTTGCCAATTTTTAAAAATCCATGCTGTTAATACTGCACTTTCATTGTTTTATGCTGTGTTTTGCCTAAATACTGATTAACTGGCTTTTAGTAACTATTAGTTTATGCACTTATAATATCAAAAATAGGAGATATTCATGTAAATTACTGTTTAGAATAGGTATAAAGCAAGCAAAAATTTTACGCTAAATAATCTGCTAAGACGGGGAAGGCAGAATTTACTTTTTTGTGAGAAAAGTGTCAAAAACAAAAGTCATATACCTATTCAAACTTGGTTGTAAAACAGCATTTTTCGAACATCAAAAAGAATAATAATTTAAACGCCCAACCTATGTTGAGTGTCAGTTATAAGTTCCAATCTGCACATGTACAATTTACTGAAATACGTGCTCCTCTTTTACCGATCTATGTAGACCTTTATAGCAAATATAGCAACATTAAAACGAAATTACGCTGCAATTACTACAAAAATCCCAATTACTAATCCTTCTTTCCTCTCCTAGGCGACATTCACGGCCAATACTACGACTTACTAAGGTTGTTCGAATACGGAGGCTTCCCACCAGAGTCGAACTACCTATTTCTCGGAGACTACGTGGACCGCGGCAAGCAGTCGTTGGAGACGATATGTTTGCTCCTCGCCTACAAGATCAAGTACCCAGAGAACTTCTTCCTTTTACGTGGCAACCATGAGTGTGCTAGCATTAATAGGATTTATGGGTGAGTTCATTTTATTTATAACTTTTTAACCTTTCTTACATAGATGTCCGTTTTTCGTAAAACAACAAATTGATCATGAAAATCCCCAGGATTTTCTTTTGTAATTTTATATTTTGGTGAATTTTGGCCTTTTCCAACCGTTGTGGGTTAGCACTGTTAGCAGCATGAAGGAGTGTCATACTCACTGACTAAAACCCATCATGTTCCTTCTTAAGCCCTTTATGTACTAGGGCCGCGGTAATTTTTCGAACAATCCCGCAGGTGAATTTTGTCCTTGGTCAATACCTAATCTATGACAATGTTGGAATCTTATTTTTATTTTCCTATAGACAAAGAATACAGGTATAAGTCTTAGCTGTCAATTTAAAATGGAATGATTGCCAGCCGGCATGTCACCCGATAAAAACTATTAGTTAGGTACCTACTTACATAAAAAATCTATTTCGCTCGGTTTTGCTTTTTACTATAGCACATTATAAGCAAACTTACTGTTACTAATTTATTATGATTAAAGATACTTAAGTAGATAGATATATGGACACGAAGAACTTGGCTCATATTTGAAAGATGACGCATGCGTATTATAAACGAAGTGGTCTATTACTTCGGAAAGGGTCCCCTTTTTACCTGCGAAATTTTGTCGAGGAAATCGACAAACACCGTGCCTTTTGTGTCCAGGGGTTAACCCAAAATTTCCCTTATAAATGCCCCATTTTCAATCTCACGTAACATACGAAAATTCTATAAAACATATGTACTTTGATGACTCACATTTTGATTCTTTATCGTAATCAAAATTGATATAGTTTATCACTGCAAAGAGTCAAAGTCAAAAATGTTACGCAAATCATACTGCTTCAAACGTCCCATAGTTTATTGAACTCTAGCGTGATACTCCATCATAGACAACAGAAGCCTCTATTGTTGTTTTTTTAAACCATAGATACAAAAGTTTGTATCGCAAACCATTTTAACAGCTGTCTTTTGTGTCATAAATTAGCGTTTTTATGTAAATTAGATTTTAAAAGATTGAATATTCAAGCGTTGTCTACTCTTGAAGAACGGCCAATGTCATTGTATTTAATGAATTATAAATTAGCAAAAGTATGAGTATTGCTTATCTTTTATTCTTCAATGTGACATCAGAAAGTAAATATCTAGCCTGAACTGTGATGTCACAAACGCAATAGTTTCTGACTTAACAGCTCCGTAAAGTCTCATAATCCAGAACTCCAGAAGTATTTCTACATCTTCAAGAAATTAATTTTATCTTCAAAGTTTAATCTACTTTAATTTATTCTTCCTAAGCTCTCCGTGTTATCCTCTTAGGGGAAACGACAAAAGTTAATATTTCTTTATTCAAAGGATTTCAAGTTTAAAAATTAAGATATTAGGTACAAACTATTTTTACATTGAGTACCATAAAACTGTATATTTTGTACGTCGAGGCCTCTACATTAAAAAAGATATATATCACAGGATTTTTAGTAAGAAATGAAATCGAAACATACAAACCACTTTTTCAGAATGTTTAATATCAAGAACGTAGCAACAAAAACCGTAAGAACAACTCACAAAAGTTATGAAACTGTTACGTAAAGAGATTGTGTGTAACGAGATGATATTACCGAAAACAGTAATGAAACCGACTGTCGGTCTCTTGTGTAAATATTTCGGTAACCCACGTAACTTGTTATTTTTGCATGCAACGAAACGTCTTATGCAGTCGTGTTTTATTGCGTACTGCAATTTTTTTTTCTTCTCTCTGGCTGTTAAATCCCTTTCATTTGATGCCAGCGTCCTAGTATTATACATAAATATATTTATGACGATTCTCTGTTGTCTGAGCATTGACAGATTTTTAATACAATAAATAGCTATTGTAATTGCCATTGTAAATTGTCTTTAGTGTCCAAACATATACATACATGCTTATTATATTCAGTCTCATTGTTCACGTACACGAAAACACGCCGAATCTCTTACAATCATTTTCGCGTGAAAGTATAACAAGACATAGGGAATTTCGTCTTGTCAGCGCTATCATGCTAGATTTTCGTGACTAAAATGCTAGATTTACAATCTAATTTCAATTACATAGTGAACGTCTAGGTAGGCGTTTAGAACATTACTTGATCATAATCTGAGTTTGTAAGCCTAATGAGGAGAAATGGTATGCCTAATGTGCTTGTAGATTACGCGTAAATCTAGTCACTGGCCAGCTGTTTTCCATTACCATATACGGCTAAACGTAGCTCTCATTATGTCTAGGTTTTTGCTTGGTTAGTTTCTTTTTGCCGTTTTAGCTGTCGCAGAGTTTGTTCCGCCATTTTTTATTGGGGTGCAAGTAGTAGTAGGCCTGAAAATATAGAGGTAATTGAACGATTTGGGAGATGCAGTAGCAATCTTTTCTCAGTTTTAGAGCAATTATAACATTTATTTTTAGCACACTTAATACACATTTTTAAATAAAAAAATACCACATGGTCACCGATATCGGGCACAGGGTTCGAAGGTACCGGTGATTAGGATCCCGTGGACAGAAACCTCAAAATACACGCCTTGTCAAGAAGCAGTGCTTCTGAATCCGTTCCTTGATATAGCCACATAACGAGAGCCTGACAGAAATTATTATTTGATGTTTCCACCCAGTAATTGTATTTTTATTTATCTGCCAATTAAATAAGTTTAGCAAAGTTATATTCTTCGCTGAACGTCGTCACAGGATGTCTACCCAGTAACTCCAATTGTGTCCTCTTTAATTACATCCTATCCAAAAATAAATGCTTATTTTTGTATTGTGAAACTACCGACAATAACAACTTCCCCTCTTGAGTAGTATTGTCTATAAAATAAATAGTAATAAAAGAAATTGTTCCAGAAATACTCCTATAAGCCGGCTTAATAGGAAACTTGTGATGAGTTTTATGCTCTTATTCTTGTTAGTCTAACATTTTGCTGATAAATAAATGTAAAAAATACATACAATAAGCCTTTACACACGCAATTCACCTTTTTTAACTTCTCCAAGAGCCTAAAAATAAAAGAAATCGGTCGCATATGCATGCAGACAGTCATGGGAAGTGAGCACGCATCCGTTACGCACCGACGACTTTTAAACAAAACCTGATGCCGTCTGTAGTATAGTGTGTGCGTAACCTTATGTGTGAGCTTTAAAAAAGTTAAAGGGTAGAGTCAGACGGTACTCCATTTAGCTTGAATTGAATGTATTTCCTTTAATAGGATTCTGTCAATGTGTGAGTGTGTGTACTTGTAACTTGATTATGTGTGTAGTTTTTCACTCTTGTTGATAGTGCGTCCTGTTTTTGTATCGTATTATTTCTCGTGTCATTTCCAAGTTGACATTATATGAATGTGGATGGATATAGAGTGAGAAAACGACCAAGGAAAAGGTGTGTGTATGGTTTGTGTGAAAGACGATATAGCTGCAAAGGGTGTTACTTGTGAGATGATGTCAGATAAGAAGGTATTGAAGAAGAAGATAAACTGCTTCACCAAGGCCAGTACAGAAGCCAGTACCCATCACTGAAGATAAAAAGGCTGATGATAAAAAGAAAAGGATGAAAACACCGTTGTAAATTAAGTATCAGTTATCAAGTTTTTTAGATCATGCTTTTAGTAAATTGTCATCCAGAGACTTATAGGTAACAGCGAATTTACATTTTCGATTTTATCATCGAACGATTTCCAAAATATCGTTTAAGACGCTATTCTCGCCTCTAATCGTGACGCATATTAAATGGTCACGCTTGCCTAAATCCTTTTAAGTCCGCTGTCAAAGGATAAATGCGTATTAGTAAGCCTGTGTGTTGACATCATCTTTTTATATTTATTTACTTACGGCCTATTAAAATTCCAGCCTCTACCTAATTTGATATGCTTGGTTAGTGTACCTACTGCAAAGAAGTAGTATTTATTTACGGTAAATATGAAATTTTTAATTTGTCCTCGTCTCCATTGTATGTATGTGTAACCAAATTATATAAATATAGTACATATTTTATTTTAAAAGTTAATATGATTTGAAAATGCACAAAGCGCACTCAATTTGAATGCCATTTTAGTTTACATAAACATAAGGATTCTAAAATCACAAGTCTCATCCGTTACTTTTTATTAAATAAACACTAAGGCAAAAGCTTTTATAATGAAAACCCTTGGGCCATATAAAAATATACTTTTTGAACTTACACAGCCTCTGGTAATGTTTTCGTTACAAAAGGTCGCTGAACTTTCGGTTTTTGTTGGTTGTTATTCTATCATTATAAAGGATTGGACAACGCCTCGTTTCATATTGTACGGTTATCATTATGAATTCGTAAATATAGGATGTTTCAGATAAAATGTGCTACGGGCCTTAGGTTTCCTCGAATTTTCCTTCTAGTTTTAGAAACCGTGTATTAAAGTTATTTTCTTCTTCTTTCAATTCTTCTGTTCTGCTCTTTTGGAAGAATTCGGCCTATTTTGGTTTCAAAATGTTTGTTGAGTGAGCTACCTACGAAGTGTGCCGGTTCAGCTACAGCTTCATAAAAATGAATTACAAAAGTACACCCACAAACAAACCTTCGTAATAGAAAATAAGGCTTCAATAAAAAAAACAAATATGAATGAATCAAACGTCCCTCAACCGATAGTAATCAGTAATCACCCTTCAACTCACGTGAGGGTAAACACAGTGACTCACAACTCTGATTCATTGAGCGAGGTTGAGGCAGTCAAGTTTAAGGCGTTTTGATTCGACACTTGATGACAAAGTCAAGTGACCAACATTTTGAAGCTCAATGACCGGAGAATTGCTTGATTGACGAAAAGATGCGAGATACCTATGTGCATATCATGTTGTCACACTCATCGTCATTCTCCTGCCTTTATTTGGGGTTGGGCAAAGCATGCCTTATCTGCCGGCATCTCACAAGTAACAATATTTTCTGGCCTTTACGCATTTCACACAATTCTTCCCTCATTCTTTGCTTGGTGTTATGATACTATCAAAAGTAGTAAAAGTAATGGAAAGACGAGATAGGCCTTAGACAGATTTACCAATCAAATACTGTAGTCATTTAAACTTCTTTGTTTTAATAAACAAGTCTAAAATACTCCTGTATAGTGAGAAGAAAGCTCAGAGAACACAAATCATATTACAAAGGTCGCGGCGAATTTAATTAAAAAACGACGTTATAAAGAATACCTTCTATTCTACCATCTTTTATTCACATAAGAGAATTTCTCCTTAAACTTGAAGTGAGATTTAATCAAATGCCTTTATTACCTATATGAATGATGGTATCGCGAGAAAGGCGCCCGAAAATTACGAGATGTCATGTTCGTTTGATCGAGTACTAAGACCCGAGTGTAATGATTCTGTATGCAAGTATGTCTGACAAAGATTTAGTACATGATTCGAGTTGATCGATGAAGTTGTGTGATGATTTTCTAGCAAGTAACCTGGTAATTGTAAAATATGAACTTGTAGCTGTGTAAAGCAGGAATGACCAGTAAGTCGATCGGGACTATGAAGTTCAGTTGATCGTAGTTGCACTGATCTGTAGTGTTTTCATTTAAGATTTCAAGAGGTATGTAATTGGACAAGTTTTCGTCAGTAAACAGTAGATCTTGGGTCTTATTGAATGAATGTGTATTTGTATCAAGCTAGCCTTATGTTTGTACATACGGAAAAAATAGCAATTTCTCAGACGAGAGGAGAAAATCCATTATGTTTTGCATATTGACAAAGTATTCCTTTCTATATTTCTCTGTTATACTTGTCTTGAATTATGATAAAAATTTGACAATGGCTTACATAAATATTGAACGAACTTACGAAGGTGTAATACCGCCATAACGCGAATATTAAACGCAATTTGCTGTAATATATTCCAATGACGCGCTGTATTATCTAGAGCTAACAGATAAAGCTAGCTAACACGATAATACCATTGATTGATAGGGATTATCTTGACGAATTCTGACAACAATGATGTCATTTTGTATCGTTTATTTTTATATTAGTTGTTTAACTTTATTATATTTGAGAGTAGACGAAAATGATACAAACAATCAATGATACCAACATCATTGTACATTATTGAGCAAAGTCCTCCGTTGCGTCTGCCTGTTTTTAACAAACTCAGAAACCGCTGAAGTGATTTTCACTAAGTGTAGTATTCATTAAGAAGGCTTATTATTTTGTAATTTATAGTTGTGCAAAACCGTTGAGTTGCTACTTTACAAATTATATTATTTACCACAGAATTTAATATAACTGTAAATTGATGTTCAAAAGCTTTAACATTTCAGGGAGCAAACAATTTTATGTGCTCCAAATACCAATCTGCTCAGAATTCATTGAATATTTCGGTTGACCGAATTGAATCATATTATGATCGGAAAAAGTAACGAGCTTTTATTAGAAAATTTCAGTGACGAAATAACATTTATTTTGAGCATCTGAAACTACTACATTTTGGGAAAATATTTCGAAACGGTCTAATAAATATTATATGAACTGTTCGATAGATGATTTATAGTCAGATTCACTCTATGATTTTGTGGATGCCAGCACAAATTCAGGTCATATTCGGTAATAAAATAGATGACCACCTGGAGATATAACAGTTATTATCAGAACATCTTGATTTGCTACTCCACAGTCGTAACTTAATTCCAAATCTTATAAAAATCATCGTGATCACATATAGAAATATAGATTTTCTACCCACGTGTTTAGAGAACGACCACATGCTTGGTCTGTGCCAAAATGTATACGTTTAGGTTCTTCCCCCAATTTGTAATCGTAAGCCTTTACATAAACAGTACAAGTTAATAATATTATAATAAGTAGGAATATGCAGGCTTTGAATATCTGCTTAAATGTCGGTCAACAAGCAGGTTACATTTTGTATCATGCAATAACAACACGATTTCCTAATACAACTTGTTAAACTAGGAAGAAGAATTAAGACTACGTCTACATATTTCAATAATAACATTACAATGAGCAATCATAATAATAAATTCGTTTACAACAATTTCCCGTACGTTGGCACGCTAATATTTGTGTCAATGACTCATGGCCTGCAATCTTACTATTGTATAAAAACACTAGCTTTACCGCGGTTTCACCCGAATCCCGTGGTAACTACTGCCTTATCCCGGGTAGAATATAGCCTATGTTATTCAGGAATAGTCGAGCTTCTCATAGTTGAAAGAATTTGTCAAATCTGTTCAGTAGCTTCAGAGCCTTTAAAGTACAAACAAACAAAAAATGTTTCCTATTTATTACATTGCTATAGATGTAATCACGAAAAAATTGCTTGTAGTTTGAGTCGGTTAAAAATGCGTCCGCGTTTGACCAGGTTTCTTGAAAGTCTTAGGTAATATTAATGAGTTTAAAAATGCTTATTTGATTAAAATGTGGGTCATATATGTATGACAGACGTTGTTTGCATAAATATCGAGATTATAACAGTAGGTAGTACACGCGATTAATATTAACTTATCTAAAAAACCCTATTTTTAAATTCAAAGCGCTGTAAAAATTGTTCAGAATACTCTTACAACAATAAGAATTTATAATAATCTGAAATATTTATCTCGAGAACAGCTCTTAGGCATGCAAAGTAAATAGGGAAAAAACGTTGATCTTGTAGAACGACCTTGTAGACACGTTTCTGAAAATTCACGTTTTCCTCCATTTAATGCTTACTCGTAAAATATTCTTATAATCTAAACTGGCACGGGTAAAGTTCTGCGCAGACGTTCGACTGCGATTTTAATTACCATACCATATATTGCTTGCGGGTTTATCTGATTCTCATTAAAATATCATTAATCAAATCAAACTTTCAGGCCACTTGAAAAAACAACATTTATTTGCAATTATATTTCAACATAATCTTATAGGTATGTAAACCTTACCACACATAGGTTAAGAAAATAACTATTAGAGAAGACTTTTCCCAGCCGTAGAATAAGGCCATCCATCTCCATTCCATACTTCCCGATCTTTCGAACAAGCATTCTCAATTCTCTCTTATTTTTATTAAAACATTGCCCGGGTTAAATGGAAAAGGGTAAACAATGTATGATCCACAGACATTGCTAACACCTTCCAAAAAAATCTTTATGTCCTACAAGTACAAAACATTAGCCAATAAAATCTCTTCTACAAATCTTCAATCGATCAAAAGTCGCAGCCGCAGTTATGCGCCAGCCTTTACAGTCAAATGTTATCTTCCAGTAAACATGTGTCAAACACTATAATAAATTATGTATCGATGAGTCACTGTTTGTATGTTTGTAACCAGTAATGAGGTTTATTGCTTTACTGCATAAGATAATATTTATGAAAAAAAGACTGCTCTACATATATGTAGGTAAACGATTTGACCAGATTCATTTAAATTGTTTTGTCCCCTAGTTCATCAACCTTGGTGCATCTGATGTAGGTATATAGGCCATAAATAGTATGATGTACCATTGAGGAAAATATTGTGAAAACATAATACAATTGTTATTTTGATCATGTTGCACAAATATAGCAATTAACACGTATTCGATTTATTCGTGGCTAAATAACAGCCACACGGGTCGATGGGTCGATCGATCAGACAGTTAACGAGTCCGTGGATCACGGACTGTCTTGAAATGCCGATTTCCTCTGTGGAAAAGATAACTAAATCCGAATTAAGAACCTTACAGCGTTCTAATGTTATCATCTGTTTATTTATTTATGTTGTTCTGGCTAGGTAATTGTCAGATATTGTTAAAACTACAATATGTTCAAATGGCCTGTTCTTTGTCCAACAGATTCTACGACGAATGCAAAAGGAGGTATAACATCAAGTTATGGAAAACATTCACAGACTGCTTCAACTGCTTACCGGTTGCTGCGATAGGTGAGTCTAGATAATAATTTCATTTTTCATATATTATTTATACCAATTAATGTATTATTTAGCAAACAACAATTGTATGGAACTAAACCGATTTTCCTCTACAACCAGGATAAACCATTCATACAATCAACGATGATCATTCGCATATAAACGTGTCTTGAAAATCGATTGCCTACCCTGTCTTTAAACATAACTAGCTATTGTTTATCAGTTGAAAAAAAGTGAGAAAATTGCCTGCTCACTGATCGGTTGCGTACAAAAAATTCGCGTGCGTCTATACGCTTGGTACGCCTATTACGATCACCTATTAAACTTCGTCATTGTAAGTTAGTAGCTACTGCGGTTTCTAAGGGCTAAGCTACATAGCCTTATTGATATCTAGACCGGCCACGGTGCACGTTGTGGCTAGACAACACTGGTGAAAGCGGTGTAGAAGCACTTCTTGGGTCGTAATGGCGTATTTATCTATGTTAGAATGGCTAGACAAAAAAGAGATTGTCAAATTGGGATGTGTTACACGTAAAAATAAATAATTGTTGCATGATTTACGTCATGTTATTACATCTGTGACCTAACGAACATGCAAAATGCTTTTAGCCTCAAGGCAATGGCGTCTTCCTTTATCCTTCTTTCATCACAGTCAAAATTACTACTATAATTTTAAACTATCTTTCTTTAATTAACAACCAGTTTCTTTGCCTCTTGAAATGCCAATACTTGATTCTCTTTTTGTTAAGTATATCAAAACCTTCCCGGATAATTTTTGTCACAAAATTACGTACACGAAATTCGCAAGAATAATGCCAAAAAAGTATGCAAAGAATCCTGTCGCGTTGCTGAGTCGAAAACCGGAATTTGACGCCGTGCCAACGAAACAGTAAAAACTAGGGAAAGTTTTTACGTCACTTTACTTGATTCTCTTTTAAGTATACTTAAATATAATTATATACTAGGATTTATGTGTCTGAAACAGCTCTAAGTAGCACTGAGATAAAAATAACTTAATACGCCCTAAATATCTTTCAGACAAACGATATTGGATTTTGTTATTATCTCATGAATTTTACGAACGTTACGTGTTTACGTATCGATCCTGTTTCGCAATTTCGCACGTTGACGTAATAATTTTATGAAGTCCTAAACTTAGTACATAGTCATTGAATTTGGTATTCAGCAGTCTAGGCTCTCCGACATTTTAATAACGTCGGAACTTTGATTTATTTTTGAAGTCCTTGAAAACGAGCTAGACGTGTCAGTTCAATGTCAAATAAAAATACCTACATAGTAAAAATATCTTAGAAATATCAAATTAATAAAAGTTTTAAACTTAAAATTAAAGTTCATGAGAATTATGGCGCTTCCTGTTGCCCAGGATCTACAAGACAGGAGTAATGTAATAATTAACATTTAAACACAATTGTACAAGAATCCCTTTTTCCCCTGATTTTCAACCCCGACCTTAAGGAACTTCTTCACAGACCAACACGAGAACTTCTGCTCCTTTGCTATACTGATGAACCTTTAAACTCTCAATACTGTCCTCATTACCCGACAGAAAAGGTCAAAGGCAGGGTATTGTTTTAAACTATTACGTCATATGCCTTACCCTACATGTGGCATAGTACATATTTTTAAGGCCGTCCCGTATTTGCATGCCATGTTCAGTTCGGTGATTGATCTAATTAGCCGCTCAGCTGACTGTGAACTTCGCTCGCGATGGACGCCGGATCCAGCTTAAAATCGTTAGTTGGCCATTGTTGGGATTTTTTTGTAATATAAAAAGTGTATTCCACGGATTCCACCCATGTGCTTTTTGGGTCACATGTTATAGAAAGAAATAATCCTGGATAGTTTGTAAGGGTTTGTAAGGGTTTGTACTATTGTGTTTGTAATAATTTTATTAAAAACTTTGCAATATGTTTTTTGTTCGACCTTTAATTGCTAAGAAGGAATTGAGCAATTTGTGCTCTCATTTTAAAAGGTCAGGCATTTAAACAAAAATGTATTTTGAGTCTTTTCAATTTACCTCTAAACGTTTACATGATTGAGTCTGGAATATAATTAGAACTGAAAGTAAATACTTTAAACCTATTCAAACCTAAAATTGTTAACTACAACATGTTGTAAAGTTACGTGCTCGAACCAAAAAGTAGATCCTATTGAGAAGACCGAACAAGACGAAACTAATTCCGAATTTCCAACTTCCAGTATCAGATATTTGCTTCAATTTCGTACCATCTCCCGTATTCCCTGTAACGTATCATCGTTCGTCGTACATGCGTATATCGGTTGACTCGCTCACCGCAACCCGAAGGTCGCGTACACTGACGCTATATTTATCAGATCTGTCTACACACTTTTGATTCTACAGTATAAATAGACGGTATAAGTAGGCATATGGATATGTCGCGATTGAGACACCTGTATCTCTTGGCAGCTGATTAAGATGAAGTGTTGTGTTGACGGCGAGATTATTGGGTAAAATTTGATGCGAAATTTTTCAGTGGTGGATTGAGTAAGATAAATTTTACAGGCCATATAAAAGCCCCTGGTCCACTCAATACCAATGGTTGTCAGGCTTTCTGGCTTCTAACTGACTACCCGATTTGACTGCCAAAGATGTTCAAATCACAGCCGGGATCAAACAATATAACGTGCCTTTCGAAACTCCATTTCATCACAAAGAAATCGTAGTACCTTCACGATTTCTATAGGGTTTTTGGCTGTCGAGTAACTGCAGTGTTTTCATTGAGTAGAAAATTGTCTCCCGATCCCTACGGTATCATACCGAATAAGACCCTAGGTTATAGTAATAAAAAATAGGTACATGATTAATTGCAACACGTCTCATTTTAAAGATGGCATCTTCAACACAATAATGAGGAAAGGGAAACCAGATGAATTAATCACATCTGCCAAAAGATAATGTTTTCAAGCCGCGTATGTATATCTCACGGCCACTGACGAGTAAGAGTGAATAAATTGGCGACCCCGCGTCGGAACTGGTCATAAATAACAAAAGATTTATGTAACCGAACGTGGTTTAACATAATGCAAGAGCTGCTTTTTGGGTGCAGTCTTCGGTTTATAGTGTGAGCGGAATATGGAATGACGTGATAGAAGAGTCTTTCCAATTTATGTAGTCTGTTTGTCAAATAACTTCGCCCTTCCGAAGTTTTTTTAGCGCCTTTTGCATGAGCAGTAATGCTGTTAGTCGATTTTCGGATATGCAAAGTTATTTCACAACAATTGAGTGAATTTGTAGAAAAACGTTTTGGTACTGCAAAAATATTTTGTAAAAATATGTATTAACAACAAGTCAATAGATATTTCATACTTACTGATAAATTTTGAAAATTATAATCGCTAAAGTAATATATCATTCCAATGTTGACCCTATTTCTGAATACCGATACAACTTTGCAATTTACCTAAAACCGTTGGTCTGGAAACTGAATTATGACTACAAACAAATAAATGCGATGCTGTTTGTTTGTTAACTTTCTGAATGGATTATTTGTTTAAAATTTCATTTATCATTAATTATTGAAGCAGAGTAAATAATGTATTTATTTCTACTCGTTTGGTTAATTCTTGAAGGTCATTTGAGGACGCGAAAATAACAGCTAAGTTCTACATGTCCCAAATTTCACACGTCTTGTCATCAATTTACCAAAAAATATAATACTAAATAATATTCACTAGGGAGTTGCAAAAAAGAATCATATTCCTCTCACAGCGGCTGTCACTCTTACATTACCGTTCTACCATTACTTATATTACATCGTATCGTTCCATCTTATTCCACAATTTCCATACTCAAAGAAAAATAGCTAGAAACAGCTAAAAGAAAACTAGATATTGATCGGCAGCATATGTGATGCGAGACTGATGGAATGAATATTTAACAGATTTCTATGCATTTATTTACATCGCAATAAGGTTTTGCACAAGGGAACTGGTCTGCACAGATACTACCGTTAATTGCATATAAATCATAGTAAGAAGATGAACTTTTTGTTAAATAAAATTGATGGAAAAACTGCCAAAGATCAGTGAACTTCAAGTGCCTTTTTTATCGTTTCAATCTTTGATACTATCAGTCGGCCAACTGTCTGGGATTTGCGACAAATATTTTGATTTAAACTGCAAACAACAGATCTACTGAAAATCGCAATAGCCGCTAAATTGACCTAAAATTTAGATCAAAATCCAAATCTACATTTGGAGTCTTTGTTTGCACTCCGGTCCCACAGTTCCATCCGTTCTATATTCCCAACAAAAGCCAGTATTTGCTGACAATGCAATAACGACACGGTTGCCATGGCGACAGCCGTATGCAAAACCACTGCAGTGCAAATTATGAGCCGTATTACCGCCGGCCGTTGACCTCCACCCGAGTTCATAACTGGGTGACGTATTATTAAGAATGCTACATGTCAAAAATGAGACACGTACAAAACTTTTATTTGGGTTAATTAGATCAGAATATGAAATTCGGGGATGTTATTTTTAGGCAGACCCGAATTTCGTACGCAGATTCTCGACGTTCTTGCGTTGTTATAACTGAGTTTTTAAATGGACTGTGTGACTGTATAAACTCACTTCTATATGGACGTTATATGGGCTAGAGTTTTCTTGTCTGAAGCGAATTTCCGATTTTGATTGCGAGCTGGAACTACGGCAAAGTTGTAATTTGATTGCGAAATTGTTGTCGATTGGTTCGTAGCCTCATGTGCATGTAGATAGGCCATTTTGATTCGTTATTAACTTGAATGTCTCGTTAATGGTATTTGAAGCTTCTGTTACCAGCCGTCCTATCTCCCATTAGATTCTCCTGTATATAAAACACGGATGAAATCGGCACATAGTTGATTGTACAAATACGAAAATAAACTATTCTATTAAACGATCGAAATGGTATAATGGTGAAAGAAGTAAAATTCGATGGAAAATGGTCAACAAGTCATCCATTTGTTCCATTCTTAAGAGCTAAGTTTTGGCACAGGTGAACAACAAAGCAATATTTCAGCTTTATCCTTGAAACTTATTCGGTTATATCTGGTATTTATGAAACTTTTATCTTACTATGTAGGAGGCGTGTTACATATTTTGTAACAAAAACTGTTTTGGATTCTTAAGTAGGACCGCAATATTGCCAAAATAAAAAGCCCCTTTTAAATATATTTTTAACGTCAGCATAAATCACGTACGTGGCTTTATTTCATAAGCCATTTGGAAACAGTTGTTACATTATATTGTCATCCTAAAATTTTAAGCTCACAGTCGCGTCAAAATCCATTACAATAATCACTTTTTAATAGCTTGTCTGTGACAACGTTTCACACAGTTACCATAGACAGTGACGCTCCAGATGTCACTAGGTTCCAAAGACAAGACTATGATTATAGTTCGGCCATTCAGAGAATGCGTTCCTGACACGTCGCGATTGAACTGACGACGTAACTTTGCAATGGCGTTGCAGTTACGATAAAAATATTTTTGCTGGTTGTTTACCGTTTTAACAATTGAGGAGCATTAAAACAACATTATTATATCAATAATCAATGAATGTTATAATTTTGTGCCAAACTGAGTGTCAAATAACTTGGTAAACAATATTTTTCTAAATCTATACTGCGCTATTACAAGGTTATGTCAGCGGTTTATATTTTGTAGTGCTGTGCTAAAAATAACAGGCAAGTATCGTAATCTGTTCTTATACAGTTATAATATAAAATAATACGTTTTGATTTTCTTTTTAAGAATTGGAAAATAATGGACTATAAGACTTAATTATAACGTTTATGAAATATAAAAATAAAACTATGACCAAACCGCATTTTTATACTTAGATTAAAAATGGTAACCCCAAATGGCGTTATGGGCCGCCATTTTGTGACGCTAAAACAGTCGTCCGTTGTCGTTTCGTGCGCATAGACCACGTTTTTCAAGTGTTTTCGATCTGTTTTTATTTGATTACCCGGCTTTTGTTAGACCGAGATATCAGGATTGATTCTGTTATTGATAATAATATAATTATACATGTAGGCGAAGATGATGATGAAGACAAGACACCACCTCCTCAAGCAAATCGGAGTCTGATTAATATTCTGTTCGCACATTCAATTCAATGTACTTGTAACAAAGAATAAATAAAACAATTTTATTATATGAATATTACCTTTTTTTGGTTTCCACTTAAATAACTAAAATATAAAACAAATGATTCCGCCAATTTAAAACGAAAATAATCTTAAAATAATGCGGCGGTTCATTTTGAAGGAACGGTAACGAACTCAGTGTTATGTTGTGCCCATCACTAGTCGTGACTAACTGATAGGTGTCAGGAACGCATTCTCTGAACGGCCGAAGTATAATTTATACTCTTTCATAGATAAAGCTATGTCAGACTTTCGGGGACATTAATTTGGCTCCGCATTTAAATGTAGGTTGTAAGCCGGGATTAATTTTCCTCGAACAAAAGATGTTTTGCAAGCCCGGTTTGGGCGCGAAAGCTGTCAATTGATGAGTTCGTCGGAACCCCTGGACTGTGAAGCGTTCTATTGAATTTGGCCTTGTTTGATTGGCGTCGGGTGTCTGCAGCCTATTTTCGAAAGTTTGGTGAGATCAATACTGTTTTGTATAATAGAAATAAATGGGTAGTCCCGAGTAGTAACCGAGGATAGACTCTTTTGAGTTTTCGCGAAGTAGGTTAGGACTTAGTTGATTCTTTGTCAGAAATATTGAGGAGTTTATAGAACGGTCTAGTAATCACACACAATAATTCGATTACCAAAACATGTACCTATGAAATAGAAAGTTAGACTTACAGCACCCTTTTGTGCAGTAGGGTAAGGCCTCAGATTTTTTTTTTGGAAATGGCGTTCAAACATCATTATTCTGTCTCGAATCGTGTTACACAAACCTTTTGCTTACACAAACCTTTATTGCATTGTTGATGTAAACATCAACGAGTATCGATTTACAGTTGTTTTCCTTTGAATAATGTTTTTGTTGAATCGAATCAGTCAATCGAGACGTTTCACTAATTGATGGTATTGCATTACGGAGAATCGATACATGATATGTGATGATGCAAGCGGAAATAACTCGCTATGTCGCAGTATCGATTTCTTAAACTAAATTGCTGCTTTAACTACATAGTAGTGTTAGTATGCTTTATAATCATATATTCCCTCACGACCTATTTATTATATGTTGAAGTTTCTGCCTTTCAATAGTCCATACACTTCAACACATTCTTACACCTTAAGGAACTCTTTCTAATCCCAAAAATATTCGACACCTGCGCCAGGGCTGGTCACGTGCCTCCCTTTCGATTTCCCTTCGTGGTACGCATACAAAACGCCTAACGAACCTCGCAAGTGCTATACAGTAAGCGACCCCAATCTTACGCCAGCCCTGATTGGTCGAAACGATCGTAAATGCCTGGTACAGGGCACATTTTGGTTTAAGGACGCAATTTGAGTGGTCACTTTATTGCTCTTCTCTGGATTAGACATAACTGTTCTTAAAAGCTAAATGGGTCGAGGCAGTTAATCCTATGGCTTTGTGATAAATGAGGAATGTGTTAAGTCTTGTTTTGCTTGCTTTCCTTGAGGATATCTGAGGTCTTCCCACGATTTTGTGGTTAAGGGAAAAATTGTGTTTCTACGTGTTTGTCATCTAAATTATTATTTTTTTTTCAAACTCCATAGAAAGGGTTTTACTTAGTAATGTGGGATAATAGTATTTTCTTTTATAAAAGACACCATTGGATCGATAGTCACGACACGCCCCCGTGTTCACAATCTTTACAATACATAGGAAAAGTGATGTATCACACACAACATTAGTTCGTGACAGTTTCACTAGCTTCTACTGATAAGGAAGAACCTTCACTCAATAGGAAAACCTATTATAATTAGCGAAGAACCGTAGATTTTTCATAACAAAAGATTAAAATAAAATCTCCAAGAATTAATATATCAGACAAGATCATGTTTTTATATAAAACTGGCCTTGTCTTCAATACAACTAACAGAAATATATCAAAGGTCAAACTATGAATTTTTGTCTTAAGAATTGATAGCCATGTTGTGTTTAGTTTAATGTGTGCTTAAGTGCATACTAGTAGTGTATGCACGTGATTCTTGATAAGGAAATAATTTAAAGATAATATCAAGGAACGTACATATTTGATGCTACTCAACCTTGCACTGCATCCTTCCGATTGTATGTGCAGAATATTAATTACATAAACATCACGTTGTTTTTTTCCCAAGTCGTAAAAACAAGAAGAAAACTGTAATGGATTAGGGCATAATGTAAATTACATTATAATAATAATTCAACAACATTATTTGTACGATATGCTTATTCAGCAAAACTGACCATAACATACTTGGAATAACAGATAACATTATTTTTTCTCTGAACTCCACATAAATTCAGTTAGTCCAGCAGTAATACAAAACACTGTTGCCATTTTATGTTACCGAAAAAACTGGTACAAACTACGCGCAACAAAGTTGGTACTCAATTTACAAATTAATTTTCTTTCTACGAACTCTCCTGGGGTTAAGTTTTGCTATTTTCAGTGCCATAACAATTTCTAGGAGCTAATACCTAACAATTTCAGCTAGCAATATCCATTACAGGACAAAGTACTTCAGAGACTGGTCCGATAAATAGTCCTCAGGGATAGTGCTTAATCGCACAACAACCCCTTTAAGTCCAAAATAACCCAATAAAGTTAGATAGTTTCCAAACACAATTTACGTTAAAGCCCTACAAAATTTCTATATTTAATATCATGCTATGATTAAAAGTCCTCGAGACAGGATTGTTTACAACGAATTTTGCAGAATTTTCAAAGGGCAGCGTTTTCAATATTTGACATTAGAAGTCACTCTTCAAGATCAATAAGGGTCGGTCATGATATTGCCCCATTTTATGTTAATATCTGAGCGCTTTATATGTAGATTATATGCTTTATGTAATATGCAATCGCATATTTTACCCTAGAAGCGTAATAAACTAGGTAACGTTATGTGTAATATTTTGAAGACAGATTTACGGGCCATGATCATGGCCTGCATAACCTACGATATACGTCATAAAGGATACATTAATATTGTCGTTAGACAGGATAATCCGTTTAGATTTACCTGCCTATATCTAGGGATTTAGATGATAACGTCATTACGCCTGTATTCCTAGAGGTACAGACAGCTTAATTAACGATGATTAAGATTCAAAACGGTACCAGGAATCTGCATAGCGTAGGTACTGGTCTTAACATATAGGTACAATACCTATATTGATTCTAAATAATGAGGCAGACTTATTAACTGCATAACGAATAGAAGAGGCGATGATATTGGTACTTGAACAAAGATTAGGGAAGAATATAGGTAGATGAAATTTTGTCAATTGTACTGGACGCTTGGAAGGAAGAAGTCTATGCCTAGAAAAGGAACAAAGTAGTTCAAATGACGCAGCCTGGTGATGATCACCTCAGTCAGGACTTAACTTACGTCTATCTTACAATCCTGAACATAAGGCTTACCAAAGCTTATCACATAAGATTAGTAAATTCACCTGTCAGTATTAGTCTAATTCCAACAGCTACACTAGACAAAGCGTATGATTAGTCTGAAACTTAGCCCGGCTTTTAACACGTAATCTAGGTAATGGCTCGTGGATATAAAACGCGAGTATAGGTTGACACCGCTGGCATGTTTACGACTGTAGTTCAAGGTCTGTTTTCTATTACTATGTCGAACGGTGACGCCTATCTTTAGTGGAACTACTATAGGTTTTATTACTTCGTAGATGAAAGGGTATTTATAATGTTGGAGTATAATGTTTTATACATAATAGAATCTTTATAAAGAGGTTTTTTTGTGATGTAAAGATCAGAAAAGTTTTAGGCCTTAGCGAATCTTTGTCCACGTGTATCCAAGAGTGCATTTGCAGTAGTCTCTGTCTATTTAATTTTGTTATCAGATAATATTCTCATCGAAACAATACTCAAGAGTGATATATCAATAGTGTAAAATATTTCGATGATACGACCAAACTTTTATCATTTACAAGTTTTATTTATGCGCCATTGAGAACCACCCAAACTGATTTGTTTTGCGCACCCAATTGTTTCTCACAAGTTATTAACTTGTAATAAATCCGTATCGACTTTGTAGTCACCTCGGTACCCTTCAACTGTACCTAGACTGGATTCCAGACACGCCTGTGGGAACAGACAATCTGACCTAGACTAGCAGACGTTCCCAAAATTTGTTATATAGAAATTAATTTAACCAACGAGTTCTTCATCGCTGTTTGTGGTTTTAGTTCAAAAGCAACGGATGGCTAAATTATTGGTTTTGAAACAGAGTACTAAATACTGTTACAGCCTTTTTTATCATCCCACTGCTGGGCACAGGCCTCCTCTCACACGAGAAGGATTGAGCGTTAATCACTAAATACTAATAATTATTAATTATTATATGGCAACCGGCTAAAATATCAAGTCGAAATAATTGAGATCTTGCAAGTGGTTAAAGACGGCATATGGCAGCTTTCAAGCATTATGTTATTCAAATCATGCAGTTAACCTGAAATAACCGTCATTTCTTCGAGGTTTAAAATAGTCTTCCCCACCCTTGCCGTGCACCAAAACTTAATTTGCGGGATTTCTGTAATACGAATTGTACTATTCCACATCCCACCCAATCCTACCTACAAACAACATTAATTAATCACAAATTGATGTTCTAATATTACTGTTATGGACCATGTGATTAATTCGGGCATTATAAATAATGCCCGGCATAATGCTCGGGCATTAGAATAATGTCTAGCTTTATCGGGCCAAGTGATTAATAACTATCTTAACTTCATTATTTATCACATTGCACGGGCATTATTATATTGCTACATGACAGTTGGGCCATTTGATAATAAAGCTATATTTTAAATTGTGTACCTCAAAATACCATCACAGTGGCAGTTGTTCTAATAAATAAATCCTGTTAGACTTGCTACATATTTTATGATTATTGTTTTAAAATTTATGTTCTATTTTAATTATATTTTCATTTGACTTTTACTAAGAGAAGATGTTAATATGCCAAATATTGAGTCTGATTGCTTAAACTTTTACAGCCTTACTTATAAACGTGAATTAAATAATAAGTAATAATTAAGGTCTGTTTAAGAAAATTCTTACTCATAAACGTTACTTAGTCATGTCTTAACTAACATTTAATCACTACTTAAGACTTTAAGTAGTGATTAGTACAAATATTACTAAGACGGTGATTAGAGATTTTTATAAGTAAGGGGGATAGTTTATTTTGTTTTATAATAATAAGTCATTTCACAAATAAAGTATCTCGACTTAGCGCGTGAGGTTGTCGCCATGTGGAATGTCGACACGGCTGTTATTGTGCCGATTGTCGTTACGGTCAATGGTTTAATAGCCAAGAGCCTCGACCAACACCTCAGGAGGCTCTCATTGGGCGGCTGGATCAAGGGACTGATTCAGAAGGCAGTACTCCTTGATACGGCGCGTATTGTGAGGAGGTTCCTGTCTCTGGGACCCTAACCACCGGTACCTTGGACCCTGTGCCCGATATCGGTGGCCATCTAATTTTAATATTTTTGAATGTTTTTTTATTTTTATAATTTAATATTTAAAAATGTAATGATATGTGGACAAACAAATAAATGAACTACCAGTGCATTTCTATAAAACAAAGTTAAGTTGTAATTTTTTTGTTTTTTTAATTATTTTTAATGTTATATTTTTAATTTATGACTTTCCTTAACTTTTAAATTGCAAAAGCTAGTGGATTTTTAAGGCAGAAGTAAGGCATAATTAATCCAAATCATGAGGCCGATTATTAAAGTGGCTTAATATTTAGTTTATTTTAAGTTAAATGGCAATAGCAATAAAAAAATGAAATTAAATATGTTTGTATTACTTTGCCCAAAAGGTCACGGGCAATATGTATAGTGCCCGGTCAATTTGATTATTTAAATAATTATTATCAAATTGCACTCTCATATTGGGCATTTATCATAATGACCGGGCATTATGTATACTGCCCAATTTATCACTTGGTCCATAACATTACCACAACATCTATTTCTAGCAACAACAACACGCTATTTTCATTAGCTAATATGAACAATACAATACAAGCAATATGAACGATCCGTGTATCAACAGGGGTGTCGTGTTGATTGCAATAACGTTCCGTTCCACACTTGCGCTAATTGAACGCATCTGTTCCGTGCAGGTTCAAGGCCTCTTAAGGTTAGGACAGGCTATTTCGGTACAGCACGTGGTGAGCAGATGTGACGTAGGCACGTGACCCGCAAGGCTATGCGCTTGTTATTTTTAAGAGAATAGTCTTCGTGATATGTGTTTCTAGGAGGAAGATTGCAATTAGAGGATTGAGTTACAGCATCGCACGTCTTCGTCGCTAAAAAGGAACGATTTGTTTTCCTAACGGACAGTATCTTTCATGTTTACTCTATAAGGCTTATGTCAAAAATTTATCCATAAGCAAAATTATTCTTATCTTTTCATGGACATAAAGAATTATTTCCCTAGAGTTGTTGATTGTTCGCCATACAAAAATCTATTCGTATTGCTAGTACGTATACATATTGCTAGCGGCATATACGTATTGCTAGCGGATGGTATCTATGATGTTTACTGATACTCTGTAAGGAGCATATTATGTAAAACCCATAGGAAAAATGTTCGTTTATTTTTATAGACAAAGAGAATTTCTCTAAAGATTTTGATGTTTAAATAGAATATTTTCTCTTGAAATTCGACACACCCACGCGTTTTCGCAGCTCATTCTTAAGGCTTCGCAGTAAAACCTTAGGAAAGAAGCAAATACATTTTTAATTTTGCAAACGAAGTTTGTTTACGGTTTTTATTAAAAAAAACAAAAGGCAACTGTTGCCATAGACAAAGTTTGGTTTGCTCGGCTGTTTGTGCAGAGTTGGTCATTTTGATAACAAAAACTTAGTAGGGAAATGTTTGCCAGATTTCCTCTGGGGAAATAACAATACACCGTTTTTGTACAGTTTCTCTCTTTGAGTTCTAAAAAAAGCATTTCAACTAAAAAGGGTTGTGGAAACGCAAATCGTTGTGATCCCGGTTATTTTAGGATTGCCTGTTCAGAGATGTTTTTGTCATTCGTGAGGTTATTTTTTTAAACGTAGGACTATTTCGATTTCATCATTTAAATGTAAATTTTTGTATTAGTTTCCTTCTTTAATTATAATACAGGCATGGTTATTAATATTGTAGTCATGCGTCATATAATAATATTCCAGGACAATTAGAAAGGTCTTTGCCAACATTAAGATAAGCGATATTAAGTTAAGGAATATAAAGTGCCTACTTGTTGGTACCAAGCTACGTTTCCTTCCCCAACCAAATTCGGGATTTATTATGGAGAATTTCCATGAAAATGTGAGAATTAAACAAATTAGTGATTCACCGGCTAGAATCAAGGGTGATACGATAGTCGGATAGACCCGAAACTTTCCTAATTTTACGTTCTGACCTGAAACTTTTGCGTGGACAATTGAGACAATAGAATTCTCTATGGCACATCCACTAGGTATATTTTAACCAAAAAGTCTGACAGTTGCTCAAAATTTGAGTTTCTCTTGGCTAGGTTCTTGTTATCGTTTATTTCTTTACTATCTTATCGAAAAAAGAATAAAGGAACGAAATAGTGCAGGTGTCCTTATAACAATATAGATAAGTTATGCAGTCAAGTTTATCTCCCAATGTATTATATGGATATTAAATTCCTTTCTCTACTATCAAACAATGTAGGAAAATAAAGAAAGCTAAGCTAAGATGGATTATTTGTAAGATATATTGCTAGAAACGGTATTACTGCTAAGATGACGTATGATGAAGATATATGAAAAGAAAACATACTGCGACTTAGTTATTGAAATATAAGGGCATAATATAGTTTTCCATCAAGTAAATCGTCTGCTCCTTTGCAAAGGCGGGAAACCCTATCTCATGAAAAATTAAATAAACACTGATGTGGTTACTCAAGTAACATTTCTCTGAGACACAAGCGACGTTACATTTTAATTGAAGTGTACAATGTATAACATTAAAACATACATTTAGTTCTGTCATTACGTCTCCCGTCTGGCGTACGCCCAGATGTAAGCAGGTGTAATTCGTTCGTACATTGTATAATCTGCTCTCAGGTAATATTGGCAGACATCTGTTAAGGATGCTGTTTTTTTTCGGGACAGGTGGACACTTTTTATACCGGTACTTTTTACTTGGAACTGGAAATGCAAGTTCTATTTATTATATTGACTACTCAACAATTTTTTGCTGATCATTTTGGCACGAATACTAAGAAATCATCAAGACATGTGGCCCTTATTACACACTTAGTTGTTTCAAAGAACAAAGAATCTTATCTAAGAAGTTCCATCGAAAAGTTATCAGCATTAACGAGTCCATTGTGTGCCAAAATAGTTTCGTATACCACTCTAGTTGTTTCGCCTGACGTTTCAATTAAGCCAGGATCAGGAAGTTGTTTGGCCCCGTACCAACGTCTTCCGCAACTAACGCCTATGTCTGAAACTAATATGGCACCATTGTATAGAACTAGATCATTTAACTAACTGGAGCCGCCATGTGATATGTGACGAATATTTTCAAAGAATTCAGTCAATTTACGCACAGGGGAGTAACATAACAATTAATGATACCTTTTTGATCATTTTGTGAAAATTGACAAATAAAAGCATGCCTTTTCCACACATTTACATGTGAGTATGACCGGCACTCTTGAGGTACCTTTGGCAGATGAGAAGACACGGCAGTGTCGCCTCCAGTTGGTTAAACTATCTAAACTATAAAACTAAATGTGACGTAATCACCCTTACGAGTTGACTATTCGTGTCAACAGCTGACTACAAAAGCTTCACAGTTCACTGAAGAAACACAAAGGAGTACAACTGTCCAACAATCTGATTATGACACTGGATAGAAATGGACATAAACTAGCCTCTTGCAAACCGCACTTGGACAAGAACTGGGTTAGGCTGCTTGATACAGTTGCAACAAAAAGTAGGTTAGACTGTGGTAGATGAGAAATAGGAGAAAATCCAAGTAATTTTTAGAGAGTTTCTTGACATTCAGAAAATGACAAAAATACATAGTATTCTTCAGTTATTTACTGTCTGCAAATAAATCGTTATTTCTATTTTCGTTGTCTTAAGGTTTCGGGAGGCAATATAACTGCAAATTGTATTTATATCCATTACACAACAGATGAGTTATTAAACTTGATATCGTGCGGTTCCAAGTATGACCTTTAGCGAAGATCGTATCAGAAAACAGGAAATTGAATGTCAACATTTCTCCACATCCCGATAGCGAGATGATAAAAATAATCGCTATGTTCAATAACATGTAGACAACTATTTATAAATATCTTTATTTGTGACATATCAATCGTCTTATTAACTCACGTATCGATAAAAATTTACACTCGATTTCAGGTCCAAGTCTTGTCATCGTGCCTTAAAAGTCTAGTATCGATTACATTCGTCTGACTCGCGGTCGTAAAACCTAAAACCGCGGCCCAGTCATATCGACCCATCGATCATCGACCCACGCTGATTACCGATTCACGTGTCTATACCGACGTGCTCCCGTGCGATTCGTGGCCGTGACGTAATTAGTACACTTTTTTGACGTTAGAACAATGAACCTACTGTGGGATGTAGTATTGATATGAAATAATTTAGCTTCGTTGACAGCTGTGTGGGTTTTGTAGATCTGTAGAAGGACGTTGTATAAAAAATAAGTGTTTGATGTTTATGAATGGTTTGCTATATTATGATATTGTTTACAAACAATCGTGTCGTTATAGTGTAGAAATATTTTACGTAGGAATGTATGTTATTACTATTACGTAAGACAGTTCATTATAACAATGGATTAGTCCTCTATTCACAGTCCGTTATAGAATTCCAAACATTTTATACAGTTAATGAAGGTAATTAAATTATAAATTTAAAAAAAACCCCGACCCAAAAAAAGTACGCAATAATTATGACAAAAGGTTAAACACGCCAAACCCTATAAAAAGCAAAAAATAACTTTTAACACTACGTAAACTAAATTTTGTCGTGTCGGGGGACCGCTCTAATTCATTACTTTAGATACGTGTTTTTTTTTAAACGAATGTTGTAATTAGGTAGGTATCATTTGATTTATGTAAGTATTTATGAAGGTAAAAAGCGGTCCCCCGACACGTCAAAATTTAGTTTACGTAGTGTTAAAAGTTATTTTTTGCTTTTTATAGGGTTTGGCGTGTTTAACCTTTTGTCATAATTATTGCGTACTTTTTTTGGGTCGGGGGTTTTTTTAAATTTATAATTTAATTTTATTTCATGCTTTTTAAAGGAGATCCTTAATTTTTCCTTCTTTCATTTAATTTATTTTATCTTAAGATGGGTCGCTATATGCGATCTCGGCCAAAGGAACCTGCTTAACAATCCTCATGACAAATTGGCTCTGGGAGAATTGCACAGATTGAGAAACAATAAAGATTAACCTTTGGACGTTCTAGATTTTCAGCAAAAATATAAATCGGTTTATCCGTTTCATTCCGGCATTTCAGGGTTTCATCCGCCACATCCCATTTCCAGCATCAGGTTCTCGTCAATCAGAAACATGAAGAGAACTCGTCAAGACAAATTCAACGAGCCCAAACTCGATGGGTTTACTAAAAGGCAGTTCAGGGTTACGTCTCCTACCTTCGTGCCCTAACAGCAGACCAGCTCAGTGGTTCCAAAAGACATTAGTGTTTCAAATTTCAGATCCCACATATACTTGCAAGTAAACTGAGCGTGTAACATTCCTATCACATCTAGCAAACGAGCTGATGACCTTGAAGACCTGAACCGATTTCCACCAAACATAGCTAAGAACACTCCCGACTGACATACCTTTTAAACAAAAAAAACCGCATTACAATCGGATCATCCGTTTGGGAGCTACGATGCCACATACACACACACACACACACACACACACACACACACACACACACACACACACACAGACACGTCAAACTTATAACATCCCGTCGTTTTTGCGTCGGGGGTTGGGGGGGAATGGAAAAATGACCGCTGTTTTCGTAGCGAACCCTGAGTATAAAAATATAGCTGCCTCCGAAAAAGGTCGCGGAGCTTGTTAAAAGTATAAAAAGCACCGAATCCTATGTGCTAAACGAGACGAATAAAAATGTGACTGCCCTACTTACGGGGAAAGGTTCCCGAATTTAATAAAGAAATATTAAAATATCGATCACTCCTGTGTTTCGGCGCCCTTATTAATCTCAAAAGCTTTTTGTTTGAGAAGTGTTTTCACGTTTTGATTGGCCCTTCAAGGTAAAGAATCTTCAAATTAAACTTGATATTCGATGCACGAATGTTGTTTTAAACTTTAGGAGCTCTACGCAAACTATGATAGAAAAAGTTAGTTCACTGGCTGAAAATTTTGATCAGAATTTTGCTGTCAGAAAAAGCAAGCTTCAAAATGGATTCTATTTTGTCCTCTGTCTAAAAAATAAGTTCTAAAAAGCGTTTCTTAAAATAGGATACCATTAACAGCATCAAAAGGTCATACGATTATCCATTGTATTATCCATTGTATATTAAATCTTTAAAGAAAATCCCCGTAGTCTAAAACGTCTCAATCTGTAAAGCTTCTATCAAACCATCTGAATGAACTTGCGGTTTGAAAATCCTTACTTACACTGTCGATAAAGACATGATAGTCGCTTTAAAATATGACGTACCCATATCGACTAGAATAAAACTTGATTGAATAAAACTGGAGCTGAATGAATCCTACGACTCGCTGAATCATAATGTCTGTCTATTCCCGAAACTGACACTTGAATGTAAATACATCTTTATTCTGGTCTTGCAACCATAGCCGATAGGCGTCAGACGGTATAATCCAGTGTTGGCCCAACTTGATGCTTTGTAAATAAATAAAGTTGATGATGGTTTGATGTCAGTGGATACTGTCTTACCAAAATAGTTAAGTTTCTGTGAGGTATCATCTGGTTCATAGTAAGTTTCTATCATCAGTCGATTTGGTATTAGAGAAGCATTATCTGCCATTAAATCATCTGAATATGTCAACTAACTGGCCAATGATGTCACTGTATTTTCCTCCTAATAAAAATTAGGCTACATTGTGGTTTATTCGCTAAACTAAAATACACGTCATTAAAGCACATCGGTTTTATAAGCGAGTTTTCAAAAAATATTTTTGATACACTCATCCACTCAATATAAAGTCCTCTCGAATCCATATTCTCAGTCTAAAATCTTAAGTACAAGTACATAACGTTGTCTGTAACGTATAGACACTTTAGTATCGAGAGCCCGCCATTGTTTAACGAGGTCGATATCGTTAACAGGAGAAATATTTACACAAACGCTTTAGTATCTACTGTGAGATATTTGAGTTGTGTGGCCTGTGGGCCTTTGTGTAGATTTCTATGCCTCCTAACCTAACACACATGAGATTTTCGTTGATACACTATTTCAGAATGAGAGTTTTTTTCGTTCATCTGGACAATGGGTTACGTAATTGTGTGATATAAAAACGATAGGACACAATAGATACAAATAAACTATGAGTGGTTATTTTTTCTACGTGGGCGGAGTATATTTCACACGTGTTCTAAAGCAGATTAATTTGACAAAGCCATGAATCTGCATGTACAAGCTTATGATGATAGACTTAAAGATTCACAATCGATATTGAAATCCTAAATCAACCGAATTATCCCAAAACTCTACTAATAGAAGATTCCGCAAGGATTGGTCTTTGAATAATTTAGGAGGCAATTCTCGGAAGGTTTGGAAACACACCTACTGTATTATGTACACTCAGTAATTATGCTCATTAATCTTAAAGTAGGCGGCTTAAATGGATTGAAAAGGGATCCAAAATTTTAGGTAAGTACAGATGCTATCAAAATTAAACTTAAACTTAAAGTAAAAATGCGATACATTTTCATAAAGGTTAAAATATGTCTGTAATGTCTAGAGGTAAAGTTATTACCTTCATCAAACAAGGTTATCCTTCCACAAACCAAAACAAATAGCGACCGTGCTGCATACATAATGTTTTATAACAAACTTGTCTAATTATATCCATACATAATCAAGTGAAACTACAAATATTAAACAGCTCTACTAGAATATTTCGAGCTACAGCCGTCAAAGGAATATATTGAGGACATTTTAACTAAATATACACATATTTGAGTAGACGGGCCGTGTCCTTCAATAAGAATTTTCCACCCTAATTCCCACATGAGTGATATAAAAAGCTGACATGATAAATATGAAATGGGAAGTATGTAGCGGCTCACATATTTTGGGTAAGGACTGCTTAGAAATATAAGTATTTTTGAAACTATTTAGGTTACTTAACATCATACATAACGTAACACCGAAAATGTAAAATCCATGACAAGGTTAGGTTAAAAATCCAACTATATGGATAAATAGATATGTAATTAAAAGTGAAATAAAATTAAAATTAAAGCAAACATGCCATAAACATTTTACCTAAACAGAGCACACTTCTAATTGACAAAGAGTCTAGACGACAGAATGGAGCGTCTTCGCACAGTCTTCAGAATCTAGGTCACATGTCTTGAAAACGAGTCGGCTACTGCAAAACACATCGGAAGGAACGGGTGGAGACGCCCACTCCTCGAAAAACTTCCACCAGGCAGATGGTACAGAAGTTAAATCCTATAAAAATGGAGTAATTTGCTCTCTAGGTCTATCTAGTCATACAGACACTACAAGATCTTGCCTTCTTTTATTGCCATGATAAAACAAATACAGTATTTGCATGAAACGTGCGCTTAGATTTATTGTTATTTATTGTCTGCCGTTATAAGTGCTGGACCTTCTGTCATTCTTTTTTGTGGCGATACCCTCGTGAATAAAAATTTACATATCTTGTGTGCATGACATGGAGTACACCTATGTCTTATTTGCGACGAAGTTGAAGCTTAAAAAGTCAGATTTTTGGTACGGTTTAATTTCTTTATTTGTCTCTACGGATTGAGTAGATCTTGAATCGTATTTTGATTGAGTAGTAAACATCTATGAATGATGTAAGATCCCTTTCAGTGCAGAAGTAAATGTGGTATTATTCTGGCTGCAAATAAAATACGATGATATAGCATTGTTGCAAAATGTTGAGTAGACAATAGAAAAACTTTTGAAACACCGGTGCAGCAAGATTCTGCTTGAAACAGAAGTAAAAGTTCTTGCCAAAGACATTGCACTGTTTTATAAATAGTTTGCATATACATATTTTAACTGAAATAAACACAAAAAAAAACAACGATCCTAAAGCTTAACTTTTTACATTACGCTCACAAAAACTAATAAAAATGAAAAAGCTAGCAAAGGACTCCAGAATGTAATAAATGCTTATGAAAAAGAAAGGCCTTTTTGTTCTTAAAAAGTCTTTACAAAAACCTAATATTAAAGAAAGCAGGTAATCAATTATGAGAAAGCTCTTTTGCGCTGGTGTCCCTGAAACGGTGACGTAAAAGGATGTTTTCTTAAGCCACAGCGCTATTTTTACTTGCCACACTAATTTAGCCAAGAGTAGTTCGTTAAATATGACAGCTAAGCTTCTACTATTTCGCTAATTATTTTTATATGCTAGATCTTGACATCATTTCTTCTTAGTAATATTATTTACCCTCTTGGGTTTTCCTCATCTCAGATGTATGGAATTATATCAAGGTCCAAAGATAATAGAAATGTTTTATGCTGTAATTAAATTCTCCCGAGATTAGGTCTGTGAGTGGCAATAATGTCTTCTATAGTAAAATTATTTTTACCTCTCATAAAGACACATCAGCAAAGGGCAAAGTAAATGGCTTGTAACATCTCCTTCTATTCATTTGGTGCTATCTCCAAACCCACGCACGTTTGCCCAGACGAATCAATATCAAAGCAGACATTTTGAACTTCAAGATTTTTCAGCCAAAGGTAAACTTTCATTGAATTGGAATTTAATTAAATACTAGCAAAACTAATAGTTTCTTCTTCATCAAAGGCCTTTTTGAGTTTGATTGAGAATTTCATTGATTTTTTTAAGTATACTTAGGGCTGTTTGTTCTTATAGTTACTAGGTGTTCCACGCGGTTTCACCCGCGTCCCGGATAAAACATAGGCCATGATCAGCGCAGATAATGTAGCTTCCTAACAGTCATTCAAATCGGTTCAGTAGTTCCGAAGTCTATTCGATTAAAACAATCAGATGTTTCCTATATAATAATATAGTTTCACCGATGCACATCGTGCTCCCATATCTAATGAAGGTTTTGTACTACAATGACAGCTTGACACTATATTGAAGGAACAAACATTACTCATCTTTGTATATCTCTCTGTAAACATCCGAAGGAAATGGCTTTGCTCTTCGTTAATATAGAACTTGTATTATTGTGATAATTGCAGATATTGTTGTTGTTATATTATCCACAGTTTCATTTCCTTCGCTTCTGATGTCATCTTAAGGATAAATAACTCGCTTATTTACTGATGGATCATAATTTGTTTACTATTCTCCTGTATCGAAAGTCCAAGACAGATTTCTTATTCTTCGAATCACTCGAATTCACAGGTTGAATCTTATTTTCCAGTAATATAATTCCAGTTCCAAGTATGATAAATATCTAAAAATGTGTCCTAAAACCTCATTCTTTGATGATATTCATTCACGTTTCTGAGAAGCGTGCTGGATTTTTAGTTTTGATCTCACATCTCTATAAATCCTTTCGAGTATTACACAAGATTTCAAAGCAGAACATGCACGTGCGAACTTCTTATAACCAAATGACTCAGCTCCCGGTAACCATAAATCATACAACTTTAGGGCTGCTTTTAAATTTTCCACAAAACAATAACAGCTGAGCAAGAAATAGCTTCTACGTAGATTTTATATGAGTTTGATCGACCATTTGTCAGGTATCAATCACCACATCTGCTTGGGATACTGACGTTGATATCTTGTAAACCAATGGGGAGACGATCAATGTTTATCACGGAACTGTTTTCTGTATTGAGTTGTAGACAGCTGAAGAGGGATCTCTTGCAGGCTTTAAAAGGGCAACGTATAACTATTGGTATTTCACCACTACTAATGACTACAGAGTCAAATTGATCCAACGCTTTACCTCAATATACAGTAGCAAATATAACATAATTTTATATTATCTCAACACCTACAGCCAAAAACATGTCTGAAGGTTACTCAATCATACCTTTAAACGTTCAGTTATCTTGTTTCTTTGTTATAGAATTCTTTAGTTCGTTAACCTTGAAATTAGTGTTTTGGCATGCTCTACATAATTTGTATTGTTAGCGCTACGTAAGCCTTGTTCTTTACTAAACAAATATGTGTTTTGTAGAAAGGTCGCCCTCGTTGACTGCTATTCACTGAGCAATTAATAACAACGAATCAGAAGCTATTTGGTTCACGGTAATAATTGAAGAGTATTTGGAAATCAATCAACCGTAAACCTTTATCGTCCAATATAACTAAATTACCTTCTGAGGAGTTGAATCGAAATTTCTGATGTAACTTTTGGGCTTCATTGTCAAGTTATGCCCTCTTGAGTACTGCCTTAGTGCGTAAATCAGTTTTATTGTCCATAAAACGTTGGCACGGATTCGTATTTTCTTCCTTTAGAAGCTTTGAGCACTTAGCACTATTTATCTGAATTGATGTTACCTAGACGTTTAGCAAGCAATTTAGTTTCAACTTCTACTACATCGTTACTTAACATCTAGGCTTCACAAAGTTTTGCTAATATTTCATTTCCAATCAAACTTCTTTCATAAAGCATTTCTAATAAACGACTTAGTCAACAAATCAAATTAAGTCCAAGAAGTCCTTGAACTCATAATACCCTGTATTTGAATTCTGAAATTTTCAATGCTGGGACGGATTTCTCAAGGCTTAAATGTTTATCCAGTGATTACTTAGAGATTGGCAATTCATCAAATTCTCTTTAATTTTGAGCTATGCTTACTATTGGAAATTGTTTTAAATGTTCTGTGTGTTGTTGTGTTGCCAACTGAACTTCTATGCGTGTAGATATGTTGACTTGTCACCCTGTGTTCATAATTTCCTTACCCCTTCCTGCAGGGGTCGCCGGGTAAACATCCATTTCCTGCGGTTTAGTGTCATGTTGTATGAATGTCAGGGGCGGTAGGCTTCTCTGGCCTTGGACTACATTCGATTTGTGGTTTTATTACTCGTACGTCCAGAAAGTTCCATCGACTTCACTTTTTGTGGATACGTCGCAATGCAGGGTGAGTTACTGTGTTGTTGATTTTTTTATTTCCTATGGAGATTCGGACTTCTCGGTATGATATATTGCTTGTGTGTTGCTGCCCAAATCGTAACTCAGAATTTTTGATGCCATATTTTCTTTCACTTTTGTATTTCTGCAGGGTTTAAATAAAATAAATCTGCACCCTTTCTTTAGTTGTACGTCCAATTTCTGGTTCCTTGTGCCACAAAGGCAATTTAAAAGGAACTGAAGCATTAAAATAGGTGTATCAGCCAAGACAATATTGTATCTCCAAAGAGCTCGTCTCTCACATACGCACACATAACACGATAAAATAATAAAAACAAAAAATATTGAACGTTGTTATCAAACAGAACACGATCGCGACATGACAACAGCGCCTATCTCTCGAGTGTCATTGTTCAAAGTGCCGGTGAGGGGGCGGTGCCGCACCATGTGCTATGGAGTCCCGCTTCCTCCCCATACCAGTACACGGGTACTGAGCCGGAAATATGCTATTGACTTTAGTAGTAGAATTCACAGACAAGGTTGTAGCTTCAGTAGTAGAGGAAAAAGTTTTACCATTCTTTAGGAAACATTAACAAAGCTTGCAAAAAATTGTTTTATATTCACATATGGCACATAGATTGTTGGATTATATAAAGCAAAAACTAATACCCCTAACTTTCGATAACATTGTTCTTTGTTCTATCTGAACAATCTACTGTTTATTTAACTCTACACACACTGCGTCACGGGATCTTGTTAGACGGACGTATTGCTTCCAAGTACCATTTAAAGTATAGAATAAATATTTCAATATCAAATTAGTATATTATTTCTTTTAATCCCATACCTCCTATAGGTTATGGGCCCAGTGCGAAAAAGAACATTTAGTAGTGAGAACATTCAGTAGTGCGTAGTGACAGTAAAGTGCATAGTTGTAAATAAAAATAAAGTTGTGACAATGGAAAAAGTGAAAAGAAATATTAAGCCTTTTAATGGAGAAAAGTACAGTGTATGGAAATTTAGAATTCGTACACTGCTTTCAGAGTTAAACTTGCTCAGTGTTATTGACGAAGAAATTCCTGGAACGCGATCCGCTGAGTGGGAAAAGAATAATAAGGCAGCCAAAAGTATTATAGTCGAATATTTGGCGGACTCATATCTTAATTATATTAATGAAAATGGGACTGCTCAAGCAGTTTTTAAACATTTTGACGCGATCTATGAAAGGAAAAGTGTAGCAACTCAATTAGCGCTGAGAAAACAATTATTGGGATTAAAATTAAAAGCCGATATACCCTTGATCAAACACTTCTCAACATTTGACGATCTGCTGACAGAATTATCAGCTGCTGGAGCTAAATTAGAGGAAACGGACAAAGTAGCTCATTTATTACTTACTCTCCCGAATACATATGATGGCGTTATCACTGCAATTGAGACACTATCTGAAGAAAATATCACTCTCGGTTTTGTAAAAAACTAGACTATTAGATCACGAAGTAAAATTAAAAAACGAGAGTCGTGATACCAGTTTAAAGATACTCCATGTTGAAGAAAAATATAATAAAAACAGATACAATCGCACAAAACAAAACTATTTGAAGAATACAACATTCAAGAAAACAAACAAACAAAAATTTGTGAAATGTCATTACTGTGGACGCAAAGGACACAAGAAACAGGATTGTTTCTATTTCAAAAGACAGACAAATATACAAAACAATGCCCCAGAAAGGACAAGACAAGTCCAAACTATTGCCCTGCAAGAGGGAACGACCTCGAATTCTTCTTTTTCAGGATTTGCGTTCATGACAAGCGCATACCATTATGAAAAAGACCACTCGACAATTAAATTCCTATTAGATTCAGGAGCGTCTGATCACATCACAAATAGAGATGATCTCTTCACATCGTTTGAATGTTTAAATCCTCCTTTAAAAATTTCAGTAGCTAAAAACAATACATTTATTTCAGCAACTAAAAGGGGAAACATAAATCTTATCAGTCAAACAGGAGTGCAAGGAATACTTACAAATGTATTGTTCTGTGCCGAAGTACCATATAATTTAATATCGGTATCAAAGATGCAGCAAGCAGGATTCACCATAATATTTGATGACAAAGGCACACAAATTACAAAGGAATGTAAAATCATCATGAAAGGTAAGACATTGAATAATCTTATAGTTCTAGAGTTTAAAATACCAATAAAAAAAGGGGAATCCGCTTCCCAAGCATGTTATGTTAATGAAAATAAATATGAATTATGGCATCAACGCCTAGGACATATAAGTAAAACTAAATTCCTGCAGTTAAAATGTCATAATATGATTGATGACTTAGATGAAATAAATACCGTAACTCCAAATGATAAGTTGTGTGAAGCATGCATAAATGGGAAGCAGACTCGCCTGCCTTTTAATAAAGTTAAAGACAAAAGTTACATTAAACGCCCTCTGTTTATTGTGCATTCAGATGTTTGTGGTCCTATAACACCTCCAACAATAGATAACAGAAATTATTTTGTTTTATTTGTTGATGAATACACACATTATTGTGTGGTGTATATGTTAACTTACAAATCAGAAGTGTTTACAGCTTTTAAAGACTATGTCGCTAAAAGTGAGGCTAAATTCAATTTCAAAGTAGTAAATCTTTATAGTGATAACGGTGGTGAATACTTATCCACCGAAATGAAAAACTACTGTAGAGAAAGAGGCATAAGCTATCATTTAACAGTTCCTAGGACCCCACAGTTAAATGGTGTTGCAGAACGTATGGTTCGCACAATAACAGAAAAAGCTCGTGCTATGTTAAATGGCACTAAAGCATCAAAACGTTTTTGGGGAAATGCAGTTTTAACTGCAGTTTATTTAATAAATATTACGCCTACGAAAGCTTTAAGTCAATCAAAGACACCATACGAGATGTGGCATGATAGGAAACCAAGCGTTAAAAATCTCAGAGTTTTCGGTTCAACTGTATATGTTCATAATAAAACCAGTAAAAACAAATTTGACAATAGGTCGTGGAAAGGAATACTGGTAGGTTATGAACCCAATGGTTATAAAGTTTGGAATACAGAATTCGAAAAATATGAAACTGTAAGGGACGTTGTAATTGATGAGACTAATTTTATCGAATCTAGGCCTTCATTACGACCTGAACGGAGTAATAATACATATTCCCAAGACGAAACTGATAATGACTCCGTAACAAAATCAGTGTCTTATAAGTCTCATAGTTCTGGCCCTAAATCAGATAGCTCTCAATCTGATGAATGCAGTACAAGTAAAATTCGAAAAATCGGTAGTCATGAAATACCGAATGAACCTGAAAATGAATCTGAGAGTAGTTTGAAACACAAAAATCAGGATAAACCTGATGAATTTTTAAATTTACGAAGAAGTGAAAGACTGAAAACATGTTCGCGTAAATCATATAATGAAAATGACTATGATGTCTATAGTGCGTTATCCATCACAAGTAATATACCAAAATCATTAAATGAAATTAAATCTCTGAACGATAGGAATCAGTGGGAAAAAGCAGTCAGAGAAGAACTCAATTCTCTTAAGAAAAATAATACATGGACATTAGTACCAAAACCATCAAATAAAAATATTGTAGACTGTAAATGGATATTCACTATTAAAAATGACGTTTCAGGTCAACCTTCAAGATATAAGGCACGTCTTGTCGCTAGAGGTTTCAGTCAAGAATATCTTAGTGATTATAATGAAACATTTGCACCAGTTGCTAGAATAGCAAGCTTTAGATTCTTAATTAGCTACGCAAATCAATATAATTTACTGATTCATCATATGGATGTAAAAACAGCATTTCTAAATGGTACACTAAAGGAAGAAATCTACATGAAAGTTCCTGAAGGTGTAAAATGTAAAGATAATTACGTATGCAAATTAAACAAAGCTCTTTATGGCTTAAAACAATCAGCTAGATGTTGGTACGAAACATTTGAACAATGTCTCAAAGAAATAGGTTTTCAGAACTCCCCAGTAGATAGGTGTATATATATGAAAGGTAAAGGAGACATTTCTAAAAATATTTACGTAATCTTGTACGTCGATGATTTAGTTATAGCATGTGCAGATTTGCAAACAATGAATAATTTCAAAGCATATTTAATGACTAAATTCGAAATGACCGACTTACACGATATCAAATTATTTTTGGGCATTAAAATAGAGAGACACCATGATAAAATTACTTTAGACCAAAGTGCTTACATTAAAACCGTTTTGAATAAATTTAATATGAGTGATTGCAATCCTATAAACACACCGATGGAGCTTAAATTAAACTATGAAGCTCTTAACGCTGATAAGAAGTGTGACGCACCATGCCGTCACCTGATCGGTTGTTTAATGTACATTATGCTTTGTACGCGTCCGGACTTAAGTACATGCGTAAATATTTTAAGTCGGTACACAAATAAGAACAATAAAGAATTGTGGTTATGCTTAAAGCGAGTTTTAAGATATATCAAAGGCACAATTGATTTGAAGTTAACATATACAAGAAATAATTACAATAACATCCTAAGTGGATATGTCGACTCAGATTGGGGTGGCCACGATTGTAATGATAGGAAAAGCACTACTGGATATGTGTTTAAATTATTTGATCAAAATACAATTACATGGTGTACAAAGAGACAAACATCAGTAGCGGTCTCGTCTACTGAATCCGAATATATGGCTTTATATGAAGCTGTTAAAGAAGCATTATGGCTTAAGTCTCTGGCAGAAAGCATAAACTTAAAAATTAATAAGCCCATTATTTTATATGAAGATAATAACGGATGTATTAGCATAGCTAATAATCCAACAAGTCATAAAAGGTCCAAACACATAGATATAAAATATCATTTCTCTAGAGAACAAGTTGAGAAAAATGTAATAAAATTAAATTATATTTCCACAGGTAACCAGTTGGCAGACTTGTTGACAAAACCTTTACCAGTCGTGTCTTTTATAAGACTGAGAAAAGGATTGGGTATAGAATAAGTTTTAATTTAAGTACAATTTCATTATGAAATGGTCTGATCAGGTTTTTCTGGGTTTTCCCTGATCCTGTGCAGCAAATGTTGGACCATTATTGTACAGTTGTCCCAGACCTTACTTGGAAGTATAATATGTTACGTCGTATTTATAAGTTGGTATTCACTTTGTAATGTTGAATTGTAGACTAGATACTGTATAGTAAACTAACGAATGACTAAAAGTTAGGGATTAATTTTTGAGGGGGCGTGTTGGATTATATAAAGCAAAAACTAATACCCCTAACTTTCGATAACATTGTTCTTTGTTCTATCTGAACAATCTACTGTTTATTTAACTCTACACACACTGCGTCACGGGATCTTGTTAGACGGACGTATTGCTTCCAAGTACCATTTAAAGTATAGAATAAATATTTCAATATCAAATTAGTATATTATTTCTTTTAATCCCATACCTCCTATATAGATTTTCTAGTACAGCTACTATACATAAAAGAGTTGTGCCAAACTTGTATCGCTGACCGTACTCTGTTGAATTACGTCATACGCCAGAGCGTGTATCGTAAATTGATTGATTGCCAATGATCTGAGGCATCGTATTTTGCTGTGGGACAATGTACCATCGTACATTATTCTGTCCCGTGCTAAGAGACGAACACAGATTTGGTAAATATAATTGAAAAGTTCGATTTTTTGAGAAAATGGTTTTTTTTACCTACAAAAACACAGGAAATGGAAGCTAATTCTCCTGTTTTTGTAGGCAATTTACCTACTCACAAGGCGGTTTACAAGCTATAACCTAGCAAAAACTTTGTTATGCTAATCTGTTTTCCCGGAGGCAACTCCCGTCCGACTGCCCAAAATCAACGTTATTTTAGTCCATCCCTACATAATATTTAGTCTGAAATCACCAACCCGCATTGAGCAAGCGTGGTGATTAATGCTCAATCCTTCTCCGTGAGAGAGGAGGCCTGTGCCCAGCAGTGGGACGATAAAAAGGCTGTAACTGTAACATAATATTTTATGTAGAGTAGTTCATGATGGTAGGCATATCGTGAAACACACACACGTCACGAGATTGCGCAGTTCTACTACTGTAATTGATTGACAGCCAATGTTCAGAATTATGCTCTGCAGTTCATCGACTCGACGCACAAATAGAACGACGAGGTCCAAATACAACGTTGCATTCAAAGATCGAAAACGACAGATTTGGCCAGAATCGATTCAAGGATATCGATATCCGACATTGCGAAATGATGGGTTCTTATCATGTTTCAATATCTTCTGTTACAATCTTACGTTTATTTTCTGTGGAAAATATTCAGGCGTATTTAATATTCCATGAGGAGATTTGTATTCTGAACGAAAACAGTGGACCGTTAAATAAGTAAACTCGTCTCAGTGTGACGTATGTCTCCCGTTTGAAGTTCAGAACCCCATTCCGCTAAACTCTAAAGCACTTTCCTTTTTATGAAGTTTGACGTTATTGTTGCCACAGATGAAGGATTTATGAAGCAAGCATGCTTTAGTATTGTAATTCAGTGCAGAAGTCTCAAAGAGTAAAAATCTTGACTAAATATGTGTGAAAACTAGCAATGATTTACAACAAAAATCGAATTACAAAGTCACCACTCATCTAACAATTTTCGGAACACCCCAAAGAAGCTAAATTGGACACAACATTAACCTTAATTAGTCACTAAGACCCTTAACAGTCCCAGAATACAGAAATAGTAACTGCTTACCTTTACTGTACCACTGTGGCTTATTTTCACGTAACAGCCTTATGAATATGTGAACGTAGACCCCAAATGTGTTTGTGGCTTCATCCGTTTTGTTTCACACTACGTCAAGGGAGCTTGTTTGAAATGTGTGTCTAAAATAACCTACCTGCCTTCGTTTGTGCATATGTCCTGTGAATTGAGGATAGGTGGAACTTTAATTAATTTGGCTAAAGACTAAAGTTGTAAAGCCAGAAGTCTCGTTTCAAACAACTGCTGTTTTACTGTCTGGTCTGAATAGGATACGTTCGATAGATTTGCTTCTACATTTACTACAGCTACATATATTTAATGTTAATATTGTAGTCATGATAAAATCACCACACCTACTCATAATCCGCTCATTTAGAACGGAAGGCAATGTCGTTTTGTTTATTACAAGTTTATAACACAAAACAACAAATATCAGTCAAGAATCACCAAACATGGATTCTAACAAATCCATTCAACACAAATAAAAAAGATAACCCAATGATACAGTGACGTATTGTAAAACTACGATAGATGCGCGCACGCGGATCGATTGTAGTTCGCGTGCTCCGACACGTGGTCGGCGCCTACGCATTACCATACAATATACACTCCCTGATCAATTGAAGCGCATCTCACATTGAATAGACGTTGACAAATCGACGAATTCCTCTGCTTTTGAAGGATTGTTAAGGGGAATTTGATGGGTAAGAAAAAGTTGGGAATATTTTTGTTTTTATTTCAAAATCTTCCAATCTGACATCATCATATTAAAAGAACTGTGGCTCCTTAAATAACCTTGTCTTAGCTAATTGTTACAGCTATTATAGTTCGGCCATTCAGAGAATGCGTTCCTGACACGTCGCGATTGAACTGACGACGTAACTTTGCAATGGCGTTGCAGTTACGATAAAAATATTTTTGCTGGTTGTTTACCGTTTTAACAATTGAGGAGCATTAAAACAACATTATTATATCAATAATCAATGAATGTAGTTACGTCGTCAGTTCAATCGCGACGTGTCAGGAACGCATTCTCTGAATGGCCGAACTATAATAAGTGTAGCTCAGTTTAAAAAATGATTCATTTCAGTTGTGCTAAGTAAATATAGCAATTAGTTGCGACTAGACATCGTTGTTCACGTGTTGTTTTACATGTGAGAAGTCAGTTTATGACATAATGTAGAGGTCACGCCTGACGCCTCTTTAGCTCTTCAAACGGTCACTTTAAGCCAAAGTAACTGTACTTTAATGGGATACTTAAGTGGTATCAAATGTGCTAGAGCCCTCGGGCGAGTAGGTTGAACATGTGAGAACTTTAATAAGTACTGAAACGTTTTAGCCTGCTAAAAGCCACTCTGTAATGCGATACATTTTAATGCAAAATGTGGAACTTAACAGCTCGTATGTGCTACACTTATAAATATGCTGAAATTGAAATGACATGGGTATAAAATAAATCCATTTAAATAAGTAAAAATGTCTTGTCTCCAATAATTTTTCTTGACAGTAATATTGTAAAATTAATTCACAACTCAAGTAACAATTAATGCGACTCCAAACTTTTCCAGAACTGTCCAACAGTAATTTGACAGCCAGGACATTGACTCGGTAACTTCGAGACCCATTAATTAACTAGCAAGGCACTAAACCGTACTAACGTTACAGTAATCCGTTATTTACGAGACGAGAACTTTTGACACACGTAAACACGTTTTTATCAAATTCATTTCGCGTGAGCAGCGATGGTAGAGATTTGGCACGTAGCCAGAAAACTGCGATAGCGTAATCGTATTTAAAAGTTGTTCTAGCAGTTTTTTCTTCGTTACTAACTGTTACGCCAAATCCTAATAAAGACTGATAGAAGACATGCTCTCTTTTAGGATCTCAAAGCTTGCGCGTGATCATAAACTCGTATACTATTATCAAACAACCTTTTCTCAAAATATAAACAGAACTTGCTACCCCTCTTTCCTTCACTTGCCCCAAATTACTGTCTGATACTAGTACGTTTACGGCAGAATTTAAGCCGAAATCTGCGTCGAATGTCACGCAATTTTCGGGCACACTATTGATCTTCTGTGTGTAGGTGTGAAACGTGCACGTTCGTACGAGAATCTGCGATAATTACCTTGAACCACTACATCATTCGTTTAGCGCAGTGGTTCTCAAACTTATTTTGTCCACTGCCCACTATGAGAATAAACATTGTTTTAGCGCCCCCATTTTTTATGGTTCCATACCCAAAGGGTAAAACGGGACCCTATTGTTTTCGCTCCTCTGTCCGTCTGTCACCAGGCTGTATCTCATGAACCGTGATAGTTAGAGAGTTGAAATTTTCACGGATGATGTATTTCTGTTGCCGCTATAACAACAAATACTGAAAACTATTTTAAAATAAATATTTTGTGGGGCTCCCATACAACAAACATAATTTTTTTTGCTCATTTTTGCTCTAGTATGGAACCCCTCGTGCGCGAGTCCGACTCGCACTTGGCCGATTTTTCACCTATTTAAAAACCACTATAACTTCTTCGAAAGTGTGTCTGTTGCCTTTTTATTTGTTTGTTTGTGTCTACTTTAATTACGAAACGGAGCGACCGATTGACATTGACATGATTTTCATTTTTTCTATATTCAATAAAATAGGACAGATATATGAATTACGCGGAGAGAAATCTACAACCGAATTTGATCTTTTAATTCATTTTAATTGATGTTCACAAGTTGTTGTTGAGAGTCGAAAGCTCATGCAGTCGTGGTCTAATAGGCCTAGCTAAATAAAATTACAAATCAGCCCCCAGGCCTCTACACAACGCCCCCATTTTCTTTCTGGGTCTCTTACCGCCCCCCTTGAGACCTGCAGCACCCACAAGGGGGCGTTATCGCCCACTTTGGGAAAGACTGGTTTAGCATCTGTCGTGTTGTTACTGAATACAAAACTTTGGTCCCTTGCCATTGCGTAAATTCATTGACAATGTTGATGCCTTTGATTACGCCTCCAAAGATTCTTCCGTCCCTTTTCACTTTTAATAATCTTATCGCGTTGAGCCCACCCGGAATTTTAAGTGCCTCAAGTCTTTGTAAGACGAGGCCATCAATTTTGTGATATTGCATATTCGATTTTATTCATGAAATTTTACATGTCATGGATGGACTAAACTTCTGAAATGCAATAAACTAAACGCCTTATATCTTATGCGACAACATTCTCATGCATGTATGTATAGTTTAGCATTCCCTAAAGTGTTATTGTCTATACACATACAATTTATATACAAGACCGGCTTCCATCTTCCCACCGTTATATCGTTCCTAATTTATTTAAACTACTCCCTCACTCTAGCAAAATGGGTTCTATATTTAGAGCAAACTCTGTATAACAACTCCCAGGTTACATCTTAATGAATTTAGCACTTCTAGGGAGATACACCTAAGTCCTTGGTAATTTTCATGAGTTACATTCATGTTTATGTAGAATATTACTATGAAGTTTAGTTTCCGTCTAGTTTGAAACTTGCGGCAAAATATAACCGAACTGTTCAATATCTGTCTTTGGTAGTCTGCTTTACAAATGTATGATTCTCAATATTTTTAATGAAACTTGCAAGTATTAAACCGGTGATTCATGTGTACATTATGCTTTAAAAGCCGTGGCATTGAGGCGGGGGAGGTGATAAATGGCTTACGGTACGGTTTCATGTAGTCTTCCGTCTTCCCCCTATGGTATTAACGTTGCAAGTTGTATATTACTCGCTACACTTCATACGGCTCAGCCAAATGTTTGAACACAACCTAGTTGTTGCGTAACTACTTGTAACTTTAACTAGGAGCACATTTGAAGGTTAAAAACCTAAGGTTAACAGGATTTTTGCTGAATCTAGTGTTTATTTAGGCTCGCGAAGCACCCAATCAAGACTCATCCGCTCCAATTTCCCGAAGAGCCTCCCAGCTCCTACGTTATTGCGTACAAAACAATTCACAGAGCAAACGATCACAAATTGTTCATTGATTTTCAATTCTGTACCCAAATTGGAAACTTATTTCCATTTATTACATGTAATGAAATGCTAAGTCTGGGCACGAAACAATTTTTCGTTCCGAATTCAATTTTGTCTCTTCTTTATAATATTTTTCGTATTACGACCTAGTCTTTGTAAATTTCAGCGATTTATTAAGTCCTTTTGTCCAAACATAAAGGTCTGAAAAGGTATTCACCAGATATTTATTCAAGTGAAAACCATCCCTTCTAATCAAAAAGGGCATTTCAAGCAAAACGCTGTTTTCTACAACTAATTGGGTGTCTCTTATTAGGTAAGGTTAATTATCAAGGTGACCTGGGACTGTATTGAATTTTCAACGTCCTTCACTTCGTCTCGGCTTTAAACGAGCAGATAGTCTCGACGTTATAAAAACACTTGAAACTGTTACAAAATTAGAATCAAATAACTCTTTCACCTGGTCAATGTCACACGTAAAAAAGGAAATTTATAAAAAGGTAGACTGGCAGAATGTCTTCCTTATTTAAATAAGTAGATGTTAAAATATCCAGACATCAGGCGACCACTATAATGGCTTCGAGAAATTGCAAAGCACTAGACAATAGAATTTTTCCAGAAGCTCAATTGCATAGTAAATTAATTAAACATGGATGCATTGTCGTGTGGATGTTTGGCGCCGTCTCGCCGTCGATACCGATAACCCTTAATTACATACATTACGTTATGTGTATTATTTCTCGATAACTCCTTACTATCGAAATTGTCTAAAGAAACAAATGGATGACGTCAAAACGTTGTATCACAGACTTCTTTATCAGTAAAGGTCATGATTTTCGTGAGTCTCAAGAAAATACCGATTTGATGAAAAGGTTATGTGATTGTATAAGGGAACCTTTAAAAAACTCTGCTCCATAAAATAGTTTCTAAAGTGAAATTTGTAAAATATACTTTTTTAACTAAACTGATCCATATTTACGTCAGTACCTCCCAAAGTCCCAATACGGCAACGGTATCTACAGAGATGTTATTTATTGAAGAACTTACTTTCAAACTCCGGTGTCGACGCCCTCACTCCGTCTTCTCATGAATCATAATATTCGCATAATCGATCCTCACGAGCTTCGCGTACAAAGCTTGCAAAAATAATATCTGTATGTTCTTTTTAATAAAAACTTTTATCTCGCGACTGGTATTTATTGTGAGGTTAAAATGAAAGTTCAGCATAGCACTTTGTATTTTTCAAACTTTTATTTTATGCTAAAACCAAAACTTCTATACTCGGCTACAGATCTTGCGTTGAACATGACGCGGGTAGGGTACTATCTTACTAACGTGTTAGAATTGGCCACCAGTTTCACAGAATACAGATGAATACCAATGTGTAGTTTATATGTGGCGCCTGGCCTATCTGACCTCCAGAACCCAGATACGGGGTGACACGATACCCCCAAGCAAGAGTTGTCAGTCTTTCGGATTCGACCTTCATCTATCGACCCGTGCCGCTGTTACTAACCGACCAGCTACATATATCATGTCTCTTGCTTTTTTTTACATTCTTCATATCAAACGTCTAACTATTTATTAACATATTTATCTAATGATATCATAGACTAATGATGGAATTTCGGCATTAGCCCATTATACACAAGTACCTTATGTCAAATGTCTATCTTCAGTAGGCAAATCAACAGATAATACGTTATTGAAATCCGCCGTAAATTGTACTTTTTGTGGAGAAAATGCAAATGACTAAACTTTATCCCTTGTTACAGTTGACGAGAAGATATTCTGCTGCCATGGCGGTCTATCCCCCGATCTGCAGGCGATGGAACAGATCCGGCGGATCATGAGGCCCACTGACGTGCCCGACCAGGGCTTGCTCTGTGACCTGCTGTGGTCAGACCCTGACAAGGACACTGCCGGCTGGGGCGAGAACGATCGTGGTGTCAGCTTTACATTCGGAACTGAGGTGAGAGAACATTTTGACTTTTCAGCTATAATTTTAGAAGAACATAAGAAACGATGTTGTCTATTCCTGTAGAAGGGAATGTTTCCTATCGTATTCGTAAGCTGGTGGTAATAAAAAGCTGGTGTAGCTGTATAGCTGTATGGATTCCTCTTAGCAATATGTACCTACGTATGTTTCCCAAGAAGGTCCTTGCTCCGGGACGAAAGTAAAAGAAACGTTTAAAGTTTAAATAACTTCAATATTCACAATGCTAGTGGTGCAGCACGACAGACGAATATTCCAGCTCAGTAATTAGTACTGAAGCTACACGTGCCAAGAAAAATCTTGCTCCGTATTTCGCCCGAGATGCAGTAAACGCTTTGCCAAATTGAGGTAAGCTTAACGTGACTCACGTCCACGTTTGGCAAGGGAAATGAGTTTTATTGCTGAGACTTTAAAGGTAATGCTCAAATAGTTGATACGGTTCGGTAGTGCAGTTTTTTGGACATATGTAGCAAAAACATGGACGAATGGATTAGGTTTCAATTCTGCTTTTTAAGCTGTATTTCAAATGGTGGAGATTCGCCATATGCATATTACTACAAAATAAAATACCAAAAACATTCTAGGGCTTTCGAAGACAAATAAACAGGGTCTTAGCTCCAAAAGTCCTTGTTGTTCTCTCCCACTAATTACTCAGCATTTAAAAGTACAAATAAACAGCCCCATATCTTAATCACACACGACCGATACAAACAAGCTCAAAAGGTTGATCTCGTGGTACGTTCAGGACTGACGGAGCCGTTATCATCGTATGCGCTTCGGAACAAACTCGTCCGCGTGGCTGACCTCTGTGCAGTTATCGCGTCTGGCTGATTATAATGTTTGTGCTAGATATGGTAGGAGGCTGGTGTAGCACGTGCTGCTGATACCTGAGATAGGGGATTGCGATCATGGGTAATATGAAGTTGTTTGTGAAATAAAACTAGAAACATTTATTTGGGTGATCAGCAGTAGGATTACCATAGGCTAGTCGTTTTTAAACAAAGAATGTACAGACATGTTCTATGTTAGATCGTCCGATTCTTCTTAATCAAAAATATATAAATGTGCATGCTGTGGCCTCCTATAAGCGAAGGAGCACTCATAAGAGGACCCTGTCATTAATTTGTAAACTGCCTGTGTATTCTTTGTATGAAGTTCTAAATAAAACCGTAAATACTAGGATATTACGTTTCTTAACTTTAAATACTTAAGGTACTGGTAAAGAGAGGTATACCATGCATTTATCAAGACCTCCAGAAAAGTAACGTATTCAACATTACCAAGCACCATACAAGAATTATTCAGGGATACAGATATTTTCTTAACACCCCTTTAACAAGCTAATGTATATATCCCACACCTGTATTAAAATGTTCTTATATCTCCTCCGTAGGTGGTAGGCAAGTTCCTGTCGAAGCACGAGTTCGACCTGATCTGCCGCGCGCACCAGGTCGTGGAAGACGGCTACGAGTTCTTCGCCAAGAGGCAGCTGGTCACGCTGTTCTCGGCGCCTAATTACTGCGGCGAGTTTGATAACGCAGGTTGGTAGAAATCTTCAGTTGGCAGAAGGAAGAGTTGTTATTGCTATATTCCCTTATTTAGCTGTGTGATAAAGATCTTTCCGTTTTCTGTCATAAAATCAGAGCCTGCAATTATTAACATTTCCCTTCTCAATTTCCAGGAGCCCTCATGTCAGTGGACGAGACGCTAATGTGCTCGTTCCAAATCCTAAAGCCGGCCGACAAACGCAAGTTGTACTCGGGCCTCAACATGGGCCGGCCCAACACGCCGCCCCGCGCCCAGCCCAAGAACAAAAAGAAGTGAGTCCACACACACACACTGAACTGTTGCACTAACATTGTACACGCACACTGTAGCAAGAATCACGTGATCATTAACCAATCAGCGATCAGATTTATCACGCGACTATTCTGCTCCTCCAACCAGTGTTCTCTTTTCGGTTCTTGAACACGGTATTCTTACTGCTCTGTGTGAACGATGGAAATTATAGGGAATATGATGGGTGTGAGTTTGGTAATAGGGCATGGTAATGGATACGGTTGTTTCGCGGTAGCTCGTAATTGGCAAACGATGCTGCGAAGACTATCTATATGTACTATTTTCTTATTTGTTGGCTTTTATGTTTCTTTCAATTGTTTTTGTTCGGTTTTCTAGCCTCTTGATACGTTATTCATAGTTATATCGGATCGTGTTATCGATTCGTACGGTCGTCTGCCAACTAGGACAGCACCCTTTTAATCTTGAGGTGGTGAATCAATTTCTACTCGTCAAACATACAATAGTAATGAGTATTGCGTATTTAGAACTTTCTATTAATTCAGTTATCCACGCAATGAGCAACTGGTATTGCCAAATTGACTGGTTCACGCTCAGTGTTGCCAGAGTTCAAAAATAAAATAAATCTTTATCATTGCTATATTGCCAGACTATGCCGAATTTAGTAATATTGAGAATGAATTGAATTGGTTATAATAATGTGAAATTGTATGCGAATAATAGTTATTAAGTCATGTAATGCTAACAGTTGGGGCTTTAAAAATGTAAGTGTACTATTTAAGTGACATGTAAAAAATAAAGCATTCCCCATTTATTTCGGTAGTTTGAATTTCTTTAATTACCTTAGGATTAGGAGTTTACACAAACCTAGACACAGTATTTTGAATTAAATAGTAATTTTGCGGGACTTGTCATCTGGCAATACAGTCTCAGACACGCACACATACACACACACACATAGTAAATAAATAGAGCACAAATATAATATGGCTTACACCTAATAGAGGCTTATAGGCTCTTCTACTTCTAATTATACTTGTCTTGCAAAAGTTGCACGCTGGTCACAATATTGGGGCTTTAAAGTCATTACAAGGTACTTTTATTTCTCCACTGTAAACATCAGATTAGTTTTGCATTTACGACGGAGAAAGTAAAAACGATACAATTTTATTAAGACCGATGATATCAGAATTTTACAGGCTCATTTTTAAATTAGCAATGTTCTGAAGTGTTCTAATAACAAATACACATTTTTTAGTATGATTTAAATACTAAAATAAACTTTTTTATAACTACAGAGATATTATATGAAGCCGCCACACGCAAAGGTACCAAGCTTTTTTGTGCCGTTTCAAACGCATTGAAAATACCATTTTTATTAACAACCACACTTTTTTAAGGTTGCCATGTACACGACACTAATACAAAGTCGCCTAAATATTGAAAATTACAGGATTTTGTAATCCATCTGTTTTTTTTATGAAATAAGTATTTTTTGTGTATGAAATTTTATAGACAGTCGGATTTTTATTGTTTGTGATGTCAAATTGTGATCGTTTTTTTTAATGTTGCGATATATTATCTGTGCATGGATTTTTTTTTGTTATATGGCGGCGTGGGGCGTAGGGGTAAGACATATTAAAAAACAAATAATATGACAAAAATGTTGAGTAAGAAATATCTTGATTTGTATATTATATTTTGTCTAGATCTTCATAGATTTCTCGCGCCGCCATTGCTTCATATTTAATTGTATTGTCTGTCCTATGTCATTCTCATTATTTTTTACCAAGAACGTTGATACACCATTTACCATAGTTTTGTTTGTGTAAGATACTTTCATTATTATATTCAAATAAATTCGCGTTCAAAGTTGGCATAAGTTACATTATAGAAATTCCTATACTCTATCCACGGAAGCAAGAGCTAAAAGGTAAACAAAGAATGACACTTTTTCAAGATGGCGGTATAACCCGACCGATGACAAAACGTCACATTTTTGTGTAAAATGTTCGCAGTATCTGTGATTTTGTCATCGGTCGGGTTATACCGCCATCTTGAAAAAGTGTCATTCTTTGTTTACCTTTTAGCTCTTGCTTCCGTGGATAGAGTATAGTATGAAAATTGTTTGTATGACGTCATCTCACATGTTATTTTGTGTTTGTTCCCGATCGCCAGTTAATCGCCCCTCCCCGCGCCCGCGACGCTCCGCCGCCGCCTCGCATGGACCCACCTACATAATGACTACCTACCGACACATTGCATATTACTTAGACAGCGATAAGGGACTTTGTATACCTGTGTGCTAGTCGATGTTTCCATTGCGCGTTTGAGACCTTATTCATGAACATTATCCTAAGTAATTCTCATAGTGTGTTTTGTGAATGGCTCCTTTTAAATTACAAGTCTCCTTCGCTATGAGAATTCACAACGTTGGATCTATGATTAGTTGAGCTAAGGGAATTCAAGTATTTGGTGAAGACCTAGGAGAAAGATATCTATACTTATAATGAATCTGTAATGTTAATTAACGCGCAATGGAAAAGTATCAAGATATGTATTCCATACATTGTACTTGATTTTGTAGTTGACTGACTCGATACTTTTGCAAAAGTATTCTTTAGAAAGGCAGTTGAAATAACCACTTTGTAATGCATTTAGAAAGTTCATTCTTCTTTGTTTACTATCAACGAGAAGGTCAGTTAACTACAAAATTAAATAAATAGACCACTAGCATCATATATTTACAGTAATCGATGTTTCAAAAAGTATGCGATAATCGTATATTTTTTCAAAAGTATGACACATTGTCTACTGAAAATAGTACTTTTACCGTTTGTATAAAAATAATAATTAATCTAATTCGTAAAGCTTATTGAATAAAATCTTAAAAAAGTAGTGTGAAGTGTCTATGTGTGTAGTATTTACATTTAATAGAAAAAATGTCCCTTTCGCTGGTCTAGATCAAATAAACTACATTTTGTACAATAAAAACCGGTTTCATTACTTCCCGATAAAGTTTAACTATCAGATTAATTCATAATTGTAACTTTGCGTTGTAATTCTCATGAAATTATCTGCCATGGTTAATCGTTACTTATCTCAAAGTGGTGAAACTGGCTAGAGAGAAATTGTATCATCATGAAAAGCCTTGAAACTCAACTAATGTAAAAATGTTTTAAAGAGAGCAAAGTGAGATTGAATTGAGTTTACTTTGTTAAAAAGTAAGGTAATTGAAGTAAGTAACATCTGGTTTTAAATTAATTGACGGTATGGAAGTTATCTTCCTATTTTAATAAAAGGTCTTAAATCTGTCTTTGTTTTCTATAATATTCTCAATAATAAATAGTACTTACATAAGTCTATATAACGCACCTTAGAAAAAACATGATTCGAGTGCGTTTTGAACTTTCCAAGTTTGCCGTACCTTATTTGTGATCAAAATGTCCTAAATATCAAATAAACTTTGCCTAACTTAAAACGTCACTTTTTTGCATATGGCAATACCAAACTAAGTTACGTATGACAGAATGTAGTGTTGCAAGTGTAGTAAACACATTGTTATTTTTCTACCATCGCAATTCAATGAGTATTCAGAAGAGTAGCGAAACTGCGTATGGCTTGTAATATGTTTTTTTATTCAATATGGCGGTCTATTCGGCTCTGTGGCTCTCTGTGGGCGTTTTACTTGTGGACGGATGCTCCTGTATGCCGCGTAATGATAAATGTATGTGCAAATGCGTGTACGTATGACTGGCTCCCAGTATGCTTGTGTCCTATTCAATATTCAACAATTAATGTAAGGTTATGCTCGCGACTGCAACTTCGGCAACACACCTGCGACTTTTTTATCGCAAACCCCCATTTTTTTATTATTGAGATTATTTCATTGACCGCAGGACGCGTTTCTTATGTCGAAGTTGTTATCGCTTATGTCGCAGTAAATTCTATGATGACAGAATTCAATGATGGAAATATTTGAAGTAAAATAAGTAGTAAGCATCTAAGCATAAATATCGTAACGAAGCCGTAGTTTGTTGATAAATATAATGAACAAAATTGCGCCCACAGTATTCGAACCTATTTGGTGTAAAGTAACTAAGAATGTACTATCCATATACGTACATTCTCAGGACATAATTTTTACTATAAGGAATGTCCTAGATTTTAAATATAATTAACTAAGTTTCATGTGACTTAAGTAAATAACTCGTAGAAAATATTTTATCCCAGTATACGTGATACAACTAGCGTGCATTTACAATATTTTAATTAGCAAAACATTGCTTAATTATTAACACCTGATAATAATAACAATTGGTAGTTTTCATATCGTCCTGTAGTAGGTTGGGGTTGCCTCAGTAAAAAATCCTGAGGAATTAGTAACTTAATAATTTTCCCGTTAGTTTTGAATGAGCCAAGTGGTCAATACGTGGGCGTATTTAGAATTAATGGTAACACCGTCCCTTCAGGTCGGTCGATAGGACTTCGCGTAGCATTGCTTTGTCGCCTTACTTCTTATGCGATCGTAGTTCGCACTGCTTTGCGAAACTGGCGCTTACCTAATGTTAAGATGTCACCCGATGAATTTAACCGTTAATAGAACTTTTCAAATTATGACAACTTTCATAATATCAAGATTTCAACTTGAATTGTACCTCGAGAAAGCGATATTATGTTCTTACACATATTCAAATATTAACGGTCAATTTTGTCAGTGTTGCCAATCTCCACCGATAGTTACCATTCGGAAGAAAATAAAGGTCGCATAAGAGTAACGGTTAGCGATAACTGAAGGTTTTCTTTTATTTAATTGCTATTGAATGTGTTAGACTGATACCCGCGGCTGACTGCCGATCAAATTGAATCATTGATCTATGTATGAAAAGAATTGTATATTAATTTCTTAAATAAAATACTTCTGAAAATTTTATGGTTTTTATTGTGCTCTTTACACCTTTAATTTGAACCTTAGATTATTGTACTACGTATTTCACTACAGTGCAGTAATGTACTAAAAAATATAGCATCTTCTATTTCTCATTGACGTTGACTAACAACGTGTAATAAGAAAACGATGTCTTAATAATCTGTAAAAAAATACAATACATTAAAATAATACACATAAAACGTTATTTCCATTTGTTTTGTTTTTTGGCAACAAACCCAATGCTGCCATATAAAATAAACATACCACTACGAAAGTATGTAGATCCATTGGCAGAAAGCGGCCAGCCTTCACGATGACCGGTCGTCTGTTGGCCAGCAGAATATTGAGCAAAACTCTTCGGGGCCTCACGCCCATTGTTTGCCACATACTTTGATACGCGGCAGTGGATACACGATCGGCCTGATGTGAAATTATAAAGTAAACATTTTTTTTCTCATCAATCATATTTCGCTACCTATTTAATTCTTACCTGTAAAATGATCTGATTGCCATAATAGCAGTAAACGAAAATGTCCAATGCTACCGCCGCTAAATACTCCACTGTTATCATGTCGAATTTCTGCAAAAAGGATCTGGTTAAAGGATTGACGCCAATAATTATAGCGGAGTATAAGAACAAAAAATCAGGGGCATCCCATTCATACAACAGATTTATTTTTTCTTGTTTTTAAACGTTAGTACAGAATCCTTCACGCACGAGTATAAATCACACTTGACCGGATTATTACTTCTTTCTGTTTGTACTTAATAATTACAAGGGACCCTTTTCTCCTGTTGCAAGAAAAGTGGCCTTCGGGCTTCAAGATCTAAAATGTCTATTACCAACCAAAGTAGCAGCATACAGTAGCGTGCACAAATACAGGGTGACTTGCACGACTCTGAGTGCCAGGAGAGGGGACACGAAGTTCTCGAACATCTCCTTGTATCTGTTGATGACTTGGCACAGGGAGGCACAGTCGCGGAGTGCGTTCACTGTCGCGTCGTCGAATTCTGAGCTGTATATGTCTGGAACACGGGTAATTACTGGAGATGAGATCAAACATACCTAGATATAAGGTAATTTTTAAAAGGTTTATTGAGACTGATAACCCCTAGTAATTTCTTTCAGTGACTTTTAGTGACTAATGCCCGTTTTCACCAACAATCTCTTAACGTTTCCCTAACTAAGTGTCACTTAGAATAAGGACTCCCCCAATAATGAAGGTTATAAGGGACACTTAAACTTTTGTGAAAACGAAATTCGTACTAAGTGTTCCCTAAATGCTCTTAGAGGATCCCTAAATCTAGGTATTTGTTGGTGAAAATGGGCATAAAAGTAGTGTTACTGGGGCCCAATTCTCTTAATTTTACTTAAGCGACATACGATTCACGTCCGACTCGATTCGATTGAGATCCAATCCCGACGCGATTACGATTGAAGCGTATGTGGCATTCCGCTATTTTTTCTTTGAAATAAACGTTTTTATCCTTTTCTGTCATTCAATAATGAATCATTTTGTCTGCAAATGATTTACGATTGCAAAATGATTGTACCTACAGCAAACTACCGTATAGACCAAAATCACCAAAATAGCAGACCAATCGCACACCAATCAAATGTCAATCGAATACGATTGGTCTTTTATTATATAGTAGCAGAATGCCTGATATGGTTAAAACTGCTATTGCGATCATATTGCGATTCGATTTCTACTCGATTTTGACATTATTATCTTAGGAGAATCGGGCCCCTGATCTTCTTTCTTTGTTCCCAAAATCTGTATGAAGGGCGTGCAACAGTTTTCCTGTTATAAATGGGCTTCGTTTACTATCTCCCCATTATGGCGTATCTTACTTCTAAAACCTAGCCTACATGTCTCCCTCTCCCATTCTCCAAATTGTTTATGATAAGTAGAAACATACCGAACTGCGTCTTCGCTTCCGCATAAAGGTTGCTCTGAAACCATTACAAACATTTACACCTATTATATTTTAAATCTATTTTAAGGATGAAAGTAACTGGTCCTCCATACCACTTTCTTATCATAATGATACACCGATTCCTTCATCTCTGACACATTATAGATGTAGTTATGTTTCTCATCGTCTTGTATCGTCGCGTGTGATACTCGCAACGCTGCATGTTTCACTCCATGTCGTAGCAACGCGGTGTAACGAGCGTTGCGAAGACTGCAGCATAGCAGGTCCAACTGCCCGCAGATCAAGATTGAGTTTGATGCGAAGAATACTCCTGGAAGAAAAAAAATTAGATGCGTGGGTAACACTGGAAAAAATAATGTAGGGAGGTACCCTAATATTTAATTGTTGTGTTTGATTTTTCAAGGTAGAACCTGAGGCCCGATTCTCCTAATTTTACTTAAGCGACATACGATTCACGTTCGACTCGGTTCGACTGAGATCCAATCCCGACTCGATTACGACTGCAGCGTATGTGGCATTCCGCAATTTTTTCTTTGAAATAAACGTTTTTATCCTTTTCTGTCATTCAATAATGAATCATTTTGTCTGCAAATGATTTACGATTGCAAAATGATTTTACATCAAACTACCGTATAGACCAAAATCACCAAAATAGCAGACCAATCGCAAACCAATCGAATGTCATTGGAATACGATTGGTCTTATATTAGTAGCAGAATGCCCGATAAGGTTAAAACTGCTATTGTGATCATATTGCGATTCAATTTCTATTCGATTTTGACAATATTAACTTAGGAGAATCGGGCCCCAGGAAATTCATCTAGATCCGGAAAAACTTGCCAATCACGGTGCCATGGCTAAGCCGAGTGGGTAAGCTAATAATTTTATTATTTACACGCTAATTTACTTGGTTCTACTTATCGTATGAGTACGATAAGTAAAACCAATTTTTACATGCCAATTTACGCCTCGCTGTTCACACAATATTTTAAATACACAATTGAAATAAATGGCTTACCAAACTGCCCCATGCCTAACCCAACAAACATCTGCGCTAAACAGGACACCAAAAACACGAACTCGTAGAATGGAGATCTAGTTATGTCCATGTACATCCAACTCTGAATTGGTTCTTTGGTCCATACTGCAAAATAAGTTAAGCGAAAATAAAAAATTAGGCCATTAGAAGGTTCAATACAGTAGGTACGTAAAATGATTAATGCTGATTAAGGATCTTAACTCGACCTTCAAGAGTCATAAACATCATAAAGAGCAACGCAATAGACCTAAAGGTAAATCTTTCCGTCTCTTACTTACGATGAATAATAACAGGCATCGTAGCATACATAGTGACACTAAACATCGTACAAGCAGTGTAGATCCTCGCAAACCTTTGAGCTGTCTTACAACTCTCTTCCATAGTCATATTCGTCAGACCCCTGGCAGAATGATACTTAAAGTTCCTCTCCATATACTCCATCAAGTCATATAAATCTTGCCGGTACATTGCATAGTAGGCAACGATAATTAGGGATACAAGAAGTGGCAGGGAATCGGCAATAGTCCCCAAACTGGACATGATGTCCTGCCATTCCGTGTACAAATGGACAGTCAAACAAGTCGGTATGTATGTCAGGACGAAGAGAACTATTCCTAAATATATGTCGTTGATGACAAGGAGTCGTTCGCTGGTAGAATTTGGGAAGAACTCCCAGCAAGCTACCAGTTTTAGGGGTATTTCTATATAGTGGATGTAACGGCCTGTCTTCTCCGAGTTAAGGGTCGAAGGTTTTTCTTGCGACATTTTTAGCGGAGTAACTGAATGCTTTGCTTCCTCGGTGGCGGTCTATAGATAAGTGATTGTTAATTTTCCATCGTTAATAATTATACATGTCTGTGATTTAAAGAGCCATATACATCGGACTGATAGTACCTAAATTCCCGAAGCTTCCTGTACCTACCCTGATAACCTTAGGTGGGCTTTCTTTGTCTTTTAAAAGTTTCTATGGTTATAAGACGCGAACAGGCGGATATAATGTTTTTTTTTTATTTATTTGGTACTATACACTCATTTAAGTATTTTGATAAAAAAATTGGAAACAAGCAATACTTGCAAACATAATTATAATGTTTGCTTCAAACAATTTTATGTATCTAACCAAGGTGCATAGTCTAGTTTGAGAGTGACGATGTTACACCTATTGTTAATTAATTTGATGTTTAGGTTGCCTATTTATTTGCTTGTTTTTTTTTCTCTTTCGAATCTACATAACCCTTCTGTGTGGTCTGAAAGGATCATGATAAAGTTCAATAAGATTAACTAGCGTTGTTTCAAACTTAGCTAATTTAAATTCTGTAAAAGCAATTATAATAGCAAAGAGGTCACTTAGAACAGTTAATTGCCCTTTAGACATTTTGAACTAAGTTCGCAACTTCTAAGTTTATAATTATACCTCGACATACATAGTTTTAACCTTTAATTAATTAGATATTCCAGTAAATGTGTGGATAAGCTTATTTTTAACCATTTTTTTTAACTAGGACCAGACTTTTGAAAATAAGACAGGTAGGTAAAGTAAGGAAATAAGAATATAATTTTAATAAATTAAACATTTATTCAATAAACCAATTACTCAATTAATAATAAATAAATGAAATTTAGATAATAAGTAACTTGGCATCTCAGAGATCAGTAATATTTCGAAGGCAGCTTCAAACCTAATGCGACTGCGAGTGCGTTTCAGCCTCTCCTCTGAAAACGGAAACAAATTAATGTTTTCTATTAAATCCTTGAGGATGATAGAAATTAAATCCCTGGGTTCATTCTTATAAAATAACTATTCATAAATAGGCCACAAAAAGCCATGACTTTGAAAATTTGAAATGACTGACAAGACCAAACTACGCTATTTTGGCGTCGGCTTCCCACTACCCGTCCCACTTCCCACAATTCCACAACCCGTTCACATGGTTAAATTACACCCTTAATACGACAGCCGGCACGTGTTTTCTGAGTTTCTTTCAGTACAATATGACCTGTTTCTAAGACAAGAGCTTCCTGAAAGAAGAAATTTAAAAAATGCTTTTTTTCTTACTTCTCTTTGGACCTCCTCTGAGCGATTCGGTAAATCCTGCGAAGTTCCAACAGCGCGCGCATTATCACCACCAGCTGTTGTTCGAAGTCATTAGTTGAAACATCGATAGCTAAACCTGGAATACAAGAAATTGTATTTAAGGCGACGAATTGGTCAACAATAATTCCATAACCGGCACGCGCATCTAAGGCGCCAAAAGGGGTCGGAGCGTCTGAGCGGGGCGAGGATAACAATACGCGCGCTAGCTTATAACTAAAAGTCGTAAGCGACAAAATGGTTTTGTAATTTTATTATTTAGAAATGATAATTTGATAAAAAATCCTTCTACAATTTTAAAGAGTATGTATATACTCAACTACTAAAAAAGTTAAGAGGCTTAAATCGGTCCCGTTTGCCCATAATATGTGAATCTCTTTTTAAAAAGAGGTATGTTTGATATATTTTTCTCTGTTATAAAAGTTACCTAATCATGTTTCTACGTCTAACAAAATAAGGTTTATATCATGAACTTTCAGGTAACTAAGTTGTATTTTGATCCGTTTTGTATTTACTGAGAAAAATTGAGATCCTTGGCGCCAAAAATTCCAATTCGTCCTCTTAAATTCATGAGTATGTTGAAATAGAAAACCTTTTATCAATTACCAAACATAAAAGGCGTGTTTTTTGTAGTCGTTTTCTTCGTTTCAGCCGAAAGACATTCATTGCTGGACTTAGGCGTTTTCCATAGTATTTTTGTCATTGAGTTCTTATAAAATATGTAGGTTGAAGTAGGAAGTTGTTTTTCTCGCCCTAAGTCTCATCATGCAATTGTCACTTGCGAATGTTTATTAAATGACTTGAAGAAAGGCCACGGTAATAAGCATAATGTTATTTCTACACTGATGAGTGGATCAAACCTTTTTGCTTGCAGATCTTAACATACAGGCTCCATATAGCTGCTCGCACGTGACAGAGCTCGACGTGTCTCCTGGCAGCCGTCTCCTTGAGGCGGTTCAGAGCGAGCTCCCATTTGATCACGCGGTTACGGATTTTGTCGTGGCGCCACTGAGATTAAAAGATATTAGTGTGGAGAAATATCGTGAATAATGATAGCTACAGAATCTACAATTCTGAAATTACTTCAATACAGGAGTGGTGGGTAGGTAGCAAAGGGTAGGTAGATGGGGACTTTTCTTCATACCTACGCGATACGATCATCGATCCAGTATTTTAAAATCGTGCCTGACATTTTATAGTTATCCGTTATTTGGCAATTAATAAAGCTCTTGAGTTTGTTTGGCTTTTGCATTCTACTAGGTACACCATAATGATCGTACCGTCCTTAATAAACTTTACCCTAGCCCTTATATAATTGAAACAGTGGTCCATCCTTACCCTAAGATTAGCCAGTGTATTATTGAGCCCCATGATGAAGAGTTTCTTCTCCTCAGTGAGCGAGGCTATCTCCTGGCGAGCGTTTTCTAACATCTCAAGATCTCGTTCCTGACGTTCTGCTAGGGTTGACTTGGCGGCCGCTGGAAGACGAGGTACTCAACTTTGATGTAAAATGCTCATGAAGGAAATTGTGGTTTTCGTCACTTGAGCCGAATACAAGTTTTTTTTTCATAGTGTTTGAGGACAGTGATATTATGTAACGTCGTGAGTATTAAAAGAATGTTTGCTTACCCAAAGCTTCATAACGGTTGAGGACATCGAGAGGCTGTTTGAACTCAGGATAGTTGTGCACCACAGACATCAGATAGTCCTGAACATGAAATCACGATATTGTAAAAAGGCGCAATGCTACCGTCGCATCACTTGCCTTTGGCAGTCCACTGCAGGATATTGTTCTATTGAACATGCCACGTGCTTGAGTTTCATACTTAACTACATTAGGTATCCATCGATCTCCGACCGGGATACACAAATGCAACCCTATAGTTCGGCCATTCAGAGAATGCGTTCCTGACACGTCGCGATTGAACTGACGACGTAATAACATTCATTGATTATTGATATAATAATGTTGTTTTAATGCTCCTCAATTGTTAAAACGGTAAACAACCAGCAAAAATATTTTTATCGTAACTGCAACGCCATTGCAAAGTTACGTCGTCAGTTCAATCGCGACGTGTCAGGAACGCATTCTCTGAATGGCCGAACTATAGTTCCTTATATAGATAGTTCAACTCAGTTTTGCGCGCGGCCTTATGTGTGGGTAAACCTTGTACATATACAGTGACTTTGTGTGCGTGACAAGAGTAGTACAGTCGGGTACAAATACAGTTATTTAGGGGTTGTATACGGGTGTTTAAAGAAAAACAGGTATTATGTAATAATATATATTATAAATAGCGAATCCGAAAATTCATCATTTCATTTTTCAAGTAGCGATTCAAAAGAAAGAACAGAAGAAAGAAGAAGAATTGTATCCCAACTTTAACAAAGCTGGTCGGTTCGCATTATTCTGAATCGCTACTTGAAAAATCAAATGATGAATTTTCGGATTCGCTACTCTCACCAAGGTTAATAATGAATTCTGACTGCATGTCAAAATGTCTATAGTATTCTTCTTCTTTCTTCTGTACATGTCGACAAGTATTAGACCACACCCCATCATCAATTTGACTTAAACGTTCATTTATGAGTTTCATTATTTCCGTCACATTCTGGTCGACATTATGGGGTTTAATTCAGGATGATATGGTGGCAATCGAAGAACTTTTATGCCATATGGCTGAAGTATTTCGTCAATCTTGTAAGAGATATATTTTTCTTTATTTTTTTTTATCAAATCATACAGTTCAATTTTTTTCATATCTTGCTCAAAAGCTATATTTTTTTCTGTCAGCCATCTCTGCATTTCTATTTTTTTAGAATTAGAATTTGGGGCTCTGTCATTTTGAACATTATGGTATGAGGCATTATCAAGCACAACCACAGAGTTAGGTGGAAGATTCGGTACTAGACGTTCTTTTAGCCACTTTTCGTAGTTTTCAGCGTTCATGTTAGAGTGGTAATCACCATTAACACTATTTGCTTTGTATGTCAATAGTGCGTTAGGTACGAAACAACCAGCATACACAATGATAATTCTCTGTCCTTTGGACAGGTTTCTCTTTAAAGGTGGTCCATCTTTGTAACCCCATCCTTTGTTTTGCACATGATTGGTTAAGATATAGCTCTCATCTGTATATACGATACACCGATTTTCTTCACGGTATTTGAGTAATTTTTTTAAGTAGGACAATCGTAGTTTTTGGATGTCATGCCACTCCATAATAACACGTCTGTTATCCACAGTTTTTCGCCATTTGTATCCCAACTTTAACAAAGCTGTCCGCAGAGTCGAAATACTTCCATCATAGTTAAGTTTATCTTGAAATATTCTTTTCAACTTTAGCAAGGTAGGTAACTCGCGATGTTCTAAATGGTAATTTTGAATAGTGGAACGTATAACATCAACGTTAAAGTTGTCTAATTCTGACTTCTTTAAACGTTTTTTACGATCTTTTTGCGGAGATTTAAACTTAGAGTCAGATTCTTTTCCTTCAGCCAATATATTAGTAATTGTTCTCTCCGATACCCCCACTGCCATTGCTGTTCTTTTCCGTACGCTATTTAAATGATCACTTAATTTCGACATTAAAATTGGACTTGCACTGCATACTGAATCACTTACTAGTTCTAATATATCTCTCGCATCTTTTTTCAGAAATTCGTATACCTTAGCAATGGTTTCTCGAGTCTAAAACAATAATACGTAAACGTTAACTTTTTTTTCATATATAGAATCATTGTAGAAGTGTGCCCTGTTGGATATCCAACCTCCTGTTTTACGACCGGCTCCTGTTTTACGAGTGCAGACGGTGTAGCAGCAGCCCTCTGCCGCACCTGCGGGCGCTTCCGCGGGATACATATAGAGCCTCAAGCTCTAAGACCTACCCAGGTTTGGTTGTGTAATGAGTGTCATGGCAGGGTAGTGTAATTTTTGTGAATTTATACTTTTTATTTTGCGTATTGTACCTATTGTGTGGCCTTAAAATGTTTGTATGTATACTTAGATGTAAGGATTAAGATTGTGAGTGTAGTTAAGAATACTACTGTGGTTCCTATATTTTGTCGTAATTTTAAATATATAATATTAGAATTTTTGTAAACATTTTTTAGGGGGAGGAATAGTGTAGTGTGGTGTTATTATACTTGATTATACGTCTTTTTACATTCTTAGTCCACACTTTTATTTATTGTCCGCGTACCCCGAGCTAGAAAATATGTAAAGAGTATTTAATTCATCCTAGATATTTCACCTCATTTATTTCTTAGATACTGTCAATGTCAATTTGAAAAGACGTATGAGAAAATAATGAAATAAGAATGAAATGATGAAGCTTTTCAACATTCAAACTGTAAAATTTTATAAAATAAAATTTTACAGTTTGAATGTTGAAAAGCTTTGAATGTTGTAAATAAAATAAAAATTTTTGAAACGCAAATTTACCTGACTCCTTAAAGATTTTCTCCGTGAAGAACTAGACATTTTCGTAAACGATTGTACCTGACTGCCGTGTCACCGTCACACGAATGAAAGTTGTATATTACAAGCTTACGCACATATAAGGCCGCGCGCACAACTGTGTTGAACTATCTATACTTGTATATTGCCTAAGGAGTTCCTGTTTCCCTTCAAACTCACTTCGTAAATGGTGTAATCCTTTACTTGCTGCTCCATGAGTTTCTTGACTTCTTCCATCTCGATGACTCTCTGCCTCATTGCTTCTGTCTCCTTGGTCTTGCGCTCCAGGACCTCGGTATCCGCCTGCATCTTGCGTTCAGCTCGATCTCGCTTTTCTTGGTTTTCTCTTATGAACTATTCGATATGGGAAAGATAGAAAAGTCATTTATACAAAGTAGGCTGAAAATCGGCACACTGTACTTGTTACTTATTTCTTATTTTTATGTAATCACCCTAAGTACTCCCTTACATGTATACTCCTTTATGTACTCTCACCTTATGGACCTACACCCTTATGTCGTCTCCCTATATATTCCGTTATTGACCGTTATATACTTCCTTCTACTCAACTTATAAACCCTCGCTATACCTCCTTATATACACCCTTGTGTACTCTACCTTACTCCCTTATATAGGTAGGTCGTAACCCTATGTAGACTTCGTAAATTACCTTATTAAAGCTAATGAAAGACTCTTTAAGAAGGTTCTCTTTCTTCCTCAAGTCCTCCCACTTGGCGTCCATGATCACTCTGTTCGCTTTCTCTTCTTCTCTCTTCAGCGCCAGCTTCGTGTCTGCCTCCATGAGATCGCGGCGAGCCTGCTCCATCAGGACCTGAGGAGTAGGCCGCGCGACGTCCCATACTGGATATTTTCTAAGAAGATAGTGATTAGACGTGATTAGACGTGATTTAGTTAGTATTCACAACAAAGCAGAACCACCTATTCTATGAAGATTTTCCAGTGAATGAAGATTTGGATGTGAAAGGGCTTCCTCCCTCGGCTCCCTTAGAGAATTCAGGGTTAGTCCTCGATGTCGAGATGAGATTATAGATTATAGGTACTTACTTGACCATCCTGTCGCTTTCCATCAAAGATTTGAAGTATTCCGAGGTGGACTCCACAGGTGGCCCATGTGGGATGGCTATGGGAGCCAAATCTTTGGTTCTATTCATGATTGTTGAAGATTATACAATATTTCAATCTAAAACAAATAAGTTAAAAAATCTTTGATCTGGTTCAGTGGAGATCACGTTGATCACAAACACGTCAATAACGTTGCCTAGCAATCTGTAACGGTTGCAAAATACAGGTTTTACGTAACAATCTACCAATTAAGTAGAATTTGGTTGACCTTTATTGGCCACACTGGAATCGTTCCACACCTATTATTTCTATATTTATTGCATCTAATTGCTTTACCTCTTTCTAGCTTGCATTGAACTGCTATGGTTCTGTCTCACTCTTTTATATAGTAGACATTGACACTACGTACTGATTGTCAAAGTCAGTCAATGTCAATTGTCATGTCAGTCAAGAGGTGCATTGCTTGCGCTGCTGAGTTGATTGAATTGAATATTTTTTGCAGGAAAATCTGTTCATTTGCTCAATACTGCACAGTACAATTATCAGGAAATAACTGAGAAGTGACACAAAGTTGCTCAGAAACCGTTTGAAGGTTTTAACGCAATCATTTCATCCAAACAGAAAATGGAACTTAACTTTTCTTTCTTTACCGGCTTAGGCTGTGGATTATGTATCGGAATCTCATTATTTGCACTAAAGAAGTATTTCGGAGTCGTGGCTGATGCTGGTAAAGCCGTTAAGAAGGTGAGCAAGGCGTATTTTAGTTTTTATTCATGAACCAAAATAGTCATGTTCTAACCTCAATTTTATTAAAATTATCTGTTTTTCTAACTTAAAGTGTGTACGTGTTTAAAGGACTATTTCTTCTTGTTAAAAAACGATGTCTTAATTATCCAGCGTGTCCTTAAGATGTCGAAATAATGTAATTATTGCATCAGCCTGTACTTTTATAGATAACCTTACCATAAACAATAATAGGAAACTATTCTATCTTTTACAGTATGCCTCAAAACAAGAATACAAACTGGTTCTAGTTGTACGAACAGACCTCAACATGAGCAAAGGGAAAATCGCAGCTCAATGCAGTCACGCGGCAGTAGGTGCATTTGAAAAGGCTCAGAAAAGGGACCCAGAGGGTTTAAAAACTTGGCAATATACAGGACAGGCTAAAGTAGCACTTAAAACAGACTCTTTAGATGAAGTTAAACAGATCTGTGATAACGCAAAGAAGATGGGATTAATCACATCCTTGATTAGAGATGCCGGCCGAACGCAAATTGCACCTAACTCTATCACAGTATTGGGCGTTGGGCCCGCACCTAAAGATATAATTGATAAAGTGACTGGACATTTGAAACTATTGTAAATATTTTTTTTAAGTTGATGTTTTTATGTAATAAAGTACATATTCTAAGATATTGTTGCTTTATCATACCTACTCGAGACTATCAGAATTTCTGTTATGGTAAAACTGGTAAATCAATATTTATAAAATTTGGTTTAGAGGTAGGTTAGACTCTAGAGAATCCAAAAAAGGCTCCCAAATTCTTTGTTTGTCCCAATAATCACATAGATATGAAAGTAGGCAAAGTGAAAAAAAAAACATTTGTTGAGCTCCATATTTAATGGTCTTTGAATTCAATTATTCATAAAAAGGCGGTTAATTTGAAATATACTAGGCACAGCGTCCATAATATATTTTAAATTACATAATATTCAAAATGAAAATTATAAAAATACTAAGAAACAATCAAATCTTAAAAATATTCATTATCATACTAAAATATAAAAATTATTTCTTATTTAACTAACAATACCTGTCGTATTGTACAATGTATTCAAGATATAAATCTCTTAAGGTTTCACCTGGTTTAAGACACTGTATATTTAATAATCACCATAATAAAATAATAATGTTACCACATTGTATCTAAAAATAATAAAACCGACTTCAAAAACAAACCTAAAACCTCCATGTCTTCCAAATACGATGCTGAAAACTGCATCAAAATCGGTTCAGCGAAAAGTGAGATAGTCGCGCACACACATACATACAGGTCAAACTGAGAACCTCTTTTCTTTGAAGTCGGTTAAATTATGTATTACATTTTTATACATACATAAAAACTATGATAGCACCTATATTTAATTGCACAGAATAGAATTTATCATACATTTGTCATCCCATTCCATACCATATAGTTTATTTTTCAATATTCGAAACTGCATTATATTGCAAAATTATTTTGTAGGTCTAATAATTTTTTTGCAACACTTATATTTTTAAACAGAACTTTCATATATTTTTTTACCTTTTTCAAACACGCCTGCTCCATTTATATAATAAAATTTTATCCAAATTCTAATAACATTTAGTAACAAACAATACATGTAGCCAAATTCACCACTTCTATAGAAAATTTTATGATTTATACTCAAGATGTTCTAACTTTTTTATAGTTGATTGTTCCTATTTAGAAGTGATGGAAATGGCTTATACACGGAGGAAGGAAAGATAGCGGAGATGCCATAAGGAATAAAGACGTAAGAGGAGGTAGGTCAGGCGCTTTCTTGTAGGTCAAGCAACGTACGGTAGATGTGATCAGTTACTAGAACTAACGACGCGTTCGGGTTCCTTGTGAAATCAAAACCATACTGTCAAATATTAGTCTTGTTTGATTGGTGATTCTATTTTGATAATAGAAGGTGTAAGGGCGGAGCTAGTAATGTTACTCGTCCCCCGAACACCCGCATTTTGTCGCGCTACTTTCTTAAGAGATTTTGCGTTATGACATCTCCGCTAGTAATTTTGTTCTCCGTGGGCTTATAAGATACAATGTGGTTTAAACATTTTTATTTTCTAGCTTCAACTAACATGATACTAACTAAGCCTAAAAACAAAATCATAACTTCAAATTAAGTATAAAGTTACAGTATCAATTTTTTTTCATTTTTAAGTTTTTTGTTTAACTAATCACTTAATATAAAAATGTACAGTCAGCAACAAAAATAAGTGTACACTGAGCAAAACTTAAAAAGTGAATTTGACAATTGCTTTAATTGCTATATTGCAGAGCATACATAATTATTTGTTTGAGACGTATAAAAAATCTAATATTCGTCGTTGTTTTTTTGTAACAAGTCCACCACCAAATGTTTTAAAATATTATATCAGTCTTTTTTAAAGCCAATTACAGTGCTATCTGATGTATTCTTGTGTGTATTAGCGGTCGTCCCAATATGCTGTCTATCTATTGATTTGGTTACTGGAGATAGGAGTTTGATATTACTTGTGATGATGATCATGTCCTCCTAGCCTATTATCGGCTACGGCGGGTGTTCTCATGTAAGGAGATTAGCCAACTGCGCAGGACATATTATAGTGCACAAGCATTTACGCAGACACAGGTGCAGTCTCTATTCCTTCACTCTCATAGCCGATGGGACGGCAATCCGACACGACCGGAGAGAGATCAGGCGCAGGACCGACATTCACGTCACATTACTTGTATTGTATGGGGCATGTATTCCTATCTCTAGTAAGAAAAACAACAGATACAATATTGGGACGCAAAGCAATTTCCGGATTATCAATCTTTCAGTATCGTTATCAGGAACAGACAGTAATATTTAAGCTTCAGTATCTTTTATTTACGTAAGGAAAATAATGCAAAATTGTGATGTTATCTCGAATTGATTGGGCAGTTGACATCATTGGGTTTTTATTACTACTATTCTGTTATCTTTTGGCAGTAGTATGGCAATGAGTTGCGATTATCACGCATGACGTATGGAAGCGAACCTTTTTCATACTTTACCTTCATAGATACTGCATATATATTTCATCATGATTATAGTGGATTACCTGTACATGTTTTTTATCTACTACACTTATATAATAAACAGGAAACATTATTTGTTTCTTTGTTAAAGGCTGCGGAACTACAGAAGCGATTTGGAAACTTCTTTCATGGTTGGGGCGCTACACTCTTCCCGAGTAACAAGGGCTATATTTTATCCCGGTACGGGCAGTAGTTCCCCCGGGATGTGGGGAAAACCGCGGGTAAATTTAAAAAATATATACTTTGCTTATAAACTTTTTTGTGTCAACTACCCAACATTTATGTTCTCTATTGGTTTACCACTAAAAAGGCTTTTGTATGGCAGTTTTTTTTTATCAGATTCTAAATAAAATAGCCTTTGGCCGAACTGTTAAGTATGTTTATAGTTCGGCCATTCAGAGAATGCGTTCCTGACACGTCGCGATTGAACTGACGACGTAACTTTGCAATGGCGTTGCAGTTACGATAAAAATATTTTTGCTGGTTGTTTACCGTTTTAACAATTGAGGAGCATTAAAACAACATTATTATATTAATCAATGAATGTAGTTACGTCGTCAGTTCAATCGCGACGTGTCAGGAACGCATTCTCTGAATGGCCGAACTATAACACTCGTTTAAGACTAATGGTGGGTCCATGCGATACAAAAAATCTAAAGTGGAAATGAAGTCTATATAAAAACTGAAGCCTGAGTGAAAATATGAGATACAAGCAGCCTTACTACAAAAACTTAAACATGCGTTGAACACTTGTCTAAAAAATGTGGCTACAAAACGGACCTTATTTCAACGTCATAATCTGTCATTTTTTTAGACAAGTTTTCAACAGACGTTTAAGTTTTGTGGTACGACCGAAGATGTCCGTGCAGACTTATCATTGGCTCAGACTTTTGTATGCACCGATTTGTTGCTAAAAAATTCTATGAATGTCTGTGTGAAGTTGGTATCATGTGAACCCACCATAAGCAATGCTTAGTTTGAACACTTAGGAATATGTCTTAAGTAAGGGTGGGACGCACTGGTTAAATATTTTTGAGGTAACTTGATGAGCAGTGCCTACAATTAATAATGTATTATGTAACATTTATGTACTTTTTTACTATAAATTACTTAATTCTTTTATTTGGATCTATCACACTAGACTGACGTAAAAAAAGGAAAAGTAATCTTTCAGTGGTAAAATTTTGATTTCTCTGCGAAAAAGTGTTTTGCAGATATATTTATCAGATCATACATGATAATGCGATAAAATAACAGTAGTATTATGCGGCTTTCAACTTGCAGGTATGAGGAACATTGCAACATTATAAAATTACGGGAAAGGCACTGCTTGTACTTGTAAAGATAAAAGTCATGATTATGTCAAAAATACAAAAATGTCAACTAAAACTGGGTGTTAAAAATCGAAACATATTAAAAAAAAAATGAAAACGTCAAACTTACATTTAACTAAAAAAAAAACTACACTAAAAATATAAAAAAGGTACAAAAAATATTACTGTGGCGGTTTTTTGGCATTTTCCAATTTTTTGATGGTATCTCTGAGGTCCGAGATAGGTTTTTCGTGTAGGGCCGTCGACTCTGGGTCATTCTTTCGACACTCGACGGCTAGCTCCATCATTTCTAACATCACTTTAAGGCCGCATAGCATCGCTCTGGACCCCACGATTTGCAACTGTGTGAAAAAGTTACTAATTAAATATATAAAATTCTAGGCTTTTAGTATGTTTTTGATAAATAAATTATTTATGGAAAATGGCCTTTGCGGATAAGTAAGATTACCATAATGAGGTCATCTTTTTTATTAGAAAAAGCTAAACACATTAATTTTTTTTAACAAATACAAGCAAAATAGCTTTGAAATACTGAATAAAATGTTGTGAACATTTGTTTTACCTAAATAGTAAGAAGAAAAAAAACGTACACCCATTTTTTCATGGTTAAATTAACTAATGAAACAATGTAGCATAGAGAAAATATTTTTTTTTTAGTCTTGGCTTACCGGAGGCAGTTTATGGACAGCATCATCAAACTCCATGAGATTCTCGACTTTGATCTTCTTCGTCTTAGGCGGATCAATCTGGTTAGAGGGGATGCGTTTCTTGCCAGTCTTGTACACCCCCTCAGCTGTCTCGTCTTTGAGCATATCTCGACGAGGACAGGCGCAGACCCTCGCTCCTACCTTCTGACGCCCGAAGATTTCACCCCTGGTGAGGAAATGTGAAGATAAGTATGTGTATTTTGTATTTAAGTGAATTTATAATTATTTTTTTTGCTTATCAAACAGCGGTTTATATTTGCAAATAAATAAATGGTTAATAAAATAAGCGTATGCTGTAAGGTTGAACGTAAAGGATTTATTAATTTTTACGGCAAAACACAGAACATTCAATAAACAACAGTCAGGTAACTAAAATTTATATTTTTTTTCAACAATTACACAAGATAAAAAATAAAATACTTACATATGATTTTCCAGTGTAAAAATAATAGCAATCGCCCGCCTATTAATGCCGGTTGCACAAGAATTCTTGCAGGAGAACTGGTAAGCATGGGAGCAGGAATCAGGGCTGGTCCTGACGAATTCCACTAGCACTGAGTACCAGGAGTCTGCCATATCCACCTTGCCGCAGTAGTAGACGCCCTGGGTACCAATCTCCCGGGACGAGTGGAGCACGTTTTTGGCAATTTCTGTTTGAATTCCTGTTAAATGGATAAAAGGGGTATTGTAAAAATAATACGTCCAGGGGCGATTTCAGCCACGGCGGCTGTTCTCATTATAAGGAGACAGACTCAGCCAGCTGCGCAAGACATATTATAGTGCACAAGCATTTGTGCAGACACAGGTGCCCTCCCTATTCCTTCACTCTCATAACCCGATGGGACAGCAACTGACACGACCGGAGAAAGATTTGTGAAAATATTGATTCTGTATACTATTGGTAAATGGTAAAATAGCTGCACTGTTTATGATGTTTGATACAGAATTGAAATGAATTAGGATATCAATACGCCATTTGAGAATCTTGATAGGATTTTTATTGAAAAGCTCAGTTTAAAAATAAAATATGGTTAATTATCAATGTAAGTTACAACAATAACAATTACTTAATCAGTTGAGTTATTATTTCAAGCAGTAGTTAATTTATTATGTATTTATTATGTGAAAAGTTCTATCAACATTGTTTACTTTTTGTTAAATGCTTACTCAAATGGAGTACAGTTACTGATTTGGAATATTTTATTTGTTTTAATATTCAGTATAGTTCGGCCATTCAGAGAATGCGTTCCTGACACGTCGCGATTGAACTGACGACGTAACTTTGCAATGGCGTTGCAGTTACGATAAAAATATTTTTGCTGGTTGTTTACCGTTTTAACAATTAAGGAGCATTAAAACAACATTATTATATCAATAATCAATGAATGTTATTACGTCGTCAGTTCAATCGCGACGTGTCAGGAACGCATTCTCTGAATGGCCGAACTATAGTAGATGGCAATAGGCTGATATGATGTTGATCCGTTATACATTCGTTCCCAGGCTAATAATATATCAACACGCTAAAATTTCCAAGATAAGAAATTGGTTCGAAAAAATACTGTTAACTAGTGCAGTCTTAACAAATTATTTAGCCAAGTAGTTATTAAGTCCAAATGGGGATTAATTGGATTTTTCATTAATATAACGAAATTATATCATAAATCGTATCTTTTGACGGTAAACAGTTACTTCAGCTTATTTTTACAAGTTGCCTATCAAATTACTGAATCGTTAAATTTATAATCCGACTATCAGTAATCTATATTTTTTACATTATAACGGCGATTGAAATAACATTTGAAATAGAGGTAGATTGTAGACTGAGAAGGAAATAGGACTTTTGTGCGTTCTTGAAGATCGTCTTTCTAAAAAAGACGGAAAAAAGCTAAAACAAAACGCACTACTAAAGCAAAATCCTATTTTGAAACCTACCTAAAAACACAAAATAATCTTCAGAATCCTTACCAGGTACAATCAAGTCTATTAACACAATCAAAATTACAAAATGGTTAGAGATCTGACATTCAAAAACTATGTTTAGAGATTTATGTGATTCTCAGATGTTCAATTTATTTTGTTCTTCTATACTAAGATTATGAAGAGGAAAACTTCGTTTGCAATGGATAATCTCAAAAACTACGGGGCCGATTTTAAAAATTCTTTCACCATTAGAAAGCTTCATTATCTGCAAGTACCATAGGCTATATTTTATCCCGGTACGAGCAATAGTTCCCACGGGACGCAGGTGGAACCGCAGGCAAACGGCTGGTTAGTCATAAACATAATTATCAGATTTTTTTAACTTTGATGGTGTTTCTGGACATTTATCGCTGGACATATATTTACATATATTTTTACTCACCAGAAGTCGAGCTCTCATGGAAGTGCTGTACGCATCGTTCAACTCGCTTCTCCGCCTGCGTCTCGTCAGAGAAGACGACTGTAGACCGCACGAACATATGCGGAGCCTTCAAGTAGTCCCAGTTGAATTGCACGCTAAAGTTGCACTTCATATCCACGTAGATGCGGCACAGTTGGTGGGAATACTGGTGACAAGAAAAAACCATATCAAATGAAGAATTGAGTTTGCAGGGAGCTTGTTGCGCCATTCTTCTTCCCAGTCATCATCATCTCTCGAGCCTTTTCCCAACTATGTTGGGGTCGGCTTTAAGTCTAACCGGACGTAGCTGAGTACCAGTGAGCTGAGCTGAGTACTTCTTCTTCCCACTATTCCTAGTAGTAACACATAGGAAGTGGTGTTGGGTGGGCGTTTTTGGGAACCATCCTAAGTAGTTCTGACGTCCCGCAAGGTGCTGATTTTCAGCCTACTTTGAATAAACGCTGTTTGATTTCTCTTCCTTTTTGGGGTCACTTAAAAATTGATGGACATAACGAAATAATGAAGGTCCTTTGTCGGATCTCAAACTTTCCCTGAGTGAGAGACCTTTGCCCAGCAGTGGGACTATAGTCCTAGATTGTGATTAGGTAGGCTTTATAGAAAGATAAGGAAAGGAATGATATTCTAAGGTTCGTTTTTAGTTTAATAAATTCAGTGAATTTTGGTTTTGTCATTTTAAAGCAGATTTAGTGTATAAAGCAATATTTATCAGATATCAAAACTATAAGCATTTTAGACTTCCACAGACAGCTGTGTAAAATAAAAACACATTTTACATAAATTTCAGCTAAAAAAGGAGGTGTTATAAACCGGATCATTACTTTTTTATGATTTTGATCACACAAGTTTGACTAGTTAGAAATGCTGGTTGACCTCACAAGGCCGTCATATCGCTTTTTTTCTAAATTAGTGTTGAATCACATTTCATGTGCATATTTATTATTTATCTAAATATATAACTACATCATGTTCCACCAGTATATTTCTTAAAAGTCAACTATTTTACTTGAACCACCCATTTAATTTAATATACAGACATGTGTTGCTGGGGAGTTTGTTACGCCACTTCTTCCCAGCAAAAACAGTTTTGCCTATATCTTTGTATAATTTATACTTTAATTAAATGACCCTACCATTTTGTAGTGCTTGCAAGTTAGCTATTAGAAATTAAGCCAACCTTTTTCGTACCAAAGCTAAAATTAGCTGCACCTATAGAAATTATCCCTGATAATGACATTGGCTAGCTGTAGAACACAATAATATTACATACATTATCTTATATCCGACCATAATGATATTTTTAGCTGGCTGGTAATAAGTGCTTTGACCTCAAATTTGTACATTTATTTTAGTGATGATTTTCTATATATCTAAGTTACAAAACTTAGACCGAAAAACTGATTTCCAAAACTAAAATGACAATAGGTGTAACAAAAGTTTTTAAGTTACCTGTAAAGGATTTAAAGTTGTTTTTATTTTTTACTTTAAGGCATTTTTTTCTTCTTTTAAGCTAGCCATATTTCTGAAGACATTCTTATACAAAAAAACATATTTAAATGCCATGAATGGTGAAAAAAAATAGGCGGACTCTAGGTTCAATGGTTTTTAAACCACCTAACAGGACAAACTAGTTTCGGCTGAAATCGATTTACTAACGACATTTAATTTATTAATTTATATGTATAATATAAATGGGCTGGAAATATTTTTTTTGCACTATCCAAGCAATAAAATTTTAAGCTGAATCATAAAATATTACATGAATCAATCCAAATTCAATTTGAGGTGGTGTTACTAAAGTTAAAAATTAAGTCAGGTTCATTCACTGTTTAAATGTTCTATGGTAATTTCTAAAAATGTGTTAGAAATATTTATGAGAACAAAAATTAAGCTATGATAATTATTAGCGTGGTGATTAATGCTCAATCCTTCTCCGTGTGCGAGGAGGCCTGTGCCCAGCAATGGGACGATAAAAAGCAAGTACCTAACAGTAATTATAGCAAAACTTTTTTTATTGGGTTTTATATCTGGATTTAAAAATGTCTTGAAATATGTACGGCGACATGCGTAGCAACTTATAATTTGATGATGATTATTTGGTGTGCTTTGTGAATAAGAAATAATGATTATTATTTGAATCCAATTTTGTATGGAGCTTGAATCCTAGGTAAGGACACATGTACCTAGCAAGTATAATTTTCACATAGGCAGTAAGTCATAATATCTTCATTATCGGGTTACCCAGGTTACTAAGTTGAGGAGGTCAGATAGACAGACTGTCCATTTAAAAACATTGGTACTCAGTTACATCCGGTTAGACTGGAAGCCAACCCCAAAACGTTTCATAGAAGGCTAAGTAGTAGTATAAGTGTTTTTTTATAATTCTTATTATTACTTACCAAAAATGTCTTCTTGTGTACATCATTGCTGTTCACTTCCACTTGGAAATTAAGTTCCCCAGGATAACTCATCCTTTGTGGAGGCCCTCGGGGACAGAACTGGACAGAAATTAATTAAATTATAATAATCACGTTCTAAACTCTTACTAATACAATATTTATTGACTTGACATATAATAACAATATAATTAAATGGCTCTTTCCCCACAGTTTCTTCGATGTCCCAGGGGAACTTCTTCCCATTCCCGGACAAAATATAGCCATTGGGTACAAACAAATATATCTTTATTATTTTAGTATAGATATACTCACAGGAAATTCCATCAGTGTGCCTGGGTTAGGTTTGGTGCCCATTTCCATGGTCTCCGAAGCTGGTGATGGAATGAATCCTGATGAAATGCCCTCAAAGTCGAGTCCGCAAGAATCGATCTCCCTAAAAAATAAGGTATACAATAATATCATGGTTGAAACTGATTATCTCCAACAATCCTTTAATGCTATAAATACTCTGTGGATCTAGCTAAATTGCTTAGCTTTCAAGGTTAATCTTTTTCTCCTGGATACATACTGTAATTTAGGTAAGACCATTCGATTGTTTTATCTCAGTCCATGAAGTATTTACTTTCCTAAGGTTACGAACATAGCATGTTCAGAGTACTTACTAGATGTAAAAAGAACATACATCTCATTTTTTAAGACAAAATAATTATCTGAGTAGTCCTTTTAATAAAACCATGCCAAAGACCTCTGAATTCAAATGATTAATCCCAATATTTTCCGCAGTCAGAACATAAAGTCAGAAACATAAAGGGTATTCCAAAAACCGGTTTACCTTCAATCCAGTATCTGAACTGTGAGCTTGTTTTTCTTTTAAATTTGTGTTGCATATGCCTGCGTTCGAGTATTAACTTTACAGCAGTCCGAATAAAGTATAAAATACAAAACGATGGGGCTCGGAAACCGGATTGGAGACAAATTACTAAGAAGTATAGATATGATTGGGTGGTGCTTAATATTAAATACATACAGCAACAGATTTTGATCATTGATGCAGCTATCATAGTCTTCTTCAGAGTACATCTTTCTGAAATCATTCATGATTAATCTGGAACAAATAAATACAACGAATTTAGGTTTTGAAGCTCATTTATGACCGATTTTCATTTAGGGTGACTGTATTAATCTGTCAATGTATGGTATCATGGCAGTTGATACTGAGTGTGCCTACCATCTTCTAATAAATAAATACAAAATTGGAAACTTAAAAATAGAAATGCAAAATCATTATTGTTCTACCGAAATTATTATGAAATTACAGATTACAGTATCAGTATTGGGTCAAAGTTTAAGTTGCTTTTGAATCCTATCTTTGCTAAACAGATTGAATCAACCATCTTTGCTAATCTTTGCTAAATCATGTAGGCCTTCATGGTGGGTTAAAAAAAATATCCAGGGATTGTCTATTACGTATGTTGATATTATCAGATAGATAAGTGATAACATAGATAAAAACTCAACATGCTTTCTGTTTCTATTTACAGAATTAAATGGTGATATCATTGCATAACCTATTAACTCATTTCAGGAAAAACCCATTATGAAATCGTTATGTTCATTCATGAAAGATAGGGTTTTCAAAAATAATTCTCAACTTTTTACTTTAGGAAATAGTTGTAGAAATGATCTGATAAAATCGGAGGACTATATAAATCAAATCAAGGGATTTTTTTTTCCAAAAAGTTCTTATATATTATTTACCTATATAGATATAATTCCTAGGCTGAAAAGCTGGAATGTTATTGCATTAAAAATAAATGAGATAATATTAGCAGGCCAATGGCCTTCCGCGGCCTTCAGAATGAGCGTTTTTGTAGTTGAAAAGTAAGTTTTATCTAATAACCTAAAACGTCATAGTAATACTATAAAAAACATCGCTAATTCATAAATTACTTTATTTTACTTCATAACATACAGTAATGTAGGGATTTGATTTATTAATTTAATACTTTTCGGTTATCGAGATCAATTTCAATTTACGCTGTTGATGTTATACTTGATAACTTTTTTGTTCCTTCTACCGTTGCTGTATTTGATATTCGTAAAAACACGAAGAAAACTTGCAAATAGTAACATAGTATTGCTAAATAACTTAGTTTGTGGGATCAAAATGAGGTTTTAGACAGGGTATAAGTAATACTGTCCACTAAAATAACATTTTCAAACTTCAGCATGAAATCTGACGAAATTAATCCGAAGTGTATTAGACTTACCTTAAAATTATTTAATAACAATATAAATCCAGAAAACAACGTTTTGTAAGATCCTCACAATATTTTGTAAGCTAACACTGGACAAATGCAGGTCACAATGGAAATAAGTTTCAAAAAAAAACAACACAAAACTACAAAATCCGCGAGCGCACAATACAAGACGTTGATGCAAATAGTTAGCGGGGTACCATATTAAATGTCTAGGTTTCTACTGATTCTAGTTTAATAGCATCGCAAACCCATTTTAATACTTCATTAATAAGACATTTCTCGATCGAACTTTTATTATTTTATTCACAAATAACTTAACAAATAGATATCCATGAATTTGATCACCAACTGTTTTTATTTAAAATTATTCTATGTTAGAAAAAATATCAGAATAATGGCAATTCACATTTTTTGCTACTGAGATTTTGCTACCATTTTAGGGTTACCAAATTAAAATTTGTGCGTGGTATTTCCTTTCTTTTTCATTACTACAGCGCGTTCCATACTACTTACCTTAGATTTTTAAGCATTTATATGAAAAGATTGTTCAGGAAAACTAAAAAATAAAATACACCCAGTAAATATTTTTACATCAAAAATTCACGTTTACTAGTATTCAAGAAATGTTGAAAAAATTACAAAGCTTTTAATTAAAAGCGTCTTAAAACTGTATGATACAGTTCTGAAAAAGAAAAAATATATATTGCCACCATAAAAAATTACTCAAGAATGAGAAAAAAATATTCGAACTCCGCTTCACTTGTGTTTTTTTTCTAATTTTACTGTCATTAGGCCGATAATTTGATGCATATTTTGTATGCAACAGTTATTTTGACTTGTTATAGTGCTCTATTATGTACCAAATCATCGTAGGGAATGCTCTAAGTGCGTCTATAAACTAAAATCAATAACAATCATTGACCAACAAAGGTACGCTTGTGTTTGCTTTTGCTGAGCATATAACCTGTGTTTTGTGCTGGCGTCCGGTTGGCGTCCGTCACAATTAACGCGAGAATGTTTAATATGCGTTTTGTTGCGATATCGATGTAGAAATGTGTTTTATTGCGGTCGCGTCTTGTGGTATTGAAAGTGGTTTTTGTTTTTAGTTACCAAGATGAATTATGAAGCCGAGAGAGCCATGAATCAGAAGCGATTGCGAATGGAGGGCGAACCGGGCCACGGTGTTGTCCAGGGGAACGGTTTGCCGCTAAATTACATAGGTAAGGTAACTTTGAGCGCGAAATGCGTGAGAAATTGTTTATATTGGGAAAGTTTTGACGTTGTTTTTTTTGTCTCAGATAATGGTCATCAAATACCGTACCAGCCGTATGCTGGTGCGTATAACACTCACTATCCGCCGCCGGAAGCGTTCTCGCCGTACGGGCCGCCGCCCCCGGGGGGCTACGCGCCGCAGAACCTGTCGTACGCGCCTCCAGCTCACCAGAACTACCCGCATCACCAGAGTTTCCCGCCACAACAGCCGCCGCAGGCACAACTGCACATGCCTCAGTCCCATATGGGTGAGACATCTTGTCAAAATTTTCACAATATTTTTACCATAAAAAAATTTGCAAAACATTGCCAGTTTACATACCATAATAGATTTTGTGCAATAGAAAATAGAGGTGATTATTGTTTGAATATATTTGACAGATTTTAAAGATTGTTGACATAAAGGTGTTATCTATGGGTGGTTATATTCACACTTTTTTTTTAATATGTTGAAAAAGTTTGCACCTTTCAATAACTTGTTCTTGTAGTGAACAACAATTCTATTACTTGATAAAATAATAGGTTTAGTTAACTAAAGAATTTGGTGACTAAATTGGACCATAAAATTAATTATAAACCTGTTTTCTCTTTAATGTCTTACAACTTGAAGCTATACTAAGTACAACTCTTTTATATATTTTTTAATTCTGTAGAAATGTTTATTGTGTGACTTGACTGCACTTTGTCAGTTCAAGGTTATGGAGACGTGGGGGTGCACAAGCCTGCCTGGCCGCCGCAGCCACATCTACTGCCTCCGTTAGACACTCAGAAGCCCCTTGACGTGAAGCAGCTCAAGTCTGAAATCAAACTTGAACCGACCGATGCTCAGAAACGACCACATCCAGAGAGCGAGATGATGGTGAGTCTTATAGTAATTCATTAATTCTATTTTTTATGGTCTTTTGTTGCTTACATTCACAAATAACAAAATAAAATACTGCATGTATGCTTTATGTTGTAAAATAAATGTAAAGATGGCTTTAAACTTAACATTGAATCTGTATTTTTTAGTTTTTAGATTTGTTTTAAATAACACATTCTATCTCTTTTAGAAATTCTAATTAATTGCTAACATGTGTTTTAAAAGTTTATTTTTTTTATAGAAGTATTTTTACACCTGTATCTGGCAACAAAATTTTTTTATGTGTTTCTTTGTTTTTAACTTGTCTGTTTGAAACTGTTGCTTATATGATTGTGTATGATTTTTCTTGTTTCTGTATGTATTATTATAATAATGTTTATATGTTCAATCTGTACAGGCACGGCAGAGAGAGTACAATGTCCACATTCCCAGTTCTTTGGTTAATATTTAAACATATTATATCTACGGTGGAACCTTGATTATGTGTTTATCTAAAATATACAAGTAAAAAGACTAAGAATATTTTAATCCTTCAATTTGAATCAATATATCTACAAAATTCACACAGTAAGAAAAGGCAGCTAATATGTGACATTGATGCCTGAATTAAATGGATAAATAAATAAATAAATAAAAAATTGTCATTATCTGTTTCAATGCAAATGATAATAATTACTTTGTGTTAAAGTGAGGACTGTATAAGTCAGAATTTATTTTAAATACATATTTAAAATTATTTAACACTCATTGGCGGTCTGCAACTAACTTCCAAGCACAAGTAGTTCATACCCCCTCTCGCACCCACGCCACCCGCAGTTTCCTAAAAATGGTGTCCGGAGCGCGACTCGCGTAGTATATATTAGTGAAGAGACAAGTATAACAAAGTTTACAGTATAACGATTTTCAGGTACTAGGTCCTGCTGGGTCTCATATACTTAGCAAATTGCATTTTTCACAAATAAATTGTCACATAATCAAGGTTTCACTCTATTCAATAACATCGTTTTAATTTGAACGAATGAATGAATGATATGATCTTGTTTCAGGGCGGGGACTTGGATCAACCCAAAATAAAGATAAAGACAGACATATTTAAACCTGATGATTTGGCGCACAGACAGGACAAGCCCATTGGTAAGTTGCTATAAAATATTATTGATATTTGCGTAAAAATATCGATGTTTTTTTTAATAAGGTTATCGATATTTTCGCATAAATATATATCGATATTTTCTTACAGAAATATCGATGTTTTCGTAAAGTATATCGATATTTTAATGTGAAAAAATACTCAATTGTGTGAGGTTGAAAGGAGTTTTAAAATTGTAATGTTTTTTCAGATGTTGGACAGAAACCATTATCAATAGATGGGCTACATAAGCCAGCTGATATGCAAAGTAAAGGTATGTAAAAAGACGTATGCAGTTTCACTTAGGTACATATCGATAATATAGTTTCAGATATATGTAGTATATCGACAATTTATGATTTGATGCACCTATTAACTATAACAATAACCAAACCATAACCAGCCTTCAAATTGCCTATATTATCATTTGACACCTTCAAGTGTGTAGATTTGATCAAAAGTTAATGATCTTTTAATTATTAATAGAAACAAATATTAGGAAGTGAAAGTGAAATGGAATTACAATGATGATGCTAAATTATTCTTCCAGATGATGGGCATCCAATCATTGGAGTTGAAAATAAGTCCATTGATAAACCTGCTGGTATGTACTTTTGTATCCCCAAAGAACATTTTTTTTCATTAAAGACTGTTATGTCTTATATTGTTGAGAGACAAAAAACAAAAGAATATGTTTCCACTTTTTTATATTGTGTAAATTAAATAATAATGTTTATAATTATTTTGTAGAAGCATGCAAAGCCGAAGCAGCGGCGGAGGGCGCGGGCGACTCGCAACGTGCCGCAGAACCCACCACTCTTAGTGACAAGAGGTAACTACTCACTTTGTAATCATACATAATCATAATCGGAGGTTTTCTTTTTGAGAATTTAAGAAAAATTTTACCCCATTAAAAAAAAGTGACAGATGGCGTTCTACCTACTATGTGAGTGAGCCTTTGCCAAGTTAAAAACAAAACATTGCACCAAGGTCTTTTAACCGAGACCTAAGAAATTCAGACACATTCAGATAATAATCTGACTCCTTTTTTTTTCAATTTTTAAATTGTTGATGATTGTGTACGATAATTTTCTAAATTGTTCGCGAAACCAACCTTTATGCGCGAACACATACTATCTGTGGCCGTGCGCCGATGCGTATACTTTTTGGTTGCGAACAAATTAGTGCGAAAATTTTTGTTGAAATAAGTAAGATAAGTAAAGTAGTAAATAAGTAAAGTGTGATCCGTCTTAAAAGTATTCGTCTTCATTGTTACAGTGAAGAGGATAGGAAACCGTTCAGCAGTCCGGAGCTACCCAAGTCCGGGTCTATACCGGGGAAAGTGCCTACTCCCGGCAGTGAGGTAAACTAGTTTTAGACTAATTTTATTATCAGCTTTAATTTCATTTTCATTTCATCCTTTTACGTTTCTATTATTGAGTGTCAGATAAATAATTTTATTATATCTTTGTCAGTTTGTTGTTTGGTTCTTGCATTAATGTAGATTTCATTTTCATAGATGTCACAGGGACATCGACAGTCCCGTGTCATTAAATTCGTAATCTTTTGAAAATATTATGTGTATAGTATCGACTTGAAGAGAATAGAATAATTTATTTGCCATAAACATGTGTATACATACATACACACGCAGGTGCATGTTTGTAAGATGATACAATTAAATAATATGTGCTTGTCTCGTTCATTTATATGGGTATCATAGTTCGATATCATTTCTTGACTTTGTCACTTAAAAACGATGACTACAATAAAAATGGCAAACTCTTAGTGAACATTTCAAACTTTTTGAATAAAAATTAATCACTTTGAACTTGTACATACAGGTGTTACAAAAGAAACAAAGTGACTTCTTTTTGTCGAATTATTACGATTCTTTCGCCTTTCCCCGCATATTAATGATCTGCCTAGGCATCCTTTTGATTTTACTGAAATATTCCATCTTTCCATGTTGTAACACCTTGTATAATTCAAATATCTCACGAGAAATCACCCAGCTACCCATATCCCACTGCGCCCGTTAAAATTAGAGAATAAAAAGTACTATCGGCAGCCCAAGAAGAGGGGCCGGCCGAAGGGTTCCACCAACAAGCCGAAGCCGCCCGGGGCCCCGCGCGCGGCCGGGCCCCCGGCGCCCCGGGCCCCGCCGCCGCGGCCCCTGCCGCAGCCGCCAAGACCCAGGGCTACGGGATACCAGTATGCTATCAGACCGTTCAGGAAGGACTTCTCGGGGATACAGTTTAGAAGGTCAGTATGGTATAAAAGATGGATCAATGCGTTTAATTATTTTTACATTTGGGAACTTTGAATATTGATTTTACTTTAATTGGGATTGAGAATTATCCTTTTGTAATTATAAATCAAATCATGATCTCTGGAGTTGTGTTAAATAAACTCAATTTTTTTTTGCAACAAATATTACTTTTGAATCGTAAAATTTTAGCAAATCCATTTTCGGAAAACTAGGGACACAATTTCCAACATTTACTTACAAAAATCTTTGTCCTCCACCAGGCGATGGAGTGACGACTGCCTAGACTCGTCCCACATCCCGAACGAAGTGTACTTCGGAGACGTACCCGTCTCGCTGGAAGTGCTGTACAACTACTACGACGCTAACGCCGAGCGCGAGCGCTTGGCCGCTCAGGCCGCACACATCGCCGCGCAGAAGGCCGCGGCCGCCAAGCTAGCGGCTGCCAAGCTGCAGGCGAGGGGACTTGTGCCGCACACTACCGAGGTGAGTGATGTACAACTACTACTACGCTTGGCCGCTCAGGCCGCACACATCGCCGCGCAGAAGGCCGCGGCCGCCAAGCTAGCGGCTGCCAAGCTGCAGGCGAGGGGACTTGTGCCGCACACTACCGAGGTGAGTGATGTACAACTACTACTACGCTTGGCCGCTCAGGCCGCACACATCGCCGCGCAGAAGGCCGCGGCCGCCAAGCTAGCGGCTGCCAAGCTGCAGGCGAGGGGACTTGTGCCGCACACTACCGAGGTGAGTGATGTACAACTACTACTACGCTTGGCCGCTCAGGCCGCACACATCGCCGCGCAGAAGGCCGCGGCCGCCAAGCTAGCGGCTGCCAAGCTGCAGGCGAGGGGACTTGTGCCGCACACTACCGAGGTGAGTGATGTACAACTACTACTACGCTTGGCCGCTCAGGCCGCACACATCGCCGCGCAGAAGGCCGCGGCCGCCAAGCTAGCGGCTGCCAAGCTGCAGGCGAGGGGACTTGTGCCGCACACTACCGAGGTGAGTGATGTACAACTACTACTACGCTTGGCCGCTCAGGCCGCACACATCGCCGCGCAGAAGGCCGCGGCCGCCAAGCTAGCGGCTGCCAAGCTGCAGGCGAGGGGACTTGTGCCGCACACTACCGAGGTGAGTGATGTACAACTACTACTACGCTTGGCCGCTCAGGCCGCACACATCGCCGCGCAGAAGGCCGCGGCCGCCAAGCTAGCGGCTGCCAAGCTGCAGGCGAGGGGACTTGTGCCGCACACTACCGAGGTGAGTGATGTACAACTACTACTACGCTTGGCCGCTCAGGCCGCACACATCGCCGCGCAGAAGGCCGCGGCCGCCAAGCTAGCGGCTGCCAAGCTGCAGGCGAGGGGACTTGTGCCGCACACTACCGAGGTGAGTGATGTACAACTACTACTACGCTTGGCCGCTCAGGCCGCACACATCGCCGCGCAGAAGGCCGCGGCCGCCAAGCTAGCGGCTGCCAAGCTGCAGGCGAGGGGACTTGTGCCGCACACTACCGAGGTGAGTGATGTACAACTACTACTACGCTTGGCCGCTCAGGCCGCACACATCGCCGCGCAGAAGGCCGCGGCCGCCAAGCTAGCGGCTGCCAAGCTGCAGGCGAGGGGACTTGTGCCGCACACTACCGAGGTGAGTGATGTACAACTACTACTACGCTTGGCCGCTCAGGCCGCACACATCGCCGCGCAGAAGGCCGCGGCCGCCAAGCTAGCGGCTGCCAAGCTGCAGGCGAGGGGACTTGTGCCGCACACTACCGAGGTGAGTGATGTACAACTACTACTACGCTTGGCCGCTCAGGCCGCACACATCGCCGCGCAGAAGGCCGCGGCCGCCAAGCTAGCGGCTGCCAAGCTGCAGGCGAGGGGACTTGTGCCGCACACTACCGAGGTGAGTGATGTACAACTACTACTACGCTTGGCCGCTCAGGCCGCACACATCGCCGCGCAGAAGGCCGCGGCCGCCAAGCTAGCGGCTGCCAAGCTGCAGGCGAGGGGACTTGTGCCGCACACTACCGAGGTGAGTGATGTACAACTACTACTACGCTTGGCCGCTCAGGCCGCACACATCGCCGCGCAGAAGGCCGCGGCCGCCAAGCTAGCGGCTGCCAAGCTGCAGGCGAGGGGACTTGTGCCGCACACTACCGAGGTGAGTGATGTACAACTACTACTACGCTTGGCCGCTCAGGCCGCACACATCGCCGCGCAGAAGGCCGCGGCCGCCAAGCTAGCGGCTGCCAAGCTGCAGGCGAGGGGACTTGTGCCGCACACTACCGAGGTGAGTGATGTACAACTACTACTACGCTTGGCCGCTCAGGCCGCACACATCGCCGCGCAGAAGGCCGCGGCCGCCAAGCTAGCGGCTGCCAAGCTGCAGGCGAGGGGACTTGTGCCGCACACTACCGAGGTGAGTGATGTACAACTACTACTACGCTTGGCCGCTCAGGCCGCACACATCGCCGCGCAGAAGGCCGCGGCCGCCAAGCTAGCGGCTGCCAAGCTGCAGGCGAGGGGACTTGTGCCGCACACTACCGAGGTGAGTGATGTACAACTACTACTACGCTTGGCCGCTCAGGCCGCACACATCGCCGCGCAGAAGGCCGCGGCCGCCAAGCTAGCGGCTGCCAAGCTGCAGGCGAGGGGACTTGTGCCGCACACTACCGAGGTGAGTGTATCATGATATCTATTGTGGGATATAAATAAAATTTGCATTTCTTCAAAAGTTAATCATTTCCTTCGTAATTTTCTCCTTTACTTACTACGAAAAAAGGTCGCTAAAAAGGTTGCCGTGTAGCTCCCGGTTTTGAATACAGCTGACATCCTAGTGCAAACCATCAAGCACTTTGGGTGCTAACACCTCTAGGTAAATCACCAACTGGCCCTTCTAATGTTACCAATAATCTGCACATTTTAATAAGAATTGCCTGAAAGAGAGCACGAATAAGAAGAGAGTAACAAAAATGAATGAAAGCATATAACATATCGCGCCATCGTACACGTAACATATTGAATCCCAAATAACTTGCTACCAGGGCAAGAAGAAGTCATGATGATGACATATATTGACTTCATATTTAATTTCTCAGGTACAGACAGTAGACTCGTCATCATCAGACGATTCGTCCGGCTCATCGGGCAGCGACTCCGAGGAGAGTGACGAGGTAAGTGTCAATACTAATAATAATTACATGTGCCATTACTACCCATAAAATCATTTTCACTACTTCCATTTACGACAGGCGAGTTTAATCATGACTTGCTTAGTATAGTGTTGCTATATTTGTGTTTAATGTTGACGAAATAATCCATAAAAAAAAGGTATAGCAATTTTGTGGTTGACACTTGTTTGTGGTTTGTACTTCAAACATTTTGCTCAATGGATATGAAGAATTTTTGAATAATATCCAAATCACCGTCACCCCCATAACTCACAATCAGCCGTGCCGAATGAAATGATCCCCCATCACGTACAGGATACGCCACTGAAGCGGGGCCCGGGCAGGCCGAAGGGCTCCAAGAACAGTCCGCGGGCCCCCGGCACCCCGGGCACGCCGGGCTCCGGGGCCCCTGGGACCCCGGGCTCCGGCCGCCGGGGCCGCCCGCCGGTCCCGCCGGAACTGCGCCAGCCCGGGATCACGGATATGAAGAAGTTCTGCAAAGCTGCTGGTATACGCTTCGATTATAAGAAGCTCGTTGAAGGTGGGTATTTTTTATTTTACTTTTACTGTCATTATATCTCATTTCTTTTATTTCAGGCAACATGTCCATAGAAAATACATAACACACAATAAATAATAAAAATAAATCATTACTAATGCACGTGAAGTCAATTCATCATAATAAGTACTGTTTTAAACTCATCATTTCTCTTTTTACGTTTGACCTATCATTATGACTCCCAGTGGTTTTTCTCGGGGATAACTGATCATAAAAATGTATTCCGGAGAATCCTGACCCAAAATCTGTTCAACTCGCCCGCGGGTCAGATTTGACGTGGATGAGATGTCGTCTAACATTGCTACGTAACATTTTCGTAATTTTATGTTAGAAATAACTTATGTGGACTCCATTATTGGACGCTCCTAATCATAATATTCACGGGTCGGAAAAAATCCAAAATGCTAACTCTCTGTTACAGGTTGTACGAAAAACAAAGAACGCGTACAAAAGATGCTGGATCTTCTCACGGCTGCTGGTTTGGAAGGCAAGCCCACGCTGGAGAAGTGCCAAGCGCTGAAGAAGGCCAAGATGGAGAAGAAGGAACAAGAGAAACAGGCCAAGAAAGAGGCTAAAGTTAAGCACAAAGAAGTCGCCGGTGAGTGGATATTAGTTTTGTTGCTTTCTAGGTACTTTTTTGTTGAAGAATATTGATTTTATAACGAAAAAAGTAATATAAGGATGACCGCACGGGCCGTTGTTTAGCACCTTTTTTCAGTCTTAGTCTTATGTTGTACTTATAAGCTTCCGTCAGCGCGTGTGTTTCGTTAGAACTCCGGATAAAAAAGTAATCACATTTTTAACCGATTTCTCAAAAATGGAGAGGTTCTTAATTCGGATGTTTGCATTTTTAATTATTTAAGAATGGGTATGCAAACGTATCTCGAGCGAATACGACATACATTACAATATTTCAAGTTGTCCGCTATTTGCCAATCGGCTGATCCGCTATGGCGGTACATATTATGTGTGCGTTTAATGCCATCCGAGCGACCGAGCGAACACGCGACGAAAAGTTTTTGCAACAAGTTCTGCTCAGTGTCCCGTCATCGCTGACGGTACACGCTTACCGACGGTCGTGCTTTAAATCCATCCTTAGGTACACCGATGTCGTCCCATCGACGATTGGCGAAGGAACCTTGTGTTACAACTGTCTTATGTTTGTTTATTGTCGATACAGCGACCCCCGAGGGCGGTCGTCGCATGACGCGCGGAGCCACGGGCGTGAAGCCGCGACAGCGCATCGTGATCTCGTCCGACGAGGAGGACGACACGCCCGCCGCCAGGCGCACGCTCTCCAAGCTGCGCTCCTCGCTCAACGACGACTCCGACTCCGACTAGGTACGTACTGCGTGTGTAGCTAGTACATGCGCCGCAACATCGTCATCTCGTGTCCAGAGGAGGTGTATGAGGCACCGACTCAGAACCGACAAGCCCTGACAACTCCCGACTACGTTGATGACTTGGACAGCCGTTGAACCTACAAAACAGGAAAGGTGACAGTCTCCGCTTGTCTACAAGTCCGCGACTGCCTGCCGTGTTTGTAAAACATAAGAGCGAAGGTCCTTCGAGTCTAAAATTGAAATGCTAAAGTGCGTGAGCAAATAAGTCCACTCCTCAGTTAAAAATTATCTTCCCACTGTAAATATCCACTTTTTCTTAATTTTTTTGTCGTTCCTGAAAGTAAAATATATTTATTTCTTCCTTCCAGGTAGTCGACACATCTCTGCCTGGTAAGAGTATACAATAGACAGTACAATAGTACGAGAGTACTTCGGGCAGTGAACACAAGTGACCTCTAGAAAGTGCTTCGACGGAGGTTCGGACTTAGCCGTAGTGACTACTTCCTACTAATATTAGTGTTTGCGTCGAAATTACATAATTAGCGGTGTGGTAGTGGAAATAACAAAATGGCGGGGTGAAACGATGTTGGATTTGAAAAGCAGAAAATATGAGTATGCTGGCAAGTAAAAATGCAAGCTATTTTGTAACTTGACTGAAGAATGCAATATGTATATTGTCGGTGTACTTATTTCTTTTGCTAGACATACTTCGTATGCACATAAGACCAGCTAGCTATTAGTAGTTAATAATTACATATTTAGAACAGTTAAAAGATCATAAATTTTCGTAAATCTCAATCTAAAATCAATCTAAATTATGTCGGAATTTCGTTTCACCGCGGCCTCAATATATGCTGATTATAAGAGTGCAATGAAAGCGTAGCCAACGTTAAGTTATCGACAGTGACAATATAGTAAAACAGCATAATTTATCATCACAGTCGTGATTAGCCGTAGAGTAGGGATAGGAGGTGGTAATTAAACTGGTGTACTCAGATATTCCTTTAATGATATGTCGAGGCATAATGACGCGAAGTTTACTTTGTAGTAATACTATCACTATTAAATTTATTTAACGTAACAGGAAAACAAAATAGTCCTGATAGGCACTCGTCATTCTACAAATTTATTTTGGTTTTAAACAGTTTTTTATAAGTTATCATCAGCCAATATTATACTGTTATAAGATACACGGACGTTTTTGCTGTCGGTGAACTTGGGTCTTAAGGAATATCTTAGAATACCAGTGTTATTGAAGAACAAAGCTGATATAATAGTTTCAAATGAAAGTATAGAAGAAAGAGTTTTAGAAATATCTAGGATCTCCTTTTGAAAGATTTTAGTTTCCAAAGAAATAATATAACCATGTCATCTTAAGGCCACTTCCAAAATTGTATCTGTCTGTTGGCTTACTTACTATGGATAGAATTTTGACATTAGCCGCAAACAACTAATTTCAAAATCCTATCTTTAGCAAGCAAAACAGTAGATACTCAGACAATATTGGGAACGGCCATTAAAAACGAATATTTCGTTTGAATTTCTTGGTTCTGTGTTCTAGAATCTTCCAAAAAGGAGTCAAGTTAAGAGAGTATGAATTAATAATAGTGCTTTATATTTTAATGTCGCAATACAGATCACTAATGACGTCATTCCATTATATTGGCGCGGTGTCACGGCTTATTACTAACCCCTTTATATTGTGTTTTTATATCACTGACCAACAGTGGAAACAAGCCTTAAAAAAACCTACTTTCTTTTATAAAACTACATGTTGTAGTATACTAAGGGCCGATTTTTCAATCGCCAAATCACTTTCATCTGTAGAATGAGTTTGACGTTTTGACAGCCTTTGTAAAGATATGCCAAACCGCCATATTTGTACCACAGATAGCTAAGTTAATTGATGATTGAAAACTCATGAAATCCTATCATTAGGCCCTAAAGCAATCGCGATATCACAAAACATTCGATCTCTCCTAATTTTATATTAAAAAACTGCGATTGGAACACTAGTCATAAAACATATAGAAATTATTGAAAAAAGACAAGTCGGCATATTTTTTAATCTGGCAGCTTTATTTATTACTTTTTAAAATTGGAAGGGATTGGCTTTAGAAAATGGTGGCTGAAGGAAAAAGGCGTTCCTTAGTGAATATTATATTTGTAGGACTAAAACCCCTCGCCTACTTTAAGTAGTGGTAGAAGCTTAAGGCACTCAATATTGTTCATTTGTGCCTATAATACTAATAAAAAAACGATATATAATTCTATCTGTGTGAATCTTACATTATAAAGATATAATTTTCATTAAATAGCAGAATACGTTGTATTATGATTGGAGTCAAATTTTATACTCTAGTTTATATAACAAAAAAAGTAATATTAACTATTATTGATATCAATAAATTGGTAACACCAAGACATTTATTAAATTTAGATGTTGTATATATTAAAGAAAAATACATAATATTGTGTGTCCTGCGTTATTTTTGTACAGGTTTGCCGAAATGATGTATGGTATCGGCTTTGTATATACGCTAGCGAATGAATGGAGGCAAAAATATGGGTGACTGATACATAGCCGAATGAGGATGGCACTGAGTTCTCTTACTTTAGTTTTTAAACTGTGGTGCGAGACGACCAATTTTTAAGTACACTGTCATTTGCAAACACCCCCTTAAATGTATAAATAGGGGGTGACGCTCGCAATTTTTTTCAATGTGATGATTTTTATGATTTTGTTCCCATATTAACAGCTAGGAGCTAAACTTAGCCGAAGAACGAATTTATATTTTTATTTATTATTTTATCGGATATAAGAATCTCAATGAACGCAACGGGACTTTAATATTTGTGTTCAATCGGGAGTACTAAGAGCAAAATTAAAGATTTTCATAATAAGTACCATGTATAATGTATCGGTGTCGTTATTTTGATAATTGTATAGTTATATGGTTTAGCAGATGTGTGCGAACATCGGTTATAATCGCCTTAATCAGACACCAATAATAATGCAATACTTTTTTATAGTTAAAATATTAAGTGCTATTAAGAGAGTTTTTTTGGGGTGACCAACGCTGCGGTTTCTACTAAAACTTTAATTTCACATGATTTTGTATAAGCGTGAAATAATTTGTCATAAATCTACGACGCTGGCGTTCAAGAGTTTAAATAGTATTTTTAAAACATTAAACAATGCTTGTAAAATCTATGGAAAGTGATTTTTAATGAATATGAATGATTTTTAATAAATAATGAATGATAAAGTGTGAAAATGATCACGATATCATTAAAATTATATGAGTTGTACATATTAGACGTAGTTATAGTTTTAAGTTTTATTATTAATTTTAAGATGTAATAGATATTTGTATTTGTAAGATATATTTAGATGTGTTTCTTTTACCATATTATATAATTGACGGCTACGGTAATTTTGGTAGTAAAAATATTTCCATAGAATAAAAGCATTTCAATTATTGCATTTCTAACTACAAATAGTGTCTCTTCAATAACTCGGGAATAATTTGAGCAGACTAAATAACTTTTAATACATCGTCAACTATGCCTTCCATATTTTCTGAAGGCCGATATACTGCTGTATTATAAAAATTTACCTACTATCGTAGGAAACATAATGACCCCATGAATCGGCAATCTTTTAAACATAGAACAGTAGTCAGCCATTTTTATGTCTTAGCAATAATACAGTAAGCTTAGATTCCAAGTTTGAAATTTTGTTACCATAGACAAGCTTAACAAAAAAGTCTATGAGCAAGAAGGTTAGCTTTCAGTGTTCAGCCTATTTACCGCGGCCGTGTTATATTAGTCACCTATATATAAAAATATATTATATTTAGTATAAGAATATGCTTTTCGCCGGCAAACTATGTTTTTTTAAATATTTATAGATAATATTTTCCTTGCCAATACATGAGGCGTATAGAATTTTTCTTATTTACTCAATTTAAAGGCTTTCACCGAATATTTGAAGGGAAGAATACTAGAAATCGATTGAACATATTTTGTTCTGTAAATTATAATAAATCAATAATTGGAAAAGTAATCAATACTTATCTGTTTTAAATCAATCAATTAATTGAAGAATTAAAAAAAAATACATAAACACAAATTGCTAATTGTGGATAAAATCATATTTAAAATATTTTTTTTATTAATGGGACTTAAAATCAATTGTTTCACCGGCAGCCAACACAAATATCAGAATAGTTTTGTCGTCATACAAAAGTATTGATATTATGGCTGATTATAATGGCAATAAAACTTACTAAATAAAGTTCCTAGCAGCCTAATCAAAACTATTTTGATTGTATTTGGTCTATTTCCCTTTGGAAATCAACAATTTACGAACGTTTTAGTTCCAAACTTTTTGGTGTGGCAATACTAAGGCTGTATTTTATAGAAAGGTATCACTATAAATGACGATAATTATAATTTAAAAAGGCAATTAATTAATTATTATTCTAAAACATATTTGGCCAATATAATGTCTTCCTTTTTGAAGTGTATTTATTGATAGCAAGTAGAAAAAAAAACATGATTTTACCAACTCATTGTTTACTTTGAGGAAAGTGTGGAAGAATACTAAAAGTCTGATACATAAATTTATGTAAAATTCTTACATACAAATACACTCGTATTTAATTATATTGTATTCAGGACGAATAAACGTTGATAAACGTCTTATTTTGCTGTAAATATTAATACGCGACTAATCTTTTTGGCAATACCCAATGTGTCAGAAAACCAATTGAGGTAAATACAAATTATTTAAATAAATAATATTTTGCATTCCGTCATCTTTAATTATCGCCAATTTTTCCTCAGTTGAAATGGACCCAAAACAAAACAAAAAAGACCTAAAATAAAAGGTCTCGTTAATTTTTTTCAAAAATTATTGTTTTAAAAATCTATCTGCTATAAAAAAAATTGAATATTTTACAGACAGGTCCTAAAGGTCAATAATTCCTGAGGGACACGTGTTCAAAACGTCCGAAACCGGTTTTATTCCAGAATAACCGATACCGGTTTTTTTTTTGCAAATGTAAGAGCTCAAAAGCTCTCACGCTACCGGTTATTTAAAAGAAAGTAGCCCTGTATAAAATCGTCATTTCGAGTGGTACCTTTCTTCAAGCGGTGACAATGTAAATATAATTGAATTGATAAATATTGGATTGTGATCGAAAAATAATTTAGCTTTTTTTTATTGGTATTTGACACCTCCAACCAATATGTGCAATAGTTTTTGAAATAAATATGGAATTAGTAAAATAGCTTTTAACGTAATTTAATTGCAATGTCAACTGTTTTTTTTTCCTTTCAGTTTTTGATGCAGCTAAAAATCAATTAAAAATGGAACTGGAAAAATAATGTTTTAGACTGAAACCGCCTTATTATAGAACTTGGTCTTAAATTAAAAAGTACAGTAGGTACTAGATTTCTTTGTTCAAGACCATGGTTTATACCTGGTACTAAAAACCCGGTTATTTTTATATGACCACGGTTTTTTAATATGGTGTATAAAGTCTAGCCAACTTATTATAAAACGTGATTTAGAAGTACCTGCTTTAGTAATAGCTTTAGCGCTAGTTCAGACACGGGGGGAACCGCGCGATTATAGAATCGCACGGAAATCGCGCGGGTCTTATTTATGAGTTAGTTAGTAATCGTTCAGACATAACCGCGCGGTTACCGCAATCCAACCGCCAGAAAATAGAATCGCGCTGCTCCCGCGCGTTTCTATTACTATGGAGTCTTTAACACGCACGAAATCGCATACTAACCGCGCGTGTCTAAATAGCATCACAATTTTGCGGTTTCAAACCGCGCGATTCGTAAACGCACGATTCCCGCATGTCTGAACGCAGCCTTAGTCCACTTATTTTGTTCGGGAAGGTGGTACAAAAACTGGTACTTTTTTTAAACCACGTGTTATAGTAAGGTGGTAGAAGTCTAGTTGGTTGTTGGTGTCAAATATCCCATTTTTGATGTACATATTCGCGTGCGTGCCGGAATAGTATGTTCGCGAACATGTGAAATTGTCGGTGACAGCTAAACGGCTGATGTATATTATTTGCGTAAGATAAACTTTTGTATAAATACATTAATTCGGATGTAGAATGCCATATTGTGATTAGTTTGTTAGCGACACGAAATATTTTTCAAATAAAAATATCTATGTATACATTATTTTTATTGTTTTATTTTAACAATAGGAGCTGTCCGTATCATTGTATTTTTCCGGACTATCCTGTTTTAGTTTTTTTTTTCAAGCTTATCCTTGATATAATTTATTATTAAAATATTTTAGTAAGGACCAAAACATCGATTTGTGCAACACCACACCCTTAAGGATGTGTTACTCTCTTACACTATTCATGTTACTCAGGTACACTATTACAATAAATAGTGTCATTTTGCAGTACAAAAAAAAAACAAGTTATAACTTAATATTGTAATCAAATTTTGCAAAAATGTACATTTATATGTACCATAATGACAGTTTGGAAAATACACGAACAATATTTTGCTACACGTTGACCTAATTATTTTCTCTAACAGCGTACTTACCGATTTAAGGAAATCTTTGCTATTATATGTAATATCGACAAGTCTATTTCAGTCCGGGTTTTCCAATTTGGCGAAAACAATAATATAATCCATTTTTCGTGAATCATCTGAAATTTCCTTATGACTAGCTTCAGTAAATCGAATTATGGTTTTCAGATCTGGTGATGAAGAATTCGCTCATATTTTCTGTGGTTTTATTTGCCAGAGAAATATAGACTTTACTGCTGTTGTATTAAAGTGGAAATTCGTTAGACTTGGCACCGTTTGATGTTCTCATAGTTTGTGGTTATAATTGATATAATATTTGAACAGTCTTAAATCTATTAATTAGTCCACCTATATAGGTAATTTCTGTAAAAACATCCTTAATTTGATCATTCTATTACGTCAATTTGTTAGTTCGTCATTCAATACTTGAAAATAAAAGCAGTTGTATTGATAACTGTTTTCCCGCGGTTTCACTCGCGTCCCGTGGGCACTACTACCTGTACCCGAATAAAATATAACCTTATAACCTATGTTATTTGAAGATAATGTAGCTTTCCAACAGGGAAATAATTTTTCAAATCGGTTCATTTGTTTCGGAACCTTTAGAGTACAATCAAACAAACAGAAAAATGTTTTTCTCTTTATCAAAGTAGGTATAAATAATCATCTTGATTCATACTGTCAATCATTTGTTACGAATATGAATGAAAATACTGCTTATCTTATCATTATAATACAACTAATATAAGGCTATGATTCAGATTATCGAAAAAGTGGCTCATTGATTAAATACCTCAAGATTAGGTACCTACCTATGACAAATATTTAGATGTAAACAGTGCAAGGAAAAACCCTATTAGCATTTTATGACATGTTTTGGTACAATGCGATTGTCATTTATTTATGTAAATTGATTCATGTCTGGTTGAGTTAAGGTATCGCCATGGCTGTGTTGGATCAATTTTGTTTTAGACAGATACCTAACTTGTTTGTAGCTAAGTTGTGACAGTCGATATATCATGAGGTTAAGTACCGCTTATCGCAGTCTAAACATTGGTTAGTAGTCACTAGTCCAAAAAATAATGGATGAGGCTTGAAAGTTCAAGCTCCTTCAGGCCCTGTTCCCAATTTTATTTACTATCGGCATGATTCAAACTTGGCTGCAAAATAGCACTTTTTGAATGTCAGAAATTAACAAAACGCAGGTCCTCCAAAACGCCCGCCCTTCACCACTTCCTATGTGTTTTTGCTATGATTTCGCTGTATATTGTATATTTGCTATGTGTGATATGTTTTCCGCATCTTTCCGTCAGTCTTCCTCTCCCTCTACATCAAGCTACATTCCTACTAAACACACTTTTTGTAGCATGTATTTCATCATTCCTGATTACGTGCATACGTCAGGACACCATTCAAGCTAACATGTACCTATAATTTAAAACCAAACGGCCCTTTGAAGCTTATGACTGAAACATAGCCTTACACTTACTTCACTGAAACACAGTCTAGACTAGTTCCTCTAAAACTGGCAGAATAGTGACATTTGCCGCATCGTTGCCGTTCAATGGCAATGCTAATTGTCTACCAAACTGCCAGCTAGCTCAGTAATAGCATTAGGTTCCCAAGGCAACGGCCGGGGTTTTGAACCCATGACCTATCGATCGACAGTCATACGCCTTTGGGTTTTGCCTAAAGTTACTATAATACAAGGTGTTGATTTGCATTTGTGCCATACTTCAGGAGGAGGACATACAATACGTAAATAATCGATTGGAATTACAGTAGACGGGAAATAGCTAATATGCACTGCTTTTTTTGTCATTGTAATGTCGTAGTATTTCAGAAGTAATCCAATTTTATGAATGAAATTTATGAATGATCGTTACGTATGCTTTCTGTTTGGGTTTGTGTGAGGGCGCAGCACGGTTTTAAAGCCAGTAACACACGCGCCAAGTTTAAATACGGCTAGATAACATTGACGGACTTCCGAAAAAAAATTAAAATCAAAAATTTCCTGCCAATTTTTTTGTTGATTTGGGTTGAGAATCATTAGTATAATTACGTCCTTGACTGTGGCACGGATGCAAATCAACAGCTTGTATAATTTTATTGAGGCTAACGTTCAATTATGAGCAGTAAACTGACAGATTATAGGTACGTCAAATGTGGACTGAAGTGGAGCTATTTCCGATCCTGGGGAAGAGAAATAAGTGTTAGAGATGATACCCTCTACAAAGAACTTTCTTATAGAAATCGAGTAGCCCCAGCATAAAGATACCAGGACAAATAAGTAATTTTTGATTAGTGACATGAAAATATTTGTGACTGTTTTGGGTTTTCTATAATATTTCGTAAATATGAAATGAGATCACTTATTGCGTTCTAATGAAAGTCAGTTACATATCTCAGGAATAATAGTCATGTTTTTACCAATATTAGTAATCTGTGCCAATATTCCAATGCGTAATAGGTCCTATGTGTCATTGTTTTACCTAATGCACACTGAGGTACTTACATTTTAAAGGAAAAGTCGCGAATCACTAAGGTACCTTATTCTACATAAAAAATAAATATTATTTGCTAACTGTTACTTATAATGAGATCATAGGATCGCGTGATGATATTTTTTGTATTACACACGTAAGTACCTAAAGGTACTCAATACTTCTTGTATTGAATGATTGTTTAAATGACTTACGTAGGTTAACTTAAGTACGTCATTTCTTGAGGATAATGCTGTATGCCTTAACATACTTTTACCTTATAAAGTCGGTTATACAGTTTAATATAATTAACTCCATTATTGAATTTTTCATTACGTTACAAGAGATGTGTATGTAGCAAAATAAGAATATCCTTAAGAATTCTCAAAGCACGATAAACTGTAGGCCCCGGCTTTCATTTGAATATCTTTGGCAGTCAATACGGGTAGTCAGAAGTCAGAGTCTGCCAACCAGTCTTACCAAGGGGTATTGGGTTGGACGGGTAACTGAGTTGAGCAGGTCAGATATGCAGTCGCTCCTTTTAAAACACTGGTACTCAGCTGCATCCTGTTAGACTTGGAAGCCGACGCCAACAGAGTTGGGAAATGGCTAGACATGTGATGGTGATGTTATCATGAAACTATGTGCTTGTAACAATTTTACAGCTAAACTGTGGCTTAACAGTTGAACTGATGTAATTAAATCTAGCACGGAGATTAACTCGATCCGAAGTAAGGACATAGGAAACCTTTTCATTATCCGCATTAATTATCTAGTCTAGGTACCTGCCTCCGTTGGATAATAAACTATATTTTGTCAGACGAAAGGAAAACCTTGTGCATACGACTAAATTATAAACGCTAAAGTTACGTATAGATTTTGTTCTTCTTTTACGCAAAAACAACCGAATGGATTTCGATGAAACTTGGCAATAATGTAGTTAAATAAAACACATCAGAATTACATACATAATAATATGTATGCTACTTTTTGTCGACGCGTGGGAAATAGTTCCCTCAGAAAGGGGGTGAACCCACTGGCAGAAGATAAGCAGCTAATACCTATTATAAATACTTAGGCCTTATAGTCCTATGGGCTTTAGCCATTTTGCCCAACCCTTTACGCACGCAAATGATGTCAGTTTACTGATGTTACTCGTATTTTCATTTTCATAGTGGTTAACAAAAATTGTGTGGTTTCTATCTAACATTACCTACCTAAAGTTAATTATTTTATTACTCCGAACCAGCCGTTAATTGCTGTGACAAACCTTCAAGTTTTAAACATACATTTCCATGAATATTGTTTTTGGGCAATGAACATTACAGATGACATTAACCATATTTTGAAAAAAATCCTCTCCTTACTTTTCATGGACCTTTACCAAAATTAACAGCTAAGCTAACTAATATGTACTACCAAATGCTGTGTAAGTACCGAATTACCTATTTTGGTCACAATGAAATAATAACGTTGTTATTAACAACAGGAAGTCGGGTTTTCACCTGACGCAAGCTAAAAATGTAGTCAGCCATCTCTCATAATAATTTTGAATCACTGTTTTCAAAACAGTACAATATTTCTAACAAATCATTTTCATCATCTTTTCCATTGCCATGTTGAAGTTGCCTTAATTAAAAAACTATTAAAACTGAGATAAAACGTTGTATGTTTCTATGTAGCGGTAATCTCTGAAACGGCTGGTACAATTCCAAAAACGGTTTCACTTTCCCAATTTGAAGTTCGCTTAGCTAGTCAAAATGCACAAAACACTGCTACGTATGCAATGCGTCAAATGGCTGACTTCAGAGAGGTAAAAGTTGTTTGGTGAGAACTGTAGGATCTAGGTAAATTACGAAAAAGCATAGGTATGGGAAAAACGGTATAAAATCGCCATACGAACTGACAGGAGGTGAGTTAATTATGATCTGCTGACTAGATTTGCAAATTATGGTGGGTTTTTCTCGACGCTCTGCAAAAAATTCCCATTTAGAACTGACGATCAGAGGTTTTTATGCTTCTTTTTAAGAATGGAGCAAAAATCATGTTGCTCAGATCCCGTGTTCAAGGACTGTGGACAAGGGTTCTACGAAATTGTATTTTTCATCAAATTACTGTACAGGGTTTACAGCTGGAAGGAAAGTGGCTGAGCTTATAATAGTCTATGGCTTCAATAAATCATTGTTGACTTTGCTTTTGCAGGCTACTCCGAAAGCAGGGTCTCTGTCAGCAGAGGTCCTAGGTAGCATTAGTGGAAGCCGCAGAAGAAATATCACAGAATCTAAGTGTCTCTGTTCCGCGGGTTCTATTGGAAAATTTATAATTAAGTACTACAAAGTATACCGTAACAGGAAGGCGGAGTTATAGTATTTAGCTCTGAATTAATTAATTTTTAGTTTATGGTTGTATTATGTGGATTAGCAATACTGAATTTAACATCTTAATGCACTTCAATGTTTCAGGTTTTATCAAACGCCATGTTCACCGAACAATTATTGAATGGTTGTGAAAACATAGTAATGAAGTGCGCCAAGCAACTTTGTATCCCTACTGTCATGGAGCAAGTTAGAACAGCTTTGAATCTAGTACCAGGCGCTGCAGTCAGATAGCAATAACTGGCGTGACTAATAACTCAAGTACGAGTGCTCGACTGCTCGCCGGCAGGTCGCCCCGGGTTCTTGAACCCAGCGCCTTACGTAACCTCCCTCGCCCCGGCTAGTTACATAACCCCCCATTTTCATTTTTATTGGCGAACTGAAAATTTGCACGCGGTGTCACGTTATGAGAACTGTGGTCGTGGCGACAGACAGTTTTGCGCAGTTTGCTAACACTTAGTGAAGTTAGCGAGATTGCATCAAAGTAGCTGGTTAGCAGTTTGTTGCGCTCTGGTCTGCCCTTGAGTTCCGGTCCTTGAGGTTACCGCACAATGCTGTTCGTAATGTGTCGCGTCACGGCGGCTTCGCGTGCTGGCCGCCGCCGCCGCCGTCCAATCGCGGCGCCCGTGCAAGACACACCTCCGCGACGCTCCGACGGATTTAAAATTGGATCGGCTGCGCGCGCAGACGACTCGGTATCGAGCGGACGTCAGTGTCAGTTGTCAGTTGTCAGTCGCGGACGACGGGCGCGTGTTGTGTACGTGTAGTATTTCGCGGAGCTCCGAACATGGCTCTGCTCAGACGGCTTGCGGTGAACGCGCCCCGGAGCGTACGTGTGCTGTCCTCCTCGCCACCGTCGCGGGACGACCTCGACCTGAACTTCAACAGCCCCAAAGATGCGTTCAAAAGTAAGAAGACGAGCGAACTCGTGCGGGCGTATTTCGTGTACCAAATATGCTCAGTCAACTGGCTGGTCGAGAACAATGATATGGTGAGTAGATCGATACACCTCAGCTGTAGGCTTACGTAAGATCTGCATAGTAGTGTTTACTCGCCGGCAACGTTTTCCAACTGCTCTAAAATAAGTTCGGTTGGCGTCCTTGCGTCTGACTTACATGCTGCTGATTGATGAGTGTGTAATTAGAATTACGCGGCGTGGTTTCTTGAGATGTTTTAGGAAGGTTTTAAAATTAGGAGTGTCGGGGGAATAGAGATCGAGTTTGACGAGGATAGCATGTGGGTCGGTGAGGGCGAAGCGAAGCGTGTTAGGTAACAGTGAGAGGAATGAATGGGTGGAATGGATTTTTGTTCGGGTCGTAGCGCGCATGCGTGCCGGCGGGCCAGGCCTGCTCGCCGGCCGGCGTGGCGCGCCACTCGTGTGCGTCGCGACGCCCTGCGCGGTATGCACACGTCTGTAGCTGAGATAACTTGGAACTGCACAATGTTGCATACCTGGTCTTGACCATGGTTAACGGCGCATAAGTTTGTATTAAAAGAAATTTCTTTGAATTTGAAATTCAAAAGTAACGGACCCATTACTTATCCTACAAAGTTTTTTTCAAGCCTTTACTTACTCCTATTTGGCTTATTGATATAAGTACATAGATAGTAAGCACATGCTACATGACTTTATTATGTTTAATTTAAAAATAAATTTTCTTGCTGTTCAATTAATATGTTTAGTTTTATCTTTCTCCAGAGGGTAGAAGAAAATATTTTACTGTTACAAAATATTTCACTACAATTTTAGCTTATTACTAAGTTACTTATTGTATATACCAATAATTATATTAATAGCCCCAAAATTAGATAAAGGAAGGAAAATAGTGTGCCAAAGTAAATAATGTAAATTTTTCCTCATTGCAAGCAAACTTTGGAGTATTTGACAGGTCTAACGAGTCGCTAAATGTAGGTAATGCCAAGTCATAAAAGATTTATTTTATGCCTTCTAGCAACGGTATAATGTGTAAGGATTTATCAGGCAATTGCTAGTAGTTAAAGCACCAGCCTCTCAAGTACGAGCAAGTGCTAATGTTACTTTTCTTAGTTTATATCTTGTAACTACACCAATGACTTAGCAAAGGTGAAGAAATAAAAATTGAGGATACCTGGACTTTACAAGTCTGAAATCGCTAATGCGCATGGAGGTGATTAGCGCTCATTCCTTCTCTGTGTAAGAAGACTCCTGTGCCCTGCAGTGAGACAATAAAATTAAGACCCAAAGTCAGGGCGGCTTATCTTCACCAGAAAAAAAAGGTTCGCCATCCAGCAAGCCATCCACTTCTCACCACGTTTCTTGTATCGTTGATCAATCTATCGCGATAGCCATTACAATAATGGCGACCCGCCCGACTGATTATCGGCCATGGCGTTAAAAGACGTAACTTATTAGGATTACAATAATAATCTTAATAAATTCTCTAGAGCACTTTTTTCAACGCCTTTCTACTTTAATATCACCTACCCTTTTCAATTTCCTCAAAATCCTTTTCACCCATCACATTCTTCATTTATGCCAGACACTAGTATAATTCAACAAAGTACACGGCTTGATAAGCCTTCCGTAATTAAGTTTCAGTAATCGGTCATGGCCGCCAACCTCTAATCTCGCGTAATAAAGAAATCCAGTCTCGAGTAAGAATTCACTAAGCGTTTTACGGCATTCACGATGTTTAGCTGTGATTTCTGTTGCTAACAAGTCGTTTAGGTAATTACCTCCTTGTATTTTAAGTGTTTGGCTTTTGAGATAATTCTTCTTGGATTTTGTCTCTGTCAATATATGTAGATATAGACTCAACAGCAATTTGTTCAAATCAGTGCTGCTAGCTTTGATTTTCGATGTTGCCATTTGAAGACAACCAAAAACACTGGAGTTCAAAGTCAAGGGAATTTACAATCGAATCTACATACTCCTCAAATTCTTGTTGATTGAGATGAGGTCAGTTAAACTGTCATTCCAATTTTACAAACTGCACAGCCGGCTCGGTAGGTCTATACATGGTGGACTTGTAATTCGCACATATTGATTGCGCCCCGTGTGATCGAGATTTGAGGTACGAACATGAAAGTCCAATCTCAAATGTAACTTTGCCTGTCCTGCAAACTCTAAAGATAAAACGTCTAAACACGATCAGATGAAATAGAAGATAGTTTTCAGCCAGGAAAACACCGAAAAAAAATCCCCGAGCACGTGCAGGTGTACCTGACATGCAAAACACGGTTTATCGTAAAACAGGATTTATTATTATGATTCCAGTAAGAAATACGTTTCAGTGTGTACTGATTAAATATTAAAAGGTAAACACACAGTCAGGGAAGCCGGTTGTAACCGAACTTAGACTTACGACAGACACGAAGTCGGTGTGTTATCTTTTATTACTGATATCTTTATTCGTATTTACCTTTCTTATCTTTTTGTGATATGTATGTGGAGTTGTAAATCAGAGCTTTGCGATGTAATGGTTTGAATTGCATCTGACAGTTTGGTTGTTTAAATACGGGAAATAGTTTTTTTGATATGATGTAATCAGCAATAAACAGTAGATATGATTAAATATCCTTCTTATTGTTTGGAATCATCTAATACAAATATATTACAATAGGCTATGTATTGGCTTTAAAACACATAATGTGTGTTTTCATGATTGTCTAACTCAAACACAACTACTTACATAATATTTAATGCGTCAAAATATGAATTGCAATATAAAGTATCCTTAATGTTGACTGTGCTGATCCATTTTTATCACCCTATATTCACGTGATTTTAAACTTATAAAGGTGTATTCAACCACAGTCAGGAAAATGTATTGACGTTCAATTTGTCATCTCTTAAACTACATCATAGAAATACCAATACAAGGATAAAATAACTGACAATTGGGAATTTTGTTAATTAAAATAAATCATGTCCTATTTGCAATATTCTGTATTATCTAAACAATAACCACATTGTTTAGTCGCCCTTTTTAAATCACTTTTCCTAATGGTGTCAACTTCAGGAAAACCGCGAGTGATTTATTGAACTTATGTTTTATCTTTGGCGAAAAACCATGCTGTCTTTTACCACAACATTTTTTTCAAATTAGTGGTTGAAAAACAAGGTAACTCTTTAAATTGGTGTATTCTCAATCAAATTTTTACAATTCCCTTTTAATGGGTATCTTTGCAGTTCCCTTTTTTATGGGAAAACATCAAATGACCCCCTATGGGTGCAGCGTCAGACTCCCTCAAGTGTCAGACTCTTACTGACTGGAGCCCACCATGTTCTTTCTTAAGCCCTCTAAATAACAGGATTCTGGCTACTCTTAAGAACAATCTTTTTTATACTTTATGTACAAAATAGGTACATTGGCGGACTTAATGCCTCAAGGCATTCTCTTCCAGTCAACCATCGGGTTAAAGGGAGAAAATAAATAGGTAGTACAAAAGAAAAGGAGAAAGTCATGAATAGATATGAATAAAAACATAATACGAACCCGCAACAACAATCCCGCAGCTCTTTGCAATGCCCTGACCTGACAAATTGAAATCCCTAAATAAAATTGCATACTTATACCCTGTTCCTAAAAGTTTTCCGAAAATGTGATTAGCTTTAGCTAGCAATAAACCGCGACCTCGCCCACATAGTGCTACATGTTTACGGTTCAAACGGTCCGGTTATTGTTACAATAAAAGAACCGTTAAATACGTTCATTGCTTTCCGAACGGTGCGCCCGCGCTGCATGCGCGAACTTCAAACGCCAGTGATTTAGGAGCATGTTTGCACAACTGAGGATTGAAGGTCACAGTCACATGTATGTTAGAAGGAAAATAAATAGGTATGGCGGGAGATGGAAAATAAGATGTGTATGAAAAAAGGGATTTTAAGGCACTAATGCATGTTGTATTTAGTGAAATGGGGAGTATTGTAGGGAAAATATTATCTGCTGTCTTGGATTGGTGGGATAAACCATTTTAGTAGGATTATTTTTTAGAATTACATACATATGTTCTAAAATTGATTGTTAGATTTGTTAGCTGTTGCTACTGAACGGTACCATAAGAATGATCTAGACGCCAAAAATATGATGCCCAAAATACAGACTAACACCAGCAAAGTCAAAACGTGAGGAGACTCGAAATAGCATTCGTTATCACAAGACAAAGCCTAGGTTATAAATATGAATAAAATAAGCAGTAAGTATTAAATCAATAAGCATAAAAAAGGTGTTTATTGAGTAACCATGACGGAGTCTGCAGAAACCACGTGAATACTGTATTGTACGATAATTGAGTGGATTTGATTCAAATGTGGTTGGCGAAATTGTATGCTTGCTTGTATATAAGTATGATAAGGAACCGGTACTTTGATGCAGATCATTTTCGTGATGGTAAGATCCTGTTTCGGGCTTTGATATGGAAGAATAGAGAGCACAACTGTCTTCTGAACTAATGCTTTTGCACTCGCAAACAACCGCGCCGTGGCGGTCAATCGGTCTGTATTTAATAGTGTCTCTGTATCTGAATACCGAATTTCATCTAGTTTTGTAATTCTATGACTCATGGCACTATCATCATCATCATCATGATATGCAATTACTACCTACGTCGACAAGCTTCCGCTAATTACGTTAAAATTGCTTGCGATTTTTTACTCGTACCACTGAAAAATTCAAATATGTAGCTTCATTTTTATGACTATGACAAATCTGATGTTGAGAGTTGATTCTCACTCTGTTTTCTTAAGTCAAATCTTAATAAAAGTTAAGCCTTCGTCCTGTTACAAGTATGTGCATTTATACGACTTGTGATAAGCTAAACAATCAAAATTATAATAAAATCATGTCTGTCGAACGTGAAACAAGCGGATCCAGCTCTCGCTAGATATTCTTTGACTTTACTGTATTATACTTGAGTAGATAAAAACCAGTTGTGGGATTCAGGTTCGTGACTTTATTTGTTAGCGCTTGATTAGAATTTTGGTCGTGTAACAATAAGGCCCCATTCATATTGGAGAAGAGATTATTGAAGTAATAATAAGTTTAGAAGAAGAAAAACACCGTAGTGATTGAGAGTTAGGTATGTGGCAATGGGAACTATTTTCGTCAGAGGGGTGGAAAGGAAGAACTTTTATTAGTTAGGGCTTAGCGAAGGCTTGAATAAAATCGAAGAACGCAAAAAAGCAAAGATTGGAAGTGCAAAAGTTAAAGGTGAATTGACCCATTTTAAATCTTCGTCTCCCAAAAGCTATTGAAGCAAAGGTATGTACGGTGAAGAAGTCCGTGAATTTTGGGATAAGAAAGCATTCAGTCCAAGATATTAATGTCCAGAAAACAAGGTTTATTTCTATACGCTTGTTACTGTTCCTACCAATGTGAATGAATCCTGCAGAGTCATTTCCATCGCGTTATTTGTCAGCTGTTTTGGCCAATGTCAAGTCCGGCCGAGACCAGCCTTTGGTCTGAGCAAACACATCCGTTAGACCACGATGCTTCACACCTTGAACTTGATGTGTTAAAAGCGATTGATTTATTATACTGTTTCACATGGTTTGATTTATTATATGGTTTTCATACGCATTCAAGAGCAATAGTAGTTAGACTGTGCTTACTTTCACTGTTTTTAATACTTCTTGTTCATCTACTTTTAACAGTTCTTCCTACGTAACACATTTTCTTGGCACTCCTCTATCGCTTTGGCTTAGATTTCTCCTGTTCTTTAAAGAATGTGATTCTTCCATAGACAGCCCCTTGGAAACAGTTGTTCTATAATTTATCAGCTTTTTGAGACTCATGATTTTGTAGTTACTAACCATTCCTTACACACTTCTAATTCCTCTCGAAAATTTCCAAAACCGCTCGATTTTCCCCAGCTCTTCACGATAATGTTTTATATATATTTACATACTTGTTACATATCTATTATCACTTTCTGCCAGTTAGCTTAAACTGGCGAATTAACCGGTTCGGCACAATGGAAGCGTGATCGAATGGCGCTTGACTGTGGAATATTTAGATGTCACGGCCCATGTGTTAATAACCTATGAAGGACATTCAATGATTATATCATAAAAACCAAGGTCTGTCTTTGCGAACTTGTGATTTCTTTTTTTATATCGATGTTAATCTGTATCAAAGTCTATTTGTACGTCAAAGTTTATACTATGTGTTAGTAAATGGGTTCTGTGTGGCCTTATGAACATTGTATTCAGTGATTTAACAGAACCTGCATGACGTACGTGATTGTGTAGTTCAAAGGAAGAGAATCCATACTCGATACGTTGATAATAATAGTACGTAGAACTGAATTTCCAGTTAAAATAATAATTTTTGTAATCACGATTTACCGTAGAATGTCAGCCCTGTTAAATGTTTTGAATAACTTCATACAATAAAACATGCAAATGTTGAAAAACTTCACTGCAATGCAAAAAGAAAGGTACCAGGAATACAGAAAGAAAAGGGGTCTGTCAGACGTCTTATATAACAGGACCCTGTCAATGAACTTCTCATTCAAGATAAAAACTCTGAAACTGGTTTGCAAGCGGATGAAGAATGTTCACAATTTAGAAATAAATTGCCAATTGATTTTGCAACTTATGGTCCTTTACTGAAAGTTGAAATTGAGTTGTGATGCAATTTTGAAAAACAAGAGGAATGGCATGTGATTTGAGCTGTAAAAAATTGCAGTGTTAAGGTGAATTTAATCTTATGTTTAGAGAATATAGTTCTGATTCGAATGGATAGAGCCCAGGGTTGCCATTGCAAGAAAGTAACACTGTTTTTTAATTTGTTTGATCCGCGTTTATAGTGTTGCCAGTACCGTCTAGTAATCCTCATGACCTAGTTAAGAATAGCGGTTAGCGACCTCAATACTATTGTTTTCTCGTCATCATAGGCGTTTTTAAACATTGTATTAGTTACTTGTGTTAATCTAACGGTTTGGTCAGCCGTCGCACTTACTTTGACTCTTGAAGTGAGGTGATTTATTGCGTGTAATATGTAAAACGATAAGGAAAAAAGTCGGCTTTTTCTGTACGAATAGGTCTATTGCAAGATGAGATGACTATAGATATAACAAAAATGACTAGAACATGCCCGTGTTGCAAGCAATGATGACTTTTGGGAGAACAAAATAACAACTGCAATACAATATCGCACCCCTTTTCAAAATATAAAAGAATCAGGAGAAGTTCCTATAGCAAATAATAATGGGGCATTCTCTCTTACTATCCAAACAGTGAAATACCCCTCAAGGGATAAGCAAGTAACAATGAATAAAGAAATGAAAATAATACTAGGAACGAAATTCCCTTAAAGTAATATCAAAATAGGCTAATTAGGTTGGCATTTAAAAAAAAAGCGGTGATGAACTAAAACTAACTTCCCAGCAACACAGCTCTTTATGTTATGATAGTACTTGTAAATTGAAAGAACTCTCACACAATAGCTGGTGGCCAAACAATAGAGATAGCAGCATTGATTACACCTGATGGTTCCCAAGCCGATAGATTGATTATATTGGATTATAATGGATCCCTAAGTGTTAAATACTCGACGTAGGCAGTAAAGGCGATTAGAAAAATAATATGGATGGATTTGGGGCTTGGGCGTTGGTGTTAGAAGGGACTATGTATCTTTAGAAGTTGTAGTCTAAGTTTTCTCTTCAAAACTATTTGAAAGATAAATTATGGTCTTCAAAACTATTTGAAAGATAAAAAAAAAACAATATATGCATAAGATCAAAATCTGTTCTCAAAACAGACACACATGTAAAAACTTTAATCATTGCATCATCAAAACAGGTCTTAATAAACTTTTTCCTTTGAATTATCCGAACATACTGTGGCCCCTTTTGTAACGTCAAAATCCACGTGCGTGTGCGTCAGCTGTCGAGCCGAACTAGTTTGAACCAGTTAAAACTATAATAGAAGCTAAGGAAGCGCCCGAAATATGCAGAAAACCGGTTGAAACTGGTAGAGTATGTTAATTTTCTTGTTGCTAGGGACTCGATAGTGAAGGACGTGTCGGTGTCGACAAAAAAACGGCGAACTAACTGTCTAATGACCTCTATAGGCGTAGGATTGGATTTCTTGAAGAGGATAGCAAAAAAACTTATATAAAGATTCGGACTTTAGTCATTCGACTTAGGTTACAAGATGCAAAAGTTGCCATCTGAAACTAGTTTTTGACTTTTAGACACGTTAAATATGTATAAACAGATTTTCGCGATCATTCGATAATTTTGGGTCCACAAAAGCGAGTCTAGCTGAAGATCAAGTCGTTAACACAATTTGTATTTAGATATACCTAGTTCATGGCCGAGATACCACTGCGCTTATTTTTAGTGAAGAATGCAGAAGCTTCGAGACGTTTTCCTAGGTCAGGGTAGATAGTGCAGTATTTTTAAATTGACGACAACTGGATGATTTTGATGTTTTTCTCTGTTACTACTATTCTACACTTCACTTTCAATTCCATCGTCTGCTTTATTTTGTTTATCCTATTCAGTGTTATATATTGAATTCATTTCGTTATTTTCATAACTGGTACTGTGTTTATCTCCAAGGTGCAACAATTTGTTTGCAGACAATACGTAAATGTGGTCGTTATTCCGAGGATGAACGCTTTTCTTAGCTATAAAAATAGACACTTTAAGAACATTGGATATTATTCATTCTTTGTACGTGTATGAAGAGGTGTTTGCCCTACTACAAACGTAAATAGCTTATAGCCTTGAAATGAGAATACATTGCCAAATCACTTTCTAGCTTCCAAATATCACTCAAGTTGACTAATTAACAGGAGTACTATGAAGATGTTTGTGTCAGCATCCTAAAGTTTGGCTTCGTTGCATTTCTTGGCATAAGTTTCTTCTTGAAAGCGGTTTTCCGACAATTTGAAAGCTCTTACATAACGTTTATTTGTTGCATTAATGCCATTGTATCTAACATTGTTAGTAACTCTTGGATGCTTTTCAAGAACATTTTTGATTTAGATTTATAGAAAGGTGTAAAATATTCCATTACTATTGGGTAGTATTCAAATAACAGTTTAGGAAGCGTTATAAAGAGTTTTTCTTTTTATTTCAAAGAAAACCCTTTCAATCAGCCACCCAATCTCAGTCTTAGTCTTAATTCTCGTCTCTTTACTTTCTTTAAATGTGGATGTATGATCTTTTTCTACAAACTCAGACTTGATCTTATCAAAATCTTCTTCAAGTTGAATTCAAAGCTTAATTCTATAAGGTTGATTAAAATCTTTCCTTACTTTTGAATGAAACCCTATTTCTGCAAATCTTTTCAAGAAAATCTCAGCACAGCTTAGTTACCTTTGACATTTTTCTTTCAGGTTATCAAAAGGAATGACTTCTACGTTTATTTCATGTGTGCCCTGAGCATTTTGTCGTGGAATTAGAACGTTCTCGAAATGAGGCACATTGAAGTTTTATGAACTATTTGCGGTTTATTGGTATTAGCTGGTTTGTCGTTACTTTTATGTGTATTCGTTGGGTTAATTGGGTCCTTTAGTTGAGTACCTTTAATTAAGAAAGTCGATGTAGGTGTGAAATAAAGTTATGGTTGGTCTTCTTATTAGTTCTAATGCTTCTTTTTGTAGGTGTTAAATAAATCTTGTTGTAAAATACCTATGTATAAATAAATAAACAAAGCTACTCGAATATTAAAATCACGTGACAACAAAAACAAAAAATATCGGTAGTTACCTAATGTTTCATATTCTTAGCAGACGCTCTCGGCAACACGATATTTTCTATAGTCAGTCAGTCTATGATAAATCTTGGCAAGATTTGAAGAGTTTTTCAATAAAAAAGCTCGTCAAAACTCGAGTGGCATGTTCCGTGTTTTAAGGCTAATTCGGGAACAAAAGACGCGTTTGGTAGAAGCAGACATGTTATTTTTGCTTAAGTTTTAATGCCAAATTATTCATAGCCACAAAAAAAAACACCCCTGCAAGTATAGTATATCGTCTAGTTTGATCGTAAAAAAGCAAGACCAATTTCAAATTCCAAAGTCAAAACCAATTCCAAAGACAAATTGGCCTGAAAGTTGTAGGAAATAACTAATACTTTCTTTAATATTCATATAATAGGTAAGCATTTTAAATCTTAATCGCAGAATCAGGTCCATATTAATGAACTGGACTGTTCGCAATCCAGTTTGTTCTAAAATATCAACAACTTATAAATAGCACTATTTAATACTAGTCTTGTTAATGTAACAACATATGTGTTTATTCAATAACTGAAATACCTACTTAATCTTAATAAACAGATGTAAACGTTGCTTCCAGCCAATTTTCCCTTTCATACAATTTTATAATTGTGGAGTGTGGAGTCGGTAAATCGCACCTGGTTGTGTATTCACGTAATTGATTCGCGAAGAATTGTGTTGGCCTCAATTAAGGACATCCGATCCTTAAATAAGAACACTCCCAAATGGTGACAGGACAATAGGTAACACACCTGTGTAATTGCGTTATAGACGAACATAGAATTAAAAGTATTCGTAGAGGTATTGTTGCGATATTTGTTTATACCTATAAAAAATAGAGGGGAGGTAGTTCAGACCCGAGAGAAGGACGTAGGATAGTTTTTATCACCATCCAGCTGCGGGAGGCAGTTATCTCGGGACGCGGGTGAAACCGCGGGTGGAAGCTAGTTTCATATATAAGTTGAGTTGCGATTTTACACCCCCCACATTTTTTAATTTGGAAACGACAAAAAAAAATACGTTAATAGTTCTTTTTATTAAAAAATATAGTTACATCAGAGTATGTATGCACGACTTGTATCTTTCTAGCGCACCTATCAATCTTGCAGTATGGAATTTTGTTTACTATTGCGTAATCCAAGCCGCGGTATACAAACAGTTCGGGTTTAGTAAACTTGGCTTTTTAGCAAATTTTTTACGCAATACTCGTTACGTAAAGAACACGTTTTTGGATTATTGTCAAGGTTAATTCTGCGGGTGATAGATCAGAAGGTACTCGCAGCGTCGCCCGGTTTTACTCGTGTCCTAAGATAAGAATTTGACATGCTTAGTGGAAGAAACTGCTATGTAACAAAATACTAAAATTTAACCAGATTAGGTACATCGACTTTCAACACTATACGCTCAGCATTATTACTTTCAATCATCAGGAAAATAATATATGTAGATACTTTGTATTGGAAACCCCTATTCGAAAGGAGCATTTCTGTTTAAATAAAACCTTCTAAATGTAACGTGGTTCAATGAACTTCCATGGCCTTTCATAGCCAAGCCTTTAATAAGATATCCACACTAATCCAGCTTAAGGTTTTGATTTCAAACCAATTTGTGTCAGCTATTACGAATTTGTTCATTTCAAAAAGGGCCTGTCCTCATTTGAGGACAGATGGTACAACTCAGTTTGTTTTAGTAAGGTTTATTTTATTGGTTACTAGCCATTTTCTCGTGTCGAGGGAACTATTGCCCGTACCTAGGTAAAATATAACCTGTTACTCAGGGAGAGTGTAGCTTTCCGACGGTACAAACAAACAAAAAAATATCTTTGCAATATAAGTATACACATAAATTATTGAATTTTCTATGTTGGTGGTTGTAAGCATAAAACTGCTAAACTGGTTCATATGTAATTCATAATGGTAGTGTATATTGTTTTGTCACGTAGGATTTCAACGCTGGAAACAGCCAATGCTTCTATACATAGTCATATTCTGTCAAGGTTATGTATTACATATATTATGTCGATACAATATGTTTCGCATATCCGCACAAATCAGGTTTTCGTCAAAGTGACTTTGAGGTTGGTTAAAGGACAGCTCAAATGGATGAGCTAAGTATAATAACTATTGAAGTTTTTGTTTCATATATTTATATTTTATATCACTATGTTCAAAATCAATTTATGACGCCATACAAAAATAATAAATGCCTCAAAAAAAAAACAATAAATTCTTCTAAATAAAGATAAATGTTCTAAATATTTATTAACATGCAAAAAAAGAAATCCTCCTAATAGGAATTTCTAAAAACACAATTCCCATTACAAATAAAATTGAAAAAAAAAGTTCGTTATACATCAAAATCTCTGTTATTAAAAAATACATTATAAACCAACAAAAATATGAATTTGTGTTTAATTATTTTTAAATCAAAACACGTGTTACCGACTCGTATTACCAATTCCTCAGCACTTATTACTCCGTACTAAAATCAAATACCCAAGTAGTAATAAAACGTACTCATACGCTCACAAGATATGACTCATTGTTCTGTAGTGACGAGCTCGTTATGTAGACAGTTCATCCATTGCCAAGGTTGTACGAAACCGGCCTCTGGCATATCCAACACGCTGGTTTCATTTTGCATTTTTTGGCGACTACGGAAAAATACCGTAGGAACTGAAAATTCTAGATTGTTCGTGAGCTGGGTGTTACATAATTTTGTCCAAAGTATGTTAGGAAGAGTTATCGTGGCCTTGCATTGTGAATGTCAAGGTTATTTTTTCTGCAAAAATATTAAGCGTAATTGATCGGGTAATCCATGCAAGTATAACAAATTACCAGATGGACAGACATAATTATTTACGCATTTGTAAAGTCAATTCGGATTTATTTAGGTATTAAATTGGGCAGCAAACAGTGAAAAGGATTGCCGGAAAATCCCGTAGCTGGATAAGTATTGAAAAATCCTAAAAATGTATTTACACGTGCTAAGCCAACATTAGAGGAAAGTTTGAAATATTGTCGGTCTTTGTTGAATTAAGAATAGCGACGGTATCTTGATTAATGAGGCATTCACTATCACTGTCTGACTATTTTATAATTTTTCTATAGACGTAACCTCACAAACTGTTTGTTGCTAGCGAAGGCTTGGATGGGTTTCTGTAGTCGTATTTTTGCATTAAAATCCATCCCCATTTAACCTACCTATCTAATTCATTGAATAAAGCCACTATTTTAGTTTAGATAAATAAAGTTATTTAATTAAGTAAATAAACTGCATTGTCAACAATTGAATTTGCGAAATGAATCCCATTACTTCAAAATGTCAATTGACAATTTGATTACACTAAGGGCGTATTCAGATGACACGCGCCGATCACGCACAGCACCCGTGCACGCGTTGTGCCCGCGTTAAACCCGCACACGCGCTGCATCCGCCTCGCACACGCCTCGTGCCCACATAAACTACTAGTGACTGGACTATTTCGTTCACTAGGCATAGCGGCTTCCAGGTATCACAATGCGTACGCGGGGAGGGTGCAGAGCGCGGGCAGGGCGAGTGCAGGGTTGGTGCGAAGTGGGCGCGGGGCGTGCGCATGGCGTGCGCGTGTAGAATTCGTTAAATGCAATTTGAGATCTATTGAAGCATTATAAGGCCCAAATTCTTATTTAACAAATTTCAATGCAAGTTGGTCGCGGGTGGCGTGCGCTGGGCGTACGCGTGTCGTGTGAACGCGCCCTAAAGTGTTCTACGGCAAAATCAAGACAACTCAATCGAGACGGTTTATTTAAACGAGTTGATTGATTTAAATGAATTGTCAATGAATCGAGGATTTTAGACAAATGTATAAATAGAATATACTTTAGTCACGCGATTCTTACGTGTTGCGTGGGCAGATGAACTGTTGTGATCAGCAGTAAATTAAATAGTATTGTTACCTTTGTTTGAACAGATGTAAGAACTATTAGTTAGAGTTTTATGCAAATATATGTTTTGTGTTGACGTCATAAGGATTCAATTTGCGATGGATTTGCAGTTTTGGTGAACTAGACTTTCTATAACCTTGTCAATTTCTAGAAAAAATTGATGCTAGGCGCTGGCTTTATCGAATTACAAATAATTTTACTTATTCCATCATTTTCATCTACATATTTCATTCCTTAATTTTATATTTGTAGGCCATGAAGTTAAAAGAACATTACTTTGTCGTCATAAATACATTATCTATCTACTTTAGCGTCAAACTTTGTTACTTGTTTACTCACTTAGGTACATCTTAGTAAGCAACAACTCTGTAAATACATGTCATAGAAAATGCGGGCTTTTATCTAAATTGAAGGAAATAAACAATATTCTTGGAAGTGAAATGAGGAAATAATGAATGGAATATTACTTCCATATACTGGATACTAATGTCTATATTGTTGGCTAGTTACTATATCCAAAGAAAGACTTACATATGTACAGATATTCGCGTAAATAGTTATACATCTTGCTTTACCTCGCTTTTATAGGACTTTTTCTCTTGAACATGTAACCTCCCCACTCAGAGACATTTAATGATTACTTAAGTCATTCCATAGTGACGGAATGTCATACAAATCCGTCACTAAGGAATGGCTTAAGTAACTATTAAATGTGTCTGAGTGGGGAGGTAAGTTACTGCTTAAATTCGAAACTTTTTCAAAATTCTATCTGCGTGTACCTATCGTCCAAAGGTCCTAATGTCTCCTTCTTCTATGTCCTCAGTTGATGAAGAGACTGCGCCAGGTGGTGGGCCAGCGAATGTTCGAGTTGATCATGAAGGCCACCTTCTACGGCCAGTTCGTCGCGGGCGAGGACCAGAATACCATCAAACCTACCATCGAGAGGTAACTGAACTTTGGTTATATGGCTTAAACAAGAATGTGGAAGGACATTGTAGGAGTCTCTTGTTAGGACTGGTTAATGAAGGGGCAAGAATAAACCTAATGTCATACTTGGAAAAGCGAGACTTAAAAAAGTTAAGGGTGCGAGTTGGTATGATAGAGGAGTAACTGCAAGTATGGACAGCATTTCGGGAAGTACTTAGACATTAGAGTCAGTAAATTCCTCGCTTGTTATAACACTTGCTTTAGGAAATTGAAGCTAACATATTTCTTTAGAAGATTCTTCAGATAGATTACATGTATCGTACAAAATACACACTCAGATTTTACGATCTGCAATTAGCAATTACGCTCAAATAATGACAGCATAAATTACAACTTCATTGTTTGGTGACGTCAAGCAAGCTATTCTATCTCATTGATTATTGTGTAGTTTTTCTTTGCTTTTCAATTACTAGGGGATTTTTCTTATTTCGTAGAATTTTCTTAATGGCTGACAATGATAGTCGTATAAAATAAGTTAGATGAGTCTAGAAATATCTTTAGTTTTTAGATTATGTAGACCAGTGTCTGATACTTGTTCACCAATTTCTTCAGATGTTGTTTAAATGAGTGCTGAAGAATTTAAGGAAGTGTTTGTGCTATTTCAGATTGCGTTCCTTTGGAGTGAAGTCAATCCTCGATTACTCCGTGGAGGAGGATCTGTCACAGGAAGAGGCTGAGAAGCGAGAAGTCAGGTAAATACCACAATACAATGTTACCTGTATATTAAAAAATATTTAAGAGTGGAGGCGTCTATTTTCAGGAACATTGATAAACTTTATGGTCCTCATCTTTTGTAGAAGAGGGATTGATCATAAAAAGTTACTTGTGACTTTATGAGCGATTTTTTTATGTGTCCACCGATACATTATTTTTTGAGGGTCTTGAAAAAAAGTTATAACTTCTTGAAGTACGTTTATATAAAAGTTTTAGGTACATATTTAAGAAATAAAATTGTGTTCTACCTATAAATTAACTCCTCCAGACTTCGTGATCGCGTGATGTGAACTTTAACGCAATTAACATTTCGATAAGAGTTTTTCTAGAACATTTAAGAGAGTAGCATGTTACTTTGTAATACGTATAAGAGAAGAAATAATAAAAGGCAGTACTTTAAAAACGACACGTCGGTACGTTATAAAATAAATTGTTTGCATGAATGCCAACATTGGCTTTAAAGAGTATTCAATTTTATTTGTGACCATTTTGTATTTCGTCTCAAAAGCATTCTAGGACACTGCCCTTCAAATTAGCTACAAAAAATTGTCCAATTAAAATCATATAAATAAATCTTTACATTTGCTTTTAAAACCGGAGTTAAAACATATTGCGCATATCGAAACTGCCAATACAATAATATGCATGCAATCTTTCACTAAAACACATAAACGCGAAGTCGTAAATAGCAGCCTATTGTAAGAGTAGTACAATTTCATCGCTTGGCGGTTATGGCCTTTTCAATTATGACGTATGGCCACGGAGTAAGGAAAAATGAGCGGAGATGCCATAATGCAGGAAGATCAGGCGCCTTTTTTTAGGTCGTAAATTCGTACCACGGGCTTGACCGAAACGATCATTTACCAGTGAACTGACGAAGCGTTCGGGTTCTTTGAGGCATCTGTCAACGTTTGTTGGTATAACAAAAAATGATCGGGTCCAAAGAAGGCGTATAAAAGCGAAAACAGTAACGTTCCTCGTCCCCAGCACACCCGCATTTTGGCGAGCTACTTTCTAGTGCCATTTTCCGTTATGGCACCTCCGCTAGTCATTTTGTTCTTTCGCGTATGTCCCACATGGTAACGTTTTCAAGGCGAAGATCAAGAGTAACCTGAGACGTGATTGGTGGGGCCACGAAGGGAGAAATGGGGGTAAAATGTACCGAGATCCGTGAAACGGGATTTGGGAGAAAATGTACTGAGCGAAATACGTGAAATGGAAATTCGGGGTAAATTGTTCTGCGTTTGTGAATGAGGATAGTAATTAAGTGTAGTATTGGGAATTTAGTTAAGTTTGTAATATGGGTTAATTGAATCAAAATAACTGATTAATATATTCCCATTAACATAATTATGGAGATCCATTCTCAATTTATAATTATTAGTGTAAATAATTTTAAAATGACAAGAATAATAATGTTTTAAATTTATTTTTTTATGAAAGCCAACGTGTCAAATTCCTACACAGCTGAATTTACCTCGCTATTACATTTACCTCGGTAGCATATACCGCCTCATTTTAAATACGTTTTAGAGGCATAAAACAAACGCCTTGGCTTCGCATGCCTCTTCATGAAAAGCCTATTATGTTCATCGAATAGTCTTTGTTGTGATAATGTGTAACCTTCCACAACTTTGTTTCTAACTACATAAAGACATCACGTGTTTAGTTACTATAGGTACAGCATTAGTTAAAAAAAAAGATTTTCCGTGTTCGACATAATTTTCGAATTGGTTGTAATTTTGTGTGTTTTTTGTGCCTATTTTAACAATAAGGTCAAATTATCATAATGGTTACCTGTCTATAGTTATTTTTGTATGTAGTTTAAGGATTTCAGAGAAAATAAACATAAAGATTAGTGACATTTTAGTACTTACAAAAAAAAAATATAACTCCTTTTCCATTTTGTTTTTATAATCATTTGTTTCTTTACTCTGTTTTTAATGAAACCTAACCCTTTCCCACCTTATTTCAGTGGCAGTTTGACCAGTGAACGATTGAAGGAATTACTAAAACGTAGCCCAAACAATTTGCAAGAAATTGTCATAGCCGGGTTTTTACTTTTTTTCTTTTTAATCATTCCATTAGTTCGTTTAACATGTCGAAAATACCTGTGGCTCAAGGTCTTATTTCCCTTGTCACCGGTACTGGCTGACAAGAGGTATTTTTGACATACTATAGCTGTCATTACGTAACTGTCAGATGACGTCATCTGACGTTTGTGACGTAGAAGCTTCATTATGGCTGACCTTCGCGTTTCGTTTTCACGGTTGTTACATTTTATTTTCTTTATGCATTTTAGTTGGTTCATTTGTTCTTTTTAATTGGTACAACTTTGTTTTAGTAGATTTTATTATCAGTTATTTAAGTAGTCTTTATTTTTACTTTGTATTTAAAGCCGTTTTGCGGGCCATTAGTCAGGTAGTTACGTTTCTTTTTTATGTTTAGTTAGATTTTTTCATAATTATTTTATTATTTTTACGCCCGAAATACAAGTTTGTCCCCTTCGGAAAACTCAGAAGGGAATTCCAGCGTTTTATTAGGCACTACACCCATTATAATTTGTAGACATGTAGGCATGACAACGCTCATATAATTACACCTACCAGTCCCTAGGTAGGGCTTCTTTCGATTCATGTCGGCAAATTAACTAGTTGCGTACGTCACTATCTAATTTGTGAACATATTTAAACTAATTTACTTTTGTATACGGAAACAGCCATCTTGTTTCTGAATGTTACTGAGACAATTTTAATTAGCTTTACTTGCTCAAAATTGGCTGAAAGAGATTTTACGCTAGTCAAAATGTATGAACAAAACACTACTATACATGATATACGTAAAACGTTAGCTTCGATGATAGAAAGTGGTTTTATGAGGACTGTTTTCGTAGGCAGGTAATCAATTTTTCTGAAATGTATAGTACAGTTGCGGGCACCATTAACTACTTCGAGTAATAATTAAAAGCTACGTGGAGCTATATTTTTTTGAATAACCTTGTTTCACTTCTTCAATGGATCAGGTCTAGCATAAAACCTTTAAGATACGGCTCAAAATTTTACAAAATTAAAATGAACTAGCGGACTTTGCCGCGTAGTTTGAAAGTTGTCTAATAGTATACATAGTACTCTACGCAACTGGAACATTACAAAAAATGACTTCAATTCACATTCGCTGGCAAGGTGCCGACAAAAAAAGAATGCTTAGAAAAAATCCGCTATAATATAAAACATGTTTGAATCGGAGATAGGCATAGCAAAAAATCTAGTAGCCACGAGGCAGACATGAATCTGGGTCATGTAGAAAAACGGCCGAGAAACTTCGACCAATTTTATTATAATAATTGGACGTTTAAGGGTTTAAGCTGACTATTAATTAAGCTTGAGATTATAGATGTATAAAGGGTACCATTTTTGGAGTTAATTGATCAGAGATAGGGTGAATGCGAAACAGTTGATCGCGGTTGGCATTTGTGACCGCAACAGTCGTTCCGGGTATAAAGAAGCCATATTTCCGACAACCAGTCTTATCAAAGGGTTTTGTGTTACCCAAATAACTTGGTTTTGAATGTCACATATGCTTTGTGTAGTACCTATACTGGTATTCAACTGCATATCTGTTCTTATTCTGGTAACTGCAACCCAACTTAGCTGTATGCGTCGGTGGTTATCAAATCTGAATCGTGCATAAATATTTACTCGATTGAAAGTAAAGTTATGTAGATTATTCAGCCTATTAATTTGTTCAGCTAAATACTTAACAATCTAGATAAAAAAATAATAGAGAAAGCAAACGAAAATAACTTTCAATGAACTATTAAGATGACCTAGATACGTCAACGTGAGTTGAGGATGCAGATATGATTTTTAAACGAGATAATTTGCACCTTGTTGGCTTAGAAATTAGGTTGAAATTGTGTTGGTTGAATAAAAATGAAGCGTGCCAATGGTTTGATAGTGAAAGTGGATTCTAAGGAGTTTTATTTTTAAATAGGCGTTAGTCATTTGTTTGGAATATGGGTTAATGTACGATGGGAAGATTTGTTACGTAAATAATGGCGTGATATCTTCTGTTTATAAATAGTAGATTTTTTTATGGAGCTTATTGATATTTGCGGCTTTTTATAGTAGAAAACAGGTTAAGAACAGGTTCTTTTCTCCAATGCCTGTTAAAATGTTTCCTTAAGGTTTAGGCTTCTACGAGAAGAACAGTCAGTCTTTAGTTCCAAATTCAGCTAATGACGAAGAGACTGGAACAAGCTGTACAGTGATTGACAGATAGCACAGATTGACCATGTAGTCTGTTAGTCACCACGATGCGTAGCGTTTTAAATGTCAACCGATTGATGAATGACCACTACAGTTGGCACGCGCTACAGTCATTGATAAACTGATAGCGGAATAAATTGGCGTAAAACGGTCCCATGGCTGGGTAAAGACCGCTTCAGCAGGTGATGAAGCGATAAAATATGAAAGCGGCAGATGGCTAGCTTACACTTTGTTCTTATTTCCTTAATGGATCCACCAGTACGGCGGTTATGTAGTCATTAGCCCTTCTCTGACAAAATCTTCGTATAGAGGACCAATATTTGAGAATATTTGAATCGTTAGTTGGTGAAGATAGGCCACGATATAGAACTAAATATGAACATGAGCAAACCCTGCCCTCCGTCATTGCAAATAATATATTATCTCCTTATATCTGAGTTATAGGGCACTATACGTCTTGGAATAAGAAAATACCAAAAATTCTATTTGATTCTAGTGCCAGTGGAGTTGGCAAGCTGCAAAATGTCGGTAGTAAAATCATAATATTGGTCGCTTTTACAATTCTGACATAAATAACTGGCTGAAGTGTATGAAATGAATTCCTTGCATGACAGGTGTATTTTTGGGCGAAACAAACGAAGTGTGTTTTCCTATAGTTTGAGGAGATTTTCGATGTACCCTTAGCAAATCAGATTCTAAGATATAATTGTTTTTGACACCATTTCACTATGTGATACACAAATAAAAAAAGGACTTCTGTAAAGAGTAGATAAATGACTACACATATTTTAAGACACATATGTACATTTTAAAACATGCTGTCTCAGAAGGCCCACATTGATTTTCAAATTCTATAGTCAATCTAGTATTAACCGATCTCAAATTAGATATCTAACCCTAGCAAATAAATCGACAAGATCCTAATGGTTAGAAACTTCGAGCCGTAGGTACATAAAATTGAACACCTATCCAGATCTCAATCAGAATTTTACACTATGTGATAGGGAGCATATTTTCGTCTTGTCACTTCCCAAATTCTAACCCTACCTTCGTTTCCTCAGTGCTTCAATATCAGCCTGCGGCGACAAGCAAGAGGAGGGTCAGCTCAAGCAGTACCATGTGGAACAGAGGTTCGCTGACCGACGGTACAAGGTCACCAGTGCGAGGACCTACTTCTACCTCAATGAGGCGTCTTGTGAGAAGAACATGGAAGCCTTCTTGAAGAGTATCGATGCTGTTGCTGGTGAGTGCATGTTCTAGAAGTTTCGATGGTTAAAAGAGATGTGTTTTATCATTTGGCTGTATATATGAAACAGCTTTAGCTTAGGGGTGGTAATGGAATGAAGTAGGAAGAGCATACGTAATCGAAAAGGGAATCCTATCCAATCTTAAGATTATCTTTTGGTAATTGATAAGATTCCGTCGCACGGTAAATGACATCGGAAAAATTTAAATAATATAATAATAAAATTAGTCTCTTCAGTGGTCCAGTTTTATAGTCGTAATCAAAAGTAGACATACTTCTCAAATCTACGTCTCTCCTGAACAAGTTATATAATACTATGCAATGTCACGATGTTTTCCACGTCGGATGTTATTGTTAAATTGATATATCCGCGATGGGTTCTTGTCCTGATTGATTAAATTATGCTCGTTATGATCTAGTAGGGAATTGTATAGGGGTCAGCAGAATCGCGGTGTTCTTTAAAATTGTGATTTTTGGTTTGTAGAATTCTGGTTATTCTTACAATACTATTATGTCAATTGTGAGAGTAAGTTAGATCATTAAAATATTTATTGTACACAGTTCTTAAGACATTGTGTCTATCTTTCCAGGCATCACCAAAAGTACGGGTTTGATGGCAGTCAAGCTGACTGCTCTCGGCAGGCCGCAGTTACTTGTAAGTACTTCAAAAATTACTAATGTACAGACAGCAAAATGCTGATAAATAAAGGATATAAATGTCAACATTGAATATGCGTATAAGAAAATACTATTTTCTAACATGTCGCGAGAAATTAACCATTTTTTTTTATAAGGTATCAATCAACTAACGCTATAAGATTAGTGACTTGCCAACATGGCGATTTTGAAATGATTTTCCCTTAAAAACTAGATAAGCACCTAAGGAATTATGTCATTACGCGAATAAATTATTAACCCAAATATTTCTTCTATTTTCCAGCTGCAACTATCAGAAGTGATCATGCGCGCCCGCAACTACATGCAGCAGATTGGCGGTGGTACCGGCAACGTGCTCACTCACCACAAGACCATCGAGGACTTCCAGCGCTACTTCGGAGACCACAGCTCCAAGCCTCAGGTCCAGGAGTTCATGAAGAAGATCACCTCGGATAAGGAGGGGTTAGTATTCTGTTTTTGGCAATAGGTTTTTGAGGAGAAGGGGATAATGAGATTTAGGTAAACTTACGGGATAAGAGAAAGGCTTCAAAAGGAGAAATTAGATTGTTAAAGAAGATTGAAAGTTGCATAGTGTTTGCAAAAAAAAGTTATTTTCCCGTGAATAGGGATTTTTAAGGGGTGAATTTGACTACAGCGTGCCCCCAATATATCTTGTGTAGGTACTAAGGGTGGATTGCACCATTTAACTATAACTAGTCATACGTTACGTGAATTAAATCTATCCGATGTTTTAATATTATTTAGGATTTGGTTTCCAGAGAGTTCTATGACCTACGTAGTGACACGGTTTCTTATAATTTCTTTTACTGCATGATGTAGACTTTCAAAATTCTGCTCTATGTCACTAAATTCGTAGTTTTCTTAGATTTTCTTTATTTGCACAAAATGGTTGTGTACCGCTGTGCGTATATTGAGGGCTACATTTGGTAATTTCAGTGTGGTCCACATATTCCCGTGGGACCGGTCAGTGGCGACACCTTTTAACATTTGTAAGCGCTGTCTCGTAAATGTTGCTAGAAATAAAAATACTTGTAGTCTCTCCTAATCTCCTAGTACCTTAGACAATCTTCCAGCGTGATCTTGTGTCGTCTTTGATCGCTAATATAATTTTTTACCCAGCAGTGTGGAGCTAAAATGTGTTGAATATCGAGTTTTTGCCATAGGCTACATTAAAACGAATCACAGAAAATTTCCTATAATCATTGTTCCTATATCTTGTAAACTTTCAGCTCTGTTTATCGAATGAGTTTTTAATCCATTTCAAAGCCATGCCTACTTTTGAAACTCATTCAACATTCTTCCATTGGCATTAACATTTGACGAATCGCTGATCTCCTTATTATATTTCTTATCCTTACTCGCTATGACAACTCACGAAGACCATTGCCGACTACAAACATTAAGCAATTCTGTTTCCAAACTTCCAAAAGTCTGACACGCACCCTTCAATTCACAGAATCGTCCACTTGTTCCCCTGGTCGAACATTCTAGATGAAGACATGAATCTATCCGATTCGTTCCGAGTACCGGACCCTAAGACCGGTCAGATGAGACGTCTGATCTCCCAGATTTCGCCGAAGGAGGAGGAGATGTTCCGGAATATGTTGAGGAGATTGAACCACATCATCAAGATCGCTAATGATGCTGATGTGAGGATCATGATCGATGCGGAACAGACCTACTTCCAGCCGGCGATATCTAGGATCTGCTTGGAGATGATGAGGAGATATAATAAAGTGAGTTTTGAGTGTTAATTAATAACAATTTTCTTCTTGCAGTTTTATCTGCACGATTTCCAAGAAATTCCCAAGTTTATTTTAATTTCAAATGTGAGCAAAATCAGTGTAGATTTTCGAGTATGGAAGTTTTTCCTCAAGACTTATGATGGCATTGTATTAACTACTCGTTAATCTGCCCCCTCAGGACAAGTTCCTAGTGTTCAACACGTACCAGACGTACCTGAAGAACACGTACCAGGAGATCCTGACGGACCTGGAGCAGGCGCAGAGGCAGAACTTCTACTGGGGAGCCAAGCTCGTGCGCGGCGCTTATATTGAGCAGGTGAGTTTACTACAGAGGAAGACATTATTAGGTAGAAATTAGTGATAGAGAAGTACATAAATTTGATACTACAGATGCCGAACATAAACTGTACAGAACGTAATCTGCAGAATATAAACTTTAATACAAAATTAAAAGCAACCAAAGTATACATGATTAAAATATAAATCCATAACATTGTTGAAGTTCTCCGCTGACCATACCAAAAGTAAAGTGTTTGGCCCTATTGCTAATGAAGACCCCTCACGGTTTCATTACCCTCTTATAAAAAAATAAATTCTGTATTTTTAACACGAAACAAAATCATCTCGTAAACAAAAACTGACTTATGAATTGGTGCCCGAGGCTTGCTCCTTAGTTTGGGGCCAGTTGAAATTCTTGAACAAAATTTTGAAAAATAAACGATTTTTGTGATATTGTTTTGACTCATACTGGTGTATAATTTCCAGGAGCGCGCCCGCGCGGCGGCGATGGGCTACGAGGACCCGACGTGCGAGTCCGTGGACGCCACCACCGTCTCCTTCCACAAGTGCCTCAAGGAGATCCTCAGCAGGGTCAAGGTGAGCTTTATGATATTTTCTATATTTTACTTCCGAATGGAATAAATCTAAAATACTATAACTGAATGTTGTGTATTGGTATACATAAGTGTGTCTAGGTATGAATAAGCAGGTATCTTGGAGAAAATATGATCATTGTTTTAAATCCAAATGTGGTAATCCTCTTTTTGTGATTTTGTAAATCTATCAAAATCTCTTTAGCTCCAGATACTCTTTTTGCTGGACAGTTATCTATCATTCTCAAAATTCCTATTTTTACATGTCGTGATTTAACTTCAAATATCTGTATTATTTGCAGGGCCCCAACAAGGAGCGCCTGGGTATCATGGTGGCGTCCCACAACGAGGACACGGTGCGGTACGCCATCCAGCTGATGAAGGAGCACGACATCAAGCCCGAGGACAAGGTGGTCTGCTTCGGACAGCTGCTCGGCATGTGTGATCATATAACCTTCCCCTTGGGTGAGTGGCTATGGTTGCTAGTTGGTTTTTGTAGACTTGTCAACGGAATGACCAGTTGCAGTTGCCTATGGGAAGAATTGGCGTAATTAAAATTGTATGTACTCGTATGTCAGATCGGACAAGTCCATCATCATCTCTTGGGCAACTCAAGTCATATTCTCCATCATCATGGGGATTCTTTTTGTAAAGTATTTAAGAACAGGGGCAAAGCGTAAGGAGTCATTTTTCATAGTTTTCTACAGTAAATGGTGGAGCACCAATTTTAGATATTCGACTTCAACTCGATTTTTTCAAGTCCAGCTTTTATGCTCACGACTTTCTCGACAGTAAAAATAACAAAAGGTTTCCATAGCTAATCTGTCTTCTAACATCTTCAGGTCAAGCCGGCTACTCCGCCTACAAATACGTGCCATACGGCCCCGTAGTGGAGGTGCTGCCGTACCTCTCCCGACGCGCCAACGAGAACCGAGGCTTCCTCAAGAAGATCAAGAAGGAGAAGAAACTCATCCTCAAGGAAATCGTCCGCCGGGTCGCCACCGGACAAATGTTCTACAAACCAGTCGGGCACTACACGCCCGTGTAAATATACACCTTAAGTCAACGTGTTATAGTCTAATTTACTTTGCGGGATGTTCGGATGCCAATCTTGTACGCGGTGTGTGTGAGTAGACTTCTAGTCGACAGTTGACGCGTTAGTGCATTGAATGAAATGACTTGATGCGATTTATCGATAAAATAATTCGATTATTCGTTCCGTCTCTCGTAAAGAACTCGAGTAGTGTCGTTACTGCGATTCTCATTATTATTCTTTTATCGTTATCATCGTATCGAGTTCAAACTTGGTAGTAGTCTGACTGTGATTGTTGGTAATTCGGTTGTCTAGGAAGTTTTCCTTAAAACCTATTTCGAACAGATATTTCTAATAAGAACACAATGTTTGTGTAGGTTATTATAAAACTATTATAGGTAATTTAATCGAGTTTGATAAATATAACTCAGGGATCGTAATCTTGTCATTAAAGTTAAAGAAGATGTAATTATTATCATTTAATTAAGTTTATTTATCAGGCTCTTTGAATACCAAATTGTTAAGCTTAGAAATAATCATTTGAAAGAGGTTTTATGAACCGTAGGAGCGAAGGAGGTTGCCAATATGGCGGAAAAGAGAAAAAGTAAAAAAATGTGGCATTACAAATTTCTAATTATCCAAGATTTTGAGCTTTTTAACATGTACATAAGTCACTATACATAATAGCAACAGGTATGCTAAATAAAGGTAATAAATGATTATGGTCGCCGAAATCAAATTGGAAAATACTTACAAAATAATGTATCCATCACATGTACTTACTATAATATAGGCTCGATCTTGTATTTGTTTATAAATATAAAACCAGAGTTGTAAATATATGTATAATGCTCATTATATTACTTTAACTGTCAGCGTTGCTTGTATAGTTCAATCGATATTGTACACGAGAAAATATCGTACAGATTAGTCGAAGAAAGAAACTCATACAGAATAGCCCCCTTTAATATAATTATACTAAGCTGGCCTAGTTTTGTGGGCCATGTGATCTCTCGTCTCTTTCTATCGACTATACTCCTCATAATGATATATCTCTCGTGTGTAATATCTATACATGCAACCTCTTTATCCGTCAAATACCGCAAATAAAAACAAAACTTGTCTATACTTTGACATTTACATGGCAACACTGACAACAATATTCATAAATCGAATGGAATGTAACAAAATGGCGAACAGTATTGATTGTTTATGCTTCTTACAGTATTTTTATTTATTAAAGTATGTATATTATTTATCGACGCTTATATAATTATAGTGTTAAAAATCGAACTTAGATCGCTGTTTAAAAAACGTAGGATTAAAAATATAAAAAAAAAACATTAAAAAATTTGAAGTGCGGTCGTTTGAATTAGGAATGCAATGAAATTATTATTTTATAGGACATGGTTCTACAATAATAAAGAATGATGTTCTGATTTACGTATTAATTTTATTGATGTCAAAAATAATAATATTAGAACCTCAATTTAAGAAAAGGCCTGCGGAAAAGCCTTGTAAAATTTCTTGTTCTATGGAGAATATTATACATTCGGCTAGACAACAACATAAAATATGACAGCCCAACCGATCGGGTTTTTTTCTTATACCTAAGTTTATGAAAGAAATTAGCTACGACGAAAAATATAACTACTGAATATGTTAGGGCGTTGAAATAATGCATTTCCATAGTTCCGTGTACTTTTTATTAAGTTATAATTGAGTTTTATGTTATTTATTGTGTAATTAAGATAGCCCCCTGTTTCGTCCGACTTACCGGGTTGTTGCAGTGACCAATCAAATCTATGTGTGTTACGTTTAATTTGAAAAGTAAAATATATGACCTAAATCTTTGAATTTTAGCTGCGGTACTGTATTTAAACTTATAATTACCAAAATAAGTTTTAACATGTTGAGTTTTAGTAACAAAAAGAACAAAAATGGTGTAACAAAACGTCGGTTTTTATATCGATAAGATCTTTTTGTTTGTTTTGTTTATCATGCCGTAGCTACGCTCAGTTCCTACAAATTAGTTAGGTACTTATAATCCAGTCCTATGTTTATAATACACTTGCCGACATCTTTGTCAGAAAGTTGCGCAGTGCCAGTAAAAGTTGTGCAGTGTCAGACGAACGTTCTGACATTTCACAACCAAAACAAATATTTTGTTGAATTAGTCTTAGTGTAATCAACGTGTATTCATTTTAAAAATGTAATGCATGTGGATTTTAGTCCTGAAATTGTGTTTTGTTTTTGTAAACGTTTATTTCGTCCATGATTTTATTTATTGATTTGTAAACTGTTTATAAAAATTTTCCTTGCGCTAATTAATTATAATTGTGATGCTATTTTTAGATTATTTTACGGATAGACTTTTAATAAAGACAAAACTTGTTTTGATATGTTTCTTTTATTTTTATTTTTCCTAATTTGTCACCTTTTTCTTCCGTTGAAAATTTTCTTAACAGATTGATTTGAGTGGGTGGTTGAAAATGAGATAAAAATTATAGAATTATTGTTTGAAATATATAATAATCAGTAGACGGTAATATGTATAAGAAATATTATAAAAAGATGCTACAAAAGCACGCGGTGTAGCTGTAATGTCCACGAATGCGTATTAAAAGCTTCTGATTTCTGCAAAACTTATTTAGATGTCAATTAAGTATGTATTAAAAATCAATGTTTCTAGGACGTTCATATTCGTCATATTATGTTAAAAAATAACAGCGAATGCTTGCAGAATCGTAAATATGAAACTAGACTGATTTTCTGTTACCGATGTTTAGTTCATATTTATAATAACATTAAAATAATGAAGTGTTTCAATAAAAAAATGTCCTAAAGGAGATAAAAATAAAATAGGCACTATGGAACATTTTTTTCTGTACGTTTTGTCAGCTAGAAATAAAATCGATTATTGCAGACAATAATAGTATGATATATGTATGTGTTGTTAGTATTTTTATCCTTATACTTATGGTTAATGAATGGCAGAGATGATTTTTACAATCGTTTTTTGACTTGATGTTATTAGCGTTACTTAACAGAAAAATATAAAAATCGCATAACTTAACAGCTAAGTATAAAAATGCTTGGAATATCTACTAGACACAAAAAAATCATAAATAAAATACAAATGTTTATGCCCTGAGGGATAAACGAGTACAAAAAATCGCCATAACTGTTTAAAAAAAAACGATTATCTTCATTATTCCAATTTGATTGTAACAATGATTCCTGCCACTAGTGCTATGTACCACCTATCATATTATAATGAATGTAACGTGCCCTGTTTCGTGGTCGTCGGCAAAAGCATTTATACTAAGTTTTACACATGTTTTACACGTCGTCAAGATGTAAAATTCACGTCAAAATGTCAAATTAAACACACTTTTCAATACGAATTTCTGACGTCAACATTATTCTTTACTTTGCCTTATTATTTTAGGTTTATTTGAAGCTTTTTGTATGGTTTATGCCAGAATGCTTTGTTGTTTCATAGCTATGTATTTAACACAAACGAACAAATTAAGGAGTTGTGAAGTGACGACGATGCGACGGGGTTCCTAGTCTTAGACAAACTTGGAAAAATAAAAATAATGTGTTAATGTTGAAGATGTGTGTTTTATTTAACCTACTACCTACCTACCTACCTACCTACCTAGGTAAGTCAGAAACATTACATGCAAAATGTTTCACTTATTTCTGCAGCTGCCAAGTCCGCTAATTTATTGGGCAGAGTTACGGCTCTGGAAATTCGATAAAAACTGCTATTGATTGAAGTTTTATATACATAATTCTCGGTCAACAAGGGCAGCACGCATCCATCCCCTGCCTGCCATCTTCTTCAAATCGTCGGTCCACCTTGAGATAGGACGTCCTACACTACGTTTAACCAAACGCATTGGCGTTCTTTAGGGGAGGCCAGTAGTGGACAGCAAATTGACTGATATGATTGTGATGATACATCATCAAAATTAAGTGGTAAGGGAGTGAAAAATCCAAAGATGAAATTCAGTCAACAATTATTTATTCTCATATTTTTGTCGTTAACACCACTTTTATCCTAACATTCACGTCCAACATCTTTACTTTATGTTCATATCCAAATCATATTGCACAATTATACAGTATTTCGGCCATTCCTTTTACCTGTTATAACCAAAATAACATTTTGACATCTATTTAATTTGTATTTGACAAATTGACGCTGACATCAATTAGTTTACAAAGTCACAAAATGGAAATTAACATTTTGCTTATAAATTAAATTAGAATTGGCTGTCTTTAAGTTAGTTTGTCTACTTTGGTTATTATTTTCCGTAGCTTGAATGATTATATTATAATTTTCTGCCTCGGATTCGTGTCAAAGGTGTAACTTAGGTAATTTCATACAAAAAAAAAACAGGTAAAATGTGTCTTACATTTTGATATTTATTACTATTTGCCACATGTCAAAGTAGAAATTTTAGTGCTGATATCTCAATTTGAGCCCATAATTGAGATTCAGTTTATTTCAATTATTTGATTTCAACCAACTAGATTCATTTTCGCGTATCGTATTTTTGTACTCTTTATTAGCTGACGTTGACTTGTAGTCTTAATACTCATACTCAGTAACTTTATTATTTTATTTCAGGCAACGTTTAATGCGACAGTGATGCGTTTATAGAAACGCTGTTATGCTGAATTACTGAACTGTATTTATGAAATCGGATGAAGTGAGTTCGTCAAAAAAGCTGAACTTTAATTAATAATTATCCGTTTTGTTTGTGATGATCTTTACTGCCGCAAAACATTACTGAATTCATTCAAACCCGATCAGTCTAAAAACCATTTCAACGACTTTATCCTAAACATTTATAAAACATTGACTTTTAGAGTGAACAGTCAGTCGAGGATAACAGGTAGGTATTAAAATAAAGTATATTTTTTATAAAACAGAATAGAGCTCCTTAGTGTTACACTATGATTTGTACGGTTAACCATGAATGTGGAAGTAAGAAATATTCAGTTGTAATTGGTCCAGCTGTTTTAGTGAGATTTGGGACAACACCAATAGAGTTGCAATTAGTTGCACAATTTAACTATAACTGAAACATTTTCATTTGTCAAACCGATTTGACCGTTAGAAGATAATTTCGCGCTGGTTGTGGTTTGGTTATACTTACAGTTAAATGGTGAAACTCACTCTTGTTTTCGCGTTTAACAAAGAAAATTAGTTCAATAAAATTTTTTATGGTAATGTGTTGTCTTCCATAGATCTCCAGATTTTTTGATTTCTTCCCATTTACTATCCTTACTTCCACCAGTCATAGAGGTATGTATGTCGTGTGATCCAATATTATAATTATAATGTCTATACATTAAAGCTTTCTAGAAAATTATGAGATACCATAGTAATGTGCAATGTGAAGTTTCTTATTATAAATTATCACTTTTTCTATGTAAATTTTTGAGTTGAAGAAAATTGTAGGGTGTATAAACTAACTTAATGCGGAAGTATAAAAAACTAAAAATAATGTAATTACTTTTGGTTGGTCAAACGCTGAAGTCGGCCTTAAATAATATAATTTGTACATTATGATTTATAAAGCTTGTTACATATAATACATAATTATTTCTACATTGCAATGTCAGACCTTCGACACCTGTCATACCGACCGACTTCGAGTCAAAGTCGATCTAGACCGACGTCAGCGTTTGATAAACCCGGTCATACGCCACAAGAACATTCACAAAATATTTATCAAGTAGTAGTAGAAAGGTAAATAGATCTCACTCGTTTATAGAACAGTTTAGTGCTTTTGAAAAGTAGACAAATTGTCTGTACATTGAACAATGTCTGTGTCACAACACGTTATATTTTGTTAGCGACGTTTGCCGTCATTCGACCGCCACCGACATTAGCCGTCATTCGACTGCCAGCGACGTTTGCCGTCATCCGACTGCCAGCGACGTATGACGGCCGACGTTGGGCGTCATGCTGCCAGCGACGTTAACTGATGACGTGGCACGCGACGTCAGGAACGTCGTGCTCCTCGACGTCGTCTGACGTCGGTGCCAGCGCCGCCAGTTGCGTCGCTGTTGGTCTTCGCTAGGATCTTTGGCGATTCGCGTCTCCTGGAAAACAGAGAGGAATTATATATTTGTTTGTGTAAATTTGTATGAGATGTGCAGAAGGATTTAGTAAGTTACATAAAATCTAACATAACGCATATTTAAAATACTTAAATAGATATTTCTTTTAGAAAAATCGTAGTGCTGGTCTAAACTTTTTTGTACATATTCTTTGACCGATAAAGTAATTTCTGTGTGTGCCTAAGAATTAATGATTGGCATTCTATTAGAAACGTACTTTCTGCATTGTACAGGGATTGCCTGTCATGGTGTAGGTTATCTATTCAAGGCAAACCAACTAAATACACATACAGGCATTTATAATATGATCGTTCCTACCTCGTCGCAACCTAAGCTCCAGCATGGTATGCGTGACCAGCGCCGCCAGCAACGCGGCAGCCAGCCCTGCCAGCTGTGACCGAACACACAGCATGGTTCGCGCGATGCATGCCAGCGCGAGTCCTAAGTGCCGCGCAGATAGGATCATCGACCACGCTCCCCGCCAGCCGGGGCCGCCGATGCAGATGCCAGCCTGGTGAAAATTAAACATATACATAATGTCAACTTGTTCTGGAAAAGAAGCACCTCGTGGCTCAAAAATCTTAGAACGTGGTTTAAATTGAGCAACAGATTCCTATTTCGCGCTGCTGTGTCCAGAGTCAAAATTGAATTCATGAGAGACGACCTCCGGTAGGACATAGTACCGTAAGAAGATGAAGAAGGTGGTTGAGTCCAACAGATGTAAATATATTTATAAAAGTAATTTATTATTTAAATATGTTGTATGTGCTAGTTGTGACATAAGATATTCACGATTAACCGTGATACTCATACCGTTGTCCATGCATGGTTTCCATCTTTTATCTCCTCGCAGTAATTGTGTACTAGCAAAATCTGACGTCACAATATATGCGATCCTTTTCGATAAGGCAACAAATAATAAGAATCTGATAGTTACCTGTAACACATCCCAAAGCGCAGCACACGCGCCCCAAGCAGCGGCCGCCAAAGCAGGCAGCGCTAGATCCGTCTTCGCAGCTCTCCAGCGCAATAACGCGAGCACTAGCGACGCGTGCGCAGCCCCGCCGCCCGCCGCGAGTGCGCCACGTCTGCCCCTCGCGGCGGCCATGGACAGAGTGCCGGCGGCTAAGCCCTGCAGCACCCCTGTGCCGCAGAGCGAGCGCCACGCACACCACCACCCGTCCACGCATACTCCGTACCACTGGGGATGTTAAATCAACTGTGATAACATCCAGTAGGTCTAATTTTACTTTCTTTAAGTAGTGACTTGCTTGCGTCCTATGGAAAACTGTCATGCTTTTCTTGAGCAACAGAACCATTTTTGTTCCCAAATATTCCGAAATCTTTGTGTTTTTTTTTCGATTTTAAAAGTGATTAGGTAAACGACATTGAGTGAGTAATGATGTACCACGGGTAAACTACATAATACACACCTTAATATACGATGTATAAATAAATCCCTGTTGGAGTCCTATAAACAGACCCATTGGCACCCCGAGCAAAGTCCTCGGGTCTCCGAAGACGGAGCGCGCATCGGGTGGCGGCGCGGGCGCAGAGGAAGCACCGTACACGCCCAGTCCCACTGATAGCAGTGCTAGGAATGCCCACATGGCTACCAGTAGCATTCTGCCATCGGCGTCTAATACTGTGCCCGATAGCGTCTGCATGTCTGGACAGCCAGCGGACCCGCAAGTACGCTCCTAGAAAGAGTAATTAAAGGTAAGTTTCAAGCAGTTTATAAGTAACATATGTCGTAGCAGAAGTTTGACTGACCTCATAATCATCTTCTAAGAAGTACTCTTCAGGCGGAGGCCACCGCGGCACCGATATATTAGTTGGCACTGGGGTAGAAGGCCTTGACACCTCCTCAGACCATATCAATAAAGCAAAGCCTAAAAGTAATGACCCACACACTAGGCCCAGGTCCTGAGCTGCTCTAAGCGCTCTTAATGCTCTTCTAAGTGCCACTTTTCTCCTGGCTTCATCGCCCGCCGCTTGAGCAAGTGATGTTGCTGATGCTGAGAGAGCTAAAGACATTGGAGATAACGACACGCCGCAGATTCCATATAAAGCAAGTAGAACTGGTAGGGGAGTTTCTACCGTGTGAGCAGTCAACAGCACACAGACTAGCGTATGTGCTATTGCAATTACTAATCTCGTTCCAGTCTTTTGGAGTATGAGGGGGGAGAAGGGAGCGACGACTGCTGCTGCTGTGTGCATGATTGAGAGTGGCATTGCTCCTGCCTCGGCGCCTGCGAAGGCTGTGAAGGGCAGGAGAGCAGTCGCACAGAGGCCACTCGATATACAAAGAAGGGTGAATCTGTTGACTAGAGGTTTTGGTAACTTTGGGGGCTGCCGGGCGAGTAGTCGCCGTACTGAAGCGGCCCCGACGGATGACGCAGCTGAGTCCCGTCTGCGGGGCCCGATGCAGGACCCCGCCACTCGGATAGGAGTTTTTTGTTTCTTCCAAGGCCATTCTTTCTTGTATATTGTGCTCACTGGGATCTGCAAAAATGAAAACCGTAGTTATAATTACGATAATTTAATGAGAAGGCTTTCTTGAACTTCGCTGAATGGATAATTTTAAGACCAAGCGCATAGCAGTTCATTTGCTGTTAAACTGTTGTAAAACATTAAATACTAGCTGTTTTCCGCTGTTTTACCCGCGTCCCAAGGGAAACTACATTCTTCCCGTACCATGATGAAATATAGCATATCCTTTCCACCGCTCGAAGATTTTTTCAAAGTTTCCTATTTACTATTTTAGTGTGTAGTATGTAGATTAGATAGGTTTACCGGAGTAATAACAGTCCGGTGGCGGTGCGGGTCGGACACGGTCCGCACGGCCGCGCGGACGGGCGTCGGACGGGAGCGCTCCGTCAGGTCCGGTAGGCTGCCCATGCGAACGCACCGGCTATGCACCGGCTGGCATACTACGTACATAGGCTTACCGGAGTAATAACAGTCCGGTGGCGGTGCGGGTCAGACACGGTCCGCACGGCCGCGCGGACGGGCGTCGGACGGGAGCGCTCCGTCAGGTCCGGTAGGCTGCCCATGCGAGCGCACCGGCTATGCACCGGCTGGCATACTATGTATATAGGCTTACCGGAGTAATAACAGTCCGGTGGCGGTGCGGGTCGGACACGGTCCGCACGGCCGCGCGGACGGGCGTCGGACGGGAGCGCTCCGTCAGGTCCGGTAGGCTGCCCATGCGAGCGCACCGGCTATGCACCGGCTGGCATACTATTTGTTGTCATACCTGGGTACAACAAAATATAGCATTTTTACCAATCTATGTATGTATTACAGGTACTTTTCGATGGACTACTCACTACAGTATTGTAAAAATAATTTATTTAAAAAAATATTATTTGTATCGTTTCGACAAAAAGTCGTGTCTTTATTTAACGACTAGCTGTTTTCTATGATAACACTTATATTTTTAAGAAACTTGTTGGGATCTGCATACAGTTACCTTCATATACTTCAGGCAGTGGTTTACAACCTTAGGAACATCGTATTTTATCTCTAACCAAACGAAAAAAAAAATCTGTAATTCTATGCCAATTCAGCATTAAATCAATTCAGCTATTAAAACATTTTACAAAAGCAAGATACGATTAAAATCGTACCAAGTTATTTAACCATCAAGCTATTTATAAATCCCTAACATTAAAAAGGATTCGACCCAATTCCCCTATCATTAAAATCGATTATCGTTTGACATTTAACTCGATACCTCGACTCGGTTCTCGAGTGATTTACAAGAGCTGAAAATATCGAGGAAATATCGGGACTCAGGCTAACCGGGGCCAATTGGATTTTAGATAGTTCAGTTATTCGGGGTCGAAGGCGATGGTGATAAAACTAGTGACGGACTCACGCTTACGGGTCTTTATTTTCTTTTAGGATATTTTGATTAGTTTTCTTTGGTTTATGTTGTTTATTTTAGGATTCGTTGATGATTTTATAAGTTAGAAATGAAAATGTTGCACAAACGGTCATGCGGCACATTACAATCAAGCATTTTTTTTTTATTATATGATGTTCTTTGTTCAAATAACAATATGTCTGTGAGCTTTTGTATTAAGATATCCGATTGCTATTGGCTACAGTTTATATTATAAACATGTTCCCTGTGGTCGTTCCATGAATGGATCTAATACTGCAATATTTTTAAAATAGAAACATTTTTCCTGAGATAAGCATATACAAGCATAACTCTTCATTTGTTATTAGACAGATTAAAATTTCATAAGGGCAAGAGTTAGTAAGCGGTTAGTTCATAATGTGTAGAAAATAAATGACTTCCTTACTATTTACCAGTAAACTGCAACAAAAAACATCCCTCATAACGAACCAAAACCTTAATCAATATACGCCATAAATCTTCATTAAGTTAGACGTCAGAGACAGGTCGATATAACCCGGACATGGAGAACCAAACGACTAGTGGAGGTGTCATAACGGAAAATTGCCTAAGAAAGTAGCAAAGTAGCACGCCAAAATGCGGGCGAGAGGATGACCAGGAACGTTACTATCTACTACCGGCCATCTTTTGTAAAATGTACCAAAAACCGTTGATGCTACATAGAACGCCTCGTTAGTTCCCTCGTAACTGATCGTTTTGCCTACTGTACGAATTTGACCTAGAAGAAGGCGCTTGACATACCTGCATTATGGCATCTCCGTTCATCTTTCCTTACTCCGTGAACCCGGGTACCTAAGTTACCCGGGTACCTGAGTTACCCGGGTACCTGCGTAATCCGTACCCGGTACAAACAGTTTAGCGGCTTAGTTGAAGTGATTGCTACGATCCGTTATCTGTTTACATAAGTGGTTCTAACACCACTAAGTTTCATCAAACATTGATTGTAGTTTGAATGGCTCTTGGTTTGAACTATTATTGTACTCGTAAATGGTAATTTAGTGTGTGAAATTTGTGTTTTATTAAGGTTTCCTACATTTTCCGTGTTAATGATGATGTTTTTTTTTGTGTTTTGAAAGTTTGTTTACCCCGGTCAAAATGAATGTTATAAGATTTACTGCTTTGTGTGTCTTTAGCACCGTAGCTCTAGCCGTAGCCAGTTTCGGTACTTTCGGAGCGTAGTAAATAAAAAATATTAGTTTACATTAAAAAATGTCGGTCCCAGTTGATGCCAATCAGGAGAATTTTTTCACACTCTTCATTATTTATAACTAGCTTTTTGATAAAAAGTAGCCTGTGTTGATCCAGGGTATCACCTATCTATGTAGGTATATACCAAATATTAGTTTTATATTAATAGGTTTCTTTTTTCCTTTCAAGTTTCCAATTGTAAAAGTACCAAAAACTTCACTAGAATATTATTTATAATAGGAGTATGTGACTTCTGGCTAGCTATCGGACTGTCGGCAAAAAAAGTTACAAATTACAACCAGGACGAATTCAGTGCACAGCCATCACGGGTCGACCCGTTCCTTAACCTTCATCAATCGACCCTGTTGCTGAGGTCACCGGGGCTTTTTAGACCTCCTCGGAAGCACTGAGAGAGGGTAATGTAGTTAAACTCTATATATATCGTAGCAATTACTTTATAATGCCTATTAAGTTAATATTTTAAGTGGTTGATGTTAATCGATAATAATTCGTGGGTTAAGAACTAGAGTAGCGTAAGGGCAAAAATACAAAAAAAAATTTTTTTCACCATTCCTTTATTTAATCCCCATATTTTTATGTGCCAAAAAACTGGAACGATATAGTGTGTTGATTGCTTAGTACAACAATAACGTACATAAAAAAAAGATATTTTGTTTATTGCCAAAATGAAGTGTTTCTACTTACAATAATCTTGACATTATTTTATCAAAAAAATTACGAGCACAACGATCGTAACTCGATTTACAGAGCGAATACACACCAAAATATGCCATCAATGTAATCGCTTAAATAACGTATCTTGCCATACGTTATTAACGAAGAAAGTTTGATTATGTAGGCTTAGTTTGTTTCGTGCCAAATAAACGTAAAGTACCGCTACTGTCCCTGTTTCGTAAGCTTCCGTAATTTTTCTTCCTGCCAAAAAAACGTAAGGGTGGGATACGCTACTATGGCACTAATTTATGGAACAGCTAAAATGACGTATGTCAACCAGTTTTTGAAAAATACATTTTATTAAAATGAAACCGTATTTTAATTGACCAAAAAGTTACATTATTCTGTAGTCGATAAATAAAGTTTTATTATTAGTAAAAATCAGATATCTAACTACTATAGATTTTACCACAAAAAGGGCTATAAGATAACAGTAAGTAAATTTGAGTTGTTTTCGGGCTCTCCTGAGAAGTTGCCATTTTGGCCTTACGCTACTCTATAGTTCGGCCATTCAGAGAATGCGTTCCTGACACGTCGCGATTGAACTGACTGAATTATAACATTCATTGATTATTGATATAATAATGTTGTTTTAATGCTCCTCAATTGTTAAAACGGTAAACAACCAGCAAAAATATTTTTATCGTAACTGCAACGCCATTGCAAAGTTACGTCGTCAGTTCAATCGCGACGTGTCAGGAACGCATTCTCTGAATGGCCGAACTATAGTTCTTAACCCACGAATTAGTCTTTGTCTTGGGACGCTTCTCATAAAGCATTATTCTGAATTCTGTCCCTTTGGGTGGCAACACCTGTTTTCCTTTCTTTCTTTATTATCTTTATGTTATTTTTGCTTTTTTAATGCGAAATATATTCGCAAATAAATCTTATTCCCTTATATTTTCAAAGTGTTATTTTACGTTCAATGTATAGTTTCGCAAATAAAAGTATTGCTTTTATGTCCAAAAGTGTTTAGCAGCATATTGTCTATTTAACATGACATCACCATCAACTATACTACTCGTATTCCCTATTTCGCTAGGCTCAGTTTCCAGTCTGACTAGACTGGAGTAAACATCGATATCGTATGTGGAGCATCGGCCGTCTGACCTCCAATACTTATTTAGTTAAGTAGGAGAACACGAGGCGATGTGATGGAAATTTTGGGATGCTGAGCTGTGGAAGCTAGAGTGACGGTTTTTATGGGTATAGGTATTGCTATTGTACTTTAAGTCTATTTTTAGATAGAACTAGTTACAGCTAATATATTGATGATGAACCTATACTGTTTAGTATTGTCGTGAGTATTACAAAGCTAAAGAGTTAGTTAGCACGTTCAAGCTAATCTTGAAAACTACTGAATAATTCTTCCAATGTTAGATAGCTTATTTATTGAAAAAGGCTACTTTTTGTCACAGTGCGCGAATTAGTTAGCACGGGAGGTGGGTCAATTTGCTGGCGAAAGCTAGTAAGTAGGTACTATATTTTTTTTTTTACATTTATGCTTATGATTAAAGCTTTGATTAATTTGGAAGTTTCTATGTACGAACAATCGCTGCACAGTTTTTTGTAACAGGATTTCGCACCAAGGCAGTGATTGAATAAAATATCGCACAATCCAATTATCGACACGCCGTGTTCAAACCAAATTGAATCATAAACTTTTTAACACATGTAGGGAACTCGAATTTATGTGGCATTCATCCTAATCCAATACAAAACATTTGATTCTGTTGATGAATTTTACAAAACACTTTAGAATATCAATATTGAAGGACGACAATATTAATCAAATCAGGTGAGACCTATATTTGGCTACCTTGAAAAGATATCGAAACAATATTCATATTCATATTTATTTGCATACCATAATGTTAAACTGATGTTACAAGGGGCTTAAAGCTAGGTACATATTATGGACCCTGTTAGGGCACAGCAAAAGAACTCACAATTTGAAGAAAGTATCATACGAATTTGAGTTAACTTGTCCAATCAGATAACAGGCATTTTTCAGTCTTCATTTAAATCAACAACAATTCTAATAAATCTCTCTCTAGACTTGATAGCCACCCTATTCGATCATTTGACTGAGGGAATAGAGAGTGCACCTGTGTCTGCGCAAATATTTGTGCACTGTAATGAATGCAATTAGGTACTATTAGAAAGAAAGTTTCTTTCTTTTTCATGTTCTCGCGACTGACAAACGACCTGGATGTCATTATAATTAGATATGATTATATCTTAGGCTTGTTACAGTCTTTTTACCGTCCCACTGCTGGGCACAGGCCTCCTCGCACACGGTGAAGGATCGAGCACTAATCACCAAGCTTGCTCAAAATAAGTGTATTCTAATGGCTGATAAAAAGGTTAAAGAAAACCTCTTGAGGAAACCTGGACTATATAGACTGAAATCACCAACCTGCATTGATTATATTATAACTTGGATGTTCACATAAACATATCTACCTAACTTTGTTCGTAACTTTCCGTATAACTAAGATAATAACGCTCGGACAGTAGCACCTAGAGTAATATTAGTGGCGAGTGAACAAGCTTATTGTCAGTGGACCAATGGGAATATACCACACGATGTGAACTTTCAACAGCGTGCAGTAAGGGGATAATATAAAGTTTTAGAAACGAAGTGGAGTTAAATTCTTGTATATTGTGTTACTTATATACCTGTGTATTATTAGTTTTCACTAAGTTACTTCTTTTTGTATAGAGATGAAACGAACGAACACTAAGCACTACATTAATTGAATTGGAAATTATTTTAAGGCATATTGATGTTTCCTAAATACTTATTATCAAATTCTGATAGTAGTAACTTATATAGCAGTAAGTACGAAACCTATGAGTAAAAAAAAACTGGCCAACTATTGTTAGTGGAAAGTTCCAGCGAATAAAGATAAAACTCATATTCATTTTATATTCGAATTTGGTCCTAAAACCGGCATGACAATAACAAACTTAGTATATTTTGGTTCAACAAATAACATTTCTATAATCACAAAAGCAAATTCAAATTGATGGGCAAAATAACTCGAAAAAGAAATTGAGATAGTCGCGTAGTCACGTAGCTACGGCGTAGCAACTCCGTAGTATTTTCGTAGCACTTTCGTAGACATTTGAAATTGGGTGCGTTTGGAATACAGTGAAGAGCCTTGTGGAATGGTATCATTCAATCAATATGAGTGTTTGTAAAGGTGAATTTGTACGGTTGTTTATCTTCATTTATATTGCGTTAGTTTTATCATATTTCACTGTTTATACATATGTATTGGTAAAGTTGCATAAACAATGATGATATTTTGATGTCGATTTGGAGTGAAATTGCGTTAAAGAATACGAGTTTTTTTCTTTAGGTACTTACCATCTTGTTTCTTTATTATAAAGTAACGAATCGATTCCAGGTCGGGCTAGTACCAATGCAACTTTTCTAAGTTTGTATGTACTTTCTAAGCATATCTTAGACACCAATGACTGTGTTTCGGATGGCACGTTAAACTGTAGGTCCCGGCTGTCATTGAACATCCTTGACAGTCGTTACGGGTAGTCAGAAGCCAGTAAGTCTGACACCAGTCTAAACAAGGGGTATTGGGTTGCCCGGGTAACTGGGTTGAGGAGGTCAGATAGGCAGTCGTTTCTTGTAAAGCACTGGTACTCAGCTGAATCCGGTTAGACTGGAAGCCGACCCCAACATAGTTAGGAAAAGGCTCGGAGGATGGATGATTTCAGTAGACCCAAAAAATTACCTCCTATGACCACACAAACTTTAACTCATTATAATTTACAATCCACAGAAATGTAGATAGATAAATCTATTTCCCTTGAAAAGTAGTGTAGGGTCCACAGAATATTCTAGAATCTAAAATAAAAGCTAAGAAAACTCTCTGGAGCTACATTGACAAGTCAATGCTACTAATAACAATGTACCGCGTGGGTTCACACCCGCGTCCCGTGGGACTGTTGCATTCTCTAATGGAAATAAATGGCTAAGCATTGATCATTTAAAGATAAAATAAAACAGCTAAAATAATAAGAAATGTGTGTTTTCTGTAAGTATGACATTCAAAGTCAAACAAAATGTTTTTTAGTGTTTTACTTGGCGCACTACTTTACGTACCCGAACAAAGTATACCCTTTGACTTTCATATAAGGTGTAAAAGAATTTACCAAATTGTTTCACTAGATCTAGAAAAAAACAAACAAATATTGACTCTATATAATATTACTTATTATTTTACTTAAAAACATCTTCTAAACGTGGCTTTTACATAAGAAAACTCTCTAGAGATACATTGACAAGTCAATGCTATTAATCAATGTACCGCGTGGGTTCGTACCCGTGTCCCGTGGGTCTGTTGCATTCTTTAATCGAAATAAATGGCCTAAACATTGATCGGTATTATCCCTTTTATAGAGTAACGAGAGAAATAAAAAGGTAATTAATTTACTAGGTTTTTCTTACGGTTTTGCACGGTGGCTTTTCTTTTTTCACGAGAAATCATCAAATGACCCCTCGCCCCTCTCGCTGTGGGTTAGCAGCGTGAAGGAGTGTGAGACTCTTACTGACTATCATGACCCATCATGTTCCTTCTTAAGCCCTTTATGTACCAGGGTCGTGGTAAAATTCGAATAATCCCGCCCCTTTTGCACTTGGCTAATGGCTATTTTCTGAGCACCCTTATTATATACTGATAGTTTTTTCACTACAGGTATAATTTCTACTCACGCACACTAACATAGTTGAAGAATTTGTTTGCCTGAATACCCGTGATCCGATTTGAAAAATTCTTTCAGAGTTAGAAAACCCATTTATACATAGAGAAAGGTTCAATGGTTCTTTTTTATTTGGGTAGACGAAGTAGTTCCCATGGGACATAGATGAAAAGTGAAGAACATTTCGACTTTGTGAGGAGAACTGAATTTACTGTTATGAGTTTGAAATGGCTTAAGGCTTAGTTAGAGTTGTCATGTGATATCCGTGCTCATTGGTCATATATTCTTCGATTAAAATGACGATTTGGCTAAGCATATACGAACAGTAAACAGGAGAACATTATTAAATCAAATGATATATAAGAACAAAGCTTAGTTTTTGACTGTGAAACCAGCTAGAGTAAGTAACGGGTAATTGGCGATCTATCTTTCATATTTTGCTTTATTCTACCGTAAATGTATTTTCTTTCCTTAAAAAAAGACTTTGTTTCGTGTTTTGTAACAAACATAATAATGTCGTTATAAGGATATTCCTCTTTCTTTACCATGTAATTTTACAAAGTTAATCACCACGCACCCTCATTTTGACTACCCTAATTAGAATATAATTATGTTGTTATCCCAATTAAATACCTCATTATTATCACCTTCGTTTAAGTCAATGTTAATTTTTCACATCCTTTCTAACGTTATAATGTGAATGATGCCTGTTACGGAGCGAGTTAATGAAATATAAACGACCAAGTTGCATTAGGTTATACAATATAATTTTGTGCCTATGTACATTATAAATATCCTAAAATAAGTGGTATTTTTTAGCTTTGAGCGACAGCTAATTCTTATGATTGGTCTCTTAAGAATATTATTTGGAAAGCTTAATTCAGCTCTAAATAAAGTTCTTCGTCAGTTGTGAGGTTTGCAGTTGGATTTCAACTTCTCTAGCTTGTTCACATATTATTCTAATAAAGGACAATCAAATTAAAACTGTAACCCTTTACATTAAAATCAAACTCCTTAAAAATTAATAATAGCAACAAGTAATCGCACTACGTACAGGCGCCCTAAATGATCGTCTAATGCAGCCGTTCCCGAATTCTTTTGGCTTCGGAACCCTTTTCGTTTCACCATTTTTTGGCGGAACTTTAGCTTATATAAGAAGTAAACTAAAGACGTAAATACACTGAGGTACGGCTCGTGGCGTGTGGTAGCGCACCACATGGTTATATGGTTAGAGACATACTCAGGCATAGCATGGCTATCTGCAGCACGAGCCAGAAAACAATTTAGCCACCCTTGACTTTGTGTATTATATGAATAGTTTTCAGTTTGAAGACTGGCAAAGTAAACGCTAAAAGAAATAGATTGAATTTATACAGGTGCGAGGCGAGCAAGCGCGATTTTTTTTTAACTAAAAGGAGAAGTTCCAAGCACCCGCTAGCATTGAAAGACATTCAGTGGTAGCCGGGATCGCGAGCGAAGCGAGCGCGCATTTTTTTTAGTTTAAGTACCTACACAAAATAAACAGGTTAATAATAAGGTCTCAAAAAGTGCAATATCCACACAAAAAAGCAAATGCAAATGAATAAGCAGCTAGCGAAGAAAGGGCTTTGCTTTTTCTGAACCAGAGGAATAAAAAATAAAAAATTTCGACGGAAGAGCGCGAAATTTTTTCGGTGTTGGATACCTGAGCAATTAAACGATCATAAAAGCATCACACGCAACATGGACTCGCGAGCGAAGCGAGCGCGAAATTTTCGGATTCGCGGAGGTACAATAATGCCACTTTTTTATTCATGGTAAAAAAAACCACTGGAAATACTCGTATGCAGCTAATTTAAAGTGTATCATCTATGCGTATGCCGTGTCATTTCACGTCCTGTCAAATGTATGAAAACGTATAATTCTGGCGATGAAATAAGCCTAAAAAATGCGGTGATTTTTGGCCGACTCGCTCGCTACCTATTTTTGCCGATTGCCGAAGACCTGGAGTTATTAAGTAAATCTACAATTTGCAAAAAACTGAATTAAAGTATCTGCTGGCCGTGGCCTTCCACCGCCACTTGTCGCGAACTCGTACTTACACTCCCGATTGGACCTACATGGTGCCTAAATGGAATTTTGGGATGCAATATTTAAAACAATTTCGTTGAAAATGAATAATAATTTACTATTGTCAAAAGTGAAACGATTTACGATATGGAAATCTTGAATTTTCCACGGAACCCCTGAGGGCCAGTCACGGAACCTCAGGGTTCCGTGGAACCCCATTTGGGAACCGCTGGTCTAATGAGTCCGTGGCCTACTGCGGGCTTCTATAGAAGCAAGGCGCACGTGTAAACGCCCACTCAACACTCAATTACTACAATATTGTTGATATTTGTCGCACCTAGTAAATATGGCTTTAATCTAGGGCACATACATGTAGTATTTAATACAGTTTTTGGTGTGGTTGTGTCGAAAAAAGGCGTCGAATAAGTGAATTAATTAGTAACGTCGAGCGCCTACCGAAAATTTTATCTATAGGCGTTGGTATTTTTTTTGTTGTTAGCTTAAATCTTTGATGAAGGCACTGAAAACACACACTGAATAGAACACAGAAAAACTCACTTTTAAAACACATATGGTTTGAAAAGCTATTTCCATTCACAACACGGTTTTTTCACTTTTTCACATCATCACTTGGGAATAAAAAAGGGGGGTAAATTGGTACAAAATATGGTTGTTTATCTTCTTATTTTGGTACTGATATGATTTAGTGGGGGATATGTTATTGTCTGAAAGCTATATAATGTTTTGTTCGGCCTCCGTTGGTGACGCTCGGACCGCGTCAGAACACTGAGCTCACGACGTGGAGTGGGATTAGTAGGGTGACCATGAAATTGGATGCTGGGGGATATGATCGACTAAAATTTGTGTTCAGACGTTGTTACAGAGATAATATATACAAAACTTAAGCGCCTGAATGTTAAGTCATAGCAATATTGGCTGATACGCGTTTATGAGTATTTTATTCTGTGAGCAATTCTAGAATGTATTTTCATAATCAATCCTCTCTCAATCATGCTCTTGAAATGGAAAACATTTACTAGTTCAATGTAAATTAATTTATGCTAGACTCTACTTACTTTTTGTGTTTTAATTAAATCGTTTTTTATCAATGGGTTTGTAAGTTGAATTTGTATCTTGTACGATTATAGTATGACCGTAATAATTGTTTAGTAAGCGCTTGCTATCATTTTATGAGATATCAAATATAAAATCAATAAATCGCATTTCATTCACCAAACGCAGCAAAACCAATCAACACAAACTCCAATCCTTAAATCCCTGACACGTAAATCTAACATAAACACCACAAAATAAACAATAAAACATTAACTTTATTACTTCAATTAAGAGCCACTCAACCTGTTGATACGGGAATTATCCCTTAACCTCCAATATCATGGTCACCCTACAATATCAGGGTTCTGTAGAAGGGAGCTGGGTTTGCGCATGCGTTCTCCCCGGCCCATCTGTCTGAAGCATGAAAGCACATATTAGTTTATATAGCTACGTTTATCTCATGCTAAGGGCTTGGTACAGAAGGCCCATCGCTTTTGGGTCAAGATCATTCGTATTGTATCTTATAGTATGTGTTTTACCGCGGTTTCACTCGCGTCTTTAGGTAACTCAAGTCCCTACATTCAAACCATTGCAACGGTTTTGTGGGGCTTGGCTTATAAGATATGTACTTACCTTTGTGAAATAAGATAAATAATAAAAAAAACTTCTTCCCGTATCTAGACAAAATATTTATAGCCTATGTTATTTGGGAACGGTGTAGCTTTCCTACGGTGTGTTCAATAGTTTCGTAGCCTTTAGGATGCAAAAATAAGTTTCCATCTTATATAGTTGTTATATAGTTGAGCATGATCATGGAGTCCAGATGACCTCTGATGGTCTACAGTCTACTACGAAAGCTACGAAGTTTTATAATACATTAGGTATTATAAAGCTGAAGAATTTGTTTCGTAGTAGAATTTGTTTGTTTGCTTATTAGAACGCGATAAAGTCGGCAAATACTAGACGATTTGTACATTTGTTTCTGTGTTGGATAGCCCATTTATCGTGGAAGGCCTCTTATCTCAATATTGTTTTTATTTAAAGATAAAGATACAAATAAATCTAAATTATAATATATTTATCTAAAAGAAATAAATCTACATTATTGTTATCTTTATCTTTTAGATAAAAAAAATATTTTTAAAACATGGGTATATGTTTACAAAACACATGTATTATTACATAAGGCGTTAAAATTACATGTAATCACTTAATTGAATAATTAAATTATCACTCAAATATGTTTTTTTTGGGTGCCAAACTATTTCTTTACTCTGTTTGTTGCGATTTTAGAGGAAAAGTTAATCTGTTTAAGACATGACCTGAAAGACATAAAACAAATTCCATACAAGGGTGAGAGTTAGTTCTTTCAAGAACAATATATTTAAGACTGAAGGGCTGACTGATATATGTAAATAAAAGTAGTGTAGAGTAAAGATGTTCAAAAGTATGAAATAATAATTCCTTCAACTTCAAGATTGTTTTGAGAGTACCTTAACAGGTAAACTGAGATTTTTCTGACAAATGAATCTGATTTTCTAGCAATTGAATAATCACTCTTACTATAGTGTATTAAGGTACGGTGTAATATTTGCATTTCATGTCAATATGGACGTAATTCAGTAAGTACTAGCACTTATAAAATGCTCTTGTCATGTTATAACAGATAGTCATGTAATGAGGAAGGCGGTATCTCTATAATAAGTATTGTCGTTCGAGAGATAATTTAAACTATTGTCGAATGTTCCCACGTGAAGCCTCCATTAGATACTTAATTTGTGGTATTTTGTTGAGCCGTTTAGCATCTTAGTATGCTATTGAATGACAAAAATTCGTGATGGTGTAGTGGGTAAAGAACCAACCTCTCAAGTATGAGTTTGTGGATTCGTTTCTAGGTCAGGCAAGTTTCGTAGTAGGTGTACCTACTTTGAACATCAATGACTGTGTTTCGGATGGCACGTTAAATTGTAGGTCCCGGCTGCCATTGAACATCAGTCAGGCAGTCGTCACCAGTAGTCAGAAGCCTGTAAGTATGACAACCAGTCGAACCTAGGGATATTAAGGCTGACTGGTAAGACTAACAACCAGTTTTAAAAAGGGGTATTTCGTCGCCTGGGTACTGGGTTGAGGAAGTCAGATAGGCAGTCGATCCTTGTAAAACACTGGCGATCAACTGCATCCGGTTAGACTGAAAGTCGACCCCAACATTGTTGAGAAAAGGCTCGGAAGATAAAGATATATTTTTTTCTTTCTTTCCTTTGTACAGAATGGGTTTTCTGATCTTTCCCCCACAGTGACACCTCTCACGCACATGAATTAAGTACAAAGAAACACTGAATGTTATGGCAAAGTCACGCGACATCGCCCATCACAAGCTTTATTTATATATCTGATTGATTTTCTACACTTTTCAACCGACTGCGACAGTGTCCGAAAGTGAGTTATGTTTATAGTAATGCCCTTCTCAGTGAATACATGGCTTAAAGCCATGTATATGTGTAGAAACAATTGTTTATAAACACTGTTTCAGAAACAATATATACGTGTTTCAAAAACATATAATTTTGTTTCTGTGGACGATGTGGACGGCAGAATTTCCGAAACATTGTTGCTGTAAACATCTACGTGATGTTTCAGAAACTGTGTATCTGAAACATTGTTTCCCAGTGAATACGTGGCTTTAGTGTTAATAAGATAATTAAGAAAGCAAGTACCTTACCACAGAGTCTTATAGAAAGTATAAGGGAGATCGACTAAGAATAGTAAAATTAGAAAAAAGACCAAGTTATACCAACGTTTATTAGATTACTGAAATAAATAATTAAGTCTAGTCTGAGGTAATAAGTTAATAATATATCGACATATTTCCAACAGTTTCTTTTCTCTAAAATGGTTGTAAATGAATGAATAAAACTACTACTGCACCTTAAAATTAGTAACTTTATATAAGAACTTATATTACATCAAATAGTTTTACTTCGTTTTCATAAACATTATATAAAACAAATCAAGTCGAATATAGTGAGACCATCTTTTATTACCCATATCGACCATGTTATCATGTAGCTATATTCTGGCAAATAAATAAATTTCATTACTACTAAAAATTTTCACGGCGTCTTCAGAAGCCGTTCCTTCCAGTTTTCTCGTTCTACAAACTTCAGCTTGATTCCACCAACGGGCTGCGTGACGATAGCTCCTGGCTCGAAGACCAGTTCTCTCTTCATGCCTGGAGCCAGTTCCACTCGATACTTCTTCAGCAAGGTTATCAGACCTGCCGCCATTTGCATGCGGGCAAATCTCATTCCTGGAGACAAATAATAATAATAATTTATTTGCAGTTACTTTAAAGTTGTCTCAAAAGGGCTTGAGCGTGTTGGCTTTGGCCCCACGTTCGGTTCCAAGAATTCGGGACTCTATAGTCCTTGTTACTAGGCATATACAACACAATAATCACAAGACAATACACAGCAACATTAAATAATAACAAAACACACGGTTCTTATCTGGTAGTAAAAAACCTTTATCAGTTTTATTTCACAAGTGAAGACAAACAAGTCTAGGACGAGGTCAGATTAATCTTTTAGAAATATTTGTTTACAAAAAAAAATAGTATGAGTGTAACGTGAATAAAACTTATCATGAATTACTTTGTTTTATATGGTTAAAAGCATCTAGAATAAAACTCCAAACTTACCTATACAAATTCTAGGACCTTCACCAAACGGCATGTAGGTGTATGGTTTAATATTCTGCTTGTTCTCAGCTAAAAACCTCTCAGGTCGGAACTGCTCAGGGTCCGGAAAGTACTCTGGGTGATGATGCAAGTGATACACTGGCAGATGCACCCTCAGACCTTTCTCTACTTCCAGACCAGAAGGGAACGTGTAGTCTTCTGCCACCTCACGAGTCAGAAGACCTAGTACTGGGTACAGACGCAGAGCCTCATCTACGCAAGCTTCGAGATATGGAGTCCCCGACACGCACTCATACTTCAACGTGTTGTCATGACGACGCAGATACTCGTCCACTTCTGCCAAAGCTTTTGCTTGAGCTTCAGGATTCTTCGCCAACTCATACAGAGCGTAACTCAATGTGGTCGACGAAGTTTCGAATCCTGCAGCAAAAAATAGCACACACTGGGCCACTAACATTTCTTCGTCTACCTCGAGAACCACCTTTTTATCTGCATCAGATTTCATGTTCAACAAACTGTCTCCAGTCATAGTTTTGTTATTCGACAATTTCAATACGAGATCCACAAAGTCATTTCTATTTGTCGGCTTATATTCTCGTCCTTTGAATATTCCACTCATCAAATTATTGAAGAAATTATCGATTTCTCTTGGAAATGCTCTGAATCCTAGTCCGTAGAATACAGATGGCCAAATAGCCCGAGCAACATTCTTGAAAGCTCTGAACCCCTGAATATCAAAGATAAGGTCAGCAATTTTCCTAAAAATATTGTTTTCTGTCTTCTCCATCACGTTTGTGTCAACTCCAAACGCACAGGACCCGATGCAGTCCATAGTGAAGCCAGCCATAAGGGCCCTCACTTCAATTTCATCACATTTTTGTGTTTCCTTGTCAAGAACTTACTCAAACACTCGAGAGCACTTCTCAATTAAATGGAACATGTTCTTCATCTTCGCGGAAGAAAACAGCGGAGTCAGATTCTGACGCAGCACCTTCCACCTGTCTCCGTAAGTGAAGAAAAGGTTCTGCGTAAACATTTCTTTATGCGAGTAGTTAGAAACTTCACGGCCGCTGAAGAAGAAGAAATCCTTTGTCATCACGATCTTGATGAGTTCAGGATCTTGGATGATGAGCGCTGGTTCCGTGCCATAATAGGCTCCAATAAATGGTTCGTTGGGGAATTTCTTACATATTTTTTGTGCTACCTGCCCTAGGTAAGTTTTCTGTAATATGTATTCGCCAAAATTACCCAGAATGGGGACTGGTTTCAAATGCGGTATTTTCTTTTTTTCCCAATGTTCATACTTTCTCTTTGATGTGATATATATCGCGAAAAAGACTAAAGGTATAACGAGCGACAGTAGTAGAGTAATCATTTTGAACGTTTAGTCGAATCTGAAGATGCTCGAGCTATTTATACATTTTTCTGGAGATAATAAGCCGAATAGGGTGACAGTACGTTTATAATGTTTTTGGATTTTCTCTGTATATTTTTTGATATATTGAAATATTTTTAAACATATTCCTTATTTTCAACATATAAAAGCGGCAGTTCCGTAAATAATATGAAAATAATAAGTGATATTATTTGTGCCTTGAAAACAATTGAACAAGCAGCCATAAATCGCTCAGCTGTGATGAAATGCTGGGGTTGGTAAAAGGCATCAAAGCTATACTCTATTTGAATAAGCACTAAACTAAAGGTCTTAATAAAAAGTCTTGTTAGAACTTTTTACACATCTATATAAATAAAAATGAATTGTTGTTCGTTATATAGTCTGATTAACACTCGAGAACGGCTGGGCCGATTGAGCTGATTTTGGTTTTAAAATGTTTGTCGTAGTCCAGGGTAGGTCTAAACGGTGAGCAAATAAGGAAAAGACGGTACGAAGTTCGCCGGGTCAGCTAGTAGATATGCAAATAAAACAAATAACCTTTTGCCTAAAATCATTGCTATTGATTGAGATTATATGCCTTACATTGATTTTCCACAAGTATCTGAAAATATTTTTTTTATTTAATTGCATTCATGAAAGAAGAAAGAAAGAAAGAAAGAAACCATTTTATTTAACACACAAATGACGCAGAAAACAAACACACACAAAAACAAACAAATATAACAATGGACAAAACAAACAGTGAAACAAAAAAGAAAAGCGCTGCAGCTGCGTCACTTATGCGTGAAAAGGGGCAACGCTCAGCATAATGCTGTGTCTCGCACACGCAGGCACGAGACAACAGCGCTGGTTTTCAGCGCTGACCCACCACATGACTTGCCTCGGGACTATACAATCAAGACGCCGTTTCGGCACGAATCCAGTAAATTAATAAATATATATATATATATATAATTAGTAAAATAACAGAAAAGTAGTAAAAGTTAATATATAGTAACAATGAATACAAAACAAACCATAGACAAAACAAAACACAATACGAGAATATCAAGAAAAGACATAGACAAAAACTTGTGAATATTAGATAGTGAGCGGCTCAGACCATAGACAGCGCGGCAAGTAAAATGTCAGAAATGTCAAAGATCTAGGTTAACCGGCCAATTGCACGAGAGATATTTTGTTATGCAATTATGATGGCGGAAATTGTATCGAGTGATGTAATATGTGTATTGTGTTGTGATGTTGTGAGTGGATATGTTTATTGTGTGAATCATGAGTATTAGTGTGGTGTGGGAATCAAAATTTAGTAGCAAATAAATAAATACCTTTCAATAAATTTAAAAAATGGAAATAGCCAACGGATGGTCGCCGTCCAAACAATTTGGTGGAGCGGATAAAAAAAACCAAGTCAGTGTATTTAATTACATATATACCTACTTCGTACACATGAGTAAAAATGACACAGAGATAAATACTTACCTACTTAATCATTTATTCATACAACTGACATTGGACCAGATGAATTAATAAATAAAACTTATTACTTAGGTACTAGCTGTTTTACCACGATTGCACCCGCGTCTGAGTCTTTTTCTGTCATTGTATATATTAACAATCGTGTGATCGAGAACAAAAACAATCAAAAGACGAACACGTCTGTTCGTTATCAGAGGTTAGATTAACATTAATGTTGATCTTCTTCTTTCGTGTCGATGACATGTCATATATTGAGACTACACTATGTCAGCCCAATATGCCGCCACAGCGAGAGCACGGCCGGATGCGCTCATTAAGTCCTCCCGCGAGCAAGTTTCAAGGCACAGTGGACATGCGATTAGGTGGGACATCGCCTGCACGGCAGCCCCGCACACGCACCCAAGGTCCGCCCCGCCCACGAAACCCCTTCGATCGATAAACGAAACTTGGATCGATTATCTTTGCTCAGGCCGACCTGTGTTCGGAGTCTGTTTAAAGACTGCCAGACTCTTCTCGGGAGATCGTGTCCAAGAGCGGGACAAACGGGGAGGGCAGTGAACTCCTCGATCGCCAAAGATCCCGTCTGGCTCGAGAGACTTCACCATCGACAGGAGCAACGGTTTTGTAGAAACCCCTGCGGCTTTTAAGCCGTTGTGGCACAGGGGTGTAATAGTGCATGGGGTGTCGTTGGTCTATTTCGAATTTGGCTCTCTCGATGCCAGAAGCTACGCTTCTACGAACATCTGGTGGGGCAATGCCGGCTAGTGGGTGCAGCATATGTAACGGGGTCGGCTTGAGGCAGCCAGTTACAATGCGGCACGTTTCGTTCAGTGCTACATCCACCTGCCCAGCGTGAACGGAACGACTCCACACTGGGCACGCATATTCGCCCGCGGAGTAGCAGAGTGCCAGGCCAATGGCTCGCAGCACCGTTGGTGAGGCTCCCCAGGTCGTGCTCGTCAGCCTTCGCAACAGGTTGTTGCGGGAGGCAACTTTCTGCTTGATATTCTCGCAGTTTTTCATGAAAGTGAGCGACTTGTCAAGAGTTACACCCAGATATTTTGGTAGCTTGCAATGATTGATAGGTAAACCTCGCCACTGGATGTTAAGGGTTCGCCTCGCTTCTCTGTTGCGGAGGTGGAATACGCACGACTGAGTTTTTGAGGGGTTTGGTTTTAGGCCGTTCTCCTGGTAATAGGTACTCAGATCTTCGAGTGCCTTATTAAGGTTTTCCTCTACCTCCTCAAAAGATCCCTGTGATGTCAGGGCCAAATCATCAGCGTACAGGAAGCGAGTCGTGTTTGGGGTAGATGGTTGGTCGTTGGAGTAGATGTTGAATAGCAACGGAGCTAGGACGCTGTGCATTGTGCACTAATTATTTACTTTGGATGAGTTACACTAAACAACTGCATGAAACATTTATATTTCTCAAACTGACTTAACATCACATTTATGAAAAAAGGAGAACAAATAAAAAACTGGGATAAAACAGAACAATGATGATGATTATGATTCAAGATGATTTCAGCAATCTTTGCTCCCAATTCTCTCTCTCCACAAACTTAAGCCTGATTCCACCAATAGGCTGAGTGATTACAGATGTAGGCTGGAGGACCACTTCTCTCTTCATCCCTGGAGCCAGTTCCACTCGATACTTCTTCAGCAAAGTGATCAGACCCGCCGCCATTTGCATTCTTGCAAATCTTATACCTGAGGGAAATGGAGACCATAGTTCTTTATTCTTATCTATGCTTCAGTTATTGTCATTGAACATCTTTGCCAGTGGGTACGGATAGTCAGATGCCAGTTAGTCTGACAACCAGGGACTATTTATTGACGATAGTGGATAAAATTGGTCAAGTTCAAGATTTACATTATACCGGAGTTCACTATTTTTATCTAAATTAAACATCGGAAATTGCAGTGTTATTTTGCGACTAATAAGTTCTAATATTATAAATACTTACCAATACAGACTCTTGGACCATCACCAAAAGGGAAGTACGTGTACTGTCTTATATTCTGTTTATTTTCAGGAAGGAATCGTTCTGGCTGAAACTTCTCTGGATCCGGGAAGTATTCCGGACTACGTTGCAAGTGGTATGCTGGGAGATGTATTCGAAGACCTTTCTCAACCTTCAGCCCTGAAGGGAAAGTATAGTCATCCATTACTTCACGAGTCGGTATTGCTAGCACTGGGTACAGCCGAAGAGCTTCATTTGTACACGCTTCAAGATACGGAGTCTCCGCGACGCATTCATACTTCAACATATTATCGTTACGACGCAGATACTCATCCACTTCTGCTAAAGCCCTTTCTTGAGCTTCGGGATTCTTGGCCAATTCATACAAGGTATAATTTAATGTGGTGGCTGAGGTTTCATATCCTGCAGCGAAGAACAAAAAGCACTGAGCTATTAAAAGTTCATCATCCACGTCGAGCGTCACTTTCGCCGCTGAATCGCTCTTCACGTTATTAAAACTGTCGCCTACCATTGTTTTGTTGTTTTTCAGTTTTAATACGAGATCAACAAAGTCATTTCTGTTCGTCGGCGTGTATTGACGTGCGCTAAAAATACCGGTCATTAAGTTTGTGAAAAAGTTTTTGACTTCTGCGGGTTGTGTGTTAAATCCCAACCCGAAGAATATGGCTGGCCAAATAGACCGAGCAACTAACTTTAACGCTCTGAGTTTGTTAGCTTCGAAGATGATATCACCAACATTTTTGAAGGGATTATTCTCTTTTTTCTCCATCACGTTCGTGTCAACACCAAACACACAGGAGCCGATGCAGTCCATAGTGTAGGCAGCCATTAGAGCCCTCACTTCAATCTCATCACATTTTTGTGTTTCCTTGTCAAGAACTTTCTCAAACACAAGAGAGCACTTCTCAATCAAATAGAACATGTTCTTCATCTTAGCGGAAGAGAACAACGGGGTCAGATTCTGACGCAGCACCTTCCATTGGTCTCCGTGTGTAGCGAAAAGGTTACGTGAGAACAATTCTCTATGAGAGTAATCAGAAACTTCACGGCCATTGAAGAAGTAGAAATCCTTTGTCATCACGAGCTTGATGAGTTCGGGATCTTGGACGATCAACGTTGGTTCTGTGCCATAATAGGCACCGATTAATGGTTCGTTGGGGAATTTCTGGCATATTTCTTTGACAACTTCTCCGATGAACTTCTTCTGTAGAATGTATTCGGAGAAATTCCCGAAGATAGGAACCGGTTTTATATATGGCACTTTCTTTTTCTCCCAATATTGAAATTTTCGCGTGGTAAAGAGATAGAAGGCGTAGAAAATCAAAGGCAACACGATTGATAGTAAGACTATCATGATTGGATGTTTGTTTTGATGTAACGATGCTAATCGTGCGTTGGAGTATTTATAGCTTTAAAGATAAGGGGTGCAGGCCAGAGTGTTTATGTAACACTGTAATTGATAAGCGGCGAGTCCCGATAATGACTGCACAAATATTGCCACTTAGAAGTTGATTGAGTTAGTAAGAATTGGTTGTTTACTTCTTAAGTAATTTTATTCGTTTACGTGTTAGGTTTGGAATTAAAACTACCTTAATGCCACAGACGTTACACCCCCGTGCCTGTGAGGACACATGAAGCCGGCATACCAGAATGCTACCCAGAAGCAGTTGTTGTTACAATTCCACGTCAAAGGCCGTCAGGCGATAGGAAAAAGAAGATCGTATTTTAAATACTCGTCCTTCATATTTATCACTATTTGGCCCAAGTTCACCGATAAATTTCAGTTTTTTTTAAATACTGTCTATATATGAAGTTTTTAAACATGGACTAGTAATCTGTGCCTGGACCTTTATGTCATTTAAATGGATCATGCTGAGTACCTACCAGTGTTTTAAAATGAACGACTGTCTATCTGACCTCCTCAAGCCAGCTAACCCCGCAAACCACCATCCAAATACCGCTTGTTAAGACTGGTTGTCAGACTTACTGGCTTCTGACTACTAATTTTCTGGCTACCCATAACGACTGCTAAAGATGTTCAAATGACAGCCGGAACCTACAGTTCATCGTGTATACCGAAACACAGAGGAAATTGTGGGAAGAACGTGCTTTACTTTATGATCTTTCGTTCCGGCTTTGACTTAGCCAGAAGCTGTTCATCAGAAATGTCCACAAAATTACAACACACGTTCAGGAATGTCTCAAAATGTACTTTCAGTGCATGCATTACAACGCGAGCGTGCATTATGACTATGCACATTTCTTAAGTAGTGGGTACCTATGTAATTGTCAACAAATGAATAAACTTATTATAACTGTTATTACGCAAAGGAACTTTACAAACAATTTATGTTAAGTGGGTAGTATAACGTCTGAACATGAGAACTAATTTCTTCGATCACTATTTACGTAGGTAGCCTTTTCAAAAATGTAATTTACCTACTGGCTGTTTTCCCGCGGTTTCACCCACGTACCATGGGAATTACTGCCTGTACCGGGATAAAATATAGCAAGCGTTACTTGGAGATAGTCTAGCTTCCTAACAACTGTGTTGCTGGGAAGTTTGTTCTGCACCGCTTCTTCTTCCCAGCCATAATACGAGACAGTGGTGAAAGCGGGGCTTTGGGGCTGCTGTCCTTTTGTAAACTTGACGTGAGAAAGTGCTAAAAACTAGCCTAGTTTCTATAAACGTTTTTGACTTTGAACAGTAAAATGTCTCTGTAGTTTTGGAACAAAGCGGTCATCATTATCATCATCTCAGCCTTAGGACGTCTACTGCTGAACATAGGCCTCCCCCTTAGATCTCCACCTGTTGGAGGCGACCTGCATCCAGCGTCTTCCGGCGACCTTTATAAGGTCATCAGTCCACCTTGTTGGTGGACGTCCTACGCTGCGCTTGCTAGTCCGTGGCCTCCAGATCAAGCACTTTTCGACCCCATCGGCTATGTGCTCTGCGAGCAATGTGGTACAAACAAACAAAATATTATTCATTTTATACATAAGTAGTATTTAAGTAAATTACTATACCTACTATTAAGGATCACTAAATAAGTACATGTGCAAACATTATGGCTAACAGCGACTGTTTACATTCTTAGTCAGAAACCGGTCCCGTGACAATATATGTCTTTTTTATGTTTATAAATATCTCACATTAAAATAAGGTTATGATAACAAGTTAACAAATCGTTGTTTATCTTAATTTACGCCTATACATGATGATTGGCAGTTTTCATTGATCTCTCGAAAATATTTACTTAATAGCCTTATCAATGATGAATAAGCACTTATTATTTCATAGTTACTTAATTTGTTTAATGTTACGTTTGATATAAGTCATTAATGAGCGTATAATTAACCTAATAACAGCGGGTTTACATTAGAGTATTTTGTACTACGAAAAACTATGTGAAAACTCAGCTGTCATCATAAGTACCTATGGGCAGAAATGAGGATCATGTGGTGATTTTAAGCCGGGTTTTATTTTAACTTCTAGATTTGAAATAAAATATTTACCATTTCTGAAGTTTTCTATTTTGCTTCAGAACACTAAAAATGCTATAGCATCCATATTTCATAGTAGGTACAAAAGCTAATGTTTGCCTGTAAAGTAGGAAAATAGTAAAACTAATAACTATGCTTATAGGTGCCCTAAAGAAAGTGAGCGATAGGCTACTTTTGTGTAGCAGGGTATGGTCCATAGAAAAAAATAAACACTTAATTATGTACAATTTTCATTTATTATCAAAAAACAAATTTTTATCACAATAATATCACAATGATTAAAGATAATAATATATCACGCATAGTAGTCATGACCAGATTGAAAAACTCATAACATGTTCCTTATTCTACTACCAAAGAACCCACTCCTATTGGTCCTCATTAAAATCTTCTGACTTCCACTGTTGTTGGAGTAAAAGGCAATGTCAGACTCTTACTGACTAACAGTCGTTCCCAATATTTTATTTAGCTGTTGTATTAAAGACAGGAATTTTGATATTATTTGTATGGGGCTAATGTCAAAATTATATATCTATCTCTTTAAGCAAATCGACAGATAAATAAAATAATGGAGACGATTGTAAAACAAACCCTTTATACTTCTGGAGCCCTTTGAGGCTTTGGGAAGCAGTTACTATTTTGAAAAAAACCTTAAACCAGCCCTAAAGGATCATACATAGATAGCTCATGGTCGATAGACGGAATCAAATCATACCAAATCTATAAACACTATAGTTCGGCCATTCAGAGAATGCGTTCCTGACACGTCGCGATTGAACTGACGACGTAACTTTGCAATGGCGTTGCAGTTACGATAAAAATATTTTTGCTGGTTGTTTACCGTTTTAACAATTGAGGAGCATTAAAACAACATTATTATATCAATAATCAATGAATGTAGTTACGTCGTCAGTTCAATCGCGACGTGTCAGGAACGCATTCTCTGAATGGCCGAACTATAATTCTTAATATACCTTCTCTTTTACGAATCTGGCCAAAGTAAGCAATTAGCAAAAACCCGATAAACATTGTCTGATGTAACTTTAAAAAGAAAGGAAACAAACACTGAAAACATTTGATATCGCTAGATAAGTCCTTCCGCTAGATTACCTACGTCTAGAGATAAAAGTATAAATATAACCAGCCAAACAAGATCATATAACTCAACGTCCAATTTTAAATATGCCTTTACAGGTTCTTCAACATTCTTCCCTCCCAACCTTCTCTCTCAATCATCTTCAGTTTGATTCCTCCCACGACTTGCGACACAAAAGAATTTGGTTCGAACTCAATCTTTGGCGACATCCCTGGAGCCAGTTCCAAGCGGTATTTCTTCAGCAACGTTATTATTCCAGCGGCCATTTGCATTTTCGCGAATCTCATACCTGGGAACAAAGTTTAGTTTGATTATTTTTATATAATTTCAATGCGCATATTTTTTTTAAGTTAGAGATTGCGAACATCTCCTAATTCTATCTATACTATATTTTCAAACTTCAGGCAAAAATAAATGAAAGCTTATTAAAACAGTTATCGACAGCAGTTAGCTGTGGTAAATTGTAAAACAGTATTTAATAATCAGAAGTAATGAAACATGCTAAGTATTCAGACCTTGAGCAACGGCCCTGACATTGTGTGCTCATTAAGTAACTAGCTTAGCTAACTGCCCACAATGTTTTATGTAGAAGTGTGAAAAACTTACCAATACAAATTCTGGGGCCGTCACCGAAAGGCATGTACGTGTATGGTTTTATATTATCCTTGTTCTCAGCCAAGAACCGTTCCGGCCGATACTCCTCCGGATCCGGGAAGAAGTCCGGGTTATGATGCAAGTGATACAATGGCAAGAATATACGCAGACCTTTCTCCACCTTCAATCCAGTGGGGAAAGTGTAATCCTCTACCACTTCGCGAGTTAACAGACTTAAAACTGGGTATATACGAAGGGTTTCGTCAATGCAGGCTTCAATAAATGGCATCTCCGAAAGGCACTCGTACTTCAGCTCATTGTTGTGTCGCCGCAAATAATCGTCCACCTCGGCTATAGCTCTCTTCTGAGCTTCGGGATTTTTCGCTAACTCATACAAAGTGAAACTCAAAGTAGTGGCTGAAGTTTCATATCCAGCAGCGAAAAATATGAAGCACTGCGCCACTAAGAGATCATCATCGACTTCTAAACTCACTTTCTTCTGTGAATCAGATTTCATGTTAGCCAGACTGTCCCCTGTCATAGTTTTATTTTGTTTAAACTTGATGACAAAATCGACAAAGTCATTCCGAGATGTGGGCGTATAGTTGCGTCCCTTAAAAACTCCAGTCATTAAATTGGAGAAGAATGCATCAACTTCTGGTGGAAGACTTTTGAATCCCAACGCGTAAAAAAGTGCAGGATAGATACTTCTCAGAACAAATTTAAATCCTTGGAACCAGCTAAGTGCGAAAATACTGTTACCGACTGCTGTGAACGGATTATTTTCCGTCTCGTTCATGGTTTTTGTTTCAACGCCAAATGCACAGGTTCCTATGCAGTCCATCGTGTATCTCGCTATAAGAGCCCTCATTTCGACATCGTTGCTTTTGGCTTCCTTGTCAAGAAAATCTTCAAACACGTGAGAACACTTTTCGATCAAATGAAACATGTTCTTCATCTTCGCGGAGGTAAACACTGGAGTCAGGTTCTGACGTAACACCTTCCATTTGTTTCCGGAAGTGGAGAAGAGGTTCTGAGTAAACCTTTCCTTGTCGACATATTCAGATACCTCACGGCCACTGAAGAAGTAGAAGTCCTTAGTGATGACGAGTTTGATGAGTTCAGGATCTTGAATGAGTAGGGCGGGTTCTGTGCCAAAGTAAGCACCCACGTATGGTGCTTTGGGGAACTTTTCGCATATGTATTGTAATGTGTAGCCAAGAAATTGCCTCTGCAGAATAAATTTCCCGAAATTTCCCAGGAGAGGAACCGGAGGTAAATGTGGTACTTTCCTTTTCTCCCAATATTGGAACTTTTTCTTGGACACGAGGTAGATTGTGAAGATTATCACAAAAACTGCCGTTAGTAGCAATGAAGTGATCATGGTGAAGCTTCGTTGTAACTGTATGTCGCAGGTGCCGTGTTTGGCTTTATATAGTTTTGTCGAAGCTTTAATGATAATGATTTCGGTGGTATGTCCGTTGACGTGACCATGCGTTCTAATACCTACGGACTTATCTTGTTATTGAAATGTGGTCTATTTTTGTATTGTTTAGTAAATATAATGTTATTATTTTTATGATTAAGTATTTCTAATGTTTTTGATCTTTGATGAAAGAAAGAAAAACTAAACCACGGAGCGATTATTGAAAACTTATTTAAAAAAAATGATATCGTTTAAATAAAAATACATTTACGGATTTTACCTATGGTCGGGATTTAATTATATTAATATAACCACGATAAAATCCGTAAAAGTAGTTTTGTAGTTAGTGTCAGAAATCAATAATTGTATTGAGAATAAATGTTTGTATTGTATTATTTCATATACATTATTAGTGGCATTTATTATACACGTACATACTACGTTGTTAGTATTTAGTTTATACATTAATACTTAAAGAAGGTGATTTTTTTTATTACTATAGAATATTGTAGTTAATAGAATATGATAAAGAAAAAACTTGTTTATCTAAAACTAGTTGTTTTTTGTTTGGAATGTCCTCAGATTTACATGAATTGTTGTCACGCGACGATTGGCGTTTTTCGAGCGCGTGTACTCGATGTAAAACAAACGCAGACTATGATAAGATTATGTAGGTATATAACAAAATGATTGTCATTTAAGGAAAACAAGTAGGTATTATTATTATTGTTTTGTCTTAGATACAATCGTGATAAATAATGGAATTTACTATCAGTAAAGTATCCATAGTAACAGATTTTTCAGCTATGGAAAGACAAAGCTGTAACCTGTATTGTTTGGAAGTAGGTATTTTACTATTCCTTTTTTTATGCTGTCTCTGGTTTTCTTGAATCTACTGTTTACTTTGAAAAGTTAACATGAAATATAATAGTAGATAAACAGTTGTTTGAAGAAAACTGACGCTTATGTTGTCAGTGAACTGTGACTGGTACGTAATGGAATGTAAGACTCTTACTGACTAAAACTACCTATGATCCTTCTAGAGCCCTTTGTGTACCAGGGCCGTGGTAACTCTTTTGATCAATCCCGCAGCAGTGTAACCATTAGCTGGGCTAAGGATTGTCATTGTATAGTTAAATCGTACTAGAATATATTTTTTATAATATGACTAGTTTATGTTGTATTCTTTGTCTAATTTACTTTATCTAATTTATTTATAAGATTAGACCAGTAATTGTTGAATCGTTTCATCTGTTACGCAAATAGATCTGGTATTTTGCAACTAGCCTAGTTACTGTTATCGGCTTCGTGATGATTTGCTCTTTCAGTGAAACTTTCCACATTAAGTATACATTTGTAAAGACGTACGAAAATCAGTGTAGTAAGACTCGCGAGTTCGTAGCGGATCATATTTTATTTTAAATAAAAGCTTTAATTACGTGAAAGTCTGTATATGTGGGTGTTTTACTTCTAGCTACTACTCCCCTAGAATATATCCCACAGAAAATATTTATTGCTTAAATCAAGCAAAATTAAGTAATAAGGATATTAGCGACTACTGCGCGCTGAGAACTGCTACTTAGTTTTAACTACATAAAACAATGGCCGCTTATGTTACACCAGCATCTGTGATGACTTTTCAAACAGCCATCTTGACTCGGATCATAAAGGACAGCATAAGGAACAAGGTGGTCTGCGGGATTGTTTGAAAGAATTACCGCGGCTGTCGCGTCGTACACAAAGGGCCTCATAAGGAACATGACGGGTTTCAGTCAGTAAGAGTCTGACACTCCCTCACGCTGCTACATTAAATGGGCTTTACTCAGTAGAAGTCTGACATACAATAAATCTACAACATAGCATACAACTACATACATACATATGCAAATATTTCTAGTGTTTTGTTTAGATTACATCATCGAGCATAGCTAAACTTTGAATAATTTAACAAAAACGACCAACACATAGGTACTTATGTACTCAAATAACCTTGATTTTATTTGTACATGGATTTATACGGAAGGTGCTAATACCGGTTTGTTCGTACTTACCTTATGATATAAAAACTATTGTTAAGTGCAGGTTTGAACAGTGTTGGGTACCTTAACATATAATTAATAGCTGCTGTCCTTGGTTTCACCCTCGTCTCTGGAATTTCAGTACCCGGACTAAAGAGGCCTATGTAGCACAGGAATAGTGTGGCTTCCCAACAGTGAGAGTGTACAAATAGCAAACCAAATAAAAAATCTCTCTATAATATTAACATAGATAACTGTGTAAACCTTAAATCTCACTGTACTCATTGTTATATCTTTGTATGTATGTAGGTATAATTGAAATAATTTAAGGAGAATATTATGTTTGAATTTAGTTTTGAGAAGTTCACAAACCATAGTGAGCATAAACGAATTTACACGTTCCGACCATCGCTAATCGTTTTGAAATACTTTTACTTGACACGGAATCAGCAATCACTGAATCATTCCGCGTCAGCAAAAAAAAACAAAATGGCGACATAGTTCTCCCGTCACAAACAAAAGAATGGCTTGAAGAAAATAAGTAGGGTAAGAATTGCTTTATAATGCTTTATTTAAAAAATAATACAAAAAAAGAAAGCAGCATCTAAATCTTTCTCTTCACGAAATCAAAGAAAAGAAAATAAACTATTGCCTACTTTATTTAATTAACCGACTTCCCAAAAAGGAGGAGGTTATATACTAGTAAACAAATTCTTGGTTCTATGTTCACTGATTTTGCTAACAAAATTGTAATTTTCTAACATCACTGACAATTAAGCTTATTATAAAAATGCCAATCACACTCTTCAATCTGATCAGGAGTCAACATCGGTCAGTCATGAAGTCAGTGATTTTGTCAGACGAATATTAGAGTTTCTTTAGCAATCGTTCTTCCCATCCCTCCCTTTCAATCATTTTCAGCTTGATTCCTCCAATGACCTGCGTGACCATTGACTTGGGCTGGAATTCCACCTTCGTCTTCATCCCTGGAGCCAGTTCCAAACGGTACTTCTTCAGCAAGGTTATTATTCCCGCTGTCATCTGCATTTTAGCGAACCTCATGCCTGGGGACAAAATTATAATGGTTATTTTTGAAGCAAAGTTTTTATATTGACAAAAAAAAAACATAAATCATAGTAAATTGAGCACAAGTTGAAACTTTACGCAAGCTAAAAATATATTCTTAAAGCACTACTGTTACTACGTCATAGCATCGTGGCAAATTATGATGCCAGAAATTAAATGAAACCTACATACGTTTAAAACTTACCGATACAGAGCCTTGGGCCGTCACCGAAGGGCATGTAAGTGTACGGCCTGATGTTATGCTAGTTCTCAGGCAGGAACCGCTCCGGCCGATACTCCTCCGGATCCGGGAAGTACTCCGGGTTATGGTGCAAGTGATAGAGAGGCAGTAATATACGCAGCCCTTTCTCTACCTTCAATCCAGAAGGGAAAGTATAATCTTCTGCCACTTCACGAGCTAGCACACTCAGAACTGGATATTTACGAAGGGTCTCGTCAAAGCACGCTTCTACAAATGGCAATTCCGAAAGGCACTCGTACTTCAGCTCATTGTTATGACGCCGCAGATAATCGTCCACCTCGGCTATAGCTCTCTTCTGAGCTTCAGGATTTTTCGCTAACTCATACAAAGTGAAACTCAAAGTAGTGGCTGAAGTTTCATATCCAGCAGCGAAAAATATGAAGCACTGCGCCACTAAGAGATCATCATCGACTTCTAAACTCACTTTCTTCTGTGAATTAGATTTCAAGTTTTCTAGACTGTCCCCTGTGATTGTTTTATCGTGTTTCCATTTTAGTACGAAATCTACGAAGTCATTCCGAGATGTGGGCGTATAGTTGCGCCCCTTAAAGACTCCAGTCATTAAGTTGGTGAAGAATGCTTCGACCATTGGTGGAAGTGTTGTATATCTCAGGGCATAGAAAATTGAGGGATAGATACTTCTCAGCGTGAACTTGAATGATTGGAACCAGTCCAGTATAAAAATACTGTTGCCAACTGCTGTAAACGGATTATTCTCCGTTTTGTCCATTGTTCTCGTGTCAACGCCAAATGCACAGGTTCCAATGCAATCCATCGTGTATCTCGCTATAAGAGCCCTCATTTCGACCTCGTCGCTTTTGGCTTCCTTGTCAAGAAAATCCTCAAATACGTGAGAACACTTTTCGATCAAATGAAACATGTTCTTCATCTTCGCGGAGGTAAACACAGGAGTCAGGTTCTGACGTAACACCTTCCATTGATTTCCAGAAGTGGCGAAGAGGTTCTGTGTTAACTTTTCCCGGTTACTGAACTCCGCTACTTCACGGTTACTGAAGAAGTAGAAGTCCTTGGTGATGACGAGCTTGATGAGTTCAGGGTCTTTAACGATCAGAGCCGGTTCTGTGGCGTAGTAAGCACCGATGTACGGTGCGTTCGGGAATTTGTCACATATTTCCTGTACAATATCTCCGAGAAATTGCCTCTGCAAAATATAATTCCCAAAATTTCCTAGAAGAGCAACCGGAGATGGGTGTGGCACTTTCTTTTTCTCCCAATATTGAAACTTTTTCTTTGATAAGAGGTAAATCGCGGATATTATCGAAAATACCGCGAACAACAGAAGTAAAGTGATCATGATTCACAACTTGTAGTTACTGCATAACGTGGGAGGTGTGACCGTGTTTATATACTTCGAAAGATAAATTCATGTATTACGTATCGTGCTGTGTCCACGCTTTTGTAGTTATTTAGGAATGTTCATTAGTAATTTGTCAATTGTTGAAAAATGATCGTCATGATAACCGTACATGTTGTATTATCTACTTTTATTTTTCAAATTTTACATGTCATACAAAAATTACCCAATAAAAAAGTGACTTTTTTTCATGATTGTAATTCGCTGAGCATTGAGTCGATATGAGTTTTATTGGGCTTATGTAAGGTCATGGTTCAAATAAACTAATTGTAGATACCATCAATATTAATACTTGATACATCAATCCATTTTAAACCAAATATAAAGTAGTATTTTTATTACAGCAGGCACAAGAATTACGCTGTCCTAACAGTCTCCGGTCACACACATTACTGGAATGCCCACAAAATTGTGGTCACCGTTTTACGTGTAGGTAGGTATGTACGTATTTTTGACAAGTATGTCGGACCGTGATAAGATATTATTATTTATGCTATAAAAAGAATCTGATATCACAAAGTTATAACGTCGTAGGCAAATCCAAAATCACTATTGCTGGAATTTTCAAAAAAACTTTGACCTTGGTTGGATTGTCTGGGCCAATATTTTAAAGGATGTCTATGCTGGGCATTGCGTTTAGAAATGAGATAGAGGATTGCGTCTCAGGAAGATGTTGGGTTAATAGACAGAGAGGAAGAAGATGACCAAAGAAATGATGGGTAGATTTTGTGGAAGGCAATGTGGCTTGAAATAATATTGCTTGTGGGATGATGTCGGATATAGGATACTAGCTGTTTTCCCGCGGTTTCACCCGCGTCCCGTGGGAGCTACTGCCCGCACCAGGAAAAAATATAGCCTATGTTACTTGCAAATAATATAGCTTTCTAATGGTGAAAGAATATTTAAAATCGGTCCAGTAGTTTTTGAGTTTATCCATTACAACCAAACAAACAATCAAACAAAGTTTTCCTCTCTATAATATTAGTAGAGATGACTGACCGCAAAGAATAAAAAGGCAGGGGAAGAATGATGAATAATGATGATGATCAACTTTGCAATGAATTTAGAAGCATGGTAACCCAACAAGATAACATGCTAAGCTTGATACTACAAATAGCATTTTTACATCATTGTTGATAAAAATGATATTTTTAGCTACTTAGTATCTGACTGATAATTTCATATCTCATCCGTTATGATTTGGCTAAATTTAGGTTCAAAACTGATATGAATCGAGTCGATAAGTTTTGTTCCTAGCTGATGAAATTCAATGAAATGCTTTCAGATTGAGAACTTTTATTACATCAGCTACCAACAGTTATGTTCTTATTGGTTTTTGTTGCTGACGAGATTTAATGAGGGGAATGCCCAGAAAAAGAGGTATATCTCGAAACAAAAAATACATGATATATCATACATATACCATCATCCTCCTGCCCATTTACCTATTTTTATACTTGTCTTTTTCTATATAGGTATGATGTCACCTCTAGGTGACTTTCTAGCCATAAGGTCGTCTTTCACACAATCCATCAAACCTTTCTTTAGTAGTCTCTTCTTTCGACTTTTCAGCTGGATAAATGTTCGCTATATAAGAATGAAATGATTCCATAAACAAGGGCGGTTCGTGATTTCTTTTTATGTAAAGGGCTCATTGGTTCTGCTAGGGAACACCCCATTTTTTTCTTAGTAGCCGTAGTCTTCCAGGGGCATAATCTTCCAACCAACTCTCTTGTGAAACACCTTCTAACAACTTTCATAAAAATAGAAAACCATCAAAAAAGTTCCACAGATTCGTGGCTAACTTTTCAAATAATTTCGCAGACTTATCTCCGAATCTAAAATTGGTTGTCACACTGGCGAATGATTCAACGTTGTCTTTGAGTTGACCTTGACTGCAATTGTACTCATTTGATAGTCAGACTTTCAGAGGTGCGGGGTAAGAGAGGGGGGGGGTAGTGACGTCACAAGGTGGGCGTGGCATCACTGCGCGCGAGTCAGCTGTTTCCCAATGTGACGTCAGCGCACACACCCCCCAATCGTAATGTTTGTATTTTTGCATACGTCAGATGCTGACGTAAACAAAGAAAAAATTATGCAATACAGATATACAAAGGTAACAGTATATTCGTGATGAGCTGTGTTCGAGAACATGAAATACGCTAATGTTTATAATAGATGATGTAAACAGGGAATTTTATGAAATCCTAGTCCGAAACAGTATCCACCTAGCCTTAAGCCTATTTTTCCATTATCTTCTGTATGCCGTAATCTCACAAGTAACATTATTTCTAGTCACGTAGACTTTCACACAACCCATCCATCGTTTCTTTAGTCGTTCCCTTCCTTAGTTTGAGTGAAATTATGAAATAATATACATAGCCAAGTGTTGAAATGAGATTAGTTTTGATTACATTGCATCATTAAGTACTTTAATGACATTAAAATATGGTACACCTAGCAAGTACAGATCAAGGATGAAAAATACGTCACTAAGCAACCGAGCTCGTCAGATTACCTCTTATAACTCTATTAACCTCTTGTATGCCAGTTATAAGACCATATAAAATCAACTGTATCTCGCGTATATCTGCGCACAGGCATACAACATGCTAAATATGGTCCAATGACACTACTTTGATTTATGAATCACTGCCCGTTGCCAGGTGATGAAACGATCACATATTTTTGATTACGATTACATCAGCTTAGCATTTAGTTTTTGTTACTGCAGCATCATTTAATGATTACGCAGTTACAAAAACTAAATTGATATTAATTAGACGGGGATATACATAGTAGATGGTAACAATACCTACATGATCTAAACTCGCTTCTACCTGCAGTTTCACCTGCTCTGCTGTCTCACCTATGTGTAAATTGAGGGTACCTATCTGTTTTCTGCACACTATCATCCCAACTAGATGTTGGCTTCCAGTCTAACTAGACGCAGCTGGGTACCAGTCTTTTTTGAGGAGCGACTGCCTATCTGACCTCCTTAACCCAGTTGCCCGGGCAACCCCCTTGGTGAGACTGGTGTCAGATGTACTGGGTTCTGACTGCCTGTTTTTTTTTTACTGTGTGTTTTCTGCACAACAAATTCTATAACATTTGTTCAGGCGTTTGAGCGCGCAGAAGTAACAAATCTCCACACACATGCTTATAAATATAGAGCTTTATAGTTCCGCTAGCCGTCGTATTATAACAATACTATAAGTAAAGTAAAAATGACATAAAATATAATTCAATGATTTATTTTACATAAAAAGGTATACTTACAAAAACGTTATTTCATTAAATCCAATAATACATTTTTTAATCACTTTAAAATCTATCGCGGGTATTCGGACAGCATTGCTAATTAAAAGCGTAGTGCGCGCGGAAGTAGTTGGCCGCGCCTTAGGTGGCGACAGGGGTCAGGTCCTCACCGGACACGGTTGTTTCGGGAGGTACCTGAATCGAATCGATCGTGAGGAGGCGCCCGGGTGTCACCACTGTGGGGATAGCCCCACCGCCAACCGCCAACCGCCGTGTCCTCGTCGAGGCTTTAGGCAGCGGCGACCTCTCGCGTCCGGCCCTGGTTCAGGCCATGGTCCGGGGCGAGAGGGAATGGGATGCCGTCGCCTCCTTCTGCGAAGCAGTCATGCTCGAGAAGGAGGAGGCGGAACGCCAGAGAGTTCGCACCTCTCATCCTGGCCGCCGCGCTGGAGCAGGTAGACACCACGGGCGCCGGGTGTCGCGAGACGACTCCACGTAGGCATGGGTCTGTGGGCGGTGAGTTCGGGTGGCTCATCGCTCATATCTATTTTTAGACAACAGACCCGTGTCTGCGGCGCGCGTTGTTCCACGCGCTCCTCAAAGAGATGTCAGCAACCCCAGCGGGGCCCAATGGGGCCAAGGCCTGCCGGGGCTGCGGGTTGTTCGAAAGAGATACCGCGGCCCTAGCACATAAAAAGGCCTACGACGGAACACGACGGTTTTTAGTCATTAACCCTCTTATTATAAAAACTGCCGCAAGTAGTAGTTTAAACCAGACTGAAGACGTCTTGGTTTGTTACGGTACTTACGATAGTCTTTACATCCTTATTACAAAACGTAGGCTAAGAGAAGACTGTTTGGTACTTCGATTTGTCTGTGGTTCAAATAATATCCACAGATTATAAGCAACAAATATTTAAATCATTCGTTCAATCGTTCCGAATTCTATGCGCCGTTCCTTTTTACATTACTTTATTAAGTGCATTTTGATGAAAAATAAATAACTATGATTATAAAACAAATATCTATGCGGTTGAAAATATTACTTTTTATTATTTAAAGGTAATTTTATATTTCTAGTATCTTTTAACGATATACACGATCCAATTATTCTCTTTTAAACAACTATCGAGTTTGCGCGTATAACGGAACGTCAGTTTGTTATGTTTTGTTTTTAGGTTAGGAATAACTTTTAGGAATAACTTGGAATACTTTCATCCCGATTTAAATGATTAAATAAGACGTTGTGCATCTCATTAGAACCTCTTCAAAATTAAATGCACAATAACTTATAAGTACACAGTATATCGCGTGCAATAAATTACCAAAAAAAGGAAACAACATAAAAGTAGAAAACTATCTTTTATTCCGATGTCTATTTATACAGTCAAACGCACTGATACATGTTGGAAACACAATCGGGTCATACACAAAACGCAGTATGAAAAAATAAAAAATAAAAAGGTCGTGAAATGATATAAAATTACGTTTATTTATTAGATATCAACAAATATATTATCATGAAAATAAGAAACAAGATCGTTTTTGCGAATTATAATAATTATGGAACTTTATTTTTTTTTATTGTTCACAGAAGTGACAGGTATGCCACAGAAGAGATCAAAATCAGTCTTAAAATTGAAAATCACTCTTAATTACGATATAATCAGCCTTATATTTCAAACACAAATTATAGTTTAAAGCTAAAACGATTAAAATTTAACAAAATAATGACTATGTCACATAACATAAAGTCTTTAAAGAAATGTGGAATATGAAGTCCACAGAAGATAAACTTCTTTGGACTTTATGTACCACAGAAGACAAAATACGTTTAAAAAATGTCTTCATCGCTATCACTAGAGGCCACAGCTGGTTGTCTACATATTTTAGGAGGCGAGTTTTCTTCATCACCATCGCCGAAGAAGGCTAAACGTTTTTGAGGCTTCGTAGGTGGTGAGTTTTCATCGTCACTATTATCAAAGATTCCAAGATGTGGTTCGCTTCTCTTAGGAGGTGACTTTTCATCACTATCGTCTAAGTTAACTGGTCTTAATATCTTGCCTGGTGACATAGAAACGGAATCATCTGAGTTAAATCTTTTCTTTGGGGTCAGTGGCTGAGGTACATTTAAAAATAGGTCTGGAGATGGAGTCTCCATAAAAGGTATCGGTGTTCCAGGTCCAGTAACAGTCGATGCTGATGCAGTTCCTGGAGAAGGAGCTACTGGACTTGGTATACCAGTTGATGTTGAACTAGATGTACTTCCAGGTAAGTGGATAGACTGCACTGGTATTAGGCCCATTTCAAAATGAGGACATTTTGTGTCGGCAGCACATACGATACAGCTCAGTCTTCTAGCGTGGAGTATGTTTGGCTCACTGATGCTCCAGGTAATTTGGTGGATTTTAAAAGTTCCTTTAAACGGGTAAACATTAATTGCATCTGCTATATTTTGTATCTCAGGCACATGTGAATCGTCAATTGGAATTACCATAATGCCTTTGCAATTGATTTTCGAGCAGTCAATGAAAGTATCGAGATCAATTATGTCTCTTCCGTTTGCAACAGCTTTGTCACAGGTTCTCTTGAGACAGCCGCCAACGCCATCGGGTGCGCCTTTCCCGTGACCTCTTTCAGAAAAATGCCACGTTATTGTTTCAGCACCAGAAACAGTACCAATATAGTTCACTATCATTTGGAACATAGTTTTGTTCCGGTATTGGGTTGTAGGTCCATCGCTTAAAATATGTAGATCTTTCAAATCTGGGGTAAGTAATTTAATTTGTTCCAACACTGGTTTTAAATGAGCGCAAATGAGTACGGGATCATGTCTTAAATCTTGAGAAACTGTGCAGATACATGTAGTCTTTATTGAACTTTGGGACTGTTGTTTATTTTTAGAATAATAAACACAAGTATGTAAAGACAACTGTCCCTTAGACCCGCCGAAATGAGCAGATTGAATTTCAGTTCCATACTTACATCCATAATTTTCAGAAAAATCAATGTGTAATAGGCCATCAGAGGATGTAAGATTTTGCTTTATGAAATTAATAGCTCTAAGCTGATTATAATGATTTGCGAGGTGTTGCATATAAATAGGTAAATTTAATTTTAAAATATTGGTAAGCAATAGTTGAGACGTTTTCACCTTTTCCTTAATAGTTTTCTTTACTTGTTTTTCCTGGCCTTTAATAATAACATTAACATTTTTAGTAACCCATCTTTCGTAAACGATTGTGTCACCCCCGTTTACGATATTGAAATTCACGTTTTTATCAGAACAGTGTGCACATCTGCGTTCTAAACAAGCAACATTAAGCTCAGAATTGCAACAAAGGGACTTGGCAAGCTGAGAAGCCTTAGAATAAGGCAAAATTTTTGATTGGTGTAGTGCAAAAACAATGTAATTATTGTTGGTACATATGGAACATAAGCAGGTATTTCTTGATGCTGCTGTGGGGAATATTACCCAAAAAGGACGATGACGCCGGAAGGTCTCATATGAAATATTGAGCCCAGACCTGTTGATAAAAGTCTTATGAAGATTAAGTAACGTATCGTTTAAAAGCCGTATTTGTTTTTTCACCTTTCGTCGCGTGATCGTTTCTTTTCTACCGGCAGTCAGTCTACTGTTCTCATCGTCAAGTAAAAAATTGTGTATCTTTTCTTTTAGGCTATCTTGATCAGTCCTTTTTTGCTCTTTACGTTTTTTCAGTCTCAAGATTTGCATTCTATATTTAGCTAATTTTTTTTCCAAAAGTTGCAATCTAAGAGTCAAAAATTCTGTTTTCGCCTTCAATCGTCGCCTATTTCGTGCGCTCACTGCTCTTCCACATGAAATTCTTGAAAACCTTGAACTTGGGCTTGAGGGTGGTGTATCATTGAGTATTATCTCAGTTCGTTTTCTGATTTTCTCTTTCTCTCGTCTGATCTTTGCTTTTTCGCGCCACATTTTTCTGATTTGGCGCTGTTGTCTTGGCGTAAAGTCTTTTATAGTTTTAATCAATCCGTCTTGTTTTTTACGCTGATATCGCTCTCTATCTTTTCTACGTCGCTCTTCCAAAGCAGCAGCGTCTAACTTAGCTCGAGCCCTACGCATGCTCATTTTTTTTTGTTCTCGTCGACGTTTCTTCTTCTCTTCATCGCTCAGATTTGTCCTAGACCTACTTGATCGAGGCATTTTACCTGAAGCAAACGTTTAATGCTAATTATCGCTATATAAACTTCTGAATTTTGTCTATGACTTTGACGAATGGACTGTAAAGCTCAGCCTAAAAAAAGAACCATTTCTTTTAATAATGAATAAACCCCAAAAAGTATTTTAATGTGATGGTGCAGTCAAAAATAATCTCTCCTGTGGACATGTGTCTCTCCTGTGGACATATTAAACCACAGAATAGATGTCCACAGAAGGGATTGACAAGAACAACTGAACAATGGTATTTTTATTTTTGAGGTTAGAATACAAGTAAAAATGGATTTAGAAAATACTCCTCGGAAGGTATTAAGGATGAATCTTTTATAAATTTATTATAGTGTACTTACCAAGCAATACAGGGAACAGGAAAGTAGCACTGATCTATGACAAAACTAATAAAAAAATGTTAAAAATATAATTAAATCGGGTGCCGTATGTAACCTCCACTCAGTCGACGCAGGCAAGTGACAGATATTAAATGTTGCCATTATAAAGAATATACGTTTTGTGGTAGTTATCGTACGAATAAAAATAGCCTGAATTTTTAGGTCCACAGAAAAGATGCGAACCCGTATAACCGAATATTTATTTGAAATTTTGAAATATATATTGCGCTTAAAATTTTAAAACTTATAAAATAATATACGCCATGATAAAGTACAATAAACACTTCAACGTTATCACAAGTTTTGCCTATTTAAACTAAGCATGGCTTCTTTAAATATAACAGTAACTGATCTGAACAGTCCACAGAAGGGGACATTATAACTCAAATTTAGGCAAAGATATAAAATGTATACAATATTTTAATATTTGCGTCTACTTTTTTAATAACAGGTTTAGTTTTTGAACGTTTTCTGAAACAAATGGTCATTTACAGTATTTCTTTTCTGAATTATAGTACCTGAACATACGTTTGTGTATGACCTCACACAATCTTGATCCGAATCTTGTTCGTATTATTTCGAAAAACGTAAATCGATATTTATATCGAAAATTGTCGTCAGGTAATTTGAAGAGATTTTCTCGATGACGCACTCTGTTGGGTCTCCGGACACTCTCAATAGTATTCTAACACATCCAAGTATTCCAAATCACACATATTTATATCCACTTTCGTTTTTTTCATCACAAAACAAATAACCTCAAAAGTAAATAATGTCGGAATTTGACGTTTGTCGACTAAGTACTGCAGTTAAACTAGGGGGCTCGATGGTTTATCTTTTGTACTACAGATAGTAATAGGACTTGCGATAAACTGCGTTTTGTAATAATGTTTTTTCAAGGTCGTACTTAAAGCTGGATTAAAGGTAGTACAAAAGGCGATACTTATTTGATACCGCGTTTTATAATAAGAGGGTAAGAGTCTGACACTCCCTCACCGCTGCTAACCCATAGCGGGAGGGGTCATTTGATGATTTTTGACGTCGTTAAAAAAAAAAAGTTGGCGACAGGGGTGAGGGGAGGATTGACATCTGTTTGCAACGCATATGAGATTAGACAGTGGTGACCAATCTCGAGATATCGCGGTCAATAAATGAAAATAATAAATAAAGAACAATTAAACTCTTAGAAGTGTTTACTATACCTATCTAATTATTGTGTAATTAATAGTAAAATAAACCAAAAACAATAATTGCATACATTTATTATGAAATTATTTTGTCATATTTTAATAACTTATGAAATTGTTTGTGTTCTGAAGCATTCACATCGGCTGTTCGTTTTTATTAAAAAGAAACGTATGCACTTTAAATATCATTTCCTTCGATTGTCTTTTTATCGGCGGACTCATCTCGCTATTGCAATCTTATGTGCGTTTTGTGTCAACTAGCCGGAAAGGTCAACGCATGTTGCCGTTACGAAGTACGGCGCCTAACTGAGTAAAGTGCCCTCGCCTCTCCGCCCTACCGGCCACATACCTAAGGCGCGTCCAACTATTTCCGCGCGGACTATAGTAAGAGACAAGATTTGGTTTTCTTTTGGAGAATCAAAAAGAATTATTTCCCAAGAGAATGATAGATGGCGTTGTACCTACTACGTTACTGGGCTATAACCAAAATGAAAAACTAGCGTCAAGCCCTATATGTGGCTCGGTTCAATAAAGTCACTTTCTGGACAAATTGTTTTCGGACACTCGGATAATAATCAGACTGACTTATTTTCTTCTGTTATTCCATTTTCATTCCCTCTTTACATTTTTTTTAAATGTTGATGACAAGTAGGTAGGTAGACAGGATGACATTTAGCTATATGACATTGATAAGACATGACACTCCATACACTTGCATTAACGTTCCAAAATCAGCGCCATCTAGGTATCAGCTAGGAAAATAATAAAAAAGAAAATACCTCAGTATGATTCTTATTTTAATATATTTAGTAGAATAATATATTTAGTAATATTGATTAGAATTAATTTATCCCAAGATTGATAAAAAAATATTTCAGTCTGAATAGGAAACAGTTTTCGGGAAACATATCAACTAGCCGTCGTAATACTTAAGTACATCCATGTAGACATTAGAATTTCACACATCTTATAGGTTCTTCAGTAGCCTTTGCTCCCATCCTTCTCTTTCTATCATGTTTAGTTTGATCCCCCCTATAGCTTGTGTGACAGTAGATTTTGGCGTGAACTCCACTTTTGTTTTCATCCCTGGAGCCAGTTCCAAGCGGTATTTCTTCAGCACTGTAATTATTCCGGCTGTCATCTGCATTTTCGCAAATCGCAAACCTGAGAAAAAAATTGTCTAATGAGTTTTCACATAACTTTAGGTATATGGATTAATGCTGCAGTCAAACAAAACCGACTGCCAGCCGCCGAATGTCAGCGTCTACTGATATTACGCATAACGTATGGTCGGTTAGATGTGAACGAAAACGTGAATATGTATGGAAATACAAGAAACTGCGTAACGTCCGCTCACATTTGGCCGCAGACAGTCAGTTTAGTTCGAACACAGCTTAAGATAAAAAAATGTTTTTTATAAAGGACGTATTCTTTTGCCTGACTCTTAAGATCAGGCAAAAGAATACGTAATTTATAACACTTTACAATAAAAATATATCTGAACATACTAAGGATCAGACTATGCGACTACTAGACCATCGGGACAGTTCATGAATGACTTACCAATACAAATTCTGGGGCCGTCACCGAATGGCATGTAGGTGTACGGTCTGATGTTATGCTTGCTCTCAGGCATGAACCGCTCCGGCCGATACTCCTCCGGATCCGGGAAGAACTCCGGGTTATGGTGCAAGTGATACAGTGGCAGGAAAATACGGAGACCTTTCTCTACCTTCAATCCAGAAGGGAAAGTGTAATCTTCCATTACTTCTCGAGTTAGCATACCTATAACCGGGTACAAACGAAGAGTCTCATCAAAGCATGCTTCTACAAATGGCATCTCCGAAAGGCACTCGTACTTCAGCTCATTGTTATGTCGCCGCAGATAATCGTCCACCTCGGCTATAGCTCTCTTCTGAGCTTCAGGATTTTTCGCCAACTCAAACAAGGTGAAACTCAAAGTGGTGGCCGATGTTTCGTAACCTGCTGTGAAAAACAAACCACACTGAGCAATCAGCAAATCATCATCCACTTCTAGTTCCACTTTTTTCCCGCCATCCGTCTTCATATTCTGTAAACTGTCTCCAACTATGGTCTTATTTGCCTTCAGTTTCAACATGAGATCAACGAAGTCATTTCTGCTGGTTGGCTTATAATCGCGTGCTTTAAAAATTCCAGTCAACATATGAGTAAAGAAATCTTCAGCTTCTGTTGGTACGAATTTGTATCCCAAAGCGTAGAAAATTGAAGGGTAAACAGTTCTCAAAACTAATGTAAAACTTCTAAACCAATTATGGAAAAAGAAGGAGCTGCCAACTATCATGAATGGATTTTTTTCCGCTTGCTCCATCGTATTCGTGTGAACACCAAACGCACAGTTCCCAATGCAGTCCATAGTGAATCTCGATATTAATGATCTCATTTCAACTTCTTTTGCCTTCTCTGCTTCCCTGTCGAGCAAATCCTCAAACTCGTGGGAACACTTCTCGATCAAATGAAACATGTTCTTCATCTTGGATGAAGTGAAAATTGGAGTCAAATTCTGTCGCAACACCTTCCACCTGTCTCCAGAGTTAGAGAAAAGGTTCTTGGCCAACCTTTCCCTATGGCCGAATTCAGATATTTCGCGGCCATTGAAGAAATAGAAGTCCTTGGTGATGACGAGCTTGATGAGTTCAGGATCCTGGATGATCAGAGCTGGTTCTGTGGCGTAGTAGGCACCCACGACGGGTTCGTTCGGGAATTTCAAACATATTTCCTGTGCAGTATGTCCAAGAAATTCCTTCTGCAGAATATACTTCGCAAAGTTTCCTAGGAGAGGAACCGGAGGTAAATGTGGCACTTTCCTTTTCTCCCAATATTGAAACTTTCTCTTGAACACTAAATATAACGCGGTTATTAATAATGATAACCCAAACAACAATATTGTGGTGATCATGTTTCGAAGTTGTTATTAAATGTGTTTGACTCGTTAAGTGTGTTTGCCTTTATATATCTTTACTGATAGCAAAAGTTCAAGGTTTGTTTTTCCATGTAACCATGCGTTTGTAAATCTTTAGGATATTTTTTATATTGTTTATCGTTATTGATTGAACATATTGTACCTAAGTAAAAAATGTACTTTTCTGACAGTCACAGAATTTTATTTGATCTGATTGTTATGTAAGTGTTTGGGTATCATTCAATATATTATGTAAAGGTTACAACATTAACGCGTTCAATATATTAAGATGTTGTTTTAGAAAAGCGAATATGTTGAAATGATTATATATAACTTATAATAATAAAAATATCTATAGTAAATAAGTCCAATTTTGTTTTAAAACCTTTTTTGTTTTGACAATTTAAGAAATTAATATTATGAACGTCAATAGCACAACGTGTGTTTATGATCGTTTATACAAAAATACAACTATGTCCTCGGGCCAAACAAACCCTATAAATGTTGTTTATATATGTACTTAGTAAGTAATCCTTAATATAACAGTTTTCTTGAATATCCGTTTCAAAAAGTATTGTCACTTGATTATTAATCTATAAGGTGTGCATCGTTTAATTTCATATCTAATCAATTATCATAATTATTACTGTCTATTGTCTTCGGTTGTGTCCTACTTGCGTCAGTCTCGAGTTCTCGATAGATAGTTATTTCTTTTAACTATATCAATATATTTATCATTTTCCCGGACATGGTTAATTTTTATTTGGACACCCTGGTCTTACCTTAAAGAAGTTAATAATGTACAATTTAGGAAAGAATCTAAAGCTCAACCAATTATACAGGAATGAATTTTATTCAGTGCAATTTTAAAACAAAAAAGAGTAGTTATTGATAGCGAAAGATGTTTATTTTGTAAAGGATTGTACGGTCACAGTCGTCTTAGTAGGCACGGCGAGGGCGGCAACGCGAAACCGGTTTACTGACGCGAGCTCTGCTCCAAGCGCGTAAGAATAGTTAGTATCCATATTTTGCTGATTTTAGGGCGGATAAAAAAATGAAAATATTTTTTTACTGATGCTGCAGATATGTACTGTTTTAGATCACCAGTATTTTTTGCACTGCTTAAAATTCATACCTATATTATAACTGTGAACGTTTCGTATAGATGTTTTATACAGTAATCACTCGCCTCTTCTCAATTATGTTGGGGTCCGCTTCCAGTCTAACAGGATGCAGCTGAGTCGTCGAGTCGCCGAAAGATGTCCACTGTTGGACATAGGCCTCCCTGAGGTTCGCCAATTTGCTCCATCCTCGGCACAACTGCTGTTACTTGGCCATGAGAGTAATGGCCATTTTCACTGTTCACTGGTCGAGTGTCTAGTAGCCAACCAAAATTATAACTTTTGGTTTCACAGCTCCGGTTTGCAATACGTAGCAGAAATTATAAGCAGCCTTTATCTGACAGATTTTATCGATCACCAGTGAAACCTCACAGTTATAAAACAATGGTAAAACAAAACGCGCTGGAAACCGCTTTTCCAGAATGCGGGTGAAGCCGAGAGAAATAGCTATTGTTTAGCCACAAGACATTTGAATTAGTAATAAGTTTTATCTTCACGTCTTTGTCCTAAAAATTAAGTAATATTTGGTGTCATTAGTTCGATAAAACTGAAATCATTGTGTCAATAATGTTTTGATTGATGATTACCTAATAATATAATACATCTGATAATTTTTGATCTGCCGTGTAGCGACGGCTTAAGAATACATATGTCGCTACCCCTTCTTCCAGTGGGTGTCGTAGAAGTCGACTAATGGAGTCAAAAATGCACCGAACACCAGTGCGAGAGAAGGAAAACTCGAAAAAAAAACCCTCTATCAACCCGTCTGGCCAGCGTGATAGCAGTAGGCTAAATACCTCTATGAGCAGCACAAAAAAGCCACGGCCCCTAGTTCCCGGCAGTCCCGCTATTCCCGGTCACGGTGGCGACCGTGGTTACGGTGGGACAGGGGGTGCGAAGAATCTCCGGGTTACGGGAGGCCACCAAACACAACTGACTCTTGCGACGTACAACGGCCGCACGCTACGGCTTGACTCGCATCTGGCGCAACTCGAAGTGGAACTTGGGAAGATTAGGTGGCACATATTAGGGTTATGTGAAGTTTGAAGGGAGGGGGAGGACACCATAACCCTCGAATCAGGTCACCTAATGTACTTCCGAGAGGGAGACCAACAATCCCAAGGTGGCGTTGGGTTTCCGGTTAATAAGTCCCTAGCTGATAACGTTGTGGAGGTGTCTAGTGTGTCGAACAGGGTAGTGTACCTTATCATAAAGCTCACCGACAGGTATAGCCTCAAGGTAGTGCAAGTGTACGCACCGACACATTCAGACGATGAAGTGGAGGATATGTTTGATGATATATCAAGGGCCCTCCACTTCAAAGACTCATTACACCGTTGTCATGGGGGACTTTAACGCTAAAGTGGGAGTACAGATTTGCGGCGAATCGGCAGTAGGATCCCATGGATTTGGAAGCAGGAATCATAGGGGGCAAATGCTCGTCAACTTCCTCGAACGCGAGGGGCTCTTTTTGATGAACTCCTTTTTCAAAAAGCAGCCCCAAAGGAAGTGGACGTGGCAAAGCCCCGACACTATGACTAAAAATGAGATTGACTTCATCATGACGAACAAGAAGCACATATTCAGAGACGTCTCCGTGATCAATAGGTTTAATACCGGGAGCGATCACCGACTTGTCCGAGGCTCTCTGAATATCAACTTCAAGGCCGAACGTTTCCGTCTGATGAAGGCCAGGCTCCGACCAACACTGCTCCAAACCATGACAGGATCTGAAACGTTCCAGTCAAATCTGGAGAACCGATTTGCCGCTGTGGAAACCACAACAGACGTTAACCAGAACCATGAATATGTGGTTCGGATCCTCAGGGAGGAAGGTTCGAGATTAAGGTTTAAGGTTCGTGACATGCAGCGTAAGGGCAAGAAATCAAAGCTTTCGGAAGAGACATTAGGGCTTATGAAGAAACGACGTGAAAACCCGCCTGTCACTTCGTCAGCTAAGCGGGCTCTAAACGTAGAGATCAACAAGCACGTACGACGCGACCTCCGGCGCTCCAATACTCTTGCCATTGAAAGAGAAATTGAGCTGAATCGGGGGTCAAAGGTGTTCGTACAATCTCTTGGAAGAAGCCACTTGACGAAGCTGACCACAACAAGTGGAGAAGTCGTTTCTTCGGTGCTGGCAGTCCTTTCGGAAGTGGAAAATTTCTATGGCCGGTTATACGCATCGCATGCATCTCGACCTGATACCGGAAATGAGGATTCTAGAGCCACATTAACACGCCATTTCACCGAAGACCTGCCAGAAGTCAGCAGTGGCGAAATCGAGATCGCTCTGAGACAGCTCAAAAATGGAAACGCCCCTGGCGAGTATGGCATTACAACAGAACTATTAAAAGCAGGAGGTAACCCCTTACTGGGGGAGCTCCAGAAGCTTTTTAATGCCGTCCTGTTTGAAGGGAGAACTCCAGAGGCGTGGAGTAGGAGTGTTGTCGTCCTGTTCTTCAAAAAGGGAGACAAAACCCAGCTGAAGAACTATCGACCCATTTCCCTCCTAAGCCACGTCTATAAGCTGTTCTCAAGAGTGATCACGCACGAACCGACTTGCGCGAAGACTCGACGAATTCCAACCACCGGAGCAGGCTGGGTTTCAAGTAGATTGTCAAGTAGATTGGCGATACATCCAAGTGATGAGATGTCTCTACGAAGCCGCTACAATGTCCGTCCAAGTACAGAATCAGCAAACAAGGCCCATACCGTTGCATCGAGGAGTGAGACAAGGGGATGTTATTTCCCCGAAACTGTTCACTAATGCAATGGAGGATATGTTCAAGACGCTGAACTGGAAAGGACGCGGCATCAACATCAATGGCGAACACATCTCTCACTTGCGATTTGACGATATCGTCATCATGGCAGTTATAGTTCGGCCATTCAGAGAATGCGTTCCTGACACGTCGCGATTGAACTGACGACGTAATAACATTCATTGATTATTGATATAATAATGTTGTTTTAATGCTCCTCAATTGTTAAAACGGTAAACAACCAGCAAAAATATTTTTATCGTAACTGCAACGCCATTGCAAAGTTACGTCGTCAGTTCAATCGCGACGTGTCAGGAACGCATTCTCTGAATGGCCGAACTATAGGTAGAAACAACTTTGAGGACGAGGTGAATAGGAGAATTCAGTTGGGTTGGGCTGCATTTGGGAAGCTACGTCGAGTCCTAACATCGTCGATCCCACAGTGCCTAAAGACAAAAGTCTTCAATCAGTGCGTCCTACCTGTCATGACTTACGGAGCCGAAACGTGGACACTGTCGGTACGGCTGGTCCACAAGTTTAAAGTCGCTCAGCGGGCTATGGAAAGGGCTATGCTCGGCATTTCTCTGAGGGATCGCATCAGAAATGAGGTAATCCGTCAGAGAACCAAGGTCATCGACATAGCCCACCGAATCAGCAAGCTGAAGTGGCAGTGGGCTGGCCATATTAGCCGAAGAACCGATAACCGTTGGGGTAAACGAGTTCTAGAGTGGAGACCACGCCTCGGCAAACGTAGTGTAGGACGTCCTCAGGCACGGTGGAGTGATGACTTGCGCAAGACGGCTGGCAGGAGCAGGATGCGAGAAGCCGAAAATCGATCTCAGTGGCGTGCACTTGGAGAGGCCTATGTCCAGCAGTGGACTGCGATAGGCTGATGATGAATTTTTGATCTTACCTAAACTGTTACAAAACACTAGACTTAGGAATGTTTGTTTATTAGGGGGGAAATTCCACAGGTGCGTAGTACTGTGTCCCAGACAAATCGCATACTTAGTGGCGTCCACCAGGGCTTAAGCCTGTCAGGGTTGCGGGATTGTTCGAAAGAATGAAGATAATGGCTGAAGTTACATAATTCAATCATTTATTTTACATAAAAAGGTACATAATAACATTAAAAGCATAGTAATTAATAAGCGTTTTGTCACTAAGTGCAATAATACATTTTTTTACTTAAGAATACAACGAGGTAGCAAAAACCTACTAGGCAATATTTCGCAAAGCGATTTTATATGTTCTCCAGCAATTTATAAGTTGACTATGGGATTAGGAAGGTTGCAATAATGATTTTTTACTGCTAATATATTTTTGCATGACGACAACCAGGTTCAGAGTATAATACTTAAATTACTTCAGTCTGAACAGGTAAAAGACGCAGAGGCAGGCCAAAACTGCGGTATAAGAGTGTCGTATAGGTAGATATTAAAATCTGCGAACTCGAAGAAGAAGACGTTCTGGACAGAGCGAAGTGGAATAAGAAGATACGGAAAGCGGACCCATCACGGATGAGCAGATGAGATAAACGCCAAGAAGAAGAAAAAGAAGTTTGAATAGGTAAACATTTTTTTCCCCATGGAGACATTCATAGGAAAGAATTTCATACATCTTATAGGTTCTTCAGTACCCTCTGTTCCCATCCTTCTCTTTCTATCATATTCAGTTTGATCCCGCCTATGGCTTGTGTGACAATAGTCTTCGCCGTGAAGTCTACGGTCGTCTTCATCCCTGGAGCTAGTTCCAAGCGATATTTCTTCAGCACAGTAATTATTCCGGCCGTCATCTGCATTTTCGCGAATCTCATACCTGAGGACGAATATGTCTAATAAGTTTTCACATAAGTTTATGTAAATGTATTAAGAGTGAACCATATTTTACTTAAGGGTTAGGCAAAAGAATACGTACTTTATAAAATAAAAATATGTCTGGTAGAAGTGGTGGAACTAAATAATAGTATAACCAAATCATACACCACATACATCGCTAAGAAGCGTTGAGCTAAACAAAAGCTGACAATTATCATGACTTTTGATAGTGTTCTCAGTGGCATCTGAGCTTTGGCTATAACAGGCGTATTTGAGCACTTTATTTAAAACTTTTGGTACATGGAAAGTGTTTTGATACCTTTGTGAAAGTAAGTTATAATCGTCCTGTGTACAGAATAGGTCTATGCGACTACTAGACGAGACGAACGATACAGTTCATTAATGACTTACCAATACAAATTCTAGGGCCGTCTCCAAAAGGCATGTAGGTGTACGGTCTGATGTTATGCTTGTTCTCAGGCAGGAACCGCTCCGGCCGATACTCCTCGGGATCCGGGAAGAACTCCGGGTGATGGTGCAAGTGATACAGTGGCAGGAAAATACGGAGACCTTTCTCTACCTTCAATCCAGAAGGGAAAGTGTAATCTTCCATTACTTCTCGAGTTAGCATACCTATAACCGGGTACAAACGAAGAGTCTCATCAAAGCATGCTTCTACAAATGGCATCTCCGAAAGGCACTCGTACTTCAGCTCATTGTTATGTCGCCGCAGATAATCGTCCACCTCGGCTATAGCTCTCTTCTGAGCTTCAGGATTTTTCGCCAACTCAAACAAGGTGAAACTCAAAGTGGTGGCCGATGTTTCGTAACCTGCTGTGAAAAACAAACCACACTGAGCAATCAGCAAATCATCATCCACTTCTAGTTCCACTTTTTTCCCGCCATCCGTCTTCATATTCTGTAAACTGTCTCCAACTATGGTCTTATTTGCCTTCAATTTCAACATGAGATCAACGAAGTCATTTCTGCTGGTTGGCTTATAATCGCGTGCTTTAAAAATTCCAGTCAACATATGAGTAAAGAAATCTTCGGCTTCTGTTGGTACGAATTTGCATCCCAAAGCGTAGAAAATTGAAGGGTAAACAGTTCTCAAAACTAATGTAAAACTTCTAAACCAATTATGGAAAAAGAAGGAGTTGCCAACTATCATGAATGGATTATTTTCCGCTTGTTCCATCGTCTTCGTGTGAACACCAAACGCACAGTTCCCAATGCAGTCCATAGTGAATCTCGATATTAATGATCTCATTTCAACTTCTTTTGCCTTCTCTGCTTCCCTGTCGAGCAAATCCTCAAACTCGTGGGAACACTTCTCGATCAAATGAAACATGTTCTTCATCTTGGATGAAGTGAAAATTGGAGTCAAATTCTGTCGCAACACCTTCCACCTGTCTCCAGAGTTAGAGAAAAGGTTCTTGGCCAACCTTTCCCTATGGCCGAATTCAGATATTTCGCGGCCATTGAAGAAATAAAAGTCCTTGGTGATCACGAGCTTGATGAATTCAGGATCCTGGATGATCAGAGCTGGTTCTGTGGCGTAGTAGGCACCCACGACAGGTTCGTTCGGGAATTTCAAACATATTTCCTGTGCAGTCCGTCCAAAATATTCCTTCTGCAAAATATACTTTGAAAAGTTTCCCAGAAAAAGAACCGGGGGTAAATGTGGCACATTCCTTTTCTCCCAATATTGAAACTTTCTCTTGAACACTAAATATAACGCGGTTATTAATAATGATAACCCGAACAACAGTATTGTGGTGATCATGTTTCAACGTTTTTGTTACATCTGATTGATTCGTTCAGTGTGTTTCTCTTTATATATCTTTACTGATATAATTTCCAGGTTTATTTCTCGATATGACCATGCGTTTGTATATCATTGGGACATTTTTTTTACATTATTTATTTACTTATCGTACATAATTTTTACGTTTTATTATTTTTATGCTTCTACTAGACCAAGGGACTATAAAGTCCCGGATTTTTGGGAGGTGATTTTTGGGGTCGAAGCCAACACGCTGAAGCCCTTTTGAGACAACTTTAATGGAGTCTTGGCACATAACCAACTATTATCCCTGTACTTACATTATAGAAATGTACCCAAGGACAATAATTTTTACGTTTTATTATTTTTGAATCAATGTAATGATACTGAAGTTATTGTTTTACTGTTTAAAGATACATGAAGATAGTGGAATTCGAAATAGAAATTAAATTTATTTCTTTCTTTCTCAATATCAAACCTACAAAGGAGAGAAAGAAAGGAACAAAATTAATTATTATGAAAAGTTCTCGAAACCTAATGAACTCTTTTTTCAACCTGTTGAAACAGTGTACACTTTGTTTTTGTCAGTAGTTTTACTGTTTTCTTGAATACCCATTTCAGAAAGTGTGGTCACTTATTATTTTGGTTAATCTTACAGGTGGGCATCAGTTAATTTAATATCTAATCAATTATCATAATTATCAGTGTCTTTTGTCCTAGTTGAGTCACTCTCTAGTCCTCGAGAGCAGAATAGACTTGCACAACTTGGTTAATTGTTTTGCAATATACATGGAAGAAGCCCCGGTGGGCTATTTTTTTTAAAGATGTTAAAAATCATCAAATTACCCCTCCCGCTGTGGGTTAGCAGCGGTGAGGGAGTGTCAGACTTTTACTGACTAAAACCCATCGTGTTGCTTCGTAGGCCTTTTATGCACCAGGGCCGCGGTAACTCTTTCGAACAATCCCGCAGCCCCGGCAGGCCTGCCAATGTATCTGCTTCCCGCACCAGGATAAAATATGGTCTATGTCCTTTCTTGGGATCTACACTGTCTAATCGGTTCAGTAGTTCTGGTATAAAAGTTAGACAGACTACCTACTTTCACGTGGTTGTTTGTTTTACTTTCAATCTTAATATTTGCATAATATTATTGTATTTTATGTAATATTGATAAGCGATAACACTGGTATTTACAAAGCGATTAATTGGCCTAATCATTTTAGGTACCTAATTGAACTCCAGGCTGATAAACTTTGAATCATGAATTAAAAGCAAATCTTTCTCAAACATTAAATCCACGTTCTGTAGATCCTAAACTTAGAAACCAAGCCTTTTCCCAACTACACTCGCGAGCACAAAAATGGAATACCCCCGTGCGCTATACAAATAAAACGATTGCCAATGATACAATATTTACAGTTAAATGTTTATTATGGTCTCGTTTGAAAGCCTATACTTTTAGCTTTAAGGGTAGAACCAAATAAATCATTTCCGTATTTCAGGAGCTAATCATCTTTATTTAAGACAGCAACGAAAATCAGGCGAATTAATTATGAGCTAATTTATGAGCTAAAAGTATATACTTTCAAACGAGACCATAAATATTTAACTGTAAATATTGTATCATTGGTAATCGTTGTAATTGTATAGCGCAAGGGTGCGATTCCACTTTTTTGCTCGGGAGTGTATTTTGGGGTCAGTTTCCAGCCTGACGAATAAAGTTGAGTACCAGTGTTTTTCATGAAGCGACTGCCTATCTGACCTAGTCAACCCTAGTTACCTGGGCAACCTTATTTCTTTTATGAGACTGGTTGTCAGACTTTCTGGCTTCTGAATACCCGTAACTACTGCCAAAGATAGTGAAAAGACAGTCGTGACCCATAAAAACCCGCCTTCCAAAATGCGTAGGAATATGTCATGACTTATCTACGGACCGACAGAGCGCCAAGCGTTGCGTCCTATTATCTATCAATCCATATGGATGTTACTATACTATTAGATTATTTTACGCGTCTACATAGAGCACGTGGCTAAGTCAAAGCTACGTCTCTCGATAAGCAAAGCTTGGCGCGGTCGGTCTTTCCTTGACCCAATGTTTTCTTCTATGTTTCGGAAGCCTGTTACTTGAATATCTTTGGCAATGGAATGTCAAGCCAGTATTACAAAGGGGTAGCAGTTTAGGGCTTTATTACACTTTATTAAATTCAGTAGCTTAATTAGGTTTGTCTAATTAGGTTTCAAAATGATTTAATGGAACCTACCTTCCTAAATGCAACACACATTACATTTGTCTGAATTTAGTGACAGAATCTGGAATCATTTAAACGACTGAATTTAGCCAAGTGTAGTAAACCCTATTGCCCGGGTAACTGGTTGAGGTCAGGTAGGCAGTTTAAACTGGAAGCCGACGCTAACATAGTTGGGAAAAGACTCGGGAGATGATTATGATGATAGCCAGTAGAGTAAAATCCGTAAGGCCAGATTTATTATTTATTTGGTCGGTATTTACTTGTATGTGGAATTGGGCATGGGATTATTAATATGCCTTTATAGACCCTTTGTCTTAGGATTGCGTAATTATTACTGAGGTCCTTCGCAGCTATAAAAAATCTTATCATTGGTAAAAGGTAACAGGAAAAAAATAAAAATAATTATATTTTTCAGCTCACTGAAATTTTAAAAATCATCATGACAATTATGGTACTTTGATCCCGTTATCTATTCAGTAGGTATCTTTAATATTCATCTGTATCTTATCTTTACAAAAGATAGGGGTTATTACCAAACATATAAATTCCCATTGGCGTAGTATAATTCCTGTCTTGGGACAGTTTTCGCAGCGATACCATAGTGTCGTCATCATCCCTGCCCTTTCCAAAATGACTGCTTTAGGCTCTCGTTACTAGGTTATGGGGAAACCTCCTTAGAAAAGCCGAGTAAAACGTGCTTTTGGAAAATATGCAGGAATTTGTAAGAAAGAAAAAACGTTTATTCACGCACGCGTGTGACACTGCCTTACAAAAAATAAATAAAAATTACAGTCGTTAAAAATAAGAAAATGACGAATTACAATTAAAATACAGTTAAATGGGAAATATGTGTCACACCCCACGTGAAACGGCCCTCGCTCAGCAAAATGCTGAGACCCTATACGGGACAAAAGCCTCAGCGCTGATTTGCTATCTGGTCAGCCATCCACGGACCACCCGGCTCTTACTTAGAAACGTTCTTCTTCTTTTTGCCTCGTTTCCAAGTTATTTGGATCCAGCGTAATAAGGTTCCCGCTTCTATTCCTCTCAATCAGCCGACTCACTAGCATCCACTCCTTTCTTATTATTGTCATCTTTCACTCACTGTCCATCCATTTTCCTACCTCTGCTTTTCCATCTATCCAAATTCACACTTAACACTAGTTTCCATTACCTTCGTCTCTATAACATAGTTACATACAGTTCGACCTAATAAAAGCATGTTCAAAAGATAAACAGTGGAATCAAAGACCTTAATAATTTACTTTTCTCTTATCATCTAGTTGAACTGGGGTCAACTAAAATATGTGAACAGTCATGCTGAGTGTTAACCGAAAAACTGGACTCTCATCGTGGTCAAATAGTTTTTGCTTATGTCAATATTTTTTTAGTTATGGCACTTTTTATGATTTTAGTCTGTTATCTATACTTACTAATACAATAAAGAGCAAACATGTTTTTGTTTGTTTTTATTTTAAAGGCTACGAAGTTACTGAACCAATTTCAAAAATTCCTTCACCTTTGAAAAGTTACGCTCTTCCCAATTACCATATTATAGGCTACATTTTATCCCTATACAGTCAGTAGTTCCCATGGGACTTGCGTGAAACCTCGGGAAAACGTCTAGTAGTATACAAATTAAGTAGTGAAGAAATTCTGAGGTATAGGTATCTCTACTTTATGATATGGCAATCGAAAGCATGTTGAATTGAGAATTTTTTATACCCATTCAGGTAATTATAGCCAGAAGTAAGAAAGCCTAACTGCCAGTAACTGGGTTTAAAAGGAGAGATATGCAGTCGCTTCTTGTAGAGTACGAGTAGGTAGTTAGCTTTTAGCCTAGAAGTTGATCCCAACATAGCAGGGTAAGGCTATGCAAAAGGTGATGATGTACTCGAAGTATTAAAAAGTCACAAACTTTATCTCTACACGTGTCTTAAATGTAGCTATCGGATAACACAGAATTAAAAACAAATAAAAATATTTAAAGATAATAATAATCTTATATATGTACATACGAGCATGTATTTACAGATCCTATCGATAATATTTGTATAAATGATAAAATGTTATGAGTAGGAGCTGTTGAATTTAGTTAAGTTTAAGAGCTTTAGCGAGCCTTTGAAAGCACGTTTTATTTATTTATTACCAAAGGATCACCAACAGCTTCTGTGTACAAATTAACAAATATAGGAAGTTTTAAGGATGGCTTACACAGTTTCCAATTATTATAACAGGTGAACCAACATTCACGAACATATTTGTGGTAACTTAAACTAGATAAATCTACTTAAATTGAGTGATAAAACTATATATAACCCGAAATAAACTTTAAATATATATCGGGTGTGTCGTTCATAATCACATTAAATGAAATGCGTTAATATACTGGTTAATATATGTCGATTAACACAAAGATAAAAGAAAAATACCTAAAAATAAAAAAATGATTTTTTCAAACAAAGTAAATGGAATAAAAATGTGCAAAAATTAGAACACCATATAAAAGTCAGTCATTACCATAGATATAATATTACTAAACAAGATTGCGCACGCTCAAAATATATATTTACGAAAATGAACTCTATTGTAACGCAATAAGGTACTAAATTGGTTGCATAATACACAGAGGCAAATCCGAGCCGAGAGGGATAGTTCGAACGGAGGCTGTTTGTCTCTTTCTAACACCTTGCCAGCATAAAAAATGTTGTGATCAAAAGTTTTGTCTTCCCAAAAAACAATTGAATCACTTATATTTTTATCTTATTTTAACAATTGTAAGTCAACAAATTAATAACAATCGCATTAATTTATTCGTATTTATTATTAAAACATAAACAACATAATTTTTTTTTTTCTTTTTTTTTTTCTAGCGGTAACTCTGAACATTCTTGGCGCGTTATCAGCATTTAAAATTTTGTTTATATTTTTTTGTATTAAATCAATTTAAACTATTATAATGGTGAAAAGTGTTGCGTTTCTACTTGCAAAAGTGAATCCTATGGTGGTTGCAATATATCGTTCCACAGGTTAGCTAATAATAACATTTTCGTAAACCAAACAACTAGGGTGCCCATGAATTCTTGTAACGAGTCAAAATATGGGTGATGGATTTTAAAACTGTTGTACTATTGTTATAGCTTCCCAAAAAATGAAGAAAGGCGACATAAATGGCTCAGCAGTCTATATATGAAGTAGAAATACAAAAAAAAACAGTCTTCACTTCGAATCCTCCTGCTTTTATACTGCTAATTTCCGCTAATTATTAAAAGCCTTTATTAGTATCTTAAGGTCACAAACTGCGTAAGTTAAAACTTCAATACTAATCTGTGTTTAATAATCTTAGCAAATTCGGATTTGTCTCACATAGCTTAATCTCATAGTCACCCTATTAGAAAGGGACAGACAGCCTCCGTACTAACTGTTTCACTCGGCTCGTTTTTTGGGTTTATATGCGCAGTCCTGTTTACTAATATTATGTCTATGGTCATTACAAACAACTGAAATTCTCCCTTGAAAACTGACAGCTGTCAACTGATCAAAACATACGATACTCCTAACTTTATCTCTGCTTTACACATGATGTTGTAAATTATAAAAACGAAAAATGACTCCTGTGGTTAAACCACTGAATGGATTAGGTTATTTTTTTTACAATTCGCCATAGAATATCATAAAGTATATGCGATATGATTTAATGTGATTGTGAACGACACACCCGATATAAAAAAAAAAAACAGATTCAACCTTAACAATAGAAAAAAATACATTTCAGTACTTAGTAAAATAACATTCCTTAACAGTAATTTAATAAGATTGAAAATAAAAAAGGGTATAAAAAATAGAAAAACAAAACCAAAAACCAGCTGAGGGTTAGGCGTCGAAGTACTCCTCCGCATCGCTGTCCTCCGGAAACGTGCCCAGAAGACTGGCTGCATTGCCACGTTGAATGGCAATAGAAAAAAACTAATAAACATGCCAAAAAAATATAAGATCAAAATTAGACTTAATCTTTAAAAAAAAGTAGCACAATTACAAAGAAATTTTATACAAAGCTTGGAAATTGAAGTATTTAAATCACATTTCAAATCAAAATTGTAAATACCTGCAAACCTAACTATCTCATTGACGAATATTGATAGGTATGCGGCAAAATGATAGGTTTTTATCACTAATTTCGATATCAAACGCAAAACAACTCGTGAGCATGACTTTAACATTTGTAATCGCTTAGATAACAGTTATCATTTTTGTTTGTTGACAGGCACGTTAAATGCGTCGTATTCTAATTCAAGGTGATAGGAAAGTTAAGGTGTGACTTTATGTACCTGTTTCTTTTAATGGTTAAAGGTGAATGACCGATAAGATTCATGGTTTATTAACTGTTGAGGGACAATAATCTAGAATTGGTTGCTTTGAAAGCCGTTTTGAGGGTTCTGTGTCCATAGAGCAAGGAAGGCTTCTACAATGTTTGCGTAGCGTTGACGCTGTGCAAATGCAACGTAATTAAGCGACGCCATTTTAGGTGGCAAATGCGTTGATGCTGCTCAGACGTTAAAAAGAAACATCTACACTGTTGAATTGCTGATGAAATAGGGTTAGAGCCGGCTTTAGGGGAATATTAATAACTATTTTTTATTTATTTAAAACTTTATTTAAGGCATCAATCGCCCATAGATAAATACCTTCAGAACTAGCTTACATACGTTATATACAAAATTTGTTAATAATAAAAACTTAAATCTACGTTCTATATGTTCTAATTATACCTCCTCTTTTTTTTAATCGGTTGTAAATGGAAATTAAAACTCTCGTCTTTAAATGTCTAAAGGTCTCAGTATGGTCTCAATGTTGTTTTTCAGAAGAAAGACAAACTTTTCAATACAATATACTTACGTTTTATCAGTTCCGTCGAGATAACGGTTCATATGTTACTCATTGCATGATATTTGTTACCTATAATTAGTTATTTAATCTCGATATGTATAACCGTAATCTTAATTCTAAGATAGTAACTGGTAGACAGTAGGTAACTGTTAGATAATATTCATAGGTATTTGTCATTATTTAAACGGTTTGCTATCTGATAATAATATTTTTTTTATGATTTGCTTTGTCATTATGATTTTTATGAATATTAAAATTTTGATAAGTCGAGGAATTTTAATTTTGCAAGGTTAAAGAAATTATTTTTTTGGATATATTATGACGTATTATAAAGATAGTGAAGTAATTACTGAGAATGTTTAGATATACTCGAAAAGAAAGGACTCTAAAGGTCAGAAATTGGCGACAGACGCGCAGAAAATGGATGAGGCGTGTAGAAGACATTGTAAAAAAATATCCAACTTCGCCTAATCTATGCGCTGCGAAATGTTTACCCCAGTTTAAGAGTTTTTCCCACGGAGTAAGAGAAGTTGAGCGGAGATGTCTTAAGGTCTACCTATCTTATGGCATCACCGCTCAGCTCATGGTGCCTTCTTTTCTTTTTTCATTCAAATACGAATGTTGAGCGTGACCAAAAAGATCGCTTTAATGAGTTGTTAGGGTTCCTTGACGGGTCCCGACTGTCGACGATTTTTGGCTTTACGAGATATGGGCCGGTTCCGTAGAAAGCATGTAAGGGCGGAGACGGATAGGACAACGCTACATAAGTAGAAGATTTTCCGTTAAGACATCTCCGCTCCGCATCCGCTCCGTATTTTGATCCATGGTTTTCCCAAATTGCATGGCAAGTAATTTTTGAACTCTAACATGGAATTAAAAGAACGACATATCATCATTAAACAAAACCACAATACAACAATTAGTTTTTGTAATCCAAATCTGAAATACCCAAATTAATAAGTTGTGTGGTCCATGGAGTTAGTCAAGCTTTATTTTATATTGATATAGTGGTTTATATAATATTATGTTAGTAATCATTATTCTCATACCTATTTACTAGAGAAGGTACTTTCTTATTTCTATAACCTATCTTCTCCACGAATCCACGATACACGAAAAGAAAATTTATTTTTATTTTTTCTGCCTAAGTTTTTTTTCGGACCGAGCTCTGAAACGAGTGAAACGAAATCAAAAAGTCATTTCAGTTATATAGCACCTTCAGCAGCAATTAAATAATGAATGAAAAAAACAAATACGTAATATTTTGTTGTTATCGGCACACGTTTATTGGATAAGTGAATAACATATGTAACCGTTACTCAGCAGAACCAGAACTATAAATAGATAATAATTATCTAAGAGGAAAATATATTTATCTACGTTTAGCAAGTCATTGTTTATGTTAAAGAGGTTTATCAACAATTTGACGCGCGGTGAAATGTGGAACTAGTGGACGCCGCCATTTTGAATCGCCTTAGTGTTACCAGTTTATAACAGTTACCGTTTTTAATGGAAATAAAAAAAAGCACTAAAAATGGAAACTGTTGCTTTTTCTAAATAATTTTAAGTATAGCTTCACTAATATTTGTTGATGTCGTCACAGTCGGAAAATGTCTCAAGCTGGCGAGTAGTCTCTCACTCTGCCTACACGTAAACCTCTTCCTGATATAGGAAATCCATTTTTATGTTTCCATACATCGTGTATTAGAAGTAGAAATATAATTTCCTAAAACGTTATGTCATTTTTATTAGTTACGAGAATAAGGACATAATGTAATGGAAATATTAATATTCTTCATACTTCATTAAATGTTTACTACACTTAAAACTTTATTAAATAGCTTCAAATTGAAAGTTCATCACAACAACATCCATAGGAAATTAGCAGAATCACCACATCTATATACTATTTTCTTTTTTTTTCTGTCTTTCTTGACAAATATAATATGTGTATTATATGTATGTGTTGTTATCCATAATTATCAAAAAAAAAAAACTATGCACCTGTCACTACTATTTCTCCACCTCCCGTAGGTAGACTTTTAGAAAACGCCCAAGGCGTTAAGTCCACCGTTGTACAATGTGCAAAAAGTATTAAATAAATGATATTGATTTGTGCGTCGTGTAATTTTTTTTAACACCTGGTATCATTAAAAATGGCGGATAGCATTAGTTCTATTCGTCATTCACGCTCTCTAGAAGTGCAAATATTTATAACAAACAATGACTTTACGTATTTAAAATAATTTGACTGCGGACATAAAAATGACATGCAACTATTGCAAGACTCGATAAAGACAATGTAAATAATGAGATCAAAGTTAAGTAAGTGATTTCATCAATTGATAAATATAATATGTATCTAAATGTATGTTCAATATCCGGATTATTTAAGATACAATTTAGAAAAAAAAACATGATTTATTAATACATAATTACCCCCCGCGGTTTCACTCGCGTCCCGAGATAACTGATTCCTGTAGCGGGACTAAAATCCTATCCTATATTATTCTCCTCGATCTAAGCTCCCCTCTAATTTTCAGCTAAACCGATGCAGCCATTCTTGATTTATTAGTAATGTAACTAACATAACTTTCTTTTATATATTGCACACATAGGTGGCACGCGAACATTTTTTTGAGTTATGTGTGCCATCAACCTTAAACAAATACCCATCGACCAACAAAACAGATTTAAAAATACAAGATATAATAATATTTATATGATCTAGCTGCGTACAAAAAGCTTTTTTATACATAGAATTCTTCTATCTACCAGCACAGAGAAGAAGGAATCAGTTTTTCGTCATTTCTGAAAAAAGTTTCTTTTTTTTTCTTTTAGATCTCTTTAGATCTACATAAGTGTACGATATACTGTAGCTTTTTTGTGAAATAAATACTTTGAAAATACAATACATTTTCTCTCTCGTTCTACCATATGTACAGATGTATAAATGTAATGCCAGATAGGTACAAAAGAAGTAAAAAAATAGGAAGGTCTATTTTTTAACCTGGTTTTTATTGGTAAACTAGTATTGTCCCGGGAGTGTACTTGAAAATGGTTTATTGCGCTATAAAACATGGAAGCGTTACGAACGTGAACGTGAAATTTTATTATTGTTATTTTGCTATGAATTTTTTTCTGGAATGGGAAAAAGCGTTGTTGAAATATTGAGTCTATATTTTTAACTCATCAAGTGTTTAGATTTCTTCTTCATACATACCTAATATGTTCCACATAAATATTTTGGAGTGTGTCAAAAATTAAAGCATTTGAAATGTTACATTCATACCTAGTATCCGCCTATGAGTTAACTCGAAATTACTTTCCACACCCGGAGAAACAGCCTATCCCTATGTTATTTACCTACTACACGCGCGACTTATGTGCACAAGCTCTCGTTTACGATTCCGAACCGAAATCGCTTCTGTGGGTTTTAGAAGCTTTCACAAAACAGTATTTAGTCTGGAAGTTTGTGATTGATACACCTATGCATCAGAGAGCACGTAAATATCGCGCCTGATCTCTCCGGTCATGTCGGATTGCCGTCCCATCGGGTTACGAGATTGAGTCAAAGAATAGACAGTGCACCTGTGCGTGTGCAAATCCTCGTGTAATATAATATCTTATAGGACAGCTGCGTGCGATATGTAAACTCGGCTGATTTCCTTATACCTATGATACTGCTGCCGATGCCAAAATCGGTCTTGGACGCCTTTTAATCTTATTTGGATCCTTGAAAATTACAAAAATAAAACTCGAAAACCACCAAAAATCACATAGGTACATCAGGAATGCATGCATGAGGAATCCTAAATATTTGGAATCTACATAGGTATATGTAGATTTTAAATACAGATGCTTACTGAAACATTTTTTATTTTCAAAACATGCATGCATTTATAATAAAAGAGCAAACCGTTGAAGCAACCCTAGTTAATATAAAAAAAATTGAGGGTTTTTCCACTGACCTATCAGGCCATCGCTTCTATCTACATAATATGACTGACAACAAACAAAGTCATATGACCATGATTCTGCACTAAATTCGGACAAGTTTCGACTTGATCAAAATCCTTACACGGCTACATGTCATGTCAGCATGAATAAAGTAGTATGAAAATCAAGTGTTATAAATGCACGCACATCGTAGTGAAAGTTCTTTACAGGACTTTTCCAATAAGTCCAAACACAGCTGTGATAGAAAAGACGTTACATCATGAAGTTCCAGTTTATATCTTTCGGCTCCATCATCAGATCAGTTCGACAGTATCCTTTTATTGTTTTGTCATCAGAACTACATAAAACTGATGCTACAATCCTTAGAAGATGGTTAAATTAGTAATATGCCGGTATATATAATAATTAGCCGGTATCAGACCGACTGAAAAGTGCGATTGGAATCAAGACATACCTACCAACTTAAAATAAATTGACAACCATCAGATCAATTGTCGGCCTTATTAGTCTGCAGTAAGCGGGTACTCTAAATGTATAATAGAATAGAATGATAATCATTTATTTGTCATAAACATGTGTATACATACATACAAATGCAGGTGCATGTATGTAAGCTGAAGATTTAATTAAGTAGATATGCACTTGTCATGCCATGCAAATATTGTAAAATTATGAGTTAACAAAATAGAAAATAATGTAAATAGATCATCGAGAAACTCTTTAACATTAGGTATAGTATGCTCTCTGTACTAAAAACAATTTGTGCCGACGTTTCAGAGCTTCGGTATTAAGTTCCCTCCACATCTTAGGCAATTTGTGATACCTACATGATAGGTGCCAAACAAAAATACATATACTTCTGCGCATAAGTGCAGTTTTACACGGATGGAGACAGATTTGCTGTTATCACGTCTGTTTCGATGTGTTACATCCTCGAGACGCGATCCTCGATAAGTTTTGTATGTTTATTGTTCGACCAGATCGAAAGTACATAGTTTGTAGTAAGTACAAGGCTGCTTTTCAAAAAAAGGAGGAGGTTCTCAATTCGGATGCTTCGTAGTATCCAAAGTAGCTTAGCATAGTTTAGGACAGGCGTTTTCAATACGCAGGAAGTACCTAGTTTCCTCAAAATGCGGACAAAACCTAAAAAAAGGTCCATGTTGAAAAAGAATGACTGATGGATATTTAATTAGCTGATCAATCAAAAAAATTCGCCAAATCGATACATGATATACATGTGTTCTTATCGATTTTTTATCGATAGTGATGATCTTCAATGGTCATCCAATTACTTTATCTTGGGTTTTTTTCGGTTTATTTCCGCATTATCTGTAGAGGAAATAACCTACATTAATGCTAAATAATAGACAGGTTTTGTCAGTTTGTATATCATGAAAAACTCAAAATTTTATTTTATTTTAAATTTTTAGGAAAACTTACTGCTAGGTAATAAAATAGTAATTATTATAAGTAAGATATAGCCAATTACAAGTTTTCACAAATAAGATGAACAGTCAGCTACTGAACATGAATGGACCATTCATGTCTTAACTTAATTTTCAAGGTTACGCGGAAGCGTAAAAGTTTGCTGATCAGTTTAGTAGGTAACTAATAATAAAACCATTAAATCTTTATGTTTTTTATGTCAATTTTATGGTTATAATGAGGCAAATATCAAAATAAATATTAAAAAAATATATACTTTTTATCTCAGATCAAAATTCAGATCAAAGCTCTTTGATCTGAGCTTTTTATGATAATATATAGGTACTTTAACATAACCACTACAGGTCATTACCACATTTTGCATTTTTTCCGTCGACCTTAGAACACAAAATTTACGCCTTACATAAATAAAGGCCCAATTTTACCACTGACCCAAATCTTAATAAAAGCAAATAAAAATTGCGCCCCAGTAAACCCGGAACACATCGCTAGTAAATCAATCACTAAATGACTTGACAGATTCAAAATCACAACACTATAATAAATAACTTGTTATCGTCCAAACTATATAAGAGACAGGTCGAAACATGAATCTACAGGGTACCACATGACGGTCAACTTAATTTGTAGGTACTACAGAACTATTATCACAATTCAATATTTAAAATAACGGTAGTGGCAGAAGAAAACACTATTGGCCTTACTACAAAAACTTAAGCATCTGTTTTACACTTGTCTAAAAAAAATGTGTCTGCAAAATGAACCGTAATCGATGCTTCCGGCAACAAATGTCGTAAACGCCATTTTGCCGAAAATGAGTTAAGAATGCAGCCGTACTTAATTTTTGGCGCTGCGTCGTTCTAAAAATGTGAAAAAAATATTCGTCTAAAAAAATACTTTTACATCCAAAATTTTTACTAGTATAATCAAATTGTTTTAGAAAAGAGGGTATGTATAACTCATATTGCTTAGAACCGAATAAACGTGCAGGTCGTATAATACAACGTACAAGCAGCTGTCGGTCGTAAAAACATGAAGACATAATTAATGGTAAATACACCCTACAATCATTTTTAAAACGTAAGCTCTGCTGAGAAACAGTTGTCGTAATGTCACTTGGTCTTGGAGAATCTACAATCCTCAGATTCACTGTTTATTCACAAAATATTTACATTAATTGAAAAAAAAAAACTTATATATATATACAACTTAAAACTAATACAGTGCATCAAAAAATTGCTCCTCATCGCTGTCACTGGGTAATGTACCCAAAAGACTGGCAGCATTGCCACGTTGGATGGCAATGCTCAACCTCTGTGCGAAGCCTTTGGGTCCCGGGAAGTGTCAACCAGGCGCTGGGAAATATCCCTGGCAAGAAGGTGGGCGCTCGGATCCCACGGCCCTAGAGTTTCAACCCCAAATGGCTCAAACATGTAATCTATATATATAAAAATGAAACCCGATTTCCGTTGTCACGACATAACATGAAAACGGCTTGACCGATTTGGCTGAAAATTAGAGGGGAGATAACTTAGACCAGGGAGAAAGTTTAAGGATACTTTTTGTCACCATCCGGCTACGGGACGCAAGTGAAACCGCGGGAGAAAGCTTATAAGGTTACTATATTTGCGCCGCATGAGGTTCCCTGCTTGTGCAGCGGCGGAGCCAGCACAACATGCAGTTCCGGGAAGGTGAGATGGCGCAAGAGTGTCGACGCATGTCGCGTCCCACACTAAAGTCCTACCCACCTTCCACGGAAATAGCGACATGCCGTCTGGTCTCTTGCCATCGTCGCGTGCCAAGCCATTTGGTTCGAGTACGGCTGGCACGCCGACGGCAACAAGAGCGCGACGGATCACGTCGTTTATGTTGGCATGTCGTGGTATGCGGCCGGCACTCCGGCTGCACGACAGGCCGTGGTGACCGAGGCTGTTGACAGCTTCCCCCCGCAGTGGCAGCAATGAGGAGAGCAGCATGGAGCACCTAGTCGGAGGCAAACGGCGAGTCTGAAGGTGGTGTCATCAAACATGGTGCCTGTGTTTGAGGACACAATTATGTCAATTTGTGTTTTATTTTTTTACTACAAGTAATGAAAACTCAACTTACAGTCTTAAATTCATTATTTGCTTCAGATATTTCCATGTTTGTTACATACCATCGCATCAGGTCGTGGTGTTTACACTCATTTTTATTTCAGTATATGGTTTTTAAAACCAAACCCAGAACTATTGTATTTAAAAACTGGTGCATACTTCTAACTTCCGTTAGACAAATCGTTCTCCATTGATTTGTTAGTGGTCGTAAATACCAACTTCTTGAATCTTCTGGGGTGTATGTCCAAGCTAACTTTTAAAATAAGGCTTTGACATAAATAGCAATAATATATTATGAAACACCAACGTATTTTACGTATTTCTTGTATAGAACACAATTTTACAACTTTTAAAATTAAAAAGATATAAGCCAAAAACGAAATTATTTTTTGTTTTTCGTTGATTACCAAAAGTGCTATTTTGGTGTTTACGACCTTTGTTGTCGGAAGCATCGGTATGTCAACGTCATAATCTGTCATTTTTTAGACAAGTCTTAAACTGACGTTTAAAAGTTTTTGCGGTAAGACGGTATTTCTCTCGCGTACGTAAATACGCACGAGAGAGAAAGAGAGAGAAGCCTGTTGACGCGACGTTCGTAACGTTCGTAACATACAGATACCGGCACGGATATTGGGCTCTCGGCGGAAGAGTGGGGATCGCTTTGCGCACCCGTACGCATAAGGCAATAAGGCAGTAAATCGCTTCTGCGCAGGTGAAGGTCATGGCTCGATATCCGTGCCGATAACTGTACATATTTATTAATAGCTTTAAAATCAGTTGAGTAATCAAAAATCTAAATTAACCAAGTTCTGTAATTACACATGGACTCGTTAATGTTACAATTTTTATCAATGTACGTTGTTGAATAATACAGATATTTTTGTTGGAAAATCATTTTAGAAGTTTACATTTTTTTGTATCGAGAAAACTTTTCGATAATATGTTTTGAAATTAACAGGGTTCTCAAAAATATGTTCAAGATTAATATACAAGCTGTTGATTTGCATCCGTGCCATATTCAAGGAGGTAATTATGCTAATGATTCTCGACCCAAATCAATAAAAAAATTGGTACGTAATTTTTTTTCTTTAATTTTTTTTCGGAATTCCGTAAATGTCATCTAGCCTTATTTAAACTTGGCGCGCATGTTACTGGCGTTAAAACCGTGCTGCACCCTCACACAAACGCAAACACAAAGCATACGCAACGATCACTCATAAATTTCATTCATAAAATTGGATTACTTCGGAAATACCACGACATTACAATGACAAAAAAAGCAGTGCATATTAGTTATTTCCCATCTACTGTAATTCCAATCGATTATTTACGTATTGTATGTCCTCCTCCTGAGCTATGGCACAAATGCAAATCAACACCTTGTATATTTTTTGCCGTCAAAAACTTTATTGATTTGGCCAAAAAATTGTTTGAGACAAGCCAATTTCGGCATTCAGCCCCTTAAAAAAATTGAGGTAAAACGTAGATTTTTTACTGACCATACTTTTTACGTTTACGTATTGATTCACAACTTCACGAGTTAGAAATAAAAACAAAATATGTTTGAACTGGAGTTTAAAGCCGGCACGATTGATTTGTAAACACACTATTGATTACATAATTTATTAACATAACTTAACCGTCAAGTGTTAATAGCGAACGAAATATTTAATGTCAAAGAACTATGTCCCGCTACTAAAGCTATCTAAGCTGAATGACGCGCCCCACTATTGTTATAAGGGTGCTTCTACACGGTGCATGTAGCTGGAACAAGTAAAGACCTGGGCCCCTAGTAGTACGCGCAAGTCGCAAGTGCATCAATATGCGCAAGCTACTTGCACCGTCTAAGTAGCATCGCCCCAACCGCTATGCATAAAGTCCATTTCACGAAAGAAGTCCCGCGGAAAATTGTGGAACTATATATTTTTGTACGTATTTACGAGATCGGAAATAAACTCTCCCTGAACAGCTACTATTCATGTAGTTTGTTTCCCCAAATGCAATTATTAATCACCAAAAATATTTTATTACCTAGGTATTATTAAAATATTTGACGGTGCCAGCCATGAAACCACGAAGCCAAGAGAGAGCAGAAATAGGTTGGGTAGTGTAGTGTACTGTATTATCACCGATATCTGTCGTCTCGTTGTCGCATAGACGCGGAGAGTGCACACTATACTCTATGGCCAGTTGGCGGGAAACCGGGAGAGTGTGTGGCACGGGAGTAAGACGTTATGTGGGCAAGCGAGCCGATATCCTAATTATCGGATGGTAATTACAGAGACACAGGTAGGGCGAACACTACATTTGGCGACGAGTGAAAATATGATATTGGCGGCGTGTCTGTAAGTAGCGAACATTATTTCTTTTGAATTGAAAAGAAAGGAAGGGGCAGGTATGGTAAGTTCAGTTTGCGGATTAGAAGTCCCCCTAAACAGCCGAAATCTGAACAAATTGGCCGTCTGTCCAAAGAACGTGCAAGTTAAAGTTTCTAGTAAGGATGCTAGTATGGTATCCAGTCACCGACTCGACTATAAATTATTGTATGAGACTTTAAAGAATCTCACACCAGTGCTCATGTCTAGGTTTTACTTGGAAAGTTTAATTGTGTGTTCTTTGAAGCATATAAGTAAGTTGTACGTTAGTAATTGTACTGTATATTCATCACATAAGGGTTTTCCAGAAAGCCTGTATCATAATATCACATTGCGTATGAAATTCATGTATTTTTCACCAATTGAACATAGAACATTCATTTGTTTTAAGATTGGTGCGAATCAGTAAATCGTTTTAATGCTGTGATGCTACATGATGGCTATGATTACAGCATACAGCCAAACATCTGTCGTGGGAGTAATTTCCTTTATGAAAGATAAATTACATTGTGTTCCTAGTTCCTATCATAAAGTAAATAATCTTTGGTTCCCATTGACTATAAAAGTGTGAAAAGTAATCAAATCATTTATTTCATGTAGGCCTTTACAAGCACTTATGAACATCAAAATTATAAATAAGTTTGCTTCTAGTTGCCCATTCCAAAAGTAGCTTCCTATGGAGAAGAACGGGCAAGAAACTCCATGGTTACTCTTTTTAAAAACATAATAGGTGTTACAATTTGTATGTATTGATACATACGATAATAACATGAAAAAGAAATGTTTACAATATTTTTTGGGTTGACTTTGAGAAAGTTATACAATGCAAGTTGAACTAGGAAGTTATAAGAGAAAATTATTATACAAACTATTTTAAGAAGTTAATAAATTAAACAAACCAAGTTATATAAAGCAAAAGAAATAATAACTGGGAATGCAATTATGACTGAAAGTTTCAAATTAATTTGTAACTTGTAATATAGTGAAATATTTGGTGAACTGAGTGCATAATATTATAAGTACCTTGAGTTTGTAAGCGACTCCCTACTACAATAATTAAGTAGTTATTTCTACTAAATAATCTGTTTTGAATTGAGTAATTTTAAGTATTTGAAAGTTAATCTGGACGAGTACCTTCTTTAAATCTTGATTAATTTCAGATTTTCTGTGCTGGTGGTTTGGATAATATAAGTTTCCAAACCTAGCTTCCCTCCCAGAGTCTAGTTAACTACTTACTTGCTACATTGTTCTGGTACCAACTTACTTCAAGAGACTTGCTTACAATATAGTGGATATTCCTCGACCAGGAAGATCGGACAACCCTGGACGGAGCTGCAGCCCTTCAAAGGTCGGCAAAATTGTGGTTTTCTTTGGTGACATTTTTCCAAAAAAGTAAATCGACAACCCCCCATTTTTTAAATTTGCCTAGATAAAACAACACCTTCACTTTATTATTCCACATTTTTAGATTTTTTCGCGAAGTAGTTTTTTCAAAATTTTCTTTTTAAAATACAGTGTAGAATCAAAACTTATCAATTGTTCAATTAACCCCCAAAATTATTAAAAATCTTATAATTTCTTGTACATTTATCACAGCCTGATAGTGACCTTATCGTTCACGATCGTCAAAACCCACCTTAATTTAAATTTAATATTAAAACAAGGACCTTTGCGGTCAGACTGGGAAAGTGTCACCAAGAAAACCCCTCAGAAGAGGGTGAAAACATCCCTGCGCGCAGACGAAACTTAGACAAATAGTTAGCTTAGGCCTTAGCAAATAAGTTAGTGTTTGAATCATAATTTTCCAAGCGAAATTCGGGTCGTGGTGCTTGTTAACGTGTTTGTAAACAAACGGTCTAAACCGCATAACAACGTTAAGAACGAGATCGCGATCCGAAAATCGACTTTGTTAATATCAAAAAATTTGCAATTTTGACACCGGGATACGATAGGACGTGGTTAAAAACCACCCCCTACGTTTTCAAACACTCAAAAAATCCCCTGGAACAGGGAATAAAATTAACAAAAACTTTTGTAAATAACAAAAAATTAACTTCGCCCTAGGGGTAGAAATTTAAAAACTAACTAGTTAATATTGAATGGGGCACCTTTATAGGTTATTTTAGTACCCTTGAACCGACCTCACCACACGCCAGCCTAATCCACACCCAAAAAACCCAAATTCTTATAACTAATCTAAGGGTAGTTATTAAGGGGTGAATAATTTTGGGCGCATTCAAGGTGTACCATAAGCGTCTCGACGAGAGCTTTAAAACAAGCCCACCCACGTCAAAATCGGTCCAGGAGAAATCGAGCTGTTTTTGTTTACACATTTTTAAATTTACCCGACATATCAGGTGGTGACTAAAAGGGAGGTTATGCTTTTTATAATAGCATATCTCATAAACCAGGGGAGATAGACGATTTTTGACTTCAAATCCGGCCTTTGTGGTGTCGAAGACACCACGGTTAAAGTTGGGTATAAAACGTCCATCCCCCCTTGTTTGGACCCCCTCCCCCGCACACCCTGAAATAACATCTTACAAAATCCGATATCTCGGAAACTAAGGGAGATAGCTCGATTTCGACCTCAAATCCTGCCTTTGTGGTGTCGAAGACACCACGGCAGAAGTCCTATAAGAGGAACCCCCCCCCCCCATATATTTGACCCCCCCCCCCCCCGTAAAAATTTACTTATTATTTTATTTTACTTTTGTGATTATCTTGTTGTTAAACCCTAGAACCGAGCTAAGGCCTAAGAAAAGTCCTAAAAAATGTTGATAAAGTAGAAATCTACATTTATTAACATTACACTGACTTCTTATTTTTACATATATACACATATTGACTCTGACCCCTCTATACAGGGTCAGACCAAACATATTGACAACGTTCCCCGTCTCACTCGCTAGGCCTACCGCACACATACACTATACATACACACACAATCCGCATAACAACAAATACACATTACACACGCAACACTATGTACCGCACACCGACGACCTCCGGCGCCGCCACAAAACCAGCTACCCCCAGCCCCTCTGCAACTACCACTGCGTCAGTACCAGCACAGGATGCCGCCAGAACCTTCATCCGGAGACCAGACCGGAAACGGAGATCACTGGATAATATGGCGGTATACCAGACGCAAACAGAGGATTACGCAACAAAAAGCACGAACACACTCCTTCAGGAAGTCATGAAAACCTTTGAGGACATTCCCTCAAAGGTGAAAGAATATCCTCAAATGAGGAAAGATATCAAGACCTTCCTGGAGGTACAGTCTGACAGGGGCCTCCGCGTCCTGTTTGAGCTGAGCAAGCGGGTAACAAGCTTGGAAACAGCGGCAACCAGGACGCGGGCGCCTAGTACAGCCGGACTGCAAGATAAAGACGTTCGCATCATTGAAAGGCTGGAGGATGTCGAGACTGAGCTGCAAACGCGGCTGAATAAGCTCGAAGAGAAGATGGTGCTGTGCTTCGACCAACAGACAGCCCTTCGAGACGACGGCGGATCCGACATCATCGACAAGATCGTCGATAAAATCGACGAGGCTAAGGCGGCCATCAACCAGACGACGCAAGGCGTCATGGTGGTGAGCCGCACTCAGATAACCCTCGACGAGAAGCTCGACGGTATTGCCGGTGATGTCGCGGCTGCCAAAGCAACGCTGTCTGAAGTCGCGAAGCAAGAAAAGCAGCCATCCGAGCCTAGGTCGTACGCGAGCGTCGCAGCAGCCAAACCCGGGTACCGGCCGGCACTTCACTCGATGGCGGTCACTCTCGAAGGCAATCAGGAGACTGCCGACGAGGTGCTCGAGCGAGTGAAGAAGGCGGTCGATGCCCGGGGTACTGGCCTAAAAATTAATAAGGTGAGAAAAGCAAAAAATCAAACCGTCATCTTAGGGTGCGACACAAGAGAAGAATTAAACAAGGTGAAACAAAGAATTGAAAGTCAGGGTGAAGGTTTGATTGTATCTAATATGAAAAATAAAAATCCGCTCGTCATTCTAAAGGACGTCTTCCTGCCCAGCGACGACGAGGACATAATCAGGGCGCTTCATATTCAGAATGAGGAGATATTCAGAGATCTCTCTCAAGAAGACAGGGAAACAACGATTAAATTTAAAAAACGGACAAGAAACCCTAAAACCGCGCACGTCATTATCCAGGTTGGTCCCGTGGTATGGCGGAGGATGACGGAGGCTGGAGCCCTCTACCTGGACCTGCAAAGGGTCAGAGTGGAGGACCAGTCTCCGCTCATCCAATGCACGAAATGCTTGGCATTCGGGCACGGCCGGAAATTTTGCACGGAAGGTGCGGACAGGTGCAGTCACTGCGGCGGCCCGCATCTGCGCGAGAAATGCGCAGATTTTATGGCAGGCAACGAACCGCGGTGCTGCAACTGCTCGCACTCTAGGCTGCAGAACACTGAGCACAATGCCTTCAGTGCTGATTGCCCCGTTCGCAAAAAATGGGACTACCTGGCTCGTGCAACAACAATGTACGTTTGACTCACCACACATCACCCACACAATTACACACATAAACACACAAACCACATACAATTACACAAACCGGGAGTACAAAAAACACTGGAACAAAATAGTGGTTAAAACAGAGACATGGAAACCGGACAAACAAAAAACAATTAAAACACGATATGAAAAATATATAGTGAATATATACACACATATCAAAACACACAGAAACACCTAACACATACCCCAACAAAGATAAAAAAGCTTCAAAAAATAATAACAGCTAAAGAAAAGTGAATAAATATATATAAAATGAGTTTATATATATATTATTAATACAAATAAACAGAGCAAGTAAACATATAAGTAAATACATATTATGTGAGCAAACTACAAAAGAATACAAGTCCATAACTTAGGGTTGCATCCAATTATAGCTACGTATGAAAAATTAAAACTATGTAAGGTATAAACACAAAAACACTACAAAAATATGAAATATTAGGTAACGAAACTTAAAAGAAATGCAAAATTAAAACTTTTTCTACGAAAAATTTAAAATTAAAATTGTAAGTAGAATAAGAAAGAAATAAGAATACCATCATATAACTAGAGTATACTAATGAATAAAAAATTAAGTACCCACCCACCTACTAAAACATAAAGCGCCCAAAACCACCTCCTTGTCACTGCGACAGGAAGCGCGCCCAGGAATACCTAATTTTTGTAACAGCAATGTAAAAGTTGTCATATCATCACACGCTAGAAATTATATTTCAAATGTGTAAATAAGATAACAAGTAAAGTGTCAAATAGCTTAATGTAACCAAGTAGTACCTAGATTGTAAGAACAAAAATGTTAAATTAAGAAAAATAGAAAGTAAGTATCCAAACTATTGTTATGTTATCATAAGCTAAAAGTACAGTGTAAAACCATCTGTAAGCAATATAAAAATACAAAATAAGTTGCAAATGTCGTATAATTAAGATAACTAGTAAAACTAAGAACATAAGGATGTGAAATGACAAACTGTTGTCAAGAGATAAAAATTAGAGTAAAAGTTTATGTAAGAAAAAATAGATGTTAAGATGCAATTGTAAAAAAGTTTCATAAAATACTGTTGAAAGTAAATAGAATAAGGATAAAAAATGTAAAATTAGAAAACTGTAAGAACATAATAATATAGTGTCAATATCTTTATTTGAAATAAAAGCCAGAACCCAAATATTAATCCCCGAATAAAATAAATAGTAGAGATTAGCGGGAATCCCACCCGGCAAGGAATAAAAGATGACGAATGAATGAGTAACGTATGCGGCTTGAAAGTGCGAGAGGAATATATGCGAGAACTGGTATGCATGAGACTCTAGAATAATAAGATCCTGCTGTTCTTATGAGCGGGGAAAAGCAGAAAAAAAAAAAAAAAAAAAAAAAAAAAAAAAAAAAAAAAAAATATAGTGGATATTACAAGAACAAACTGGTGGTTTTGTACCTTTAGTCAACTGTTCTATAAATGACAAACATGTGCTAGGTATTTAGTTAAACAAATAGCACATTGAAGGACCATTGTAAGTTGGACTATGCATGTTGAAGTACTTACCCAGTTGTACTGGTATGTATGCACATATGTACAACATTCCAACCCGTCAACGCTTCCAGTGGGTTGCCTATCTAGTTAATGTTAATTATAACGGTTGCTCAGTCACCCTGAATATAATTCTAATCCTTTTAATTTAGTTTGTTTTGCAGTATTAAAGAGGTTGTTATGTTACAACAGAGATATCTCAGAAGATGCAGAACAGGAAAACAGTACCAAACAGCAATATTAGATGGAAAATGTGGATCAAAACTTATACCGTCTTACCACAAAAACTTTTAAACGTCAGTTTATGCCTTGTCTAAAAAAATGTCAAATTATGACGTTGACATACGGTTCATTTTGCAGCCAAAATTTTTTTAGACAAGTGTAAAACAGGGGTTTAAGTTTTTGTAGTAAGGCCATTAGTATTCAATAGATAGAATCTTTGGTAAACATCCTAACTCATAATCCTAATTTGAGTATTTTAGGTGAATATGAAACTCTTAGACCAAAAGTTTAAGGAACTAAGCAATGGAGCATTTTTGTACTTTAATTAATTCCCATTAAGATTTGTTGGGACAATGCTGCTTTATTTACCTAACTGGGGTTTCACATCTGTGACAAAATCTTATAAGAATGAAACATGGAAGGAGTTTCAATATAGATACTTACTCTGGGTACTGTCTAATGATTTAGATTTCATAATTTGGTGATTGCTTGTGCTTCTAAAATATAACCTTCAAGATTCAGGCTCGAGTGGATTTTAATTGGTATCACAATTGACTGACATTGGTGCAGTTTAACAGAGTAGCCCTCATTGTAATATTGCTATTTATTTGTAAATTATACTTTACAGTATTGCAGTGCCCAACAAGAATTATAAGTGTAAACTAAATAAACTTACATAGAAAGTTGTTGGGAGAATAACATAACCAAGACATGAAATAGAATCCATTTATTGATTTGAGATTAATACATCTATCTTTTGAAGTAGGTACAATGTGTAGCCTTCTCAGTTGTTGGCTACAAATGTTCTTGGCATACTGATTGTTGTTGTTGCTTTGCCACCCACTTGTGAAACCTGGAGATGCCTGCTGACCGAACAGTTTCTTGAAATTTTCAAAGCAGCGGCACCGAGCTGCCTGGGTCCTGTGGCACCTGCATTTTATCTGCGGCGCTTGGTTGTTCACTAAGTAGGTACCTACTTCATAGGTTCTAGGTTTCTATTCGGCGTTGGTGGGCGCATGAATTGGGAATCCTGCGGCCAATCTATAGGTGGACGGACGTTGTAGAGGGGTCGGCGATCGTTTCTACAGGGGGAATTGTGCATCGACGGGAGCGCTGTTTGTGAGTTGCTGTTCACTTTGATGAAAGGAGGAGGAACAGTAGTTGAGAGTCTCTATTGATGGATTCTATTCTATGTTAAGGTGTAGAGATGGGTAACTCAGGAGTGATAGATACAAATGATATGAATCATTCCATTTGAATCAATCACTCTTCATATCTTTACATATAATATCCGAATGTGTCAGTAGCTCAGTATATCTTTCTTTACACCTCACTCACTCGTCGGTCATCGCGTCGGGTACTAACTAATCTGTGGCGTCGGATAGCTTCGTCGCGCGCCATTGGTTGAACGTCAAGCGAGCCGTCTCGCTCGCACCCATACGATTACGAATGTCGTTACTTTGACCACAATAAGTTGACACCCAATAATAAGTTGTTAACTCTATTGCTCACGCATAAGGCTTATAATTGTTTGTCCTTAGTGAATATTTCGGTATTATAATCTTGTCAAATGTATTGAAAACTTACCGCCTACCGAACAAACATGTTTTGACTCGAAATACACATTTTGAACTAAAATTTAATTTTCACGTAAATAATTTCGTAGGTAGACAGTCCTAAGCCTGTGTAAAGTATGAAAGGAAATCAGAAGGCTATTTCTATTTTTATTTTCTAATACTTACTAAACTAATGCTTATACTCAATACTAGATTGCGATTGACTATTCATTGAACTAATTAACATAAAAGAAGTAGGTTGTACCTACAGTCATAAGAATAGTATTTTTTTTAATTAGAAAAAAGTTGTTCAATCGCAACCGCTCAATATATCAGAAAGATGCAAACAACAACCAACCTATCACTATATCTGAATGATCTATTTGAATGAGTGAGCCGCACACGAGTTGCGAGTTTAAACGAGCTACTGAGTTATACTGAACTACTGATATAAAGATATGAAAGAGTGATTCATATCCCAGTGATTGAAAGATGCATATCTATCTTTTCTTTTCAATGACACATTTTGCCCATGTCTATTAAGGTGTTTGTTTGTGTTTTGTCGTTTCACTGAATGTCACAGCTACAGATTACAAAGCTGATGACACCTGTCAAAGCGCGTTTCGTTGCACGACGTAGTTGTTAACTAAAATCCTAAAATCTGATAAGTTGAACGTAACTATAAAGCAACGGCTTTATAGGTGCCTACGTTATAATCGTAACGTACACATAGCACTAAAGTTAAATTTGTAGAATTGCGCCCCTGGACACTCATGAACGCTCGAAGCTTAGGTATATCAGAATTCTTTTAGAGAGTGTATCTGCAGAAGCATGCAAGTGCCAGCGCTGATCCATACGGTTGAAAACCAGATTACTTGTTGCAATGCTGAGATAAGGAATAAAGCTTTGAAATATTCCACTCTCAATTAATAAAAGGAAACTGTTACCAAAATTAGTTGAGTTTGATTCATATTATGCTTTAAGCATTTGCTATTAATTTCATTTGTAATAATTTAAATAATTTTGCAATGGGGTGTCAAATTAGATGTGAACGGTGGCTGGTCTAAGCGATCTGTAACTACTGATAGGAATACCTACCTTAACACATTAGTAGTGCACTAAACTGTTAGTGCTCTGTTGTCATCGAGATTAAATGTAATTCCCCTAGTAGTACAATTTTTAGAATAGTTAACGATACAACATGAGTAAACGAGATATCTTTTCCGTCAGGAGAGCTGCGTTTCGACCGTTTAAGTTTTAAACATTGTCCGTCTTATGGTCTTACCACAAAAAGTTTTAAACGTCAGTTTATGCCTTGTCTAAAAAAATGTCAAATTATGACGTTGACATATGGTTCATTTTGCAGCCAAAATTTTATTAGACAAGTGTAAAACAGGGGTTAAAGTTTTTGTAGTAAGGCAATCTAGGTATAATAGGTATACTGGCACCTAGACACGTTGAAAAGCAGATTGGAAATACAAAGGTATTTCATTTGTAGACACAATTTACCACTTAGGTACAACCGTATAAATTATTGTGTTATGTTGTTATCAATAAAAAAAACTTCTGAACTATAATTCTACTTTTAGTCATTATGTATGTGTAGGTACTGGCAGAAATCTGCTAGTTCACGGGCCCACTGCGGAAGTCAACCGGGTACGTACGTTTGTGTGATCATAATTACTATGTATTTATGTACATGTTTGAAAAACTAGAGATCGTACGGCAGTACTAAATAGTAGAACTATTATATTTGTATTCGTAAAGCTTTGCGAGGCACGTTCCACTGTTGCTAACAGTAAGGTCCGTGAGAAATCGTAAAGTTGCGCGAAAGTATTAAATAGTAGAACTATTATATTTATATTCGTAAAGCTTTGCGAGGCACGTTCCACTGTTGCTAACAGTAAGGTCCGTGAGAAATCGTAAGGTTGCGCGAAAGTATTAGATAGTAAAACTATCATATGTACCTATATGCCTGAGAGGCGAGAACTTGTACAGCTTTACGAGGTGCGACCAGCAAGGTTCGCGAGGATTCGTATATGTTGTGTGCAAGTCTTGTACAGCTTTACGAGGTGTGAACAGCAAGGTTCGCGAGGATTCGTATATGTTGTGTGCAAGTCTTGTACAGCTTTACGAGGTGCGAACAGCAAGGTTCGCGAGGATTCGTATATGTTGTGTGCAAGTCTTGTACAGCTTTACGAGGTGCGAACAGCAAGGTTCACGAGGATTCGTATATGTTGTGTGCAAGTCTTGTACAGCTTTACGAGGTGTGAACAGCAAGGTTCGCGAGGATTCGTATATGTTGTGTGCAAGTCTTGTACAGCTTTACGAGGTGCGAACAGCAAGGTTCGCGAGGATTCGTATATGTTGTGTGCAAGTATAAAATGGCAGGGCCTGGCATGGACTTGAAAGTCACGTTCCACTGTCGTGGAGTCCTTGAGTAACACTCAAAGGTTGCTTTAAACGACGCGGCGGTAACTTGTTGGTAAGGTTATTGAAAGTGGTAATGGTAAGGTAATGTGTGAGTAAAAGGTAAAGGTAATAATTTCCATAAATCGTCAGTGTAAAACGATTCGACTGTAGTGACATTTCAAAGTTGTCCGGTTGTTTATAAAACACTAGCAAACGCTACGCTAGTAAAATGCACGTAAAAGTCATTACGGGGCTTTAATCGCAAGTACGAAGCGTCAGGAAAAACTTCATTTCATCATTATTGTTTCAACTCTGAAGCTAGAAATAAAATTCTTACATTGGGACAATGCATTCTGAAACTGTTTTACAAGTAAGTGAAGTAAAATTATTCAGTCAAAGCCCGACAAGGGCAAAGGCAATACTTGGTCATTTGAAGGAAAAGGGAAAGGAGTAGGTAGCTAGAGTAAAATGTGAGGAAACCACTGGGAGTATGAAGATTTATTATATTCCATTAATAGGCAGGTACAGTTTGGTTTTATCTATTTTTATATTCATTTTGATTTTGCCGCTAGTGCAAGATGAGTGCTCGTTGGCTGAACGTGCAGCAATATTTGAGACTGTTTGATTCCACATGGACTAACAGGCGGGATATCGGTGTCCATCGACTGATCACCAGACTGGTTATTGATGTCGGCAAAGTGACGGAGTTTAATTTGTTTTTACTAAACAAAGGAAGGGATGTAGTGTACTGTATTATCACCGATATCTGTCGTCTCGTTGTCGCATAGACGCGGAGAGTGCACACTATACTCTATGGCCAGTTGGCGGGAAACCGGGAGAGTGTGTGGCACGGGAGTAAGACGTTATGTGGGCAAGCGAGCCGATATCCTAATTATCGGATGGTAATTACAGAGACACAGGTAGGGCGAACACTACAGGTAGGCAGGAAATTATATCAATATTGCAGAATTAAAAGTACCTACTTAGTTTTCCTTGATTTACTTCAGGATAAAATTTCTATTTTTCCTGCAACTTTAAATACTTACTTAATCGCAATTAATTAACCGTAATGACCATCAAAAAAACATATTTTTATATACCTAATGATGACTTGTATTTAAGTTACAAAGTACGCTGGTAAACTCGACTTATGACAGTAACACATAAGAATCATATTTCCGCCTATCAGTCGCGCAGATAAAGGGGCTAGACTTTTCGATACTAACACCTTCTTAAGTAATCTGTGTCTCTGTATGCGTGTGTACGCACAATGTTGTAACCATGTGTGCGTGGTACCAATGATCTACAAAAGATACTGCTTTGGCCCACAAACGCCAGTTGTATCCAACGCGGTTACCAAAATGAACGCCCTACTCGTTCTCGCGGTTCTAGTGACCGTTATTATTTATTTATTGTACGTACTTACAACCCGAAAGTTTGACTATTGGAAAAAGAGAAATGTGCCGTACCACAAACCTTGGCCACTTTTGGGTAACTATGCAAAGTATATTCTGCAATTAGAATACCCGGGACATACGATACAGAAACTTTGTCATAAATTCAAGGATCAACCATATTTCGGAACTTACTATGGCACAGAACCTGCACTTGTGATCACAAGTCCTGATGTTCTCAAACAAGTTCTGACGAAGGACTTTTACTACGTGAACGGAAGGGAGTCGTCAGACTACTGCGGAAGAGAAGTTACGACACACAACGTGTTCTTCAATGCAGGAGACAAATGGAAGATTGTGCGACAGAACCTGACTCCACTCTTCACGTCTGCAAAGATGAGGAACATGTTCCACTTGATAGAAAAGTGCACTCACGTGTTCGAAGACATGATTGACTACGAAACTGGTATGTCCAAAACAATTGAAGCAAGGCGATTCAGTGCTAGATTTACCATGGACTGCATATGTTCTTGTGCCTTCGGAGTGGAAGCAAACACCATGGCACCGATCCACGGAGACGACACCAACCCCTTCAGATTCATGGGCAATCAAATATTTGAGATTTCCTACGCAAGGGGATTCAAAATTGTCTTCAAAGCTATCTGGCCATCTATTTTCTACGGTCTGGGATACCAACTTTTCCCGCCAGCAGTAGACCAATTCTTTGGCAAACTATTGAAAGGAGTGTTAGAAAGTCGCAACTACGAGCCATCGAGTAGGAACGATTTTATTGACTTGATTCTGGGTTTTAAGAAACAGGATGTCATAACTGGTGATAGTATAACCAGCATGAAGACTGGTGAGAGCAAGAAAATCACAATGAAGGTTGACGATGAATTATTATTGTCTCAGTGCATTATGTTCTTTGCTGCGGGTTACGAAACATCCGCGGGTACAACGAGCTACACTTTATATGAACTGGCAAAAAATCCTGAAGCTCAGAAGCGAGCTGCTGATGAAGTTGACGCTTTCCTTCGTCGTCATAACAACAAAATTAACTACGATATTGTGCACGAATTGCCTTTCCTTGAAGCTTGTGTTTACGAAGTTCTTCGCATGTACCCGGTCCTAGGCAACTTGACACGTGAAGTGATGGACAATTACGTGTTACCTTCAGGGGTACAGCTGGACAAAGGAGTGAGGATCCACGTGCCAGTATACCACCTTCATCACAATCCGGAGTACTTCCCAGACCCATTCTCGTTCCAACCTGAGAGGTTCTTACCAGAGAATAAGGATAAAATCAAGCCAAACACATTCTTCCCCTTCGGTGCGGGCCCTAGGTTATGTCTAGGTAAGTTTTATTTAAATCAAGAAACTTATCTTCCCAGTTTGTTTCATTAGAATCGGTCTCAACTTTGACTTGCCTTGTCAGTCGTTTTACAAGCATTTTCTTAAAAAATGATAATTTTCTTTTAGCATATAAAAAAAAACTGTAATTACCTTCAAGTTTACATAATATTTTGTATCAGCGTCTACATAATTGTGAAAGAAGCCGCCCTAATCTTCACTATAATCATGTTAACTTCACTGAAGGTTTTTGTCCAAATGATATTTGATTAGTTTAGAGTCAAAATAGTTTTTTTTTAGTCTAATCGGAGTATTTTCTGTTAGATCACGTTATTTTTGTTTGTAACCACGAGCAAATGAACTCAACCGATGTTATTTAGGAGTCAATAATGGCTAATCTAACATAATGTTACTGTTGATAAAAGGTATCCTCCAATGTAATTAATTGCTACATACATTGAAAGGGTGCGTCCACATCTGGCGAATAGGCCGCAAATGTGCAGCTCGCGAGCCGTTTGCGACCTGCCCGCGAGCTGCGCGCTTGCATTTTTGTTCGTGCGCCGCTTCTGCGCCGCCCGCGCGCAGTTCGCGCGCCACCTAAGCGCCGTACGCGATCAGCGCGCAGGCGGCGCGCGACGTCTGACATCTTCGATAGTACTGAGCCAGTATACGGAACTGTAAGGGCGAGAGCTGAGTGCGCGCAGATCGCGCGCCGCTCGCGCGCTCTATACGAGCCTTGCATGAGTTGCGCTAAAGAGGCACACCAAACTATTGCAGTGACTGCACGCGCGCAGCTCGCAGACAGCTCGCAATCGGCTCGCGTGCTGCGCATTCGCGGCACATTCGCCAGATGTGGACGCACCCTAAAATCAAAAGCAAAACTAGCCGTGGAAACTTGTGCGTACCCAGATAAACACATATTGAACATAAAGTGTAATTATTTTCATTTGTCACCAGATGTTTATGCCAATTGTTATAAAGTATCACTACCCATTACTTTTATCTTGACCTATTAATTTACATATTTTATAACACCATAAAATCTTTTGTCTCCAGGACTGAGGTTCGCGAAAATGCAAGTGATCGCGGGTCTCGTCACCGTCCTGAAGAAATACAGGATGGAGCTATCAGACACCATGCCCAGAAACTTGATCTTCGATGCCAGGACCTTACTCACGCAGCCCAAAGACCAGGGTATTGATCTTAGGTTCATTGAAAGAGAAGGATGGGAAAGTAGAAAATATGTACGAGCGTGAACTAAGAAGACAGCCGATGAATAGCTAAATTATTTTGTTAAAAGACTCGAGTGTGATTTACGGTGGTTTCTATAATTTATCCATCCCTTAATTTGCGATTAGAGATTGAATTTTAACGTAAGCTCCACATGGCTCCATCATATAAATTATGTCTATCTCTCGCAAAACAACGGATCGATACATTATAGAAATCTGTTGCTTTTAAGGGACTTAGCACGAACCTTTTGATGTAAACAGCTTTCTGTGAGTTACCGATTTTATAATGGCTCATTTCTTCCTGCCAAGATTACACATTCTATATTGCAAGGTTAGTGCTAAGTTCATGAATTGACGGTTATCGACAAGCCCAATGAAAATTGTCTGATTCCTTACTTAATTTTTAATAAATGATTGATTTACTAGCAAATATTTTATTTTGAGATTTAGCTATTCTTTGCGTCTACAGGTCCCCCTCCAGTAACCCTGATATATTCTTAAGCAGTCTAAATAACACTTTGCTCTCCCTGTCTTCTTATAAAACAGTTATCATCACAGGTGATATTAATATTAACATAGAAAACGAAAACTCTTTCCTTGATCCTCGTTCCCAAGAATATCTTAATGTTCTTGCATTCCACGGTTACCTTCCCGCTCACACCAGTCCAACAAGAGGTAACAATTGTTTAGATCATCTTATATTAAAAACTAAACTTACTTCCCTCTCCTTTATTTTTGATACGACTATTACGGATCATTCGGCGATCCTCCTATGCCTAACTTTAAAGCCTCCCCAAGTCAAGCATGTCGTAACTACAATAACCAAAACGGACTTTGATTCCTTAGACCAGCACATGCGAGACATCGACTTATCACCAATTTTTACATTCACTGACCCCAATATCGCTACTGATTACCTTGTAAATTCACTATCTCATGCAATTAAAAATAACACTGTGGTTAAAAAAATTCCTAAACGGAAAAGCATTTTGAAGCCCTGGATTACTCCAGGACTACTTAAGTGTATGAGAAACAGAGACCGCATGCACAAAAAAATAAAACAGACCCCTGATAATTTAGTCTTACGAGTAACGTACTCAAGGTACAGAAATTTTTGCACTAAAATTCTCAAGAAAGTTAAGAGACAGTTTGATTCCGAAGAGTTAAGGAAAGCTGGCAGTAATTCTAAATTGATATGGAGTACAGTCAAAAGAGTAACTAATACATCCAAAACATTAAACTCTCCCTGTGGTTTAGTTTCTTCTAAAGTACCTTTGACCCAAACGGTGAATGAAGTAAATGACTTTTTTGTAAGTATTGGTAATACGCTGGCAGAAAGAAATATTGAAATACAAAATACACGTTTCCCTATTACCCAACATACACAAAATCACAATACATATTCAAAATCTTTCGTCCTTCTTGACACAGACACAGACGAAATTGCTTGTGCTATTCGCTCCCTCAAACCAAATGCTGCAGTAGGACACGATGGCATTTCTACCACATTTTTAAAAAGGTACTGTAACACTCTGACGCCCGCTTTATGCCACATTTTTAATCTTTGTTTCCGTACTGGCATTTTTCCAACTTCTTTTAAAAAGGCTATTATCCACCCCATTTTCAAGGGGGGTGATGCAACGTCTGTTAATAATTATCGTCCAATTGCTGTGCTTACATCTTTATCCAAAATCCTCGAACGATTGATTAATAAAAGACTAATTAACTACTTAGAAACCAACAATCTCTTATCTACCAATCAATTTGGCTTCAGAAAGAATAAATCTACCTCTCAAGCAACTTTAACTCTCGTCAATAAAATAGCTGAACATCTCAATAACCGCAAAAAAGTCCTTACAATCTTTTTAGATCTGGCTAAGGCATTCGATACCGTCCCTCCCCATCACCTGTCCTCAAAACTTGAATTACTGGGCGTTAGAGATACACAGCTGCAATTGTTTCGTTCTTACCTCACTGGCCGTTCCCAACAAGTAAAAATACTTAACGTGTTGAGTGATGAGCTCCCAATCTCATACGGTGTGCCTCAAGGCAGCGTGTTGGGGCCCACACTTTTTCTGGTGTTTATAAATGAGCTCTGTGATCTTGCTTTACCTAATGGTAACATTACCTCTTTTGCCGATGACACGGCAATCACTTTTACAGACACCAATCGGCTCAACCTTCAAACCACAGCTCAAGCTGGATTTAACCGGATTTACGATTGGCTCATTTGCAATGGACTCACTCTTAACACCTCCAAAACAAAATTTATGACCTTCTCGATGCGATCCCTATCCCATCAAAATGACCAGATTGAATTAAAAGCTCACACCTGTCCGAACAGTACTCAATATTGTCAATGTCCCCACATATCTTCTACTGACACCATTAAATACCTAGGCATTACTGTAGATAAGCATCTAACCTTCAATCCACACATCCAACATCTTACTGGAAGAATTCGCAAGCTTATTTATGTGTTCAAGACCTTAAGACACGTCGCTAATGCCACTATAATACGCACTGTATATTTTGCCTTGTGTCAGTCTATTATATCTTACTGCATCACCACCTGGGGTGGTGCTGCAAAAACTCACCTCAAACAATTAGAAATAGCCCAAAGAGCCGTTCTTAAGGTATCCACTTTTAAGCCAATACTTTTCCCCACATCAGAATTATATAAAGAGTGCAATGTGCTTACAGTGAGACAACTTTTCATTTTAAATATTATTCTCCACCAACATAAAATAACACCACCAATTCAACCCACACACAGAAGGCAGAATAAAATTTGTAACGGCCCCGCTCCTCATTTTACTTTCACTAAACGCTTCTTTTATTACCTAGGTCCTTTCTTATACAATAAAATTAATAAATTTCTTCCGATACATATGAATACTTATAATAAATGTAGAAAATTAATTCATGAATTTATTACTACCAAAAATTACGAAGAAACTGAAAATGTGGATGAGAGAGTTGTGGATGTTAAAAACTTTCGGGTGATCCGACAGGTGTTTAAGATGGTTGCTTTTTGGAGCATGTGGAGTGTGTAAGCAGGCATGTGGAGAGTGTTGAGGCTTTGTTGAAGGGATTTTGGAATGATACCAGTTGTTGAAAGAACAATAGGGACAATGTGGACAGTTTGCGCTTTCCATTGTGTTTTAATTTCTATTGCAAGGTCTCTATATTTGCTAAGCTTTTCAGATATTGTTGTTTGTATGTTGTGTGAGTTAGGTATGGCTATATCTATTAAATAAACCGTATTATTAGTTTTGTCGTGTAGTGTTATGTCGGGTAGTAGTTTCTTTTGTACTATCGCTCTACGTTGGTCTCCTATCCTTTGCCTGCTTACTTGCATGTCGGGGTATTTATCTAAGAATTTTGTATGGAGAGTGGGAAGGTATGCTTTAGTGTCTGTTTCTAGGTTAGTGAGTTGGAGATAATTACGCAGGATGAATTCGTTCATTTCAGCGCTCCATTTCCTGCGAATTACGGCAGTGCTAGTGTTGGGTACAGGGTCTCTGACAGAATTTGTCTCCTGTACAACATCCACCGACTGTATGCTAGCTGATGATAAAGATGGTGATGGTGAGATGCAGAAAGATTGTGATGATGACGCGATTGATGGAAAAAGTGATGAAGAACATGACGACTCATCGTCATGTGGTTCTGCAGCAGTCTGGGACTGAGCAGTTGGTTGCGGTACGGTGCCCCCCCCAGAATACGAAGGGCAGCCCAGGCTGGAAGCCATGGGGCGGGATTCTCCGTCGCGATTCGCTTCGGTACCCGCCTGGGGTAAAACTCTATTACGTAGTCGCATTTCATGTAATATGAAGAACCTAGGAAGGTTTCTAAAAGACGGAAGAAAACACCGAAGTGCAGGTGAAGGGTAAATCTAGGGTAAGGGAAAGGGGTAAAGAAGGAAGTAAGGAAATTTAGGAATTTAGGACCGTTAGTTGAGAAGGGTTATGTCAAGGTGTAAAGACAAATGAAATCATTTTTAGTATCTCCTGGTTACCCACGGGTACAGGGTCGTCGTGATCTTAGTGACTATCTTATTGTGTTCATGCCTTCCCGCATGCCCCCCCCCCCCACCACGTCAAGGTGGCCCCTTAGGGGGGTTATTATTATTATTATTAATATTTCTTTTTTTTTTCTGTCAGATGGCCAAGTTTAAGCAAACGGTCAGCCGTTCGCGCGTGTCAAAGAAACAAACAAAATTGCACACATACACACACAACTTCAACACACAAAATTAGTTCAGAACAGCCACCGCCTTACAACTTCACTCACTCATTTAAAGAGGGTTATCTTTATAATATTGTTACGGTAAAGTTACAAGAAAAATAATAGGCATGATGACAGTAATCAAAAATCATTAAAATAATATATTTATTAAATTAAACTTGAAGCTTGGAATATAAAACGCGCATTGTTTTCTTTATCAATAATGTGATTAATATGTATTTTTATAAAATAAAATTACGAAATAAGGCAATCCGCTATGATATCTTGAACACCAATCAGAGCTCGTGACGTCATCTCTCAAAACAACTCGCGCGAAAGCGCGCGAACGTCACATTTCGTTATTGTGAACTTCCACTGCGATCTTTGTTTTTAATCAATTAATTGTTTATAACACGAGTTATGGAGCCCGGATTTATCAAGGCAAACAGCGCTAATTTGCCTAGAATTGATATCATAATGCTGGGAAAGTTTTTGGCATCAAATAAAGATTTTTGTTCAGCTGAATTTAGAAATGTTAAAACTTCCATGTAAGTATACTAGTTTAATTAAAAAACAATGAGAGATGAAACCTAACCTCGAAATAGTTATTTACATTATTAACTATGCTAGAATCAAGAGAACTATGTAATAACTTACATCAAAGTGATCTTCACAAAAATAAAGTTATACCCTGGGCAATATTGCTTTTGAATCTCGCCTTGCAAGTTTAAGCCACTTGTTTCGTATTTTTTTATTGTGAGGAACGTACACAAATAACTTATCAGGAGTTGTTTTGGATGTGTTCATACACTGGGGGCCCCACAACACCTATGCCCTTTCGAATTCATATTTAATAACACAAAAAACTTAATTATTGCACGAGCGTTGTTTACTTGCGTCTTGTAATTTCAGTCGTGACAACAAGTGACGACATGACACTGACAAGCGTTTTCGCGCCGGATTCAAAGTGGACAGAGAAAAATGCAATTATTTGATAAAAAAAACTTCGCATTTTCTTAAAATTAATAATTTTTCATATAAAATAGACGTATACCTACATCATACAAAGGAATTTAAAAATTTGTCATCATACCTATTGGCAGGACACAAAAATATTCTCACAATATTACATGTTAGTGGGAACACCAAACACCAGAACTTTCTGAAACCTGTCAGTTCGAAGTGTGAACCGATGACTCTTTAAAATGATCAAAAGATTCCCGAGAGGTTGTTAACAGGAGATCTGGAACTCTCAATACAGTCTACCTGGAGAGGTTTGTTTCATGAGATATTTTAACCAAAGAATTAGTTATGGAAGGCTTATTAGTGTAGATAATATACTAATTTAAAATAACCTGTTAAATAGGGTTCGTATTTGTCTATTTAAAGATTCTCGAGAACTGTTGGTCTGATTTGAAAAGTTATTTTATTGTCATGAAGCCCATTCATTGAGGGACAGCTACTTAGTATCATATAGTTCCGACGGTACAAGAGCTAAAATATAAATAACTATCCGTTTTCTGGCGGTGTCACTCGCGTCCCATGGAATCTACTGCCCGAACTGGGATAAAATATAGCCTACGGGGCACTCGATGCCAGCCGGCGAGCGGGAAACCTCCTCCGCCCTTGCTTTAGTAATGTCTTTCCACGAGTCCGGGTGATACAGGCACTAACGGTCAGCACTTCTAGCAAGGGGTTTTCATTAGTTTTTTGATCGGTTTTGATCACGCGACGAACCGCGGGCGATACCAATATTTTGACAGACCGAAGTGGAAAAAAAACAAAAGCGAAGCCCGTCATGGCAGGAAAAATAAAAAAGATAGAAATGAGGAGATGACCAAGAAGTCTGAACACTACCTATCAGTGAAAGAATTTTGGAAATGCGAAGATTGCCCCCTATATACTTATACATATATACTTACTATATACTTATAGGGGGCAATTTTCGCATTTCCAAAATTCTTTCACTGATAGGTAGTGTTCAGACTTCTTACAAATTACAAATGACAACTTACAAATTTTACCACTTTTATACTATGTAGTGATTTGCATTCCATAATGTTACAATCAGCGATATACCTCTATTCGGTTACAATAGATGTTGAAGAGGTAGGTAACTAGGTACAATTATTGACCCCGTTAAGACACAACAAAACACGGCATTACAAAATTTGAATAATAAAAAAAAATTGCATGAAATGGAATTGATTATCACATACCTAGATTTTTTATCTAAGTTTAGGAACTATTTTATTATATTTTATATATTATTTATTTGTTTTAATTAGGTTTTTGTGATTTTATTAGGTCTATTTATAACAAGAATTTCAATTATCCTACTTATATTATAAACTAGCTTCTGCCCGCGACTTCGTACGCGGATCCTGTCCCTTATGCCAGCGACTACGGGGTCAGCAAAATCAAAGATCTGAATAGTCGCAATAGACGTGACCATAGGGATAAAAGTAGTGATTCTAATTAGTCCGCATTTAAGTTGTGTGTGGCAAAAATATTACGTAAAAAAACATTAAATTGATGACAAAGTCGTGGTGACTTAGTGGAATTCGTGGTGGTTTAGTGGGTAGAGAACCAATCTCTCAAGTATGAGTGTGCGTCTTTGATTCCAGGTCTGGCAAGTGCCTGCCAATGCAAGTTTTCTAAGTTCGTATGTACTTTCTACGTATATTTTGGATACCAATGACCGTTATTTGGAGGGGAAGTTAAACTGTAGGTTCCGACTGTCATTGAACATTCCATTCTTGGCAGTCGTTATGGGTAGTCAGAAGCCAGTAAGTCTTACCAAGGGGTGTTGGGTTGAGCGGGTAACCGGGTTGTGGAGGTCAGATAGGCAGTCGCTCCTTGTAAAACTCTGGTACTCAGTTGCATCGTGACTGGAAGTCGACCCTAACATAATTGGGACAAAGGCTCTTGAGATAATAACGACAATAATAATGAGATATAGGTACCGCAGGACATCTGAGGCTGATGACGGGGACCCCGCGGGGCTATATATACTGAGTTCTCCAGGGAGTGTATACTGTCCCCAATCTCCGGCCGGTCGGAGTGAACCATGACGGGGATAGGTCTCACGCCTCTGGCTTGGCTTGGCCGTCCAGAGTTGAGTCGCTAGAGCAGGATTAGTAGCCCTGCTCGGAGGGTAGGTGCCTCATGGTAAGCACAGGGAGCGCGTAATCTGCGTTTAAACACCGCCGAGGTATCCTCACCCTTCAGCCGCTCATGTCCCTGTTACCCTCTTGTTGCTATTCAGTGACTGGTTCCCGGGGGCCCAGTAAGTGAGGTGGCGAGTCTCCACCTGCCGTTTTTACATGTACCTAATACATTGTCATCCACTAACATCCCATCACAATAGCCCAAGTAGTTTTCCTCCATAGTGAGCAATAGTTCAGCACAGAACCGGGGATTGTCTTTTTTTTAACGACGTCCACCGGGGATTGTCCTTGGATTCATTTCTATAGTGTATAAAGGGATAATCGTCGGTTTTGTGTCACCATTTCATTAAAGTTGTCTCAAAAGGACTTCAGCGTGTTGGCTTCGGCCCCACGTTTGCCTCCCAAAAATTCGGAACTCTGTAGTCCCGCCGAGGTATCCTCACCCTTCAGCCGCTCATGTCCCTGTTACCCTCTTGTTGCTATTCAGTGACTGGTTCCCGGGGGCCCAGTAAGTGAGGTGGCGAGTCTCCACCTGCCGTTTTTACATGTACCTAATACATTGTCATCCACTAACATCCCATCACAATAGCCCAAGTAGTTTTCCTCCATAGTGAGCAATAGTTCAGCACAGAACCGGGGATTGTCTTTTTTTTAACGACGTCCACCGGGGATTGTCCTTGGATTCATTTCTATAGTGTATAAAGGGATAATCGTCGGTTTTGTGTCACCATTTCATTAAAGTTGTCTCAAAAGGACTTCAGCGTGTTGGCTTCGGCCCCACGTTTGCCTCCCAAAAATTCGGAACTCCGTAGTCCCGAGGTCTGGAAGAGACATACAAAATAATAATGAGATATAACGCAACAAAGTTAGAGAGTGGGGGCTCGTGACGCCACGTCTAGGTATGTAAAATTTGTACTAAGCAGTGACTTAACACGAAATTAAAGCGTTATTGTATCTTCGTTATTATTTGTTTGTGTGAGAGAGAATAGAAAAATACGTCAATAGAGAGTGCTTATCAAATTGAACCACTTTTGCTAAAACGTCATATCTTCATATGCTTCATATAGTCTAGCAGGGCTCCTGGAGTTCCACATCAGGTGTTTTACATCTTCAATTTTTATAAGTCAACAGAGAGTGCTTATCAGATTGAACAACTTTTGCTAAAACGTCATACCTCTATATGCTATAATCTAGCTGGGCCCCTGGAGTTCCACATCAGATGTTTTAGATCTTCAATTTGTATAAGTCAATAGAAAGTGCTTATCAAATTGAACAACTTTTGCTAAAACGTCATACCTGTATATGGTACAGAGAAGCTGGGCTCTTGGGGTTCCACATCAGGTGTTCCAGATCTTAAAATTTATTATCTCAGCTGAAAATGCTCATCAAATGAAGCAATTTTTGCCACGGCACCATATTTGTATCTCTTATAGTTTTATTGGTCTGTTGGAGTTCTGCATCAGGTCTTCAAGTTTCGAAGATAAATTATAGCCTATATGTTGACCAGGCTTAATACTGATACAACAAAGAAAAAATCATTGAAATCCGTTCAGTAGTTCGGAAGATTAGCGTGTACAAACAAACAGACATACAGACATACAGACATACAGACATACAGACATACAGACAGAATTTTTTTTTTGGATTTGTGCTCCATTACTGTTTCTAAACCCCACCCAATTATTATTTTTTTAATATATTCAATGTACAGACACAGTTTTTTTACAGATTTATTATATGTATATATAGATGTGAAAGTTTGTGAGAATGTATGGATGTATGTTTATTATTCAATCACGCAAAAACGGCTGGACCGATTTGATTGAAATTTGGTACGTAGATAGGTGATACCCTGGATTAACACATAGGCTACTTTTTATCAACACACCACGCGGGCGAAGCCGCTGGCGGAAGCTAGTTTTCTATAATTTTCAATTCTTTTCTTCAGTAGATACAGACTAAGATAACAAAGCGGAAACATAAAACAGTCAAAGGAGATGGCCAAAAAAAAACCCAGAGTCGACAGAAACTTCGTATGTATGGTTGGATTCAGTATAATGTGTAGATTACAAAAAGTATTCCATATCTTCTAAAAACCATGGGGTTCTCTTTTTACAAGGTTTTTTCGATGAAGATTTTAGTACATAAAAAAGCTTAACTTTCCTGTTTGCTGTTCATTAGAAGTTTTTCATAGGGTAAAAACTTTACACTCAGGTATATGTCTGTTAGCACTGTACACGAGTGAAGGTTTAGAGCTGATCTGGTGATGGAGAAGAGAGAAGTTCAAAGGAACTCAGCAATGGTACATATTAACTACCTCGGGCTTATATTATTCGCATTGACGAGAACTTTTCACTAATGCGCATAGTGACTAAAAAGCTAAAAAAAAAGTTAAAGTTTTTTTTTTTTAACTTAAGGTTTTTTTTTTTTAATTAACCTTTGTTCAAGTTCGCAACAGGGAAACCTCTTCAAGTAGGTAAGGTCGGTACTTAATCGTATCTGGAGTGGTTCATGTCAATAGTGCAATGGGTGGTCAAACTCAATAATAATAATAATAAGCCCCGCAGGGCATCTGAGGCGGATGACGGGGAGTAGCGACCCCGCGGGGCTATATATCCGAGTGCTCCAGGGAGAGTATACTGTCCCCCACCTCCGGCTTGCCGGAGTGAAGCATGACGGGGGATAGGTCTCCCGCCTCTTGGCTTGCCTTCATCGGCCGGTCAGAGTGGAGTCGCTAGAGCAAGGTTAGTCCTGCTCGGAGGGTAGGTGCCTCGTGGTAAGTGGCGAGTGGGCCGGTGATGCTGGACCCACAGGGAGCGCGTGATCTGCGTTTAAAGTCCGCCGAGGTATCCTCACCCTTCTCAGCCGCTCATGTCCCTGTTGCCCTCTTGTTGCTTTTCAGTGACTGATTCCCGGGGGCCCAGTAAGTGAGTTGGCGAGTCTCCACCTGCCATTTTAACATGTATTTAATACATTGTCATCGGCAGGTGCCATAGTTCCCGTAGTTTCCCCATTCCTAGTCCATTAGCATCCCATCACAATAGCCCAAGTAGTTTTCATCCATAGTTAGCAATAGTTTAGCACAGAACCGGGGATTGTCCTTGGGTACATTTCTATAGTGTATACGGGGATAATCGTCGGTTTTGTGTCGCCATTTCATTAAAGTTGTCTCAAAAGGGCTTCAGCGTGTTGGCTTCGGCCCCACGTTCGCCTTCCAAAAATCCGGGACTCTGTAGTCCCGTGGTCGGTCAGAGACATACATAATAATAATAATAATAGCCCCGCAGGGCATCTGAGGCGGATGACGGGGAGTAGCGACCCCGCGGGGCTATATATCCGAGTGCTCCAGGGAGAGTATACTGTCCCCCATCTCCGGCTTGCCGGAGTGAAGCATGACGGGGGATAGGTCTCCCGCCTCTTGGCTTGCCTTCATCGGCCGGTCAGAGTGGAGTCGCTAGAGCAGGGTTAGCAGCCCACTCGGAGGGTAGGTGCCTCGTGGTAAGTGGCGAGTGGGCCGGTGATGCTGGACCCACAGGGAGCGCGTGATCTGCATTTAAAGTCCGCCGAGGTATCCTCACCCTTCAGCCCCTCATGTACCTGTTGCCCCCTTGTTGCGATTTAGCGACTGATTCCCGGGGGCCCAGTAAGTGAGGTGACGAGTCTCCACCTGCCATTTTTACGTGTATTTATTACATTGTTATCGGCAGGTGCCATAGTTCCCGTAGTTTCCCCATTCCTAGTCCACTAACATCCCACCACAATAGCCCAAGTAGTTTTCTTCCATAGTTAGCAATAGTTTAGCACAGAACCGGGGATTGTCCTTGGGTACATTTCTATAGTGTATACAGGGATATTCGTCGGTTTTGTGTCACCATTTCATTAAAGTTGTCTCAAAAGGGCTTCAGCGTGTTGGCTTCGGCCCCACGTTCGCCTTCCAAAAATCCGGGACTCTGTAGTCCCGTGGTCGGTTAGAGACATACAAATATAATAATAATAATGTCGGGACACCTTTTCACACACGGTCGGTTAGCCCCATGGTTAGTTATTAATTAACTTGTGTTATGGGTCCTAACACAACTGATAAACTACATATAGCTACATATATACATATTTATGAATACATCTTGTAACACCCAGACCACGGCTAACAAGCATGCTCATCACACAAATGTCGACCGAGCCGGGAATCGAACCCAGGACCTCAGCTTCGGCAGTCCGGCATGGTGACCATTGCGCCATCGAGGTCGTCAACTCAAGACCTTTTAATTACCAGGCAAACTCTGTAACTATGGTTATATTACTATTCGCATGTTATAATGTTAGTATACCTTGTAATCATCTTAAAAGTCAACATAAATTCAACATAACCTATTTTTGTGAAAATATGCTATAGCTCCTATACCCCATGGATTTCAGACTGGATTTTTTAGCACCATCAAAGGTCTATCATAATGAACCCATTGGTACCCATTTCGTTGCTGTCGATTCTGGGTTTTTTTACTATGAAAATTTGGCCATCTCCTTTTGAGGCGGAAGTTAACAAGAATAAATGTACATAATATGTACTTAATAAATAAAAAATGTACCAGAAAGATTCGCGAGATAATTAACAAAATTGGTGGCGCGGCAAGAAGCATGCTTCCTTGTACATACTTTGTAACTACCTCTAGAATAGTTACTCACGGCCAGTTTCTTCATCAAAAGTTAAAGTTAAAGTAATGTCTAAAGTAAAAGTAACGGTCAAATTCGTTTTTTCAAGACTAAAGTGACAGCAAAACTAATAGAAAAATTGAATTTAACCGTTACTTTTACTTTAGACATTACTTTAGCCATAACTTTAACTTTAACTTTTGATGAAGAAACTGGCCGTTAGTTGCAAACTCAATGGCAATTTATTTACGATTATTGTACATTTAATTCATTATTAGAAATAGTCATTACCTACCTGATAATTTTAATTATATCGAAACTAAAATACTTACCCAATACTTCGACGATGGCAGAAGCTGTGCCTATGCATCATCATCATCCTCCGAGCCTTTTTCTCAACTATGTGGGGGTCAGCTTCCAGTCTAATAGCTGCATATCACGTCTCCGGTGAAAACGCAGCCTCAGTGCCACGCCGCAGGCCGCGGGTTCGATTCCCACTAACATTTGTTTATTTGATTTAGTCATTTTGGTTGACTGTATCACGGAATCTCGAAGTTCAAAATGCCCATGTACTGTAGCCATAAAGTACACAAGATCGATGTACGTGACTTATAATGTACGCTATATCGGGTGTTTTGAACTTCGAGATTCCGTGATACAGTCATTTTGATCATCATGGTCGTTTGCAGCAAAAACTTTTCTTTACCCATAGTAGATCTGCTTATTTGGGACAAGGCGCGGAGTTTCCTCAGTATACGGAAAAAACTGCTCGAAATAGCCAAAAAAATCACTTGACGGATGTATAATTTATCAAACTGATCAATCATCATTATTTAACATTATACAAAATGCGTCAAATCGACACGTCAAGTTCTTATCAATCTTTATCGATATTAGTGATTTTCAATGGTCATTTCTTTACTTTATCTTGGGTTTTTTTCGTTTATTTCCGTATTATCTTTACCTACCGTACATAACCTACACTAATCCTGGGTACCTTTGAATAGTTTGTTAGTTCGTATGTCATGAAAAACTCAGAAAGGATTGGGTCGCTCATAACTTACTTTTCAAGGTCATGCATGCGGAAGTACCACGGACAGATGGCGCTGCTGCCATAGTCAACATCAGCTCCGTATAAAAATAAATCTAAAAAATAGTTATTTGAGTGCTAAGTAGTGAAAATTCCGATTAACATCTTTATAAACGGACAATAGTGACCATATAACGTTAGCAAGTGTTTGTGTAAAGAAGTGTACATTTTATCAACCAAAAACTTTTTTTGTAAACAAGTTCCTTGTGCAACGAGAATAAGGAAAAATAGTGTGTGTATGAGGAGTAAATACATAAACACTGGTTTTAAAATTGATACATTCAGTGCAGTGAACTAACTTTTGTTAATGAATATGAAAAAACAGTGAAATAATACTTATCTTCTACGAACTAATAGTGTTAAAAATCCGTTTTTTATTCAAATAATAATCTTGACAAAAAACTACTATAAAGCACCATCTAGTAAAAATGTCATAAACTAACTGTTAAGTGAAGTTGCCACACCATAAACAGGGTTGACATATGAATAAATAACTTATCTACAATAATAACTTAAAAACAGCGACATCTATTAATACACCAAACAATTAGATCATTAAAACCCAATAGACCACACAATTCAACTCTTCACTACAGTGTGCAAATAGCCTAGCGGTCTATAGGCCGCCATCGTACACAAACGTATCCAGTGGTCGCGCGTTCAAACCCGAGAAACAGCGAAACTTTTTGTGGCAATTTAAATACCTGGAGGCATTATGAACTTCCTAGAGAACATAACGTTCCGACGCGCTAGAACAATCTCAGAACCAAACGACAGCAGTGAATTTATTTCACAGACGCTAGACTGTACCACCAACAGCTTACCAGAAATGTCAGAAGACGAAGATGAAAAGGAAATAAATATTCTTAAGAATGAGGTCAAGAATCTTAAATCACAATTAGAAAGTGCACACAAGGAAATAGACCTATTATCCTCTGAAATTATAACATTACAACAAACTAACACAGAGTTACTCAAGAAAAATGAAGCGCTCAAAAAAGTCACAATCAGTCCTCTTAAGAAGAAGATTCAAACTCCAAAGCGGAACAAAATCCCCAGCACGAACAAGCTGTCCAACGAAACTCAGCCTACTGAAATATTAAATTCCTGCACACCCATTACAGAAAGTCAGACTGAAAATTCTCGAAACATAACATTACCAAATAATAGTAATACTCAAACTTCTCCACCACCGCCTATTTTAAAACAGAATATATGCCTAATTAGTAGCGAAACTTCTAATAGACTGTACACCATAAGTCAACGAACTGATTTATGTAATTTTAATATGTGTCATTATCGTATGCCGAAGTGTGGATTAAGGCAACTTTTAGAAAACATTGACAAAAAAGTACAAAACTTCACCCTCTCCGATTATTGTGTTATTTATATTGGAGAAGAGGACTTCAGAAGAACGCATAATTATATAGAATTAGTTACTTTCATCCGTGAAAAACTACGTACATTAACACACACGAACTTCATAATATGTTTGCCAACTTTTAAATATATGGAAAACAAAAACATTATGTTCAATAGCAGAATAGATACTTTTAATAATTTAATTTACATGGACGTAGAAACACATGAATATGCGTTTATTCTGGATTCCAATTTAAACCTTCCATACACGTATGAAACTTATAATCAGCGGTATGGGAGATTGAATAATAAAGGGTTGAATATTATTTTTAGAGATTTGCAGGATTTTGTCTTAAGTTTAAATTCAATAAATATATCGTCAAACGCCGACTGTTCCCAGAAAAGTAATGCATTAACTCATGATCAATTTCAGCAAAAATCTCAGTTTTTTCTGTAGTCACTACATATATATTCTTCACCAAAATATAGCGGGACTTATGAATAAATCAGATTTATTGACAGTTAAACTGGAAGAGCTCTTTAATAATGGAATTAATATAGATGTTATCTGCATAACTGAACATTTTGTCGCGACGGGTTATGAAAATTTATTGTATATCCCTAATTACTCACTCGCTGCATTCTTCTCAAGAGAAGCTAAACGAGGAGGAGTCTGTATCCTTGTTCGTGCTGGATTAAATTATAGAGAAATGACAGATATAGCGAAACAGTCCGTATCAGGTGTTATCGAATGTTGTGGCATAGAACTAGTATCTCATAATATTATACTTATATGTGTGTATAGAATACCTAAATATAACTACGATATATTCTATGAAAGACTAGATAAAATATTACGCAAAGTCTGTTCTTCTACAAACAAAAATATCATTTTGACCGGAGATTTCAACATCGATATACTCAAAAAAAATAATACTACGTTAGAGTTTGAATATTTTCTCGGACAATACAATCTCAAACTTTCACTCAGAAAACCAACTAGATTAAGTAGTCACTCTTGTATAGATAATTTTGCACATTCATACAGACATGGATGGAAAGCAGATGTAACGGATTTAGTCCTATCAGATCATACAGCGCAACTATTAAAAATACCTGTCAATAAAATATGTACTTTAAAATTTTGGAAAACCAGGAAACAAGACTTATCACCTAATAACTTGTCTAAGTTCAAAAATTACTTGAAATGTCTATCTTTTTCGCAAGTTTATGAAGCAAAAAACGCGAATGAATCGTATGAATGTTTTAAAGATGATTTTTTACTTCTATACAACTTATGCTTTCCAGTAAAAACTGTCACAATACATACTAATAAGAAAACTAAATGGTTGTCTCGTGGAATAAAACTATGTAGTAAAAAACAGAGACAACTACTTTGGGCATATAGGCTTAACCCCGATATGAAAAATAAAGTAATTTTTAAAAAATATTCCCAACTTTACAGGCGTATCATAAAACTTACTCAAAAAGCCCAAAATAATCACCACATAAGTACTTCACAAAATAAATCTAAAGCAGCCTGGCAAGTGATCAATAAATCAAAACACAGTTTACCACAAGAACCAATTCTAAGTATTAAAAATAATAATAGGACTTTCTCAGACCCCCTCGACATTGCTAATGAATTTAACCAATACTATATTGAAGTAATCGAAAACAATATTAAAACAAAAAATAATAAACCAAATAATACATTTCATCTTAAAGATAATCCTTCATCACAATCCTTATTTATGTTACCAGTCACATGTGATGATATAATCAAAATCATTAGCAGTCTTAAAAATACAAGTACCGTTGGTTATGATAATATATCAACCAAGGTAATTAAAGAGGTTAAATATATAATAGCGCCACTACTTACACATATAATAAATCTGTGTATCTCTGAAGGCATATTTCCAACTAGTCTAAAAAAAGTAATAATTAAGCCTCTTTACAAAAAAGATGACAGGTCCGATTTAAAAAATTATAGGCCAATTGCAAAAATTCCCATTTTTTCAAAAATAATTGAGAAAGTAATATATAACTGCATATATGCCTATTTTGAAAAATTCAAACTATTTTGCAATGAGCAAAAAGGATTTAGAAAGAATATCAATACCAATATGGCGCTATTCGATCTACTATCAAGTGTCCTATCATCTGTTGATAAAAGAAATCGAGTATGTGCTATATATACTGATATGACGAAAGCGTTTGATTTTGTAGATCATAAAATTTTACTAGAAAAGTTATACTGTTATGGCATCAGAGGAAATATACTTAAACTTATAGAATCTTACCTAAGTAACAGATTGCAATGCACAGAAATTTCTAGAATTTGCCCTGTTACCAAATTAGAAACAATATATACCTCTATAGCAAGACAAATAAAATATGGCGTACCTCAGGGTAGCATCTTGGGACCCCTGCTATTCTTAATATACATAAACGACCTACCTAAAATGATAAGTCAAGAAATGGTGCTTTTTGCTGATGACAGCACGGCTATTATAAAATGCGACAATCCAAATAATTACCAAATTGACATAAATAATACTCTTTCTAAAATAATTAAATGGCTTATTGACAATAATCTAGTAATTAATCTAAATAAAACCAAAATTATGCACTTCCACCAACGGCTAGTTAACACTCCAGTTGATGTCACCTATAATAATATTAAAATAGAAGAAGTCAGCAATACAAAATTTTTGGGTGTTACTATTGATGATAAGTTAACTTGGAAACCGCATCTGGAAGAAATTTGCAAGCGATTGAGTAAATCAGCGTACCTTTTATTTCAACTGTCAAAAAAAGTGAACACTGAAACACTACTAATGGCGTATCATGGATTGGTATCCTCGGTTTTGCGATATGGTGTAATTTTCTGGGGACAGTCAACAAACCGGGAAGTCGTGTTTAGGATACAAAAGAGGTGTGTAAGGTCAATGTTTGGCCTAAAAAAGACAGACAGTTGCATTCCATATTTTAAAAAATATAATATTTTACCCTTCCCAGCTTTATACATATTCGAAACAGCATTATTTGTAAAAAAAAACCCACATTTATTTCAAAAACTGGCTACAGTAAAGAAAATGCCGCTACGTGCTCAATACCTCAACACATTATGCCATGTCAAATGTAAAACAGCACTAATGAAGAAAAGTTTTTTTGGCATTGCTCCCGAAGTCTATAATAAAATACCTGACGCGATTAAGCGTATGCCAGTATTAAAGTTTAAATGTACCCTACACCAGCTACTGCTTAAAAAATGTTATTATAGGCTAGATGAGTTTTTAAATGATAATTTTATCTAACATTAAGTATTGTATTTTTTGTAATGCTAAATTCATGTTTTCTTTTTTTACATGTATTATAATTGTATATTAATTTGTATGTCATTGTTGACAAAACATAGCGCACTTTATTATTTGTAAGACCTATATAATGTTACACCTATGTTTGACAAATAAAACATTTCTGATTTCTGATTTCTGAAGTGTTAAAGTTTGCCGATCAGTTTAGTAATAAAACCATTAAATCTTTATTTGTTTTGTTTATAGTTCTCGGCACGGATAATGAGCTCTCGGCGGAAGAGTGGGGATCGCTTTGCGCACTGTACACTTAGGGCACAACTTAAGGGAATAAACCAATAAATCACTTCTGCACAGGTGAAGGTCAAGGCTCAATATCCTAGCCGATGATTGTACCCATTCTATGGTCTTTTGATGAGGAAATTATCAAAATGAATATTCTACACTGACTTTGAAGTCGTAACCACATTTTACAAAAAAAAAAATCTCGTCTGCCCTCAATAGAGCATAGGATTTAAGCCTAAATTAATTAAAGGCTCTATTTTACCCCCATCTTTTTAAAAGTAAATAAAAAATATACCTAGCAAAGCCGGGACCCATCGCTAGTAAATCCAGTAGATAATAAAAGGAAGGGATCCGTACCATTATTTATAAAACGGACAAAAATCACGTTTGTTGTATGGGAGCCCCCCAAAATAAGTATTTAATTCTAGTTTTCAGTAGTTGTATTTGTTGTTATATAGGCAACAGAAATACATCATCTGTTAAAATTTCAGTTCTCTAACTATCACGGTTCATGAGATACAGCCTGGTGACAGACGGACAGAGGAGCGAAAACATTTGGGTCTCGTTTTACCCTTTGTGTACGGAACCCTAAAAAATACTGTACTTGCTGTCCATCACATGACTTGATAGATTCAAAATTACAATACCATAATAAATAACTTGTTATCGTCCAAACTAGATAATAGACAGGTCGAAACATGAATCTACAGGATCCCACATAATGGTCAACTTAATTTGGCAGATACTACATAACCATTATCGTACTTCTAGTGACAAAATATTGGTAGTGGCAGAAAGTTCATTTAAGTTATAATAAAGAGTAAATATATTTTTGTTGGTTTATTGTACCCTAAAGGCTCTGAAACCGATTTGGAAAATTCTTTAACTGTTGGAAAGCTAAACTATCCTTGAGAAACATATGTTTTATTTAATCCGGGTACAGGGTATCGGGTTTTTGAACTAAGATACAGGAAGAACTAACAGCGGAAAATCCAAAAATCAAAAGTTCTTCAGACAATTTCAACAATTATTTTGAAAACATGCTCTTCAAGCTTCTTAAATGTAAAAAATTAAAAGGCCAAAGCACTTTTGCAAACTATGTGTATCATAAATCATACAATATAGATAGGTTTTATTACGGTTCCGTACCCAAAGGGTAAAACGCGACCCTATTGTTTTCGCTCCTATCCGTCCGTCCGTCTGTTGTATCTCTTGAACCGTAATAGTTAGAGAGTTGAAACTTTCACAGATGATGTATTTCTGTTGCCGCTATAACAACAAATACTGAAAACTGGAATAAAATAAATATTTTGGGGGGATCCCATACAACAAACGTGATTATTTTGCTCATTTTTGCTCTGGTACGGAACCCTTCGTGCGCGAGTCCGACTCGCACTTGGCCGGTTTTGTATGTAAGTATTCAAAATTATAAATAAGGACCATTGTAGGTAAGTAACCTCCGATGTTTTATAATCCAAAAAATAATTAGGATGAGGTCAGTCTATAAAAAAATAATTGTTTTAAACTCTTTGTAATAAGGTTTTTACGCTTACGTGCCTAGTTTTTCTTTGGGATAGTTTGGCAGTTCTATTACATAAGACTTAATAAAAAATTGAGGTAAATCGTAATTTTTTCCAACCGTACTTTTAACGTTTACGTTTTGATTCACAACTTCAGGGGTGAGAACTAAAAAAAAATGTTTGAACCGGAGTTAAAAGCCAGCACGATTGATTGATAACATAATTTGTTTAGCTATTAACATAACTTAACAGTCAAGTGTTAATAGCGAACGAAATATTTGATGTCAAAGGACTATGACAACTAAGCCTATCTACGGGATAGTTCGAAAGAGTTACCGCAGCCCTGGTACATAAAAGGCCTACGACGGAACACGACGGTTTCTAGTCAGTAAGAGTCTAACACTCCCTCACCGCTGCTAACCCACAGCGGGAGGGGGTCATTTGATGAATTTTGACGTCGTAAAAAAAATAGCTGAAATGTCACGCTCCACTACTATACCGCATTACTCGTATGTATTAAACATGTGAAGGACAAGGTGTGCGAGTTTGAGAGCCGGCGGAGAGAACAGCTCGACGCTAAGCGAGATGAGCTGAAGGCCCGACCACCCGCGGCCATCCAATACACCTATATCGGAGCAGTGCTGACTTGCAGTGAATGTGGACGAACATTCACTGCAAAAATTGGCTTTGTCAGTCACTGGAGAGCACACCAGCGAAGCTCTCAAAATTAAGCGCAGATCCAAGTCGCTGTGGCCGAAATCGGCCAGGATCAATATATGTATTAAACGTTATTTCAGCTTTAACTTTTACTTACCTAATGGATTCGATTTTAGTACACAAGGAGACAAACACCACTGAAGAGATGTGAAATTCGAAGGAAGATTGAAACCTGAATCATGTGGTTATTATCACAATTTTGGAAATGTGATATGGAAATTATCACATAAATAAGTTAGTACCTACCATACCTAAGTTCTTCTGCGGTCGCCCAAGTCCCGTGGGAACTACGTAACGCATCCGGATAAAAATAGCTTTTAAGAGGGATGAGGTTTTGGTCAAGCTAAGTTAGTTTAGCTTATACTTATGTACCTACAGACTGAACTCTATGCAAGCTTAGCACGAAGTACTAATTACAAGTACCTAATAAACTACGAACAACGCGTTTTAAATCGGACCAGCATTTTTTAAGACACTAACGTATTTGCCTTTTAATCTACACTTTTAACCCAGTTCTGCAGTTTCCATGGCAATACCTATTTCCCCTTATTTATGAAGAAAATAAGCTTTCACGCGCGGCCTGTGGTATCTTCACGAACTAGTACGATAGGTAATTTATTATATCTACCAATACCAACATATGATCTAAACAGCTCTCTCAGGACGCGAGGAAAACCGCGAACAACAACCTGTCTAGATACCAATATCATAGGGTCAGTGGGTCGTCTTAGGGGCGAAACTTTTTTTTCTTTGAATGTACCCTAAATATTCCGCAGCTATCTACTGAAAGCTAAACTATCTATCTATATTAAAACGAAAAGAAATTCCTCCGGAGCGCGGGTGAAACCACATGAAACAACTACTATCTTGTTTACACAAATGTAAACAATATTTTAGAACTGTTCTTGAAGTTTTGTTTGACGGTGTCGTGAAACGTAATGGAGTGGGTAGGTTGGAAATAATATATGCATAAAAGAATTAAAAGTTGTTAGTTTTCCTTTCTTCACTTCAGGATAAAAGTTCATTTTTCTACATTTGAAAATACTTAATCGCAATTAATTATCCAAAATGAACATAATATAATGACTTGTGTTTACAAAGTACGCTTCGAAACTCGACTCATTTCAGAAATACATAAGAATCATATTACCATCTATTAGTCGCGCAGATAAAGGGGGTAGACTTTCCGCACATCTAAACCAAAAGAACTATCTACTATTGATAATAACACCTTCTTAAGTGATCAGTATCTATGTGTGCGTGAGTGCTACAATGTTGCAGCTACGTGTGCGTAGTACCAATGATCTACAAAAGACACTGCTTCGTCCCACAAACGCCAGTTGTATCCAACGCGGTTACCAAAATGAACGCCCTACTCGTCGTCGCGGTCCTAGTGTCAACTATTATCTATTTATTGTACGTACTTACTACCCGAAAGTTCGATTATTGGAAAAAGAAAAATGTGCCTCACCACAAACCTTGGCCTCTTTTAGGCAACTACGCAAAATATATTCTGCAATTAGAATACCCGGGGCATACAATACAGAAACTTTGTCATAAATTCAAGGATGAGCCATATTTTGGTTCTTACTATGGAACAGAACCTACCCTCGTGGTCACAAGCCCTGAAATGCTCAAACATGTTCTGACGAAGGACTTTTACTACGTAAACGGCAGGGAGTCGTCGGACTACTCTGGGAGTGAGATTACGACTCAAAACGTGTTCTTCAATGCAGGAGACAGATGGAAGATTGTGCGACAGAACCTGACTCCACTCTTCACGTCTGCAAAGATGAGGAATATGTTCCACTTGATAGAAAAGTGCACTCACGTGTTCGAAGACATGATTGACTACGAAACTGGTATGTCCAAAACAATTGAAGCAAGGCGATTCAGTGCCAGATTTACCATGGACTGCATATGTTCTTGCGCCTTCGGAGTGGAAGCCAACACCATGGCACCGATCCAAGGGGACGATACCAACCCCTTCAGATTCATGGGCAATCAAATATTTGAGATTTCCTACGCAAGGGGATTCAAAATTGTCTTCAGAGCTATCTGGCCATCTATTTTCTATCGCCTGGGATACCAACTTTTCCCGCCAGCAGTAGACCAATTCTTTAACAAACTATTGAAAGGAGTGTTAGAAAGTCGCAACTACGAGCCATCGAGTAGGAACGATTTTATTGACTTAATTCTAGGTTTTAAGAAAGAGGAGATCATAACTGGTGATAGTATAAGCAACATGAAGACTGGTGAGAGCAAGAAAATAACTATGAAGGTTGACGAAGAATTGTTATTGGCTCAGTGCATTGTATTCTTTGCTGCTGGTTACGAGACATCTGCCGGTACAATGAGCTACACTTTATTTGAGCTGGCGAAAAACCCTGAAGCTCAGAAGCGAGCTGCTGATGAAGTTGACGCTTTCCTTCGTCGTCATAACAACAAAATCAACTATGATGTTGTGAACGAAATGCCTTTCCTTGAAGCTTGTGTTTACGAAGTTCTTCGCATGTACCCTGTCTTAGGCAATTTGACACGTGAGGTCATGGACCAGTATGTGTTACCTACAGGGTTACAGCTCGACAAAGGAGTCAGGATCCATGTACCAATCTACCACATCCATCACAATTCGGAATACTTCCCAGACCCATTCTCGTTCCAACCTGAGAGGTTTCTGCCAGAAAATAAGGATAAAATCAAGCCAAACACATTCTTCCCCTTTGGTGCGGGCCCCAGGTTATGTCTAGGTAAGTGTTCTTTTATTTAAACAATAAATAATTATTATTATATCTCCCCAGTTTGTGTCATTAGAATCGGTCTTAACTTTGACTTGCTAAATCATCATAAGCTGACCTTTGTTAAAACTACTATCGTTGGCATCGAATAAACCTAATTTCTAGCTTCAAATGTACAAAATATTTTGTACCAGTTTCTGCATAGTTTGTGAAAGAAATCACCCTAATCTTATATAACTTCAATAATGTAAACTTCACTAATGTTTTTTTTCGATATGATATTTGACTAGTTTCAATGCCAACAATTTTTTTTATAGTCTTATCGGAATATTAACCAATAGATCACGTTACGTTTGTATATACCTATGTGTAGGGCAAATGAACTCATGAGACGCAGAGGTCAACGGTAGTACAACATCTTATGTAAAAGTAACGACTTTTGATAAGAACATCTTACAATGTATTTAATTGCTACTTAAATTGTAAGATCTACTACCGAAAGCAAGACTAGCCGTTTCGCGCGGTTTCACCCGCGTCCCGTTGGAATAATTGCGCGAAGGTACACAGATAAAATATAGCCTTTATTATAACGATTAAAGAATTTTCAAATCTGAACAATTGTTTCGGAGCCTTCAAGGTACAAACAAACACCGTCTTACCACAAAAACTTTTAAACGTCAGTTTATGCCTTGTCTATAAAAATGTCAAATTATGACGTTGACATATGGTTCATTTTGCAACCAACATTTTATTAGACAAGTGTAAAACAGGGTTTAAAGTTTTTGTAGTAAGGCCCATAATGTTTCCTTTTTATGATATTTGTGTAGGTATGTTCGTGCACCTACTAGAATGTTTAGATAAAGTGTAATTATTTTCATTTACCACCAGATGTTCATACCAATTAATACTTACTTATCTTACTTCCTACTAATATTATAAGTGTGAAAGTTTGTGAGAATGTATGGATGTATGTTTGTTATTCTTTCACGATCTTTCATTTCAGTTGAAATTGGTATGCAGATAGGTGATACCCTGGATTAACACATAACTTTTTACCAACACACTACGCGCACAACTAATTAATATATGTTTTAATACCAAAAAATCCGTTGTCCCTAGGACTCCGATTCGCGAAGATGCAAGTACTGGCTGGCCTCGTCACCATATTAAAGAAATACAGAATGGAGCTATCAGACACCATGCCAAGAGACTTGGTCTTCGACGCTAGAACATTCCTCACGCAGCCCAAAGACCAGGGTATTGATCTAAGGTTTATTGAACGAGAAGGATGGGAAAGTAGAAAATATGTACGAGCGTAAACTTAAATATCTTGATTAATAGATAAATTGTTTTGTTGTAAAAGTCTTAGTTGTGATTTACGGCGGTTTTTATAAGCTATCCATCCTTTATTTGCGGTTAAAGATTGAATTTTGATGTAAGCTCAATGTAAATTATGTATTTCAATTCTTAATCGCAAATAAAGGATAGATTGCATATAGAAACCTGTTGCTTTTAAGGGACTTAGCAAGAACCTTCTAATGTGAATAGCTTATTTTCGTGTAAGTGATTTTCTAATCGCTCATTTTTTTCCTGATGTCCGATTCGAAAATCGCTTACATGAAAATAAGCTTACATTGGTAGGTTCGTGACAAGTTCCTCAAATGACGGTTATGGACAAGCCCAACGGAAATTGTCTGATTCCTTATTTAATTTTTAATTAAATGATTGAATTACAAGCAAATCCTCGTTTTATTTATTCTAGTCAGCCGTTTTTGGACTAGCCCCTTTTACATACATACACCCACACACACACACACACACATTTCGTACCCACACACACATACACACAAGTCCCCTTACACAAGTTTGCCTTTCTGATATTAGTGTGATGAGAATCACAAATAATTTCTTTCTATTGGTAAAATACTTTTCGAAATCAGTTCAGACGATCCAGAGATTACCTCTTACAACTTTACTCCTTCACTATACATCTTTATAACATTGTAAAAAGATACGAAAAATAAAACGATTTATAAATCGTAGGTACTTCCACAACATCACATTTTTAGGAACACTGAACACCAGAACTTTCTGAAACCTGTCAGTCCGAAGTGTGAATCGAGGACTCTTTAAAATGATCAAAAGATTCACGAGTGGTTGTTAACAGGAGATCTGTAACTCTCAATACAGCCTGTCCGGAGAGGTTTATATCATGAGATATTTTAACCAAAGACGAGGAGTTCTATTATTATTTTAGAAGGCTTATATTTTATAGAATAAGGAAATATTTCGAAAAAAGTGGTTTATAATACTTAGCTAAGTTATTAGTCTGTTCGAAAGTGCTAGTTTCGGGAACGAGGTGTTATTTTGGTCCGTTTTGAAAAGTAATTTGAATGTTAAATAGCTTATTTATTGATAGAATTTGTTTTTTTTTTAACAGATATTGGTAAACTATGTAGTTTTTACGGTGCAAGGGCTTATTAGACTAAAAAATATGAAGTTTATAATTAGGACAGGATATAGTCTACAGCTTTCCTAAATAAGCAGAGAAGGCATTGGTTACCAGTTTTGCTCAACATTTTTTGGATATCTCATCGATTTATTAGGTACCTACATTTAGTTACCGCCAAAGTTTCCCTGAAGTCTTAATCAGAGATCGAAGTCACAGGGTTATCAGTACTGAAAACATTAAAAGTAAATTGTATGAGTTATTTTGAATACAAAACTGGTTTCCTAATGAATATTTAGTTATTTAAATTAGCTTTTTGTGATTTTATTAGGGTTATCTTCACGGCGCCGTCCTGTACTTTGTAGGCATACCTACCTATTCAACAATATCAAAGAATATTTTTATTGTTACGAGAATTGTATTTTTTCCCTGCACTATAATAAAGACTAATATAATAAAGCGGAAACATTTTTTCGTTTGCTTGTACCCAAGAGCTCCGAAACTACTGAAGCGTTTTTAAAATAATTTCACTGGGTAAAAGCTTCACTATCCACGCGTAATTATAGGCTATATTTTATCTAGGTATAGGCAGAAATCCTCCGGGACGCTGTTAAAACAGCTGATGTTACTTTAAAGATAAATAAACAAACAAGGTATCTTAATAAATAACTTAACAGCGCTTTCACACTGGCTGAGTTCACGCTCGATTTTCCTTGGCCTAAAAACCATTAACAACTACTGGTTCAAACTGGTACTTTTAATGATGGGAAATTCAAATGAAACACACTTTGCTAGTTGCGTTACGGTATTCGTACGAGGTGGACGCGTGTTTGAGCTCCTTTGTGCTAATTAGTAGTAACGAAGATATAGTTCGCGCAGCGACACCGCGTGCCCATTCACTTGGGACGAAACCGGTTCGCCGGTTGTTCGAGTGCAGTTATTATGAATCATGAGTTGAGTGACGATGCAAACGATGGAGGATCGAGTAATAGTTCGTTAATCGAACATGAGGTAGATCAACGTCGAGAAGAAGATACAATGCAAATTGAGATAAGTAACAATGCAAAACCTGAAAAAAGGGAAAGAGATGGGTCCGATACAGAATGGCAGGAAGTAAGAAAGGATAAAAAGTTTAAAGAATGCGATAAAGTAGAAGTTTATATTTCATGGAATGAAGAACTACCTAAGCAGTTTGCACTAGCCAAACTGCTCAAACAAGAGGGTATTAAGGATATAAACAAAGTAAAATATATTAATAAGTTCAGAGTACGCATTGAATTTAGTAGTAATTTAAGTGCATTCAAGTTAGAACAATGCAAATCATTTGTCGATAAAGGGTGGAGATTTCAAAGAGCTATGGAGAAAAACTACTCGTATGGCGTAATAAAAGATGTAGATATGGATATCTCTGACGAGGAAATATTAAAAAGAATTGTGTGCCCAAATGCAGTCCCTCTAGTATCAGCACGTCGCCTCAATAAACGAAATAGAGATAAAAATACTAATGAGGGTACATGGCTTAAGAGTGAGGCAATTCAACTTTGCTTTAAAGGCCCCAGTATTCCAGCCTATATTTATGTTGACGAGTTACGAATAATCGTAGATCCATACATATTCCCAGTGACGCAATGTACTAGGTGTTGGAAGTTCGGTCATTCAATGAAAACATGCACGTCAAATAAAATCGTATGTCCAAAATGTGGAGAAAATCACGCCAATTGTGAGACTATAAGTTTTAAATGTGTCAATTGCAAAGGAAGCCATATGGCCTTGACTAAAACGTGTCCTGAATTCCTCAAGGAAAAGAAGATCAGAGATTTAATGGCAGAATTCAATTGTACCTACCGTAAAGCCTTATCAATATACGTGCCTCCTGACATTCCTTCAGAGACATCAAAAGACGATATAATACCAAATGAATACATAAAATCGCCCTTGCCAAAATCCCATTACATTTCTCCTTCTTACGCAGGTAGCACACCCACTTTTGCTGATATTGTCAAAATAAATACTAAAGCAGTTATTCACAAGGAAGACTTGCCCTCCCCAGCTACCCATGTATTGAAAAAACAAGCAAAGACAAATCTAAAAGAAACACATGATATTATAGAAGACAACAGTTACAATACAACATTAGAGACACCAAAAAATGAGAAAGAAAACAAACAAAAAGACGTTAATTTTGTTGAGCTACTATCGAGATTGAAGGAGATAATATTTTTAAAGAATGTGTCTTATCAAACGAAATTTTATAGAATTATGAAATCCTGCGTTGAGTGGGTAATTTTAGTGGTAGTAGATAACATAGCAGATTGGCCTATACTTAAAAAAATCTTTGACTTTGTTAATGGCTAAAGGTAACAAACAATGTAAGATTAATATTATTCAGTGGAATTGTCAAAGCCTGCAACCAAAAGTATTATTGTTAGAAAACTTTTTACTACAAGAAAAGATACACATTGCTGCCTTAAGTGAAACGTGGTTGGAGCCGGAAACCTGTATTAAGATAAGTGGATACAATATTTTTCGTAGTGACAGAAATGATGGATATGGAGGTGTAGCCATAGTTACACATTCATCAATAAAAGCCCAGCTACATAAAATGAAACTTAAAAATTCTAGGGTAGAAACTATTTGGGTCAAAATACACAATTGTCGAGATGTAGAAAATATAGTTTCGGTTTACTGTCCTCCAGGTGTTACTACAACACAAAATGATTGGGACGAATTGTTATCAATTGACAGTAAAAATACAATTATGTTAGGAGATTTTAACGGACACCATAGCAACTGGTCATATAAATCAGACTGTAGGGGCAAGCAAATTTTCGATACGATAATAGATCATGACTTTATAATATTAAATAATGGCGCACCTACTCGTGAAAAATTCGTCAACGGGACACTCCAACAATCTTCTCCGGATTTATCTTTAATATCATCTGACATAGCAATTAGGTTTGATTGGAAAACTTTTAATGAAACACTGGGTAGTGATCATTACATAATCAAATTATCTACATATATTGAGACAATTCAAGATAATATAATTCGTAGAAACTTTAAAAAAGCAGACTGGGAGACTTATACACTAACATTAACCAACCTCTTTGATAATTTCAAGTTTGTAGACAATTTACAAGCGAACTACGATCAGTTTATAGGAAACATTAATATGGCAGCGGACCTATGTATACCGATTTTCAAAATTAATGAAAACCCATGCACATCATTTGCACCAAAACCATACTGGAACACTGAATTGTCAAAATGTGTTGCAGAACGGCGATTAGCCTTGTCATCCTTTAGACGTAACCCTACCCCTCAGAATCTAGATAAGTTGCAAACTAAAATAGCTGTTTCCCAGAAGATTATGCGTAACGCTAAAAGTAGTACATGGCAATCCTTTTGCTCGTCATTAGATGAATTGTCTTCACCAAGTGATGTATGGAGGAAAATGAAGTGGCTTAAAGGTTGTAAATTCAATAAAGACTATGTTGACCAAACAAGAGCTAATCAACTACTACATAATTTGGCACAGGATTTTGTTAGACCCCTAGAACCATCATTTTGTTCAAAGAACCCGAAGTTAGAAGCAAAAATTTCCTATCAGGAACTAGAAAAAGCAATTCGCTCTAAAGACACCTCGCCTGGTCATGACGACATCTCTTATTCTATGATAAAGAACCTTCCACTGAATGGCAAACAAATATTAGTTGCTTTATATAACCAATTCCTCTCGGTTGGTTTTGTACCTGAACAATGGCGCGACATAATGATTGTGCCAATCCCAAAGCCTGGTCGTGATCCGAACAGCCCATCATCACTAAGACCAATCTCAATGATCTCTTGTGTATGCAAAGTTTTTCATTCCATCCTAATGAAAAGATTAGAGTGGTTTATAGAAAAACATAATATTCTATCAGAAGAGACAACCGGTTTCAGAAAATTTCGTTCGACCGTAGATAACCTTAGCAGATTAATATTAAAAATACAATCAGGATTCTCAAGAAAACAGTCTACATTAGGATGCTTCATAGACATAAATGACGCCTATAATAACATAGATATTGTTGCTTTATTAAATATTATGGATCGAATAGGATTAGGAGACAAAATTTGTACTTATATTTGGAATTATCTTAAGGAAAGAAACCTAAAAATTAAAATAAACAACAAAGTAATGGGCCGTACTTCGGGTCGGGGATTGGCACAGGGTGACCCACTGTCGCCACTATTGTTTAATATAGCAACTATGTATATATGCAAACGCATAACATCGGTTAGTGTATCACAATACGCTGATGACTTTGCTTTATTCACTACGGGCAGTGACATTTCTGAATTAATTAACAAATTACAACTAGCTTTAGATAAAATAACATGCTTACTTGCTGATTTAGGTCTAGAGATTTCTACAACGAAAAGCAAAGTCTGTATCTTTAAAAATGGTTATAGGAAGGAATATGTGGAAATAAAGATTAATAACATTTCCCTCCCGGTGGTAGATAATGTTAAATATTTGGGAATATGGCTTGATCGCGCTTTAAGATGGGGAAAGCATATTAATGAGCTGCGAGATAAAGTTCTAAGACAGACAAATATTTTTAAATGCTTAATAGGTCCAAATTGGGGTGTACATCCGGTTCATTTGAGGCGATTATATATATCACTTATTAGAAGCAGGTTAGACTATGCAAGTTTCTTATATGATAGCGCTAGTCACACGCAACTAAGTAAATTAGATAAAATACAGAACTTGATAATGAGGTTAGTTGGCGGATTTATCAAAACTACGGCTATACATGTCATGGAAAACGAACTTCATCTTCAACCGTTGTACATTCGTAGATATTATTTGGCAAGTAAATATTGGCTTAAGACAAAGGCTTATGATAGAGATTTAACCATACCTTTATTGGATGAACTAGAGGATATCTATAAAAAGAGATGTAATAATAACCTACGAAAAAAGCCACTATTAGTACAGGTTCACGAATGCCTTAAAACTAAAGATATCTACATTAGTCCACAATTTGAAATGTTCTCGTTAAACACTTGGGTCAGCAATGTGGATCTATCGCAAACAATTAGAGTAAATGTGGAGTTAATACATAAAGCCAAAAAACACTATATCCCTTATACTCTCAATCAAATGTGTAAAAAATATAATGAACAACATTTCCATAGTTATTGTAAAATTTTTACCGATGGTTCCAAAGATAAAAGTGGGGTTGGCGCAGCGTTCTTAGATCCTAATTCAAATACTCATGTAAAGCTAAAAATCAAATGCAATGTTAATATCATGTACGCGGAACTGATAGCAATATCAGAAGCTTTGTCATATATTAAGTCTTTAGAAAGCGGTAATTATGTTGTTCTCACTGATTCTAAAAGCGCACTGCAACATCTGGCTCGATGTACCTCGAGCAGTCGTGGAACACCGATAGCCTACAACATTATAAGATCTTTAGACGAATTAAGCAGGCAGAACAAGAACTTGATACTGCAGTGGATACCTGCCCATACTGGCTTGATTGAAAATGAGAAGGTAGATCAGTTGGCGAAAGAAGCCATATCCGATGGAATTGAATACCAATGTTCCCCTTACTTTACTGATCTCTTACTGGATACTAAGATTCGATGTATTAACATGTGGACAGAATATTTCGATCAAAGGTCTTTATCAAAAGGTATTTGGTATAAAACAATCCAACCAAAAATTCATAAACTTCCATGGATTGATCAAGCCGATATGTGCAGAGCTGAAATAGTTATGGCTTTAAGGCTTCGCTCAGGACATATTCCATTGAATAGCTTTGCATACTTAATGGGAAAAGTAGATTCTCCCAATTGCTCACTGTGTGGTATAGTAGAAGACGTCCATCATATTCTAATGGAATGTGCCCGAGGCAGTCAAGAAAGAGATCAAGTTTTCCCATATCCTGATTTTATAGTCGGTAAGTGCAACAGTATCTTAGCCGCTCCTTTCTCCAAAAAAGCAAGATTATTATATAAATTAGCTAAAATAATTATAGTTAATAGATAGATATATTCGATATTAAGATTAGCTAGTAAGGTGTAAATGTTTCCCGATGAGGGTGGCATAATCACTGCGTGATTAAACCCTCTTTAATAAATAAAGAAAAAAAAAAAAAAAAAAAAAAACACACTTTGCTTTGTCACGGAACATAGACAAGCTTTTGTTTTTTATTTCATAGACACCAAAATGTTTATTCGTGCTGCGATGTGATCTCTCAGTTAATAGAATAATATTTTATTTGCAACGGAATGTAGGTACAATATAAATACAGATGTTACAAAAATGCAATTGGCGATCCTTGTACATTCTACCTTAACTTAGGCATGCAAAAATAGAAACATTGATTAATTACAATAGGTTTATTACGTTTATTCATTAGGTTAATTACAATATTATAATTGGATGTTATGAAATGTCTATTTGATCATTTATAAATTCAGAGATGGAATAATAACATTTATTTATAGTTCGGCCATTCAGAGAATGCGTTCCTGACACGTCGCGATTGAACTGACGACGTAACTTTGCAATGGCGTTGCAGTTACGATAAAAATATTTTTGCTGGTTGTTTACCGTTTTAACAATTGAGGAGCATTAAAACAACATTATTATATCAATAATCAATGAATGTTATAATTTTGTGCCAAACTGAGTGTCAAATAACTTGGTAAACAATATTTTTCTAAATCTATACTGCGCTATTACAAGGTTATGTCAGCGGTTTATATTTTGTAGTGCTGTGCTAAAAATAACAGGCAAGTATCGTAATCTGTTCTTATACAGTTATAATATAAAATAATACGTTTTGATTTTCTTTTTAAGAATTGGAAAATAATGGACTATAAGACTTAATTATAACGTTTATGAAATATAAAAATAAAACTATGACCAAACCGCATTTTTATACTTAGATTAAAAATGGTAACCCCAAATGGCGTTATGGGCCGCCATTTTGTGACGCTAAAACAGTCGTCCGTTGTCGTTTCGTGCGCATAGACCACGTTTTTCAAGTGTTTTCGATCTGTTTTTATTTGATTACCCGGCTTTTGTTAGACCGAGATATCAGGATTGATTCTGTTATTGATAATAATATAATTATACATGTAGGCGAAGATGATGATGAAGACACCACCTCCTCAAGCAAATCGGAGTCTGATTAATATTCTGTTCGCACATTCAATTCAATGTACTTGTAACAAAGAATAAATAAAACAATTTTATTATATGAATATTACCTTTTTTTGGTTTCCACTTAAATAACTAAAATATAAAACAAATGATTCCGCCAATTTAAAACGAAAATAATCTTAAAATAATGCGGCGGTTCATTTTGAAGGAACGGTAACGAACTCAGTGTTATGTTGTGCCCATCACTAGTCGTGACTAACTGATAGGTGTCAGGAACGCATTCTCTGAACGGCCGAAGATAATAAGTAGGAAGTTATTTTTTTTAAAAGATTGACATGGGTTCATTTTTAATGCTATCTGGTATTTTGTTAAATATAATCGGGCACATGCCCAGAACACTTTTCTTATATAATCGAAATAAATAAATATTAGTAAGGCTGTGTTATTTACTAAATATACAACACAAACAATGACAGCTGAAACCGCAAGCCAAGCCGCTTAAAATGAATCACGCTTCAAGAAAACGCGCGACGAAAACCGCTAGTGTGAAAAATATACACTGACAAAGTTATTTCACAAGAACCAGTAAACAGTATTTAACTGATAAATAGACACATATTAATACTTACTTACATACAAGAAAATTGTAAGAAAAACAGACCGTTTACAAAGTAACGTGACATTTTCTGCAATTGTATCATTGTTGCCGTCATTACACTAATTTCAAACGTAGTGCTTATTATAATAGTAGGGAATAACTATTAACTACAACTTGTGATTGTCAAAGTCAAAGTCATCTGTTTATTCACGCGTCTCACGTATCACGTATAAGTTAAAATGCATTACTTTGTATTTTGTTTACATTCATCTGGGTACTTGATGTACTTAAGTGATAGTGTGTATCATACATTTTATGCACCTGTTTGTTTCAAATCAGATAGTCAGATTACATGAAAGAACCCGTCCACTGAAAAACTATTGAGCTGAAAAGTCAAAAATAAGTTGCAGGATCGCGAACGAGAAACTAGGATTGTACCAAGATGAGTTAAAAGTAGCCTTCCTCGGTGGGTGGATACTGGAAGAATTTTCAAAATCGTATAAGTAGTTCCTGAGATTAACATGTACACCCAAACACATAAACTCTTCAGCGCTGTAATATTGGATAATATAGATAACTATGATTTTATTTGTCTGTAATACAAACATAGATAAAGTGCAGATAACTCAATCTTATCGATATTGTTTAACAATAATTTTTAGACTATATTTACATAGTTATCACCTTAATATATCTGTTTGATAAGATTAAACCAAAAAATATTAGGTTTGGGAAAACCCGTTCAAGTGGCGATTATCGAAAAGATAACGGTGTATTGTATTTTTATATCGATACAGATTTAGAGTTTTTTTTTTTTGTAAATTGTAGATTACTATGACACATATTCCATATGTATTTAATTTGAATAACAATTAAACTAATGTGTATATCAATTAAAATAAATATTTTTTTTAGATACCTAAAAGAGGTAAGTAAAGTAAAGAGGATCAATAAGTACTTCGGTGAGTATTTAAGAAGAGGCCATTAGACGGTCCTTGACTACTTTTAACCGTGGTTTATTAATTAATTTTTCCATAGAATTAATACCACATGTGCTAAGAAACCAGCTGTAAGTTGGTGTAACACTAGCACTTTCCCCGCGGTTTCACCATCGTTCAGGGGATCTTCTCTTGCAAAGACAAAATATAGTCTGTGTTCCTCAATAAAAAAAAACCGGCCAAGTGCGAGTCGGACTCGCGCACGAAGGGTTCCGTACCGATTTATAAAATGGACAAAAAAATAACGTTTGTTGTATGGGAGCCCCCCAAAATATTTATTTAATTCTAGTTTTTAGTATTTGTTGTTATAGCGGCAACATCATCTGTGAAAATTTCAGCTCTCTAACTATCACGGTTCATGAGATACAGCCTGGTGACAGACGGACGGACGGACGCACAGAGGAGCAAAAACAATAGGGTCCCGTTTTACCCTTTGGTTACGGAACCCTAAAAACCTCTTTATAATAACAGCGTAGATGATATCTCGTTATCAAATAGTAGATTTACTTCTTCTATTATAAAACTACTGAAAACAATCAGAGCTCAAGAACTTTACCAAGAAGAAGTTATAGTCCTGAAAATAACTTCAGTAAGTACACTTGAGTGCAAACTTCTCTCTTATTCGGTGGCACGTTGTTTATTTTTTTATTTTATTTATTTAATCTTTACAATCAGGCAACAATGGCCCAATGGCATAGATACATAACTTACAAACTAACATACATACATTATATACAAAACTTGTTAGTAAATAAAACCGTACTGTACCGTAGTGTTTATACCTACTTGTCCAAGAAATAGTTTTTGACAGGTCATCTAGTCTCGATATCTACCTTGGAGTTCTAAAGCTATTCTTGCTAGGTCGAGAGGTCGAGAGCAGAAACTGCTTGACTATAAACGCCAAGCCAATTGCGGAGCCACGTGTCAGCCATGACAGGTACAACCTCGTTGAGTGTGTAGAAGTTGTCTGAAGTTGGCTGTTCAGAAAGTGAGAAATTGGTGTTAGTTTTAGACGGCTTGGTTAGGTTGAAAGTTTATTAATTTGAGTATAAATAGGTTGCATTGTAAGTTGCAGATGGTTTTAGACGAGATTTATAAAGTACTATGTGGTACATCTATGTAAGTATATACCTACTCATATGTGTTATTTAAGAATTATATAGTTTTTCTTTTTAGGAAACATGCTGCGCCTACACCAAATAAAATGTTTATTAAATCAGTGAGGAGCCTGTTAGCCTTTGTGCATTTGGTAAGTTTTAAAAGAAAGAAAGAATAGAAAAAAAAACCTCATACACACAAATGACGCTTTTCTAAAGGAACCAGATATTAACACGTCAAAAATCTGATAAATCAATATTGATAGGTAAATAACTATTTTACTGAACACGTTGATTCGCTAAAAGGTCGTAAGATTATTATATTGGCTTTTGAAGTTCAAAACTTTCCTTGAGTTATTTGGTTAGAGGTAAAATTAAATTGATACCCTTTGATAGATAACTTAAACCAGGAAATACATTATTTGATGACCAATATTATTGTAAACTTTGATAGTTTAAGTTTGTCGCTTGTTTCCAAGAACATTGGAGAGTGGTTTCCAGTTTTGTTTTATCCAATTCAATGAGCAATGTTTGATAACTACGCTTGCTTGACTATTTTTGCTTAGGAGTCTTTTTCTAAAGATAACTAATATTCCGGTTCAAAGTTTTCTACTACATGGTGGCATAGTCATTCTTTTATAACCGTGATAATTTCCAAACAACGGTAGGTAGCATTATAAGGTCTTACAAACTTAGCGTATTTAAGCCGACTTCCTAAAAATTACGGTTGTAAATTCGTCGTCATCTAGTCGTCGTTGTAGTTGCTCTCAAATGCTGACCTATACATTTGTGGCTATTATTGTCTGACCCTATAAGCCTGCCTAGTTATTGCAAAACAAGAGGCTCAATCTCAATCTCACAAAACTGTACATTTTGAACATTCCTTCACCACTTCATATGTTATTGCTCAAAAGAAGACAAACTTCGCAACAGAACACGGCTACCTGCAGACTAATTTAATGACCTACAAAGTACATAACACAATTTGTATGAAGCATAAACATTAGATACTTACCTACAATAAGCTTATTGAATACCCTACACAACCTGCGGACATACTATAGACACACGTGCTCACAGTGTCTGTACATCTCACGGAGTGAGAAAAAAATAGCGGAGATGCCATAATGCAGGTAGGTCAGACGCCTTCTTCTAGGTCAGATTTCTTCTAGTCAAACGATCAGTTATGAGTGAACTAAGGAGGTGTTCTTGTTCTTTGAGACAACGATTTTTGGTATTAAAAAAAATTATCGGGTACAAAGAAGGCGTCTAAGAGCGAAAACAGCAACTTTCCTCGTCTCCCGCTCACCCGCATTTTTGAGTGCTACTTTCTTTTTTTCAAAGTCAAGGCTATTCTGTGTTCATAGGTTACAGAGGTGTTAGTACATAATATTAAGTATCATTATGCCCTGTTCATAAACCGAACTTTACATTACGTTTAACCCCTCTGCTCGACAAGGTTTTGACATATGACTTTACCGTTGATTCGGCGGGATATTTTGAATCGCGACATGGAACTCAAAAATTTGTACTAACTTTCAACACATAAATTCTAAGTCCGTAATGCCTGATCAGAAGTATTTTAACTATAACTTTAGAGCTCACTTATTTGACAACAACGTGCGAAGGTCAAATGGGGTCAGTTAATTCAGAAATAGATAATAATTACGGTGTTTCTAAGTCTATCGAAATAAATAATAAATAATGTCTGGACACCTTTTCACACACGGTCGGTTAGCCCCATGGTAAGTTATTTATTAACTTGTGTTATGGGTGCTAACACAACTGATAAACTACATATAGCTACATATATACATATTTATGAATACATATTGTAACACCCAGACCACGGCCAACAAGCATGCTCATCACACAAATGTCGACCGAACCGGGAATCGAACCCGGGACCTCAGGTTTGGCAGTCCGGCATGGTGACCATTGCGTCATCGAGGTCGTCGACGAAAAGTTAGGCATTTCAAATTTGGTGAAAACTTACCAATAAATAATCGCATCACTGTCTCAAACACAACACAAACGTCATATTTATAACATTTTCAATCCGTTGCAATACATTTCGTGCACTTATTTATGATTCATAACTAAAAAATCAGCACATAAAATACACAATAAAAATGAACAATTTACAAGATCAAAGTCACAGACAAGAAGTAGAGTTTGGAACAGAGTACATTTTTTTTCAATCAGCGGTGTGCATTCGATACCTAAGTCGGATGTTTATTATAAATAATCGAATACCAATTTTATATATATTTTTTAATAGAAACTTATTTCAATTTTATTTTTTAATTTTTAATTATAGGTTCAATTTGTTTTTGTTGTGAAGAAAAAATACTAAAGTTTTATGAAAGTTTTTAGCATAGGTAAAATTTTTATACTGGGTAAGGCGGCCAACCGTCCCGCATTCTGCGGGACCGTCCCGCAATGCTTGACGAAATCCCGTTTTGAAATTATTAGTAAAATAGTCCCGCAAAACGTTGTATGCGTCCCGCATGTCCCGCATCCCTATTTTTCTACCACGCTTCTACACAACACCCACCTGCGCGCACGCTCAACAGTGCAGGAACACAGATTACCTATAATATAATCTCGTTCTCTTTATTTCTACTGAACTCGTGAGGCCTAATGATTTTGAAAATAAGACATTAGTGCACGCTGTGACACGATATTGATAGGTTAAATTATAGCTTTTTGCTTACGGTTTTTATTTTATCAGTTCCGTCCGATCATTTTTCAATGCACCCCCCCCCCCCCCCTTTTCACGAAAGGTTAAGTCCCGCATTCAGTTTTCGGCAAGTTGGCCGCCTTAATACTGGGTGTCCCATAAGTCCTTTGAATTTAAAATTTCGAATAAAATTCAGATGGCGCGCCGGAATGGCGCACGGGGTGCGGGGATAGCATCAACGGTCTTTCAGGAAAGTTTTATCGGAGCAGACCGTGGTTTTTGTGTGCGTGAGTCACAACAATGATTCGGCCACCATTGCGCGGCGTAAAGGACATTGGGCGAGAGTTTGAATGTTGGTCTACTCCCCCTCTAGTAATGAGTCATACATCATTTGAAAGGTCTTTTTAAGCGTTACATTTTGTACTTACATACTACTTACCAATTCTTAGTACTTTAGATGTTAGAACATGTTTAAGGTTTTTTATCGATAGTTAGTTTCAAGTCCTTAGATTCCTTCTCTAGTAATTAATTATATATCACTGGAAAGGCCTTTTTAAATAGAACATTTCGTACTTAAATACCTCTAACAAATTGTCAGTACCTAAGAAGCTACAGTAGATTTTAGACATAGTTATTATTTCACTAAACATGGTCCAACTCCCTAAATACTAACAAATGACAATCGCCGCCGTACAAGAAAATACTCTATATAACACAAGCTTTCTATTGATGTATTACTTAATGCTAGAGGAGAGGTAGATCAAAACGCTCATTGTCCTTTGGTGGCGAAAAATAATTGCTTCATTCCTCTAGGCATCGACTTAATATTTTTGATCCTAATGATCCCGCAGGACTTCTGAGGATCTGAGGCGGATGACGGGGAGTAGCGACCCCGCGCTTCTTTATAGCTTGTCGGTCAAAAATAATCTTTCTTGTTCTACTAATCAATGCAATTTATTTGATACCCGTATTGACAGATTTGTGAAAAGAAAAATAAGTCAGCGGCGGCCATCTTTCTTCCATCTTGGACCAGCTTTTGATGAACAGCGAGTAGCAGTTCCGACTACCTATTTGCCCTTTCAAACAATAAAATCGTCATAAAATTTTGCGATAACTACACCTAACTACAGCTCTCGTCAAATAGCTTTGCCGCTCAGTTAAAAAGTCGGAAGTAACGAACCGCCATTAAGTTTGGCAGGACTACAGGAATTCTGCACATAAAACACCCGAAAAAATAAATAAGTCTTCAAAATTTGCGGTCTTCAGAAATCCTAAAAACCAAAATATTCCGGCTACAACGTATTTTCTACCACTGATTTTCTATCATTTTTTCAAAATAAATTAAGTCATTTTACTTTTCCTAATTTATTTTCAGATTATAGTATACAAAAGTGCAATTTAGTAATATTATAATATCAAATAATATAAAATTATTAAATCGATTCTTTATTTTAACGAATCGGATCATTCGATGCAAAACTTCTATCACCGTCGCCATCTTGTCTATGCGTCTTCAAATTTAAAAAAACAACAAATGTAAACAAACATGGCGAGTTCGATCAGAATTCGCGGTAATTACGATTGGATTTTCAAAAGGTATATTACTAAAGGGATGCTAAATATGAAAGGTTTGAATGCGTCAAAATAGTTTAAATTTATTAAGTTATTTTATTTAGTACTCACAAATACGGTTTGATTGGAAAGAAAATAAATATGAGCGTAAATAATTAGGAAAGTGTATGACTCATTCGCAGACCCCGATTGGGGTCTAAACCGAGCTTACGGTGACATTGATGTTCAGACCCCAATCGGGGTCCGCTACGGATTTGACGGTTAAGCGTACATTCTTAGGCGATTTTCCATTATGACACCTCCTCTAGAGATTTTATTCACCGTGGTTCATCGTCACACGGGCTATTTCCACAGAGGAGCAAGTTTCCTGGAACGGAACGGAAGCAGACGACAGGTTCTTTGATAATGACATCGCTTGTGTACTACCCTTAACAATGTGGTACAGTGTAGATGCTGCTTTGTTTGGTTTTATGGAGAGCTGTGATGAAGGTTCGATGAAACAAGAAATGATTCGTTTTGCTTACGGGTAGTAAGTAGTTTTTTGATGTTCATTGTATGGTAAGACTACCAATCCAGTGATAGCATAGATTGTTTCTCATTTACAGGATCGGGATTAGGTATTCTTTGTTGAGTATTTAATGAAGAAGATCAAATAAAAGGTAGATATTTTAAATACCCTACGGGGTTGCAACGGTTTAAGACGGGTTTATTAGTTGGTACAAATCTTACACTATGTCCCACTGTGGGCGCGGTGATTTTCAGACTTGAGCTTACCTATCTATACAAATATCTACATCGTTGTTCAAGAAAAAATATACGATATCAAGTCATAAACACCCATCAATATTCCCACAAAAATAACATTAAACAAAACCCCACAAAATTATCCCAAACATCATTAAACTTTAAAAAACTTTACCAATTTTCAAAGCGCCTGATAATCGTTGAATTTCCGACGCGTCGCTCAAACGCTTGCTCTAAAAATTCAATGAGGCGCACGGATGCGAGTTCAAAGGTATCTATTGTTTATATTAGCATTTTAAAACAAAAGAATGCTCCAATTAAGCTGAACCTACGGGATCGAGTATTTAGCATTTGTAAACAAACAATGGAATGGAAATAATTAGGTAGGTATCGGAATTCCGATCGATTTTGTTAGCGAGATGGGAATTGTTGAGAGAAATGTTTTGGATTATCGTTTTAAAAAGCTTGTTGTTATGTTGGCTATTTAATTATGTTCAGTAAATACAAAATTAATAATATCAAAAACACCCAGTTGTTTAAAAATATATTATCGATTTTTAACTTACCTACGTTATAGATAAATACGCATTTTCGCGTTTAGGTAAAGGATTTCCCCGAGTACTTCCGAAAAATAATTACTTAAATAGTCATATTTCTTTAAAATTAAATAGTTACAATTTATAAATTACTATCGAACTATTTGTTGAACCAGTTTTAATTTACCTGAACAAAATACTTTACTAAACATATTGAAAATGAAACCCGATCCTCTGAAAGTTGGTAAGCAAACAGGGGTAGGAAATACTCCAAACTTCTCTAAACTATCTTGGCTCTATGGCTTGATGGCTTCATGCTTCAAACTTTCGTATTTTGATCAGGTAGAAAAAGGTTTCACACACCTGTACGACATCTGCCATGTATTGTATAAGTTTGTAGTAACTAAAACTTCCCGAATAAACGGTTAAAATATTATTTTTGCGAAAGCCATCTTTGCGAAAAGAGTTATTTACAAAAAACAATTTTCCCGTGGTGTAGATAGATTATAATACCTACAATTCGTAAGATCTATCTGGATGAAATCTCTGTTAAGTATAAGTATCTACTTAGTACCTAAGTGTGGCGAGACTTTATCCTCACCAACCAGCTTACAGTTAGTTTTCATACTTATAAACTTGATGTTATATCTAACCCATTTGCTGCCTAAGGTTATTGATCGCAGCTCCTGCGGCCTCCGCCGCCTCCAATGCTGCCGCCGCTGATGGCGCCGTCGCTGCTGCTGCTGCCGCAGCGCCCGTCCTTGGGCCTCAAGAGGAGGAAGACGTGATGGAGTGCTAGTCTGGCTCCATTACGCTTCCTCCAGGCGAACATCAACCACTGCGCCCGTGCCCAGGATCTGTTGCTCCAAAGCATGGCGCAGTGGTCGATCAACATCGCCGTGGTCGCTGAGCCGTACTTTGTCCTTCCCAGGGATGACTGGGTTAAGGACCTTAGCGGCTCAGTGACCATCATATCGTCGGCCGCCGCTGGTACTCCTTCCCTCGAAGGGGTGAAGAGTGGAAGGGGTTGCGTTGCAGCACGGTTCGGGGAGATAGTCGTCGTGGGGGTGTACTTCTCCCCGAGCCGAACTCTCGCCGAGTTCCACAACTCCCTCCTGGAGTTGTCCGTCGTCGTCGGAAGTTATTCCCTCCCTGTGCTAGTGTTAGGGGACTTCAACGCCAAGAATTTGGCCTGGGGTTCCCGACGCACAGATGCACGGGGTAGGATGGTGGAGGACTGGGCGCTGGAAGCAGGCCTGGTCGTCCTCAATCGGGGTTCTGCCCCCACGTGTGTACGGATGCGGGGCGAGTCAGTGGTGGATATCTCGTTCGCCAGCCCCGCTCTGCTGCCGCGTGTCTTTGACTGGCGCGTGGAGGAGAGGGTGGAGACCTACTCCGATCACCGGTACATCCGGTTTGACGTCTCCGCCCAGAACCCTAGCGCGCCGGTCCTGCAGACCCCGAGTGGTCCACGTTGGGCGCTGAAACATCTTGACCGGGAGCTTCTCCTGGAAGCCTCAGTCGTGCGGGCCTGGGTGTCATCACCGGACAGGCCCGCCGACATCAACGACGAGGCGGAGTGGTTCCGGGAGACCATGTCCGATATTTGCGACGTGGCCATGCCCCGAGCCCCGCCAGGACGCGCCCGACGCCAGGTGTACTGGTGGTCTTGCGAGATCGCCGCCCTTCGTGAGGCGTGCGTCGCTGCGAGGCACCTGTACACCAGACACCGCAGGCTTCGCATCCGCCCTCCGGATGCAGAAGCCAGGGAAGCGGAGCTGTACGAGGGATACAGAGCTGCGAAGACCGCCCTCCAATTGGCCATCATCCAGGCCAAGGAGGTGGCCAATGCGGAGCTGCTGGGGTCTCTGGACAGGGACCCGTGGGGGCGCCCGTACAAAATGGTGCGGGGCAAGCTCCGCCCATGGGCCCCCCCGCTGACCCAGAGTCTCCGGCCTCAGCTGGTGGAGGAGGTGGTGAGCGCTCTGTTCCCTTCGCGCGGGGAACATTCTCCCCCGCCCATGGCTCTGCAACCCGCGGTGTCAAGTACGGACCACACTTCCGACGACGACGATGTCCCCGAGGTGACTGGGGTGGACCTGAGAGTGGCGGTGGCTAGGCTGAAAGCCAAAAACACCGCCCCAGGGCCTGATGGCCTGCCTGGCAAGGCCTGGGTCCTGGCCCTTGAGGCTCTCGGGCCTCGACTTAGGGGGCTTCTCAGCGCATGCTTGGAGAGGGGCCAGTTCCCACTTCGTTGGAAGACAGGGAAACTGGTCCTCATACGGAAGCCGGGGCGCCCTGCGGACTCTCCGTCCGCATACCGGCCTATCGTGTTGCTCGACGAGGTGGGCAAGCTCTTTGAGCGAGTTGTCGCACACCGCCTCGTCGCGCACCTTGGGGGGATAGGGCCGGACCTTGCGGACCACCAGTTCGGTTTCCGCAAGGGGCGCTCAACGGTGGACGCCATCATGCGCGTGAGAGCTCTCACGACGGGGGATGCTGTGTCCCGGGGGGGGGTCGTCTTGGCGGTGTCTCTTGACATCGCCAACGCCTTCAACACCCTTCCCTGGAGTTGCATCAGGGAGGCACTCCGGTATCACCGGGTGCCGACCTACCTTCGTCGCGTGGTCGAGGCCTATCTGTCGGATAGGTCCATCATTTACCCTGGTCACAACGGGGAATGGAACCGGCGAGAGATGTCGTGCGGTGTTCCGCAGGGGTCGGTACTGGGGCCGCTCTTGTGGAACATCGGCTACGACTGGGTGCTGCGCGCCGACCTCCCTAGCGGCGTCAGCGTGGTCTGCTACGCTGACGACACGCTGGTTCTGGCACAAGGGAGGTCGCACCAGGAGGCGGCCGACATAATGACGCGCGGGGTTGCGACAGTCATCGAGAGGATCCAGCTGCTGGGCCTGGAGGTGGCCTTGCACAAATCCGAGGCCATGTGCTTTCATGGGCTTCGGAACGCGCCACCTTCAGGCTCCCAGGTCACGGTGGGGGGGGGTTACCATCGGCGTCGAGAGGGCGATGAAATACCTGGGACTCGTCCTCGACGGCCGGTGGAACTTCGTCGAGCATTTCCGACGTTTGGGCCCCAAGCTGGAGAGGGCAGGTGCTGCATTCAAGCGGCTCCTGCCCAACCTGGGCGGCCCAAACGCCCCCTGCCGCAGACTCTACGCGGGGGTCATGCGGTCCATGGCCCTTTACGGGGCCCCGGTATGGGCACGTTCGGTACGGCCGCGGGCTGTACACTACCTGAACGTGCCCCAAAGGGTGATAGCCATTAGGCTAATCCGGGGGTACCGCACGATTTCCCGCGAAGCAGCTGGCCTACTTGCTGGACTGCCACCGTGGGATCTGGAGACGAGGGTCTTCTTGCGCCTGTACGACTGGCGCGAGGAGGCTCAGCGCCGGGGAGAAACCCCGTTGCCGCGGCAAGTTGTCGCGCAGCAGGCGGAGCTCCGGCGCGATCTCATGGTGGCCTGGAGGGAGCGACTGTCGCAACCCAGTGCAGGGCACGCCACCATCGTGGCGATAAGTCCCCTCTTTGAGGAGTGGCTCGGGAGGAGTCACGGCGCCCTCACGTACCGCATGACGCAGGTCCTCACCGGACACGGTTGTTTCGGGAGGTACCTGCACCGCATCGGTCGTGAGGAGGCGCCCGGGTGTCACCATTGTGCGGACAGCCCCGAGGACACGGTGGACCACACAGTCCAGGTGTGCCCCGCTTGGGAAGGGCACCGCCGGGTCCTCGTCGAGGCTTTGGGCGGCGGCGACCTCTCGCGTCCGGCCCTGGTTCAGGCCATGGTCCGGGGCGAGAGGGAATGGGATGCCGTCGCCTCCTTCTGCGAAGCGGTCATGCTCGAGAAGGAGGAGGCGGAATGCCAGAGAGTTCGAACCTCTCATCCCGGCCGCCGCGCTGGACCAGGTAGACACCATGGGCGCCGGGTGTCGCGAGATGACTCCCGGCCACCGTAGGCGTGGGTCTGTGGGCGGTGAGTTCGGGTGGCTCATCGTCCCTCTGTCTTTCTAGACGACAGACCCGTGTCGACGGCGCGCGTTGTTCCACGCGCTCCTCAAAGAGATGTCAGCAACCCCAGCGGGGCCCAGCAGGGCCAAGGCCTGCCGGGGCTGCGGGTTGTTCGAAAGAGATACCGCGGCCCTGGTACATAAAAGGTCTATGACGGAACACGACGATTTTAGTCAGTAAGATTCTGACACTCCCTCACCGCTGCTAACCCACAGCGGGAGGGGTCATTTGATGATTTTACGTCGCTAAAAAAAAAAAAAAGGTTATTGATAACTTCTGAAGTTCCGAGCTTATCTTAGTCTAGCCACACCTGATCTCTTCCTAAGTTATATCTTCAAGTTTATAAAACACAACAGATATTATATGATACTCTCATGGGCATATTAAATCACTAGCTTCCAGCCCCGGATCTTCAATTTTTTTTAGGCGGGGCAAAATCTGCAAAATGCCGCCCCGCCAACTTCTTATGTTTATTTTCACTTTTATCATCCATATAATTTTAGCTATCAATATGTAGGCAGGCAGGGCCGTCTCTAGCTCATGTAGCGCCTGGCTGCAATCATCACCCAAGCGCCACCTATGTATTGAAGTACTTAGAGTAGTTACAAGGAATATAAATAAGAACGTTCGAATGAAGTGCACTATTTGGTAGGTAAAGGACTTTAAAAAATGTGTCCAATTCATTGTAGGCTCTTTAAGTTATGAAAGTCGAGACAGAACGATTGTAAAAAGCAGCGCGAGCGAAGTGAGCGCGCAAATTTTTTAATTTGGGACACAAAAAGTTAATTAGTTTAAAAAAGCGCTGTAACAAGCAGCAAGCAAACTTTTTTGTTTTTGAGGACTCCATAAATATATCTTTTTTACTACATTTGACCAGTGGCGGCGTAGCATCGGGTGGCACCCGGGACGGACTACTTATCGAGCATCCCCCACCTCCCCAAAAAAACGACAGAATATAATCACGTAGTAAAAAAAAACCTACAGTGAGCCCCAGAAATATTCGAGATGTAGGACACAAAAGATCCCAATTTAAAAAAAAAAAAAACGGTAAATGAATCCGCGGACATAGCGAGTGCGAAATTTTTGAGTTTGTTAACACAAAAGTACCCAAACAAGTTTGATAAAAAGCACTGTACAGTGAAAGTCCTCAACCTCCGCTTACAAATAGCGCCTAAACAACTTAAAAATAACCACTGTTAAGTGATTTTTTTTAATTGTTACTTTTGAGGACTGTAATTTAACTCTGAATTAATCACAAATAAAAAGAAACCGTGACTGAAGCGAGCGTCAGTTGTTTTTGCTACTTCGGTGCTTTAAATTTTTGTTAGATTGAGTACTCAAAAAGCAAGGGCAGAACAAAATAGAAATTAAGAAGATTTTTTTTTTCTAACTTTGAGGAATTAATTTAAGTAATCAGATAAAGCAAACATATAAGAGAGGGGTGACAGTCGGACTGAGAGGGGTGACCGCCTCGATGTCTCGCGCATGCTCTGTCGTAGTTTTGTTTAAAATTTGAATATAAATAAAATGAAACAGTAAATGGTAGTGAACCTAAGCTTCGCAGATAAGAATGTGATTTGTCCCTTCTACCCGCGCCATCCTGGTCATGCAGATATGTGTCGACCAAGATGGCACCCCCCGAGATGTGGTACCCGGGGCGGACCGCCCCCTCCGCCCCCCGCTTACGCCGCTACTGCATTTGACTTATAAAAGTTAAGGCAGTGTGGCCTTGACTTATGAAGTCATTGAGGCAATGCATGTATTATATTGCGCGAGCGAAGCGAGCGCGAAATTTTTTGAGCCCGCGACACAAAAGTACCTGGTAAAGGACATTGCAAAGCAACAAGTAGCCGCGAGCGTAGCGAGCGCGAATTTTTTTAAATTATTTGTTTGAAGACTCACAAATTAAACTGGGAATTATGTACAAATAAAAAGAAAACGTGATTAGAGACTGAATCAATGACCGACGACCGAGTCAATAAAAATAATAAACAATCAGAAAAACAGCCGCGTTGTCATTTAACCGCGAGCGTAGCGAGCAAGAATTTTTTCACTTAGTTGGAGGATGTTAAAAGTAAAAAATAATAAAAATGATCAATCAAACAAAGCGAAGGCGACTTTTTTAGAAACTTTGCTTGTCAGTATCGAAATGTAATTTCATCGAAATTTCCTGGTGGTGGGGCGTTCCGTGGCGCCCCTGAGACCGAGCAAGGCGCCCGGGTCATGCGCACACCCTGCACCATAGGTTAAGATGGCGCTGTAGGTACCTAACCATTACAGTAATCTGTGATGTAGGATTTAAAATAAAAATAAATATATGCGATAAGCGTTCCTGGCGCATAGATGATCGCAAATAATTTTTAATCAGTTTTAGTTTGCTAAAACTTCGCCCCGTGAATAATAAATGTTCGTGCAGTGGTGCAGGGTATCGGTCAAGTTGATATTTTATTTTATTTATTTATTCCTTTATTTCAGGCAACTAGGGCCCATAAAAATACAAATACACATATATCGTACATTACAATACTTATAAACTAATACATAAAAATTCTCCATATCAATATATATATACAATACTATATCTATAAAAACTTAAACATACTATAAATACATAACAAATATTCTTAAAACTAATGCACACGATGTGTCGGCGTCGTGTTACGCTGACTGGTGTCACGTAGCCGGCCACGAAACCGGCGGTACAGAACACCCTTCGGCCAAAAATCTTCCTTGAGGACCTTCTCGAGACCTTGTGTCGGAACACGCACCACGAACGAGTTAAAATTTGTGTTGTGACGCGGTTCCAACCTCACGACCCTCAAGGTCCAGCTGGTCTTCACGCGCAGATATTCCACGACCTCCTCAACCTTCGTGGAATGGTGCAGCCTGGACACGTACAGCTGCGTCGTCGGAATAGCTGGACGCAGCAGCATATTGGGCCCCGCCAGCGCAGTACCGCACTGGTTCCGACAAGGAGGTTTCTTTTTCTTCCTCTTCTCGACCTTGACGAAACCATCCTTGTCGCACGTGTCGACCTTGGGACCCTGCCTTCTCAAAACCTGGTTTGGTTTCGATCGGCTCTTCTTACCCCCTTTTGTGGTTTCCGCTATTTTAACCTGCGAGTTTTGTGGCTCAACAGGCTTCTTAGCGGCTACAATTGCTGCGTAGGCTCGTTTGGGGGTTGACGAACCTACACGAGTCATCGTCTCTACCGATGTCGAGGCAGGGACGGCGGCGGCACACGTTGCAACGCATGCATTCTCGGCAGTAGGTGACGCATTCGAGCCCGCCGACTCGAAACTGCAGATGGAGGCATTTTGCGCCCCGCGACGCGTGTTCACATTTCTGTCGCCGTCGGTAGGTGACCTACTTGCAGAAATTGCATTGCGCAATGCTACTAATTCTGCCCGTAGATCACTGATGGTGTTGTTGGACACCTCCAGCTGATGCTGCATCTCGGCCTGGCTTTGCTTCAGGAGTGTAATGTCCTTCAGCAGCCTGGTGACATCTACGTGGTCAAACGTGACGGGAGGAAGCTTGTGCAGGTCCTTCGCCACGAAATCGGGCACGTCGTCCGGGTCGGTCTCCTTCAACAGCGTGACGATGTCTTGGAGACTCTTCTCTGTGCCATCCCTTCGACGAGACGGCATCTGGCTAACTTTGCCAAGCGTCGTGAAAAGCAGCAATTTAGCACTGCTAATTTCATCTTCCTTGAACGAGGTCTTGCAGATCTGCAAGATGCTAACCTCGTCCATGTAGTCGATGGCATGTTTAATAAATGCCAACACTTCGTTGGCTATGAGCGTTTGTGCACTCATAGCGAAAACCGGGCAGCGGCTATAGCCGCGCAATTCGCGAATTTAAAATTCATACAGTGCAGCGCAAACGCGTCCGTACTCGACCGCGTATGGCACTGGACGACCATGAAATTGCTGTACTTGTGCTATTCTTTATTCCGTGGTCAAAGTTAAATAAATGATGAGTTATCCATCTATCTAATACTCTGAACCTACAACAGGTTATCCATTGGTCTGTGAAGTGTGAATTTGGCAGCCGCCTGATTTTGCCGCCCCCTGAATTTGCCGCCCGGGGCACAGGCCCCGGCTTGCCCCCCCCTAGATCCGGGGCTGCTAGCTTCGCAGTGGGATTAAAAATAGTCCAGTAGTGAGTAGTCTCCTTTCCTAGGCTCTAGACTAGACTATTTGTGTACCATTTATATGGATTCAGTAAACTTGTCATGAAGGCCGGATAGACAGAAACTGAGAAAGTATAAGAAGGACCTACTTTTTATTTGACTGCCGGAATTAGTTCTCCCAGTACAGTGTAGGTTGAACCACGGGAAACAAGTAATCATAATAATTCTTTATTCGCAGAAACATTTTAAAAACATAAAATGGTAAGTAAACATAGTTTTAAGTTGCTTAGCATATTTCGCCTTCAATAGGCATGCGAACACTTACCGTAGTAGTTCTCTCATAAAAAATATTAACTACATGTTACAGAAATAAATACCAACAATTAAAGAATTCACGTCCACTGGTCCGTCAAATGCGATTGATTTGGTGAGCCCTCGTAAATGTCAGTATGTCATACAAGGGAGATATAGGTCAACCGGCCGCGCGGAAGTGGGTCACGACTCGCGTTCTGTCTGACCTGGAGGCATTTTAAGTTCATGTTTATTATTATTTTTGTGGTAGTATACGTATTTTATTAAGCGCCTTGAATAAATGTGGTTGCAATATGTTGCGCTTTGAGGAAATGTACTGAAGAACTGCCTTGAAATAAACCACAAAGAGTACCAAAACAACGCCGAAGGTAAGGCTGACAATACATTCTACAAACCGTTGGCTGGAGGCACTTAGGCATATTAGAACCACTAGAACTGTGACAAACAACAGGTTGCTCATCTTAAGTGTTTTTTTCACGGAAACAGTAATCATAATGTTATTATTATATTATCCTTGGGCATTTTATACGTATATTTCTTGAAGGCTTTTTGCTATACCAAACAAAGCAGGCGTTAATTATCCAACTCGTACTTATTTGTTTTTACCTAAGTACTACTACATAGACGGGTTTTAGTTAAATTGATTAGTGAGTTTGTTACACATTCGCAAGACAGCACCAACTTATCCAGCGAATTTAACCACTATACACAATACTGCATTCTCCAACATTATTCATGCAAAAAGTTGTAAATGAACAAACAAAACAAAAACTTGGGAACAATAAAAAGTCGCTCCCGCCCGCGGTAATGAGGAATACGGAACCTTCTGCAAAATGTTCACTACCACTGGCTTTGATTAAAATATTGTGAAACATGGTATTATTTTTGTAAGATATGGTACGGGTGATAGAAGATTTAGTTGCTAACTACGGATTATATTAACCGATCCATCTGTTGTTTTTCGATTCATCCATCATCCTCCGAGCCTTTTTCCCAACTATGTTGGGGTCAGCTTCCAGTCTAACCGGATGTAGCTAAGTACCAGTGCTTTACAAGGACCGACTGCCCTATCTGACCCCCTCAACCCGGGCAACCCAATACCCCTTTGTTAGACTGGTGTCGTTGTTTTTCGATTAAAGATTGAATTTTGATATGAGCTTTATGTAAATTATGTCAAACAAGCCGTTTTCCCGCGGTTTCACTGGTTTCCAGTGAGAACTACTGTCCGTACCTAGATAAAATATAGCCTATGTTACAAGAGTGTAGCTTTCCAACAGTGAAAGAATTTTTCATGTCGGTTCAGCAATTTTGGACCCCTTAGTGAACAAATAAGCAAACAAAAAAATTTTACCTCTTTATTACTTATATTACTTTAAGTAGATGAAACTGAAGCGAAAGACTCTGTCCTTAAAATTGTTGGCTATCATAAAGAACGAGTCCTAAATAAACAAAACTGAATAATGTAATATAGCGAGAACTGAATTATCCAAATGAACCTCTCAGAAAAAAAGTTGTTTACTCTAAATTCTTGTCATCAAACTTCCCTTCAACTCGTTGATTATACCTTTGAGCTCTGACCTTGACGAATCAAGATGTTTCATGCAATATTTTAAGGGAAAAGTCGTGGTGGCCTAGTGGGTAAAGAAACAACCTCTCAAGTATGAGTGTGTGGCTTCGATTGCAAGTGCCAATGCAATTTTTTAAAGTGTTTATGTACTTTGACGTTAATATGTATTGTGACTGTGTTTCGGAGGACACGTTAAACTGTAGGTTCCAGCTGTCATTTAACAGCTTTGGCAGTAGTTACGGCTTGTTGGCAGCCAGTAAGCGTGAAGAGGTCAGATAGGATGTCACTCGTTGTAAAACACTAGGACTCAGCTGAGTCCGATTAGCCTGGAAACATAGTTGGGAATAAGCTCGATAGATGATCAGGTTTCTGTTACTATTCATTTACTCATTTATTACAAACCTATTCCATTTAACAAATTAAACACACAACAAAAAGTACAGCAAAATATTCAGTTTTAATGCAAAGAGTGCTAATTATCTGAAAGTTTCAGCTGAATGAAAGCCACTGTATACCGTAGCTAGTGGGGTGACACGCGTGGGGTGTTCAGCTCACTGGGCGCCGTTCCGAGCCACTGCGCTCGCCTGCTCGTGGCTATTTGTGGCTCTATCCTAGCCACTCTATTACACTATTCAATTAATTGATACGGTGAAAACTGAATTGTTTCGAAGTTTTCATGGTGCTTTTTTATGTAGTTAGTAGTTTTTTTTGTATTTGTTTATTTCAAGAACTGATTATAAATTATATACACCTACCTACTAAAATGAAATTAATTTACATAATAATAACGATTTTGTCGAAAACAAACTTTTTGTATCTATTGTGGATTTTGGTGGATAGTTTTACAAATGAATAGTGTTCCTATCTTGGGATATTTCATGTTTCATTACATGTACATTCATACCAAAGGAAGTAGATTGTACTTGAAACATAAGTCTCAGTCCTTTCGTAAGTTTTAAAATCGAAACATAAGGTCCGTGCCAATTTCATTAAAATCTTTAACAAACAAAGGGATAGCTCAAGACAGCGACGAAACGAAAGTTACTTTTTTTTATTGTTCAATATACTGAACATACATACATACTTTCAAGTAGGAGTATGAGCCTACATTGATATAAAATCCTAAAAAAATAAGGAATGTTAAGGGATAGCCCTGAGGCATGGTTTTTATGACATCTTTCACTCAATATAAACTTAAGTGTACCTACTTACTTTAACCTTTTTTTTCCTATTCGTTGAGAGAAATTGGAATAAATGCCTTTTTGCCCCTTTTTATGAAATAAAGGATCAATTGTTTCAAAGAAAATACTTTTAGGACAACTTTAAGTGTGGAAACTTTCAGAAGAAAGGTTTTCCTTCATTTCACCTTTTATGTAAAACAGGCTTCTTTCTTTGGTTTATATCCGTGAACGTTGCGAACTTCGACGATATGGAAAATAAGCAGACAATAACCACCTCTTATTTATTTTCCTTCATAATTTCATGTTAAATCAGTAAAGTTAATTTTGCCGTGAAAGCGAACAGAGAAACGCAGTGAATAAGTGTGAAACAAATGGCAGAAGCGACGAAGAACGGAGTCAAATGAAACCATATTTATTCCTAAAGAAACACAAACATCAGAATTAATGACCTTCCTTTTTGGAAAATTGGTTATAAATACAGCCAAAAACAATCTAGTTAGGTACTACTAAATTGTCTAAACATACAAAAACTTTTCAGTTTAGACAAACGCGACCGCGGTAGAAAGTTAGCGAGTAATAAATCACTGCTCGGCTAAGCTGGGTTCGTCAACTTTGTTTGTGTAAGTACTTAGTGAAAAGGGTCCTTCGATACGTGTACGTACTTGTGTGGAATAAACAGATGCCTCCGGTCTTTTTGTACGTAAGTATACTTATGTGGAAGAATCTACCTTTCGTATAAAATGTAGTCTAATATTATAAAGAGGAAACATTTTTTCGCTTGTTTTGTCTGTACCCAAAAGGCTCCGAAAGTAATGAACCGACTTGAAAAATTCTGTCACTGTTGGAAAGCTGAACTCTTCTCGAGTAACTAGGCTATATTTTGTCCCGGTACGGGCAGTAGTTCCCACGGGGTGCGGGTGAAACCGCGGGAAACCGGCTAGTGTGAAATAAACAGGTGTCTCCGGTCTTTTTGTACGTAAGTATACTTATGTGGAAGAGTCTACCTTTCGCATTGCTATAAAATATAAAAAGTAACATGCATAACATAACACTCTTTTGGTATAAAGGTTGGGGACATTGGTATTTTTGAGTGTTAATTGATTTTATTGTTTTAATTTAAATGTGGTATTTCTTGTATGTTTCATCTCAAGAAATAGGAATTAAGACGCCCAGATAGGGGTTCCCTTTGAAGAAATTAATGCACAGAATAGTACATTGGTATATAATTTCTGGGTCAATCAATCAAATTCTCAGTGAAGTCATTGACCTTTATAAGCTACTTACTCCATCCTTGCAGTAGCATTGAAACAAATAAATGAATGAAGCTTCAAGGAAAAAACAATTAAATATTATGTTTTTCTTAGTAGAGCATCTTGCAACATGTTTCCTAATGGTTTTTTTAAGGTAGACACACATTTTATCCGAGATTATCCAAGTCGAATGTTCCGAACCAAAAGAATTGAAGAATTCAATGGAATTTTACGAAAGCTCGCACTTTTTCAGACGATGAGAAGAGCCCTTGAAATTTTACAAATTCAGATGACGTTACAGATCGTTTAGCAGTTGTGTAGGATGATAATGTAAACATAACAACCATAGATACTGCTGATTATTTCGATAGTAACGTGTGTGTGATGCCTCCTACACTAACATTCGTTCGTCACGCTTGGATCGGAAAAATGTGCGTCCACCTTATAGGTAACATGAACGAAAAAATGTGTAATATAATGGCCTTGAGATTACCATAAATGATTTATTGATTGATTCATTTAATTTATCTAATGCCGCCTATGACGATAGTAACTAGATGAATTCTTTTGATATATGCGTTTATTAGCATTTTACATCTTTCTTGCAGTTTAGCATGAATAATCTTTGAATGTATGAATAAATGAAAATTATACCTACGGATCAGCTTATTAGTGGGCTAATCTAAATTAATTAAAATAGCATTTATTTGCAAATAATACATATAATTTATACACAATATTAAAATGAATTAAAATAAATAATAACTTGCTAAGGCTTAATAAAACTGATAAAATCCGGCCCGATTTATTAAATATCAGAAAATTATTATTATTTTGCTTAAATTAGTATTAATTCAACCAACATTTTCCACCACTTTTCAACGTCAAATTCAAATTCATCAAACGACCATGGTACTTATAACAAAATTAAACTCTTGCGCAATTTAATATCATCTACACGTGACGTGGGTCATGCAGCCAAGTTCAAAAACTACGTAGTTTTTAGTTAATTATACATTAAGAAGCTAAATTCGCTTCAAGGAAGCTATAAAATTTTACGAATACTAACTATGACCAAAAATACCATTGAATATGTAAACCAATGGTCCTGTACTTTGAGCATTGATTAACTGGACACGCCATTGATGTGCCTTCTTTGCCAAAGGTGTGAGATCGCCCACCAGTCATCTACATATATGTAGATGTGCTATCATAAGTTTATAGATAGGTACTTTTTTTTTATATATATGTAGATACATAGGTAGGCACATTACATTTATTTATTATATATTTGGACATTATTTTATATCAAAAACCAATGATCTTAAGATAGGGAAATATTAAAACTAAGTATCAAAATATTCATCCGCATCGCTGTCAGCTGGGATCGTGCCCAAAAGGCTGGCTGCAATGCCACGCTGGATGGCAATGCATATCCTTTGACCGAAGTATAGGCCAGCCCTTTGGTCACGAGCACGAGTGGACTCCACTAATCGCTTACTGATTTCTCGAAAGAGTCTGTGGGCACTTGGGCCCCATGGTCCCAAGGTTTCAACCCCAAACGGCTCAAAAATGCAATTGCCGGTGAGGTTTACATATTTGTGCCGTTTGAGGTTTTCCGCGGCTGCAGCAGCTGCACCGACACAGCTCGCCATACTGGGAAGGTGGGAAGGTGCAAGGGTGTCGACGCAGGTTGCGTCCCACACCAAAGACCTTCCCATCTTCCAAGGCATTATAGACATCCCGTCTGGTTTCTTGCCATCGTCGCGTGCCAAGCCCCTGGGTTCTAAAATGGCTGGCACTCCGGCGGTGACAAAAGCACGACGGATAATGTCATTTATGCTGGCGTGTCGTGCCATGCGACCAGCACTTTTGCTACAGGAAAGACCATGGTGCCCAAGGCGGTCCACAGATTCGCCGCACTGACAGCGATGCGGAGCCGCAGTGGGAGCGCCGAGGCGTAGGCATGTAGCGAGCCGGAATGTTGTGTCACCCAGCATGGTCCCAACGCTGGGTGACGGATAGATACTTTATCATAAAATTACAAGCTTACATGATTATACAAAAATACAAAGCTAAGCGTCAATAAACTCAGCGGGGATCGTGCCCAAAAGGCTGGTTACATGCGATGGATGGCATGCATATTCTTCGACCGAAGTATAGGCCATCTTTTTGGTCACGAGTGGACTCCACTAAGCGCCTGGTTATATACATTTACAATGTGTTTGTCAATTTTGTCGTGTGTATATACGATTGAAAATACATGAGTTAGCTATTACTTTCGCGCTAGAGTTTTTCTTAGATATTAGTGCTCAGAACAGCTCCGGTAAGTTCAATGCTCTGAGATCCTGTACGATAGTCATTTAGTTATTTTATACAATCTACGTCATTCTCACATCTATGGCCACGATTAATATGGTTGTAATAATTTATTATATGGAGTGCGGACTAAATTGTCTTAGGTGAACTTTAAATTGTATAAATTAATAAATGCATGTATTCATTATATTTCTTTAAATATCCCATATTTGGAATAATAGATTAATTTTCCTGGTTCCTTGTTTTTTTGTCGTATCTTATAGGTATGTGTCGTATTTAAACGTCAGTAAAAGTTTTAACATAAATTCATATATAGGTAGGTACTTACAAGAAACGGAATTATAAGTAGGTAAGTACCAGAAGTAGTCGTGGTGGCCTAGTGGGCAAAGAACCAACCTCTCGAGTATGAGGGCGCGGGTTCGAATCCAGGTCAGGCAAGTACCAATGCAACTTTTCTAAGTTTGTATGTACTTTCTAAGTATATCTTACACACCAATGGCTGATAAAAGGGTGAAGGAAAACATTTTGAGGAAACCTGGACTATATAGTCTGAAATCACCAACCCGCATTGAGCAAGCGTGGTGATTAATACTCAATCCTTCTCCGTGTGAGAGGAGGCCTGTGCCCAGCAGTGGGACGATAAAAAAGGCTGTAACTGTAAGTACCAGAAGAAATCGTACTTTTTGGCTTTTTCACTTATCAGTGGAACTTTTATTACAAGTACATTTCACGTAACGTTTATCATAATTTTATCAAAACTTATTCCTAAAGCTACGAACAAACTTGACAAAACGTAGGTATCTGTTTTCTGTCAGACATAACTTACGGTTTGCGTACGTGCGGCTTTCACAACATTAACCTATGCACATAATATGTGTTACTACCGGTAATCAAACTTACTATACTAATCATAATATACTATACTTATAATAAACTTACTATATTTTCTCCTGTTGTATTGATTAAAGTAGTTTTTTTTTTAATTAGCCTGTACTATCCCACGCCTGGACAAAGGCCTCCCCAAAAGTCTTTCATCTTTCTCTATCCATTGCTGTTTGTGGCTAGTCCACAGATTTTGTAACTGCCAAGTAATAGTTTGAAAATAACAATATTATAAAAAAGGTCTCATCTCAAACTGTAAACTAACATTTCACGAAGAAATCGCTTTTAAACGCATGTCGCATCTTGAGCAAATTACCTATATTACATTGTCCTTCACAAACAACATATCGGAGGAAAGACTTACCTATATCTATCCAAGAAATGAATTGCATTTTAAACCTTTTGGTGATCATTCTTTTTACTTACATATTTGATCGTTTTGCAGTCTTGTTACGTTTCAAAAAATACGTTTCTTCATAAATCAAAATGATAACAAAATATACGGGAGCAAACTATGTATGTGCTCGTATTTTCAGTTTGTGTGGTAAAAATCATCATCATCATCATCATCTCAGCCATAGGACGTCCACTGCTGAACATAGGCCTCCCCCTTTGATCTCCACAGATACCTGGTAAAAATCAACAATATTTAAATTTCAAATAACAGGGTAATAGATACGCGAATACGCGACCTGACATTGTGACACAATCTGTACTAATATATAAAGCTGAAGAGTTTGTTTGTTTGTTTGTACGCGCTAATCTCAGGAACTACTGGTCCGATTTGAAAATTTCTTTCATTGTTAGATAGCCCATTTATCGAGGAAGGCTATAGGCTACTTTTTATCCCGGTACGGGAAGTAGTTCCCACGGGATGCGGGTGAAACCGCTGGCAGAAGCTAGTATAATATAACCTGAATTCTAAAATTGGTAACTGGGTTATTTGTTTATCTAAACAGAAATAAAATTGATCCTATTATTGTTCTTAAAATCCAAATTCCAAAATAAATTAAATAATTACTTAAGTAGTTAACCTTGACTAATTTACACTAAACTAGTCAATAAATAAGCTGTAAAATGTCAAATTGTTTTTATTACGTTAACCATGTAACAATGAGTTGATTGATAACAACTTCTACTAGTAAAGCTGTCTAGGCGAGGCGTGGTACATTGTAAACTAGACCACAACTGTATCGACCTTGGTAGAGAAATGTTCGTGACATAGACTCACGAACTAAATAGATAGTGCAAGTGCAAGTTAACTGCCTCGTTGGTCCAGCTGTCGCAAGTGCGGCTGCTGAGCACGAGGTTTCGGGTTTGATTCCCGGGTCGGGCCGAAATCGGTCCTGCGCCTGATCTCTCTCCGGTAGTGTCGGATTGCCGTCCCATCGGGCTATGAGCTACGCCTAATACCCAACTTTCCATCCGTTGCGGAGCGTAGTTCCCTCGGGAAATCAAACAAAAGACAAAAAATGATAATATTTTATATTGGTACATGGGTACCTACCCATCTACATATCAATAACGATATTTTTTGCCGGGATCAAATCCCTAAAACGCTTTTGTAACTCACACGAAATACAAAATGTGCCCTGTCTCTTGTCATACTCCCGAGCCTTTATACCACCTTTATGCCATTCAACTATATTGGGTTTGGCTTCCAGTCAATGAATGTAGCTGAGTACCAGTGTTTTACAAGGAGCCAGCCTATCTAACCACCTCAACCCAGTTACCCGGGTAGCCCAATACCGTTTCCTAAGACTGGTGTCAGACTTACTGGCTTCTGGCTATCCGTAACGACTGCTAAGGATGTTAAGTGACAGCCGGGACCCACGGACTCATACTCGAGAAGTTGGTTCTTTACCCACTAGGCCACCACGATTTTCGAACTTGTCCTGTCTATTTGGACGTAAACCTCTGGTCGTGACATATGCACGTGTGACCCGCGACCTAGGCCTCTAGGCTTCATGGATAAACTACTTACATGTTTTATAACTCGCCTGAAGCGAAATAGATTGCCATCGAGAACATTACAATATTTATTTGTTGCTTGCAGGTCGATTGTGTGTGTCATATTCTAATATGCACCACGTTATATGATAGTCGCATTAAACCTGCCCTATATGTTATGTCACGTGAAGCTATCGTTTGGGTTTTGTTTTTTTACCCCATTATTATTGTTAAAAATTCATGGTAATTAAATTAAAAATCTAAATTCTGTTTAAGTAACAGGCCGCCCGCAGGAGGGATGAAAAGGGAGAGAGGAGTCTCCAAGATATAATTAAAGTATTGAAGGAGACCGACCCAGACGACGTACCAACTTTCGTGGCAAAGGAGTTGCGTAAGCTGCCCCCGGTCACGTTTGACCACGCCGACGTCACCAGGCTCCTGAAAGACATCACAAGTATGAGGTCTAGCCTGGTCGAGCTGCAGTTGAAGCTGGAAGCATCGCAATCAACCATCAGTGATCTACGCAGTGAAGTAGCTGAATTATGAAACTGTGAATGTAGGTCACACGCGCCTGCCAACAGCTACAACACACGCCACGGACAGGTCAATGCATCGCCGCTGAGCGCCACGTCAGCAAAATTGCACACGTCGCCGGTCGCCACTGCCGTAAAGAAAGATCCCGTTCAACGGCGAACCAAGGCTATTGTGGGAGCCCAGAGTCTCCCCGAAGTAACCCAAGGCACGGTTCATCTTGAACCTGGCAAAGGGACGGCTGATGCAGATGGTTTCATCAAGGTGGAGAGGAAAAAGAAGAAGCCATCTAGTCGAAACCGATGCGGAACTGCATTGACGGGTCCGAACATGCTGTTGCGTCCCGCAATACCGACGACGCAGATGTATGTTTCGCGTTTGCATCACTCCACGAAGGTCAAGGAGATCGTGGAGTATATACGAGTGAAGACCAACTGGACATTGAGAGTCGAGAAGTTAGAGCCGAGACACAACACGAATTTTAAATCGTTTTTGGTGCGTGTGCCAACTCAGCATCTCGACATGTTCCAAGAACAGTTTTTCAGAACAGATTCCGCGGGAGGCTACGCGACACCACGCAGTGCAACACGTCACCGCCTATTCGTGTCAACACTTAGATTTTAATTGTTTTTTTTTTTTACTTTTGTATGTATTAGTTTATTATTATTGTAATGTTAATCCCACCCAAAACAAAAATGTGAAAGACTGCCAAGTTCGATAATATGGGAATGCTTCGCCTATAAAAGAAGTGAGATCTGAATAAGTACCAAGTTCCATACACATACCTCAGTTAAAAATAGTTACTTTTTAATGATGTCACTTGGCAAGTTTTCACACTCCTTGTTATAAACCTACTAAACGCAATGAATCAAGTATTTAATTTTCTATTAAAACTTGCCAAGTACATCATTAAAAAGTAACTATTTTTAACTGAGGTATGTGTATGGAACTTGGTACTTATTCAGATCTCACTTCTTTTATAGGCGAAGCATTCCCATATTATCGAACTTGGCAGTCTTTCACATTTTTGTTTTGGGTGGGATTTCATTTATTTTTGTAAGGTTGTTTATTTTATTTTTTCTTATGATGAAGTTAGTTAAAGAAATGTCTCATTTATACTATCTTTCAGATTTTTTTATATGCACTATGTTTCTTACAAAGAAATGAACTAGATTAACTAAATGGATGGAGATTTACCACTGACTGACATGACATGTTATCATATATTATGTTCGTGGATCAAAGTTACACATTTGTTATTTTCGAAAGTGATTCACACTTGGCCGTTTTCAGATTTTTACTTTACTTTGACTAAATACAATCCTTTGTAACGAATTTCAGATCGGTACGATCATTCGAAGATATATTATATAAATATAGATAAATTTAGTTCGTTTTAGTTCCTTAGGGGTATACATTTACACCGGGTATAAAACACCTTCATTATTTTGAAACCGACTCACACTTGGCCATTTTCAGATTTTTCCCTTTACCTTGACATAAGGACCTACCTCCATGCCAAATTTCAAGTCAATACGACCATTGGAAGTGGTCTAGGTTTTTGATGAGTGAGTCAGTCAGTCAGTGAGTGTATAGTAAAAATAGCGATTTTCTGACGGCAATATCTCAAGACCTACAATAGGTATATTAATGAAATTTTGTATTTTAGATAAGTGAGGGGGTCTCAACAGATACTAGAAATTTGATATGCGTAAATAAAATAGATTTTGAGTTACAGGGGGGTCGAATTTGGCCCGAAATGGTTCGTGTAATATAACCCACGGCCGGTGTGTCGCTTTTTTTTCTCGAACTTGGCGGACACACTGCCGTGTGTCTAGATTATTGTTTATGTATTGTATGTGCTATGGGCCTTAGTTGCCTGAATTAAAGGAATAAATAAAAAAAAATAAAAAAATGTAGTATACTGAAAAGTGTGAAAATTCATGTCTCTTTTTATTTTTCTATATAACAATTAGGAGAGTTTAGGCCACAAATATTAACATTTACGTAATTTTTCAAAAGCTGTCTCGGTTTAGTATAGGTAGGTTCTTACGCGGGTCCCTACACTTTTATTGTAATCATTAAGACTACGACGGTTTTCACTTATCCTAGATGCTGTTTCTGCGAAAATTATCAAAAGTTTAAATCAGAAATTGTCAACGGGAGGAACATTTGTATTCTGCGGTAAAGGGTTGAGTTCGCGCCGAGGGTAACTTTATTTCTAACGTGGTACAGTCACAGACAAAAACGTTTGAAATTCAAATATTTTTATGCCATCATTTATTATTCTCTCTCAAATGGCGTCTTTTATGATAAAATTGTGTCACATTTGACTATGATGACTTGCAGATATAAAGGAGATTGGGCAAGAATGTATGAAGTTTGGTCCAAATGTCCACCACGAACGAGACCTATATAATTAAATAGTCCACTTAATTTAGAGTAACTTTCACTAAGAAAGTAAAAAAAAAACAATGCCAAAAAAAAGTTACAGCCAAAAATGTATTCTTAATTTTCGGTAGTTTTAGTATGTTATTATTATTATTTTTATTTTATTCCATTTCCATTTCCGCCCTTTATCTAAAACTAAGATGATTAACACATTTGCATATAAACAGCCCATATTTTTTTGCCCAATGGATGTACGAATCACTAACCTACTGAGGCGCCAGAAGTGCTTGAATATACTCAGCGGTGCCTGGATCTAAGAAAGTTCGATGTAACTGGTGGTGTTTTCTCTCTAATAATGAACAATTTTATTTTGTCAGAAGTTACAGAAAGTACGAAAATCGAACATCACGAAAATTAATTAAAAAAATGATATTGAAAAAATCTATAAAATGTTTTATTTGATTTTGCTATAACTTTTTTCTGGCATTATATTTTTTTTTACTTCCATAACAAAAAATGTTCTATATTTAACGGGCTATCTAGCCATATAGGTCTCGTTCGTGGTGGACATTTGGACCGGAATCGCCCATTGTCCTTTGTGTCGATTTTTAATCAAGTTCAAATTTTAGGGTCAAGGTAAAATTAGATTCATCGGCACGTGATTAGCCAATATACATCAATTTTAATTTCTGCTTACATCTAACTTATGTTCGTGACTGTACCTACAGAAAAGTATAAAATGCGACACCAAGTTTGTTTAAAAGAAAATGCTACACTAGAAGAGTTGGTTTGCATTTTATTCACTTACAAGTCAGCAATAATAAAGATAATATAGCTCATTCAAGAAGTACCTTGGTAGAAGCTTATGACCAGCTATGTCAAGATCCCACCATTTTAAATAGGTTAGAATGTGTATGGTCGGCTACAGTACGTATGGTGGTGGCCGCCTTGTTAGACGAAAGGCGTCCTCTGCTGCACATAGGTCTCCCCCAAGATTCGCCACTTTGCTGGCTCTTTAGGACTTTTTTGTTAATTTTAAAGTTACCTTGTTTGTTTCGAATCCTAAAATAAAGTCACTCAAAAAAAGGCGCCCAGCTCAAAATAAGTTTAGCAAAAACATTAAGCTCCTTAATGCCTTAATGCAATACAGTTTTTATAACAGGTAAACCGTGAAAATATGTATTATGTCAACTCAACCCATACATAATAAAACGTATTCCTATAGCTTGAATATCAAGGCCTCAATCAAATATGAAAAATAAGGAAAAATAATTTAAGTCTGACCACAAGAAAAATAACACTCTTACGGCGGACTTCAATAACTTATCGATCTATTACTAGAGATGGAATTTTAACAACGAAACTCCTATCTCTAGCAACAGATAGCTTGCTTATTGAAATGCGATTTTAATGGTAATGTCATATTAAAACCAAGGATAGTGATAGTTAAAATATTTCGAAGGTTTTATCGAATCCTTGCACATCTAAAATGTTGGTTAAACCAGTTTTAATCAGCCTAATATTATGTACCTACGTCGTTATGTTAATTCTGTTATTTACATTTAAAATTAATTAACTTCAAGATTATAGTTATGTTTTAATTAGATGTATTGCGTATTTAAGTTATATTTAAGTTGACTGTATGACACGTGATAGATCTTGCTTACCAAAATTGTAATAAACTAGCTACTCCTCGTGGTTCCAGCCGCGTTCCGAGGAAACTAGTTTCTACACCTAGATAAAGTTTTCAATAAATGAGCTGTTCCTAAGATTAACGTATTCAAACAAACAATCAAATTTTCGGCTTTATAAAATTAATATAAAATAAATCCAGGCTCAAGGTTTGCCAAAGAGCGATGGAACGTAGCCTTTTAGGTATTAGACGAACTGATCGTGTACGAAATACCGACATACGTTCCAAAACGGGAGTCGCTGATGTGGGCCAAAAGTCGGCAATATTAAAGTGGAACTGGGCCGGACACGTCAGCCGAATGCGTCCAGAAAGATGGGCCACTATAGTCGCTCAGTGGACACCTCAGGATGGACACCGCAGGCGGGGTAGGCCCCGGAAGAGATGGCGTGACGAGCTTGACGCCTATTGTCGAGACTGGTGGGCTCGGTCGAAAGATCGAGAAGTGTGGAAGCAAGATGGGGAGGCCTTTGCTCAGCAGTGGGACAGTATGGGCTAAAAATAATAATAAATAAAATTAATAAGCACACACACATCGCCTCAAAAGACATATAAATTTATGTAAATGAAATTGAGTGATGGCTGACGAAAGCTAAATTTAATGATGCAGGTTACAATTACAATAAGTAACGAAAGCGAAAAGGCAACTAAGACAGCTTGCCACGCTTACAAAGATCTGTTTGAACTTCAAGTAACTGTAATTGTACGGTTATAGGTGCATCATAACCTTGATAAATATTAATCGAAGCAATTTATTCACTGAACAATTTATTCTTGCCATCGGCTATAAATGTTAACTATTATTGCATAATGATTGTTCATTTATTTCTGTCAATAAAATAATAGTATCAGCTGGATAATAAATATCCAATCCCATTTACCAGACTAATATCATTTTCTATGAATCTGTAAGTAATTCTGCCTGGGTATAAATTTTTATAGCATTGCTTTGACACCATTGAGATATGTAGGTGACTGGCCGGGAACAAATTGTTTGGCTTGGATGGTGTTTTCACATAGTAAGAAGAGAATTGAAATAATAAGTTAAAGTTTACCCCAAGTTTTATTGGACACCATACAGTAGGCACTAATTGATGTTTGTGAAAATTTCCCAATTTTGAGTGTTTGGCACACATAACATATATGTGGATTAAGATTAGTCGCCCGAACAGAATCATCCCTTGAGACGGTGGCGTTATGTTGCGCGCGGCTCTCTTGTCACTAAAATCACTCCATTGCCTGTCTATCTACTAAGTATTCTATATCTGTAGTTAAAACTTACGAATATCAGAACACATTCCTATTATTTCTGTGAACGGCATTAAGTCCACCACTGAAATATTCTTGGAACCAGCCCACGCTGACAAGGCATCCCAATATTTTTTTTTAAAGTTCCCGCAGATACTATTTTTACCCAGAATCAAAAAACAATATCGGCCCCAAAAACAAACAACAACAAAAAACAAATAAGGTCCCCTTCCTAGAATAAATTGAGCTAAAGGTCAATTTGCCTTCGTTCGGAAGAAAATAAGGTTAATGAGATGTTTTCTTGAATATCTGAACAATGGTAATGTAAGAAAAAAAGTATCTGAAAATTTATTACAAAGTTCCTTTACACGGTACATCAAAAATATTTGGAAAATAATATTAACTAGTGTTTACCAAGAATGTTTTTATCTATCGGCGTGCTGATGAAAGAAGAAAATATTTTTTCTTCAATATTTTTCTTGGAAAGGAGTCTTGGTAATTTTAGTTGAAGTTTTACTGAGGAAAAGTTTTTAAAAGGACGTATTTTTTTGTTTTTGTGATAGAGGTCGTAATTTGACCTCTATTATTATTATAAAAATCATAATACATTGAAGAATTTATTGTATTCTAGCTAATGCGAATTTTATTCTAAAATTTCTTTGGGACTAACGACGAAATACGAAACACTCCCTCGTGACAAGCTTCGCCGCATCAAATTATTGTTTTTTTAGCCAAACAAATCGAATGCCAAAATAAAATCTCCAATTTAGGTTGTGACCAAAACCACAAGACTCATAAAATCATCCAACAAAAAACCCAGATGTTAACCCTGCTAAAATTCAAGGTCGAAACTCGGAAGCCCAATCAAAGACAAATCTTTCTCTGACCTTCTAACCTTCAAATACCACACACTTTTATTTATTTATTTATTTACCTATTTGATTGCCGTGCGTAAAGATTTTTTTTCAACTAATTGTACTTAATGAGAATCGAAACAAAAACTTCAGGAAGTGTTACATAGCGAAAGTTCGTTATAATTTGACCTTGGGTTTGTAGAAACGTGACACTTGATTGTTGCGTATAGCCATAGATATTTTGCGGTTAATTATTTATTGTTTTGTTGCTTATGCTGCCGGTGACAAGATGGGTTCCGAATACCTATAGGTACTTGACAAAACTTGCCTAATGAAAGCAAGTCGAAACCAAATTTCAAATGACGCTCCTTAGCAGCCGGTAACAATGAACAAATCTGTTGCTATCCAGTGTTAATTTTCCTGACCTTTGAATCTCTTCTTGGTATTAAATGATGATTTGTTGATTGATTGGTGTTATCTTGGTTAGAAAATAATAGACATTTCAAAAAGTCAAGACAATAAATAGCTCTTGTTGTCAACTCCTCTGACGTTTTTTTTATTTACAAAAACATGATCTAAATCACGGTTATATTACGTCCTTAGGTATGGTCTGAAACTCTTTTGGTGCAATTGGCAGTTCTGTCAATCAGTAAAAAAATATAATGCCCTTGAAAATTGACAGCTATCAACTGCACAAAATATTCGGTACCTGTCTACGTTCGGTGCCTACCCATGGGCTACATAAAAAAAGGCGGGGTACATAGATTAAATCTGGGATGCCATTATTTATTTTATATTTCGAACACTGGCCAGCAATTCCATCTATTTTAAAAAAGGAATCCAATAATTTTATTCCCATTTGGGGCGGATATCCCCACTGATTTGTTAGAGTGGGGGAAAGGTCGAGTATCGATACATAGTCTGGTCACGTCCCTATTTTATCGAGCGCCGTGTTATTCCGATCCCTGGGTCAAAGCGAATCTGTGAGAGAAAATAACAACTCTTACTCTTAGTAATAAGTTTTGGTTGACATTGGTATATATTGACTTGTAATTGCATGTCAGTCAGGCTTGCAAGACAAGGAAACGAAAGTTTTGTTAATGATTTATTGATGAGGGTTGATAAGATTGGAGTGTTCCTGTATCTTTCTTCTGTCGTTATTTTACAAATTAACTATCCAATTATAGAGATAAACAACTCCAGTGCATGTTTATCAATAGATTTAGTAGCAAAAAAAAATTGTCAGTAAATTTCATATGAAGCAACGTCGTCAATGATGGCGAAAATTAAGTCCGCTAATGTCGTTAAAATATCGAATACATGTTACACTTTTGGATGTATTTTCAAGTTCAAAAATCCCGTCCAAACCAGTATAACTAGGAATTTAAGGGTTAAAAATTCTGGATGATATCTTTCTTTACTTAATACAGTGAGTTCATTACCATAGTTACTATGAACTGGACAATGGACATAGATAGCTAAACTATGACAATATGACAAAAGGTCAATCCTATTCTGATTTGTTCCTTTTGTAAAAGTGGACGACATTCAGGTGCCGAGTCACGACCCAGCTGTGTTACGTTCTAAACAGCTGTAACTTAGTATAGCAAATATTTTTAATACTTAAGTCCAAAAGGAGTTGCGTACATAGTCGCTGTGTGGTAGGACGTGAATTGAGCTAAATATCACATGATTTTCTATAGTGAAAATGCCATAAGATTACTAATTGAGATCTCGATAATTACGCCGCATCATTCGGAATCGTTTTTAGCCGACTTCCCAAAAAGGAATCTCAATTTGGATGTTTTTGTATATTTTCTTTCTTTATCGGTACATATATACCTATTGTTGTTTTCCTATTCTAGTTATGTATAAAGCGGAAGAGTTTTGCGTTTGTTTTTGTTTGAACTTGCAAATCTCAGAAACTCCGGGACCAATTTGACATAATAAATTCAGTATTAGATAACTCAGGATGGCCCAAGACTACCTTTAACCGAGTGCGCGGAGTAATTCCTACATGACGTAACTTTCCTACCTTGGTGAAACTGCAAAGAACAGCCAGTAAGGAATACTACTAAATTATGTAGGTACATATTTGAAATGTTAACCGGTCACTACAATTTTGCCCAAAAGGAACTTATCCTAATAAATTCGTACTCTCGATTAGAATACTAGATTGTTTATGTGCAATTCAAATGCAGGTTCAAATCTAGTCGTAACAGGAACTTAATCTGACTAACTGGCTTGTGGAACAACTTGAATTGTTTACAAATACAACTGCATAGTTACTTACTTATAGTGCCTTTACTAAGGTCTATTTCGTAGTGTACCCGTTATTTTTGCGAGTCGGGCTCTAAAATCGGTACGAAGATGAATGGTAGTACGCACGATACAAAAATCGGTAACAATTTAGCCGGTATGAGACACACAGAAAACTTTGATTGGAATCAAGTTATCCTTAAAAAAATTTTTTTTTCGCTAACCATCGCTTCAGACGATTGTTCAGTCTGCTCTGAGCGGCTACTCCTATACAAATGCTTTTTTTTAACTTTTTTCTATATCCTACCCCAGTCTATCTTTTAATGACACCTAATCATCCAGCCTTCGATCAAATATTAAATTTTAGACAATTCACAAAAAAATACTTATGTGTAGGTAATCATAACAGTGTAAATTATAATAAATAGGCAATAGGCATGATGACAGTAATCAAAAATCATTAAAATAATATATTTATTAAATTAAACTTGAAGCTTGGAATATAAAACGCGCATTGTTTTCTTTATTAATAATGTGATTAATATGTATTTTTATAAAATAAAATTACGAAATAAGGCAATCCGCCATGATATCTTGAACACCAATCAGAGCTCGTGACGTCATTTCTCAAAACAACTCGCGCGAAAGCGCGCGAACGTCACATTTCGTTGTTGTGAACTTCCACTGCGATCTTTGTTTTTAATTAATTAATTGTTTATAACACGAGTTATGGAGCCCGGATTTATCAAGGCAAACAGCGCTAATTTGCCTAGAATTGATATCATAATGCTGGGGAAAGTTTTTGGCATCAAATAAAGATTTTTGTTCAGCTGAATTAGAAATGTTAAAACTTCCATGTAAGTATACTAGTTTAATTAAAAAACAATGAGAGATGAAACCTAACCTCGAAATAGTTATTTACATTATAAACTATGCTAGAATCTAGAGAACTACGTAATAACTTACATCAAAGTGATCTTCACAAAAATAAAGTTGTACCCTGGGCAATATTGCTTTTGAATCTCGCCTTGCAAGATTTGCTTATCAGGAGTTGTTTTGGATGTGTTCTTACTTGGTCCCCCAGTGACCCCACAACACCTATGCCCTTTCGAATTCATATTTAATAACACAAAAAACGTAATTATTGCACGAGCGTTGTTTACTTGCGTCTTGTAATTTCAGTCGTGACGTCACAAGTGACGACATGACACTGACAAGCGTTTTCGCGCCGGATTCAAAGTGGACAGAGAAAAAATGCAATTATTTGATAAAAAATCTTCGCATTTTCTTAAAATTAATATTTTTTTATATAAAATAGACGTATACCTACATCATACAAAGGAATTTAAAAATTTGTCATCATGCCTATTATATTTTCACAATTTATGGCAATTGCTACCTCATAACTGACATAATTAATCCACCTATATTGTCTTATCAAAGCCACGTGACCTCTAGGTCAGCAACAAAGCCAATCAGATAAGGATCTCAAACTAATAAATACAATATCATTGATATGTGACAAGTTAAGTTCCGGACGCCAAACGTGACCGACTTGGCCGAAGGAGTATGTAGGTGGCAGGCTGCATGATATCATGCACTCGGTTTTACCATTGATATGTCTGGTGTAATATTGATATTATGTGACCTGTGATGCCTAAACTGTTATAATATGTTATTAAATTCTTGACCGTTATTTGAAGCTTACTAGTTTGAGATAGGCACCTACGTGTTTTCCGCTTTTATCTCCGTCCTTTTCTACCCCATATCTTGCATCTCTCTCGCACACCGACCAGTTTCACTCCCCACCAGGCAGGAGGCGACGAGTGTTCTCGGCGGCCACAGTTCGTCATTGGCGTCTTGTTTTCCGCCCGAGAAGGTTGTCTAACCAACCGCTGTAGTATTTCGTTGAAAAATAAACTCAGTGCTCTCGCAGAACACAGGTGAGTTTATAATATTTTATACAATTTGTTAACGGTTTTACCGTTCGATATTCGATTTTGCGAAATCAAGTGTTAATATTTTGTACATCTACCCCTTTTTTGTCACGAGTTTCTTCCGTGTACTTTTTTTTCAGTAATTTGTTTTCAGAATGAGTGACTTATAAAGCAAATACAGATGCGGTAAATAATAAAGCTACCACAGCCCGTGCACGTGACTATGGAAAAGAAAGCAAGCCCGAAGTTCCTAAGGCACCTGTGGCCCTAGTTCAATCCTGCAAGGCGTTCAACGGTTTGACAAAAAAGAATGGTGTGAGGTGCGGTCCAACCAGCATCTCCTTAGTTCGGACTGATCACTACCGCACTTGAAGAGGGCTGATGGTGTCAAGAAAGCTTTTCGGCCTTGAAAGACTTGGTACGCTCCCCTCGGACTACCAGTAAGTCTGTTAGCCACCTCCCATGGGGGTCGGCTCATTATCACGGCGTGTGATGGTTTTCGGCCTTGAAAGACTTGGTACGCTCCCCTCGGACTGCCAGTAAGTCTGTTAGCCACCCCCCGTAGGGGTCGGCTCATTATCTCGGCGTGTGATGCTTTTCGGCCTTGAAAGACTTGGTACGCTCCCCTCGGACTGCCAGTAAGTCTGTTAGCCACCCCCCGTAGGGGTCGGCTCATTATCTCGGCGTGTGATGCTTTTCGGCCTTGAAGGACTTGGTACGCTCCGCCTAGGACTGCCAGTAAGTATGTTAGCCACCCCCCACAGGGGTTGGCTCATTTTCACGGACCCGCGCAGGGTACCAATCTTGCATGTTGCGAGACGCAGCATCATTACAAAGTGGGGACCAGTAAGTATACTAGCCACCCCCCACAGGGGTCGTTTCATTATCACGGACCCGCGCAGGTACCAATCTTGCATTTTGCGAGTCGCAGCATCATTACAAAGCAGGGACCAGTAAGTATACTAGCCACCCCCCGCAGGGGTCGGCTCATTATCACGGACCCTCGCAGGGTACCAATCATGCATGTTGCGGGTCGTACCATCATTGCAATCTACCCTCGCAGGGTGGCTTTTTGGATCGACTTTCGAAGAGTCGCCATTATAACCTTCCCTCGAAGGGAAATGGTAATCACACTCACGCTGAATGGCGTGTGACGCAAAACTCTAAAAGCTCCCTTGGGATATCACGAGTAAATTACAATAGGAACCATGTCCAACAGAGGAAACAGAAAGCGTCCAGGACCGCAGGCGGACTTTGATGCGTCCAACAAGGCACGTAAGTTATGACTTTCCAGGCGGGTTGCCTAACATTATATCAAGACCAATGGAAAGAAATGGGAGCTCCGCCTTTCTTGTCAAAAATAATAACTGGGTATCGCATACCATTGGCCAAGAGCCACCTTTGATAGATAATGCCAGATTTGACCAGAGAGTCCAAAGAGATGGATGTCGTCATATCCCAAATGATAAAACAAAAAGTTCTATTGATAGCTGCAAATTCTGCCAGCTTTCTTTCCAATATGTTTCTTGTGCCCAAAAGGCGACGGAAAGAACCGTCCAATACTCAATCTCAAGGTTCTCAACAAGTTCATAATTACGGAACCCTTCAGTTTAATAAATGTTTTTCGGGTGCTAGAGTTTCTTCAGAAAGACGAATGGCTGTGCAAGTGGATCTCGCCCAGGCTTACTTCTACCTTCCGGTAGCCGGAGGTCACAGACATGTTCTTCGACTAGTATACAGAAGAAGACTGCTTCAGATTACGTGCCTACCATTTGGCTTAAGCACGGCACCCAAGACCTTCGCCACAGTGACCAATTTGGGTGGCTCAAACTTTGAAAACTCAAGGGTTACTTATAATTGTGTATCTCGATTTTCTGGTGGCTCACCAAGATATATTTGCCTACTTTGGGATCATTTGCACCACGTTTTGGATGGCAAGTGAATAAATCGCAAGCATTATCAACAAGATAATGACAAAACGCACTACGTGACAAACAGCACGACAAACTTAGAAGACCTGCATAGCTTGATAGGACTTTTAAACTTCGCAAGTTTTCGTTGTTCCATACGGCAGACTGCATTACCGGGCTCTCCTCACTTTCCTCAATGCAGTGTTGAACAGCAATCTATACCTACCCTATTCATGGAACCGTGAGCCAAACGGTGAACAAACCATAAAAAGGGTTCTTATAAGTCACGATTGAAGTAATGATCATATTTTATAAAAATAACTACGAAAGTAATATACTGACAACATTAGAAATGATATTTTAGAACGATGTCTGTGGAACTTATGCAATCTTTTCAAACTTAATTGAAATCAAATATGTATAATAAATGCCGTAAATTATTTTCTTAATTTTAATGAAATATGTAGTAAATCGTTTACATGTAAAATGAACCTAGAAGTCTTGACTGTCATACATAGAACCCTACTTAATTGAAGACCACGATACTAAGAACATTTTACATAAAAATGTGACGTTTTTGTCATCGGTCGGGTTATACCCACCATTTTGAAAAAGTGTCATTCTTTGGTTACATTGTGGGCTCACGGCTCGGTGAATGGAGTATAGCAATGTTGAACCTACCAGCAGATGCCTTAGCAGATCTAAAGTGGTGGCTGGTCAGCTGCCACCAAACCTTGGATATTCATTCGCCACTTCCCTGTCACCTTATAACCACTAACGCCTCCGATGTAGGATGGGGGCACAACTGAACGGAACTCCCGTAATGGGTTCATGGAACGAGAGAGAAAAAGGCTTTCACTGCGATCTGAAAGAGATGCTTGCAGTATTAACTGGAAAATCACGGCAAGTTGCTAAAGAGATCAACAGCCATTTTTCAATGCAAAAATGGGACTGTGGTGTCATATCTAAGAAATCAAGGTGGCACCCGATCAAGGAGCCTACCGAACTTGACGTACAGAGTATTCAGTTATCTTGAGCTGTATCAAATCTATCACGTCGTGAATCATATACCAGCCCTATTCAACAGTCAGGCAGACCATCTCTCCCGACACAAACCTCCACCGGAGTGGCATCTTGTATCAGCAGTGGACCTACTTGCCTCGAAGCGAGCCCAGGGACACATAGTTGTGTACTACGTGCCCCTAGATCTGAAGGACCCGAAAGCGGGGTTCCACGATGCCTTTTTCTCAAGTTTTGACTTACCCGCTAGCATGGGTATTACCGCCACCTTACCTTATACCGTAGGTCCTCAGTCATCTCAATTCAGGAACGGGAGTTAATCTCATAGTAGTTCCTTCGGTGGCACCAGGTATTTTGGCGAGCAGATTTGAAGTCCCGATCATTAGCAGTACCCTACACACTGATGAACCTCGAGCAGAAACCGATAGACACAGCAACGGGGATACCCCCTGCCAAGGTCAGGGAAATGGGGGGGGGGGAGGGACAAGGAGTCTCTCCGACTGAAGTCTTCTTCAATCCACACGCAACACTTATCAATCAGCTTGGAGTCGATGGTTAAATTGGGGCGAAAAGTATGAAATTGGATCCTATGAATCCTTGAATCCCTATTTGGACCTATACTTACCCAATTTTTAGCAGACTTACACATAGTAAATAAACTAACATACAATACTATTTTATTACACAAGTCAGTTATAGCTACACTATGCAATGCAGAAACCACTGGAGAGCTAGGTTCACACGTTCTAGTCGGACACAATTTAAAATCAATAGCGCTGAGCAAACCTGTTCCCCGGGAAGCCGTCCATCTGGAATAATGACCAATTGGTAACCTACTTAAGTGCAGTAAACGTAGACGAGAATAATCCATTTGCAACTTCCAGGCACACTGCTGCTCTTTCTTTTGCTAGCTTGTTTCGGAAAGGCGAGTCCATGATCTTTCCTTGCTTGCAATAGACCCAGAACATTTCAAAAACAACAAAGATAATTTAATCTTATGGCCAGTCTTTGGCTCTAAGACCGACAGTTCTAGTCATAGGCAGTCGGGTTGTTGTTTGATGGATAATCAGGAAAATATAAATCTAAGTCCAGTGTATTGGGTCAGAAAGACTAAAGCCTTGTTAGAAGATAGACGGACATCGGCTAATTCCTTAAATTTATTTATATCCGTTAGAGGCCAACCAAAGGCAGGCACCCGAACGATGATGCGGGTGGATTAAGACATTGTTAAAAGAGGCAGGAATAACTACAACCCAGGAAGCTTCCACTCGGCGGTAGCGTCAAAATCTGTGTTGACAATATACTTTTGGACGATATATTAGCAAAGGGTAATTGGCGATCAGGCAATACATTTGCCCATTTTTACAGAAGGGAAAGATACCCACTAAATAGAAGTAGCAAGTTATCTCGATTATTTAATTAATCCAGCTGATTAATGTCTATATTTGTGTTACTATTGTTATTAAGAAGTATCGCAATGTTTTTGTTAATTACTATTAGAAAATGAAATCAATTTTGCTTTTGTTCTTGCATCTCTCTTTTAATTTTTATTACTCATCCTTCGAGCCCATTTCCCAACTATGTTGGGGTCGGCTTCCAGTCTAACAGGATGTAGCTGAGTACCAGTACCAGTTAACTTTGATTACATTAGTATTCCAGGACGCAATACACATACTTACATGTGATTACTCGTGTACCTAAGTACCTATTTACATACACAATTTCATTGTGCTTTTGCTCACATTGGCGTCCACTTCCACCAGGCGATAACAAACACGTCTCAAACTAGTAAGCTTCAAATAACGGTCAAGAATTTAATAGCAGCGTTTTACCTGAAATAAAACGCATATTAAATACTTACCTTATTTGAAGCTTACATTTTAATTTCTGCCTGGTGTTTTCGACTCAATGACGAACTGTGGCCGCCGAGAACACTCGTCGCCTCCTGCCTGGTGGGGAGTGAAACTGGTCGGTGTGCGAGAGAGATGCAAGATATGGGGTAGAAAAGGACGGAGATAAAAGCGGAAAACACGTAGGTGCCTATCTCAAACTAGTAAGCTTCAAATAAGGTAAGTATTTAATATGCGTTTTATTTCAGGTAAAACGCTGCTATAAGTTATAATACTAGCTCCCGCTAGCAGTTTCACCGTTGGGACTGCATAACGCACCCAAATATCATAAAAGTAGCCTATGTTTTTCTTCAATAAATGAGCTACGTGATATCGAAATCATTTTTCAAATCCACCTTGTGTTATAAAGCTCAAGAGTTTGTTTGTTTGAAAGCATTAATAATCTCAGAAACTAAGTACTGCCTTCTTTGACAAAACTGTTCCATGTTAGGAAAATCCCGATGAGCATGTGAATTCGTTTCCCTGCGGATGAAACCGCTTTCGGAAGCTAGTAAATTACATAAAATCCTAATGCCATAAGTTTTCAGTAAAACTGCGCTAGAAATGGCTGACAAAATTAACGGTGTGGAAAAATAACGAACATCTTATGTATAGACTTTAGGACGGACGTAAATTATACGGGTTCATGAACGTTAGGGTATCATCATTACCGTTACATACAGGGTCACAAAATGGATCATATTATCGAGGAAATGATGACCTCAGTTCAATAACTTGTGGAAAAACACATCTGAAATATATCTGTAGCAAGCAATGAGATAAAATTTTGAACACAGATCAATATTAAGACGCCACCGTGATTTTGATAGCCGTTTGCCATGCCAAATTATAGGACTACCAGCTTACCAATGGATCTGAAATTTTGATATAGGTAAATTGATATCTTTATCTAGATTCTGCCAGAACGAAAACACGATACTGATAATTTTACTCGATCATAATTAATTCCGAAAACACGTCTAAAAAAGTACTATTTTTGAAATTACAAGGAAGTTACACTATCTTTATGTTTCAAAATTACTCTAATATATTCTTAACATCAATATTAACGTTCTGTCAAAGTCATTTTTCCATAACTATTACCAAACATTTTTAATTAAAGTTTTAAGATATTGGATTTTTTGAGCGGCAGCGATCATGGTAGACGCTACGCAATTCTGAACCTTATGTCCGTGCTCTAGCGATTGATACACAATGTGTACGGAGACGAGCCAGTCCGGCGATAGCCCTCGTCGAGGTTGGACCTGTGCATGTTGTCGCTCCGGCCGTAGGTATAATAATTTGTGACGATAACTCAGATTTGCGCGCGGCCCTATGTGTGTGTCGGCTTGTAAATATACAACTTTCGTTCGTGTGACAGTGACGTCGTCCGAGCATGACGTGTTCTTATCGCTTTTTGTTATGGGTACAGTCGTTTACAAAAATGTCTAGTTCTTCACGAAGAAAATGTTTAAGGAGTCAGGTAGCGTTTCAAAAAATGAAAAAACATTCAAAGCTTTTTATTATTACATCTTACAGTTTTTCATTATTATCTCATAAGTTTTTTCAAATTAACATTGACAGTATCTAAGAAATAAATGAGGTGAAATATCTAAGATGAATTAAATACTCCTTACATATTTTCGAGGACAATAAATAAAAGTGTGGACTTGATTTTTCAAGTAGCGATTCAGAATCATTATAAATAAATAAACATTTTTATTGGGTATTAAACAAATCAAAAACTAACTTAATAATTTCAATAGATATTTACACAGATAAATAAACATTAACCGTCTTACCACAAAAACTTTTAAAACGTCAGTTTATGCCTTGTCTAAAAAAATGTCAAATTATGACGTTGACATATATGGTTCATTTTGCAGCCAAAATTTTATTAGACAAGTGTAAAACAGGGTTTAAAGTTTTTGTAGTAAGGCCCTAAATTACGTAGTAACTGTTTTTCCTTAAACAGCCGTAACCCCTAAATAACTGTATTTGTACCGACTGTACCTCTTGTCACGCACACAAAGTCACTGTATATGTACAAGGGTTACCCCACACATAAGGCCGCGCGCAAGACTGAGTTCAACTTACACTACGTAAACATAAGCACTCTAAGAACAAAAAATCTATGGAGACCGTGTTATACTATAAATTCTTTTTTTTACATTATATTATTATTTACATTTCATCAGTTTAAATAAATATGTTTGAAAATGAATTACTTAGATTCATTACTTCTTTGATACCTTACACTTCACTAGATACATTTTTTAAATGGTTAACACACAAGATCTGCGACGCTTTTATTCCTTAACCACCTAATTTTTACTAGCTGTTTAACGCGATTTTAGCCGCATTCCCGGGGAACTTCTTCCTGTGCCCGGATAAAATATGGCCTACATTCACTGAGGATAGTGTAAATCTCTAATTGTGAAAGCAAATCAAATCAGTTAAGCAGTTTCAGAGCTTATACAATCCACAGAAACAAACAATCAAATCTTCCCTCTTTATAACATTAGTATAAATTATTTAACACTAGTCAAACCCTTTCATTTGATACCCATATTGAGAGAGCTATAAAAAAACAATGCATTCAGCATTTTCTGGCGGTGGCTATCTTGGACTTTAAATAATATTATACATGATTCTACTAATCAAGCCCTTTCATTTGATACCCATACTGAAGGAATTGTAAAAAAAATATGTTATTCGCCATTTTGTGGCGGCGGCCATCTTGGGCCAATATTCACCAAATAAAGCTAGGAACACTCCCGATTAATTTTCATTTCAAACAAAAAAACCTAAATACATATCGATTCATCCGTTCTGGATATACAAACACACATACACGACACACCACACATACATACACACAACCATACGCGTCCAAATTATCATATTACTCTTCATAAAAAGTTTTCATTACAAATAATTTTTGTAAGTACAACAAAAAAAAAATCCGATCAAAAAATAAAAAATGTAGGTAAGTTGCGGCTCCCTATCTTCCCTGTTCGGTTCTCCTGACCCCGCGCTGACCTCGGCGTGTGCGATTGGCGCGAAATTCAAATTTTACACATTGAGTGAAGAGTATAGCTTGCGCGACGCGATAGACGCGGAAGTGTAGTGGGCGGAGCTATCTAAAATCAAAAAATCCGCGGTGCGGTCTTAAATGTACATATGTGGAACCCGTCTAAACTAATATTACAAAGAGGTTATTTCGTTTTACCCTAAAGGCACCGGAACTACTAAACCAATTCGAAAAATGTTTACACAGTTAAGGTGACACACTATCCCCGGGCTAGATTTTATCCCGACACGGGAAAAAGTTCCCCAGGCACGCGGTTGAAACCCCAAGAATCAAGTGGCCATGAATAAGAAGACTAGAATTCAGTTGTGTTATTCTACAAAAGTACTAGTACCCATTTACACTTTCTATTGAAACTAAGCAAAAGGGTTGCCGTACAATTGCACTACAAAATAATCGAAATAGTTCGAGGCAATAAACTTAACTAAGTTGGCGACCTCGCCTGATTCATGTTACTACACATAATTAAGATAACTTAGTGGCCTCTATTTCATTCTAATTCCTTTTATTTAACACTTGTCAATTTAGTTTATTAGCTGCATAACTTTAATTTAAATAATGTGACATGATTTTATATACCTACTTTATATGCATTCTTAAGGAACAAAATACTACAATAGGTTAAAACTATGTTATAATTTTAATTGTATTTGCAAACCAAATATTATTTCGATTCAGTTGTTTCGTATTAATCAATCATTTTTTACTTATATCATAGATTACGAAAGTAACAGTTTTACGAAGTTACCCTAAAACTCCTAAACTGATTGAGATGAGAGGCTTAGAGATAAATGCTACCCTGGAGACGAACATAGGCTACTTTCTATCTGGGTGATGAGAGTACTTCCTCCGGTAACCAAGTGCATATTAAAATCGTCTCCCTATTTAAAGTTAATCAACTTAAAACAAAAGTTAATTTTGCACAGTTAGACAGACTGACGGAAATATTTTGAATTTATCATATCATGATAACAATCGGAAGCAATGAAACATTTCCTATATCCGTTTGTTCAGCAAAGGCAACAATATTCCTTACATGTAATGGTATTGTAATAAGTTATGTTCTTAATCGGACAATTAATAACTCATATTATCAGTTATTTCATTGTCCCTTATAAGGGTTATGGGAGCAAACAAGAAAAACTGAGCCAGTATTGTATTTTAAAGTATTCATTATATGACTAGCCTTTTCTTCAACTATTTAGGGGTCAGCTTTTCAGTTTATCTGGATGCAGTTTCAGCTTGGCGCCGCGCCAAGCATTGCTTAGACCTTATGAGTGATCGACAAGTCCCGTTGTTTCCCAAGATGGATCCTGACAAACCCAGACGTTGGGACATGTTGATGTATTGATGATGCTTGCATGTCAAAACGCACACCCGACACATTCATTTTGCGCCGTTCGTAACATCTGGATTCAGCTTTAGCCACGAACTCAAAAAAAGTAAATAACTTTGGAACTTTCCTCATCCCTTCCACGTAGAACTCACGCTTACAGATAAACATCGTAGGTCATAGGTATTATTTGTATCTAAAAATATCAAGTTAACAATAACAAGTTTTGCTTTATTTTGAGTAAAACCGCGATCGACGTCATACCGATTAAAGAATTAATCGATGCGTTAAAAGGACGTAGGGCTTGCGTAAATACGCATGTACCTCAATTATAACAATAAATGTTTATGTTCATTTGCTTGTAACAAAAAATAAAGTTGTTCAAAACAAACAAGTTACCTAGCCTCTATAACACATAAAAGATCACACTCTTTATGAGGTATCCAAATAATTATAATAATTTCTCATAGACAAGAAGTATTCCTGATTCCAAACCTAAAGTTTTAGAGCGACATCTTTTCTCCAAATATACCCATTTCGGCACAAGTCATAATTTTAACATTGGTGCTAAAAAGGAATAAAAAATCCTGATTCAGCACCAATGCTATAGGTTCTAGGGATGGGTTTTTAAGATATGACTTATCGATAAAAATCAGATAGGTACTAGGAGTCTGTTATCTAGTTACGATGTTGCTCTAATTAAAAAAAAATAAAAAAGCAACTCTACAGGTTTTATATCCGACAGGGCGTTGTCTATTCCGGAATATAGTGTTGACAAGTTGCACTGATTCTAAGAATATTTTCTGTCGTTGATTGATTCTGACAGCTGAGGTAAAACCGTAGGATTTTCCTATATTATAAAACATGCATGTTTCTATTAGCCGGAATTAGGCCACAGTTTGTAGTTTATTTTTCTTCTAATTTGTGGGTTATATTTGCATCAAATTAGAAATGACATTGACATACTTAGCGATGTTTGTTTAGTTAAAATGATTATTTCGTTCTTTCTTATTTTATTTTAGAGTTCTAACCAAACTATTTTATTTCACTAGAAAATGATTACATGCAAAACAATTAAACAATTGATAATGTAGTTTGGGTAGAGACATTCTTAGTAGGTACCCCAAAAGTACGTACCTATGTATTCTTTTGTAAATCATAGGAACAAGTTTAGGGCAAAAAAAACCTAGACAGTCGCTAAAGTTATTTAATAAAAAAAAATATCAATTTGATGATTACTTTTTTATATTTCCTTTTATTTAATAAATTTTTAATTATAAATGTTTATATAAAAACACGGATCTACACCATACATTAAATTAAAATCAACCCAGCCACAATCTACGTAGGTATTACCAGCCCAAGGTGAGCCCTGGGTTTCCCAATGCCACAGTTGTCAGAGTGCCACCGTGTAGCCGGTTGACACATTTACGAACAATCGGCACGGGTTAGTTCCGGTATTTATACCGCAGTCCGCATGTAGTTTTTTGCTACACTTGAGTACGCTGATGGAAATTGATATTGTGTAGTCTGTAGTGTTTTTTAAAGTAATAAGAAAATTTGTATTTTTAAAGTAATAAGGATAGATGAGATGATATTAATTGAAAATATTTAAAGTGTGTATTTATAGTATCCATAAGATGTATCTAGTTTTTTGGGTGTAAGAAAAGTTGTGTAGGTATCTAAATTATCGGGGTAGATGCGATGATATTAATTGAAAAGATTTAGCGTTGCTACTTCTAATAGCTACTAGGTATTTAGAATGCAGATAAGTCAAGTGCAACCAAAACAAATATGAAGAATTTAATGACGATTTCTGGGAGAAACCAATCTTTTAGGTAGGTACTTACTTGGGCTGCGGGTTGTTCGAAAGAGATACCGCGGCCCTGGTACATAAAAGGCCTATGACGGAACACGACGGTTTTTTAGTCAGTAAGAGTCTGACACTCCCTCACCGCTGCTAACCCACAGCGGGAGGGGTCATTTGATGATTTTTGACGTCGGAAAAAAAAAAAGGTACTTACTTGGGTTTGTTTTATAAGTAAGAGAGATATATGGGTCGCATTCATATACCTAGATGTGCTCGGAATTTTATTTCTGGACTGCCATATTTTGCGAAAACTAAAACAAAATGATCAATTCATAGATCACATAAAGCGAATATTAAGTAATAATAAAACATGTATAAACTATTCAAGTATTGTAGAACTTTAATTGTTGTCAGGTGTATAATCGGAAGTTTTTATTTATTATTTATTGTTAACTATGCCACGCCCCGGCGTCGCTCAGTCGCAATATCATTTTAGCTATAAAACTTGAGAGGCGGTTGTACTGAGATGTGGGAATTTCATGTCATTTGGAATAACCAGTCAACTTGTATTGCAGATATATCTAATTTATGATACTATGAGACTCTTCACGAACATGTTCGTAGGTACATTGTACAAGTGCACTTGTACAATGTACCTACAAATTAATTTGTCCTACACGGCTGAACTCTCACGTGTAATTAGTCTGAACGTCCTTGTGGTAAAGTTTTATTTTAAAATGCTTCATAGGATTGATATTCAATAAGCTGGAGAGATGATCTGTTGCCGATTGCAGGCAGAAGTTATATGCTACTAGTTGAAAACCTGGATAAATGAAATATGTAGGTACACACTTTTGGGGAGGCTGTAAGTTTATTATTCCTTATACAGCCAGACGGACAATTACTGATATTTATAAAATATACATTTATTCGAATACTACATTGTTAGATACATAATCCTGAGCATCAATTATGCTATGCAGATATGCATCAGTCGCGGAATAATGTTATGACCGGTATTTTAATACCGGACCGGTTTGACCGGTTTTTTAATATATTCCTATAGTAAGTAAATATTGTCAAGTCACGATCAGTTTCCTTGTTTCCAAAAAAAAACCCCGACCCAAAAAGTACGCAATAATTATGACAAAAGGTTAAAAACGCTAAACCCTATAAAAAGCAAAAAATAACTTTTAACACTACGTAAACTAAATTTTTTCGTGTCGGCTCAGTGGTTCCAAAAGACATTAGTGTTTCAAATTTCAGATCCCACATATACTTGCAAGTAAACTGATCGTGTAACATTCCTATCACATTTAGCAAACGAGCTGATGACCTTGAAGACCTGAACCGATTTCCACCAAACATAGCTAAGAACAATCCCGACTGACATACCTTTTAAACAAAAAAAATCGCATTACAATCGGATCATCCGTTTGGGAGCTACGATGCCACATACACACACACACACACACACACACAGACATGTCAAACTTATAACACCCCGTCGTTTTTGCGTCGGGGGTTAAAAACGAGTATGTTCAAAATAAATATTGAAACATTTACATTTTCTTTTTTTTTTTTTGTAATTTTATAAATTACGTAAGTAAATGAAATACCCTAAGACCTTCCGCTTGAATCAATCAATTAGTAAAAATAGTGTAGGTACATCTATTTAGTAATTTTAGAGTAGAATCCCGGATTTTACAGTAGCTTACTTCTGTTAATTTTGACTTACTCCAAAAATAACCCTTCACCATTTCCTTTGTATGATAAATGTACTTAACTTATGTGTGGTTTAAGTTGTAGTATATGACTAGTGTTTAGCTTTAACAGCGTAGTTGCACGTCGCCGTCGCCCAATTTTCGTCAGAAAGTTTTTACAGTTTAGAATGTTTCACGTTGTGATAGTTAAATTAGTTTATTTCAGGGTTATGAAGAGTCTTCCTAGTAAAGTGTTTGTACAGATTTTCTTAAATATTGTATTTTTTCGCGGTAGTTACGTGACACGATACAGAGCCGTCATGAAATATCCGATTAAGTTTTTTGGCTGAAATACTTTTTGCATCGTTTATATTATGCAGTCAACTATTTAATGGACAAACAGAAAAAAACTGAAAAGGCATGCAATTATATATATTCTTTCTGTCATTTTTTTACTTACAAAACACTGCAAGATAAGTATTAATAAAGAGAAGAAAAGAATGGTCCTATGTCACTCGGTAATATACCTACCAAAAACACTTGATAATTGAAGAACACAACTTCTATTAAAAATTTAACGTTTTACTTTTTCACAAATAAAATCGAGGTTATAAAAGTAGGCCAGTAGAAAAGAAGCTCAAAGTTAACAAGACTATGAATCTTTAAATTGTTTTAGTGTGGAAATTGGGTCGATCAATCACTCTTGCCCTTTATATATTCCATTTTTGGCTTGCTTTTGTATTTTTTAAAGTTTCTACTAAAACGTGTTTTGCTAATAATTGCACAAATCTGGAGTAGAGATTGACACTGAATGACTTTTACTTACTTTAATACTTTAATATAATAAACTGGTGCAATCTCACTGCGGGTGTACCTCAAGGTGGCGTTCTCTCTTCTCTCCTGTTTTCTATTTTCATTGACTCTGTCACAAAGGTCATTTCTTCCCACTTCCATCTCTATGCAGACGACTTGCAGCTTTACAGACATTTTCCCTGTGCTGATGCAGAAGCTGCCATTGCTGCCATGAATCGTGACCTGGATGCGATTGGTGATTGGGCGCAGTCCTTTGGGCTGCGAATTAATCCCAGGAAGTCTCAGGCTATGATCATTGGCAGCAGATACATGCGTAGCAGGCTAGATGTTGCGTCGCTACCACCTCTAAGTTTGAATGGGGTTCAGATTGACTACGCTAATACAGCAAAAAACCTGGGTATTACATTTGATATGAACTTATCGTGGACAGCTCAAGTCAATGAAGTTAGTCGCAAAGTTTACTGCACTTTCCATGCGCTGAAATGCCTCCAATACTTTTTGCCTTTGAAAACCAAAATATCTCTTGCTCAGACTCTCATCCAACCCATCATAGATTACACTGATGCCTGTTATCTGGATGCCACTGAGGAGCTTTTAAATAAACTTGAGCGCTTGCAAAATCTTTGTAGACGTTTTGTTTTCAATCTTAAAAAGTATGATCATGTCTCTCATTTTCGCAAGGAACTCAAGTGGCTCCCTATCCGTCTTCGCAGGAACACTCGCATTTTGTGTCTTCTTTTTAATATCCTGTTCAATCCTAAATCTCCTACCTATCTGCGGGAACGTTTCTCCTTTCTCCGCTCACCTGATGCGTCCTGCAGGACACATCTCAAATCCCTTCTTAAAATCCCTTCCCACTCCACTGACTTCTACTCCTATTCTTTCACCGTGCACGCTGTACGGCTGTGGAATAAGTTGCCGCCTGAGGTGAGGAGCTGCCAGACTGTTGCTGTGTTTAAACGCAAGTTGAAAGAACACTATCTTTCCTCTCTGTCATAGATGCATATAGTATTTATTGTATGTATATTTATATATATGTATTTAAGTAGTTTATGTTAGTGATTATATATTGGTTATATCTTCTTTCTTTTTAACACTGTCTATCTGTACCTATCTCTTTTATTCTAACTCTCCCATAACGGGCCTGCTGGAAGAAATTTCTTTAGAGATAAGCTGTGCCCTTGTACAATTGTTTCTATTATTTATTCTTCTTTGTGTTTTTATGTGTACAAACTATTAAATAAATAAATAAATAAAGTGGATTTTTCAGTTTGTATGTAGGTACCTTCAAGGCTCCGAAACTACGAAACTATTAAAGCGTTTTTAAAAATTATTTCACTGTTGGGAAGGTAGATTATTCCCGAGAAGAAGTTCCTCGGGGACACGGATGAAACCGTAGGGAAACAGCTATTTAAAAAGACACTCTTTGGCCAGCTTATAACTTTGGTATCAAAACCATATCAAAGTAAATAAACTCAGTCAGCCAGCGACTTACAATTCAATATTTTATCTTACAAAACAAGTATCTAAGACAAGGCTTTTAAAGCACAATTGATTGCATCGATATGCACTATCAATACCGGTGTACAGGAAGTTTAAAACGTGAATATTAATACCTACAATTGGCACAAAATATACCTATGTTCTTTGTTCAATATCTAGATTAATTAATTCAGAACTAAACGCAAGTTTCCGGTAGCTGGGTCACCTTAGAACTGATTAATGGCACCCTATTGTCTCATATAACTACTTAGTATCAGCCAATGACCTCTAGTTAACACCTATAATTAACAACTTCAAACTTAACATAGTTCTGTAAAACCCGCCATTTTTCCTCTAACCCAGCCTTGGCAAAGTTGACATCGATTCTGTAATGGCCGATCACTGAATCACATTGACGACCCTATTTTTTGCCTATCTGAACAAAGCCGCACGAAGGACCATATTACTAAGACATTGGATTAATTGAATTGTTACCAAGAATGCTAGGCGGGCGGGGCTTTCAGTAGCTTTCAAGGTTCGTAAGGAAACCAGCCTTGTTAGTAGTCGACGCGCACCAAACCACGGCGCACGCGCCAATGTTACCGCTACAACCTATTTGGTTAACATAGAGGTTGTATAGGAACATCATAAATAAAAAATAAAAGTAAAAAAAAATCAAGCTGTCGAGTTCGATTTTAAATTTCGAAGCGAACGTGTTTGTCATTTTTTTTTCGAATTCCGCGCGTTTATTTTGGCGGTATTTCGTAGTGTTGCTATTTGAAAAAGTGTCAATTTCCAAGTGTTTTGCAGTCTTTGGTAAGTTCTTATTTTTTATAATAATAGATATACAATTATCTTTTTTAGTTTTAGGTTACATCATGTCAGATGAGATGAGTAATCTGACAGCCATTATAGTTTTTGTGCATCTTAAATATAAATGGGTGTTAAAAGATATTCACGATCATCAAAAATAATACAAGCGTCAATCTGCCAAAACAGGCTACAATCTTTATTTCTTACACTGTCATAATATTATATTTTTAAGTCATGCTTAGAGACTTCTTGTACGTATATCTTGCGTGTGCGCATGTTTGAATAAAGAGTTGATAAAATGTTGAGCTGATGAAGCAAACGTGCAGAAAAATATTTTTCTTGTTATTTTTTTATGGAAAATATTTTTCTTTTATTGTTACCTAGCGGCAGCATCATAAACCATTTTTTAATTGCATCTTACAAATTGCAATATTGTATGCAAATATTAGAAAAGGCATTGAATTGTACGATTAGAACAACAGGCTAATTTACTTATTACTCACGAGACTTAATTAACAGCTTTTAATATTTTTTTAGCTTCGTAAAACAATGGCTGTGTTAAGAGGTTGTTAATTTTAATTTATAGCCTTATAACTAGAGTTAACTATCTATAGTCTACGTCTTTGCTGACGCATATTCATAACGAAAAAAAATATTTATAAGAAGAATCAAAAAATATTATCAAGGAATTCGAAATAAAAAATATATCCTGAGGGAACGGTACATTTTCTCGTTTCATTTTTGAGCTATCAAGTAACATTAAAAAAATATATTCCTACTTAAAAAAATAACAGTAAAATCAATACTATTTTCATAAATACGATTAGACCAAAAATAAAAAAAGTATCAATTTATTTAAAATTCAAGTAAATCCTCGGTAAGGGGCTAGTCATTTTATAGAGCTGCGATCTATGAGCAAAACTTCTGCTCAATATTTTTCTCGTTCATTTTAAAATAAGGTCATTCACATAGTAAATCGTATCTTATTTAATTTATATATTTTTATTTTACTTTTTGTAACAAAACTATGCATATTACTTCAGCATGATGATGATATTATTCTGTTCAAAAGTCGTAAATAACTGTAATTTATGCATACCAGGAAGAACTTTTAAAGTAACGTGGGTTGGGTAGCTTTTAGCTAGTCTTGGTATGTATGAATGTAGATCAATTGCCTATTATAGTGTAGCGTAGATTTTAGGCTCTTCGCTACTGAGACACAAAAACTAATCTAAGATTGTGTAGGGAAATGAAAAAAGTTATTTTTATTCAATTATAATAACAACTGTCAATTAATGTCCAACGAGGTAATGCTGCCAGCCTCTTGGGCACGCTCCCAGTTGACAGCGATGGGGACGAATTTTTTGACGCTTTTTAGTTGTTTGTTTTACTAGGATAGTTTTTGATATTTATCGTTAATATGTAATGTCAAAAAATAAATATTATTGTTTATTTTTTAAAACTTCGATATGTGTCGAATAAGTGTAAGCCCTAAGATTTTTTATATTGCTTAAAACATACTTAATATTTTAAACGTAAAATATGACCCAAGCACCTTTTTAATTACCATTTAGCTCGTTCGTTAACTATATATTACTTGCGTGCTTAGATAAAATATTAAGTAATATTATGTAACTAAGAAATAACCAAAAAAGTTTAAGCATCAAGGTCAGATAGCAATTGTTTTTTCTACGCATGTTATGTTATAAATACGAAAGTAATATGTCGGTCACCCCTACAATGAGACGGATTAGATGTAAAATGAGTTCGAGAAAACTTGACCACTGATAAAATAAAATATTTCATCATGGATACATTAATAACCAAGAGATCATGAGAACTATAAAATTATCATAAGACCATTCATGTAGGTATCCAGATCAAAACATTAGATATACCATAACCACGAAAAAAAATATGTTGATATACCAAAAATGCGAAATAAACTGGCAAAAAGAAAGAAAAATATTTTCATTAAAATTGTGATATTTACACAACTATAGCTAGGATTAACAACATTTATCCGTCCGTCTATCCAATAAGGGATAGTAAAAGGCTTGTTGTCCATACACAGCTGGCTAGGCTTGCAGGTCAATATCCGTAACAAAGTCATTCTAACGGACGGCTTTACGCAATAACGCAGCAAGAATTTATTTAAAAAATATGAAAGCATTTTGTTATTTTTTTAAGTTTTTCAAGGATAATGCACTTTTTATTATCGGCTAGAATGTCTCAAAATTAAATAATAATAGGCGTATACCTAACTACATTATTTTTAGATTTCATTGAAATGTTTCCGTATGAGATAATTTTAATTATAAAACATTGAAAACTGCATAAATTATGACAAATTAAGTTTTTTTTCAAAAAAATGCAGTTTTTTATAAAAAATATATGCAATAATATGTTCTAAGGTGACGTTAATTTGCAATTACAATAATCATAAAAAATAATCATAAAAATAATAAACCTGATATTAATGCAAGTTGAATAAATCAACTACAATATTATACATATATGCAAAAACTTGAAGTCATGATATATGTATTATGTTATTAATAATATTGGAATTCTTATCCATTGTAGTAAGAAATACATCGGCATAAAAAATAAAACAATCTTTAAAAGCTATATAATATAATATTTAAGACACTACTGTAAATAAATCATTTAAGTCAAAGGTATCGGTATAATATTGATTAGAAAAGTAAGTGAGATATATTCATTATTTATTTAAAATAAAAAACAAAACACTCATAATTCTAAACTTATAATAATTAATTAAGAGCCATTAGCGACCAACACCTCAGGAGGCTCTCGTTGGGCGGCTGGATCAAGGGATTGATTCAGAAGGCAGTTCTCCTTGATACGGCGCGTATTGTGAGGAGGTTTCTGTCTCTGGGACCCTAACCACTGGTACCTTGGACCCTGTGCCCGATATCGGTGGCCATCTATTTTTTATATTTTTAAATGTTTTTTTTTTATTTTTTTGTAATCTAATATTTAAAAATATAAATAATATGTTGAAAGACAAATAAATGCACTAAAATTAAGAGCTATTAAACAGTAAATAATCCAAGGTAAGTAACTATTTCTCAGCTACAGTTCCCAGGGGAGATATATTTCAAACTCCAGTCTTCATGTAAAATAATATCCTCCGGCATGCAAATTACCTTTAAAGCGCGTCCAATTAAAATCATTAATTTTATATTAAAATAATTAAAGTCTAGATTCAAAAAATTACAATAGAATAGGTAAAAAATCAGGAGAATTACAAGTAATGATGATTTTTAATTGTTTGTAAAGATATTTTTTTAATTAAAAATAATCAATAATTGGTAGTTATATTCATTTTAATAAGTAGGTGGTTTTATAATGATCACCTTCGCCTTATTTAGAGTAATTACGTCTATGCGCCCTTAGCCTAAAAACATGAAGACATGACATGTTATGACTGCATTATCCAAGTTTTACCTTCAACAATGCTTTAACTACGATATAAAAATAAACCTACATTTCTTGTGGCACAATTTACATAACTACCTATATTTTTTGTTAACTATTTATTTCTTGAATTCAAAAATTTAGATAGCTATTTTTGGAAATTAAGGATTATCGCATTTTATTTAAATAGATTCGCGCTATTGCTTACATTTACATAAAATACTTAGATACACATTTTTCAATTCAATTTCGGTTTGTTATTAACTTAAAGTGTAGAGAAATCGGTCAAGTAATTTCCGATTATGGACTTTTACTGTTTTTTTTTCTTAATTACAGACTTTTACATTTAGTATATTGAATAATACTTTAAAATATTTATTCTTTATTGCATAACAGCACCCATCCCTTTCACTAATTTGTACATTCGAAGTTCATGGTTAGCCTTTGTTTTATTGGTCTTGTATTCTTTATGTAAATGTATGTATATCTATGCTTAGGTACGTGATAAAGTGATAACTTTTTTTGTACCCTAAAAGCACCGAAACTACATAACAGATTTAAAACATTCTTTCACTATTGGAAGACTGCACTATCCCCGAGTGACATAGGCTATATCTTATCTAGGTACGGGCACAAATTCCCCAGGGACGCGGGTGAGACTGCAGGAAAACAGCTAGTTTTTTATAAACCTATAAGCAACTTTATCTTGAGGTCTGCATTAGGTATTATGACAAGACAAATGACGCATTGTAAGTAGGTACAACAAAAACTTCCGAGCTTCTCATTCAGTTCAATAAATTGAGAATTAATTTATTCCTTCGTGGAATTTTTGTAGAGCTCTTATTGGTGATGTACCTATTAGTGCATGATTTGCTGTTTATAATTTAAAGGTGTTGATGTCATTACTGGGAAAACATCAGTTGGGAATTTCAGTAGCAACTGCTTTTTTTTGCAATTAGTTATAGATAAACATCATCATCATCACATCAGGCAATTGCCATCCATTGGTAAACGTTGGTGGACACCAAGGAACCCCAACTATCCCGGTCATGGACAGCCCTCATCCATCCTCTGCCCGCCATCTTCTTCTTTTAACATCAAGTATCGAAATATGCAAGAAAGCCAGTGGTCTAAACCCCTACATAATTGGAAAAAGACAGATTATGACAAATTGTCGAAGTATGCATATAGACAGATGGTTCTAATTTAAAAACAAAATAAATAGGACGTAACTGAATCAATTCCACATACACTAAAGGCCAGAAAAAACGTAACTACCAATGTACACTAAAGGACATTAAAAAGGGAAAACCAATGTGTACCTACACTAAAGGACATAAAAAAGGGAACAACACCAGTTAGTAATTGATGGCACAATCGTGTTCCCCTCTGTAATCAAAGCACGTGTCTAGACAAATCCGTAACCTAATGATATTGATTACCATAATACCAGCTTTAGATCCTTTATTTATTTTTAGATTTAAGTAGGTTACTTTAAATTGCTGGTTTTTCTAAAGACGAGATTTAAATAAATCATTAACCAAGTAGATCGATCATAAAGTTAAGCACGCGTGGTCGGTCCATGCATACCATACTATCTTGGCTTAACAAGTTCCTCCATTTTACGGGAGGCACATGTGACAACATAACCTAAATTTTTTTTTAATGAGTAGGTATTTGACATAGCATTAACATATTAAATGAATCACCAAAAAACCAATGCGTAGGTATTTTATTGTAAAAAAAAAATGCGGAAGCTAAAAACTAACGATTTACCAAATCGTGTGACACTATTAACGATTAATTAACATAAAACTAAGATTGGATTTACATATTAAGTGTAACTTTGCCTACGCACTCCGTCCTTGATCGGGTAACCGCAAGACACCTATCCGGTAAAAACTGGTTTGGTACTTATAAATAGTTAAATGTTGCATTGTATTGTTTTTCCAATGAATAGGCCTTTTTCTGTTATTTTGTGTCACTTGAAAAAGGAATTATAAAACAAAGTCTACCTGTTCACGATAGCTTCAAAATCTGCTGCACACATCACTGTCTGCTGCACACATCTTCACGTGGTTCTGACCAGTAGATAGTAGGTAGATTGAAGAGGAATGTTTAAGTACATGTGTCCAATAAAAACTGTAGCGATTAACATACTAATTTTACCACTTCATTAATGATACAAAAGGGCTTCAGCGAATCGGGTTCATATCCTTGTAGGCCTTTCAAAAAAGTGGGACTCTACAGTCCCGTGGCACTTACATCAGAAACATACTACTGAAATCTATCAAATAAACCATTTTACTATTCACGTAACATCCTTCACTCGGTATTTTCCTTTCAATGACAGTTCGAATAACTCATGCCATAAGTTATACCATCGCTGTTATCGACACCTGGCTATCACAAGACCTCACATAATCTTTGACCCGTTTCATGTTAGATATTTCACGCAACAACAAGTTCAGGAGTAGTCCTGTGTAAATGGAATAAAGATTTCTTTTTGTCATAATATAAAAAGTCCTTGAAGGTACAAGTATTGATATATTTCTCAGGAAGGATAGGATGTCTGGATAGTCGTGCCTCTTCTTTTTAATGCAAAATGGACTCTGATGAATATTTTCAGCAATAGTTACAGAATTGCAAAACTTATTTATTTATTTATCTCGTAAACTTTATTAGATGTCTGGAAGTCGCCGATCCTATAGCCAAATGAGAGGTCCACTAGAAGACTATACATTCAGTTTGCTGATTTCAGGAACTACATATATTGGTAAATTCTGATGGCAGATTCCATAAGTCGAATATTGATCTCAGTCACAAGTATTTATGCAATAACAACACAATGAACTCTCAAGAGTTGAATGCAGTTGCTATGTCGAAAACAGCTTTCTTTTTTAGCATACATAAACAAGTTTACATTGTGAGTTACATAATGCAGATGATCGTATGTTTGTTTACTAAAGGGTCATTGACACTGATTGCAAAGGTTGCTCTTGCGTTTATTACACCAGAGTATACAGTGCAATTTAATTCAGATGAAAATGGACGGATTTTCATTAAATTTTTAAGAGATTTATTTTCATAAGTTAAAGTGATCCGATTTCATTTTTGCCAAACATACTACTTAAAGGTTTTTGAACTGTGCTATTCGTACACATACTTTTATGGTATCGCGTTTAAGTAAGTACCAATTGCTTATAAATATACGTACTATATTGTACTTGTACGTATTTCCATCAAATACGTATTTCTCTAACGTTATATTTCGCCTAAAACCTTTCAACCATACTCATTGTAGACATGATCGTATTTACAGAGTCACGTTGAAACAAATAAAGAGACAGCTGACAAATTGTATTTGAAAATACAGAGAGAATTTAAAAGGCTGATGTGAACCAATTTCTAAAAGGTGGTCGTCATGTTAAAGATTTATAGATTTTTTCCAAATAAATTATGCTTAAAATTAGACCTAGTAGGTACTTATGAACCGGAACTATAAAGTCTGTAATCGCCAGCCCACAGTGAGCAAGCGTGGTTATTAACGCTCAATCCTTCTCCGTGTGAGAGGAGGCCTGTGCCCAGCGGTGGGACGATAAAAAGGCTGATGAAGTGATGATTATGATGGTGATGAACATCATGCTTAAGGAAGTCATGGTCAATTAGACTATTTTTTTTTTTTTTTGAGAAAATGAATGATCCTTTTTATTTTCCTCTGTGTTACTAATACCAACCAGTAGTCTCAAGATATAATTGTAGGTATCAAATCCCCTTCATAGTTCTGAAGTATTGCAGTAGTTCATAGTTTTGCACTTACTAATGAAACGGTCAAGAACGATTGTCGACCTCGATAGATTGTCGTGTGCGGAAGTCGATCGATTCTGATATATTGCATTGTTATTACAGGGATCGATTTATCTAATGTGAACGTAATTGCTACCTGATTTATTTTGTAAGAGGAAGTTAATTGTTTTTTTTTGTAAGATATATGAGTGACACTTGTGTACTTGAGTGACTTTGTTTTGTACTTGGAGTAATTAAAATACGCATTTAATAAGGAAATGTGAAAACATAAAAAAATATAATGTCGAAGCCAAGATGCCTGCGAAGTATCAACCTTAAGGCGACGAATTGGTCAACAATAATTCCATAACCGGCACGCGCATCTAAGGCGCCAAAAGGGGTCAAAGGGGGGGGGAGCGTCTGAGCGGGGCGAGGATAACAATACGCGCGCTAGCTTATAACTAATAGTCGTAAGCGACAAAATGGTTTTGTAATTTTATTATTTAGAAATGATAATTTGATAAAAATTCCTTCTACAATTTTAAAGAGTATGTATATACTCAACTACTAAAAAAGTTAAGAGGCGTAAATCGGTCCCGTTTGCCCATAATATGTGAATCTCTTTTTAAAAAGAGGTATGTTTGATATATTTTTCTCTGTTATAAAAGTTACCTAATCATGTTTTGACGTCTAACAAAATAAGGTTTATATCATGAACTTTCAGGTAACCAAGTTGTATTTTGATCCGTTTTGTATTTACTGAGAAAAATTGAGATCCTTGGCGCCAAAAATTCCAATTCGTCCTCTTAAGAGTTCAAGAAGCCAATGTACAATATACTCTAAAACTTATTAACACTTTGACCTCCTAGTAAATCACATAAACTCCCTATTGAAATTTTTTTTTTTTTCGAAATTACCCAAGTTTTTTAAACAAATCCAAAACTATCTTCAACTCCTAAACCAAAACATGAAAACCGTGACTAAAAACCACCACACCTCTCAAATTGATCGATCAAGCTTGCTCGACTGCAGAACAAAAGAGAAACAATTGCAACGTGCACTCGAATAAGGAAATAGTGCATTCGTGACCAGCCCCCGGCTGTACTGCCCTATCTACTTCGGTACCTATAGGTACCTAGGTAATGTGGATCACACACTACCACAGGGATGCAGCGTGAAATTGCAAGGGACGTCACGAAAGACTGCATACTTTTTGAAAGGGACTGAGGCCCTGTAGGATAATGTTGTAAACAGTAAAGGATGAAGAGCCTAGCTTTATACGTAGTGTCCAATATAAGAACCTTATTATACCTTTTGTAATATTTGATGTACATAGCTAAAAATCAGTGACATTTCAATGGGCTATTATTGAAATTTTGAGCTGCAGGCTCAATAAATATTGCTTCATCATTTTTAAAACTGATGCATAATTTCCATTTTCAATTTCCTAATTTTTTGTACTTAATTACAAATGTGAATTGTTATATTACACACAAACGCTAATGTGTCCATGAACTAGCTCTGTTGTGTATCCACTTGAGTTGCTGCGGTCATTTCGTGCACACGAGCGAGTCCTGTGGCAGTGTATAGTCCACCCAAATATGAACACACGTCACCATAGATTGTGAGTGGTGATAGGCAAGTTTGAGCCTCAGTCGTGACAAGATACTTGTGTATGGGCGGATTTCTATTCAAAATAAATCATTTTCATGTCTCTATTTAATGCTATTTGTTGGCACGCGTTGTTTATCGTTAATAATACGAATTAATATATCTCAGTACATTTAATTAACTGTAAGCCTTTTTGCTTGAAATAAATTAGACCGATATAATAATGAGCAGGTGATTAAGAACATTGAAATTCTTCAAGATATACTCTCAGCGGACATTAATTTAAGAAGCAGGACTGTGCTAATCTTATGCCAAGACCTTGATGTGTTACTCATAGTCAATCATCCGTATCCAGACTGTAACACGCAAATACATATTACCGATGCTGATTCATCATTTTTTAGAAAGAGCTTATATCTTCCAGCGCCCTCCTGAGGATCTTGGTCCAGCCTTGCTCTATTTATCATTAGTTCACTATCGAATTAATGGTCCCCTTTTGAAATGGGAAGTCATCTTCCCACTGTAGGTGACCCGGGAAAACTGTCAAACTTCTTCTGAGTAAAACCACTCTGTATTCCTTCTCGAACCCTTTATGTGCCCCCGTTCTTAATTTTTGTTCGGTTGTTCTTCCTTTTACCTTCTCTCCTCTCTCAATTCTGAGCCCGCAGAGTTTGGTGACTACTCTTTGAGGGGACTCAGCTCCCCTAAAATTATACTTATCTCATCCTCAGCTAGAGGATCTTTAAACTAAGTGATAGCAGAAAGAAATTGCATAAATCGAAATCATATTCATACCTGAACAAAACGTTACCATGATCACGAACAGTAATAAGTAGGTAATAACATATTGCATGTGTGTTCATCCGTTATGTCAGTCACCGGTGGACGTAACCTAATAATGTTTCAGACCCATCCATTGTCTGCCGTGAAGGTTTCACGCAATGTAGTTATAGTGTAGAAGGCTTGCTGTGTTACTACAAAACTATAATTGATAATATACATAGAATTGATGACATATTATTGACGATAACAATCAAATTAATTGACGACAGTAAAAAATATTACCTTATCGATTTGATCCGAGTCCCAAAAATATTTCTGGGCTTCTTTTTATAAAGATAAGTGCAGAAACATCCTTAATACTTAAGTGAAAACGCAGGCAACAAACAAATAACCCTATTGGTGATATAGTCAGGCAGATATCAGTCGCAGTTTTTAACTATGTAATTTTCTATCCAAGAAATGAACCAAGCCAAGTCTCAACTTCTTGTAATGATTCTTGTGCCCCAACTCTCTCTCTTCAAACCAGAAGTAAAAGTTGCTTTATGACCTCTTTGTTCACTACCAAGTAGCTAAACTTTAATTAAGCATACTTAACAAGTTCAGAATACAAAGTTTTCACGAATTATTTAAAATTAGACCCAACAGGTTACTCAGGGACCAAAGAGTAATACAAGTTGCTAAACCCCCATTTTTTAAGAGATTTACATCGGTAAATATATGTGCAGTGTCTACTCGCCAATTTTCAAAAGTCAGATAGACAGTCGTTTCATATAAAAAAACTGAAACCTAGCTGCCGTCTCCGAATAGAGTGGAACCGTAGAAAATTTTGAAACGTATAGACAGATGACATCATCCACCCTCTATGTATGTGCTAGTTTTCTACATGAAGTTGTACTTCTGTACAACTGTACAGTGTGGTACAAACTATGTGTGTACCACGGTCCTTATCAGCCGGATCGCCCTCGACATAGTTACGTGATAATGCAAGAATGATACTGTTTTATTAGGCCTTATGTAATAACTATGAAATAATAGCTTTTTCTTGTAAACCCTCGTTATCACAGCAATCATCGGTGTTAAGATGGATATCGGAATGTGTGGTATTTTTCTATACCAAATTACTAATATGATGAAGTGGAAAATATTGTATTTTTGTTTGTTATAGATAAACTCAAAAACGATTTGACCGATTTTACAAATTCTTTCACTGTTGGAAAGCTACTCTCTTCCCGAGTAACATAGGCTATACTTTATGCCGGTACAGGCAGTAGTTCCCACGGGACACGGGTGAAACCGCGGGAAAACATCTAGTCTATTATACGCAGAAATTGGTTGGTATGCGATGCTCATTTGTTTTTTCTTTATTTTGTAGAATCGCTAGCTATCTGAGTAATTATTCGCTCGTTTAATTACTTCTGATAAATCTATCAAGGTTTTTGTAATGAATTTAATTAGTTTAGATTTCAATATTCAAAGAGATTTTAATTATTGGAGATTTTATAGCTATGGTAGACCGGTACTTGAAACTGTTTGATTCTTAAGCATCTCTTACTCGTGGACTGGACTCTAGAGCAATTTGATTGATTGAAATTATTAGCTAAAAAATAATGTTCATTAACCAGTTTTGTTTCTTATTCGGATAAATCATTTTTTACCTTCAGCCTTACTCGCCCAAGGACATAACATGAGGCGAGATAAGTAGGCGTTAGTAGGTAGGTCTTACTTACATATTTTTTGCTCCTGTTTTTAACTTATACAAAGTAGGATGTCTGATATAAACTAATTTTAATATAAGTAAGTTAGATAATAATCTTAGTTCCGTAATAATAATCCGTTTGATCCATATCCTGCATTCTGTTCGTGACAATCTTACCAATTGCGATCATAAAAATAAATCCGGTTTTAGTACTCAGCGGGTCTTGTACATGCATACGAATTAGATGTTTTTTTAGAGTCCCGTGTTATTCATGTTTTTCTTTAGGTTCCATAAAAGAAACATTTTATTATTGTAGTGTATAGTATTGCCTATTAAATATGAAAGAAAATCGTGCACTGTAAAAAGGACTACTTCTTAATGTTTTTCCTGAATACTGAATACCTACTCGAAATTTTGTTTATATTCGATCCCTCCCAGTCCCACGTCCTTCCTAATTTATGACGGAGTAGGTAATGTTATTCCAACTTAAAACCTATGAGAATGTATGGTTACACTGCTTTGTTATTCCTCATGTTACTTTACATATACCTACATACCTACTAAACTTTTATTTAGTAACAAATGTGATTATCTTGGGAATCAAGCAGTAAAATCTACCATACGATGATCCTTCGAGAAAAATCGTACCAAGTTTTTTTCAACATAGAAAGATCAACAAAAAACGATCACAAAAAGTTCACAGCAGCTCACGAATTCGTGACTCGAACGCGGAAGTACGACAATAGTAGAAATATTTTATCGATTTCATCTCGATACTATCAATTGTTTTTATTTCTTATCGATTTGCATATCGAGTTTTATATGTCAAAACTTGTTCTGGCTGAGTTTGGTCTCGTCCTTGGGACAGAATTCATTTTACTCTGAATTAAATCGTGATACAACAGTGTGTGTGTCTTTGTTGCTCAGTGGATACCACAGGATGGCCACCGCAGACGTGGTAGGCCCCGGAAGAGGTGGCGTGACGATCTGGACGCCTACAACCCTGACTGGTGGGAGCACTCTAAGGATCGAGAGGTGTGGAGACAAAATGGGGAGGCCTCTGCCCAGCAGTGGGACAATAAGGGCTAAGAAAAAAAAAACAGCAGTGCTCTGTCTAGTAGGCTGTTTCACGCGGTGTCACGTACGTCCCGTGGAAACTACTTACTTAACGTACCTCGTTGAAATACAGCCTATAGCTAGCCGGAGATAGTAGCTTCCCAACGGTGTCTGTAGTTTTGAAGCCTTTAGGGCACAAACCGTAGTACAAATAAATACAAAAATGATAACTTTTTATTAAAGTAGTATAGATAAATTCCATAGAATTAATGCATTATATTATAAGTTACGATGGTGGTTAAAACAGAGTCAAAATTGCCTATTAAATAATATCAACGTGATATAAACGTAGTCATCGGTGTTGAAGCGTGATAATAACATAGTTAATACACTTGATATTATGACCACATTCCTTGCACCCAGTGACCGATATGAGCACTCAACTCGACTAATCAGTGCAGGTTGCTCAGATGATCATTTGACTGATCTGACTGACAGAATCACCGAGTGTATGCTGCGGTTTGATTACCTGTGTAGGAATCTTATTAAGTTAAAGTTAGCGTGTGCAATTTGGCAATTATGCATAAACATAACATTATAATTGTGTATTTCGTAATAGATAATGAATTTATGGCCATATTTCAAAAACTTAGATGTAGGAAAAGTCTTTAAAAAAATAGGTGTGTTGTAGTAGCCATATACTTAATTTATTTTAGGAATAAATATAATTCGAGGCTGATTTAGATATGGTTTTTTATACAATTTAAATAGCTTAATATATTATTACTTGAATAATGAATAATTTACTATGATAAGCGTTTCCTCTTCAATAATAATTTCCAATAAAATACAATGTGTAATCAATAAGAGTATTATATAGGAAATATACAAGGCAATTAAATGTTTTATTGACCACAATACAAATGATGTAGCAACAAAACTATTATAATAATGTTTAATAGAATTGTAACATAAAATAATTAGATGTAATTGCTTCATTGAGAAACATCAATGAATAATATCAAGTGAGATTTATAAATAAGAGACAAGGATTATTCATAGCTTAGTTTCCACCAGCGGTTTCCCCCGGAAGTGCTCTGCGCAACCACACAAAAGGTAACCTATAACCTTTCTAGATAAATGGGCTATCTAACACTAAAAACGTTTTTCAAATCGTTCTAGTAGTTCCTGAGATAATCGCGTCCAAATAAACTATTCAGCTTTATAATATAGAAGTATGATTTCACTGTCTTTACAATATAATACAATATACGATTTCAATAATTTTTTTATGTCTACAACGTACATTGTGTCACATTTTGTTTATAAGAATCATTATATGTAGTATTACATTGGTAAGATAGGATAGGTTCAATTACAAAAGGACCCAAGAGGTTGTCACGGAACTAATTTCCTACTAATAATTAATTTACAATGAGAAAACTAATGAATTGTCCGTCATATATGACAAGGTAGTCAAGGTACCTAATACTTAGTGCTTATATAAATAAGTTTAATAGTATATTTTGTCATTAAGTCGCTACAGGAGCCATTAGTGGTCACACTCCGTGGAAATAATTTACCTAGGTAAATGAGTGATTATTAGAATATAAATAATGTAGTATTATTTTATAGTATATTGATATTTAGGTACCACATTTTCCGCATGCGACAGATCTAATCGGTCTGGCTTCTCACAAAACAGAAAGTCACAAAAAACGAACTCACTTAAAGACTCACTGGGGACTAAAAATAAATCTGTTCATAAAACATAGGATTCGAAAAATTAAATAACTTATAACTGATAGGTAGTTAAAAAAATTAATGAAAAAATTAGGTATATTTAAGGAAGAAATTGTCACATACATATCATTACACGCATACTTAACACCTTCTCAAAACCTAATCAATAAACAAAAAAAAATTGCAACTCACGCCTTCTCAAATAACAATGAAATCAAAGGAAGCTGAAACCATGATCGAGACATAAAAATAGCTTCAGATAGTCAGTGTGACGAATTAGCACAGCCTCCAACCCGACACAAGGCTGATTCGTCATTGAGCAGCAGGATGACTTTCACTTCTAGGCTTAATAGGCAAAAAACGCAAATTACTTGCCATGGGTAGCGCAAAAAATCTTGGACAAACACGTACTAGGAATTTTTCTTAAGAATTTTTGCGGGATTACAATTTCAGTGGGATGTATGTTAGGGATATGAAAATATGGCAAATGTGGTGAATCTTGGGTGAAGCCCTTGTCCAGTAGTGGACGTCGTTTGGCTAAAACGTATGTTAGAAAGATGACCCAACTTTTTATTTGTTTCTTTCAAAAACCCCGTAAATATTTTAATGATTATTTCTTACGAAAAATCACCCCTTCGGTGGATGATAGAATCTGAATCTTTCAACAGTATGGACTGTAGAAAATGAAAACTCCTGACTAACTAGAAGTTGCGTACTTCCTGCTTTAATTTAATGCCTAAAATAATGCGCAATTATTTAAAAATCCATTTTTCGTGCTCATATGGCTTTTTATCGTTCCTGTAGATGAACCTTCATCGTCATGAACCGACACATCAAAACATTTTCTCAACACATTTACCTCAAACTTATAAACACTACAGTTTCCCGGATACTCCTCACTCCATATCAGATCGTACGTTTAATATTTCGTCGCTTCACAGACGTGACTGGAATACATTCATTCGTTCATTCACTCAATGATAATACGAACGATATTCCCAACGTTACATCACTATTTATAAGATGTAGTTGTCATGTCAGGATCCGCATAGTTGAGATGGTTTCGTCACTATCGTCATTGGCTTCTAGTCTACACGGATGCAGCTGAGTATAGGTATTTTACATGGAGCGATTGGCCTATCTGACCTCCTCAACCCATGTTACCCTGGTAACACGATTCCCCTTGTGAAAACTGGTTGTCAGGCTTTCTGTCTTCTAAATAGCCGTAACGAATGCTGAAGATATTCGAATGACAGCTTAGACATACCATTTAACGTGCCTTCCGAGACACGTAAAAATTTGTGCTCGCTAATTTACTTTTTCATCAACAGATATGGCTATTACTTTACCACGAGCCCCTGTCTTGGTCACTAGCCGGAACTATTAACGTGTCCTTTACAAACCTTCAACTCAAAGCTTATTATACATGCACCTGTCAATTATATAAGAATATATTATGTAGCTAATACATTATATGTACCTACTTCCATTAATATATTCTGACTCAGTTGATATAACATGCTCGTATAATCTACACATAATGTTTTAATAAGTACGTATTAAGTCACTTCACATAGTAACTGCGGATGGTTAAATTAGGTGCTTATTTCAAACTGACTTATATGCAATGGTCGTTGTATAGTCCAAATTCTAATACATACGTAGTTTCCTTGAAAACTCTTCGTTCTTCGAACAGTCTTAAAATTACAAATATGTATCTTTTACCTTTTCTTGGGAAATGATCGAGAGACCCCTAGACTTCTTTTGACGAAACCACACTACTCGGACTTTAATAATATGAGAACTCAGATCAAAATAACCACCAAAATCTATTATAACGCGCTATATAGAGCGCGACTTACCGCGGTCTTGGGCAACTGCCTTCTATAAGCCACACACCAGCCATAGAAATACACCAAATACAACGCTCCCATTATTATTTAACCACAAATAAAACCTTCCTCATTAAGCAGAAAGAATCACTAAAATGTAACATCAGACCTCAACAGCATAACAAACAATTAACAAAGTATCATGTTAATTACCAACACATCGTTTGTATGTTTTCGCCACGGAGCAAGGAAAGATGAACAGAGAACCTATAATGCTGGTAGGTCAGGCGCCTTCTTCTAGGTCATATTCGTACGGTGGGCATGACCAACTCGAGAAGTTACGAGTGAACTAAGAGACAGTTGAGGCATCCTTCGACGATTTTTAGTATTACAATAAATGGTCGAGTACAAAGAAGACGAATGTAGAAAAGAGAGCGAAAATAGTAACTTTCCTTGTCCCCCGAATTTTCCCCCTTTTTTATGTGAAATCATCATAATTATAATGACCCCTCCCGCTGTGGGTTAGCAGCGTGAGGGAGTGTCAGACTCTTACTGGCTAAACCCATCATGTTCCTTCTTAAGACGTTTATGTACCAGGGACGTGGTAACTCTTTCGAACAATCCCGCAGCCCATTTACCTCAGCTAGTCATTTTGTTCTACTTGGTTTTCGCTCACCCATTACCTTGTTTAACTGTTGAACAATAGTATCGGTAACTGTAACCTGATGCTTTAATGAGGAGAAAACAAGCTGTATCATATAAAATGTTTATATGTAACAGGTTTATTTGGGCAAGGTGTGTGTTCTATGGTGTTTGGGAGATGTAGTTTTGGGAAAGTAAGTTCATTCGTAGGACGTCCACCAACAAGGTGGACAGACGACCTTATAAAGGTCGCCGGAAGACGCTGGATGCAGGGCGCCTCCAACAGCTATCTGTGGAAATCTAAGGCGGAGGCCTATGTTCAGCAGTGGACGTCTTAAGGCTGAGATGATGATGATGAAAAACATTCCCGGAATTTCCTTGATTATCTCTATTTTGTGGTAGGTTTAGTATAAAATCGTGCTCTTCAGAATAACGTTTAGGACTACTAAATCATTGATCAGTGATTATGATCGATTTCTGAGTACTTTTGACTGCAGTTTTCGTATTAATTAAAGTACTCAAACCGATTGTTACTTGCTTACCTCTAATACGGTTGCTATGCGTCAAAATTCAAGAGAATTTAATTTAAAAGAAAATCTAAAGACACGTGGCGTCTTTTGTTTAATTAAAAAAGAAAAAGAATGACCCTTTCGCAGATTTTAATAAAGTGTTTCATTACTACAATGTTTCTTGGAGTAATATTACGTTTACAAGATCCTTTGCTTGAAAACATACGTTCATGAAATTGGTAAAACCACGCTACTGTGCTTTTTAGGGTGTTATAAAAAATAGAAGAGTATATGTTTCACTCCTTAAAGTATTATCTCCCATAGGGCACTGATTCGATATTTTGTCGGTTTTCATTAATTTTTTAACAAAATTTCAATCAGAGTTTTAAGCAGAAACTGCAGTTAAATAACATAACTTGCCCATAACATAACCCACACATAACTTGTTACGATTAATATCCATTGAACATTAATTTAATCTTTACGAGTACATGCCCATAAAAAACACAAAACAAATTCCTTAAACCATAAAAGTAAATACCTTAATCTGAAATAAAAAGAACGTGAAGGAACTCATTCTACTTACTAATATAAGAATATTAAAATATTCTATCTAGATACTAGAGCAAGGTCAATACTTTACAAGACAAGTACACATTTTTACATAAGTCGACATTGTTTGTGATACGAACGGACAAGGGGAACTTGATATATTTATCAATATTTAATATAGAGCTTTATAAGTACGTACTAGCAGTTGTTAGTTAGCTTATAAAGACAACGCTATGAGACTAAAAGAGTTTTATTATTTATTTGGTACTAGCTTTTGCCCGCAACTTCGTTCGCGTGGAATAGTGACTACCAGCAGATTTTTGATTTGACCAATAGATGGCGCTATATGTCCGGAATAATTTTATTTTTTTTTGTAATAAAAACTATCCTATGTCCTTTCTCAAGTTTCAAACTATGTCTGTACCAAATTTCACACAAATCGGTTCAGTAGTTTAGGCGTGAAGAAAAGACAGACAGACAGACAGACAGACAGACAGAGTTACTTTCGCATTTATAATATTAGTTTGGATTTATTAGTCTCATTGTAAGATTTTTCTAACAATTCAGCAATTCGATATGTTACTGGCATTATTCAAAATATACTCTGAAAATTTGGATACTGTCTGTCCACTTTCATACCGTCTTTAAACTGGATCAAATTCAAACATACTACCAAGCGTAGGTTTGATTTTTTGACCATTTACGAAAGTAATTAATGAACTTAGTTTCAATTTAAATAGATCCCTCTTTTATTTCTTTTATAAAAATAAAATAAAAAAAACATTTATTCTACTACAATTACACATACAGTATACTATTTATATTACAACAACACATTACTTTTAAATTATAATTTATAAATTATCATAGTTTTAATTTGAATTTACATTGCTTTTATTATCTTGTAAATAAGTGTGTTTAAATTTATTTGCAAACAAACTATATTTTACTTACGAAAAAAACATAAAACATTAATAACTAAATAATTCAAAGCAAAACAAACATAGCCAATTCTTATCATTTATTTTGCATAGCTGTTTTTAAATACCTGTATTACAGTCTAGCATATAATTGCTAAGGTCAAATATGCGTTTGCATAATCACGGCCGCGAAGTTTTCGGAAATCGCAATAATTGTCGGAAGTTGTAACAGTCTGTGTTTGCACAAAAATTATGTAGCTTACTACATAAGAGCTTGACTTAGCAAAAAACAATAAGTTTTGTTATTTTTTTATTGAAATGAATGACATATCCCACTAGGTTAAAAAGAAAAACATTTAAAGTAATTGCAAAGAAAGTAACTGAAGTAATATTTTAAATCCAGTTTAATTTTAAATATTGCATTTAACTATTTTTTTTTTTTCGAAAAAAAGCGAGTATCTGAAAATAAATTACGAATTAAATTCAAATGTAAAAAAAAAAAACTAATACCAACGAAGTCTTTCCAAATTATGTCCCGTATGATTCCATCCATTGTTGTTTCATAGCCTGTAGGGAGTCTAATTATCGCCGCCCTTCTAATAGCCTACAGCCTTATATAGCCTTAATAACAACCCACGCCAGTTTACTCCTCGTTACGACTATTGGCTATTCACGCTAATTTCAATATTAATTAGCTGTAAAAACTGTCCTCAAGATTCTCTATTGTTAACTGATAATTTCTTTTGAATAATTAGTTGAAAATGCTAATTGAATTGCCTTGTTTGATTTTGATGAAGGATTAAGAGGAAATCCAATTAATTTTTAATTAATTACGACAGCTATGGCTGTAGTGGTACTAAGATTACACAATGAAATACTTAACTTATCTAAGAGTAAGTAGCTAATGTCAAATTCTATTTCTATAAGGTAAATCAACAGATGGCCGGTGGTAGTTATAGGAATCCACCCATAGGCCAAATGGGTGGTAAGATCAAACCTTGCAATCGTAAAGAATAACAAAAATGTTGTTTTGTGTTTAAGTAAAAATTACCTAGATTGGGATTCTACGTACAAAAACCATCCAGACACCTTGTGAAACTAACATTTAAGAAAGTGTATACAAAGATCTCACAATCATTAACTAAGGAACATCGAGACTGTCGAGAGTGACCTTAAACTACCAAAAACCAACGACCCGCTCAGGCACGCGGACACAATATAAAGTCCTACACACAAACATTCTCAAAATCTACATAATGACGAATATCTACTATCTAAAATACCCGTATGTGTAAACGCCACTATTTCCGCATAAACTTGGTAATTGTACGTGCATAATAAATGGGCGTGGGAGCATGGCCTTGGTAATTAGACCTTAAGATACCACGTATTTTGACGAAATTCTGACTAAGCAGAATAGAAGGTTAAGGTGACACCCTTGTTCGTGAATCAGCAAAATCAGCAAAAATCCTTGATAGAAGGTGTTCTTTGAGAGGTGCAACCAGGGGAGTCTGCAAGTTAAGAGCGTATAGCCAATGATGATGATGATGATGTCAAAGAGTTTGGATGAAGTTATTTTGGCAAAATTAGAAAATATGGTAGAAAACTAGACTGTTAGAGAACTCCTAAGGTGTTAAATCCGCCATTGTACTCTGTGTGCAAGAATTATTGCTCAGTCGGAAAAAAATGGGTCAAATTAATAGAAACATGAACTAACAATCTCTTAAGTGAAAATATTTCCTCTAAAAGCAGACGATCTAATTATAAAACCTATTTCGCCTCCGAACTACGCAGTGAGCAAGCTAGGTTTAATTAATCAATTTACATTACAACGTAATGAATGAAATACTGTATTCAAGGGAAAAATAGGTCTTATGAAATATTTGGCTGTTTTACACAGAAAATATGATAAAAAATTTAATTCTTAATCTATAGCGAATGATCTATTAAGTCCTACGCAAAATCTATAAAAAGTACAAAATTCATTGACAAATCTACTTCATCAATACAAATACTATAAATACCTAACGCTACGCTCTAACTACCAAAAATTATAACCTAAAAACCTTGATAACAAAAAACAATCTTCGCAAAAAACTCAACAATTTGACACTCCATTTAATTGTGAATGCGTGACATTTTTTCAGGCGTGAAATTATGAACGATACACTTTACTTAATCATGCGATAATCAAAGGACAGGTACCTAATAAAAACAGTTGTAGGATCGTAGAAGACTGTTGTAAAAAACGTTGAGGTCGACAATCATTTGGTTGAACACACAAGTACAATGGAGATACAAGTAGATGGTACTGAGAACGATAAAAGTAACGAAAAAGAAACAAAAAATGATAATGCAACACTTCAGTGGGTAACGATCGATGGACAGAAGGAATTTCGCATTCAATTATGCGTTTTTGACCTAAAGAATTCAACTTTGACATTGTGAGTGTTCTAAATATACGCGAGGCTATTTTAGGATTAAAATGTTATGATCAACGCAATCAAATGCCTTGGTTAAATCTTCGTCACAATTTACGCAATAAAGCATTTGTGTAGAAAATATCTTAGCTTGATGTTAAGGTCAAAACAACTCTGAGTTCGAAAGATTAACCTCAAAGGGCTCTCCCCTAGCCCCTAGGCCATAGCCCACTAGGGCCAAAGTCTACCAGGGCTGCGGGATTGTTCAAAAGAGTTACCACGGCCATGGTAGAAAAAGGGCTAAAGAAGGAACACTGTGGGTTTTATGTTGCATCATAAAAAGTATGAAAGGGAAAAACGCAGTAGCGAATATATAAAAAGAAAGGATAGGCAGTTTCCTATGGAATGATTCCTCCTAGCTACCACAAAAATGCAGTATTAGCACTAGGTGACCTAGAAGACATGCTCAGCATAAAACGAAATGCTAATTCTAATTAAAGATTCCTCAAACGTATTTTTGCGATCACTTTGATGACATTCGGCCGACATTGTGATCAGAAATTTCGTCACTTCACTTGATACTATTTTGTAATCATTGAAGTACCTGGATGATGTAATATTTTTCGAAAATGTGATATGTCCTTGCCACTGTCCAACCAAAATAATAATGAGAAAACCAGAGAGATTTCACAAAGATTGCATTACGAATCTTTTCATCTTGCCGAGCTTCTTACGATCGTAAAAATGGTACAAAAAACGGTAGTGTTAGTTTTTTTTTATAATTTGGTACAAAATCCTAAGAAACTTAGGAATTCCGCGTAAAATAAAAGTCATAACTGTAGTAACAATAGCATTGTAGAGAATTTCACAAAATCACGTTAAATCAAAACTCGCATTCTAACCATAGCAATACAATCTCATATGCTTTATCAAAGATATAAAATGTTAACATAAAAATATTACCCACAAGCTTCACATACAAGTCGTGCTGACCAATAAACACATACCTGGGCCAATTACAATAATAATTCTTACCTAATCCGTTATAATGAGGACAAAGACGCCCTCTATATTACACGTAGTACCTTGAACTAGACAAGTTTATGACAAAACTGAATTAAAACTCAATATCAATTAAAATGGAACTTTAACGGCATACGTGAGTAATTATTATTGTGTATGATAATTGCTTACCTATGTGTTTTATTCAGGTATTTTTATTATGAAGTTGTTATGAAGGAAACTCATGATTATGCTGTTTATAAGTAACTGCTAGTTACAGTCGGTTGCCGGGCACCTAGGCACTGTCCAACCGGTCGAACCCAATCTCATTTATTTGGAGTACAATACGTAATGCTATATTAATTACGTAATGCTTAATTTCAGAATTACTTTTGGAATTAAAATTAAAAAATATATGAAACTAAGCATAGCATCATCATCATGCTTGGGAAGTATTATTTTGCCTATCTATTGTGAAGACAATAGTGGTCAGCTTCGGACAGTTGTGATAAATTCGCAAAGAGTTAAGTGGATGGCTTTAGAATTGCAATCTTATTTATCGCGAACGATGTCGCTTTGAATTTTGGCCTCACACTATAAACCTTAGCAACTTATCTTTTGTGTACCTAACTTCTTTTTTTGATACTTTAACTCTGTGTGAACTTAACACAGTCATCAGGTTTAGAAACATTCCAGTTTCATTGTCGAAATGCATTCATCATCATATCAAAACAGCAATCTCTTTCGTATTTCGTATCTTAACAGTTTGGATGTAATAATAATGTAAGCAAGACAATAATCAATTGCCTAAATTTACATGCAGGTACCACTTGGAAGAAATTACATTGGGTCGTGTATTACTACTGACTTTCAGTATGTCTTCGAAGTAACTGCACGTAAATGTGTAAAGTCCTAGAAATAAATCAAATTGTTACTTTTAAAATGTATAACATATCAGCAAAAAATATTTGGTCAAAAATATTATAACATATTATTAAAACTTATAAACTTTTTGCTAAAAAGTAGCACTGATTTCAATTTACGTCATTAATATTTTTTGCAATACTTTTTGTTGCTTCAAAGAACAAATTAATAGATAACTTTCAAATGATCTTGCAGAACATTATGCAACATTATGGTGCATCGTGGAAACCTTGATGATTGTGCATTATCTCGTAATAGTTAATGAAAGCAAAAACATCAGAAGGCTAGATGACGGATCACGTTACATCTCCATTAAGGCGAGTAAAAACTAGCTCTCGCTTGCCTTTCTCAACTGTTTGTGTTTGTGTAGACTATTTTGTTACATTGGTTGTTTTGAAAATACTTAAATAAATGGCTTTTTTAGGTTATTTTAAACGCTGAAATGATCATCATTTAACCATTAATCGTTTATGATCGTCTATTATGATCATAAAGTTAAGGGGTTTGTTATTTTTAAAAGAGCCGCTGTACCAATTTGAATTTAAAAAGCTTGACCTGTAAGATAGCTAACATAATTATCATCAATCTCTGAAACTCCTAAATATTGTAACAAAAGCCAATAAAATACTTAAATAAATTGGCATTTCTACAGAATCCGAATTTCTCAAAATTATCATAACGATCACATGACCGATGGCACACTTTCCAAAACAGCTCGATTCTCTCGTTTCATTAATGCTGAATCATGCATCACGTGCATTTGTGTACATACTCGTACATACGTAACCTCGGTCATAACTGGTATGTTACCATGGATATGCTAATCACGGGAAGTGAAATGTGGTCATTCGTGTAATCCTACGATTTCGACCCGCCCTAAGAGTCGTGTGAATTTGATTACAAAGTCGTTCGGATGTTCATATCCTGTGATTACAAGATCTTTAATGATTTATATGACTTCAATCTGATTGCCTATGTTGATATCTGTTGCTTAGGGTACATTTATAAAACTATATTACCTGACTGCATCAAAGGAGGTTCTCAATTCGACCGCTAATTTCTTTTTTGTCGTTTAAAATTCAAAACTTGCAACACAATTCAGTTTCATCATTGCTAAAATACAATCATTCTTAAAACAGCGTGAAATTGATGCGAAATGAGGAAGTTTATTTATATTCTTTTTTTCAATTAACATTTGCGAAGTTTATTCTTCAAGTGCAAGGTCATAGTTGAAGGTCAAACGGACCGTTCTTAGAAGATTAACTTTCAATTCGGCAACAAAAACAAGTGAGAGATAAATCGTTCGTCAATTGTTTGTTTTTTTTGTACAAAAAGGCTTAGCTAAAACGGTACGACATTGATTTAAGTAGTGTGTGTATTGTTTGATTAAATGATCAATTGTCAAGCTGTTTCATGTTGCTAAGTTTAAGTATTTGGTACACCAAAAAAAAAAATACGTCAAAATTCGAATATTCTTTCAGGTAGATCAGAATTACATAATGGGCTACTTTTTATCAGTCATCCTCCGAGCCATTTCCCAAACTATGTTGGGGTCGGCTTCCAGTCTAACCGGATTCAGCTGAGTACCAGTGCTTTACAAGAAGCGACTGCCTATCTGACCTCCTCAACCCAGTTACCCGGGCAACCCGATACCCCTTGGTTAGACTGGTGTCAGACTTTCTGGCTTCTGACTACCCGTAACGACTGCCAAGGATGTTTAATGACAGCCGGGACCTACTTTTTATATGGGCTACTTTTTATCCAGGTGCAAGAAATACTTCAACAGGGAAGAAAAATCAAACCTCGTATACGTCGTAGCAGATTCTGAAGGAATCTCAATTCAACATAAATCACTATTACCCGCTTTCAATCAGCCACAGTCAAATAAAAACAAAGAACCAAAAGCAATCCTCTTAATCTCAAACAGAACTAAAAGCCAGATCCCAGCATTATCTATAATTAGTTTCCAAGAGTTCATTATTTAACAGTCTGTAAGCCAGCAACACAATGGCGACACGCGACGTCAAATTCACTTAATTTACGTCATTGTTACAAAGCGGGTCATTGTTGTGTTTTTATTAGCCAAAAATAGGTCTCTTTGACAGCCTAATGGGTGCACCCGAAATGTGATTACTGTTGTATGTTGCTATTTTTAGAATGGCCAATTATTTGGTTAGGTTTCGTGATATGGCTGTCAAAATGTTATGGGGGTTTTCCATTTCACAATATCAATTTATGTAAGGTGTTTGTAGAGGAGAAAAGAGCAGTTTTTTTAAGGCTCTTGGTCGACCCTTCTTAGGTGGGAAATCATTTAATAACCTTTTCGATTACCTATGATCCTTTAACCCAGCTATGTTCCTTCTGGAACCCTTCGTGTTCCAAGGCCCCGGTAACTCTTACGAACGATACCTCTCGCTTAATATGTCTAGGTATTATAATATCTATCTTCTATGAGGTTTTCTTTATTACCTTATCGTTTTATTAATTATTTTTCCCCATGACGATAATCCGTAATCCCATGAATAATCATACAATCCGCATTCCAATAGTTATCAAAGAATGCTAATCTATGCTACACTGTCATAAGTCTTCAAATGGTATCTCCATACAAAGTCACACACTTTAATGGGTTAATTGCCTTCATTTTATAAAGTAATTGCGTTTAATTGCTCACTGATTGTGGTCAAACTATATCACGGTAAGATATTGTTAGTTGATAATCTACAGTAAATTAAAAAATGAATTAGAAAATGTATAGTAAGCTAAACAATGGTTTTAAGAAAACTACAATTTATATCGTCGATGAACTTGGCTTTAGAACAGAATATTCTCATACTTAAGTGCACATAAAGGTTTGCTTGTAAGAAACCTAAAAAACAAATGACTATTAACACTGACAGTGGTAAGGTCAGCCTCTCCGGGTCCTTAGCTTGTCACATGCCACATAATTCAAGCGTTTCCGCTGACACCGCACCACAAAGCGTGAGGCTTTGGTCATACTGATTACGGTGCGAGAGCAAAGTAGGCTTATAGGCTTTTTGAAGAGGAAAAGCGTATGAAATATTTGGTTTGAAATTGCAGAAAAGAATTATGATTGTTTGGCGGCTTCTATAAACTTTTAAATAAGAACCAAAAACAAACTTATTCAACGGATTAAATGAGATTAAGATTGAAGAGATTAAGAGAAAAGATTTTGACATCTAAAAATAAAACATTCCGACGAATTGAGAAGCTTCTCCTGTTATGGAAGTTGGTTAAAATATGTATTGATCATTGCTAATTGAATGAATACTAAAATGGATCACAATACAAGTGTGTACTTCTATTGTCCTCTTCAACACCTTAGTCCGCTACTCGCTCTTCTTATAACCATCGCTTTATGTACAAGAACTTACGCGTACTACCTAACAGATACAATCTCCGGGGCGTATTATAGTTTTTCTTTCAAAATGAGTTCAAACTATGTCATGAACGTGATACATATACACCTATATGGTCTAATTATTATAATTTGAGGCCACTTACACATGGTGATCATTAAAATCGCTACACTTGCTTGTATGTTATTGATTTCATCCGGTTGTTAGCAGTAATTAACGATATGTGTGATGTTTTGGGCGTGGATTTAAAGGTTTATTTAGTAAAGGAAGTATTGACTATCTTTCTTGGTACTAGTTTAAGATGCTGTTAAAAAGTTTACCTATAAACTAAATTTATAGATTTGCTTCTACTCTTAAGATAGTTTGTATGTATATCTTAGACACCAATGACTGATTAAAAGTGAAGGAAAACAGCCCAAAGAAAATTGGACTATAAAGTCTGAAATCACCAACGCTCATTGAGCAAGTGTGGTAATCACTTAACGCTTAAAACTTCTCTATGTGAGAAGAGGCCTGTATCAAGCAGTGGGATGATAAAAATGGAAAGTGACTTTCATTTAAACTGAATTGTTTCTGAAGTTGAAAAATATTCAGTCGTTATGCAAGATTTATTTAACCCATCATCATAAAGTAACAGCGAAATCAGCAGAAGATTTAGCTGATGTAATCTCTATCAAGTAAAAAATCTAGAATTTTATTACGAAAAGATCTCTTAGGTACATCATCTTTATCGGTGTTTCTTTCAGTTAAAACAATTGCAACTCATAAGTCGTTTAGGTATAAGTTTGAATAGAATCGTGGACGTATGTTTGTAAGTCTTTCACGAAAAAACTACTGAAGTGGTTTTGATGAAAGTTTAGTAACAAAATAATGTAGCTCAAGATATTGTTGTTATTAAACTGTACTAAATTATAATTTGTTTTGTTCACAGAATAATCAAAAATGTTTCACGGAGGCATTTGGACGAAGCTGCAAGGCTTTTACAAGTGGTATGTGCTGGGCCTGGTGTCGATCGGCTACATCTTAGGAGAACTCGGACATTATCTTATTGGTAAGTCTTCTTAATACTTATCTCCTAAAAACCTTCTCTTAAGTCTGACAAATAGTAAGCTCAAAAACCTTATGAAATTTAAAGTGAGATTAAAAATTACTTAGGTACCCATTTCAAGAGAAGAGCGTAGGTAACTAAAACTTTTTGAAAAGCCATCAACGCACTTGCTACAACTCTAGTGTTACGGATGTTTGGGAAACGGCTAGCCAGATGATGATGATAGTTTTCCTAGAAGCCACATAAATTAAGGTCCTTGTTCTATAGATACTCACGTTCGTCATTCGATGAAGCTGATTATTATACTGATATGAGTGAAAACCTTCTTTGATGTCATGATCGCCTGGTACGAATACTCATTTTTTATACAAAAAAATATGTATGACTATGTAATGTAGGTAAATAAATGAATATCTGAATATCAAAAAAATATAGTTACCTAAAAACAATGAAGGAAATAAATAACTTTTACATATTTTTGTGTGGAAAACAAAGCCATACAAATGAGGGATGTATGAATACATATTTTATTTCCCCCGGGACTCGATAGCGATACCTTTTGATCCGGTTGAATTGACTTCTATACATAGAAATAGAGGGAATACTGGTATTCATATGATATTGGTCGTGTTATGCAACAAATAATAGCAAGTTCTATTTATATTATTAGAGGTATTATCGACTATACCTATGTTTCTCATAGTTTTACTCGCGGCTCGAAGGAACAAGCAGAAAGACACAGTTGTTCCGATGTTATAAGCTACATTACTACAGAGTTTCATCAAAATTTTATCATTTAAGATAGATATTTTAATAAGAGCAAATTGCCTGTCTGACCTTCATAGCCCAGTTACCTACTGGGTAACACGATACCCCTTGTTCGGATTAGCAGTTAGACTTTCATGATCATGTTATTAGCAGACTTCACAAATACCTAGTTATATGTATTTGCATTTAACAGTTCATATGAATCTAAAAAAGCGAATCCTTGAAAAGCCTGGAAAAACCTATCAGTTTTTCAATTAATAAATTCGATAATAAAAACAATGGGCACGACCATATTTCATAATAATAACAATACAATTGATTGAATCAAATGACAAAAATTACTATGCCATAACGATCGTGGGAACTAGAATCACTTCTTTCATTCATAAAAGTACTAGGCTATCATGACTTCGAAGAGTGTTAGCGATGATTGATTCTTAGAAACATTATAATCAGCTGTATTATTGGCGACGGACGGTCTCAAGATTCTCTTTATTGTCGTAGGTCAAGATCTTGTTAGTGTACCTATATCATAATTATCCTTTTTAACCCCCGACGCAAAAACGACGGAGTGTTATAAGTTTGACGTGTCTGTGTGTGTGTGTGTGTGTGTGTATGTGGCATCGTAGCTCCCAAACGGATGATCCGATTGTAATGCGGTTTTTTTTGTTTGAAAGGAATGTCATTCGGGAGTGTTCTTAGCTATGTTTGGTGGAAATCGGTTCAGGTCTTCAAGGTCATCAGCTTGTTTGTTAGGTGTGATAGGAATGTTACACGCTCAGTTTACTTGCAAGCATATGTGGGATCTGAAATTTGAAATACTAATGTCTTCTGGAACCACTAAGCTGGTCTGCTGTTAGGACACGAAGATAGGAGACGTAACCCTGAACTGCTTTTTAGTAAACCCATCGAGTTTGGGCTCGTTGAATTTGTCTTGACTGGTTCTCTTCATGTTTCTAATTGACGAGAACCTGATGCTGGAAATGGGATGTGGCGGATGAAACCCTGGAATGGTATATAACCCTGGATCACCAAAGGTTAATCTTTATTGTTTCTCAATCTGTGCAATTCTCCCAGAGCCAGTTTGTCATGAGGATTGTTAAACAGCTTCCTTTGGCCGAGATGACATATAGCTACCCCATCTTAAAATAAAATAAATTAAATGAAGGAAAAATTAAGTAGCTCCTTCAAAAAGCATGAAATAAAATTAAATTATAAATTTAAAAAAACCCCCGACCCAAAAAAAGTACGCAATTATTATGACAAAAGGTTAAAAACGCTAAACCCTATAAAAAGCAAAAAATAACTTTTAACACTTCGTAAGTACCAACTAAAGCATGTCAGACTAAACTAAATTTTGACGTGTCGGGGGACCGCTTTTTACCTTCAAAAATACTTACATAAATCAAATGATAGGTACCTACCTAATTACAACATTCGTATATAAAAAAACACGAATCTTAATTAAATAATTAGAGCGGTCCCCCGACACGACAAAATTTAGTTTAGTCTGACATGCTTTAGTTGGTACTTACGAAGTGTTAAAAGTTATTTTTTGCTTTTTATAGGGTTTAGCGTTTTTAACCTTTTGTCATAATAATTGCGTACTTTTTTTGGGTCGGGGGTTTTTTTTCATGAGTCCTTTTTAGTCCACTGGTATTAGGCGATCATAATTTCGAGGAGTCTTATCGAATGCCTGCAATGTTTCACAAGACGTCATTCAATCTTTCTGGATTCCACTCCTACAGTTTATGTAGCCTTGGTTCCCACTCAAAAACCCGTTTGACCGAGGTGGGTTTCTCAAATTGCATTACCTGAGCTAAGTCCTTGGAATAAAACCGAAGAAAGGGTTAGCAAACATCATTTTGATTATGTGGGTAAAGATTTTGTGTTCGTAAAAAGAGAGTGCATTCCACGACATGTTTTTCGTACTTTCTCGTAAGGGCCGTTATATACAATGCGACTCAAATATGTGAATTTCGCATTCCAGAACTTTCCATAATCTTATCACACTTTCATTGTTGTTTCTTCATCATGTTATTGTTTAACTTTTGTTTCAAACTTGAAAGTACTAGAGACGTCCCTTTACTTATTCATGAACAGTTATAAATACTTTGTATTGGACCTGATGTGAGTGCCCCACTGACCTAGCCTTCAGACTGTCACTTATTTAAATGTCAGTGCGGAGTACAAGTTTGTTTGTATTTAGGACGATCATTCAAATGAGTGCATGGAATTGTGATTTGTTCAAGAAACTCTAAAATCAAGTAAACTCTATCTATACATTCTCACGAAGTTATAAATAAAACAACCTCGAAAGACTCACGTAATTTTGCCGATGTGTAAAATATTGAAAACGCTAACATATGGATTTTTCGCATTATCTATAGTGTTCATAGTCGCTCCTCGTAAAGCACTGGTACTCAGCTACATCCGGTTAGACTGGAAGCCGATCCCAACATAGTTGGGAAAAAGTCTCGGAGGATGATGATGTAGTAGTGTTCATAATAAGAACACAACGCATACATAGATCTATAAACACGTGGTAGGTAGATACCTATTCGTATAAAAATCGCACATACAATAATAATTATGTTCATAGATACAAAGTTCACCATCCTTAAAATCTTCACTATTAATAAAATAATCCTACACAGCCTTTTAAGAGGACGAATTGGAATTTTTGGCACCAAGGATCTAAATTTTTCTCAGTAAATACAAAACGGATCAAAATACAACTTGGTTACCTGAAAGTTCATGATATAAACCTTATTTTGTTAGACGTAGAAACATGATTAGGTAACTTTTATAACAGAGAAAAATATATCAAACATACCTCTTTTTAAAAAGAGATTCACATATTATGGGCAAACGGGACTGATTTAAGCCTCTTAACTTTTTTAGTAGTTGAGTATATGCATACTCTTTAAAATTGTAGAAGGAATTTTTATCAAATTATCATTTCTAAATAATAAAATTACAAAACCATTTTGTCGCTTACGACTTTTAGTTATAAGCTAGCGCGCGTATTGTTATCCTCGCCCCGCTCAGACGCTCCGACCCCTTTTGGCGCCTTAGATGCGCGTGCCGGTTATGGAATTATTGTTGACCAATTCGTCGCCTTAATATATCAATCATTAAATCATTTTAATCGCACCAATCCAAATATTTCAACCGACATACTAACATTACGCAATAGTTGCCTTAGCAAAAAAAAACATTTTAAGGCTTACCTACTAAAAATAAGAATTTAATAGATATGCTTATTTGTCGATGTGTACAAAAAATCGCGTTGCGAATTGATCAATATAGTTTAATTATCTGTATGACAAGTCATTATCGAGGCCGTCCAAAGTCAGTGTCATTGACAAAACCTACGGCCTAGTTCACATGGAACAAGTATTTAAGCAAGAGGGAAGTTGTGTAAATGTTATAGGTAGGGTAGATTGGGTACAGTTGTGCCAATTTTCGTTTGATCACCAATAATTTTGTTATTTTACTAATTAGCTCGCAAAAAATGAACTTGTATCGAAATTTAGACATTTGTGTACGTAAAAACACTAATATATTGCTCCTTAATACTATGGTTTACCCATAAGATCGATTTTAAAAAAAATGGGAAAGTGTCACAACCGGCCACATACCAAGGGCGGTTGTGACATGCATAAACATATATCAAAATGGTCTATAATATCTTTTATTGTAGAAATGTTTAACATAATAAGCTTACAAACATAATTTTAACAATCAACAAAAAACATTTACTGTGTTAAAACTTGTAGCTGTAGAAAGGCTTGTAGCTTGAGCTACACATACGAAATCCCTTGCTTCACTTCTTCATCGGCATCTTTATATTTTTTGATATCACACTGCACTCTTGACTTTTGACGACCTCGATGGCGCAATGGTCACCATGCCCGACCGCCGAACCTGAGGTCCCGGGTTCGATTCCCGGCTCGGTCGACATTTGTGTGATGAGCATGCTTGTTGGCCGTGGTCTGGGTGTTACAATATGTATTTATCAATATGTATATATGTAGCTATATGTAGTTTATCAGTTGTGTTAGCACCCATAACACAAGTTAATTAATAACTTACCATGGGGCTAACCGACCGTGTGTGAAAAGGTGTCCCGACATGTTCCGAGGTGTCCCGACTCTTTCGGTCTTCCACAAACGTATTCTGGACATCTAAAAGCAAAAAATAATAATATGAGATTTATTATATGTATAGATATTCGTCACAACCGTACCCAACGCATCATTTTGAAAACAAAAAATCGCCATGATTTTGCCAAATACTTTACGTAAAAAGAAATCACTTGTAATTAAATGTTAATGTTCAACTTTTAAAGAAAAAAATAACAAGATAATCTTTATGTATAAAAATAACAGTAATTAGGAAAAGAAATCGAACAAAAATACTTACTTTTGATTGTTGAAAAGCAATGTGGGCTCCTGCTTACGTCAACGTCCTGCGCCGGCTAACGCAATATTGGGGAACGTGTTTAGGCTTGTGAGCCACGTCTTTCTCCCTCACACCCTCCCCCGTATTACGTATAGTTTCGTTACAATTGCGACTGTCACTACCGTGGCACAACCGTACCCAGTTTACCCTACTCGTATTTTTATTGATGCAACATCCTCTAGCTGCTTCTATCGTACGAAAGCTAGATTATTGTCTCAAAGGCCTCATCTCATATAGAGAAGGATTACCGGTCTCGCTTTTTTGGCAGTTCCAGACAGTAACTTCCAAGACCCTTAAAATGTTTTCCTTCACCATTATTCAGTTATTGGAACTAAGAAAGTATCTCCATAAATAAGCTGAAATAATAAAGTTCAATAAAAAAAATGGTCAAAAATAAATTCCGTCATATTTAGAAATCAAAAAAATAAATATTATTAGCTGACTAAGGGATATAAAAATAAAAACATTGGTTAAAAATGGTATAATTTATTCCCTTTTATTTTGTACCACGAAAGTCCGGAACCCTGCTATAGATCAAAAGCTGTTTCGTGTTCTCTTAAATCGTGAGAAAGAGCACCTGCTATTTTGCCTCTGCAATATTTAATACCAAAGAGTCCAGTTTAGACATAATTCTTTCTGCTAAACAAAACCTCATTTTTATATATGAACGAAAGAAGCAGAAGATTTATGCAAACGGAAAGATTTTCTTTTCACAAAGAGTACATAGGTATTTAAGTATATACATTTACATACGTAAAATATAATCGAGAAATAAACTAGCGATGTGCAGCGGATTCGAATCAATGCCTGATTTTGCATTAAATAATTCGAACACTGGAATTGCACATACGTTTAAAATATCAAAGCACATAAACATCATTATTATTTCATTTTATGTGGGGTAAATTAACATATCAACTTCTCTCTTACTATCCCATTATCTGACAAAGCCATTGATTTCTCAATTCAGACATTGCACAATTGGACTGGAACGCTCACTCGCGCGTCCGAACAGAGCTTCCTACTAGCGATATCATTCTTCATTGCTTAATTAATGATACAATTGATCTGCCAATAACAATTTTGTGATATAAAATAGTACGTACTACATGTACAGATACGTTAATATGTAGTAGGTAAATTGTATCATGGTTCTGATTTTATTCGAATAGAATTCGAACCATAAATTCATGTTGAAAAGGAAGTAGGACATTTTGATTTAGAAGTTGGTAATATTTTTCGTATCAATATTAATACATAGAGAAATAGTGGAGGATATTTTTAAAGACACACACATTTTTTTATCCTGATAGAAATAATGTAGCACTAGTAGGTCAGGCTGCCTGAAGTCGATCAGTATAATATATTTATAATCATCTACATTTTGGGTACTAGACTCGACCGCAATTTAGTTGGAAAAAGAGAAATGAATAAACAAACGACTGTCTAAATAAAAATGTGCGTGATGTGCCTAACCTACCTTTTAAATTCGAGTGAATCTACAGAATACAACATGTAAATCAATAGAAATAAACAATCTCAATGAAAAGGATACTCAATAAAACCCATTATAGTTATTTATGCGCGCTCTGTAGTAAATTATAACGTGGGAAGATACTCTATGTACTCATATAAACTGGAATATTAATGTTATGATCACGATTCGACGAGATTATAATATTATATTCAGTTAAAGAAGATATAATTATGTATTTATTAATTTATGTAAATTCGTACCTAATATAAAAATATTACGCGTTAACATCCATGGTCGCATCATTTGATGATTTCGTGATATGCAGTTAACATCGACAGATGGTTTGAATTTTGAAATATTTGAACTACCCATAGATTTAGAAACCCACTACCGTCTGATAAATTGAACATACGTGACAAATACGTTCATATGTGTGTGAACCCAAAAAACTGTCATTCTAGAGGCCCGGAGGCAGCGACTATTAAACAATGGTATGAATCCAAAAAACGGACACAATAGTGGCCTGTAGTGTCCCATGAGTATTAAACAAGACACAACCCGCGATATTTTAATGTTTTATGATCAACAGTAACAAAACACATTATATATACACGCAGCACATAGGTATAGATAGTTCAACTCAGATTTGCGCGCGGCCCTATGTGTGCGTCGGCTTGTAAATATACAACTTTCGTTCGTGTGACAGTGACGTCGTCCGAGCATGACGTGTTCTTATCGCTTTTTGTTTTGGGTACAGTCGTTTACAAAAATGTCTAGTTCTTCACGGAGAAAATGTTTAAGGAGTCAGGTAACGTTTCAAAAAATGAAACAACATTCAAAGCTTTTTATTATTACATTTTACAGTTTTTCATTATTTTCTCATACGTTTTTTCAAATTGACATTGACAGTATCTAAGAAATAAATGAGGTGAAATATCTAAGATGAATTAAATACTCCTTACATATTTTCTAGCTCGGGGTACGAGGACAATAAATAAAAGTGTGGACTAAAAATGCAAAATACATCATAGGTATGATTTTTCAAGTAGCGATTCAGAATCATTAGGTATAAATAAATAAACATTAAATTACGTAATAACTGTTTTTCTTTAAACCGCCGTAACGTACCCCTAAATAACTGTATTTGTATCCGACTGTACCTCTTCTCACGCACACAAAGTCACTGTATATGTACAAGGGTTACCCACACATAAGGCCGCGCGCAAGACTGAGTTGAACTTACTATACCTATTTACTCCAACATGGAAAAGTCACTCAACTGACCTACATATATTATTTCATATTTGGTTTCACAATTGGCGATCTATCTACTATTCTATAGATAAGGTCGATAACCAACATTTTTTATTAGATAATTTAAACATCCTCTTTTCCTCAGGTACAACATCAAAAGTGACAGCAGACGATCTCCACTACGGAGACAAGTCGTGTATGCTGAACCTGACTGACGTCCATCTAGTTGACCTGCCCGTTGTCTGCGAGAAGGTCAACTCTAGTGAAATGTAAGTGGCTTCTTTTATTTATTAAGTACATCACATTATAGGGGCATGCAAAAAAACTACAACAAAACTCCTGAAAATTATCACCAACGTGAAAAAAAATCGTCCAGTTGAGTTTCCGCACACTACAAACTTTTAGTCGGCGGATAGTTTGTTTAGGTTCATTAATCAGTATAGAGAGGAATGGTATGTAGCCGGTATCAGACTGACTGAAATGTGTGATTGGCATAAAGATTTTCTTTAAAAAAAATTGCCAACCATTGGATCAACTGTCGGTCGACTCTTCAGTCTGCAGTCTGCGCGGTTACTCTAAATTGTCATTAACAAGGCATCATAATTTCTTAGAAGAGTATAAACAATTTACCAAATACGTTAAGAAAATCAGCAAGAAAATCCAAGCATTCAACGTTCATTTTGATAATAATCTACAAGATTGAGACTCAGATATCTTTTATCAATATGACATTAAAGCCAGCTAATTAAAGCGCTCAATAGAGATATATCTTAAAAGGAACGTATCTGGTCCTTTCATACCAATTCTTGGTCCTTTTATATATGAGCCTCTAGTCTATCACTTCTATTAATTACACTTTTAACTTAATTGATACTTGAAGGGGAGGTAGGGGAAACGCGTTACAAATATCTGATTCATCATCATCAGCCTTTTTATCGTCACACTGCTGGGCACAAGCCTCCTTTCGCACAGAGAAAGATTGAGCGTTAATCACCACGCTTGCTCAATGCGGGTTGGTGATTTCAGACTATATAGTCCAGGTTTCCTCGAGATGGTTTTGATTCACCTTCTAATCAGCCATTGGAAGATTTACTTAGAAAGTTCATACAAACTTTAAAATTGCATTGGTACTTGCGTGACCTGGAATCAAACCAGACTCATATTTAATTACTTACAATGTTATGTTGCAAAACAAATATTTAAAATTATAAATTAGTGTTAAGGAAGTTAAAAGTGGTCGTAAATCTAGAACATCGTGCATTATCGTATTAAATAATATTTAATTTAAATTATTTGAGTCACAAAGTATGTTGTTATAATTACGAAGGTCGCTCATTAGATCTTTGAGCGGAATATTAATAGTATGACAAACTGTTACGGCCAGGTGGTCAGGAAACTAGTACATCTGTGTACTTGCATACACAATCAGAGTAAGATCTTAGAACTCATTAGGTAATTTGTTTCTACGTTATTTATTAATTTACCTAGTATAGTAATAACCACCATTGGCAGTTTTATCAGCTACTACTTACTGAATTAAGTATGACCATCATCATGCTTCTGCCCTTTCCCCAATTTTATTTAGCGTCGACGCAGTATGTCTTTTCCTTCCATACTCTTTTGTCTGCGACCAATACTCAAAATTTAACACCTCACTAAATTCCAATAAAAGTTATCTTGTTTCTATAAAGTCTTAAGAGTCTAATATACTAGTAACAGTATTTTGAAAATCATTTCAACATCCTACAAATGGACCTACCTCAAGATTAAATTTTCCATCAACTTTGCTTTGGCATGTTGAGGAAAAAACTAAATTATGATAATTAATTCCATTAGTTACGATATTTTTTGCATACGTGCCTGTCATATCAATATAACTAATTATTAAACTATTTCACAGAAAAAAACGTGATACGATAAACTTGATTCAATCAATGGCGTACTCGGACTTGAAAATTAAATATTTAAATCGACGAAATAGGTCAAGACAAGCGAGTTTTAAATTATTCAAACCATTTTAAAATATCAATCGTGTCCGACAAATGAAGATCGGTACTTACATATGTAGTTCCCTCCTCTGGTTTATTCGTAAATTGTCTGAAAGGTTATATTTACTATCGAAACAGATGCCATAATTTATCGAAGTCGATTCGGACTTTTACAAGGACTGCATAATCATCAAGTTCACTGATCCACTAAGTTCATATTATATGCTTTATCCCAACCTGACTTTATAGGTACTTATTAAATAGAAAAGGGTTCCATTTAAGATAGGTCAATCAAAAGAATATACACCTTAAAAAACTGTCCACATTTCATTGCAACTAAGTATTGCAAAGACTTGCAATCAATTCAAGAAACCATTCCTCTCATTCATACCAATAATAATTGTGCACAATTAAATGCATCTTCCTTTTTCATTTTATGATTCAGAATTGCGCATGCGATCATTATATGCGCTTACATCATCTTTTAGCGAAACAGACTAAAAACTTTTAGTCGACTGACAGTTGCTTTGGGCTCATAAATCAGTATGAAGATGAACGGAAATACACACGTAACAACGATCAGATATTTGTTCGGTATCTGACCGACTAAAAACTTTGATTGAATTTACGATTTTCTACAAAAAATATTTTTTTCCTACCAACGGATTGACAGTCGGCCGACTAAAAGTTTGTAGTATGAGCACGCTCTCACTGCGATCGGTCTCATAAAGAGTTCTTATTTTAGTCAATTGATCTCAATTACACAGCTGTGTTAAGATAAGTATGTATCAGATAGCGTGACAAGCATTTCAGTTAATTATTTCAATTAACATTGATATTAGACTTCTATTTATACACCTTTAGTAATGGGCATGATTTTTTAAACGTAGTACCACGACACGAAGATTTATATCGTAAAAGCAGGCTAGGGTTAAGACTACTTAAAAAATATTGTTCTACAGTTTAACGGTGTCACTGTGGAAATCCCAACAATAATTTATTTATTCCTAAATGGTAATACATTATTCCCCATTGCACCCTAATTTCTGCAAAAACATAAACTAAGCACAAGAGCCAGAAATCCCGACTTCAGCTCATTATTAAACATTTAATTCGATAAGAACAAGATTGCATATTGCTTTAATAAGAAATACATATTAAATAAAGTACTTATCTACATCACAAGTATTCTATGACATATTGAATGCAAATACATAAGTAGGTACTACAAAACTCGATGAGTTTTATTACTAAACTACATATTATATGTTAGAACTCGTGTCTTCCGATATAATATTTCAATACGATGACATAATGTGTTGTAGCAAATGATGCCACAAAACAAAACGAGTTCGTAATATATGGTAAAACATATCTAATAAAAACTTCATCGTTTCGTAATCATTGGTTGAGGATGTCTATGAATGATTGATTGATTTGCTAGTCAGTTTTAATTGGCAGTAATTGGTACTTTTAATCGCCAATTAGCGGATGTGGTGAAATATTTTGCTCTATGTCAGTTTTTTTAAAGTCTTCTAAATCTAGATGAATAATTTTAATGTTACCTATCTGATTTGAAACCTATCTTTCTCGTATTATATCTAGTCCCTTTTTTTAGACCCCAAAGTATCACGTTATGTAATACTCAACGACTGCTATAGGTACTGTAGCTCGTGGTGCGCTAGGAACCGGGGATCTTCAGGATATTAAATTAAAACATTCAATAATAACTTTAACTTTGCGTTTATTTCGCTGACTCGGGGGTGAAGTCACACACTTCAATATATAAAAACTATTCTATTTCTATTTATATCATTGTCCGGCCAGTATCAATTACAATTAATAAAACCTACTTCTAATCTACTTCAGTACTACATCTCTACATCAGCTACGCCCTTAGGATAAAGTTGAACTTTATCTCAAAAGCGCAGCTTTAGGCGGACAATCATATAAATGTTACCTGCCTAAACCTATCAGAACTTTACCTACTTATCCCTTCACCGGCAATGCTCGTACCACTCGTTCCAGGTAACATGTAATTATAAAATACGTATTATAAAAACTATAAATCAATCACAACGTTTCCTATATTTAAATTTATTTACATTTTGTTTATTTAGAAACCCTAAATTATTGTTCATATTACGCAGTTGTATCTGTTTTTTGTTCTGCGTGTCTATCCTCCCCCCTGAAGGATAAAAATAATGGTATTCATTATTTTTCTTAACATTTTCCCCATAACAATAAAAAGCACCAATTAACTTCTTATTATTTAATACCTTTGATGACGTGAAAGTCTTCCTAGATTTCGAAACAACACGTTTATGTCGCTTTCGCAAAGCTTTATTCCGATTATACTTTGCTTTTATTTTATTTCGAAAATAAATATAATTAATTTTCTTTATTTCGTTATCAATGTCAAATGTCATTTTGTCATTATTTTTGTCACCATGGTGACCCTTATCTGTCAGCATATTTGACACTAATCTATCTTTTCCGACAATGTCAGTTTTAATAAATTTTGCAATGAACCTCGTTTTTAAAATTAAATTATTTTTGGAAAAATCTATAATACAATTATTTTTGGAAAGAAAATCTCTTCCTAAAATTATATTTTGGCGAATATTTTTTATAATTAGAAATTTATGCCTAAATAAACAAGAATCTATCAATAAATTTAACGATACTTCTCCTAAGATTGTTAAATCAGCACCAGAAACTGTAGTAGCAGAATGCTTCGTGCTCTCTTTGATGCTTTGAATGTTGAGTTTTGTTGCAAACTCCTCAGATACACAAGAAATCGAAGCTCCTGTGTCCACTAACGCCCTGAACTCCTGTTGAGCAATCAGAATATTAATAAATGGACCGGTCTCACCAGACTTATGTTCTACTTCCAATCCAATCGCATGGAATTCCACCGGCTCCACGTTCTGCTCCTCATCGTGTTGTTCCATCTCCTTCTCTCTCATCTTCATGTCTTTGCTCGGCTACACTTCTTTCGTCATGCTAGAAATTAATTGTGTATTACTAGGTGCACACGGAGTACTTCTTTTATATTTCATAGAGTATTTCCTATCATCAATCATTGGTGGAACCACAGGCAAATTGATAAAATTTCTCTGTACTTCTCCAAATAAATCTCTCATTTGGAAAAGTGTATCACGCAGCTCATATTTTGATGCAAAGAGCTGTGAGCTTAATATGGCTTTGTATTTAGAAATAAGCCCTTTTAAATATGTTTTTATAAAAATATTGTCGTCTACAATATTCGCTTTTGTCTGTAAGCCACACAGACGATAATAATATGACAACAATTCTTCTTCTTGCTCCTGTCGAGCGTTGTAGAATTTTTCTACATAATTTACATTATCAGGGAATTCTGCCCTTAATTTGTCGCATATGGCCTTATATTCGATCCCATCGACGTAATTATATTTGTAAAATGCAAGAGCGGGACCTTGCAAATATGCACCTAGTAGTAGTGCAAAATCGTTTTCTTTCCATTTATTTATCGCAGCAATGATGCGAAATTCGAAAAGAAAGTCGTCGACTGATATGTCATCGACTCCGGAGAAAAACTGAATATCTTTGGACATTTTCCTACATTAAATAAATAAATTCCACTTAGCTCTTTTTCTCCGTATTCCAATATTTCATTAGAATCAGTGCCCAGGGTTAATCTTCCAGGCTCTCCTTCCCGTCTTCGACGTCGTGTCACCACGCGACTTTTTCGCGGTAATGACCTGAAAATTATACTGGGGCTTTGGTGTCGGCGCCTCCACCAAATTGTAGCTCGTGGTGCGCTAGGAACCGGGGATCTTCAGGATATTAAATTAAAACATTCAATAATAACTTTAACTTTGCGTTTATTTCGCTGACTCGGGGGTGAAGTCACACACTTCAATATATAAAAACTATTCTATTTCTATTTATATCATTGTCCGGCCAGTATCAATTACAATTAATAAAACCTACTTCTAATCTACTTCAGTACTACATCTCTACAGTACCTACTCTAAAAACCAACTTTAAAATAAATCCTTTGAAACAAGTCCACATAAACTAAAGGATAATGTAGTCAAATGACTGTAATTTGGCAGCCAGAGGCGTGGCTAGTCCTGCCAGCAAAAAGCTTCAAACCATAGCCAAGCGAATTCTCTACTCACTATACACGTCGTTTTATACGAACGTATGAACCAAATTTTTAATTTAATATGTTCTATATGATACTTTTATGAGTACAAACAGTGTTCATTAAAAGAGGGAAACCTTTTTGATGTATTTTTAGAACAATGTTTGTTATATGATCGCGATCCGTGTTTGTAATTAAAGAACCATGACTCGGATCGAAGGACCAGTGAGTCTATTGAAAAAAAGGAAAGCAAAAAAAGGTTGAATACTTTTCGTTTTAGCTGACAATGGAAACTGTATGTATATTATTATTTCTATATGTATGTTGTTTCTTTATGGCAGCGTTGTCGAAGAAACACCCAATGTTTGTATTTTTCAAATCAAAACAAACTATTTAAGTACTTTTTAAGGTCTTACACGTCGCGAACTAAATGAGTAGGTACCTAAAACTGTAGGAAAACAAACCACTTAAGATACAAGAACAAAATAATACTTGAGCACGTTTTTAAGCTTGGTTTTATATGGCAACAGATTCCAGGGAAATCCCAAGCAAATATTTCCATGAACCTTTTCTTTGAATTGATCGAAGAATGAATGCAACTTATTTTATTATAACCCAATACCACTAATTGTGCAATTATTTGAAAATAATGGGTTTAAGTAATTGTGGGTGTAGTGAGCGTAGGCCGCAAATTATGGAAGTACCCAATATTTTGGATACTAATTCATTCGAGGCAAATTATAAGTACTTAAGAATTTGGTGGGTTATAGGTACATAGAATAGAATAGAATATTCTTTATTGTACACCAAAGAAACATAGACAAGGACATTACAAACAAATACGTGTGAGTACAACAGGCGGTCTTATCGCTCAAGAGCAATCTCTTACAGACAACCTTTGGATGGAGTCGATTTTAAATAGATAGATTAGGGTAGTAGGCGTACAAATAATGATTAAATAGTTATATATGTTATGGACCATGTGATTAATTCGGGCATTATAAATAATGCCCGAGCATTATGAATAATGTCTAGCTTTATCGGGCCACATGATTAATAACTATCTTAACTTCATTATTTATCACATTGCACGGGCATTATTATATTGCTACATGACAGTTGGGCAATTTGATAAAAAAGCTATATTTTACGCGGTGATATTTTCATTTGACTTTTATTAAGAGAAGATATTAATTATGCCAAATAATAAGTCTATTGCTTAAACTTTAGTTTATTTTGTTTTGTAATATTAAGTAATTTCTATAAAACAAAGATTTGTTGTAAAATTTTTGTTTTTTTTAATAATATTTTTTGTTATATTTTTAATATGACTTTCCTTAACTTTTAAATGCAAAAACTAGTAAATTTTTAAGGCAGAAGTCCTTCATAATTAATCCAAATCATTAGGCTGATTATTTAAGTGGTTTGATATTTCATCATCTCAGGCATAGGACGTCCACTGCTGAACATAGGCCTCCCCCTTAGATCTCCACAGATACCTGTTGGAGACGACCTGCATCCACCGTCTTCCGGCGACCTTTATAAGGTCGTCTGTCCACCTCGTTGGTGGACGTCCTACGCTGCGCTTGCTAGTCCGTGGTCTCCACTCTCTCACTTTACGACCCCAACGGCCATCTGCTCTGCGAGCAATATGGCCTGCCCATTGCCACTTCAACTTGCTAATCCGGTGGGCTATATCGGTGACTTTAGTTCGTCTACGGATCTCCTCATTTCGGATTCGATCACGTAGAGGAACACCGAGCATAGCCCTCTCCATAGCTCGTTGAGCGACTTTGAGCTTTGAGATGAGGCCGATAGTGAGAGACCACGTTTCGGTGCCGTAAGTCATCACTGGTAGCACACATTGGTTGAAGACTTTCGTCTTGAGGCACATACCTCATGTCGGACGAAAAGACATTGCGTAGTTTCCCGAACTCTGTCCAGCCGATTTGGATTCGGCGGTTGACCTCTTTCTCAAAGTTGGACCTGCCTAATTGGACTACTTGTCCTAGCATAGCGTTTGATACTTAGTTTATTTTAAATTAAATGGCAATAACAATAAAAAAAATTGAAATTAAATATGTTTGTACTACTTTGCCCAAACGGTCACGGGCAATATGTATAGTGCCCGGTCAATTTGATTATTTAAATAATTATTATCAAATTGCACTCTCATATTGGGCATTTTTCATAATGACCGGGCATTATGTATACTGCCCAATTTATTACTTGGTCCATAACATATACAAGTATAAAATAAACAATACATACACATATTTAAGGATAGTTGGATGGGAGACAAAAATATAAATATAAAGAAAGTAGAGAGAGTGTTAAAGATTCAGATAATAGTTTTTCACCATACTCTACACATACTACTACATACTCGTACATACTACTACAGTACTTAGTTTATACGATGTGATGTAGGTGTATGCAGAATAAACTTGTAGCCACAAAATAATTTTATCATCTTAAATTTTTAGCGTACTTAATGAGTTTCTAGTACCTTAGTTCCGTTAAAATTAGTTTTCATGAATATGTAGTTAGTTTAACAAATAGGTACAAAATACATTATTTTCGCCACCATAAATAAAACAAAGATAAGCGATCGATCAACCAATCGACAATCGATAAACATAAATCGAATACATTAACGACAATCATACGATAACCGAGTGACCAACCAATTACATAGGCAAATCGGAACTCATAATTATAGACCAATAGACAAATGCCAATAATATATGAGCCATGAGCCACCCACCATAGTTTATGGTCACTCTATACCAAGGCCAAGGTATTTTACCTCAGTATTAATAATCAGGAAACGTTTAAGCAATAAATTTTAATTAAACAAGTTCCTATTTACCCAAGTATATTGTTTTTATTAAATATGATAGTGGACAATAGGTACTTAAGTTTTTTTCTAGTTGGTAATAATATACCTATTATGTTATTATCTGTCTATGAATGGCAACATTAACACATGATTAAAAATAAGCGTGGTTAAATATAAATGCTATTAAAATGGACAGAAAAGGTATAGACAATTAAAAATTAATGATCTAAACGTACAGATAATAATGATATTCCGAAGCTGTTATATTAATGAACTGAAACTTGAAAAACGTATCTTAATTCTTATATTAAAAAAATTCTTTTAATAAGTAAAAAAAAAAACTACAAAAAATGCTATATATTGAAATCAAAATCAAACACCTACTTCGACAAATTAAAAAGTCACGACACAAACTTGCTAGCACAACTTAAGAACGAAAGCTTTACTCATTCATGCCGGAAAACTTTAATGACAACCTTCAATTTCGCATTACATAAATAATCTAGCTACTACATAATAATACTAGTACACAATAACAAGGCTAGGCTACCTAGGTTCTTATTATAATAATAAAAAGGAACTATTAAGTCCACTACGCAACTTTTTGCTGCTACGCGGAAATTAAAAAAATGTTATCGTACAAAACACTATGGTATATACAATCAGGATCTATTTGTCACTCTATTGCTCCTGTTGTTACCTTTTTTCTGGGATTTGCCGCCATTTTTATTGGTGAATCGTGACTTTGCAAATGTTTTTTTCAAAATTAGATGGCTTTTGGTTTTGTGGTAGGTATTCGGCTCGCGAATTTTGCACGATTGAGTTTTCTGCGTATTTGATAATTGTGTGTTGTTATCCAAGAAACGTGAATAAGTTGTAGTGTCAGCGAGGTCAAAATAAGGCTATAGTTTTTTTTCTTTTGTAGTTTATGAGTCAACTCTTTTCCGAAAGCTCTTACCGCGAACAAGTTTCCACGACACGCTGGTGAAACTGCCGGAAAACGGCTATTCGTGAATATAAATAAATAAAGGTGATCAGGTACTTTTTTAACCTACTGCCTGAAGCAGTACCACATAAGATTTTAATGACAAAACTAATATTTAATAAATCGGGCATAGAAACAACAAGTTTTTCTCATTACAAAATAATTGCTACAAAAACGCGCAGTATGTTCAATAAATTCCAGCATTTTTTGTGATCTGTTGGATAATACTTACTAACACAATCACGCGATACATTTTTTTGGATTGTAAATTAAATCAGAGTGGCACCTATTGTTTTTTTTATAAAATCTTGGAGAATAGAGAAGATAATAATGGCATTATTTTATAAACCTCGGAGATAACCTAATGAAGAAAAAAATCGGTAAAAAAACTTTTAAGTTAAACGGTTTTATCTTATGTGCACTGAAAACTAGAAAATAAAAAAATAGTTACTTACCTGTCAACCTACGTAGGTGGTCCCGGTCATATTAAACTAAAATAAAAACGTGGGGCCCATTAACTATTGCTGTAGTACTTTCTTCTAGAGGTATAATAGGTGTGGATTGCATCGACTTACTATAATCGTAACTGGAGATTTTGACAATCAATAATCAGCCGTAGCGGCTTCACCAGCGAACGCCGAGCTCATGATCTACCAAAGTATAAAGATATGCTTTGCCATAGGTAGGATTTCACAGGGGCCCCACGTTTTTATTTTAGTTTAATATGACCGGGACCACCTACGTAGGTTGACAGGTAAGTAACTATTTTTTTATTTTCTAGTTTTCAGTGCACATAAGATAAAACCGTTTAACTTAAAAGTTTTTTTACCGATTTTTTATTTTCTAGTTTTTAGTATTTAATGAAAATGCGTACCGAATATTCCTCATTCTATCTAATTCATTTAGTGTATCATTATTACACGGTCTCTTACCTGACAATTTATTACAATCTAATTCCTCAATACATAGCCCTTCCAGATACTTTTTTTTTTAACAACCCCAAAAATCATCACATGACCTCTCCTGCTGTGGGTCAGCAGCGGTGAGGGAGTGTCAGACTCTTGACTAGAAACCGTTTTGTTCCGTCGTAGGCCTTTTATGTACCAGGGCCGCGGTAACTCTTTCGAACAATCTCGCAGCCCAGGCAGGCCTTGGCCCTGTTGGGCCCCGCTGGAGTTACTGACAGTTTTCTACTTGTGAAGCCCTTTCATTTGATACCCGTATTGGTGGGATTGATAAAAAATTGTTATCAGCCATTTGGTAGCGGCGGCCATCTTAGATTTCAATTTTGCATAGTAAATTGTATTCTACTTGTTGAGACCTTTCATTTGATACCCATGTTGATGAGATTGATAAAACCTACGTTATCCGCCATTTTGTAGCGGCCGCCATCTTGGATTTCATTTTTTATAGTAAATTGTATTCTACTTGTTGAGTCCTTTTATTTGATACCCATGTTGATGGGATTTATAAAACCTAAGTTATCCGCCATTTTGTAGAGGCCGCCATCTTGGATTTTAATTTTATATAGTACATTGTATTCTACTGGTTGAGAACTTTCATTTGATACCATATTGATGGGATTGATAAAACCTACGTTATCCGCCATTTTGTAGCGGCCGCCATCTTGGATTTCAATTTTTTATAGTATATTGTATTCTGCTTGTTGAGCCCTTTCATTTGATACCCATATTGATGGGATTGATAAAATCTACGTTATCCGCCATTTTGTGCCGGCGGCCATATTGGATTTACAATGTTATTGATATTACTATATTGTATTGTCATCGGAATTAAAGGTGTATACAAAATTTCAGATTAATCGGTTGACAGGAAGAGGGTGAAATTTGAATTACTAAATTTGACCCAAGAATGAATAAATAAAACAAACGGGGTAAGCTAAATAAAACCGTTTAAAAACTAGAATATATTCCTTACTTTTGGCTTGAGGAACTTGGTACCCTATCGGGTCGTATACCCTATCTTTCCTTACATCCAAGTTTTATCTACGATAACCACACATTAATTACAATCATGTTAAGTCTAAAACGTAGCAAAGAGACTGTATTATTTTAGCTCAATAGGAATCGAGAGCTCCATTAAAATCTGTATCGTGCTATCTTGTAAATACCTAGTTACATTAAATGTGACCACAAAATAGTAACACAGTCAAAGTCATATCACTTATTTCAATTAAAACCCTCGGGCACTTTTAATGTCAGTTTTTGTTGTGAAGCAATTAAATAGGATAGATAAAGTAAGATATAGACACTGCTAGCAAGGTGGTTCTTCAAAATCAAAACAATAGCTATTAGGTACAAACTTACAAAGTCTTTCCTGGGCATTGCCGACTAATCCTTACATATCTACCTATCTGCTTAGTGTCTGTCTTTGTCTCTGTCCTTTAAGTTTATATTTTAAATACGTTGGATACCTACAGTAGAGCCTCAGAAAATATATTAACAATTTATCCACGTGCCGAAAGCGCAGATAAAGTCATTGACAAAAGCTATCAAGCTACATAGTGTTAACCCTAAAACATTGTATCTAGCTAACTTAAAATAAATACTGAATGCACTTCGTACCGCTATGCACTTGCATATTGCAGGAGGCCAATAAAGTTAAACAAGTTAACTAGTTATATTAACAAGTTGGCTAGACCGCACCCGCGCCATATTAAATTCATACTGTTTTGATAACTTGCACCATAAATTTGAGTTAAGGTTAGTTGCAGACGAGCGTTTTACGTCTTTAATATATCAAAAGTACGAGTGCAGTGCCAAGTTCCTCCGAATTTCGGAAGGCACATTAAAATGTTGGGATCAGGTTGCCATTCGAACATCTGGCGAACGTTTCGAGTAGTCAAAAAGCCAGAAAGTCTGAGAATCAGTCTTACCATGGGGTATCATTGTTGAATAAGTACAATGGTGTTTATTCTATCTACTTTTCTCTTCATAAAAAAAATACGTTTACCTTAAAAGTTGAAACGAAACATAGGATTACCAGAACCATTAAATGAACGCATTAAATCGTTCGTCGGAATAACACTTTAGTACCTTTCATATTATAGAAGCTGCGGTGAATGAACTAGACACTTACATGGCTGTAAAATATCGAATTAAGATATTTTTCTTCTATGTTATACCCAAAGTATATGTTACAGCCATAGTGATTAAATCGATATTATTCATAATCACTGGTCATTATGTACAATACCCAAATTGACCTGAAAATATGATAAATTAATCACTTTATCTGGATATTATTCATAATAGCTGGTCAAAGTTAGCCAAAGTAATAAATATGGTATAACCAACTTACTACTGACTAATTCTTAAAAACGGTTTAAGTTATTGTCGACTTTTTTATGTTAAATCATCAAATGATTCCTCCCGCTGTGGGTTAGCAGCGTGAAGGAGCGTCAGACTGTTATATAGTGACTTAAACCCAATGGAGTTTGCTGATTCTCTTCGAGGAGCGCGTGAAACAACGCGCGCTGCCGAGACGGGCCCGTGTCTTCTAAGAGACGGAAGGACGATGAGCCACCCGAAACTCGCCGCCCACTGACCCACGCCTGCGATGGCCGGGAGACATCACTCGACACCCGGGGCGCCCCGGAGCCTTCCACGTCCATGGCAGCAGCTGGGATGAGAGGTGTTAACTTCTCTAGCGTCTGCATGAGACGAAGGCATCCTATTACCTCTCACCCCGGACCATGGCTTGAACCAGGACCGGGCACAAGAGGTCGCCGCTGCCTATTGCCTCGACGAGGACACGGCGTAGCCCTTCCCAGGCAGGTTACACCAGGACTGTGAGGTTCACCGTGTCCTCCGGGCCGTCCGTATAGTGGCCCGAGCCACACCTCAAAGAACTTTTCGCTACTATTATGGCGTACCCTGCACTGGGCTAAATGGCCTTTTTCAAATTATATTAAGGTCAGCAACCAGAACCGTAGTTAACATGAAATAATAATGTTTACCTACTTGTTTTATTACATTATCCAAGTCTATGGAGATATTATATAAAATTTCTAGTTAATGTGATTAATTCTGTGTCAATTATCACTTTATCCAAATTGAGTAGATATTACAAATAATAGCTAGATAGTATATGTATATAATATTCAGACTTATTACTTTGGCTGTAACATATATATGTAGTTTGAAACTTGAGTGAAATCTGTACCACGTGTGCTTCCATTGCTCCGTCGCAAAAGCTTTTGCAGATTCCAAGTCTATTCTGATTTCAGCCTTGAATAAAGTGATTTTACGAGAAAATCTCAAAGTAAAACGTTTTAACATTGGACACCTGGCACTTGATCCGTAATCATCAAAATCTAATTGAATTCTAAACATTAATTGTATAATTTACATCTAAGCGGAATTAACAATGTTCTCCCATTTTCTTAGACACTGCTTAATTGTAATTCTATACGTTGATATTCAAATGTCCCTTTTCACTATCTAAATTATCTTCCTTACCTAGAATGTTAACAGTAAAAATTATTTTGCACCTTTGCAGTTCATTAAATTCTAGTCATTATCATCCTGTCAATTTTGCCGTCGGTGCAGCATGTCTTCTTCTTCCATACTCCTTTGTCTGCTAATAAGTAAACTTCTTTCCAGCCATATCGTCTTTTACAGAGTCCATTCATGGCCACTTTGGTCATCCCCTTTCCCTGCCATTACAGTTTTCGTGTATAATTTATTTTAAAAAGTCATCTTGTAACTCTTGTTTATTTTTTGCTGTTAAGTACCTACTTGGCTACACAGGCGTGTAGTACAACATATTCGCTAATATCCAAGTCTTATATTATTGAAACTAAATCGCCTATAATTTATCTGCTTATATTATTACCATTATTAGACCCCGTAAATCAAAGGGCATATACCTACTGCTGTTTATATTGAGCATAAATCATCGTAAGTCCTAGATTATAAGCTGCTTACTCGCGTGAATAAAAGGTGTATTATAATCCCGTTCATAAATTCTTCCATGCTGTGGAACTTGGAATTAAAAAAGGAACGACAAAGGAATGAATTGTTAGCCAGTTTATGACTGTGTTCATTCTTTTTTTATTTAATAAACGTGAATATAAAGGTAGAAAAGAAATACAAAGGATTCAGATTCATTTTTTTAAAGCACTTAATGATACCTCCTGAAAATAAGGCTTACAACTTTTTGAATGTGGAATTGAAAAACATGGGTGGTAAACCTAAAGTTTGATATCATTGCTGTGAAGCTTACATACACACTGACACATACTTAATTTGCGAAGGGACTCAATTATGTTTTCAGTCCAAAAACGAACCAACACCAGTTATCTAATAGGCTAGCTGGAGCCATTCCAAAAGCGAGAGAAAGTAGGATAATTGAAAGAATCTTTTTAAGCCCCCTCAAAAATACTACGGTCCAAACCAATCTTCAACATCAAAAATACCTTGCCTCCCATCACTCAACCTTTACTACCATAAGCAAACATAAACAACCTCATTTTTCCAACAGATGCGAGACCCTCACTCTGAACGGGACGCGGTACTGCGAGTGGGGCTACAACGGCCTGGGCATAGACTACCAGGTGTTAGCTGGACCCGCCTTCATGGCAGTCTTCACTGTCGTCGGAGTTATACTGGGCGTGGTCGCTGACAAGTAAGTTTTAAATATATATTACCCAAATTCAATATGAATTTTTGCAAAATAAAAAATGCTTTTCAAGCAAAGATGGGACAGGGGCAGGGCAGGAAGATGATGATCATGATCATCAGCTATGTCCGACTGTTGGGTACAGGCCTCTTCTCAATGGTTGCCTTAGTCACTACGCTTGTTCAAGGCAGTTTGGAGATTTCAGACTTGAAAGTTTCCACAAGATGTTTCCGTTCATCTTTAGTCAATCGTTTGTGTCCAACACTCCAACACTATACCAACTTAGAAATTACATATAGGTACTTAACTAAAAGAAGTACTTGCCTGACCTGGTATTGAATCCGCACACTCGCATGTGTAAAGTACGTCGGTACTTTAACCACTAGGCCATCCATAGAAATCTGAAAAGTAAAAGTATTCACTTAGCTTAGAAGACCTATTATCCTTATAATCAGCTACAAAAAAGGCTGGCACAGAAGAATCTAATTCAAAATCTCCTTACAGATTCAACAGAGCGCGAATCCTATCATTCTGCACCCTAGTCTTCGTCATCGCCATCTTGCTTATGGGAACTGTCAAGGAGTACTGGCACCTCGTCGTCCTTCGTATGATAATGGCTGCAGGAGAGTCCGGGTGCAACCCCCTAGCTACGGGCATCTTAACAGACTTGTTCCCTGAGAAACAGAGGGCTTTGGCGCTTTCGATCTTCAACTGGGGAATTTACGGGGGTTACGGTATTGCTTTCCCTGTGGGAAGGTATATACCTGAGGTTAATGCTTGGGGATTGGTGAGTTTTATCCTGTTTTCATCTTTGTTTAATTTAGTTAAGGATGTCGTCAGTTTTAATAGGCCCAAAATAAGTATGTAAATATGGCAAAGACTTTAGTTGATACTGTGTTTATACTGTAACAATCTGAACCAAAAAATACCGTTCGAGATTGTCAAAATAACAGCTGAAGCTGAAGAATATAAATATCTACTTCTATCATAATTCTCAAAATATCCTGTATTTACTCCAAAACAATCCTAGTCTATTTAGTCCAATTGTCATCAAAGGCATGCCTCTCCCATAGCTTAGGAATTAGGAACTGTCACTAGCTGATGATGACGATAATTTTTTTTCACAGAGCTGGCGAGTGTGCTACTACGGAGCCGGTATCGTTGGGCTGGTCATCACTCTGTTCACCTTCCTCACTCTTCGGGAGCCTTCCAGAACTACTATTGGAGAAGAAGGTAGGGTTGAAGACCTATTCAATCACGTAATACTTGCAGTCAATAACGAAGTTTGATAGTAGTTTCACCATCGCCATTGTATAACACCTTTCTTAATTTTTCTTAGTTCTCCAAATTAATTTGATCATTGTAATTGGCACTGTAAACTCGATAATCAAGAAATGTGAAATCTTACCTATTTATTTGGGCGCTAACCCAATTATTGGTTCCTCATTTTGATTCATAGCAGTAACAAGATGAACAATTCAATCCCATAGGTACTTTCATACAACATTGGTCATGTTACTAGACACTTAAATGAAGCTTTTTATCTTTACATGTACATAATCATTTGTTTTCATTCAGGCACCAACAAAGCCGGCGACAGTTCCCTCGAATCAGCCGGCAAGAAAATGCCTCAAGTGACCATCTGGCACGTGATTGCTCAGCCCAGAATCATTCTGCTGTGCCTCGCTGCCTCTATCAGACATTGTGGTATGTATTACTTTAATATTATTCATATCATTTATTTGCGTTCCACTAATTTTTTGACAAGATATTACAGTAGGCTTATAGCTAAGGACAATTTATGTTGGGTCCTGTTAGGACACAGCAACATTGGGCATTTAATGGCATATATTAAGCGCTTCCACACACTGAAGACTAAACCGTTGGCCAATAGTTGACTCGATGATCAGCAATTTCGACGGCGGGCGTTGTTCCACGCGGTCCTCAAGGACAGTCAGTAAACCCCAGCTGGGCCTATAAGAGTTAAGACCTGCCGGGGCTGCAGGATTGTTCGAAAGAGTTACCGCGGTGGTGGTACTTAACGGGCTTAAGAAGGAAAATGATGGTTTTAGTCAGTAATAGACTGATACTCCCTTACGCTGCTAACCCACAGCGGGAGGGGTCATTTGATGACTTCACATAAAAAAAAAACAATCAAAGTTTTCAGTCGGTCTGACTCTAGCTGAATACCTGATCTTTACTACCACCATTAATCTTCATACACATTTATGAGCCCAAACAAACTATCGGTCGACTAAAAGTTTGCAGTTTGCGGGGACTGTGAAGGTATGCCGCAGCCAATTGGTTTAAATAGTCATTCAATCAAAGAGCAGTTTACATTGATTACAAAATAAAGGAGCCGTGGCGATGAACTACTTACTTCAATTATTTATACGGTGGTTTTCAATCAAATGTAAAGTTGAAAACTTTAAGAACCTCAATTATTCAACTGTAAAAGTAGAGGAGTGATTGAATGGCGTTGTTTAGGTAAAAGTCTAGTTTGCGATAGATATACGATCATAGAATTTAGTTAATTGGAATGTCCTAATTATTATAACGCTTCTTTCATAGGTGTCTCTAGTAAATAATTTATGTAAGAAGTGAAGACGACATAATATAGCTCTGCATCTACATATCGTAGTTGTCCTTTCTATTTCATTTTCTCACAGTTTTTTTTAATATAATATCCAAAAACTAAAAAGTAATGGTCAGATCTAATATGGTAAGAAAGACTAAATTAACCATTTATAATCAACTCAAGTTATTTGTTCATGCAAATTAAGCGATAAATTGCAGCAATTTAAACACAATAACTGTCGTTACAGCGCTATTATTGTAATAATTTGTACTATTATTTATATTGAACCAATAAACATTATTTAGTCTATTAAATAATAACAATAGATATACATAAGTACTTACGACTATTATTCGTCATCCAATGATTTAATCAATCTTTTAATTGAATATTAATAACTATTATTAATAAATAGATTCTTGATACGTTATTGTACACCTACCTACATAGGACCTTAATCACGACAAGAACTTTTAACAACTTTATAAAGAAATTAAAAAATCCCTTCTCTTTTCATAGACCTTATTTCTTCGCAATAAGGTTCAATTTGCTACGTTTTTGTATCACGAAGGAGGTTTGAAACGCAAATGTAAGTTTGTAATCAGTATCCTGCCAGTCACGGCTGTGGAGTTGTCAAGTCGCAAAATCCAAGGTCGTAATAGAATTAAAAGTGCTTATATAAGTACATACAGATCATATACTTTATTATTATGTCACTGTTATTTCTTCCGCGAATTCGTCCTTATAATAGCATGATTACAAAAAAAAACGGCTAGCTTTGGCGTTTTCCCAAACTATGTTCGGGAGGACTTCCAGTCCTAATTGGAGCAGCTGAGTATGCAGGTTCTGATCTCCTGTCTGGGCAACCTGTAACACCTTGGTAAGAATGGTCTTGGGATTTTAGGACTTCTGACCACCCATTAAGTACTAGCCTTTAAGGAACACATAAGGTACTACTACCTCTATAGTCATATCAAGATAGGACCTCATAGTATCGGAAATGTTAATGATGAACTTTAGAAGTGGTGAAAAGTCACACTTTTGTGAGAAGTGATCAAATGACCCCTCAGGTGCATTGAGAAAGATGGTCAGACTTGTGACTAACTTAAAAGACCGGCTTACCCTTTACCTACCATGTTTTAAGTAAACAGGTATCTCAAAGGGAAAAATAACATAATTGTTGTTGTTTGTTTCATAATGAATGTAATTGAAATTAACAGTTGTTCCCAAGAGTTTCTTACCCTCCATAATGTCTAAAGTTTTGAGAGCTTAATTTATTAATCAAGAGCAAAGAAACTTTTACTTAAACACAATTTTCACAATTAAATAAAGTTTCCTATTTAGCATTTCTACCAAAGGTGACGAGCACGCTGTTTTCTACTGTGTGAGTTAGTCCGCCGCTGTAGTGCGTAGCAATTTCTGAACCGCTTTTGATAAATTGCAGATAGGTACCTAAATAACTCCGATATTGCTGTTTTCCTATAATGTAATTGATATACCTAGCACACCTAATTTAATTTTAACATTGATAATGATAGAAAACTACTGAAAAATAACCAGACTTACCAGAGATAACGCTTCATATGACCCGGTAACCAAATTGAGGAATACAGCTAAGTAAATACAGTGGCGTAGCGTGGGTATCTGCCGCCCGAGGCAGTTGTCGATTTTGCCGCCCCTTCCCGTGTTTTTTTTTAACAAGTGTTACTGGCCGTTTGTCATTTTTAACCGACTTCAAAAAAAGGGTTTTTTTTTTGTATCGACGTTAAAAATCATCAAATGACCCTTCCCGCTGTGGGTTAGCAGCGGTGAGGGAGTGTCAGACTCTTACTGACTAAAAACCGTCGTGTTCCGTCGAAGGCCTTTTATGTTCCAGAGCCGCGGTAACGCAGGCTAGCGAAGTAGGTACCTATAAGTATATATGGAATTGAAATAATTTAAAAAGCGGGGCTACTTTAAACTGTATAAATATACTTTAAACTATAAAATTACGTAAAATTTTGCCCAAACGTACTTAACTTTTTGTTTGTTGACAGATGCAAAAATAAGGGCATATCGTTTTTGAATACGCGAGCGAAGTGAGCGCGAAATTTTTACCGGATTTAAAACAAAAATTACGTAAAATTTAGCCCAAACGTACTTAACGTTTGTTTGTTGACAGATGTAAAATTTAGCGCATACAGTTTCTGAATACTACGCGAGCGAAGCGAGCGCGAAATTTTAATTATTTTTTATTTAAGACTCAAAACCAAAATTACGTAAAATGTAGTGTTACGTGTGTTTAAGTACCAAAGGAGATGGCCAAAAAAACACCCAGAGTCGACAGAAACTTCATATGTACGATTGGATTCAGTATAATGTAAGGATTAAAAAAAGTATTTCATATCATCTAAAAACCATGGGGTTCTTTTTTTATAACGTTTTTTCGATCATGATTTTAGTTCACAGAAAAGTTTACTTTTACTGTTTCATGTTCATTAGAAGTTGAATGCAGACTCATGATTGGACCGTTTTGCATCGCTAAATAAGTCATTTGTTACATTTGACAATGTCACATGGCGCGATTTTCAAAGACAATTTTTAAAAAGACGTTTTATAGCCAGTTGTGAAGTTTGCATATAACTGCGAAACCTCTCCAAGTATGTAAGGTCGGTGCTTTCGTGTTTGGAGTGGTTAAATATAATACCTTTTAATCACCAGGCAATCTCAGTAACTATGGGGATATTACTGTTGGCTAGTATATCTTAGTGTACATAGATTTTTTTTTATGTTCCTTGATGTAAATGATCTTTAAAATCAATATAAATTCAACGACCTATTTTTGTGAAAATATGATATAGCTCCTATACCCCATGGATTTCAGGCTGGAGTTTTTGGCACCATCAAAGGTCTATCATAATGAACCTATTGGTAAGCATTTCATTGCTGTCGATTCTGGGTTTTTTTCAAGTCAAGTCAAGTCAAGTCAAATCATTTATTTCATTTAGGCCTTTACAAGCACTTATGAACGTCAAAATTATAACTAAGTTTGATTCTAGTTGCCCATTCCAAAAGTAGCTTCCTATGGAGAAGAACGGGCAAGAAACTCCATGGTTACTCTTTTTAAAAATAATATAGTATTACAATTTGTATGTATTGATACATACAGTAAAAGCATGCGAAGATCATGTAGAATCGCAAAGACAAATGAGGATAAAGTGACAATTAAAATGCTTTTACTATGAAAATTTGGCCATCTCCTTTTAACAATAATTAATTTTAAGTTTAAAAAGTTTCAACTTTCTTGTTTAATGTTTTGTTATTGTTAGACAGTTTTATGTAGCGGCGCTGATACTAGTTGCGAACAATTTTTTTTTTAATTGGCTAAATTTTGCCGCCCCCTAAAAGCTGCCGCCCGGGGAATTTGCCGCCCCTGCCCCCCCCCCCACGCTACGCCACTGAGTAAATACCTGGTAACTGACCAGCCAGTCTATTAAGACCAATAGTTTTCCAAAACATCTCGTCAGATTAGAAGCCGATCCCATCACCTCAGTAACAAGCTTAGCAAATTTAGCTAAATAGTAAAACAAAATAGAAATTACGATAATGTTGTCTCTAGAAAATGACGGCCGACCCATCAAGGGACTAGAACTTAGATTATTTAACCAACCGGAGAGGCTAATGTTGTGCCTTCCCTTCTGCTAAACTTACGAGAGTATGAACATATCGTGTGCGTCAAAATGCTTGCGTATGTTTGTCGTAAGTAAACGCACATACCTATGTGATGAAACAGAGAAAACTTCGTGAGTGTTCAGTGTCTGTGAGTTCCTCGTGAGATCTTCCTGGAAAAGCTTTAATAAAAAGCAGAAATATATTTTTCGTGGTTTCACTGTAACTGTAAGAGACGATAACTGGACTACCACAAGTTGTTGCTGTGCGTCAATTGACAGATAGAATAGATTTTTTCGCATAGAGATTCGTGCTCATGGCAGATCCAGTCTGTTAAGTAATCCAAGTACGAGGCTCGAGAGGGAACCACTTCGCATAATAGACTGTCACATCCAATCCTTTGTAGTTAGTTGTTACAAGATGTCTTTGTTTGTTACTCTATTTAACGTTGAAGCTGATGTTTTATCGTAATTGTGTTGTGGAGGGCACAGGCTTTTTGAGATGTCAATTTTGTGAGAGGTTAAAAGTACATTAATTGTATTAAATTATGTTATGTGAATGTGAGAACAAAAGTACTAACTTACTAAGTTTTATGAACGAACGTTTAAACGGAACTTGGTCAAGTAGATATTGTTTGTACCTACTTACACACTTTTCATAGCTATGACCTAATGAAGCCAAAAAATACCTGTTGTAATCTCAATTTGTCTGCAAAAGGGCTATTATCTTAGCTAGAGAGAAATGAAATCAAATATCATCAAATACAACTCGAACGATACATCAGTACTTAGCAATTGGGTAAAAAATAAATAGAAATTCTCTTATTCTCTTTGTACGTTTACTTACAAAAGATAATATTGACACAAGCAAATTAAAACGCTTCTGTATCAAGATTTACCCCGAGTTACGGACAATTTGTACACAAGAGCGAATCGGAGTCTAAATCATAAAGTAATATTATACTAAGCCGACGATAGACCGTGAAAAAGCTAATTTCAAAATGGAGTACTTACTCGGACAACATTTTATATATCTGCAGGCAAAATTTGTATTTTTTTTCCCATCGAATAACTGAAATCTTTTACAAGTTCCTAAGTTCTTATTTAAAAACGTTTGTGGACCGATACAATCTTTCCTTTAAATAATGTGTGTCATAATAAATAATGTCTAAACCTATGACGAAACGAACGAATGAATATAATTTAAACTTATAAGGGGCAGAGGGGTTTATACCAGGAACTGCTGGTTTAAAAAAAAAAACAGCAGTTCAGTACTCATAACAGCTCATTCGGAAAACTACAAGTAGGCTAATTTTAGTCAGGATGTGCTAAGTACTTACAGATGGAAGCCATTTCATAAGCGCAAACTAAATAATTTTATTACACACTTCACATTAACCACTCCATTTATTCCCAATCCGTGTCTCAACGTCTCATAGTAAAGCGTGCTCGTGTAAGATAATCCAGACACATTTATATCTCCCTTTTGACCTTATCTAGGCTAAAAAGGAAATTAATTTAATAAAGCCATTGGAAAAGGCATTAACTGCCAACTTATTGTTAGGAATTTATAGTCTATGACATTTAAAAAATGTAGGGTTGTTAGTCTATGAAAAAGAATGACTGTGGTGTGAATTGTCATGATGTAAAAAACCAGTGAGAACAATGTTATAATTCCTAACAAAATGTGATTGTATTTCTTTAACTATTAATAAAGGCTTTCAAGAATACCAGAAGTTTGAATACCTACAATAGGTTATGGGCCCAGAACGCCCGAGAAGAAAAAATTAAAAACCGGGATTGGGTAATGAAAAACCCAACATAAAAAACAAGTGAAAAAAAAAAACTAAAAAACAGTAATAACAAGGAAGAAAATAAAAAACGGTGAAAAACTAAAAAATGGAAAAACCTGAGATAATACAGATAGAAAAATTAAAAGATGCGGAAACATTTTTATTGTGGAAATTTGAATTCAATATACACTTAAAAGCGGCAAATCTTGCAAAAACAATTGCACAAACAAAAGAAGATGACAAGAAAAGTGACTTCAGTATCAAAGATGCTCAGGTGCAAAGAATTATCATAAGCAGTATTGATAAGAAACTAAAAGGTCACATAATTAATTGTAACAGTGCACGTGAAATGTACGTAAAATTATGTGAAATATTCGAAGGTTCTGAGCAAAGAAACAAAGATGCATTATTACAAGAGTTTTTCACATATAAGAAACAAGAGAGTCAATCGCTTTCCCAATTAATAAGTGAAATAGAAAATTTACAATTTCGTATAAGTCAGCTAGGAACAAAAATAGATGATGAAATGGTCATATCCAAAATACTAAGCTGTTTACCAAATAATTTAAACTATTTTATAACTTCTTGGGAATGCATGGCAGACGATAAGAAAACCCTTCAAAATTTAACAAACAGACTTCTGGCTGAAGAAAATCGAATGTTGAAAGCAAAAGAAAGTGACAAGCAGCTAGCATTTCAAGCTACATCTTCATCTACATCAAAGAAAAAGTTTAATGCAATAAAATGTTTCAAATGTAACAAAACAGGGCACATGAAGAAAGACTGTAGAGCCTGTAGTATCTGCAAAAGGGACAACCATGAAGATAAAGACTGTAAGTTTAAAAATAAACAGTGCTCAATCTGTAAAAAAATTAATCACAGAGAAGAAAATTGTTTTTTCAAAAATAAGAATAAGAATGAGAATGAAGAAAAAAGTAACAAAAGAATAGAAAAGGCATTTTTTACAAACGGTGAAATTCAAGAACCAAAACTGAAAGAATTTGTTGTAGACTCTGGGTGTATTGCACACATGACCAAAAATGTAGACATACTAAAATTTTTTGAATGCAAACCATCATCTGTTTTGACTGCAAATGAAGAAACAATAGAGGTGAAAGGGACTGGTAAAGTCATTGGAAAAAAATGTACTCTTAATAATACCCTGCTTGTTCCTGACTTATCACAAAATTTATTATCGGTTAATGCAGTTACAAACAATCAAGGAGTGGTTATATTTACCAAAGATAATGTAAAAATATATAAGGAGTCAGAATTAATATTAACAGGAAAAAAAGAAAACGGTTTATATAAAATTAATTTGGATGATAATAATATGCAAGAAAAAACACTGTTAATGAAAGAAAATGGCACTGCCTTAGAATGGCATCAAAGACTTGGACATCCAGGAAAGAAAATACTAGATATATTACCAGATGTGGCAGATGGAATAAAAATAAATGGATTAAGGCAAATAGACGAATGTGAAATCTGTACACAAGCTAAACAAACAAGACTTCCATTTAACACAGTAAGAAACAGAGCCAGTAGACCACTTCAATTATTACATACTGATGTATGTGGACCGTTCGAAAACAAAACGTATGATGGCTATAGTTATGTTTTAACCGTCATGGATGATTATACTCATTTTACAAAAATATACTTGCTTAAATATAAAAATGAAGTTAAAGAAAATTTAAAACATTATATAGAAGAAACAGAAAGAGAGAGAACAGAAAAGGTATCTACCATAAGATGCGATAATGGAGGTGAATACACAAGCAATGATTTTAAAAAATGGTGTACTGAAAAGGGAATAAAACTAGATTATACAGTACCATACTCACCACAACTAAATGGTAAAGCAGAAAGACTAAATCGAACATTATTAGATAAAACCAGAGCATTACTATTTGATTCAGGGTTAGATAAAGAAATGTGGGGTGAAGCTGTATACTGTTCTACTTATATTATAAATAGATTACCAAGTGAATCTTTGAAGAATAAGACACCTTATGAGATGTGGCATGGTAAAAGGCCTAATATATCTAATATATGCAAGTTTGGTTCAATAGTATATGCTAAACAATTACATTCGAATATTAAGAAACTAGATCCAAGAAGCAAAAAGTTAATCATGATTGGATATACTAATAATGGATATAGATTGTGGAATAAAGAAGAAAGAAGAATTGAAATAGCAAGGGATATTGTTATAATTAATAATAATAAGAAAATTGGAGAAAAATATGAAGAAACAGGAAGTTCGGTGATAACAGAAATAATACCAGGTAATAATGAAGAAGAAATAAATCAAGAAGAAGAAAGTGATGACAGTTATTATGAAATAGAAGAGTTAGAACAACAAAGTAATGTAATAGAAGATAACATCCCAGATATTATTGATGAAGTAGAAAATGATGAAAATAAAGAAAGTAATACTGCAGAGATAGAAACTATAGAAACTATAAATACAAAACGACAACGGAAAAAACCAGCTTACCTGCAAGATTATGTATTACTTACGTATGATGAAGTCATGAAGTCTGCTGAAAAGAATAATTGGGAGAAGGCCATAAATTCGGAGAAGGAATCATTGGAAAGTAACAATACATGGGAAATAGTTGATGTAGGAAGAGCAAAAGGACACAAGATATTGTCAAGTAAATGGGTATTTTGTATAAAAGAAAATGGTACTTACAAAGCAAGACTTGTAGCAAGAGGCTTCGAACAGCAAAGCATTGACTATCAAGAAATATATAGTCCAGTAGTAAGTCAATCAGCAATAAAATCATTAATAGCAATTGCTGCTTCAAAGGAATATGAAATGATAACTTTTGATGTGAAAACAGCATTTTTGTATGGCGAGTTAAAGGAAGACATATTTATGTATATTCCTGAAGGATATGAAAGACAGCCTAATAAAATTTGTCATTTAAAGAAAGGACTATATGGGCTAAAACAGGCACCAATGACATGGAATAAAAGATTTACAGAAACTTTAAGGAAACTTGGACTGAGAGCTTCAAAGTCGGATCAGTGTGTGTTTTTTAATGAAGACAAAACTATAATATTGGCTATATATGTTGATGACGGTTTGGCCATATCAAAAGACAAGGAAAAGTTATTACAGATCTTGCATCAATTGGAAAAAGAATTTATCTTAAAAACATATGAACAACCTCAAAACTATATAGGTTTTGAAATAAAAAGATCAGAACAAGGCATCTTGTTGCATCAGCAGAATTATACAGAAAAATTACTTAGAAAATATAATATGTATGATTCCAAAGCTGCAGATACTCCATGCATTGTGGGAAAGGAAAATGAATCTAAGGTGGCTACGTCAAATTTCCCATACAGAGAACTAGTTGGTGGATTATTGTATTTGTCAACCAGGTCAAGACCAGATATCAGTCAAGCTGTGAATGAAGCAAGTAAAAAGGTAGAAAATCCATCAAGGCAAGACATATTAGCAGTAAAGAAGGTGTTGAAGTACTTGAATGGAACGAGAGATAAAGGGATTTTGTATAATGCTGGGAAAGATATTACAAGATTGCATGCATATTGTGACTCAGATTATGCAGGTTGTACAGAGACCAGACGAAGTACAACAGGGTTCATAATAATGTTGGCAGGTGGACCTATAGCTTGGTGCTCCAAAAGACAGCCGATAGTAAGTCTATCGTCAACTGAAGCGGAATATATAGCAGCAGCAGATTGCGTTAAAGAGTGTTTATACTTAAAGACTTTTATAAGTGAATTAATTGGTAGCAGTATTAAGATTAGTTTGAATATTGATAACCAGAGTGCTATCCAATTGATTAAAACAGGTTCATTCAGCAAGAGATCTAAACATATAGATGTGAGATTTTATTTTATACACGAAAATTATAAGAAAGGATATTTAGATGTTATATATTGTCCTACAAATTATCAGATAGCGGATATGTTGACGAAACCACTATATAAAGAAAAATTTAAATTTCATTGCGATAAAGTTGTTGTGTAAATTGAGAGTTATAATTAGAAGTGTTTAAGTTAATGTTTTGAAAACTTGTTTAAGTTAATGTTTTGAAAACTGATGTGTTTCTGAAGTAATTATAAGGTATTTTTAATTTATGTTCATATATTAAAAATAGGAGAAGGTGTTAGGAATTTATAGTCTATGACATTTAAAAAATGTAGGGTTGTTAGTCTATGAAAAAGAATGACTGTGGTGTGAATTGTCATGATGTAAAAAACCAGTGAGAACAATGTTATAATTCCTAACAAAATGTGATTGTATTTCTTTAACTATTAATAAAGGCTTTCAAGAATACCAGAAGTTTGAATACCTACAATACTTATCTCTATCATTTTTTTTATACAGACGACTACCATTTTCCATTACTACTAAGCAGTGGAAATGGGTGGATTTTGTACTGCGTTGATTCCTATTTATAGATAGTTCAACTCAGATTTGCGCGCGGCCCTATGTGTGCGTCGGCTTGTAAATATACAACTTTCATTCGTGTGACAGTGACGTCGTTCGAGCATGACGTGTTCTTATCGCTTTTTGTTATGGGTACAGTCGTTTACGAAAATGTCTAGTTCTTCACGGAGAAAATGTTTAAGGAGTCAGGTAGCGTTTCAAAAAATGAAACAACATTCAAAGCTTTTTATTATTACATTTTACAGTTTTTCATTATTTTCTCATAAGTTTTTTCAAATTGACGTTGACAGTATCTAAGAAATAAATGAGGTGAAATATCTAAGATGAATTAAATACTCCTTACATATTTTCTAGATCTCGGGGTACGCGGACAATAAATAAAAGTGTGGACTAAGAATGTAAAAAGACGTATAATCTAGTATAATAATGTAAACAAAATGTGTGAGGAATTTTAAAAAATAATATTGCTTCGCATAATGTCGACCAAAATAAGACGGAAATCATGAAACTCATAAATGAACGTTTAAGTCATATTGATGAAGGGATGTTGGGTAATACTTGTCGACATGTACAAAAGAAAAAAGAAAAATACTATAGACATTTTGACATGGAGTCAAAATTTATAATTTACCTCGGTGAGAGTAGCGAATCCGAAAATTCATCATTTGATTTTTCAAGTAGCGATTCAGAATCATTATAAATAAATAAACATTAAATTACGTAATAACTGTTTTTCTTTAAACAGCCGTAACCCCTAAATAACTGTATTTGTACCCGACTGTACCTCTTGTCACGCACACAAAGTCACTGTGTATGTACAAGGGTTACCCACACATAAGGCCGCGCGCAAGACTGAGTTGAACTTACTATACTGGATTTTGGTGTCGTAATGGGTGGACTTACTTTGATATGGTTACTATTTGAATAGGCGTCTTTGCGTTAGACCTTCGTGGTTATGATCGTTATGGCTGATTTAATCATTTGGATTTAAATTATCGGTAGGATATAGATATACTTCCTCGAAATACATAGTGTCATAGTCATATATATATGCAGAGTAGAACTGATCAAAGCTCTGCATACATCATGCCACCGACAATACGTGGAAATTCGAAGAAACCCAAAAAGCTATTTAGTCCCGACTCGAAAATTTAACCTGAGAACCGATGCACAGCAGTCGCGCTTGCTATCTACGAGACAATGCAGACGACGTACAGACTAACTTTTTACCTACGGCCCACCAATAAAAGAAGCATTATTCATCACCTTCTTTCTCCTTATGCCTAAAGCTCCTTCAACGGGACAATAGACTAATATAAGGTGATCAACCAAACACATCTTCACATTCCAGGTGGTATGTGCTTCGCTTATAACGCAGACCTGTACTACCGTGACTACTTCCCCGACGTGGACCTAGGCTGGTGGCTGTTTGCTGTTACCGTCGGTATCGGATCCATTGGCGTCGTGGCTGGAGGAGTTATTTCTGACAAGTAAGAGTTGAGCTGGTTATTTGAAAGGGCTGGTTCCTTCTATGGGCCCCGCCGGGTATGCGGGATTGTTCGAAAGAATTATCGCGGCCTTGAACTATGTAAGGGTTCTAGAGGGAACATGATGAATTTTAGTTAAGTAAATGTCTGAAACTCCATCCCCACTGTACCCACATCAGAAGGGATCATTTGATAATTACCCAAAAAAAAAAAGTGTTGGTTCTTTTGCAATTACCTATTCCAAATAATGCTTTAAAAATAATAGTGACTTTATGGTTCTAACTTTATATTAGACCTTTAGATACTACCTATGTAGGCAAGTACGAAATAATATTCCGATATTTAAAATGTTTACACATTGAACTGGGTTATGGAGAAATATTGCTATTTCTGTGTTTATTTCATTTTGTGAGTTTAACCTAAATTGGAGCAAATTTTGTTTATCTTCGTTAATTGGAGTTCGAGCGTAAAAATGCAATAAAGGCCCATATTTTATGAATTTTTCAGCACAAACATTCAATTTAAATATTTTTAATATTGGCGTTTTTAGGGTTCCATGTCGAACTAATACGAATAGGATCTCTTTTTAACATAATGTACTTCCAAAAAAGGAGGAGGTTCTCAATTCGTCGCGATCATTGCTTTTTGTCTTTCATATGTCTGTCCGTAAATAACCAGGTTATCGTCTTAAGCACTAGGAAGTCGTCAAATTAATATTTTAAAGGCTAAACTAAGCTAACCTATTTCAAAATCTAATCTTACGTAACAACATTATGTAATTTTGTTCCCTTCCTGCTTCCCCAGGTACGTAGAGAAGATGGGCGTTCGTTCCCGCGTATTGGTGCTGGCTTTATCTCAGCTCATTGCTACTCTGCCCGCGTTCGGCTCAGTGGTGTTCGGGCCTCTGTGGGCCATGATCACTCTTGCTATTTCTTATTTCTTTGGTAAGTGAACCTAGTACCTAATGCCTTATATGTAGCATGTCCAGAAGACAACAGGACTATAAAGTCACTAATTTTTGGAAGGCGAACGTGGAACCGAAGCCAATACGCTGACGACTTATTATCATTTTTAAATTCTCTGTATAAGTACAATGTCTTTAAACAAAATAGTATCGGTTAAGGTGTCCAGCGTCTTAAGTAGATACGAAAGGGTTCGAAACCTGGATATAACTAACCACTTTGTGGTTTTATGAAATTCATCATTCAACTGTTTTTGGAGGTCTGACTAAACGGGGAGAGGAAATTTTGTGAGAGACCAGGAATTAAGAATGACCAAGCGTGGTAATACAATTGTCATGTTTTTTCCCTTTTATCCCAAGGGGCCATTAAAAAATTAGGCTTACATATTAACGATCCTGCAAACAAACTCTTTTGCGTTTTGTGTGCCTTACTATAACCCTATCATTTATCTTTTTTCCAGCTGAGATGTGGTTCGGCATCGTATTCGCTATCTTAGTGGAAATAGTGCCACTGTCCGTCCGGTCAACAACTGTGGGAGTATTCCTCTTCGTGATGAACAACGTTGGAGGAAACCTGCCCATCCTGGTGGACCCCGTGTCGAAGATCATTGGCTACAGGGAGGCTATTATGATCTTTTACGCAGGATTTTATGGCATCAGTAAGTTTTATGTTATTTAGATGTGGATTAACTAAAAAATAGGGACTATAGAGGTCTTTATGAAACCAATAAAAATTAATATCAAGTCGAAGTTTCAGTCAATTTCCTATTTGAAAGTTTCTTTAATATACCTGAAGATACTTTAGGACCAATATTTTTTTCAATAATCAAAAGTCGACTATTAGGAAGGTACTAGTATTTTCTTTTTTGCATAATGACTAGTACTTGTCTCTCATGTATGTACCTAATAGTTCATTTTATCATGTCTCTTTTCTTTTCTCTGGGCTAAAATATGCCAGAAGCAACTTGAAAAAAAACTTCTAAACTAAACGAAAACCTTTCTCCCACAGGTAGCATAATGTTCTTCCTAACAATGTTCCTGATGGACGGTCCTATTGAGAAGCCAGAAGTTACAGAAGACTCAAACAAACCCAGTGGATTGGACAACAGAGCGTTCACTCAAGATGAACTGCCGCCTAGACGGGGAACAAGACCCGTGTCTAACGCAGCTAGTGAAAGACTGTAGGTCTTATAGGTTTTAAACGAATTTTACAAAAGCAATACTGTGGTGATACGGTCATGTTGTGAAGTATGGATGGTAAAACGCAGGGCGCTAAGCACCTTAGGGGTGGAAATACGGATCGTGAAAAGGGATTTAAACACCTGAGAAGGTCAACTGATCTGATCTGATAGTTGAGGTCTTTCAGAAAGATCTTGCTGGAACCCTTTCCAATTATAACTGTACATATACATACTGAGACTATAGTCTGGCTGGCAAAGGCAAGGTTACATAGATTCTAATGTGAGAGAAGGGTAGCTTAAAACGATGTAGCTCAACCTCCTTTATTTGTAAGTGGCAAACATCCGGTGCTTATCCCAAAACGGCGTGTAAAACAAGTTATGAATGTGAATGAATCAAAAGGAGTATGGAATATTTTTTTCTATAGGATGCGTCTTCTATGGGAAAATGGCGTTTGTATGTAAAGACAATAACAGAGATGTGGTTTTTGGAAAGCAAGGCCGTAATACAAATGAGTGTGCAATATTTGATACGAAATGGCCTAACGACAACTCGATAATGGAAAAGTTAAATATGACAAATTATGCGTTCTTTCCAAAGTTGATAATTATTTTTAATAATAATTAGGATAAAATGTTTTTTATTTCTTAATAATTATTCCCTGAAAAATATCTATCAAATATCCCATTATTAAGTTAATACTTCTATGAAAATATCTGAGGAGGTATTTTTCATATTTTTTCAATTTGAAAAGTCCGCCTAACCGCAAAAAAAAACATTCATAAGCGGCTGTGACTTGTGTTTTGAAACAATTTCAATATTTATAACTTTATTGAAAAGCCCAAACATGACTCTTGCGAAAACATGTTCCTTTAGCGTTAGAAAACGACCCATTTTTTATACTTACAGAGTTTTAAAAAAGTCTTATGACTGCAAACCTGCTAGTATCAAGATTTTGCGTCCCGAATTAGTAGTCTACAGATTATACCCAACCAAGCATAGATTTCAATAGATTTTGTCTCTATGACATTACTGTGTTGTATTTGTGAGAATCTCAAATTGTGTAAGATAATGTGTAGGCTATTAATATTCTTTATAATATGCATTGTTGTTAGTACCAATAAGATATGTCTGAGTGTTAAGTTTTAGTGTTAGTTGTTTTTAGTTTAAGCTCAGTGTCATTATTTGAATACACTCGGTAGCAAAAAATCGGATCATAAGCTTCGCAGGTATCAACAAATGTGAACTACTTAAAACAGTTCTTCATTTCAAATACTTGGCTTTAAGATATTAATTTGTCTGATTTTTTGCTGCCAAGTGTATATTTTATTTATTTTAAAACTACTGTTTCAAAACTCTGTCTGTATAATAGACAGTTAATTACAAAAAATCACAGAACTATTGAGTTAATTTGCATTTATTTCTTTCAATATTAAATGTTTTTTTCTTAGCCATTGGTAGGAAACTTATTCTAGAACATAGGATCATGTTTGTATGACAAAAACACCAAAGTTTCAAAAATATGAAATCTAAAAATACTTACAACTTTGTAAATTGGCGCCAGGATCAGCCGAAGTAACATACATGTCTCTGGATTAAAAAAACAGTGAAATTACTTTGCTGTATTTTGGCGCCAAATCATAACCCCTCTTAGTTCAAAAACCCACTGATTGTTCTACAGAAATAAAAAAATGAAAGCAGTTATTACGTGATAATGATCTTTTGTACATATTTATTTCGTAGTTATGCGATTATTGTAAATAAATGTTTAATGTTTTATATGCGTTTTTATTTTCTCAAATTCAACAAGAACAAGCTACTCAGTAATTATAATATGCCTAAAACCTTTTTCTAAGTCTGACAAATATGATAGATACTATGTTGAAAATCGCATAAAAATCGGATCAACCAAACGTGAGGTAATCGCCCACAAACATACACTCCGGTCAAACTGAGAACCTCGATTTTTAAGTCACGACAATAGATGCACTTTTCATGCAAAGTTATAGGATGCAGTGAAAATTAAAGCAAATAACTGTTTTGGAGTATCAATCTGGCCTTTTTATTGAAATAAATCCAAAATATAACAAGAAATGCTTCAAGTATATAAAAGTATTGGTTTTACTATACCACAGCTGTCAAAACTTTACTGTTCTTCTGTCCTTTATATTTGAAAAGCTTCTCTTTTCTTCTAGATTTCCATAATTTTGTTTCTTCTTTAGCCAAAACATAATCACCACTTACTGCAACAGCACTCACTTTATCTAGAAAAAAAATTGCAATTAGGTATTTATATTTTTTACACAGGCAATCCATTTTAGTATTACCAGTATTTTTATTTAACAAAGTGTTATTAAATCTTTTTGAGGGCATATAATAGTATCAGTAATGTATTGTTTACTACAATTTCTGTGTTTTGCTTATTTGAATTAGCAGTATTGCCTTAAAATTGCACTTGTTCGTGCCCTGACCAAAGTTAGGCCTTTTTAATTCTTAAAACTTTGTTACCATAAAAGAACCCTCACCATCTTCATTTATACTCTCTTCTGCATCAATTTGTCTTCTTTTATTTTTGATTTTTTTAGATTTCTCATTGTGGCCCTCTGTGTAGGTATCCTTAGCTTCTTCACATGTTAAAAACCCTTCTGATTCCTTGAATAGTTTTACTCCACCTTTGATCTTCCTTTTTCTAAAAAAAGCAACATTATTTTATTTATCAGTCTGCATTGTATAGTCACTATATTAGTAAGCGCGATTTCATCATGCTATGCCATTTATTAAATTTAGCAACTTTGATTCCCAATGATTGAACAATTTAAGTCTACTTAGGAGATAAATAAATGTTTTTTGCATGCTGAATATGAGGCGAGATATTAAGACCTATTAGGGTCAATCCTCACTGAAAGAGCAGCGGCCGGCAGCGGCCGTAAATGCAAGTGATTGAGCGCGAGCGTGGCGGGCCGCGCGGCGCCGCGCCGTTATAGTGTCCGTGCTCTTACGGCCGCTGCCGGCCGCTGCTCTTTCAGTGGGAATTGACCCTTATTGTAACCATATTTCAAGTAAAAAAATTATATTCTATTTTATTATTTTTAACATTTATTTTGCCACACAAAAGTCATAGGTACATGACAGACAAACAATATGTAGCAATTGGTCTTCTTCTACGCTATGTTAGTGGGCAAAGCAGATTTTAACATTTCTAAGGTTTTTAGATTATAGACTTACTTTATATGATTTTCCATGTCAACAAATTCAATTTTCTTCTGTATAATTGCAGATACTTTGGCACCGATACGTTTTTGCATTTCTTCTGGAACCTTCACATCATTATAGTGGGACGCTTCCTCTAAATATCTTTCAGATTTCGGTTTTTCTTTTTCTGAAAATTGGTTGCAGATTTTTTTGCAATTAAGTGTTTTATTTATTGAACTTCAGTTTATCTTAAGTAGATGCTTATAATGCCTAGATGAAAAAGAGAATGATGCTGAGCTATTAAGGCAAGCTTATATCCAATAAAGTATGATACGAAAGGACTTAGAGCGAAGTCAATAAGTACCACATAAAAGTGAGGTTACGTAGTTATAAAAACAAACAAGAATTGAGCTGTGGCTTAAATCTGAAACAGCTTGTGAATATAGATGATGCAATTTTTCTTATCATACAAGTTTGTTATACCTAGTTAAAACAAATGTCATAGAAATACCAGAAACTTACTGCTCTCATGTGTTTGACTTGTCTTTTGTCCTCGAGATTCGTTTATCAGTTTAGTGAAAGATGTGTCTACAACTTCTCTGAATCGAGAAAGATCCTCTTCTTCCGAAGAATCTGGCATGCTGGTGTAAATAAAAAATAGGTAAGTAATTACTGCATTAAGCGCAACCTCAAAATGATAACGATTTGTTTATAATTGTTCACAGAGACAGCTGCAGGGGGTTATAAAGATAAATGCTGTCATCGCTACGGCTATAAGATAAGAATTAATTTTGTAATTCTGGAATAAACTGATTTAAATAATTGGTAAATAAATGATGGTTTGAGATAAATAGTTTTTGCTTTTTTTGTGTGATTTATCTGATTACATTTCATAATTTTTATTTAAAACAGATTTCATAAACTGAAATAATCACCTGTCAGCTGTTGTCATTGTCAATGTCCAAGAGAGGTTAGGATCGTCCAGCTAATCTTGACCCGCGGAAATCTTTAAGACTAAATCAAAATGTATGGAATTTGACACTCAAAAGGCGAATTTGTCGCAACATGCAGCGCCTTCGACTTGCCATGAAAGTGTCAACTTATAATAGTGATATAGTCTCAAATTATCAATGTCGAGCTCACATTTCTTCGGTCGAATTATTAATTTAAAATATTTATAGTTACAAAACTTCATATGTACACTATAAATACGAGCAGATAATTTGTAGGTTACAAAATTCAATATTGATTTTTGGCAATAAACAACTAAAATAAGTGTTCTATGTTTCTGTGCAAGTAAAAGGTTCCTTGAGTAATCAGTGTTCACAATGTCTTTAATATTTCGACCGCCGACAGACCCGAATTTATCTAAATTTGTGGAAAACAACGACTATGACTCCCTCGCTAAGTACCTTGTAGGTAACAACTACAGATTTCGCGAGAATATTATAATACCGAGGATCCTTGGGCCAGTGATTATTAAAACGAATGAGGAAAAGATGATTGAAGCCACTATCGAAAGCTGCCCCTTTAAATCCATCACTAGTTGCATTATTGGTAAGTTTTATCATTCTATTTTTTTATAATGAATGAAAATCCGAGTGTAGGCCCTGGTGGGTTACTTAAAAAGTATTGTTTAATGAAAACAAGTCATAATTACAAGTTATATTCAAAAAGACAATAATTAAATGATATAATAGCAGAAGCCACAAAAACGGTAAACAATTGCAACTGTAATTCACTTGGCATTCAGTTGAGTCCTGTGATAGTGATGGTCTACTAGGCTTGATTTCTAGAAAATGAGATAAAGTTTAGATTTTCTTCACAAATTTCTTTCTACAAAAATGATTACAGGAAGCTTAATTTTACAATCTTTTTATTCATTTATTCCAGGCTACGGTCTCGGCGCAGCAGTGGGTCTATTCACATCTTCGCTAATGCCAAACGTGTCAGTGACAGACCCCAACGCAATGCAGACACAATCCGCACGAGAGATATTACGAGAAATGAGGACATCTATGCTAAGTTACGCAAAGAATTTTGCTATCCTCGGTGCTGTGTTCTCCGGTGTGGAATGCTGTATAGAGTCTGCGAGAGGAAAAACGGATTGGAAAAATGGAACTTATGCCGGTGGGGTTACTGGTGGCCTAATAGGATTAAGAGGTATGAATAGAAGTGATTCCTAAGCTTTAAATCTGAGAAAAATGACAATAAATATTGATCAAATCAACATGTAGGTTGAAAAATATGATTTGTTTTATTAAATATGCTAATAATGTGCTTTCATTAATTATTTCGACTTCTATTTCTTATTGAGACGACCTCTGTGGCGCAAAGGTCACCAAGCCGGACTGCCGAATCTGAGGTCCCGGGTTCGATTCCCGGTTCGATCGACATTTGTGTGATGAGCATGCTTGTTGGTCATGGTCTGGGTGTTACAATATGTATTTATAAATATGTATATATGTAGCTATATGTAGTTTATCAGTTGTGTTAGCACCCATAACACAAGTTAATTATATAATAACTTACCATGGGGCTAACCAACCGTGTGTGAAAAGGTGTCCCGACATTATTTATTTATTTATTTATTTAAATTGAAACAGAAAATCAATTCTTGTACATTTTATAGGACTAGCTAACAGTGACCAGAGAATTCTTTGTAAAATGTATTTTAATTAATATTTTTTGGTGTGTTTCAGGTGGTTTAAGGGCAGGTATATTTGGCGCCGCGGGCTTCGCAGCATTTTCGACAGTTATTGATTATTACATGCATCAACGTTGATAAAGAGTTGCAACATTTAATTTATATTAGTAATTGTTAGCAATAAACCAAATAGATACCTATATAGGTTTTTCATTTTGTAAATCGCTCGCAAGATACCTACTCCTAGATAACAGATTTCTTCTCGACAACTTTTTATCTTTAACCTATACTGTCCCACTGCTGGACAAAGGCGAAATCTCCTATTTTTATCTTGTTTGATTCGTGATGCGCCCAGTCGAGAATGCAGTCTAATCTTCTTGCGAGAGATTAGCCTCTGGACCGTTTTTATCCTCATATTCTGGGTGCAATTACGCCAGTTATCCATTTAATTGTGTAATAAAATTGCTTAGAAAATTATTGCAAATAAGTATTGATATTATAAAAAGTTACTAAGTAGCATGCTAAAAGTGCTTGCCGCACGTTGTATCTGGAACGCTGTCTCAAAAGACCGCTACTCGAAGAAACAAAAGAGAGAAGTTTCCGTTTAAAAAAAAACAACAAAAGCAACGGTCTTTGTCGTGTTTCGCGTGATTGATTTTTTACATTGATATTTAACTGAAAATGTGTATCGAAGTGTGAGTTTTCGATATATTTCTAGGAAGATATTCTAATAAATAGTTTTCTAGTGTACTTGTATTGTTAGTGCGACCAACACATTACTCAACATGAAGGATCCTTTTGTTAAGGATTCGGTTATCGATTCGCCGGCTAGGGAGAGTCTCAGAAATGTAGAAGGCTGCTACAATAAGAATATATTCAAGACTAGTTCTTTCGCGAACTCTCGACGTGCGTTACAGTCTGGTGCAGACAAAATATCAAGAACATTTCGAAGTGTAAGAAACACCTTCGGGAATCTGTCACAGGTAATTTTGCCGTCTCACGTTTTGCGATATAAAATACACAAAACAGCCTATTTTGTATCGAAAAGTGTCTCTAAATTAAGTATAATACTATTAAATACGACTTAATATGTATAAAATATCACTTCTATAATAAATTCAGTAGGTTTGGCCAAAAAAGCCATGGCAACCGAAATCGATAATTTCTAGATTCTCTAATACCTATGTTCTGTATTTGGGGCAGCCTTAATTTAAATGAGGAAAAGTGAATTTCTTTTATATAGAGAAAACTTAAGTTTTAGTAATGGGTCCATTATATTTAAAGAAAATAACAAACAATGTAATATCAATATGTATTTCTATTACTTTTAAGTCCATATATGTTAATTTTCAATGATAATCTAAGTTAAATTCAGTTACGTGATAATAATCCTTACTTTTCATTGCACTTTTTTATAAATGTCTAGTCAAGTCAATGCCCTAACATGACCTTTTGCACTCCACTATTTTATTTCTGCAAATACCAATAGGTTTTGGTGTTCACTTTTTTGAAAATCTCTTTCATTAAAAACATTCTAAAAATGCCAGAAAGAAGCTAAGCTATTCAATAGCTACTCACTAAAATAAACTTCTCAAGTATGTACTATTGTAAACCAAACAAAAGGTCCTAAAGTACTGAACTGACTCAAAAAATTCAGTATTGGGAAGCTATAGTATCCTTGGGTGACATTGGCTATATTTTGTTCAGGCATGGGGAGTAATTCTGCCAGAAAATAAAAAATAGTGATTTAAAAAATATTTTGCTTTAGCATTTCAGATTGGGAGGCAGACGTCGTCACCGGCTGACAGAGCCTGTGTCTCCGTGCAGGGCACCAACCACACCCGTCATGAAGAAGAAGCAGGTAAACTTCAAGTCCTACTAATATTAATGCCAGAGTTGTGAGTTTGGATGTTTGTTCCTTAATCATGTTCTAATGGCTAAACAAAATGACCTTACATTTGAATCACACGATTAGGGTCCAAGTTAGAACAGAGCATACTCTTTATCTGGGTGCAGGAAATAGTTACTTTAGGATGTGAGAGCTTTTAGATTATGAGCAATAATCTCATAACCGAACTTAAAGATTAGCCATCTAACACTGCGAGGATTTTTCAATATGGAACAGTAAACTTTATACTAATACTGTACTAAGATAATAAATAAATAAAAAAATAGTTTATATCTTCAACTAGTTTGTACAATATTTTAGTTGCCACAACTACCCAAGAAGCATGTAGAACATACAAATAAATGTGCAAATACGATTAAACTTCTATGGTCTTACTATGAAAACTTGAACATGTGTCAAACACTTGTCTAAAAAAAGTGTGGCTGCAAAATGGACCTTATTTCAACGTCATAATCTGACATTTTTTTTGTTAAACTGACGTTTAAACGTTTTTGTGGTAAGACGGCTAAAGTCTAAAACATAAATTCAAAAAGTTAGTTTTTTTTTCAAATACATAGTAACTTAATGATAAATATTGTTTCTGTCGCTTTCCAGATACTAGGTAGGAGTCCTACAAAGCTGTACAGCCCGTTTGGCATTGAGACACCTCACAGCCGGGACTTCAGGATGTCGCCATACATGCCTGACACACCGGACCATGGGTAAGATAACTCTTGTTAATATTATTACACTAAATTATATGATTCTGACGGTAAAATAGGGTCAAGATTTGAATTTAGTTCACAAAAAACGAAGCATTTCCTAAACTTCACTCTACTATTCAACACTTTTTTGGCAAAAAGTAAATGACATAGTATAGTATAGCCTATTTTTTGACTTTTGAATAAGAATTTTGTGAGAGTGTAGAATGTTTTTCTTTTGTATTTTGACCTATCTCTCTTTTATCTCCAAGTTATTATATTCAAAGTGATATCATTTATTTTATTCAGGCCTTAACAAGCACTGAATGTCAAGAATATAAATAGGTTTCATTCTAGTTGTCCATTTTAAAATTCGGTTTCTATGGAGAAGAACAGACAAGAAAGTCACACACAGATATTACAGAGAACTAGAATTAGCCATTTTTAATTAAAATATTAAATTTTTGTTTAGACAAGTGGTTTCAGAACTATGTGTATTCACATTGTAACATAATACTTTTCAGTTTATCACCGAAGCGGCGCAAGGGCGTCACCCACTCGTGGCATATCTTGGCCAAGAAGAGACCTCGAGCGCTCTTCCATTAAATATCTTACTACATAACATGTATTAACTCAACGCACAAATGTATCCCACCGCTTAATGTAAGACAAGCTTCTAAGGCCCTTGGAGATTGCTTAATGTGATGCAAATTAAGTAATGGATTCTCAGTTGCTCTATATATTGTAACTAACAATAAAAATATCTGGGGAACTTTAAAATAAGGATCTATTTGTCCTTATCTTGGGCAGCTATCTCCTATTCAAAGCTATAGCTTTGAAACAATATTCAAACTACTTACCATGAAGAACTTTCACATTCAGAAAATTATTTTCGATGCTCATCTAAGTATAAAAGTTGTAATTGACTTTTGCATTAAACAATCTCTTGGCGCCTATCGATATTTTGTATGCAATTGGTGCTATATACATAGTATATTCTTATTATTGTATTACATACGCGATTGGCTTGTACCCGTCGAAATAACTTGTATTCGTGGCAAGTTACTGACAATAGTACATAAAACTCGTTTAATACTGAGGCTTATATATTTTGTAATTCGACTGAGAAAAAAAAGAATAAAACAAAAAACTTACTCAACTAAAAAACTAAAATTGTATGTAACTTTCCCAATAAAATATGTAGGTATTTTTAAGAGTTTATCACTACACGATTCATTTGAATTTAGTTGTAGGGCAACTATTCGGTGATTTTAATATGTACTTACACCCAATTGTATTTAGGAAACGAGTATTATCGCATATTCAGTATTATAATGCCAAATTATATAGCTTACAGTACAATTCGTGTGGTTAACGGACGAATGGGGTAGCGAAACAAAGTGACTAAATAACATGGGTGCGAAAGAAATTGCATTAAAAAATATATAATGAAATGGTTAGAATAGTATTGTGCCTTTTTTGTATGAGTTTAGGCCCACTATTGATATTTTCTCAATTTTAAGTGTTGCTCAAATATCACTCTGTCACTTACTTATATTATTACTACGGCAGAAAGTCTTCAAGTTAAGTAATTTTTCGGTATTTCGGGGTAAATCGCTGTACCTGATTTTGTTTGGTAAAATGGTATACTTCAGAAAAAGATTGCTTTGAATGTATAAGCATTATGTAAAATCTTAGAACTATCAATATTCTTTACATTACTAACTAGTTTAGATATTAAAGAAGTTATTTGATAGTTAGCTGGACTACTTTGAAACTGTTTTGCAAAAGTCCATTGCTGAGCATGGGACAGTGCTACCCCATTTCGAGTCTAACCACGTAAGTTTTTTACACGCTTCGCAAAGACAATATTGTAGTCGCCTATTTATATTTATACCTAGATTAAGACTGTGTTTTTTTTCTCCAAGCGTCTCAGTAGTATTTATTGTCGAATACAGTCAGCGTCACGAAAGAGAGTGATTTTTGGAAAATTATATGAAAAGTATTAGTAGTTTGCAACTTTTTGACAAGTGTTTAATGACGTTGGCTGTACTGTTAAGACTGATTGTCTTCTAGTTGTATATTTTATTACTTTTAGTTTCTTATTCGAGGCTCAAACGTACCTATTTTTAGTACAATGGTATCTAGTATTATTTTTAATGTATTTTCATTTGTATGTAATGCATTGCAGTGTCGATTTAATTAAATTTGGTTTTCTACAAAATTGAGTTTTTTTACCAAACTATGTGTTTCCCGCAATTTTACAGGGTTAATTGAGAGGCCTGTTCGTTGTAGCCTCTCTAGCTATAGTCTACTTTGCTGTACACATTTTTTAAATTTTTGGGCATCATCTTTTCAAAGAAAACCACAGATTATTATTATTTTTTAATTATAAAAATATCTTCACAGCTCAAACTTATAACAATCAGATAGCTATCGTAATACTAAACTATACAGGATAGTGTACTTCTCATATTATAAGATACATTGATTAACAATCAAGTCAACATGTAGGTATTTATGTCATAGCTTAATCAAGATATGTCTAATATTAGACTGAACTTACAAAAATATACTTTACAAGATCTATGACACAAAAAAAACTATTGGAAACATACTCCGTTTAGGAACATCAGTTAAAAATTAAAATAGAGTTTTATTTTTAATCAGAGTGGACACTAAAGTTGCCTTTTATAAGAACTTGAATTTCTTTATCAATTTACTAGCCGTTTTCCCGCGGTTTCACCCGCGTCCCGTGGTAACTACTGCCCGTACCGGGATAAAATATAGCCTATGTTACTCGTGGATAATGAAGCTTTCGAATGGTGAAGGAATTTTTAAAAACGGTCCAGTAGTTTTTAAGCCTATTCATTACAACCAAACAAACAAACAAAGTTTTCCTCTTTATAATATTAGTATAGATATATTTTTAGTTGAACTCATAGGTTCGGACGAAAAATATTTTTTATGTCTTCTTTTATCTTCAAAAATTCTATTCAAATATGAATTTACAGTTTACAGCGACTAATTAGGATTTGTACTATTAAGGCTTTTACAATCGCTAGATAACTTTTAATTGAAGAATATGTATGTCAAGAAAACAAGTCTCAGATAGAAGTTAACTGATGATTGAAAAAACGGCCATTAATTAACTTTGATTCAACAATTTGTAAATTTTTCTTTCTACATAGCCAAAACATAAAAATCTTACGATCAGTTGCACCATTTAACTTTAACGATAACCGAACCACTTTCAGTTGTCAAATCGCCGAATTGACCAATGAGCGACAAGTAAACGGCTGGTTATGGTTTGGTTATCGTTATAGTTAAATGTGCAACTGGGTATCAAAGTAAAACTACATATTTACATAGTTTACAAAGTTATTTAACTACTTACGATGTAGTTTTTTAGTCAACAATTGTGCAACTTATTTATTACCTATATGAATTAAACATAATATTTTCTGATTACAACAAACAAAACAATAATAACCCATTTATCACATGGTAGCAAACTCGCTTGTTTTTATTATATAATACCTCTATACGTTCTTATATTATTATTTACATAGACACAAAATAGAAGATAAATCGACAATAGTGATTTTTTGTGAAGCCAAAAATGAAATACGTCAATTATTGAGCTGACTTTATGAATATGTTCTGCTGTCCTCAATTTAAAAATAGGTTTTTAATTAAGTTTATATTTTTTTTCAGTTTGATCATAGAACGTCAAAAACATTTTCCAATATATAGGGTTTTTTGTTTAACATTTGCGTTTGTAACCGCTACAGTCTAAAAGAATGTCCGGTTTTTGGACTTATACCTACCACATAAAGTTCAATATCTATCACGCATCGCCGATCTATCAAAACAAAATCTATGATTATTTACAAAACAAGAAATAAACGATTAGGTGGGCACATCGTATAATGGTAAATGAAAAAAAAAACAGTATCTAAGCCTATCATAATTACCTATGGAGTAAATATTCGTCATAAGTTAAATATACCTAAATGATGAAAGTACACAACGCAGATCCCTCAAGATCCAGTTGAAAAAATTATTGTTTCTTATGCAATGCTATTGCCTTTTACTACAGCACCATTTTATAACTAAGATCGATCTTTGCTTGTACATATTCCGAAATTTGTTAAAAATAACGAGGTAATTGTTTTTTTAAGACTTCAATAAAGAATCAAGAAAATTGATTGTGAAAACTAATTACTAACTGGCTAGCTTTTCTAAGAGTCTAACGAATTAAAACAGACCTAAACTGCGCCTATCTGTACGCAATAATCTCCCAAACTACTGATTGGATTTTCATGCTGTTTCAACAAGGGATGGGATAGGATTGATTTAGAGAAAGATTTAGATACGTAGGCACCTTTGCAAAACTTACGGAGTCACTATTTAGATAAAATTGGAAAGCTCCATATCATAGGTATTAAAATAATAGGTACTCTAAAAGCATATTACGTTCCGAGACAGACATGTCTATTTTATGCATTATGATTTTAAATGACAGAATTTTTGCTAATAAGCAATTGATTGAATGAATATGTCAAACGAAATGAAATCTATTTAATATACAGATACTTTTATTTTTGTCTTATTCGAAATTTGCATTAAATAGTAGTTCTGAATTGAAATTGAAATTACTGTATATTTATTTGTCAAACGAAATATAATTTATTATATTATACCAGTTTTACGTACGCATTTGCTTTCTGAAGCTTTTTTTAGTAGCAGACATACCTAATCGTAATATTTTGAGCGTAATATATTCATGTACGTAACTATAACGTTAACCGAACCATTTACAGTTGAAATCATTTGTCGCTCATTGGTCAAACCGCCGATGTCATTGCCGCCCATTGTCGATTTGACCAATGGGTGGCGAGTATACGGTTGGTTATGGTTTGGTTATCGTTAGAGCTCTACCTCACTGGGACGCCATGGCGACGTCGCCAGCGGCACAGGTCTGGCTACTTCTGGCATCCAAATGTCGCCAAGTCGAGTGGCCATGGGGCGTCTCGACAGTCAATTCTTTACGTCGTCGCTGAAGAAATTGCACGCTGACTGGCGACCACATTGGCGACTGTGTGAGGGAGGTGCGCTTTACCGTGTTCATTATACTGGCAACTGTGGCCACGTCGCCAAGCTGCCACGGTAGCCAGAAGCCACGTAGGGAGCTGTAGCTCGTGGCCACGCCTCCAATTTGGCGACGTTGCCAAACCGTCGCCAAGTGAGTTAGGTTCCATACATTTCAATACTAACTGCTTGGATACGTAGCCGGCGACGTCGCCATTGGCGTCCTAATGAGGCAGGGCTCTTATAGTTAAATGGTACAACCGGGTCTTAGTGTCAATACCGGTCCGTACTTTGATGATTGCGTGCGACCAATTGAAATAGTTTAGTGTTAATAAAAGTATATTTAGAGACAAAAGTACTATGAATCCTGCCGACTTGCCTACCTACCTACTACAGTCTATGGTGTAAAATACGGACGGATATTTCACTTCACAGAAAATTAAATAAGCTTATGAGTTTTGGATGTGAGCTGTCAACATTTGAACAGTCACACAAGTCCAAAAGGCCTTGTTAATAATCTTTACAATATCAACAATTCTTTTTAAATTCTGAAGTTGAGCAACACCTTCAATATTTAAACTTTAATGCGTTGTTCAACTGCAGAAAATGTTTGAAACATACATAATAAGGAGACTGAGATTTTTTTTTGGGTCAGTTTGGCTTAAGCCCCCAGTGGTCGAAGCAGCTGTGGCCGACGCCCCCAATTCGGTGAACTAAAAGCATACTCGGGGGCGATGGCCACGAGTGCTTCGGCAATTGGGGACCTTAGCCACTGACCCGATTTTTTACAACTATGTAATATAGGTCAACTATAATAAAGTTATAATACCACTAAGGTAAAGCTAAACTTTTTACCGACAATTATAACATTGAAGGTATTTTTACAATTACTAACTAGTTTAATTTAAAAGTCTTTCACCAACATTTAATTACTGTTGCCCATTAGAAAAGTTGTTTGTTACGCTTTCACGATAAAACGGCTGAAGCGATTGAGATGAAATTTTGCACATATATAGGTAGCACCTTTTTTACTTGGAAAACCATCACTGTTTACTTGATGGTTTTCCACGTAAAAACTTACCATGTTTCTTCTGAAGTTATTTTTGTGCCAGAGCCGCGGTAACTCTTTCGGACAATCCCGCAGAACCATAGAAATATTGAAGTGGTGCAGTAAGTTCCCTCGGTACGCAGACGAAACCGAAATTCAGTTAAATAAATGAATAATCATAGTTTGGTGAAAGCCTCTTACTAACTTACTTAAATTCTTGAAGATCTTCAGTATTTTGGCCCCGGCCGCCGAACGCAGTTCTGAAAACAGATTTATTTGTATTAGTAGACAGTAACATAAATATTGGAACCAAGATCATAAGATATTAGAACAGTCTGTATAAATGTTATACAAAAATAAATAGGTAAATATGCTATTACGTTAATTTTCTAAAGATTATCAAGACACATATTTTCTTTATGTAGAAACGAAGTCTCCCATTTATCCTGTAGTTACAAAATCAGTTATACATACAGAAGGGGTCCTGAAAGTCACCAGGCGTTGATTAAAGGGCCTCCTGAAAGGTAGTCTCATACGAGGCCTCATAGGGGTCCAAGAGGGGGCTCGCATCACGGGCTGATCTACCCTAGGAAGTGGCAGTCGGGGGAATATGGACCGGTTCCTCCACGTCCCGTAGTTAACTGCCACTGTGTCGTCACTGGTGAACATATGCGATCTTGAGGGGCTCTCGTGCGTGGAGTCAGAGGCCTCATGAACTTGCGAGGTCCCTGGACTCGTAGACACTCGGCTAAACACGATTGGGGGGTTCATCCCTATAGTTCTAGTTATTATAGGCGCTGCAGGCTCGTCGAGTGATTTGTTCTGTTAAAATCAAACCGTTATTAGGTTCTACATTTTTGAGCTATGAGAACTTTACAAAAGAGTCAAAGGTAGCTAGTAGTACCGGAATGCAAGACAAGCCGTGGCTTGGATCGACATTGATCACGTTTCAAAGCTGATGAGATACAAAATTTTAAATACTGTGCTATTATTTCCTTATGCACGGAAGGTGTATAAGGTTGAAAAATAAGATGACAACTACCATGAATGTTGTGTAAAATAAATAAAAAAATGTGTAAGAACTTTAATTTAGTCGAGAAATAATGAGATTTAAATGTATATTTTGCATACAATATTACTACAGCGGTATTACAAAAACTCACCATCTTATCCAAATTGGTGGTGTCTGGCGACGGCGCCGGCGGCTGTCCGTCACTATTGTCGGACTGAACTGATGGCGGTCCATCACCCAAATCAGACGGCGCCACAAACTGTCCGTCACCCCTCTCGACCCGTGTCGCCCTTTGATCATCACTCTTATCGAGTGCTGACACTTGCCCATCGCCTCTATCGGTATGGGCTAACATATCATCACCCCTGTCAGACCGCCCCGATAGCGCCAGATCCTCTAGCAAAGAAGGGCTTTCCACTACCGACGAAGCGAGCATCGCTGTAAACGCGCACCGATTCTTCAACAAGGTATACTCCTCATAAACATCCTTGTTCACTGATATCTGCTTCTCAAAGAGTCTGATCATCGAATTGTTGAATATATCAGCGTTCGTGAGCCGCATCATTTGTATGAGGGCCCGCGCTATCGACTCCTCAAACGCCAATATACACACTCGCTCCAAAATATGTTCGACAACGTCCTTGTTGAAAGTCCTGTCGTTGTTCACCATGAAGTAGATGAGATTTAAAAACACTATTTTGAACCTTGAAAAGTTCTGCGTTATAGACATGGTTGCCATGAAAACGTCACACAGTAGCGTCCTGTTCGTCTTATCAGAAGCTACCACTAGTTTCAACAGATCTTCACAAATACTCAGGTCCACATTGTTCAAGTGCAGCAGAGTAATCTCTATCGTATTGACTCTCAATCGCGTATCTTCTTCAGAATCGCACCTCGCTTTCACGATGAAATCGTAAGCCATTTCTACGAGTATCCTAGTGAGGCCTCGTCGCGCACACTCCTCTACGAAACACATGCCGTACCTTCTCCTAAGTTCCACCCAGTTCCTCACCAACAAATACTCCTTTATTAACATCATTTCGTCCAGTAACGTTAACTTAGCTTTAATTTGTTCACAGCTGGGTATCATATGCATAAACATACACTGTCCATAGAATACTTTACGGCAAGCGTTCAGCAAGTTGTAAAAACATACGTTGCCAAACACGACGCTTCGGGCTTTAGGCATGCCTTCAAAGAATGATTCCATTAGACGCGGTGTTCTCATCATATCTGGAGCAACTGGTCTTGTATCTAAATCAATATTTTCAGCAAAGTCTTGGTCACTCTCGGCACCATCGGTACTGTTACTTTGCTTATAAATGGAAGTTGAATCAGCGTTTTGTTTCTCGCAAATGGTTTTAGATGTTACAGTTTCTGAAGTTTCTCTTATTTTCGTTGGACAGTAGACGGGTTTCTCTATGTTCAACACGATATTTTTGTTCACCGGCCTTGGAACGTACTCTTCGACCGGGCGTGAAACTGGGGCCGAAACTACGGACGGACGAATAGATTCGAAGCCGGAGATACTTTCAGCGAAGAGAGAAAGGGCGTCGTCGTCATCGTGGTGATCATAATATGAGTTGCCGCCACCGTCTGCGGGCTCGTTATCGGAACTATCATCGTCTCTGGAAGCTCTAGTGCTCGTATTTGAAGCTTTAGAACTGCTAGATAATCTCCTAACTGGTTGGGGTTTCACAAATTCCGGTTCCGGTTGTTCTTCTTGAGTAATTTCTTTAACTGGGGCGTCATTATCTTTATTTGTTACTGTGTTAGTATCTTTTGTAACTATTTCATTATTATCCGTTGTATTGTTTTCTTTATCCGAAACCGTTGCAACAACACGAGATTCATCATCATCGACTTTAGCTGAATTGATTACCGCGTTCATATCTTGACAGACAGATATCATTTCTAATTCGTCATTTAAGAAATCGAACTCTGCACCATTCCTCTTAACGAAGTTGAAGTTAACGTCGCCATTGTGCGAGTTGATCCAATTTATCATTTCCATGTCTAACTTCTTTATTAACGCAATAAGTTTGTCAATTGCCTTAACAAATTCTGGAGAATCACTAAGATCTAAGGAGTTTCTATTGATAAGTTCTTGCTCCGACATGTCATCACTGTCTTCAGAATCAGATGACTGTGATTCAGAATCAGTTGAGTCTGAAGACTCTTCAACTTCCCGGGCATCATTAGATACAGTATTTTTTTGGGCATCTATTTGACGTTTCTTCACTTCGTTATCAATATTGGTCAGTACAAGAACAGGAACCTTTTTATTCAAATGGACAAAGTCAGTGGGTGACACAGTAACGCAGGTTGTGGTACATGACCAATTCGAATTACTACTAACAGAAGACCTATTAGAATTGACTCGTGCCGATGCGTCTGGTTTTGGTCCTATTTTGATTTCAACATTAGGTTTTTTAGGCTTTCTCAGTTGGTCGACTATTGAAGGATTACTATCAACTGTTACAGTTTCTTGCTTACCTTGGGGCGTTTGCTTCTTACGGCCTACTGAGCGTTTTGTTGCTGGCGGTTTTTTAGATGCGGGCCGTGGTCGCTTTATTGGACATTTTTTATTGTGAGCTACAGGTCCTGTCTTTCCCTCTGAAGTCAGTGGTTCTTCATCAGCTGGTTGGATAACAAAGTGACTGTTAGGTTCTACTTCCTCTTGAATATTTTCTACTTTTATGTTGACATTTAAAGGTGCCATCTCTGTATCAGTGTCTTCCCTAGGTTGCTTCGCATCCAACTGTGCTGTCGAATCGGCTAATCTTTTTCTGGTAACTGTAAATAAAATTCATATGTTTAATAGATTATTGATTGTTATGTAAAAGGTAATAATATTTTTATTGTTTTTACCAATTCTTCTCGGTCTTTCACTAACTTTTGATGCATCTTGGACTGGTGTTTTGGTTGCTGTAGAAGTAACAGTGTCTTCTGCAAAGTAAGTTAAAAAACCATTACTATATTATGTACTAAAACTAAAATAACTAAAAGAAAAAAGCTCAAGTCTATTGGATGATTACATCAAGACTTTACTTATTTACTGCTTGTTACAGATATAATTATTACAACAATGTTAAAATGTTGGTACTAGCTAAACATTAAGGAACGTAGTGCATTGTATCGTGAACTAGCTTTCCCCCATGGTTTTATCGGAGTCACATGGGAACAACTGGCTACACCAAGGTGAAATATACCCTATGTTACTCAGGAACAGTCTAGCTTCCAAAGAGTGAAAGTGAAAGATTTTCGGACAGTAGTTTCGGAGCATTTACAGTACAAACCAAAAATTTCTCTAGGTATATTGAATATAGGTTAAGTATGTCCTTTATAATTAATTTTAATACATTATATTTTATTCATAAATAAAAAATACAACCAACCTGATTTTTTTTCCAGTACAATACGTTTTTCAAAGAAATCTGATATAACCTTATTTTTGAACGTTCTTCTTCTTATTTTAGGAGCTTGAATATAAACTACATTATCCGGTTCAAAAACAGGATGAGTTACGTCGTTTTTTACCAACTGCTGTCTAGCCACTGGAAAAAATGTTTAGTAAATATATGGACACATAACCTGTGGCCTAGTGGGTAAAGAACCAACCTCTCAAGTATGACTGAGTGGGTACGACTCCATGTCAGACAAGTACCAATGCAACTTTTCTAAGTTTGTATATACTTTCTAAGTATATCTTGGACACCAGAAGCCAGTAAGTCTGACACCTGGGTTGCCCGGGTAACTAGGTTGAGGTCAGATAGGCAGTCACTCCTTGTAAAAAACTGGTACTCAGCTGCATCTGGTTAGACTGGTAGCCTTTTACAGTAAAATATCGGGTCCCGTTGCATTGAAAGGTTGCTTATGCAAAGGTGCAGGTACTATACCCCAATTGTGTGGGTCCTTAAACAATCTTGGTAAGATTGTATAGAAATTGTCTATCTCGTAATAACGAAATCATTACCTGAATTAGCTAGTTCAACCTTAGTATTCACGTCTAAGTTCTTCTTAAATTGTGGAGGACGACGGCCTTTCACAACTGGTACAAACACTCCATCATCTGTAAATAGATAATAGATTAATGTTTTTTATAAGTATCAAAGTATCACAGTTAAGAGTTTGTGTGGTTGAACATGTTTATCTCGGGTAATGCTGGTTCAATTTGAAATGTTATTTCAGTATGAGATAGCCCATTTATTGAGGAAGGCTATAGGCTAGTTTATCAGGGTAGGTATGTGAAGTAGTTCTCATGTGATGGGGATGAAACTACTCTTCTGCCAGTGTTGAGGTAGCTATTTTTGAGGCTATTAGATTTAGGTAGCTGAAAAAAAAATATTTGACATAGAAGTTGTGAGAATTACTGTCATCTATTTGTCAAGTCAACTGATTGACCCTTTAACAAATAATAATATATTGAGAACTACTACTGGCATTTTCTTATTATTTGAATGGTTATTGAATTTGGTATAACATAATATTTTATTATCCTTGAAGAAAAAGCCGTTCATGTTCTCGGAATACAGTTGTGTTCATGAAATCCGAACTGAGTAAATAGGTACCTAAGATTTTTACTGAGTCTGCAAAACTCTTACCTGTAGTTTCTGCAAGCGGTATGCTGACTTTGAAGTTTACAGGCTGATTTGACTTCAATGTTCTTTTCCTAATAGTCTGTTTCGGCATCGGCTTCTCAGCATTCTTCCTTTTTAAAGAAGGTTTTTGAACAGTTTTCTTTGGCGACATTTTAGGTAAATATTTTCAAAAGTATTGGGTTAACAGGCGCTCAGACAAAGAGCTGAAGACTATTCATTATGACTAAATTATAATATAATTTTCATCTAAGTATGTATTTCTTATATTCAAAATATATTTATTTTCGCAAACAAAAACTTAAGGTTATTGCTTTAAGTCACTTTCGTTTCGTCGCGGAAGACTTTCAATTTTTTAAGTTTAGTGTTGCGCTATATTATCTAGTGTTTACGGCAACACTTCCATTTTTAGTCGATTATTGGTAACAAACAATAACTTGACAGTACAAATATCGATTATTACATGGCTTATTCGATTATTTATCTGTTCTTCAGAACAAGTAGAGGTCACTTAGGTTATTTACGTCAAAAGGAAAATTGAACAGAAATCGGCTTCAATATCGCCGGTTGAGTAAATAAAATTAACGAAAATGGCTGCGAAATACAAGATTGTTATGATTCGCCACGGCGAAAGTGAGTGGAACCAGAAAAACCTTTTCTGTGGATGGTTTGATGCCGACCTAAGTGATAAAGGTAAGTTTTAAAATACCTACCTGCTAGATGTAGGTTTCTTTCCCGATAATTGTCATCACATAATATCATTTTTTACTTCTAGGACGCGAGGAAGCCGTTGCTGCAGGCAAGGCTTTGAAATCCGAAGGATATGAATTCGACGTCGCCCACACCTCAGTGCTGAAACGCGCTCAAATCACCCTGAACACCATCTTGAATGAAATTGGGAAACCTGACCTGCCCGTAGAGAAGACCTGGCGACTAAACGAGAGGCACTATGGTGGTCTCACTGGTCTTAACAAAGCGGAGACTGCTGCCAAGTATGGTGAAGCCCAAGTATGTATATTTCGTGCTTTTCTAATATACTTATTTTGTCCAATTTACTATTGTATCAATCAACATTCAAGAATTGCATTAAAGTGGAAAAGAATACCTATGCTAATATTAATAAAGAGTTAACATTTTTCTGTAAACCTAAAGGCTCTAAGACTGTTGAACTGATTAGAATATTTTTTTTCACTGTTGAAAAGCTACACTTTTCCAGAGTAACATAGGCATATATTTTATCTCGATACGGGAAGTAGTTCCCACGGGAAAACGGCTAGTATTATGTATGATGAAACCATAAACTATTGCTATCATTCCGTAATCTGACTGATGTCTGATCAGAAGCCAAAATAACTCCAGTCAGCTATCAGCACAGATCTTTTTGGCAGACCTTTATTTGACCTCATTAGATATACTGTAGCTACCTACCTATTACGTATGATAGATTTATTGCACACAAAATGTTCTTTTCGATTTTGATTGAAAAAATGGAATGAATGAAATCTTAATTTAAAATTTTCAAAGTCACCTTCATATGAAAGATGTGAGCGTTAATATCTAATAATAATCTCCATAGTAATATAGAACATAGTTCCTGTGTATTAACTGGATTTCCGTAATCTCGATTAGATACCTACCTATTTACGCTATCTGTCTATCGGCTCACATATTACTGCTTAGTTCTGTAGCTTATTAGAAAATAATAATTTCCGCAGGTTCAAATCTGGCGTCGTAGCTTCGACGTTCCTCCCCCACCGATGGAGAAGGACCATCCTTATTACGAAACCATCGTAAAGGACCCCCGCTATGCTGGCGACCCAAAACCTGAAGAGTTCCCCATGTTCGAGAGCTTGAAGCTCACTATTGAGAGGACACTGCCTTACTGGAACAATGTTATTGTTCCCCAGGTAAGAGTTTCACCAAGTATACAATATCATCTTTCGTACAAAGATTTCTATGTTATGATTATAATCCTTGTTCATAAGGTAGGCTCCTTTCCATTTCAAATTATTAGACGCCACTAGTTTCACCATTTATCAAGTTTGCCATAAAAGTAAGAATTGATAAGAACTTTATATTTTACCAAATATTGATAATAGCATCGTATAGCAGTTATTAATACATACAATATTTATGTTTCAGATTAAAGCTGGAAAGAGGATTATTATCGCTGCCCACGGCAATAGCCTTCGGGGTATTGTTAAGCATTTAGATGGTATGTATCATGATTACAAATAGTTTACGTAACTTTGATTACGATTATAAATTCTTTTGAAAAATAATTTTAAGCGCTTTGTCGCTAATGCTATTCCCAGTGAGGTAATGTTTTCTCTAAAACTTAAGGACACTTGAGGTCAAATGGAACTATAGAAATAATAGTTTCCAATATTTCCAGGTCTGAGCGATAGCGCCATCATGGAACTGAACCTGCCAACTGGCATTCCATTCGTATACGAGTTAGATGAGGACATGAAACCAGTCGATTCAATGGTCTTCCTTGGTGACGAAGAAACTGTAAAGAAAGCGATGGAAGCCGTTGCTTCCCAAGGCAAGGCCAAGTAAATATTAAGTCAAATCTAGAATTTATTTTATTGTAGTCGTTGAAATTGTAACGGTTGACATTATTGTAAAGGATCTAAGTAAGTGTAATGTATAAATGTGAAATATCGTTCAGCATGTAGTATACAGCAAAAAGTTGGCTAAGGAATCTCTACAAAATGTTTGGATTGATATTCAAAATTAGCTGCTATATCTGAGAGATTTTCTATTGGGTGTATGCCAAGACATACTTTGAAGATGTTACCACAAGAGTTTAAATATGTTTATTTATGTAGAGAGCTTGAGGATAAAGAATAAAATTTGATTGGAAATTCTAAATTCTTCTTTTTATTCCGGTAAACTCTCCTTCAAATCTGCCATCACTTCGTCCATATTAACATCTTTAGAGGGTTTGTTAGCATCAGATTTCGTGAATTTTCTGCCGCTGTATTTCGCGAATGTCTTTTGTTTGCTTGTAGCTAAGACTAATTTATTTTTCACCTCGCTTGTGCTTTCGTTATCAAGTTCCATGCACATCGCGTTCTCATCCGTTTTTTGTTTGGTTTTGGTTTTTTTCTTTGACTTTTTCGGTTTCGTTTCGAACCTGAATTCTTTTGGTAAGTTGTGTTCCTCTACACAGTGTTGCAGTCGGTCATTAGCATTCATGAACTTGTGTTTGCATTCTTCTATGTAGCAGCTGTACTGTAAGATCATCGCAAAACATAAGTATAGAGTATTTTGAAAAATGACTCACTTTTGATGTTTAAGTATCTTACCGAGGGCCTCTTTTCTGCTAAAACTGCGAAGAACGAGTCATGATTTTCTTGAATGTGCAAATCTAGCAAATGGGGCGAGGGTAGAACCTTTTTGCACTGTGCACAGGAGTATCTATGTGAAGAGTTATAGTGATTCTCGAATTCTAGCAAAGATTCTGTTGTAAAATCACATCCAGGAATGTTGCAAGTAGATTGTATTCTAAAACAATTGAAAACAATCAGCTGAATCCTACTCTACCTCTCTAGGCAGTTGATTTATCTAGAACATCTTGATTGATGAAATCAAAGCCAATCTATGTAACAATTCTAAAAGCTATTTAACGAGCAATAATGTGTTTGTTGAAAAGCTGGATTTCTAACTGATTACTCACACTTCATGGCAGAGATTTTCTTCGTCAAAATCGTAAACACCGAGCCTAGGAGGCGGTTTGTCATTTATAAAAAGAATGTCATCGAGCTTTCGACGGCCAACGCCGTAAGATTTCAATTTTTCAAGGATTTGGCTGGACTCCATCCTGAAAAGTAATATTAAAGAGGACATCAAGCATTTTCATGTAAAATAGCAATTCAATAACTATCTACGCGATGTCAAAAACAACCTAACTAACCCTTATGCAAGACAGTTTCGCTTGACTTGATATTTTCTATTTTCTATAGATGCTTAGATATTTTCGCTACACGATCTTAAAATTGTATAATAAAAACTGGAATAGCAGCAAGCTGGATGACTAAAACAACATTTTATCGAGAAACAAATGAATACTTCGTAGCATTTTTAAACGAGTTTGTTATCTTGATAATAACTTTGTGTCCTTGTAGGTACTTCGTAATTTAAACAATCTTCAACAATACTTTATTTATTACTGTATCATAATTGTCAAGAATGTAATGTTTATCCAGATGTCTCTTTTAACGACTGCGACCGTTAGATGGGATAACCGAATGGAACGATAAGGTGCAATAACTTTTTCTAATCGAGTGAGCAAACATACTGCACGCGATTAAGGGTAGAAGGGGGGAAGAAATTAGGATTCCGATTTCTTTTGTTGGACTGCGTTTTTAGAGAGTGGTAAGGTCTGTCTAGAAGGAAATCTGCTGATTTAGAAATTTTGGAAATCACTGCTGCAAACGTTGCATCAACTTCAGCAGACGTTGACTGTGTTGTTATCAAACGCTACGTAAGTACTATTTTTATTTAGAAATTTATCTAATAATATACATTTGCAGATTGAGATTTGAAGTAAATGTTTGAATAGTAGGTACCGATACTTTTCTCCTATGATTACAATATCTTTACATACGTAACGTTAGGATTGCATCAGCTATAGAAATAAGATTTATTAGCATTGATTACCCATGTTAGTAAACTATTGTGGTAATTATGCCTTGGAAACTGCTTTAACATCTTAACTGTCTGACCTAAAAGTATGTATAAGCCAAAATAACTGAAATCAAATTAGAAAAATGAACAGTGAAAAGTAAATACTAAGAAAATTAACATAATGATCACATACTCTAGATGTGGCTTATCAGTTCAATAGCCACTTAATTAAACATCTAATTATAACTCAACTGGTTACGTTAGCCGTAGCCAAATATTTGATTAGATACCGGATTTTATTCGGTGACAAACTACACCAAACACCTGTATTTAAATATATACCTATTCTGTTTTATGATGTAATAATATCTCTACTTACATCATCTGTCTAGCCTTTTCCCAACTAGGTATCTGGGGGTCTTAATCCAGTTACCCGAGCAACCGAATGAATACCTCTTCGTAAGGCTGGTTGTCAGACTTTATATGTTCTGACTACCCGTAACGACTACCAAAGATAAAGTACCTATAATACATACATATTGCCCCTATTTTATCATGACGAAACTCCTATTAGCCTCCCCCTGATCTAGAAATATATTCGAGCTATATTACCTAGTGCATAACCATTCGTCTCAAACTGATTCGGAAGGTCATATTCATTTTACAATCAGTCGTTTATACATATATCTGCCGGGACGGCTTATCGTTATCATGGTCAGAACGTCACTGAAGCGGCTACTGCAACGTGGTAACCGCGAAACCAGTAACAGAATACGGAGTCACGATAAATCAACGATAAGTGTTCCTGATAAAAAATGGTCTCAATGATGCTCAGTCATCATTACAAGTCTCAATAGTAACGTTGTTTAAATCTTGTTGTCTAGTTGTATAGTCTGTGGTGCTATCTGAAGCGCACGTCTATTAACTCCGGTATATACTTGTATAAATACATTATAAATACCTACCTACTACGTAATTTATTATCAAGGCCAAGATAATTACTTGACACATGTAATATGTAAGTTAGTTTACGTTCGGCAAGTATTCAATAAGGTTTCTAAATTAAACAGATGCCTTTTATATGAAAACAATATTTAGAAACCGATTCGGAAATTGAAATTATTTGTTAGGTATTTATTTTGTGGTTAATTGAGGAAGTGATATTAGAATAAAAATGCAAATACGGCAAAGAAAGGTAAGTGTTTAACTATATCATTTATCACAATTACCTATTTATTCTATACTCATTATTTACCTATTCCGAAAAAAGGTCTCTAGTGTTTTGTGACAAAGAGGTTATGTTTATAGTTAGGAAAAAACTCTCAAGTGTAAATATTTCATGTTTTCACATCTCATTAGCTTAATCTTCAATATTGCAAGAAAAATACTGCGTTATGACATAAGTTGGAGAAATAACTTACCTTATTACCTTTTATTTCGTAGTTTTGTTTAGTAGACAGTAAAAATACTGTGGAATGTAATGTTTTTAGTTATTCAAAGTAAAATTAAAATCTCCTACTTCGAATACGTGTAATTATTCAATAAATAACGCAAATGGAGATGCACTTATTTTAATAAATGGGACTTGCAACTTGTAGGTACATATATATCGGTAACCATTTTTGATTGGGCGGGACTGTGTACTTTTGATCATGTTTTTGGTTGAACATAAAAATAGGCCTGTGATAATATACCGGAAGATTTCTTAAATATTTAGTGGCTTTAATTTATAAAAAATATATAAATATAGAAAAATATGTTAAATTCGTTAAGCATTGTAAAGATTTAGTCGATTTCTAACGTCCATTTTTAAACTCGCGGAACAACTGATGGTAATGTGTAACTCACATGATAGCATCACTAACCATCGAGCTTAGAATTATAAGGAGACGCCGTGTTGTTATTGACGTATCTATAGTTATATAAATATGGGCGAAATATGAAACAAACTATGCAACATAGTTCTCTCTCACTCTTTCTAAGCAGATAATTATATTTGAAAACAGGGACAACAATATTTTTGTGGTTGCGTGAAATGGTGACATTTACTTTTGATATCCTCCTGTTTGTAGGTGCGTGCCATATCTGGTACATATGTCATGGTAGTTGTGCTGTCAAATAGGTGCTCTTCGTGACTTATTTTTGCTATTTTATAGAAAATCACTCGTGTTTACTTTTAAGACTACTATTTCAATAGTGAATTTATCAACGAGTATGCCTACGTGTTGTATCGTGAAGTGTGGTGCAAGTAAGCACAAAAATCAAGCTGGATTGTCTTTACACAGGTTAGTAACCAGTTTTTGCTAGATTCTACATAAACTAATTCACATTGGATAAAAAATATGTTACGGAAACATGAATTGATGGTGAAAGTACTAATATTTAAGTTTATTTCTGTATAAAAAGCTATATTTAGAAATAAATGTTGTTTACAATAACATGTCATATTGGCACAGTACTGTACAGTTGTCATAACTGTATCGATATAATATCCACTTTTATAATTCAGCTTTTACTAATTTTAACAACAGAAGTTACTGTTCCTAAGACACTGAGCCCTCAGAGTTGTGTATTATGTTGAATAGAACATCTCTATTTTGTTATTTACTTAAGTACTATCTTTTCATCGCGGTATTACTCGCGTTCCGATGGATCTAATTCCGTACCCGAACAGTAATAGCCTATGCCCACCGGGTAAAGTGTAGCTTTCAAATCGGTCAACTTGTTTCGGAGCCTATTCAATCCAAACAAATAATCAAAGTATAGATAAGTTCAAGTTTTGATGTTCTTTAATTAAAAAAACATTTTTTGCAGGTTTCCTATACGAAATGATTTAAGGACAAAATGGTTAGAAGCTATTGGTGAGGAAAATATTAATCCCAGACATAAATATTGGTATGTCTGTTCGCTTCACTTTGAAGATAGTTGTTTTAATAGAACACTGGATATCTTAAGATTACGTGACAACTCTGTTCCCACATTATTTTTGGTAAGTCTTAAGATAGTTTTTTTTTTTTTTTTTGTTAGACAAATCCTATGTAATTACATTATTAGTACAGTATATCTCTCCGTTCAATCGTTATTAAAGGAATATTCTTTTTTTCAGACACCCAAAGAAGGCCCCCAGGAGTCGTTGAATAGCTTGAAAACGATTGTAAATTATTGTATTTTTTTTAAGACAGTATCTACTTATGGCGTTTCTTGCGGATTCTTCTTCATAAGACCGAATCTTTGGCACCCTGCAACTAGTCTGACGTGAAAGAACTTTCATAGGGCTATTTGAAATAATAAATAATTACTTTGCCTGTGTTTTTTTTTTTTTCAAAGGTATCACCCTACTGAAATGACTCCTCCCATTTGGTTGATGTTGTTGAGGTTATTAGTATCAGTGAAGTTAATGTGATAGTTAGTTCTATGACGAAGAAATTATTTATACTAGGTTATTTTTATGCACCCAGTAAGACTCGTACGTACTTCTAACTAGAATACAATATCGATATTTGTTGAATCCGGTAGTGGTACAACCCTAGTAATGGCAGCCATTTTAGTTACTACTGCAGACTGTACATAGATATAATATTACTAAACAAGATTGCGCACGCTCAAAATATATATTTACGAAAATGAACTCTATTCTAACGCAATAAGGTACTAAATTGGTTGCATAATACACAGAGGCAAATCCGAGCCGAGAGGGATAGTTCGAACGGAGGCTGTTTGCCTCTTTCTAACACCTTGCCAGCATAAAAAAATGTTGTGATCAAAAGTTTTGTCTTCCCAAAAAACAATTGAATCACTTATATTTTTATCTTTTTTTAACAATTGTAAGTCAACAAATTAATAACAATCGCATTAATTTATTCGTATTTATTATTAAAACATAAACAACATAAATTTTTATTTTGCTTTTTTTATTTTCTAGCGGTAACCCTGAACATTCTTGGCGCGTAATCAGCATTTAAAATTTTGTTTATATTTTTTTGTATTAAATCAATTTAAACTATTAAAATGGTGAAAAAGTGTTGCGTTTCTACTTGCAAAAGTGAATCCTATGGTGGTTGCAATATATCGTTCTACAGGTTAGCTAATAATAACATTTTCGTAAATCAAACAACTAGGGTGCCCATGAATTCTTGTAATGAGTCAAAATAAGGGTGATGGATTTTAAAACTGTTGTACTATTGTTATAGCTTCCCAAAAAATGAAGAAAGGCGACATAAACGGCTCAGCAGTCTATGTGTGAAGCAAAAATACAAAATAAAACAGTCTTCACTTCGAATCTTCCTGCTTTTATACTGCTAATTCCCGCTAATTATTAAAAGCCTATATTAGTATTTTAAGGTCAAAAACTGCATAAGTTTAAATATCAATACCAATCTGTGTTTAATAATCTTAGCAAATTCGGATTTGTCTCACATAGCTTAATCTCATAGTCACCCTATTAGAAAGGGACAGACAGCCTCCGTACTAACTGTTTCACTCGGCTCGTTTTTTGGGTAAAGGTGCGCAGTCCTGTTTACTATATTATGTCTATGAGACTGTAGGTGTGCAGGTTTTTTTCGTGACATTTCCTGTCCCTATAGTTATATGTCAATGTCACTAACTGACATTTGACTGTCGCCTTTTTTGACATTAACGTGACATTCAATTTAATAACCAAAAATAAAATATTGCCGTGGAGTGACGTTGTGTGTTTCGAATTCATTTCGCCAAAAATAAATTGAAAAAATGTCTGCGTACCGCTTGTTGTATTCCAATTAGAATTAATATATAACCTATTTATTGGTTGTGATGTTTATTTTAAGTCAACATGGGAAAGTTCAGCACTTACAGGTACTTAGAGGTGCGTATGTCGAAAAATGCAATTAATGTTTTTGTTTTTATTATTCGACGTTTTTTGCTAATAAACACCTGCCTTGAAACAACTTGCAGTCACAGGCAATGGATATGGTTTTTTGTAACAGAGTATAATAGTTTGGATACGTAGTATGTAGGCCTGAGATTTTAAATACAGAAAAACTTAAAAACCGAATTTTCCTCAACGATACCACAATCATTTTCCCTGTTGGATGAAAATAAATATTTGTAAATAATTTTCAAGGAATACATTTGATGAACCAACCTCTCGAGTATGAGGGCGCGGTTTCGATTCCAGGTCAGGCAAGTACCAATGCAACTTTTCTAAGTTTGTATGTACTTTCTAAGTATATCTTAGACACCAATGACTGTGTTTCGGATGGCACGTTAAACTGTAGGTCCCGGCTGTCATTGAACATCCTTGGCAGTCGTTACGGGTAGTCAGAAGCCAGTAAGTCTGACACCAGTCTAACCAAGGGGTATCGGGTTGCCCGGGTAACTGGGTTGAGGAGGTCAGATAGGCAGTCGCTTCTTGTAAAGCACTGGTACTCAGCTGAATCCGGTTAGACTGGAAGCCGACCCAAACCCCATAGTTGGGAAAAGGCTCGGAGGATGATGACATTTGATGAATACAATGAATTATTCATCAAATATGATGTAAAAAAAACGTAATTTTCCGCGTTGTTTTGAGTTAACAACGTAATACAAGAAATCGTAATTAATTAAGAAAACTCATTATATTTTATAGTTTCATGCAGAACAGGCAGGCAAGGCAGGATTATGTTTTGTCGGAAAAAAAAAAACATGAAGACTACCATCTTTCATAGGTTGTATTGTAAAATGGTCCGTTTTGTTTTACAGTTAAAAGATGATACCTCAGCTCCACATATCAATGTTAGAAGTAGGACCATTAAGCACCCCAGGAGATTGAAGAAAGTATTTATCTTCCTCATCATATTAGCATTATGTATTACATACTTTTTGGGTGAGTACCTACTTTATTTATTAATATTATTATGAAAACTCCGCCCCTAAGACGACCCACTGACCACCTATTTTTTTTTTTAATATCTTTCATCAGTCACATTCAGAATGTGATACTTTTTGGTTCTATGCACAAAGAAAGGAAAGATAGATGCCATAAGGCAGGAAGGTCAGGTGCGTTCTTGTAGGTCAAGCAATGTACATAGTTGTGTGATCAGTTACTGGAACTAACAAGACATTCTGATTCCTCGTCAAATCAAAGCTACTCTGTCAGAGATTGACTAAGATTCTTAGATTGATTTTAGATTTTATTTTGAAAATATTTGGCGGGTTCCATACAACGTTTGTAAGGGCAGGGCAAATGCTTGTGCACTATAATATGTCCTGCGCAGCTGGCTGATCTCCTTTTATGAGAACAGCTGCCGTGGACACCATTAGTAAGGACAAAGCTAGTAACATTCGTCATCCCCTTCTTTGGAGGTTTTGCATTATGACATCTCCGCTAGTAATTTTGATCTCGTTAATATCTGAATGAACTTAGGCGTACGTAGAATGAAAGGATTTTATTACAAACATACCTAAAGCCTAATTACATAAAAGATTAAAATCATATGATAAAAAAACTAATTAGATAAGATGCTTATCAACTAACAAAAGTGATATTTATAGTTAACAGTTGTTTTAACACAAAAGTCAAATTAGAGTAAGTCTTTTTACAAATGTAAATATTGACTCTTGCATATTTTATCCTACTTATAATATAAATGTGAAAGTTTGTGAGAATGTATGGATGTATGTTTGTTATTCAATCACGCAAAAACGGCTGGACCGATTTGATTGAAATTTGGTGTGTAGATAGGTGATACCCTGGATTAACACATAGGCTTTTTATCAACACACCACGCGGCCGAAGCCGCTGGCGGAAGCTAGTATGTCTATAAAGCATAATAAACATTTTTTGCTTCTTTGTACTTAAAAGGCTCCAGAACTACTGAACTGATTTGGATAATTGTTTCACTGTTGTTAAGCTAGACTATCTCCAAGTAGCGTAGACTATATTAATGGTCCAGTTACGGGAAATCCCACAAACACAGGTAAAACAATAGAAAAACAGCCATTATATCTTTAAAATATGAATAGTTTTTTTAAATATGTATGTACATGAATTGTTTACAAGTTTCTAAACAAAAAAGTACTGGTTTGTTTTGTATAGGCAATATCTATTGGGTATGAAGGGCTGTCCAAAATGTTATTTTGGTCCTCAGCTCATTTAGTACTCTGTCACCTTGAGTGGCCCTTTTCTATTTTTAATTATCTTTTGACGTGGCTTGGTTAGTGACATTTATTATAAACAATATAATAATGAGATTGTATTGTGTTTAATATAGTTTCATCTTGAACCTAAAACAACGAAGCTTGAATTCAAAGATTTGTACTTATTTGTAAGATCCACAGTAATCTTGAATAAATAACTAGCTTTTTCCCGCATCCCAGGGATACCTGCTTGTACCTGGATAAAATATTGCCCCTGTTCTTCAATGATAGTGTAGCTTTCCAACGGCCTAAGAATGTTAAAATCAGTTCTAGGCCACCACTACTTTTTCACTGCACAGATACAAGTAAACAGACAAAAGTAATACAAAAATACAAACACAAAATACAAAAATGTTTATTTCGTAAAAAAAAATCATACAATAATATCGTGAATGGAGCCTTCTTTTAAGCAGATAAGAACCTGTAGTAGAAGACTCCGCTCTTCCATAATCAAGGAAAGAATACATATTTACTCAATGTAAATATTTACTTCTTGTTCTGTAATGGTAAACAGTATTATCTGAACAATGCTACTTTATATACACATCTATGGTTTGTGAATACAGAGAAAAAAAACTCCCTTGACGTAAGTTGTCTGTTTCATTTACTTATTTTCTTTAATTGGTATAAATTTAATATGTAAATGTAATATGGGAATAATTTCTTGAAATACATGATAGGTATTTAATTTAAACCAACTTAAGAAGTATATATTTTGGTATTTATTTCATGATTTTTTCTAAAAATTTTTTTTTTACGGCATCGAAGGCATGGCATTTCCATAATTTATTTAACTAGCTGTAGTAAAATATTTAAGTATTACCAGGCATGTATGTTTAAGTGTAATTTTACTCCACAATTTACATAATCGTTAGTTTCGTGACAAACCTTAATACCGCATGCATGAGTCTATAAAGTCATGTTTTATTACATCAATGTTGGCATGGATACCTACTAATAACTGAGTTAATAATACACAAAAGCATAAAACATATTCGGGAATAGTTTTTTGTGTCGAAGTTAAATAATTTTACTTCATTAAGGCCTTTACAATCAAAAATGTAAATAAAGATTCTAGTAACCCATTCCGGAAGTTGCCTCCTATGGTAAAGAAAGGGTAAGACTCCAACTATGGGGTCATTGGGGGTCACGTGGTTGAAAATAATTTACCCCGCAATATTGAGGGTTGTCGAGGTATGACGAACCAACCTTCAATATGTTGCTGCTATAGTAATATCAAAGAATTATCATACTCTCATTAATTACAGTGATCTAAGCTAATTTTCTGAACTTATAATAATTTATCATTAGCAAATATTGCCATCTCACTTCATTCTTCTACATTTATCAGTTATACGTGACAGAGACAACTTAAATCAATAATCATATTTTCGTTCCACAAATCGATAATTTAAAGTTAGTCATCATGAAAAATTTACAATCTAATCAGGCAATAATAACGTTAATAAGGGGTCCAAATTGGTCATACCTATTTGAAAATCAATTTGATGCGAATTGGTAGAACGCATTTTCTTTCTCGTCCGCAATACGATTTTTCTCAAAGGAGTTGGTATAGGTACTACACCTCGTTTGGGAGACCCAGACTTAGGACTTAAATAAAATGGCTGCCGTTGTGCGACCTCTCATCGCAGAAAGGTCATGTCCACCTAGAATCTAAGGGCTGTGAGATTATTCTAAAAGTACCTAATCGTAATTCTGGAAAGCAAACGGTTTTTCTCACAAACCAAACAAGTAGTGCGGTTCTTGTAAACTCAATTCCGAGTACTTCACGCGCATGTTTCCCATACTATTCTGCCCACGTCCGTCACTAGCTGATACCTTTTTTTTGTTTCTGTAGGAAATCATCAAACGACTCCTCCCGCTGTGGGTAAGCAGCGTGAGGGAGTGTCGAGACTTACTGACTAAAACCCGCGGTAATTATTTCGGACAATCCCGCAGCCCCGGCACTCGCTGATACCTGAAATTAGTGCCTGCGCAGGGACCCGCGCAATTTTCCGCGACGACAAAAAGTTTGGCGAACTTTATTTGGAAACTAAGCATGGTCTCCAATTTTTCTTGTAAATACCAGTACCGTACACCTCGTGTTACGTTCCCGTTCACACAAACATTGAGTTGTTATGTTAAACAATCTGTGATTGGAAGACATAAAAACCATTCATTTCACGTTAATTAAAACTGGGTAAATGAAACACGTTGTATGGAAAGCGCTTAACTTAAAAATAATGTAAGCCGGTAAAAATGATGTAAGCTGTGGAAATTCTGTAAGAATGGGTCCACCCGCGTCCCGTGGGAACTACTGCATGTACCGTAATAGAATATAGCCTATATGTTACTCGGTAAGAGTGTAGGTTTTTAAAATTGAAATCTATGCTGGGTCTATGGGATCGTTCGAAAGAGTAGTCCTTCCCGCGGCAGCCTCAATGGGAGGGGTCATCAGATGATTTTCCACGAGGTATTGATGACCTACTTACTATACTACCTATCTGTATCTGTGCAGAAACTTAACATAACTTAGGATGTAGATATTTTAACAGGCATATGGACTATTTCAGCTGTGTCGGTATGGTACCAGCATGTCAAAAATATTTTCTTAGTCATCAGATCGCCACTCATTGGCATTAATCACCATTAATTGGATCATTCTCTAAAAATAGACGTTATCGCTTGAGGGATAAATAATGTTATCATTCAAAACTGAAAATTAAAATCTAAACAAAGATTTAGATAATCGTGATAGTGGCATCTCACCGTGACTTTGCTTTTGTTGCATCATTGCAATCAATCAATTTTGTGACTCAAAGAAAAATCTCTTTGAGCCCTTTTTTACCGATAAGGTAAACGAGCAATTATGGAAAACGGGTGTTTATTTTACCACCAACATTTTTAATGATACAATTTATTAATTATTTGATTCCTAAAGCAAGCTTAAATAGAAAGTATTTATTCACATAAATAAACCCACATGAATAAAACTGATAAATTAAATTACAAATAAATCTGCCGCTTCCGATGGATAAACGAATGTTTGCATATTTTTCCTGTTAGTAATCTAGCTTCCGTTAGTAAATCGGTAGTATTTTGTTATCAGTAATTTAAAATAGTCTCTAAACACCACTTTTCGAAGCTCGGAATAAAAGATAGCTCCCTAAACGCCCACCCTGCATCACTTCCCATGTGTCTTTACTGGGAACAAGTGGAGTAGCAAACTCCCCAGCAACACATGTCCGTCTATTAGGTACAGAAGACAGCACATCAACCTCCCTCCATCTGTCAAATTTCTTCAATAGATTTTCAACCTTATCATATTAGTTGAAGGTTAATTGGTAAAATTTGACAGATTCGGGTAACTTGACCTGTTGGCGTCTGTACCTATTACATAAATGCCTTCCGTCCGGGGTTCCCCGGATTTGTCCTAGTTTGAAGGCCGTCCGGGCGTCAGTTTGAAGATGTTTCAGGGGAAAACCCGGACACTTTGCACAAGGAAGCGCCTAATTTTTTTTCGGTCGAATGAAAAAATAATATGAAAATTGGGTCATCTTTTTTTTGCACATTATTTCGAAAAAATGCGAATTATGCCAAATGTCCGGGTTTGGCGAAATTTGCGATTGCAGCTCTACCTACATGTAGAAACTATGTACTTATATAGGACCTTATTACATGAAGTTGCATATGTATGACGTGACAAGCAATGATGCAGTCTCTTGTTGATACTGCCTTCTAATTTGCGTAACAAATGCTATGAATAACGTCATGTTACGGAAAATCCTTTCGTTCATGTATGTAATATGAAAACTGGGTTATGTAATATATTAAGACGCTGTATTGTTATTCTTTTATCTTAATTTTTTTTTTCTATTATTATTACATGTATTTTATATATTTTATCGTTTATTGACTATTTATTTTCTATATCTTTAGTATTTATTGTATATTTATCAATTATATGTACACCCTAAACTACCTTTTTTCAAACTATTCTCCAGATAAACTCCATCCAAAGTTTGTCTGGAAGAAATTGCTGATTAGCGATAAGACCGCCATTTGTACTCTTCTTTGTGTATTGTGATGTCCTGTGTTGTAAATTTTCTTTTTTCTTGGTGTACAATAAAGCATAATCTATCTATCTATCTATCTATCTAAGATCATCATCATCATCATCATCTCAGCCATAGGACGTCCACTGCTGAACATAGGCCTCCCCCTTTGATCTCCACAGAAGACGTCGCCGGAAGACGCTGGATGCAGGTCGCTTCCAACAGGTATCTGTGGAGATATTAAGATAGTTTACTGAAATCCGCCATTAATGTTTTCCACAGATAGATATATAACAACTATCTATGCGGAACCTCACAAAATGGAAATTAATGAATGGCATAATAACATCAGTGCGTACAGATTTACATTTATTAATACGTATTTAGGTTTCATTACATGTCTATTAACTACTCGTATTTACTAAACACTTTTGACGTAAAAGAGGTGGGTTGCACCATTTAACTATCATCATCATCAGCCTTTCTATCGTCTCACTCCCAGCAGTGGGACGATAGAAATGCTGATAGGCCTCCTCTCACACACAGAAGGATTGAGCGTTAATCATCCCGCTTGCTTAATGCGGGTGATTTCGGACTTTATAGTCCAGATTTCCTCGAGATGTTTTCATTCCCCTTTCAATCAGTCATTGGTGTGCTAGATATACTTGGAAAGAACACAGAAACTTAGAAAAGTTGCATTGGTAGCCTCACCTGGTATCGAATCCATACTCATACTTCAAAGGTTGGTTCTTTACCAGCCGTAAAATCGGTGCCTATATATTACAATTTCACGGCCGGTTATGGTTTGGTTATCAAGGACGTACCCAGGGGGGGGGGGGTCCAAGGGGTCCGGACCCCTCCCGAAAATAGATGCAACCCATAAAATAAATCCCTCAGTAGTAAGTACAGTGCCAAATATGACTCAGTTTTGATCTGCGGGGCGGGCGGGTGGTGGCGGGGCACCTCAACATCCACATCCATTTACGCGATACCTTAATCATTTGCCTGGACCTGGACCCCCCCCGACAAAAAATTCTGGGTACGTGCTTGTTGGTTATCGTTATAGTTAAATGGTGCAACCCACCCTTAATATGACAAAAGCATCGTCCTGTCACTGTCTACTTAAAACGATTGAACGAGACAGCATGATGTTTTAAATATATAATTATAATATTCAACGTTAAATGTGTTTAGTCAGTAAATAAACCAGTTTAGTTGTAGTACGTTATCTAGGAGTAAATAATATTAGGTACCTCATAGATTAGAATAGAGAGTTTATGTAACTTAAACAGTAGTTGTAGTCTATGGTCGAGTTCACATATACCGGTTGTTTTGTGCAGTTGACATCTGTTAATTTTTAGGGGATAAATACCTCTTTCTGTACTGACTGAAAGGATTATCAATTGCACCAAAAAAGGACCGGGGTATACCAGTTTTTTGTAAGGCCTCTTTAAGAGATTCAAAAACAAAATTTTGATAATTTTACATAACGTGTTAGGTCGGCTTGTTTTAGTCTCTATTACCTATAACATCATGGGGCGTTGGCATATTATATACGGTCAATATATCTTTAATTCTCTTACCGGAATAAATAATTATAATTATTCAGATCGAACCGTCGCACAGTAGATCGACGCCATACAAGCGTTGGGACATAGGCCGTCTTACCACAAAAACTTTTAAACGTCAGTTTATGCCTTGTCTAAAAAAATGTCAAATTATGACGTTGACATATGGTTCATTTTGCAGCCAAAATTTTATTAGACAAGTGTAAAACAGGGTTTAAAGTTTTTGTAGTAAGACCCAGGATATTTAAATATCCAAATGTCAATTTTTGAAAAACGAGTTATGCCATCGTATTTGTCTTCTTATTAGCTGTTAAAAATGTTACTAGCATTTTCTGATTGGACTCTTACATCGAGAGCTATAGCGCAAAATGTGATTTAAATGTATGGGAAGTGACTTAAAAACTGATGTATCTCGAGATTCCCTTCGCCTTTCGACTTGATTTTTTTATATGGTAATAAGACATATATTTGGCACATTTTCTTCAAACAAACATGGTGCGATAAATGTGCCCGTTTTAAGATACAAGTATAGACCGATTTTTGCAATATCATCTACATATTTATTTATAAGTTTCACATATTTTATCTCTGAATCTCACTTTAGTGGTGACTCACTGATATGGTCAGGCCATAACTCATTGGTGCACCGATAATATAATCTCTGGAAATAATTATATACTACTAATGAGGTAATTTGTTAATTTTTGGTAATTTGTTATTACCTAAATTTTAATGAGGTGATTAGCTATTTTTTTGGAAAATTAGCTAATTACTTATAAAAGACCTTTTTATTGTTTACAATAAGAACTCGAATCGATTTTTAACATACCTACCCTCATAAGTGCCAATTTTGGTAACCATATAAATAGGCGCATGGTTGACTGAAATTAAATTAAATAAAAGCAGTCGTTTTTTATGAAAAACAAAAAAATATTTTATTGTCACGCTTAGTTACTAAAAAAATAATAAATTACAAATAATAAAATATGTAAAAACATCAAAATATACCTACAATTCTATTACTAAGATATTTATTGAAGTACTTAACTACAATTTACTAATAACTAATTTCATAATGATAAAGTAAGGACAAAATTTTAAATTGGTTGACACTAATATTTAGACATGATAAAAACAGTAAAAACAAATATTCAATATAACAAACAAAACGAAGAACAGCATCATAAAGCATCATAAAAATCAATAGTCTAAAAGAAAGTGTTAGTCACAGAAAATATCATCATCAGATTCTATTTCAGATTCTTCAGAATCGCTATCAGATATTAAATTCATAACGTCACAAAATTCTACTTGATTTTCTTCTGTGACTATCATTTCATAAACTTCTTTAAACATATTTCTCTTTACGTTACGATCCAATTTTGGTCGTATGGTTGTCAAAAAAGGATCTGAAGTGAGAAGCAGGTTATGAAGTACATCTTCATTACAATTAATACTATTACTTTTTCTCGAGTGAGACTCTCTAAATTTACGAAAATCTTTGTTTCTCGCTTCAGATGCTTCTTCTGACAAAAAACCGATTGGCACTATAGACAAATGCTCAATTATATGAGCTCCATGAATAAGCAACTTATGAATACTCACAGGCATATAATACCATGGATAAAGATTGGTAAACATTTTTGCAGTATCTATACATAATTCATTAAATTTGTTTACAATAATTTTTTCACCAGAAGAAATACATTGTAGGATCACACCAAGTCTTTGCACTAAAGCAACGTCTAGTCCAGTTATATCAGCAGTTTTGGCTGGATCTTGAAAGAACCTTCTAGCTGAGTTTCCGTTGTTTGTCGTCCCACTGCCTTGTTTTACAACGTCTAATAATAAACCAGTTTCTTTTCTGAATCTGTCTTGAATGTTCTTTTTTCTTTCATCTACAGATTTTTTGGCATCGTCTCCTCTTGATTGCCAAGATTTAATGTCTAATCTATATGCTATATGAAGCAAACATTCCATGGCACGGATCCATGCATGAAGACTGCTTAATCCATATTTATACATATCTTCGTCCACTGGTTTTTTCTGAACCAATTCTATATTGTTCATTTCCTTCGGACGCGCCTTACACAAATCGCAAACTGCTGTAGAAGTGCCAGAGATATAGGATGCCACTTTTCCATCTATCATTGTCAAGAGCAATTTATGCTTGATAGTTGCATTTTCACATTTCGTTGGATTTAAACTTTCTATTTCTGTTTCTATATTAGTCATTTCGTTTTTAACATTAAACTCCGTTTCTTTCATGAACTTCCACATAATGGGTCGGCAGAAAGACGTTGATGAAGGCCGTTGGTTTTGCCAAATAATACATCCATCTTGAGTTGTGAGCTTCAATGGCACAAGACTCGCCATGAACACGCTTTGTAGTTCTTGATTTGAACAATCCGACTTTTGTTGATGTACACTTTGATTTGAGGCTCCATCAAACCCCCATTTGCTTATTAGCAGGAGTTCATCTTTGTCAAGACTTATGTCCAAACACTGAATAAGTCTATTTACAGTTAAATCTAACAGAGCTTGAAGTTTAATCTTAACAGAAGTTTCTGTTATTGTTACAGCACTGTTGTCAGGGTAGCACTTTTTCTTCTCTTCTTGAAGTTTATAATAACTAGGGTATTTACAAATTCCTTCCTTTTCACTGAAATCTCTTAGTGTTATGTATCGAAACTTTGATAGTCTTAAAGTGACATATAATGCCAAAGCTTTTTGGGATGATATTTCTTTCATTTCTCCAAATTGAATAAACTGCTTTACTTTAGAGACTTGCTCTGGATTTTCTAAAAGGTACTGCAGGATTTCAGCCACATCTTTTTTTCCAGATGATTTGAGGCTCGTTTGAGCAGAGAAGACGATTTCTTCCGTGCTATAGGAGCTGCAACTCGATTCTGTGCGTCTTCTTTTTTGTTTGTTCGATAATTCTTCAAAAGGTTTGCGGCTTTCTATCGAAGTAGATGTAGATGCGTCGGAAACCCGACATTCCGGATTCATCACAACATTTGTGAAAGAATCGGATGTTGTCGCTGTTGGTTCTTCAGATGCCTCGTCTATTTCTTCTTCGGGTATAATAACATTCTCTTTCCAATTTTCTGGCCATTTGATATCTGCTTGCAACCAGGAGGAATACTTCCGCATAAATGCTTCTTGATTTCTTGAAGATTTCATCCATTTAGCATAGATCCGATAACAAAATCTACGACACCATTCTTTAAGTTCTTTTTCAACTGCGTCTCTTAACTGAAAATCACTATTGGTTTTCAGAGACGTAAATAATTGATTATAGTCCCGAATATCACCACCTTCACGTAGAGAAATGTAAAGGTCGAGGTAAGTACCGAAACCGTGAAAAGACATAATGACAACACTCGGATGAGGATGAAATTACAACTAATGCTCTTCAAGTAATGCACCTATTTATATGGTTTCCAAAATTGGCACTAATGAGGGTAGGTATGTTAAAAATCGATTCGAGTTCTTATTGTAAACAATAAAAAGGTCTTTTATAAGTAATTAGCTAATTTTTCAAAAAAATAGCTAATCACCTCATTAAAATTTAGGTAATAACAAATTACCAAAAATTAACAAATTATCTCATTAGTAGTATATAATTATTTCCAGAGATTATATTATCGGTGCATCAATGAGTTATGGCCTGACCATATCAGTGAGTCACCACTGAAGTGAGATTCAGAGATAAAATATGTGAAACTTATAAATAAATATGTAGATGATATTGCAAAAATCGGTCTATACTTGTATCTTAAAACGGGCACATTTATCGCACCATGTTTGTTTGAAGAAAATGTGCCAAATATATGTCTTATTACCATATAAAAAAATCAAGTCGAAAGGCGAAGGGAATCTCGAGATACATCAGTTTTTAAGTCACTTCCCATACATTTAAATCACATTTTGCGCTATAGCTCTCGATGTAAGAGTCCAATCAGAAAATGCTAGTAACATTTTTAACAGCTAATAAGAAGACAAATACGATGGCATAACTCGTTTTTCAAAAATTGACATTTGGATATTTAAATATCCTATGTCCCAACGCTTGTATGGCGTCGATCTACTGTGCGTCGTCACGCTCTTATTATAAAATTTATATTATAATAAGTAGCTTTAGTCTTATAACTTCGATGTTAGTGCGCGTGCGTTTCAACAGTTTTCATATCGTTTATATAAAATATTATAAGCATAAAGCAACGGAGCCATGGATAATAATATTTTCAAGGTGTTATTTTGTATGTATACCTACCTATTTTTTTTATGCGCTTATGATATAATTTTATGTTATCCCATTAAACGCTAATGAAAATGTCACGTATCGTGAAATTACGTAGTGATTAAAAAAGAAATAGGTACATAATATGTACTTATGTATGTATTTCATAGGTACTCGATTTGGTTAATTCTAAAAGTGAAAAATATTGGGAGGAAGAGCCAATAATTTTGAGTATTTGACTTTAAAATGTTCCAGTTTATATATACAGGGTGGCCCATCCATAGGCGTCCAAAAGAAAAAATTAGAAGCTCTATGCTATGGGGTATCCGAATCACCCCCATGTATGTTCAGCGCTTTTTTGTAGTTTAGGAGCTAGAGTTGTTTTTAATTTTTTTCCGTAATTTTCATTTAAACATGGTTTTTTCTATTTTACCTTTTTTTCCTAACGTTTACAGGTGTTTTTTTTTTGTAATTAATCATCATGATAATAGGTAACACCTGAAAAAAGCAGTTTGGCTAAACATTCTAGAACTTAGATAAAATGTTATCTAAAGTTTAAAATCACTGTTGAAGTTCAGTAGCCAAAAATGTTAAGGGCTTAAAAAAAATAATAAGGGGTTTCTAAGCAGTAGAAACCTGCTTAGAAACCCCTTATTATTTTTTGAACTTCAGATAAAATTTTGTCTAGAATGTTTAGCCAAACTGCTGTTTTCAGGTGTTAGCTACTATCACGATGATTAATTACACAAAAAAACATCTGTATACGTTAGGAAAAAAAAGATAAAATAGAAAAAACACTGTTGAAATGAAAATTACGGAAAAAAATTTAAAACAATTCTAGCTCCTAAACTACAAAAAATCGCTGAACATACATGGGGGTGATTCGGATACCCCACAGCATAGAGCTTCTAAATTAATCTTTTGGGCGCCTTTGGATGGGCCACCCTGTATATAGGTACCTAGTAAGTTTTTAGTAGTTCAGAAATACGTAATCGTATTATAAATATACAGTATCTAGGTAATATAGAATACTATATTTTTACACTCGTATCATAGTTTATACCTACACAGACTAGAAGTATCTCATTGTGCAAAGTTCAATCCAGGTCAGATCTTATAATAAACTATGTTTAACTTATCCCCTCTAACGTTTAACTGGAAATATCTTTGTTTAAACATAAATATTAATTAGTTCGAGACTGCCCTATTCATGTGACTGACAAGTGACAACTATTACCGTGCATTTGTGTCACAAAAAAAGTATTTGACAGTAAAAAGCGCGGGAAGATTTGGCAGTTCTTTTTTTTTTCTTGCCAGCCATGTTGGCAAGGGTAGCGTCAGTGTTCGTCAGATTCAGCATGAGGTTTTATGTGGCAGGGTTGTTCGCGGGCCAGTCGCAGTGGCTGGACGGCCTGGCGAAGAGTTTGGGCTACGAGAGCGTGTACCATCACGCGGTGATCATCGACGCCGGCTCTTCGGGCTCCAGGGTGCTTGCTTATAAGTTTAGAGTACCTTTTACAGGTGAGTTTTTGCTTACATTGTTTTTATGTAGTATTTAAGTTACCTAATAGAAATACGTAAGAACCTTAGGGGTGTTCAGAATGACCTTATTAAGATCATGGGTATGATCCGAAAAACATTGCAGTGCAGTAGGTATTTGAAAATATTTCAGTCACAGAGAACTTAAAGTAAATGTCAAAAGTCATCACGAATATTTTTAGCTTATCATAATGATTATGATGATTTAACAGAATTTAACTAATATATATTTTAGCTGGTTACTAGGACTGCATATTTTGTTAGAGCGTGGTCAATCGGGAAGTAACTCGTTTTAAACGTATCTACAATAACTGTTGTAGCCGATCTGTTTTGATAACGTTTTATATTCACGAGATAAGATTAACCAAAATGTTATTTTAATGTAATATTTGCTGATAACATTGTGGGAAATAGAAATACATAACAGAAAACAAATGACAACTCAACGTACTAGATCTTTCCCTCGACCTAACGATTTTGGCTAAAATCCTGCAAGGTAAAAGCATTTGTTTAGCAACAATGTTGTTTGTTGCCTAGCAACGAGAAAGTTTGAAAAATTGGAGCTCGACAAATTGTTACTATTTCTAATTTGTATGCGGACCTTTTCCTATACTGCAGAGTTTTATCAGTCCACCGCAATCGTGGCGGAAAACTATTAAACCGTGTTATATAACCTCTTCGATACGGGTATAAATCGTGTTACTGGTGTAGCAACAAATGTTCTCTATGGTTAACGTATTGTTTACCTGTTAGTAACTAAACTTAATTGCAAAAAAACGTATGAGTCATAAAAGTGGTCGTGGCTAATTCAAAGCCGCGCGGATCGATTGATCGTAAGGTTAAGCAACGCTTGGCGTGATCGGTCCGTGGATGGGTGACCATCTTGTCATAATGAGTTCTTCCGTTCTTTGGAAAGCACGATACACTGTAGGTCCCGGCTGTTATTTTAACATTTATACACAGTAAGTCTACCAGTCTTACTTTAGGGGTATTGGATTGCCCGGGTAACTGGGTTGAGGAAGTCAAATAGACAGCCACTCCACGTAAACTACTGGTACATCAGCTACACCCGGTTAAACTGGAAGCCGACCCCAACATAGTTTAGAAAAGGCTATGCAGATAATGTCTTTTAAATGAATTTAGTCGTGCGCCTAAATCGAACGGCTATAAAAAAGACTGAATTCTAAGTTCAGTCTAGTACCTATTTGAATATTTGGACAAGTTTTTTTATCAAATTGGTGATAATGACTCAGTAGGTTGCGTCGTACATAACGAATACTTTGAATATAATCTAAAAAGAGTAATTCCCCTCTATTTTCATCCTTTTGGGTGGGAACATAAAAATAATGTTCTGTATCTAACGCATGTTTTTTAATAGTGCAACATAATTTTATTTTAATACTAGCTTCCGCTAACGGCTTCGCCCGCGTGGTGTGTTGATAAAAAGTAGCCTTTGTGTTAATCCAGGGTATCACATGTCTACATGCCAAATCTCAACCAAATCGGTCCAGCCGTTTTTGCGTGAAAAAATAACAAACATACATCCATACATTCTCACAAACTTTCACATTTATAATATTAGTAGGATTAGTAAGATATTGGTAGGATAAGTAATGACGTTTTCTCTACACGATGCCACGATGACGTAGGAGTTTATAACAAGAAGTACTACAAACATTCGTTTGTTTTGCAACTCGTGTCAATATTTGATGAATGCACGGCATACAGGCCGGTGTCCATCGATTTTTGTCGGCCTAAGGGTTAAATATGTATGTGATATTGGTCGCTGCTAAGTCATGTCTTTTGGGTCTTTGACACAAATGAAAAAACATCGTCAGGATATTGGGACTTAAAAGGTCGCTAATCTAGTTTGAGCAAGGATAATCTTATCTTAACTATAACTATATATATATATATATTCTTAAAAACCAGAAGCAGGTTTGTTTAACGAGGAAATTACAAGAAATAGTTTTAACATGAAAATCAACTAAGATTAGTCAAGAACGCGGGAAAATCGCATTCTGTCAAACGATAACATGTCTTGTCACAATGACGTTCGAAAAAAGAATCCTCCAAGCATAGATGAACAGCTGAATGGCGAGGTGTCTATGGTCGCTCGTCACTGCTGCCCTCTTTGTAACTACTGGCAGCTAACACGGCCTCTCCTGACACCCTGACGTTCTCGGCAGGATCTGGGTGAGCCTGGTTGAGTCTCGGAACACCTGCACATGCAATAAGCGAGTTGGACCTGGCTCAATTTCGTCATATTTAAATCTCGATTGGTTATCGTGCTCGTCATCGTTTTTCTGAACAATGACACTTTCAGAATAAAAATTATTCGAGGACTTACAAACCTCAAACAAAGTACTAATCCATTTAAAGAAAGAAAAATAAATAACATCAACTTTAAATCAAATAACAAGTACAAAATGAATAACAGAACACTGGTATACCACCCAGTGACGACTCGCAAATAAATAACGTCAACTTTAAATCAAATAACAAGTACAAAATGAATAACAGAACACTGGTATACCACCCAGTGACGACTCGCAAATAAATAACGTCAACTTTAAATCAAATAACAAGTACAAAATTAATAACAGAACACTGGTATACCACCTAGCGACTCGAAAATAAATAACGTCAACTTTAAATCAATTAACAGATACAAAATTAATAACAGAACACTGGTATACCACCCAGTGTAAGTGTGTCGAGTGTAAGGCTGAAACATATTAGTTGTACACATATAAACACACAACATACAAAGAAATCATGTAAATTATTAACCTGGTTTGGAGTGTAAAGCTGAAACATATTAGTTGTAAGAAGAAATACGATTACTTTTACTTATTAGTTATACCGTGAGCGCAAGCGTGCACTTAACAAGAAAGATGTTATCAAGAACAAATACTTCAACTATACGGAAGTCATAGTCAAGTCATAGTCAAGCCAGGGGCTCAGACTATACGGAAGCCATAAGCCAGAGGCTCAGACTATACGGAAGCCATAAGCCAGAGGCTCAGACTATACAGAAGCCATAAGCCAGAGGCTCAGACTATACGGAAGCCATAAGCCAGAGGCTCAGACTATACGGAAGCCATAAGCCAGAGGCTCAGACTATTCGGAAGCCATAAGCCATGGGCTCAGACCATACAGAAGCCATAAGCCAGAGGCTCAGACTATTCGGAAGGCATAAGCCAACAGAACCAGCAGAAGCAGCAGCACAGCAGCGCTCGTGCCAGGATCAAGAGCACCGGCAGAGCAGCGCTCGTGCTGCAATCAGCAGCACCAGCACAGAAGCGCTTGGGCCAGGACACGGCCGTTACACATTCTCGTGTATAAGTCTGCGAACAAGCACTTACGATATACATTTCGTTCGGCCACATCTGACCATCAAAATCTGGAAAGCTTTTCGCTCTCAAAGAAATAAATTCAAGGCATAACTTTGAAACTATGTCTCAGAAATATCATTATTACTAATCATGTATCAGCAACTCTGAAAACACAACTACCATTGCGGTTTGATAAGTTACGTGTAGTTAACTTCACTTCAGCTTTTGCTACACAGAATACTCATAGGTGACAATACCAATGGTTGGTACATTATTACACATTTTCCCACTAAATACAGCTAAGAGCATAATTACTTCCGATGTGTAATCAAAACAATAGAACAGATCACCTGACCTCAAAGCATCTTGAATATACCGTTGCGTAGATTGCAACGCACTGCAATCCATTACAAAATAAAATAGAACGGCAAAAACTTCGGTAATGGCGGATATCCTTACACCGCGTTGTACTTAGTAAAAGTGCCAATGAATCTAAACTGAAATCAAAAACTTTATAGTGGGAGTGAGACTATCCCACTTCTGATCTTAAAAACCAGAAGCAGGTTTGTTTAACGAGGAAATTACAAGAAATAGTTTTAACATGAAAATCAACTAAGATTATAGTTCGGCCGTTCAGAGAATGCGTTCCTGACACCTGTCAGTTAGTTATTTGACCAAGTTATTTGACACTCAGTTTGGACCAAAATTATAACATTCATTGATTATTGATATAATAATGTTGTTTTAAATTTATTTCATCAATTGTTAAAACGGTAAACAATCAGCAAAAAATTTTTATCGTAACTGCAACGCCATTACAAAGTTACGTCGTCAGTTCAATCGCGATGTGTCAGGAACGCATTCTCTGAACGGCCGAACTATAGTCAAGAACGCGGCAAAATCGCATTCTGTCAAACTATATCATGTCTTGTCACAATGACGTTCGAAAAAAGAATCCTCCAAGCATAGATGAACAGCTGAATGGCGAGGTGTCTATGGTCGCTCATCTCTGCTGCCCTCTTTGTAACTACTGGCAGCTAACAATATATTATATTTATATATGCATAAATATATATTTTTATTATCTTCCAATGATGCTCAAATTGTGTTGCACCTACCACTTCTATTTCACCACCACCCTAAGGTAGACTGGCAGAGAACGCCTAAGGCGTTAAGTCCGCCGTTGTACAATGTGCAAAAAGTATTTTAAATAAATAAATAAATAAATCTTATAATCAGTGATGTAATCAGTGATGATTCGTATCTTCTTTGTATGTGAAGCATTTCAACAGCTATGGGCTATTAAAGAGGCCAATCATGAACCGTTGGTAGAAATTCATATAGGTAGGTACATGTCATTCTCAACAGTTACAGCCATGCGGGCTAGTTAACTAATAACAATATTTTCATCCCACCATCTCGGAAAGAGTAGTTTTACCCTTTGATATCTGAGCGCAAAAGCCGTTTTTATCCTCTAGAGCGGCAAAGTGATTTGAATTTAGAACATCGTGTTCAATACTCCATTTGTGACAATCTTGATAAGACTTTTCAACCAAATACATATTAAACAAATAAAACACTGCTTAAAATAATTAATTAATTAATTAAGTAATTTTTATTATTGTTTTTACATAGATTTTGAACCTCGTTTCATTTTTAAACTGAGTTTTCAAATAAATGAACTTTAATAGGTACCTACTTCTTTTTAATTGATAGTCATATGTGCGCGCCATTTTGTTTTTTGAGTTTAGAAATTTCCTCGATGAGGTGGGATGAAAAGTTACGTGTTGCACTCGAGTGCAAAGATTTTTCACCTTGTGCTCTTTTGATTCCCTCGCTATCGCTCAGGATTCTAATTATTGAAACACTCGCTACGCTCGTCAATTTTAGAATCCATCGCTTGCTCGGTCATCAAAATTGAGCCCGCGGTTAAAAAGCAACTTTGCACTCTTGTATAACAAATAACTATTATCCTTGCCATCTTAATTGTGTGCAATGCGTTCATGTATACAACATGTTACAACAATATAACATGTGTGCTTGGCAAGGATAAATATTTGAATACTAACTAGTAACTACCGTCAGCGGTAAATAGCGGTAATATTGCAACAAATATTCAAATCGGTATTTTTTTTCTTTTTTTTAACGACGTTAAAAATCATCAAATGTCCCCTCCCGCTGTGGGTTAGCAGCGGTGAGGGAGTGTCAGACTCTTACTGACTAAAAACCGTCGTGTTCCGTCGTAGGCCTTTTATGTACCGGGGCCGCGGTATGTCTTTCGAACAACCCGCAGCCCCGGAACAACCCGCAGCCCCGGATTCAAATCGGTCTCAGATAAACAAACTGTTTAGCTTTAAAATATTAATATAAATACCACAACTCCGGTCTGTTTTTTTTACTCTTCCAATATACTAGCTCTATGAAAAGAGTAATAAAACATGTAATTAATAAAGTATATAATATTGTTTCAGTATTCGGCCAAGCCAACTTGGACTTAGTAGATGAATATTTTGAGCAATCCAAGCCTGGATTGTCTTCGTATGCCGATGACCCTGAGAAGGTAAGTTTATCAAATAAAAGATTGCATTTTCTGATTCAGACAAGTTTTGTATTAAAGACAGTGAGAAATATATGATTGAATAAAATCAATGATTATTTTTTCGTAAGTTAAATGTAGACTTAGGGTGGGTTGCACCATTTAACTTTAACGATGCAAGAACCATTCTCAGTTATCAAATCGCCGATTTGGCCAATAGACTGCAAGTTCACTATCGGTTTGGTTATCGATATAATTAGAGGTAAATGGTGCAAATACATCGTTAAAATATTAATTTAACTTTTATATAGAACTAGTTACAAAAATATCGTTTTGTATATCTTAGGGCGCGGACACAATAGTGCAGCTAATAAAAAAGGCGGAATTCCTAACGCCGCCGGAGAAGCGCAAGGCGACGCCGCTCATAGTGCGAGCGACCGCCGGCCTCAGGCTGCTGCCCGCTGACAAGGCGCTGAGCCTCATAGATGCTGTCTCTGAGGCTATCTCCAAGTAAGTTGATCTTATCCAACTAGAGATCTGGGATTTCTAGACTTTAGAGTGATTCAACGTCATTTCTTATGGAAAACTGGGAAAGTTGTTATGACATTGTACAAATTAATTTCTGCTCAAATAACTCTCTATCCCGTAAGGCATAAAATGCTGCCATATAAAAAGTTTAGTAAGTAGAAATTAAGTGAAGTGTGCTTAGGGGATTCCATATTCTAAAACAGACAACAATAAACAAGATAGTTGAAAGATGGTCTGATGAATGGAACTTGAACTTAATAATAATTATTTTTTGCAGACTAGGGTATGATGTAGGCTCCGATGGCGTGAAGATCATGGACGGCTCAGACGAGGGTATCTTCATCTGGTACACCATCAATCTTCTGCACAGTAAGTTCACACTACTTTTTGGAAAAAACATGTCCTGTGAATATTTGCAAAAAAAAAGACGTTACCAACAAATTAAATACAGAGAGAAAGACCTCCTGTTGTCATCATTTTGGTCTTTTCATAAACTATGAATATACGAAAACATTTGGACTTCTATCTTCTTCTATCTTGAAAAAAATATTTGAATGCCTTCTCTAACTCTGGCTTGCCATCCATGTCCAATTGCAACTTATATCTGAATTCTAAACATTATTTTATTTATTTAGCCTAAGCTATACTAACCAATAATTATATTTCCAGATCTAATAGAAGGCAACACAATGGCAGCGCTGGACTTAGGCGGCGGTTCGACACAGATCACGTACCAACTGAGTGACGGCGACAAGCCCGCCTACCCTGCCGCCGACCAGTATGTCGTGCCCGCTGGTGATAACATCACACTATATACGCACAGGTATTGTACTAAAATAAGTTTATTTAAAAAATTAGAAAAATTAAAATGTAGCAGTTTCGTAGGGTCTTGTCACAATTTCGCAGCGTTCCGTGACATTTTTGTAGTATATCGTCACAATTTCGTAGCGTTTCGTAGCAGTTTTGCAGTGTTCTATCACCGTCTGTCAGTGAAATAATCACATAAATATGGTTTTACCTATTTAACATTTTTCCATAATTAACTGAACAATTTTTGTTTCAGTTACTTAAACCTAGGACTATTAGCGGCTCGCTACGGCGTGTTCCGCAGCGAGGCGAGCGACAACACCACGCGCGATTTCCGCTCCGTGTGTGTAGACCCTATCATACAGCGGGAGCCATGGACTTACGCTAATAAGGAATATTTTATTAGGTAAGTAACTGTTTTATTTGGGTTTTTAGTGTGTACTATTTTCCGTATATTATGTTGTACTTGTGGTATCGCATTTAAAATGTTAATATAAATTGATGGAACTCATGGTTTATGGTATTGGTAACCTGTGCCTAATGTATTTGCGATCGTCAGCGAACCTTACGAATCCTTCTTTTTGTGATAAAATTATACAGGGTGACAAAAATCATCTTTGTAACAAATTATCATGTTAAACATAGAACGCCCATTTCTTGATGTTGACAAATATAAACATGCGTTTTTTTTTGTAAAATTAACCGTATTATTTCCCTTCATTCCCAGTGGCGAGTTCCGCGCCCACGGCACGAAGCGGTCGGCCGCATACGAGGCATGTCACGCGGTAGTACGTCGCTACGTGCTGGCGACGCTGGACTGGGAGCCGAAGCGGCCGCCGCTCGGCAGCGTGGCCGCTATGAGCTACTTCTACGACGTGGCTGCTGATGCTGGTATTATTGGTAAGTGTTACAGGCAATATCGGATATACTGCGATGTCAGTTTGACAGCGGTCTCGTAATATTTTAGCCGCCCCGTAATATTTTAGCCATCCCGTTATATTTTAGCCGTCCCGTTATATTTTAGCCATCCCGCTATATGTTAGCCGTTCCTTTATATTTTAGCCATCCCATAATATTGTAGTCATCCCGTTATATTTTAGCCATCCCATAATATTGTAGCCATCCCGTTATATTTTAGTCATCCCGTTATATTTTAGCCATCCCATAATATTGTAGCCATCCCGTTATATTTTAGTCATCCCGTTATATTTTAGCCATCCCATAATATTGTAGCCATCCCGTTATATTTTAGTCATCCCGTTATATTTTAGTCATCCCGTTATATTTTAGCCATCCCATAATATTGTAGCCATTCCGTTATATTTTAGTCATCCCGTTATATTTTAGTCATCCCGTTATATTTTAGCCATCCCATAATATTGTAGCCATTCCGTTATATTTGAGTCGTCCTGTTATATTTTTGCCATCCCATAATATTGTAGCCATCCCGTTATATTTTAGTCGTCCTGTTATATTTTTGCCATCCCGTTACATTTTAGCCATCCCATAATATTGTAGCCATCCCGTTATATTTTAGTCATCCCGTTACATTTTAGCCATCCCATAATATTGTAGCCATCCCGTTATATTTTAGTCATCCCGTTATATTTTAGCCATCCCATAATATTGTAGCCATTCCGTTATATTTGAGTCGTCCTGTTATATTTTTGCCATCCCATAATATTGTAGCCATCCCGTTATATTTTAGTCGTCCTGTTATATTTTTGCCATCCCGTTACATTTTAGCCATCCCATAATATTGTAGCCATCCCGTTATATTTTAGTCGTCCTGTTATATTTTTGCCATCCCGTTACATTTTAGCCATCCCATAATATTGTAGCCATCCCGTTATATTTTAGTCATCCCGTTACATTTTAGCCATCCCATAATATTGTAGCCATCCCGTTATATTTTAGTCATCCCGTTATATTTTAGTCATCCCGTTATATTTTAGTCGTCCTGTTATATTTTTGCCATCCCGTTACATTTTAGCCATCCCATAATATTGTAGCCATCCCGTTATATTTTAGTCATCCCGTTATATTTTAGTCATCCCGTTATATTTTAGTCGTCCTGTTATATTTTTGCCATCCCGTTACATTTTAGCCATCCCATAATATTGTAGCCATCCCGTTATATTTTAGTCATCCCGTTACATTTTAGCCATCCCATAATATTGTAGCCATCCCGTTATATTTTAGTCATCCCGTTATATTTTAGTCATCCCGTTATATTTTAGTCGTCCTGTTATATTTTTGCCATCCCGTTACATTTTAGCCATCCCATAATATTGTAGCCATCCCGTTATATTTTAGTCATCCCGTTATATTTTAGTCATCCCGTTATATTTTAGTCGTCCTGTTATATTTTTGCCATCCCGTTACATTTTAGCCATCCCATAATATTGTAGCCATCCCGCTATATTTAAGTCGTCCCGTTACATTTTAGCCGCCCCGGTTTTATTCGTCCTATTATATATTTTCCTGAAGGGGTGCCTAACTCTTAATCCATAATATTTTCTTAGACTAACCAACCTCTAAATTATAGCTTAAACCGTTACACAACTATTCAATAATCCCTTCTCTTCCCAGACGTGATGTCAGGCGGCGAGGTGTCGGTGGCGGAGTACCGCGGCGCCGCGCTCCGCGCCTGCAGCGCCGCCAACGTCGACCAGCCTTACGCGTGCATAGACTTGGTCTATATCGTCACCTTACTACAGGATGCGTATAAGATTGAGGATAATAAGCCTATTTCGGTGAGTAGTGAGAACAAAAATATTTATATTAGACTATTTTATAAAATAAAGTTGAAGTTAGTTTGAACACGCTAATAAAAGTTTGAAACGTCAGGAAATACAAGTTCGGTATAAAAAATATTTCAGTGTAAGATAGCCTATTTATCGAGGACAGACTGGGCTACTTTTTACCCGGGTGCGCGGAGGGATTGCCACAAAACAAGGATGAAACCGTTGGTGGAAGCTTGTATACCATGCAATGCCCGAGTCACAGTAAAAACCCAAAAATTAAAGACACTCGCGCAGTCATTAATATAAAGTAAAAATATATTTGCTGCAGGGGAACACCCCTTAGATTGTTTTTTTTTTGCAGATCTCTTTAAGGCCTTACATTTAGAAGCCTTTTTATTTTATTATGTTTCTTTGTTCTTCTTTTCTAAATCAAGTGAACCATTTACCACCTTCCCAATAATAACCCCAATTTGTTTTAACAGCTATTCAAGAAAGTGCACGGTCACGAGGTATCGTGGGCGCTGGGGCTCGCCTACACTACCGTCATGAACAAGATAGCCATCACCGTCTAGTGACGTCACCACCGTTACGTCATCGAGCAGTTAAGGCGAGTAACTCAACTATGTTCTTTTTAACCTTCACGTGATATTAGGTATTACAGTTATATCATTTGAATTCGCATTTCTTATACATTTTTACATTACATAGCTTTTTCATATGTTTTTTTTTTAATGTAAAAGCGTACATTTTCAGTTTGTTTATGTAAGTAATTTTGAATTCAATGTAAGGACTGGGTTGGTAAAAATGCTGACGATTAGGTAAACCCGATTATGTATTCTTCTTATCGAGTGAGCTGCAGATTTTATTGACATAACATGCCTTAATGTCGAGTCTTCTCAAAACTAAACTAATAATTTGATTCACCAATAGAAGTTCGTTAATGAAACATCTCGTCTCCGCCCACTTAAGCGGAGACATTTTATTAGTTGCAAAATTTCTGTAACATTATTTTTTTAATGAACAACACTTTCATAATAAAAACATTCTTAAACTTTGATTATTCTTACAACCTCGACCCAGTACCCTCTAGCCTTAACTATAAAGTGATTTGACCTGAAACTATTACCTCTTCGGTACTATGTGATATAAATAATATGTATTTATTAAGTATTTCATTTGTTCTATTCCACTTGTAAATAATATTCGCTGAAAGCTGATATAAATATGTATTTTCAATAAGCAATAGTCCGCTTTGTATTGGACAATGCAATATTTTTGCCAATTAGAAAATGTTCGAATTAATGTCTTATGACTGAATCGTGTTATGCATTGAAACAACAATGATTTTATTACTATAACCTCTAAATACCTACTTTTCCTTTATTTTTTGCCTCAGTTAAAATTGTACCCAAATAGTTTTGAAAACATGATAAATAAGAATTCCCGATATTGATTTTCTATGCTTGGGACATACCTCCGTAGGCCCGGGCCTTGAGGCCATATCATAACTCTTTGGTATGCGGAAATGATCTTTAAATTAATACTTATTTAAAAAAAAGTGTTTTTGGAACTTTTCTTTTACTTTTGACGTCAAAACATGTGGTTTCATTGCATAATGCGTTTAGAATCGATTCAAAGATATGTATGACAGCTCTTTATACATATACTTGAAGATTTTCTACTTATCTAGCGTCTAGCTATATTATATAAAAACGTTTTAGATCCAATAATAATTGAAAAACTTACACAAAGAACACTTACACTGTGAATATAATTTATTTTTTCAATGTAGCATGTTCTTATAATTCTTTCCATAAACCGGTGTATTAAAATACTTTTTTATTCTGCTCATATATTGACAAAACATTCTCAATTAAATACAAATATTTTTTTTCTCAAATTTTCAGGATTTTAGTATACTTTTTTACTTCGCGTTTGTACTCAATCTTTCTTTGTGTAAGTTCCCATCAACATTAACTGCTAGACAAGCTGTTTGCACACATTTATTGAATTATATTATCACAATAATTTATAATTATGCACAAAATAATTATTACGTATATCAATATTGCTCATTTATTTATCTCTATTAGAAGTTATTGAATTTTCTTTAATGTGGGATACAGGAATAATAGTAATAATTTATATTATTTCAAAAATAGCTTGTTACTATTATTCTTAAAAGTCGTGTAAATAAATATCCAAATCTCATTTAGGTTTTGGTATTTGTTAATTAGCTTTTAATTAAAAAGCAATGGGTATATTCCGTTCAAGGCCTGATTTTTCAATCATCAGTGAACTTCTATATAAGGACTGAATACATATTTTGTATACATAAGCGGTCTAAACGTCAAACATAATCTTCGGATAAAAGTTATCCGGCGATTGAAAAATCGGCTCTAAAGGTACGTTTTGAATGCTAGCTGTCGACTGCTACTGGTCAATATTTGAGGGCGACTGCACTTACTGCTGTCGCTTCGCTCCAAACGGTGCATGTCAATACATACAAACCAGTAGTGCAGTCATGGCATGTGCGGTCGGCAGTAGGCATTTAAAAAGTACCTTAAGTTAGAAGAAAGCATTTTGTAAAACGTTACTTTCGTTCTCTTTTGAGACGATACACTTATATTAATGTACATGAGATATTTGAATTTAAAACACTATTGTGACGTGCGAACGATATTGGTTTAGGAATAGTATTTTATCATTAATGATAATAGTTCAATTTTTATGTTATCTGTGAAAAGAGAGAATTTATGTTCGTGTAGATTTGATTTACAGTTCAGTTCAATGAAGGCATTATTATTTTATGTTCCAACATTATTATTGTGAATGAAGGTTGTATGCGTTTAAGTTATTTAATGACTTATTATGTAAAAGTAAGGTTTTTTACGATAAGCACTTTCAAATATAAAAGTATATTCAAATGCTATTTTTATGAAGACTTTGTTTTTCCATTTTGTAAGCAATATATGAAAGATTTTGTAGCTTTCTGTGCACTGTATAGGTAGCGATACCTAGCCGACGTGTCTAATTGGTGTTATATGTAAATTGTACAAATTTAATAAATGTTGGATCTTAACTATGTCGTTTATTTCACAATATTATATTTCAGTTAAATCCGCAATATTTTGAAAAATGTTTCAACTGATGTATTTATTTATTTATTTATTTATAATACTTTTTGCACAATCAGTACAATGGCGGACTTAACGCCTTAGGCGTTTTCTCCCAGTCTACCTTTGGGTGGTGGGGAAATAGCAGTGGTAGGTGCAGTATTTAATATAGTCTACATGAGAATAATATATTTCATTTTTGGCTTTGCTAAAATGTCTCGATTGCCGATCTATCTACTATTCTATTTCTATGACAATAGTCATACCTCATTTTACCGCTGCCGAAAGAAATATAAGGACAAAGTAATAAATAAAACATCATATTTACTGAATTTTCATACTTTATTAAGAACCATTCAATAGGTACAATAAAAATGTTAGTCTAACGCTTCAATCAGATAACGCTGCGTTCAGTCTCGTCTAAAATGATTAGTTTTAAACTCTATTGTTTCCGAGATTACACAGTAAGTATATAATAACTAGAATTACAATAGATGTCGAGTTTATGGAAATATTGGTTAGTACAAAATGTACCTATATGTACTGTACTGGTGATTTAAACATACGGTATGGGAACAGTAATTTTGTGTGTAACAAGTATTTTCTATAAGAAATTACTTTTACATCTTTTGTTCGTTGGTTTACTTGTTTACATGTCTTGTACATGCTGGATAAATTCGTATGTTATTGATTCTAAACTCACCCCGTTTGCCTGTCAAACCTAACTGGTAAAAATACCCGCCAAACAGCCAGCTCTTTGAAATATTCATTTTCTGTAGAAAGTACCAGAACATTATCTTCCATAGACTCGATATGTTTTATTAAAAAGGTTTTAAATTGAGAATCGCTTACGTTAACACGAATCTTAACATTGATCTAAATGCTATCTTACATGCCTACTAATGCATGCTAGGTAATCACTGATAAAAAGTCATATTCATATTATATGAAGGAAACAGAAAGTAGACGATTGATTTTACAATATTCTGACGACTTTATTGATAAATTACATGTACCGGAATATTTAATTATTATGTATTTACTCAGAAAAAATGCTCAAATAGATAACCTTCACAAGTTTTTGAAGTTGAAAATTTGCACTTTGAAAAAAATTACGAACTCTCGCAAAGGTGTTCTTCTGGCGTCTATTATTGGACCAACGCAATTCATTGTTAGCAAATGCGATACAAATGTTTAGGTTCACAGGTATTGAATGCTAAACCAACATAAATATTTACATCAAAACGCCTTTTAAGCGCGGAATGGAAACTTCTCATCTTTGGTATCATTCACAGCAAACATTTTGATACTAACAAATTGTGATGTTAAAAACTTTCTCTAGTATAACGAGAGAATTGATCACAGCTACATAATGCGCCAGGAAAGATGAAATATTCAACTTTAACTCACTATTATACGATTGCTTGATAAATACGTTCCTACACTAATAATTCTATTAAAATACATACGATAACATGACTGAAAAACCTTATATCTAAGTTTTTCGAAAAAATAGGGTTTTAAATAAAAGTCGTGGTTTTTGAAAATGTATTAACTGGATGATAGGAGGAATATAATTCAAATGTAACGGTGATGGTGACTGATGGTGTCAGAATTACAGCTTCTTGTACCAAAACAGGTAATGCTCCCCGTCTTCCACTAGTAAGTCGTCCACACCTGGAAACAAAGGATTGAAGACATCAGAACTTATTAACTTCTTCGTGGTTCCACCGATGTCTTTACGAAACTACATAGTAGCCTTTCTAGATGAGTTTCTTTCTAGAGCCATGCTTTCTAGAGGCTGGTTACCAAATTTTGTTTAAATCGATTCAGAAGTTTTGAAGTGACAGCACGACATTCAGACTCTTAGGCACGCAATGGGCAAGAGAGGTGATAGAACCTTCGTAATTGTTTTCAAGGTTTTTTTATCGTTTTTGATGTAAGGTCTTGGTGGCCTACTGGACAAAGATCCAAGCTTTCAAGTATGAGTGTGGGTTCGTTTCCATGTACCTACTGATAGCCAAAACGCTTAAAAAGAATCTGCAATATTTCCTTACCGACGGGCGCGACGAGCTGGTTGCCGGGCGGGCTGGCAGGGTCGGGGATCTCGGGCAGACGGTACAGCAGCCAGTAGTGGTAGCCCATGGGCTCTTCCTTGTGCCCAGCGATGGTGTGCACGTAGTGACCGTTGGGCCACTCGCTAGCCTCGAACTTGAACTTAGGGTGCATTTCCGCTGCGATTTGCATCACGTGGAAGAATGATACGTTCCTGTGAAGAAAATACATTGGTAAATGCCGTGGCTTATTCATCCATGAGACCGTTGTGTGGGTCACGATAACTCTTTCTAACAATCCTGCAATTTCGGAAAACTTTGTACCTAACAATTCATCCGATTATGCTGACATATTTATTTGGCGAGCAGTCTAGATGTACCTTTCGTTTTTGGTCACCAGATGGAAATATCCATTATCAATGGTTGAGTCACTCTTGCGCAAGCGTTACACTACTAACATCGCATTGCTAGCAAAATTCGTACATAGATGGAGGTAGAAGTAATTTCTTCCCATTCCCTTTTACCCTTTTACTTGGTTTCACTAACTGGTCTTACTTCTTCCCAATCCTTACCTCGGAGCGACCATGTGCAGCGTGTAGTTCTCGGTGACGTTGGTACCGACCCACAGCGTGTACGTGAAGGACACGTTACGTGCCTCCGAGTCGTTGCTGGTGCTGCCGGACTGGTAGGCTAGCTTCAGGGTGCCGTCGCCGCCGTTGCTGTCTGGAAGGTGAGGATACTGATTAGTAAGGATAAGTAACTATGTTATAGTTATCGGATCGTATGACTTTGAAGTGGCAATTTTGCTGCCAACCTTGTTTTTCTATTTCTAGTTTGATACAAGTATAAAATCAGTTAAATTCGTCATAGAACTAGGAGTGCATAGCTTCGAGGACACTTATCGACGCCAGAACGAGACCAGTCTGCGTGCGAAAAAGGCGACCATATCTAATGAAATTCTACTTATTATTCATACTTCTAATTATTAAAGTATTTTTAAAGCACCAACTGTGTAGAAAAAATAAACGAATATTATTACCTAAAGGCTCATGTCGGTTATCAAGCAGTTTATCGGAGCAGTGAGGGGGTCTGACGGCAGCCAACGAGGCCGGTGTGAGGGCAGCCACCGCGGCCGCGGTGTCAGCCACTCCGCCCCAGCCCCCGTCGGCGCGCTGCCGAGCCACGAGCCACTTGCGAGCCGCGGGGAAGCTCCAGTGCTGGTGCGCGCCGGGACCTGACTCTGAGTCTTCTAGAGCCTGAGGATATGAACGTTAATGATTTATTTCTAAATACATATCACAAAACGGACGTTACGTATCTGGTTATTGAGACAGAGATACATTAAATAACTGAGAATTATATGAAGTAAGGACTGTGAATTTTAACCGTGTTTGAATGTGGGAGACATTTCATGTCCTCAGTGCAATGCAGCGTGAGACAATTTTGTTAGGCGACCGTTCACCGATGAAATGATCTTCTTGTTTACAAGTCCTTCTTGTTTATGTCTTTCGTTTGAAAATGACCTTCTGTAAGTTTCTCTTCCTTGAACCTTCTATCCAACCCTAAGATCTCTACCTGTATAGCCAGCGCAGTGGTGGTGAGCGTGCCGAAGCTGCCGTCGGAGTGCTGCTGACGCGCGAGCCCCGCCATGGGGCGGCGTACGAAGTGGATGAGGCTGCGGTGCCGGTGGTCCTGCACCACGCAGCGCAGGGCCAGGATCACCATCGAGATCGTGTCTGGAATAGGTACAGTAGGGTTACTGGCGTTTAACCCTGGTGGATTTTCCGAAGCACCAAACTTTGGTTTGGTCTTTCCCAGTGAAAAATCCGCCGAATTGAGGATGCTAGCCGATATTTTAGAGTTTGAAATGGATCAGGTAACAAGATGTCATTAGCATCTAGTTGCAGTTCTTCATTCTGACACTATAGCAATGAAGTAGAACGGTATCTTTTTCAATTTTAAAGCTCAAAGCTGCAAAGCTGAACTTGTTATTCGTAGATACCGTTGCAATGGCAAAGATACTTCAGAAGTAACGCAATTTGTTTAGCAGTGGAACTGTATAAAATAATACCAGGGTTTCAGAGGTGACAAGTAGAAATCCGCTTACCAAGACTATGATCAGAGGCAGCATTAGCAATATCCAGCAGTCTCCTAATATGGCGACGTCTAACATGAGCAGCCGAGGAGCAGGCAGCCAGGGTTGCGTACGCGAACTCCAGGTCATGAGGGGGTTCCCGGTGCAGGAGTGCAGCCACCAGGTCGCGCCCATGGAAGGAGCGAGGGTCCTTGCAGAGAGCGCCGAGGGCGAGCGTGTACGCGGCCAGGCGTCCCAGGGGGGGAGGAGACTCGTGGTGTCTGAGGAAAAAATATATATGGAATTTGTATGTTTTTATTTAATAGAAAAGTATAAAAGGTTAATTTGAATAACACTGTAGTTAAAATATAAAGTGGTGAAGTACATTAGTTCACCAACGATAATGATAGGTAAGTAGTTTTGTTCGTCAATATTTCCGTATTGTCGAGCTTCCATGCTTGTCTGTATTGATGTTCTAAGCAACGTTTCTGACAATATTGTAGAGCTGTCTAAAGAACTTCTTCATAGCCCTAGTCAGTTGTTATTTACTAGCAATAGGACTCACTTGGACATCATGAGCAGTATCTCTATCTCCATCTGTTTGGCAGACAGCTGCATCTCCAGGCCTTGCTGCTCGATCTCCTTGCCCGTGTTGTTGGCCAACTGTAAGCATAATAAAGACATTATTATACACGCCATTTTTTGTCTAGGTATAGGGCCGCCATCATCATGACATAAAGTGCCGAGTCTGTGGTCAGTGGGTCGTCTTAAAATTATTTACTCTTACAAATTGCGTTTAGGCTGTGAACTCATACCCAAAATATTTTATTCAAACGGTATTTTTTAACACACTCCACCTTGAAATTTTCTTGTGCTTTTGCTGGAAATATCTTTTCTCCTCCGTGGTCGAAACAAACTCCCCAGCAACTGTGATTTGAAAGGCAGATTTAACTAATGAGATACTTTGGTCATTGGTCATTCACATTATAATTAATTAGCAGATCTGCAGTCCATTATCCGTAGTCAAGCACCCATGTAGAACATATCGACAGGCGATGTTCTGGCAGTGTAATCCTAAGATTAACAGAGGTGCCAATACGCGTATTGCGATATATCGAATTATGGCGCTGACAGGTAACCTGCCAGAATTGCACCCCACTTGGTTATATGCCAAATATTATCAGGTATACTCAAGGATATAATATTTAATTATTATGTATGTAATTAAAAATATTTGCATGCTAAGTTAGGCAGAATATAGGTAGTTAGAACTTTTAACCTCTGTAAAAACTGGTACCACCTATGTTCTATGCAAATAAATGTTTCTTTCTGTATCTTTCAAGGTGTGTGATAGTGATTAGGTTAATTTACCTATTGGATTGGATTGGACTGTGTATGTTCAGTCAATTTTGTTAGGATAATGCTACTTTGTTTGAAATTACATTTGAAGTTTAACAAGTTTCTAACTTGAATCATGTTTGTGATACCTACTTCACTCTAGAGGTACTTACATTGTTGCTTCAGCGATGTAGATCAATAATTTTGAAGCTTTATTGGTAAAATAACTGCCACGTGCTGCTACCGTCCCTCACCTGCAGGGTCAGCATGACGTGGTGCGTGTCGTTGCCCCAGCCCCAGTCGGGCTGGCGGTGCTGCAGCAGGTACTGCAGCGCCTTCTGTACGGCGTGGTGCTGCTACTGCCACGTGCTGCTACCGTCCCTCACCTGCAGGGTCAGCATGACGTGGTGCGTGTCGTTGCCCCAGCCCCAGTCGGGCTGGGGGTGCTGCAGCAGGTACGGCAGCGCCTTCTGTACGGCGTGGTGCTGCTACTGCCACGTGCTGCTACCGTCTCTCACCTGCAGGGTCAGCATGACGTGATGCGTGTCGTTGCCCCAGCCCCAGTCGGGCTGGCGGTGCTGCAGCAGGTACTGCAGCGCCTTTTGGATGGCCTGGCCCTCGTTCAGCGTCTCCTCCCAGGCTGTTGTTGTTGAGGTGACGGCCGTTGTTGTTGTTGGAGCCTTTGTTGTTACCGTTGTTGGTGGCTCCGTTTCTGTACACATAATGTCAACTGTAAAAATGTTATTCGCTAAAAGCAGGATTGTGGAGTTCCAGTAGTCAGATTTTCTATGCAATATGCTTTTATTCAGGGTATCTGGCTAAATTGAAAGTAGTTAAATTGAAGTTATAGTTGGTTATGGTAAATCATCATCAAATGCGAAGTTTCATTGTGTTACCCACAAAATATTTACTTTGAGTTAGAGTATTTAACCTTATTGATAATAGAAATGTACAAATTGTCAGGACCGATACATCTGACCCACAAAAACATACAATTAATTCTTTGGCTTATATTAATGAATTAGTGAGTGCACTCACCAGTCTGACAGTAGCCCGCAGTGACGAAGATCAGAGCACAAAAAGTTATTAAGTATTGCTGGCCCATGGCGGAGATCTGTAACAACGAGAAAAACACCATTAACTTAATGAACTAAGTTACATGACTATTTGTAACATTGACTTACTAACAGACTGACTATGTCGGTTATTATGTTGGTACTCTCTGACTTGCTCTGTGCCCTGAAACTTGCTCGCGGGAGGACTTAATGAGCGCATCCGGCCGTGCTCTCGCTGTGGCGGCATATTGGGCTGACATAGTGTAGTCTCAATATATGACATGTCATCGACACGAAAGAAGAAGAAGAATGTTGGTACAATTTACTTATGTATATTATGTAGACCTAACCAAACAACCAAATATAACTATCATCCTCCATCCTCCGAGCCTTTTTCCCAACTACGTTGGGGTCGGCTTCCAGTCTAACCAACAACCAAAATAGTAAATATAACCTAAGTAAATCTTTGTGTTTGTCCGTTTATATTGATCATTTAGGGCTAATGAGGCCTGGTGGATAAGTATAAAACATAGAGACGAATTTTTCGAAACCTTTTCGGTTTGTTAAAACTCAAAAACTACCTTAAAACTTATGTATTTGACCTTTTTACTATATAGGGTGCAGGTGCTGGGCCACTACCTTGGTTGCAGGGAAACTTAGCAAGTAACCTGCAGTTTCAAATAAAAATTACACCATGCAAAATTTTGCTCAAGAACTTTAATGTTCTTCACTCGCAAATAGGTTTAGAGTGGAGTATCGAGAGCCACTTTAGATGGCAGCACTGTCGCCCGATATGACACGTTGTCAATCTGTAAGCGATAGATAACACAGTCTACGGAGACACTTCGATGATTTTAAAGGTGAATGGGTAAATGAGGTGATGAAAAATATTAAATATAATATGTAACAAAAAAATATGCCATCTTTTTACCCGACTGTGAAGAAGGGATATATTTTTCTATGTCCTAACAGGGCCCATAATGTTACCTAGCGCATTCAACACCTTTTATAATATTACTGAATTTAAAAAGTCAAATAGTAGTATGGTAAGCTACTATTTACTTAATTCCCATTCAAAATTCCAACATACATTATGATATTAATTAGTATACCCACTTTGTCTAACACACACATTTCAAAGTTATGAGTGTTGGGTTCGACACCCAGACAGCATAATGTCGAGAGAAGCGTAGACCTGCTACGCCGCGCTACGTGTCTACGCGCCGCTACGAGATTTAAGCTTAACTACGAGCGCTTCTCATAATCTACAAACACGCCGCCGACACGTAACATGGGGGATTATTTTGACTAATGTATATTTATTTTTTACATATTTAGAGTGGTTTTTAATTTTAAAAATATTTTTTTTTAATTTTACCTCTGAAGGTAAAATGAATTCGCATGTATGAAATTAACTAAAAGATGAACACAGACTTCTGAAAAATAAATTAAGTGAAACTAAAACAAACAAAAAAATATAAAGTAAAATTCTGCTCAAACATGGGTACATAACTTTTTGATGGTCGACAAATTACATAAGAGAGTATATCGGGTGTGTCGTTCATAATAACATTAAATGAAATGCGTTAATATACTGGTTAATATATGTCGATTAACACAAAGATAAAAGAAAAATACGTAAAAATAAAAAAATGTTTTTTTTCAAACAAAGTAAATGGAATAAAAATGTGCAAAAATTAGTACACCATATAAAAATCAGTCATTACAAACAACTGAAATTCTCCCTTGAAAACTGACAGCTGTCAACTGATCAAAATATACGATACTCCTAACTTTATCTCTGCTTTACACATGATGTTGTAAATTATAAAAACGAAAAATGACTCCTGTGGTTAAACCACTGAATGGATTAGGTTATTTTTTTACAATTCGTCATAGAATATCATAAAGTATATGCGATATGATTTAATGTGATTGTGAACGACACACCCGATATAAGAGAGTACATAAGAGAGTACATAAGAGAGTACATAAGAGAGTACATAAGAGAGTACATAAGAGAGTATATAAGAGAGTATATAAGAGAGTACATAAGAGAGTACATAAGAGAGTATATAAGAGAGTACATAAGAGAGTACATAAGAGAGTATATAAGAGAGTACATAAGAGAGTACATAAGAGAGTACATAAGAGAGTATATAAGAGAGTACATAAGAGAGTATATAAGAGAGTACATAAGAGAGTACATAAGAGAGTACATAAGAGAGTATATAAGAGAGTACATAAGAGAGTACATAAGAGAGTACATAAGAGAGTATATCAGAGAGTACATAAGAGAGTACATAAGAGAGTACATAAGAGAGTACATAAGAGAGTATATAAGAGAGTACATAAGCGAGTATATAAGAGAGTACATAAGAGAGTATATAAGAGAGTACATAAGAGAGTACATAAGTTTTCCGGCGATTCCGCGGGAGGTTACGCGACACCACGCAGTGCAACACGACACCGACTACTCGTGTCAACACTTAGATTTTAATTGTTTTTTTATTTTTGTATGTATATGTCACCGTAAGATTACAAACATCGTTAGATTACAATCTATCTCGAGAGATTGTAAACTGTCGAATTATTGTAAACCGTAACACCTGATTGCAATTTAACGCATTATTTTTCGCTATATTATAATCTATCGATGAGAAATTGTCAAATTGTCAACTGTCCGAAAGCTCTCCCTGATTGGTCAGTCTTTTTGTAAGATCGAGAGCGATGTAGAGCGGTCAAATTGTCAACTGGCGTAGAACGGAATGCATCTTGCGCGCTGATTGGTAGAACGTCAAAAAAGACAATGTTCTTTGCAACTCCCGGTGTCACAGCTCTTTGACGTGCAAAAATAAGTGACGGTTTAATTTTTTATAAAATCAAAAATTGTACTTAATTTTTAAGACTCAAATTACACACAATTAAAAATTGTATTAAAAATTGAAGTTAGTGACGAAAACGAATCGCTGCAAAACCGACTCCACGTAGTCTTGTCTGCCCTACCCCTAGAGTGCAATTCAAAACCGCGTAGGCGCGGAGGGGCGAGGCGGCCTGCGAGCTGAGGCGCAGGTAGTTTCAGCGCTCGCCGCCGCGGCTGAGGCTGGCCGGCTCCGCCGGCCAGCAAGCCGAAGCTGCGGTGGTGAGCGTGAAAACCATCTGCGACGATAAGCTCGCATGGGACCGCCGGAGCCCCGCAGCGCCGGAGCCGTGACAGAAGTTATGCTTGCTGCATGTTGCATGCTTACTTCCATGCTGGGTCAATTAATATGGGATGTGTTATATTTTAAACAAAAAACTCAGTAGGTACGAGTTAAAAAATTAGAAGGTAAATAAATATTTTTATGATGTCATTAATAGTATTTAAGAAGTTTACTGTTAGAATGCATGCTACAAATTTAGATGCAAAAAAATAACCATCATGCTGAGTTGTATTTAGAGTGGAAGATAACTCGTGGCTAAGATAGTATTATTTAGATGCTCGACGCTTTATTAATTGTGGCTGACTTAGTAATTTAGAAGGCAACATACATTTTTGGGGGCGAATAATGATATTAAAAAGAAGCCTGTTTAATTAGCACCCCTTTTATTTTATTTTTAAATATTAGTTTGTATTTGAAGACAAAATACCTAACTGTATTTTTATAAGAGTTATTTTTATATAAATTTAATACTTGAAGAATTTTTGAAGAGCATTTATTTTATTTAACTGACACCTCTATTTCATTCCTAACTCTACGGGAACTCCATGGGAACAGAACGGCTGGTCGTGATTGGTCGATCTTACAAAAAGACTGACCAATCAGAGAGAGCTTTCGGACAGTTGACAATTTGACAATTTCTCATCGATAGATTATAATATAGCGAAAAATAATGCGTTAAATTGCAATCAGATGTTACGGTTCACAATAATTCGACAGTTTACAATCTCTCGAGATAGATTGTAATCTAACGATGTTTGTAATCTTACGGTAACATATACGTTTATAATTATTGTAATGTTAACTATTATTTATGTATTGTATATGCTATGGGCCTTTGTTGCCTGAATTAAAGATATAAAAAAAATAATAATAAGAGAGTATATAAGAGAGGACATAAGAGAGTACATAAGAGAGTAAAAAAGAGAACATAACAGTACATGTTGTGTGTACACGTAACGTATTTAATTTAATGTGATTAGGTACGACACACCTGATATGTATTATAAGTGAAAATTTGCACCTTTCTGTAAATGAAAACGCTCCAATATTAACATGTAAATTCTCAAAATTCACGTGTAAATTCTAGATTTTTCAAAGGAAACCGATAGATCTATTAGAATTCACATTGGCAGTCCAGCTCGGTTTGACCGAGCTAGCGTTTCGCTGGCTGTTATTGAATTTAGAAACTTTATGAAATCATAACTTGTATAAATGAATAGCTTAGCAGATGCTGTACTATGTATATTTTGAAACTGGAGTTACTTTTTCAAATCTTGGCATTTAGTTAGCCAAATTATGAAGTTTTATAAAACCAAAAAATTTTAAATACAAAAAAATCACTTATGTATATCATTAAGTAGGTATAAAAAAACGACTTCACATTGAACCTTCCCCTCTGACAGACCCTTCAAGTCTGACAAATACTATGCTGATAACCGTATGATCCGTTTGATGAAACGTAACACACCTTTGTTTTTGAAGTCGTTAAAATAAACAGGTTAATCTAGCAAGCAAAAAAATACTACTATTTTTTGTCCTCCCTTTATTTTTAACATTTCCTCCACTTCACCGTAAAATTCTCCAGTCTAAACGAATATATTTAAAATCGATCGCAACTCGATACCGTCTCGATTCTCGATACATAAAGTAGAAACACAAACACGGCGGCGCGGATGACCGTGCGAAATTCCCCGGCGCCGCCTACGTTCCACAAATTGTTATTTCCTTGCATGATTTATTCGCGAAAGCTTATTTCACCAAGATAATATGAAATCAATACGGCTTGTCTTTGTCGAAACGTGGCGAGATAAATAAGTTTTGTATGGCAAATCGAAAGAGAAGAGTAATTACGAAATTTGGTAGAATCTATACAGATACCTATATACAACATGTAACTTAATTAACGCACATCTTGAAATTAGTTTGTTCAGAATCGTTTACTGAATCGATTTATATCATTTTTAATATAGGTAATTTTTTATCCCAAAAATAATTAAAACTACGGAAATTATTGTCATATTAACCCTGTACAGTCAAAACAAATTCAAATAGACCGTAACTCAAAGTAATAAGACTTCGTGTATTGTCGGCTTTTTCCGTAGTTTCCTTATGTTGTGTCGAGTCGAGCGGCGCGCGGCGCGATATTTGCGTGCGTAGTAGTATGACCAAAAAGTTCTCCAAGAATTGGTATAACTAATTTAGTAAATAACAATGCATATACATGTTAAATTAAAAATTCAGTGCATGTATTATGATTATAACATAATATTCAAATTGGGGTGTTTGAGGGTGTGCGTTAATTACGTTACATGTTGTATAAGGTTAGGATGAACTTTAAATGAAACTTGACAGTATTGTAGCGTAATATCAGAATAACATATGTATAGGCAAAATTTTATCCGGGTGCGCAGAGTAGTTCTCACAGGACGCGGGTGTAACCACCGAGGGAAGTTAGTACGTAATAGAAGCATTGTATTTCTTCAGCACATAGCAGAACGGTTTTCACGTACGTTTTTAAGACACCACCTCCAACAAATTCATGTCCGCCTATTACTTCACATTCACACGTTGACATTAATGTGTTATAAATATACGATATACACACGTATATAATGTGTGAAAATAAACAAGATAAAAGTTGAGATGGCGTCGCCGGGCGTAAGTGAGAGCGCTGAATATGTATGAGCACGCACGTCATTTACTTGTTCTTATGTGAGACCTACAGGATGGTCTTCGATTTGTGTCTTTATTGGTTCAAGGGGAAATTTTAAACTTACGGTATTAGAAAGAACTGGCCTTACTAATTTGCTATAGTTCATCTTTAAATTCCTTGCAACAAAAGTAATACGTCAATCAACAAAGTTAAATATCTCACTGCTACTTCTAATTTAATTTGGTTAAATTCAAACGACTTTGATTAGTTCAAAGTTCTTAAATAGTAAAGTAAATAAATTAATTAATGTTTGATTTAACGTCTGACTGTTTGTTGCGCTCTCACGACAAACGACATAGGCTACTTTTATCAGCGTTAAGGAAGTAGTTGTCTCGGGGCGTGGGGAGTTAGAAAATAATTTATTCAGAGTGGTTATAATTGTTCTCTGTAGGTAATGTGTATTTGTAGTAGGATCCTGGTACAGGAATTATCGTAATCCTCTCCCACACACTACGAATTTTCCTGTACCGTAGGCGTTTTACTTAGCATAATGAGAGTTCCAAAATAGTTTCCTAATGTATTTCCTTATAGTAACATGCCCTAAAAATCAAGGCTTCAAGCAATACCTTGTATGTCTTAAATGTCGTATAATATCATAAGTAAACGTTCATACTTCCCCAACACATCAAGAATCAAAGTGAAATCGTTTGTTTCAAGCGCTGAAGCTCATATAACACACCTCGGTAATATTTGTGTATGTAACTGAGACAATTTATCTACGGCGCGCAACGATCCGTGTCTGATCTGACGCAAGATTGATGGAGCTCTTCAGGAGTGCTGCGATCCTGGTACCTTCAGAGATGAAGAATTGATACTGTAGATATTTTTACATGTACGGAAGAAAAGTATGTAAGTGTCGAGTGAGAATGAGTCTACACTCTAGTTTAAAATAATAATTACTTCATCTGCTTACAAATCCCCAGACAACTTCACAATAGATGAAATTGAATAAGTTTAGACAAGCGGAAGAACAATACATATTGATGAGCCCCAAGAAAATACCTCCGGGTGCTAATTACATTACCTAAGAAACAGGAAAAAGAAACATCCTCACGTAACACAATTAACGTATAACTTAGACAGCTCCTTAATTTTCTCCGAGCTTCAGCGCGCGTTAGAACTTTGTCGGAAATGTGAGCTAAATTTTTTATGAGGAAACAAAATAGGTGCTTCGTTTGTTCTATTAGTCGGTATATCAAAGGTTGTTTATTTCGGTTAGTCGCGCATAAGCGTCGCAGGTGTGCATTTAGGTGACGAGAGTTAATTTTCCGTCTACTGAGCTAATTGAAGAGGCATCCACGCAGTCGTCCGTGAAACGCTTGGAACACCCATTTACGTGCTTGCTATGTGTTGCTATATTTATGCGCTTAATTTTATGCTCGACGGCCGTTTCGGCGTTAAAAGTCGCGGAAAATCGACTAAAGGGCCTCGCTCTTAGGCGATTTAGTGTTTTTTTTTCACATTTTCGTTTTGGAGTTTGGTTTGCGATTCCCCCCGTTTTCCTCGGGGGAAATTATGTAACAGTGGATAATGTAAGGTAGAAGTTGAGTCAGATATTTTCGATAACATCTCTAATAACATTTTTTACCTGAACGAACAAGATCTAAGATAAGAGACGGATTTCTTTTTTTGTAAACACGGTAAGAAATGTAATAGTTGATGTTACTTATTCAGATTTCCACGAAATACTGATGAGACTGAATAGTGCCAAGGTGAGTACTGAGATCTTTATGAATAACAAAGGAAAATCGAAGGCCGTTCTTGCACCAAATTCAAAATCCGCCACGTGATACGGAATTAGTTGATTCTATCATCATAAAAAAAAATAGTTGAACCAATCAAGTTTTTCATTTATCGATTGTTAGAAGAGCGAAGCATAGGCCTAAAGAAATAATACAATAAATATCTACTGTAGGTAATAATAGCTATGTACCATTTTTTTTAATTCTTATGACAAGCAATCTTTGTGAACCCAGAAAGTATAATTCTGTACTTAATCTCAGATCTCATTTCTCAGTTACTTTGCAAAAGATGGATCACGTAAATTCACGTATTGTGCGATTACTTAACACCCACGCTAAGACGGTAGCAAATGTTACGTAGAATAATATTTAATATAGATCAACGAGATTTGGGATAGCTTTTGTTAATTTTTAGGATTTTAGGATAAAGGCCAAATGTTCATAAGGTACAAATTAGTCGACTCTTTGAGGTAGGGATAATAAATGCTTACGTTGGCACTGGTGCCACAAAAATTGTTGAATTATTTTCAAACTTTTGCTTTGTCAAACACATCGCTTGGCGGTGTAAAAAATAATGAACTGCGAAGTGTAGAATTAATATAATGTTGTTAGTTGATTTAATAGCTCATATAGGTCTGTTGCGAATTTATATTTCATCAGATTCTATCTTAAGGCTTTGTAGTAAATAGGTTTGGATAGCATATAATGGTATTATTAGTACCTCTTGAGGCATTACGGACCCTTTACCTATATACATAGTTCGCTATAGGCTACACTGGAGTAAAATTGAAATTATTTTGAACAATAGCAATAGATCTAACATGGTCTAATTACCACCACTTACTCGGTTTGTATGAAAATTATGTTTACCGTAAATGTATTTTTCAAAACGTCCACGTCACAAAGTACTAGGGTCACAGCAAATAGCAGAGCTCAAAAGGTAACGAAATCTACGTGCATCCATCGTGAAGCTAAGAAGCCGTGGCGTCCCCGATTTAAAAATAGCCCAACCCTACCCGTGATACGAGTCACAAGAATGGACTGAGGGATTTCCTACATCAGGGGATTGGTATTCACCTGTATTATTATTTATTAGTGACGTTACCTTTGAAATGTCTGCTACCCTAGTAATAGGGACGGTTATTGAAGGGGATTTAGTTATAAGTTTTAAATTATTACAATTTTCCCCGAAGGCTTTTCACTAACACTATTTTATCAGAAGTGCTAACGAAGTTTGTAAATTTTCAATTTGGGTGGTTTATTTCCTGAAAACTCCCGCTTGTGTTTAATTAGCTCAATACTAAACAGTTGAAATCAATCTTGATAAAAGGGTCATGACAAGTCACTTGACTTGAACTTGGTGAAATAATTATAATAGCCGTAAAGATAGAAGCTAAAAACATCGTCGCCTGAATTTTGTTTCAGGCACTCAAAAGTTCATAGCCTAGCCATTAGACTTCCAACGTTAATTTACGTGATTTTAAGGGAAGAATTTCATCAAAACTAATAGCACTCAAAGTGGCTATTAAAATGAAAAATGTGTACCATTTACAACTTTCCTTAGCGACTATACACTGGGCGGATGGTTGAGCTTAACTTAAATATTTAGGCTTATTGAATAAACGGTTCAAAAAGCCATCCTTTTTTCGAAATCATAGTACGATTGAATAGGTATTTTTTTTTTGTTTTATCAATATTTAATCCTGGAAAACATTTCACGAGATTTTATTTAAATTGCATGTTTATCTAATTTAACCGCCTAAAACAAAAGAAAGTGTAGAAATAACTTTTCTAATTTCCCGAACGTTAAATTTCTACCAGGCGTTCATAAAGATAAAGAGATTTCCCCCGACGTTAACACATGCAAATATGCTTATCGACATGATATGATATGTAAAATATGCATTAGAGCTGCGTCGACCGCGCTTTCAAATGCGCGGAACAATTTACATTTTTACCTCGCCTTCTACCATTGTTGGCAACATTCATGGCGAGCCTCTAATCCGTAATATGAAAGAAAATATAAAACTCTCTTTCCCATATTTCCTTTTAAAGTGTGGGAAATCCGCTTATCCTGTATGGAAAGTACTATGGGAAACTGAATAAATGTAAGAAACCAGTAAAAAGAGGTTGTAAGATTGCAGTATTTACTTGTGTTCTTATTTATCGAAAGAATAGTTTATGACTGTAAATATAATTAATTATCATTAATTATGTAGTCTCAAAAATGTGATATTTTACCCAGAAACTTACTGCCGTAAACAACCACTTCGTTTATCTCGTTTTGTCGCAAAATTCTTGGGACTTGTACTTTTTTCTTTGGATTATAGTTTTGGTCTTCGACCTACTTAGGTACTCAAAGTGTATCTAAATTGCAATGATCAAATTATTCTTAGCGCGACTGACTGCAAAGTTATATACGTAGTATATATAAATCAATTATTCAATTGTTACGGATGTGTATACACACACATATGACGATCATAATCTAATCTAAACAGGGACCGTCCTCAATATAACTATTAGTTGAGAATAGCACACATAACTAAAACAATTTGACAGTTGCGTGAATTAATATAAATAGCTTTACCATGTACCAGGAGTTCAGGTTTATGAAGTGGTACTACAGATTGAATTTTGTGATTAAACTTAAGACTGGGGTACACTGACTGACGGATTTGGCACGAGACGATTTAAATATAATATTTATGTGATGTGCCGATATTTTCAAGTATTTCGCAAGGGTTTGTTCAAAACACAAACTGTTCTTATCTAAATCCTATTGTCCTCAACCTATAGTCCTAACGCAAGTTTTATCCCTTAACCCGTTAAAAACTACGACTTTCGGTATAACTAGGACTATCGGCCATTTTATCGGTCAGATTGCACTCAATAAGTCCGTCATTAGAATGCTAAGTGGTTCTGTTTCCATTGACTAGATAAAAACCTCAATTGCCTTGTGGAAAAGAGGCCATTTTATTTAATGAGTTTTAACATACTGTGACTAACTATAAACTAGATCTGTTTTATCGATTTTAAACTGATATTTGTCCCCTTTCAATTACCTATACCATATACACATATTCAAACTCAAATTAAGCTGATAGATCAACACTTTTCGAACGTCAAAAAATAATTAAATGGCCGGTATGTATGCAACTTCCAAAGAAACCACTCAAACCTTATAAATTTGTCTCCAAAAAATATAAACTCAAATGTTACCTAACAAAATATTAAATCAATACTAAAACGCTTTTATGAAATTAAATTTTCCCTCGCTCGAGATGAGTAATGTGCGAATTTGCATGGTATCACTTCTGCGGTATTGCTTGATATTACGTAGGAAATACGTCGCGGGCACGCCCGCGGGAAATGCCTAGCTAGCGACAATGAGTTTCGACGCTGACACCTTTAATGAAAATTGGCTTTTTACTCCCGTGTGGACGCAGCTTTATGTTTGCACGATGACAGGGAACTGTTGCTAGTGCGAATATGGTTGGTTTTAAATAGTTTTTAATATTATATAAAAAGAAAAAAAAAGACGCTTAAAATCAGAAAAATGGGTTTTAGGTACTTATAAGCTTACAAGTATTTCAAAAGTACTTTTGTAATTTCGAAAATAATCTGGTTGATTATTTACCCATTGAGCGTTGAAGTTTTTTAGACATTATTTCTTTATTATAATTACCCAAATGAATCGATTTATGCTATCTTTTTTACGCTACTGAACCGGAACATAGTTATTCATCTAATTTCATCTGAAATCGCGACCTACCACCAAATTACTTGCGAGAACTTTAGATACATGTAGGTATGTACTAAAAATAGATTTTAGTTTAAACGTCCTAATATGTAACTCAAACAAGGTGCGAGGCGGTCAATAAACCGGCGCGTGTGTCATACTAGCACCTCGCTAGGGGAATTCAAGTGACTCATTATAAAGACCATGTAGGTACTAGGGTAGCAGCGTCCTGTAGGAGTAAAAATACGTATGCAGATTGCTTATGTGTTCCTGGTAGATACAAGTCTGTTTTGCAATTCAAATTATTTTACTTACTGCACTGAAGAGGTATGGAAAATTACTCAAGTAAATGTGGAGTTTAGTGTGTGTTTCCATATTTACTTAGTTAATTTTAGAATGATTATGAAAGTTTTAAAATAGATTTCTTTTACCCGACTGCGCTAAATGAATTGTTTGATCTTAAGTTTGTTTTCTTAATGGGTGAAGATGTTGAAATCTAATTAAAATTATGCAACATATTTTATTTTTTACTTGAAATAAGTAACAGTATTTCAGCTTATGAAGGCTTTCACACATGTTATTCCGACCAAGTTTGAAAATAAGTACTGTTTTAATATTATTTTTATAAGATATTCTAGAACTCTATGTGACTGTGTCATAAAGTAATTGAGATATATATTCTCAACTTCTTTGGCATAACTGGTATAATGATAACATTTCCTGAAACTAAAATATTCTTCATAGAACCTCTTTAATTTTGTTTGTGCTTACATTTAATAAATTGGTAGAAAGCAATTCGTACCCGAATATAAAGTAGCTTTTTCAATAAATAGTCTATCTAACGCTGAAATATTTTCCCGAATTGGACCAACAGTTCCTGAGATAAGCGCATTCAACGACCAAAAAACGTCAGCTTTATTTAATACTTAAAAACTTACAGATAGATCTATTAAAATGTACAAGTTTATACTATATTTAGGCCACATGCACGACTTTAGATCAGTGAATCTAAGAATTATTTATCGCTTGGAAGTGAGGCTATTACTCGTGCTGTCTGTACCTACTCGATTGAATTTCGGGAAATTGATAAAATATTAATATTGGAGCGGACGCAGACGTATTTTAGATTACTTTAGTTAAATTACTATTTCAGTAATATTTGAACGTTCAAATAGATTTTGTTATTTTTCAGTGAATACATTTTTTATAGGTACCTAATATGCCTATGATTAAGAAGAAGAAGAAGAAATATGCCTATAGTTTCTTTTGACATTAAGGGTTAAAATTCTATTTATTTTCAGCCTTCATGTACGTATAAGATTTCAGTCTGAAACCGACGTGGAAGGCCAAATACTAAATTAGAATTCAATTATAGAGTAGTAATAAAGGAATAAGAAAGTAGGAAAGAAAATTGATCCCAACCAGAAATCCACAGCAAAAATAAAATTCCATGCGTATACGAATGTATAACACAGCCCTGTTCCAAATATGGCGGAATAGTGATGTCCCGGCTTATCTGCTGTCGTCGTAAAATTTCCCGCGCAAAAAGGGTTGTTAAGGCATCCTGTCCAATAGACCGCCCCGCTCGGACAGAAAATAATCGAAAAAGGTTGCATGTCCGCACGACTTTTCATTTGAAAACTCCTTGGTTATGTGTTTGACGTCATGATTTTTTGTATTTGGAATCCAGCATTCATTTGATGAGTATCGCTGTCCAGTAATTAGTTCTCTTTGAAATTCTGTTTTTAAAAGAGACGAAAGAGAATGTATTATCGGGCTTGTATGAAAATTGGAAGCTATGATCTGGCTCCGGATTTCTCTATGTTATTGTAAACTAGAGTTTTTAATACCTACGCTGTATTATTGATGAATAGCACGCTAAAAAGATTAACAGTCACTAATATTGTGCAGTAATACAACACGTATATTTTTCAATTGTCAGATTATGATAGCACTTTTCATTGTTTCGTGCAAACGTTATTCTAAAAAGCGTTTATATATGCATACGTATTTACATATTCATAGTGTTTACGTCTACCAATTTTGATAAGCAAACAAGGGCGTTATTTTACAGCTTCTATCTCAAAAAAGGCAAAAAATATCTGGAGATAAGCCTGCGGGTTCCTGCGAGATTTTTTGCGTATTTTATCTTGTTATTGCAGTATGTCGAGACCTCACGAATTGTGGCGGGAAACGAAATGAAATGTCATCAACTGAGAGTGGACACTATTGTCTTTTGTTTATGTATTTTGGGCTAGTTGGATATTTTACTGCGGTCGTGTGGAGTATGAATTTTAGGCATTATAGCTGGATATTTTTGATGTGGTCAAGATAGGAGAGGGATTCCAAGCTTCTTTCCACCAGGAATGTTCAGCGATTCTTGTGTCAAAAATACATAGAGTAACTAACACAACATAATATAGATTTACCTACATAAATATCATTAACTGTTAACCCGATTATTTACTAAGACAAGAACTTCCATATTGGCCTCTCTCACTATTTACTGCAAACTTCCAAGTAGGTATAGCTTAGAAATACGGGGTCTAGTTTACCTGAAACTTCATAAATAGATTATCTTACGGTTCTACGTGAGACGTTAATACCTCACGTTGTGTCTTATCTACAAGGTTCATGTTCTTAATCTATGGTATATAGTCTGGATATGTAGTAAGGAGTTTGGACACCTGAGGCAGGGATCCTCTAAAATTCATTTGTCATACACATACTGTTTTGAATCTCAGGAGTTTGTTTGATAGTTTATAACGCTCTTATTCGGTCCAATTTTTAAAATCGAGGAAGGCTATTGACTGTAGTTACTGTCTCTACATAAGGGTGCGTTAAGTACATAATATGTAGTTACTACAAGAAGAACGAAATGATGTTGATATGTGTGACAGTACATGGGTACCTAATTAACTAATTATTATAAAAATATTTAAATAATTAGTTAATTATTAATTAGTTAATTAGTTAATTTAAATTATGATAAAAAGAAACTTGTAGATTTTATTGATTCGCAATCGGAAACCAACTGTATGATTTTGAATATTGTAAAGTATGGTTTCGTCTTATTTATTCCTAACATAAACCATTGAACACGAAATCGACCAAACATAATAAAAACAACTTTGTAACAAACAAGGTGAATAAAAAACTTCAATACCGTGAACTTAGAGCACCTTACCTGCCGGAGATGACATTGCCGTGCTTTCGTCTTCCAAAGTAACAGAAGTATCGTTCGTGTGGCCTAAGCTGAAATACACTAAGCTTTTACGGTACAGGGTGCACTTAATATTCGCGTCATTTCAGATTAGACAAGCATGTTCATGCATTAGTACGTATGTATATCAAGTTTATGCTTGTGTTTGTCAATTTTTCGTGTGATCGAAAATGCAAGAGTGAGCTATCATCACTATTTATTGCGTTGCCTCACTCATCGCACTTACATATGTTAGGCGTCATTTTCGCATAGAGATTTATGGTTATGGCAGTTCCAATTGGTTGAATGCTCCAAGACCGTGAACAAACAAATCGTTTCTTTCCGAACGAATACAAACTTGTGAGCTACGTAAAAAGTTTAGCACATCAATAATATGGTAACTTACACTCTCTTGTTTGTTTGATGGAAAATGAAATTTTGTTTAGTAGCTGTTTCCTGCGGTTTCACTTGCATCCTGTGGAAAATATACATTTTCATGAACAGGTTCTTAAGTTAGGTACCTATTGGGTTTATCTATCGTTCCTCTGATCAGGGATGTACTTTTGGGCGTGTAACAGACAGATGGGGTTAATTGTGCACTGGGTAAGAATTTGTTTTCATAATCTTTTTTTGTGAAACGAAAAGATTTTTGGGTTGTATTTCCCTTGAGCAAGTTCTTCTTTGTATGAGAAGTGGTTTGTGGACAGCAGTGGGACAATAAAATGCTTATAATGCTTGTGTATAAAGTTAGCTTAACATTTGCTTATACCGCTGGCAAGGCTTATACATTTGCACCATGTTGATATTAATAGCTAGGCAACCCCTTTTAACTACACGTAACTTAACTGTAAACGCATTTACAGACAAACACATTCAAAGAGCACGAGCAATGATTACATCACCATCAAGCTTTGCACACAAAGTTCAAGCGAATTAAGATGCTTGAAAAGCCAGTTGCCTGCAAAAGGATCTACATCTACATTCTACACACACATGTACACGTGAACAAAACACTATCACATAGCTCAAAGAATGACAAAGAAGTATACACGTGTGTGCGTGTGTGGTGACATTGAGGAAGGATAGATGAGAGATGCTGTGAGGCAGCTAGGTCAGGTGCCTTCTTGTAAGTCAAGTAATGAACGGTAGGCATGATCACTTACTAGAAATATCGAAGCGTTCGGGTTTCTTGTCAAATCAAGACCAATCTGTCTTTATTAATTGGTCATTTTGTTTAAAAAAACGAGTCAGTTCTAAAGAAGGCGTGTGAGGGCGGAGCTAGTAACGTTCCTCGTCCCCTGAACACCCGCATTTTGGCGCGCTATTTTCTTAGGAGAATTTGCGTTATGACATCTCCGCTAGTGATTTTCTTCTCCGTGGTGTGTGAGCCAGTCAACTTTTAATGGAGTTCCCTAAGAAAAGTTTATATGTCGCCCGTTACGTACCTGTGTGTACCTACCTTAAACAATTGTTACGAACTCGGAAACTTGCATGTTTTGTTTGAATAACGTTTTTAAGTGGATTTTCTTTCATATTTTATGAAATATTGTATTAAGTGGGTGCTCATTTGATTTACGATCACATGTTTTACTAGGAAATCAAGTTGTCGAAGATTTTGTATTACCTACCTGGTGCTTAGACAGCAAAAGAGGCAATGTAGGTACCCAAGCTACCATTATGATAAAAATAAAATTCTGGTAATTGCCCGACCCTAATAATACGACAATCATAGGTACTCGTAAATTTTTATTAATTCTTCCTCATAGGTTTTCGCTAGTGCCACATGTATGAAAGCTTTTCTTGTGGGAAATCATCAGATTATCCTTCGCGCTGTGGGTGCAGCTTGAAGCAGTTTAAAACTCTTACTGACTCAAACCCACCATGTTCCTTCTTAAGCCCTTTATTCACCAGAGCCGCGGGAACTCTTTCGAACAATCCCATAGCCTCGGTTATCAGGGAAAAACAAAATGCCATCACGAATAAACTAAGCCCATGTGGCTGAACATTGAATTTGGAACAATAGCAATCTGTCCACTGTGATGGATGCCTACATCCCATTACTTGCGTGTTTGTCTTTGCGGTGATATCGCGATAGTCCAGCCGCAAACTAAACATAGTTGACTGATCTATCCAATTCTTGGAAAACTATTTTTTTTTTATAAAGACACGAAGAACGTAAACTTTGTCTTGTATGTATGACTTTTTCAGTTTTTTGCACTATAATAAAATTTGGGTATTGCTTTTTGGGTAGTTACACGTACATGATGTTATTTTTAAGATTATTTTGACAATAATTTGGAACACCACACTATTCCATTGGCGACACTTGTAATATCTATGGTTATAAGTACCTTCAATTTGTCCACTGTGATGGATGCTTCCCATTACTTTTGTGTTTGTCTTTGCGGTGATATCGCGATGGTCCAGCCGCGTGAGTGAACTAACATAGTTGACTGATCTGTTCAAATCGATAAACATTGAAGAATATTGTTTTTATAAAGATATCAAGAAATAACTTTTTCTTGTATCTATTTCAATTTTTGCATAGTAACAAAGTATATTACTAAATACATTTTATGTCCTTTTATCTGAGTAATTAATTGGCAGCTGTTTGACTCCAGATGAAGTATTAAATTCGTGTAACCAAAACCATAATCTGTTAAAACATCAAATATCTCTCTTCGATTCTCTCGATCTCTTTATAAAAAACGTCCTTTAGCGAATGGTCAAAAATAATAAATTAAATACCAAAAAACATCCCTAACATATTTACTCTGTGAAAATTGAAAGCAATAAAAATGCGTTCAAAAGATTCTTTAACGGGCGACAATTCGAAAAAGGAATCAATTCACCATGACCGATTATAAAAGAATCCATTCGCGCGCCGATCAATCAACGTCCTTCGACAAACAGGACGTCAAAAAAAAAACAAACTCTTTATACGTTATATCCATGGAGAACAAAATCACTAGCGGAGGTGCTATAACAAAAAATCGTCTAAGAAAGTTGCGCGAAAAATGCGGATGAGCGGGGGACGAGGAATGTTACTGTTTTCGCTCTTATACGCCTTCTTTGGACCCCAACTTTTTGTTATACCAAAAATCGTTGACAGATGTCTCAAAGACCCGAATGCCTCGTCAGTTCGCAAGTAACTGATCGTTTTGGTCATGTCCACCGTACGAATTTGTCCTATATGAAGGCACCTGGCCTACCTGCGTTATAACATATCCAGTCATCTTTCCTTACTCCGTGGTATTACCGTTATACGCATTTAATTTCCAATTTCAGATGTTAAAATGGCGGAAAAATCGATGACGGACATGTAAAGAAATTATTTTCGAAATTCTAAACACGGTTTTGAATAAGGAACGAAAGTCGTGACGGGGATTTTTTTTTATATTGGGTTATTGAACAACAGGTATCTTTAATTTAATTTTGGGTTCTGATTTACGTAAAATGGAACTGAAAAGGTATTTTGATTCGAAGGGACTCTTTTGGGGATGACCTTTTTAACCCCCGACGCGGAAAGAGGGCTGTTTGTTTGGCACTGTATCTCTCAACGAATGAACCAATTAGGATGCAGTATTCATAGTTGTAAGCTACACGCTTCATTAAAATCGGCTGAGTCGATTTAAAGTCATCCCCTCTGCTCGACAAGGTTTTGACATATGACTTTACCGTTGATTCGGCGGGATACTTTGAATCGCGACATGGAAGTCAAAAATTTGTACTAACTTTCAACACATGAATTATAAGTCCGTAATGCCTGGTCAAAAGTATTTTAACTATAACTTTAGAGCTCACTTATTTGACAACAACGTGCGAAGGTCAAATGGGGTCAGTTAATTCAGAAATAGATAATAATTACGGTGTTTCTAAGTCTATCGAAAAGTTTTGGAAGGCATTTCAAATTTGGTGAAAACTTACCAATAAATAATCGCATCACTTTCTCAAACACAACATAAACGTCATATTTATAACATTTTCAATCCGTTACAACACATTTCGTGCACTCATATATGTTTCATAACTAAAAAAACAGCATATAAAATACAATAAAAATTAACAAATTTACAAGATCAAAGTCACAGACAACAGACAGTTCAATCAGCGGTGTGCATTCGATACCTAAATCAGATCATCCTCCGAGCCTTTTTCCCAATCATGTTGGGGTCGGCTTCCAGTCTAACCGGATTCAGCTGAGTACCAGTGCTTTACAAGAAGCGACTGCCTATCTGACCTCCTCAACCCAGTTACCCGGGCAACCCGATACCCCTTGGTTAGACTGGTGTCAGACTTACTGGCTTCTGACTACCCGTAACGACTGCCAAGGATGTTCAATGACAGCCGGGACCTACAGTTTAACGTGCCATCCGAAACACAGCCAATGGTGTCTAAGATATACTTAGAAAGTACATACAGACTTAGAAAAGTTGCATTGGTACTTGCCTGACCTGGGATCGAACCCGCGCCCTCATACTTGAGAGATTGGTCCTTTACCCACTAGGCCACCACGACTTTTTAAGATCCGATTATTTATAATAAATCGGATATTTATTATAAATAATCGAATACCAATTTTATATATATTTTTTAATAACAACTTATTTCAACTTTATTTATTAATTTTAAATTATAGGTTCAATTTGTTTTTGTTGTTAAGAAAAAAGATATTAAAGTTTTATGAAAGTTTTTAGCATTAAATTTTTATATGTATTATTTATTTTGGTGTTGCGTCATTCGTAATAATTTTTAACTTTAATTGAATTTTTATTACCTATTACGAAATTTTAATTTATTCTTATATTATTTCTAAACAATTTTAAGATTTTTGTTTCGGCGGAGGGTAAGCCTGGCGTTCTGAAATATAATGCAATTTGTAACTACCAAAGTCATGTACTTATTTGATGATGAGAAACAATAATAATAATTGATTGATTTTAAAGTCACCAAATATTTTTAACCGAATCCCAAACAAGGAGGTGGTTCTCAATTTGGATGTTTGTTTTTGGTCGAAAGGGTATATAAAATACCCTATATTCCCCATATTTGTTATTAAGTAAAGGATCTGATGATGGAAACCTTGAGAAATCGAGAGCAACTCTCGAAAATTGTAAGCATAGATAAGGTTATAACTTGACACTCAGATGTATGTCTGATAACACTATGAAACAGTAAAGCTTTAGAGCTGACCTGATGATGGAGACGAGAGAAGTTCGGTTGTCGAGTTCCCTCGACCTTCTCTGGTCTCCATCATCAGGTCAGCTCCAAACCTTCACTGTTGCAGAGGCCTCGTAAATACGAATAATATAAGCCCAAACACGAGAAAGTTTACATATTCAGTTGTCGAGTTCCCTCGACCTTCACTGGTCTCCATCATCAGGTCAGCTCAAAACCTTCACTGTTGAATAGTGCTACCAGGCAAACACCTGAGTGGTAAGATTTCACCCTATGTACTTCTGCAACTTTCGAAAGTCGCCCTCGATTTCTCAAGGTTTCCATCATCAGATCCTGACCTGATGATAATGGGACTACCTCGGAAGTATACGCTATCAAACAAAAAAAGAATCACCAAAATCTATAAATAAATGGCTGAGTAATCGCATAACAAACATACAAAAAAAAAACGGTCGAATTGAGAACCTCCGCTTTTTGGGAAGTCGGTTAAAAATAAGTCGGCGGCGATTAGCACTTCCGACAACCTATTTGCCCTTTCAAACAATAAAATCGTCATAAAATTTTGCGATAACTACACCTAACTTCAGCTCTCGTAAAATAGCTCGGCCATTAAGTTTGGCAGGTCTACAGGAATTCTGCACATAAAACACCCGAAGAAATAAATAAGTCTTCATTTGCCGTCTTCAGAAACCCTAAAAACCGAAGATTTTTTTATTCCGGCTACAACGTATTTTCTACCACTGATTTTCTAGCATTTTTTTCAAAATAAATGAAGTCATTTTACTTTTCCTAATTTATTTTCAGATTATGGTAAGTATACAAAAGTGCAATTTAGTAATATTATAATATCAAATAATATAAAATTATTAAATCGATTCTTTATTTTAACGAATCGGATCAATCGATGCAAAACTTCTGTCACCGTCGCCATCTTGTCTATGCATCTTCAAATTTAAAAAAACAACTAATGTAAATATGGCGAGTTCGATCAGAATTCCCGGTAATTACGATTGGATTTTAAAAAGGTATATTTCTAACGGGATGCTAAATATGAAAGGTTTGAATGCGTAAAAATAATTTAAATTTATTTAGTTATTTTATTTAGTCTCACAAATGCGGTTTGATTAGAAAGAAAATAAATATGAGCGTAAATAATTAGGAAAGTGTATGACTGATTCGCAGACCCCGATTGGGGTCTAAACCGAGCTTACGGTGACATTGATGTTCGGACCCCGATTGGGGTCCGCTACGGATTTGACGGTTAAGTTCTTAATTGCTGAACAAGTTTTTTTTATATCGGTTAAGTATAGTTTTCTTTAAACCGATGAATATCATATTTACCTAAGCAAACTTTTTACAAGATTATTGCATAAAGTAAACAAGTCTTGTCTATGAAACTATCGCATATTTTCAGTCGCACGTACAATAAACATATCGAGCTTTAACATGCTAAAGTTGGCTTGTTTATATTTAAAACCGCCTCGGGAATATGTGCTCCTAGTACCAATATCATGACTCTATGATATTTCTTGAGAAATAAGGCTGAAATAATATTTCAACGGTCGCGTTTTGGGACTTTTGCAAGATTGGGATCGTTTTAAAAATATGCTTCTTGTGTTTTAGTGTATTTTTGATAGAAATGCGTGGAAACTTTTGCTGTAGTTTTGTTGAATAATATCAACGTCCTGTCTAAAAAAAACTGGAATGGCATTTTTTAAATTGTACCAAGCAAATAAAAAACAAAATTTTAACGTTCGCTAAATGAAGATAAAATCGATACCTAACCCGATAATCTATTCATACCACAATTGATCGGGTCAAGGCAACATGAAAAATAAACTGAGGCACATTATCTATGAAAATGTTCTTCAAAGCCTTATAAAATCAACTAGTACCCATGAATAAAATTAGATTGAATGACAGCTTCGAACATTTATTATGATGAGAAAATACCAGAATAATCTTTTCCTCAATGAAATATGACTGACCAGAATCAATATTCTATCACAAATCGTCTAGCCCGGGCGAGCCTGCGACACGTTATTTAATATTTATGCCTTCAGAGAGTTAAATATCCTCCCGTCTTTTCCAAAGTACGCTCGAATTGGTTTCTAGACTAAATATTTGAGGTGAAGACTTCAAATATGGATAATGTTGGCTATCTATTTGATAAGGTTTTAAGTAAAAAGTAGATTAGTAGAGTTAAAAGTAGATTTTCAATATGACAGTTGAAGTTCAAAATTGTTCTGAATAAGTATAGGCCCCTTTTTTCGAGGACGACAAATACGCTTGCATGAAAAATCTTAATGGGCTGAAAAGGCCGAAAAAATATCATAGATAGATATATTCTTTATTATGCACACCAATTAAAAAAAACAACAAGAACAAACAAAAATTTTGAAGTCGGTGACACAATGGGCGGTCTTATCGCTAAAAGCGATCTCATATTAACTTGGTCACACGAAACTACTATATTACCCAGTAAATAAAAAATATAGTAAATAGAGGTAATATAATGATATAGTTCGGCCATTCAGAGAATGCGTTCCTGACACGTCGCGATTGAACTGACGACGTAACTTTGCAATGGCGTTGCAGTTACGATAAAAATATTTTTGCTGGTTGTTTACCGTTTTAACAATTGAGGAGCATTAAAACAACATTATTATATCAATAATCAATGAATGTAGTTACGTCGTCAGTTCAATCGCGACGTGTCAGGAACGCATTCTCTGAATGGCCGAACTATAGTAAAGGTAAACCGTCTTACCACAAAAACTTTTTAATGTCAGCTTAAGACTTGTCTAAAAAAATGTCAAATTATGACGTTGACATATGGTTCATTTTGGAGCCACATTTTTTTTAGACAAGTGTAAAACAGTGGTTAAAGTTTTTGTAGCAAGGCCATATATGTCTAGACTCATTCAAGTGTTGGTTTACGCGCCAAACTGCTAATCAACTTATCGAATTCTCTGTATAATATTACCAAAAAGCTCTATCCGAACTATGTTGCCCTAGTACTCGGGGAACGAATAGTTAATAGTTATTCTACACTACCTACATTATTGAATGTGTGCTAGTGTGTGGTTAGTACTCAAACTTCAACGGTTGAGTCGAGTGTTTACTTAGCAATGGGGCTTGATCATGCTTCACGGGAGTCCGGAATTTAAACTATTTATTTCTGCTGTGAATGAACTTGAGCAAATCTTTTATAGTGAATTAGCTACTTAGCACTTGGGGTTTATTTTTAGCTGTATACATTAATAACTTATCACTAGAATTTTGGACATATTTACAGGCCTACAAATTAATGTTGGAAATAATTCTGACGTATTTTATTCAGAAACATAAAACAATAAGCGCTTGGCAGTAAACAACACATTTACCGTACCTATTGTTCATAGTTCACAGGGCTTAGGCTACCAGACTGGTCTTAAGCTTATGTAATCCTAGTACCTACACACGAGCTTAAATACAAAATATTTGTAGTTATATTTGTAGTTAGGCAGAAATTAACATAGCAAATAAAACTTAATTATAATTTTAAGACACGAAAATTCCAAAAATAAGTTTTAAGAATTCCTTTTTCCTAGAAGTGATTTTAGAGCCATGTTTTCTCTGCAGATCTATGCTAGAAAAAATAATTATTTATTGAAACTGTTATTTACTTGTAGTCACTATTTTAAAAAGTCCTAAAACTTATTCTCACATTTCAAATAAACTATAGCACCATTAAAAAAAAAATGCATTTTCTTTTAACCCTAATACAATAGCGTGCAAAGATCTTTCCATAGACAGCAGAGTAATAGCAAAAGTGCAATTTCCTGGCGTAGTGTTGGTCTGTGTATTTCAGTATTTCAGCGTCTACTGGGCCGCTGAGAGCAATGTCCGGGCTGGCCGGATGACCGGACGACCGGACGAAACTACCCTCTGCATTTAGTTTGATGCACGCAGTTGTTTTAAATTTTATGTTAGGTTTGATTTGTTCGTTTATTTAGTTTGATACGTTAAGGTAGAATAGTGTTAGCATGACCAAAAGTCTACATATACGGCACGTAATATTCAATCATCAATATGAGAGTAACACTAAGATACTTTTTGAGAAATAAAATAAACGAAAACAGCTTCAAACTTGGATAAAATCGCTAGTTTACTCAAACGAAGAGGAACCTCTTTGCATAAAATCAAGTCACTGGCCTGAAATAATATAAAATTAAAAACATCCTTGTTCTCCGTTCTAAAATTCAAAAAAATATGGCGGTTGCAAAAAACGCGGGAACAAAGCTGCGCACTCTTTGGTCGGCCATTCGAATAGTATCGCTGCTCGAGAGCGGTGGGGAACGGTACGAGTGGAGGCCCACTCGACATAGATTCAGTTGGCCTACCATTGTAAGCCGACTCGGAGAATACTCGCTGAAAAGAGGAAATTCTAAAATGTTACTCATTTCTGACTAGTGTTTCCACTAGAAAAGTAAGTATGAAGTGCAGTAGAAAAACCTTAATAAATAATGAAATAAACCTGCAATAACAAATACCTACCTACACAGATCTTTTTGTACCAAAATATTAATGTGGCTCTAAACATCATCCGCACTACAGCAGAAATAAACAGCGAAATTATATAATTTGCTTGCATAACATAAGGCGTGAGGGTGAAGTTTTCAGCGTTACCCCACCACAACATTTTCCTTCAAAATTTGCATAATATACACGTGGCACGGTTTTCAACGTATTCATTTGTAGCTATAACATAACACTTAACAGCCATTTGCTGAAGGAGGATTCGGTAGAGGTGTTTTGAACACCTACGTGAAGTCAGATGTGTTTAAGTCGCGTATAAGGAACGCACCTAGCATCAATTGTGCCCAGCTTCCTAGTAGAAGTTGCTATAAAAGTTTATAAAAGTCAGTGGTTTTCATATTTCATTTAAATGTATACCTCCTAATAATATAGACTTGCTACGTAAGCAGGTGTATTATGTGCCAAAAATCTTCTTTCATTACTACAAAGTCATAAGATTCCCACCTCTTTGACTTCGAAGCGAGTTTCTGTCGAATTCTTGACAATAAGTAACACACCTCGTTATGGCGGTAAAATGTTACAGATGCAACACAGAACTGCAATGCTCGTAAATTTATGGACGATTGTTCTGCATAGCAAGCCAGTCCACAGATAGTTTATTTTTCAATTGCTTCTGTTTTTAAATAACTAGGAATTGTAATTAAAGGCTGGTTGTTATTTATTGTCTGCAGCTAGCATTAGCATTTATGTTCGCCTGGTATTTTGGGGCCGTGTTGTTTGTGATATTTGGATGTAGTTTTGATAAAAATGTTTAAAAAGCTTCAAATAAAGTTACACAAAAGTACATAAAAGAAGAACTTTTTGTTTGTGTTTTCAACATATTTTTCAGCTCTGAATATACCCACCATCTACCAACTTAATGTTTTATGAGAAAACAGACGTAAAAATAAGTCTGATAAAAAATTGATCATGATAGATGGCAAGATGGAAAATAATCTTACTTTAAAATAAATTGTTCGCTAGTTCGAACACTGACAGCTTCTGACGTCCACACTAATTTGATATTTTTCATCATTTATCTTATTTCTTCTTGAAATATTACATGTAGGTATGGATCGTACTTATTTATATCCGTTCAATAAGATACGGTATTTTCCACTACTCATTGATTTTTCAATCCCATGATAGAATCTTATCGAAAAGTGATTAGTTCTGATATTATGTCTAGGAACTGTAAATACAAGCTTCATTTTAATAGTTTTCGTCAAATGGCTTTCCGTTTCGGGAGTGACAATGAGCGAAGAAAACTCACACTGAAAATGCCAGAGGTATCATATGGCGGACTTCATAGCGGTAAAATTATTGTAAATCCTTTAACTTTGTCCACTTATAAAAGCCTCACTACATGTTAGATTTAATTTAAATCATTTAACCTTTTCGTTGTCAAGTCATTTGTTAAGAAAGCTAAGTAAATCACAGTTTAACTTACGTTACAAAGCACATACGGCTGCATACGGCATCCAAAGTTCGCAAGTTAAACCAATTTCAACAATAATGTTTGTACACTTGCAAGTAAATTATATAGACGCTTGAACTGTGTTTCAGAAACATTCGCATTTGCTTCCTCAAACGACTGCAGGCCTGGTGCTATTACTTGAAATGTCTCTTGCGGCGGTTGTACTTAGCTAACTTGTTTCTTATGACATTTATGTATTTTGTTTTCGTATTGTTCTAGGAATTTAACGTGTATTTAAATATTATAACTTCCTCATAGAAAGCCAATTTTATTACAACCAAAATTAAGGTTCCAAACGTTACCGTCCGTAAGCAAAACAAAGAATGGAGTATTGTAATAAATTGGTCCTCACTTGAAATAAAATACGATTTTCATTACTTTTTTAGCTTATAATCCGTCATAATAAAAATGGATTAAAGGATTTTATGTACATCGAACCGAAGCCATTTTCTACACGACCTAGATTTCCAGTTCATATACCTAATCTGGTAAACGTTAAACGGTACACTTTGATAGCTCAGTGGCCCTCTGATAAACTACTATTACCTAGTTAAGCAGTGTTGCGTGTGTAACGGGTATGAGGCCACGTAATATTGAGTACTAGGGTGACATAAAACCAAGTATGTGTTAAGTAGGGATAGTGAACTTCGAAGTTGAGTGCAGGCGAATTCACGAGAAAGCGACGTCAATTTTCACCACAGAACGTTTTCGTTGGAAAAGTGAAAAGCTTTGAGGATTTCTTTGCTTCTTTCCTGATGTAATTTTGTACTTTTAAAACCGTTCTACATAATTAATATGATATTTCTTAATTGGCTTAAACTAGTTTTAAAAAGTTTGTAGGTAAAGGAGATACTTTCTAAGAAATACTGACACCAAACCTCGAAAACCCTTGGAGAAATCCTTTTAAAATGTTTATTTGCATGATACACAGCAATATACAGTAAGCTTACTCTTTTTATTCAGCAAGCAAAACCTCAGTATTTTTCGCCAACCCGTTGGCTAACCGTCGAAAGGGTGCGTTACCGCGCAATGCCGCCGATTTCATTTCCGCTGGGAAATGCCGGAGATAGCAGCGTGCCGGTTCGTCTCTCATTATGTTTGTGACGAAAAAATTCGCCCAACAAACACCCAAAATATTTTATGGTTTCAGCTTTTACTTCCATTGACCTTGCATGTTACCGGACGCTGTGGAAGGGTTATGAATTAACTTTTTTTTGTTTAAAAACATGGTGCTTCGTTACGGGTCGTTTAAGCTTTTTTTTTGTTTTGAATAAATTATTTTTAAATTCTTTTACGATGAATTTCCATAAATTATTATAACGGTCAAGGATTAGCAGCTACCAGGCAATCAGAAACGTAATCGGGTGGATTGTTCGATACACGCTAGCACATGCGAGCCATAAATAAGGCTTGTTGACCAAGCCGAAACAACAGCCGATACGGACAATCCTGCGTGTTTGCTTGGTAGTTACTGTAGTGTAAACGTATGTAGACCTGACTTACAGAGTGTCTAAATTACGGTAACGGGCAAGGTGAACCCTACATAAGTCTGCCCAAAGACAATAAACTCACTAGAAATGATTCCTACCTTTACCCATTACTATATAACTAATCTGAGGAAACACAGCAAAACAAACTTCTGAGCAAATTAGACAGACGGTCTTTGAACTGGCACTGCAGAATTAATTATGATGGTAACACAGGAAACAATGGCCTGAGTACTAAGGCAACATGACCACTTGAGAAAAATGTATGCATTTGTCTTATAGTCAGCTCACTGAGAGAGGCACTCTGAGTGATTAATGAGCCCAGATGGAAAAGCTACAATTTTATTTATATCTTATGTTCGAATACGCGAAAGATCTGGATATAATATTTTATGGAGATCATTCTTGTCGGCTGATGTCTGGCGGAATGTGAATCAAGCTATAAAACCAGTGGTGAATATCTCTGAGTAACGATAACAGACTTTTAATTTTATTGAAGTTTGAGAGTATTTACTAACAAGCTTTATATGTATAGATTAGGTATTTATTCATAAGGTTTCACTTTTAATTTAATAAATGTACATAAATGGACTCACAAGTCTCTCAAGATTTTTTAATAAAAGAAAGAATAAGCACTTCTTCCAGCGAACATTTGAGTACAAAATGAGCATAATTTTCATAGTTTATGATTGTTTAACTTAAGAAGCAGTGCTACATTCCGTAGTAGAGGGGCCTTTGGGATTTTATTCAGTAGTCCTTATAAAATTACGTAGGCAGATAACTACTACCAAATCTCTTAAATAAATACATTCAGCTAGTTTCCAACGTAATTAATCACACAATTGTGATACAAAAAGAAAGTTACTCCAAACATTGTGCAGTAAAGATTGAAAGACTTAATTTACTTGACAAAAATAAAATGAAAAAATATATCATCAAATTCTACTTTTCACCAGCACTTTTTACAAATGTGAGTAGAAAATGGAAAAAAGAACAGAAAAAAAATACAAAAGGTTCTCCCATGATTGTTAAACCGTTAATTACGCCTGCTGTTTGTTCGTTAAACACCGCTAATTACAAAGCGTATGCGGGTCCCGGTTTTATGAAAAAAGGGAACAATACGAAAACGATTTTTGGAAAAACTTATTGCCCTTTATGAAAAAACATACTTACCAAGAGAAAAAATTCTAAGCTTGTATGTACTTTCTTATTAAATCTTGGACACTATAGTTCGGCCATTCAGAGAATGCGTTCCTGACACGTCGCGATTGAACTGACGACGTAACTTTGCAATGGCGTTGCAGTTACGATAAAAATATTTTTGCTGGTTGTTTACCGTTTTAACAATTGAGGAGCATTAAAACAACATTATTATATCAATAATCAATGAATGTAGTTACGTCGTCAGTTCAATCGCGACGTGTCAGGAACGCATTCTCTGAATGGCCGAACTATAATGACTGTGCTTCGGAGGGCACAATATCTTTAGCAGTCGTTACCGGAAGTCAGATCATCAGATGCCAGTATATCTGACATCCAATCTTACCAAGTTATATTGGGTTGACCGGGTAACTGGTGGTCAGATAGGCAGTCGCTCCTCGTAAAACACTGGTATTCATCTGCACCTGGCTAGACTGGAAGCCGACCCCAACATAGTTGGGAAAAGGCTAGGCAGGTGATGATGACTTACCAAGCAGACACGTTGGACTGTTATGGTACCAGGGCAGCAGATTTTTAAGGGTATGTACGAAACGAATGCAATGCAAAAGGTAGGCACGTTGTATTGACTTGCCTAATTGGGCATGTTTGATTGTTAATTAGCCAGTTAAGTGCAGTCAGTACTGTGATCGATACAGTCCGCATTGCGACTACTGATGATAATTATTGTACGTATGCACGTATGATGCGTTATTTTGTAATTGTCATTTATGTCCATATTAATTGCAGTGCACTTGAGATATGTGATGGCAAAGAGTGATATGTGTTGATAAAATATACTATTAAATTATAATTTATATTCAATTTTAAAGGGGATTGAATAAATAAAAAAAGCGAATGAAAAAAATAATTAAATGAAATATTTCGGTTTAAAGAACTTTATTTCTCATTAATCTAAATTGTTCATGAGAACATTAAATCTAATAGGTACATTTTTTATATCTAATATTTTGAAGTTTCATTCAAAATACACCATGACATTTAGATCGATGATTGACTTAATGGCAGTACTGATATAAAAATCATCAACTCAGTAAGAATCGATATAAAAAATATGTGTGAAAAACCAATGAAAAGCGAATAAAAACGTTATCGTTTTATGGCCAATGAGTCGGAAATCGCATCCATGCCAACGTGGCCGAATGTGATAAATTCTACTACTTATCGAGATTATCTGATGGCTGCATTTTTTGGACGGTGTCACGGTGTAAAAGTAATGTAAAATATATAAACTTTATTATGTATACAAGCTGTTGATTTGCATCCGTGCCATAGTCAAGGACGTAATTATACTAATGATTCTCAACCCAAATCAACAAAAAAATCGGCAGGAAAATTTTTGATTTTAATTTTTTTTCGGAAATCCGTCAATGTTATCTAGCCGTATTTAAACTTGGCGCGTGTGTTACTGGCCTTAAAACCGTGCTGCGCCCTCACACAAACCCAAACAGAAAGCATACGTAACGATCATTCATAAATTTCATTCATAAAATTGGATTACTTCTGAAATGCTACGACATTACAATGACAAAAAAAGCCGTGCGTATTAGCTATTTCCCGTCTACTGTAATTACAATCGATTATTTACGTATTTCATGTCCTCCTCCTGACGTATGGCACAAATGCAAATCAACACCTTGTAGATTAGCGATTAAAATTACTGAACTTTAACTTTTATATAACAAGACCAGAGGCGCCAATATACACACATCAAAAGTGTCTAGGGATCAAGCATTTTTATGCGGATTTCTTGAGATTGAGATGTGGCTTTGTAATAAATTTATGATTTTATAAATTTATATGGATCCTTTTTGGTGCATTTCATAATTTGAATCAGGAACTGTGAATCAAATTCGAGTAAAAGATGAAAATCAGCTGTCAATATTTTCCCTATAAACACATACAACGCATTGAAGACATTATTAGTGCTACTGTTTCCCTACTACTGATTAAAACCAACGTTATTATGGAGCGGCGACGTCATTTAAGCAGGGAAGAAATGCTCAGAGCCGTGGGAATGATAGAAGCTGGTTCCCGGCAACGTACTGTGGCTTTAGCTCTGAATACAAGTCAGAGTGTTATCAGTCGACTTTGGACACGTTACCGAAGCACTGGTACCGTAGCTGAGCGCCATGGAGGACGGTATCGCTGCACCACACGGAGACAAGACCGATACATTCAAATCTTAACTCGAAGAGCTCCAACAATAACCGCCATGATGTTAGCCGTGAGGCTTCATCACTCTTCAGGGAACTTAATTAGCGACCAAACAGTCAGAAACCGCTTGCATGAAGTGAACCTTCATTCCCGAAGACCGCTACGGGTACCACCTATAGCAATGCACAATCGTAGGATTCGATATCAATGGGCTCTTGAACACAGAAATTGGGCAGAAGAACAATGGCGTTTCGTGTGCTTTTCTGATGAGTCTCGTTTTGGTATGAGACCGGATACAAGACGTATACGACACTGGAGAACCCCTGGACGCCAACAGCGATTAAAATCCTGCCAGGAAGTCCATCCTTATAGTGGTGGAACCATCATGGTATGGGCGGGTATTTGGATCGGCGGAAGAACTGAGTTGATTTGGATCAGAAGCAACCTCAACGCTCAAATTTATGCTGAGACGATTGTATCAGACGTCATCGTTCCTCTACAAGTGCAAATCGGTCCCTTATTTCAGTTAATGCATGATAATGCACGACCGCACACCGCAAGAGTTGTAAGACAGACTCTCGCGGCAGCTAACATCAATGTCCTGCCCTGGCCTGCTCAGTCGCCAGACTTGAACCCGATTGAGCATGCATGGGATATGCTACAGAGAAGAGCTCTGCCGAATATGGAGGGTATCCAGTCGCAAGAAGACCTTTTTTTGTTGTTGCAACGAACATGGGCGGCCATTCCACATCGTGATTTGGATGAACTCATTTTGAGTATGCCAAACCGATGTTCTTGTGTTGTTAGTGTTCGCGGTAGAAACACGGATTATTAATTGTTTAAGTTACCCAATAAACTTTTAAAGAAAACTGTTATTTCAGTCTTTTTTTTCGAACTTTTGTGTTAGTGTTTCAAATGTCAAAAATCCCTTTATTAGGAAAATGGCAAATTTCTTTATTAGTGCAAAGGTGACTTGGTTTATCGTTACTGTGACAAACGAAAACACTTTATTTGATGAATCCTTAAAGAAAATTTTAATTAATATCAATCAGGAGAAAAGTTATTGCAAAAATATATGTTGATCCCTAGACACTTTTGATGTGTGTAGAAGGTATTGAATCCGTACTTACCTACTTTATGTAAGGCATTCCATAATAAAGTTATGTAGTTTTCTTTCTTCATCTTTTAATACAATACGTACTTTAGATGTGTAAAGGTTTATTTGGTTTATAAATATCACATAGACCAAACGATTTTCTCTTAAAATATACGTCATTATTCGGATATCTGGAGTTAGAACAACATTTCTTTTATACTCTATCTGAAGTCAAATACATAGCACCTACATTGCTTGAAGCTAGTGCAACCACGGCCCGTATCAAGTGATACATAAATAAAAACTCCAACGTCCGTGTAGTGTGATTCCCAGTGGGCCCAGTCTGTCTGTAGTTACATGTTAAATGTATGTGCGTCTGTCTGGGAACGCACGAGCTGTACTGGGGGTTGCAGTGAGGGAGTGTTTTAGATGCAGATAGGTTATTTAATAGATGTAGCACTGACAGGCGGTTGATTGTGTGTATACTGGTTTAATGTATGTGTACTTTGGTAAAAGAAAATATTTATTTGATAAAAAAAAAACATATTTGTACCTTGTATGTCTTGCGCATACATACAACGTAAGTACTATTAATGAAGATCGCCTTTTAGTTTTAGTAGGTAAAAGTTAAGAACGAAAGTTTTTCACGCGACTGCCAAATGTTAATATTAATATTAAATCGTATTCGATCTCTTACATGCATAAGATTCCTATAAATTGTTACGTAGGTATTTTTTATAAGTACAGGACAGATTTACCGACCCTAGCCGTTCCCCAGCCTTAATCGGGAACTGGACAACATAGCACGGGCTGTATTTTATACCCTACATAAAAGCTAGCGATTTATTTATTCTCCAGATATTTCTCCAAAAAAATAATATCCATACACTCCAGATTTATTCGGTGGCACGCTCTGTTAAATATATACGGTATTTGTACTCGACATGAAACCTAAAACATATTTTTAAGTATTCCGTCCATACATGGTTTTAGCTCGATCCAGTGTACCTGTACCGAATGTGTAATTTAGTACTTTTTTATTACACCTGTGTACATTTGCGGTCGTATACCAGGGCGACATAACTTTACAGCGATAGTCTGACTGACAACATACAAGGAGCAGCACTGTCTAACTTGTACGACCAATCAAATTGTTTACTGAGTTAACAAAAAACAAATGATTTTAAGAACAAAGAAGTTTGCTGCATTGCAATAATGTTGCAATGAAAAGATAAAGAAAAAAGTTCTCCCACGCAATAAATAGATAAAGGTACTGTGAACATAACTTCAACATTATCGTCAAACTGTAGGGAATTTTGGTATTTTTCCTTCATGATAAGAATATAAGCTGGACGTAGTAGAGATTCAGTCAGCACTTTCTAAGCGTCGACGATCGCATGGAGTGGACGAACATGTGGACGAACATATTAAAATGTCTGCAATCGATACGATAAACTTTTGACTTTTATTTGAAAACTTTACATTGTGAAGAAAGTATACATTTGGGTTAGAATCAAGTTTTTAATTCCAGCCGTATCAATTTTACAGCTTACCAATACAAAAAACAGCTTAAATCTCCTCTTACCTGTAAAAACAAAAAACACATTAGTAGAAGCAGAATCTATCAACTTAAAACAACATTTCTTGCTACATCATAATATGTAAAACATGTTTCAGTCGTACAAGATCCACAAATAAACTTAAGTACTAGGAAATCATAATTATGAAGAGTGGAAACTGAGTTGCATGTTACATAGGTAAGCTCTCAGGCGGTAGCGAGTGCAATTCTGAATCTGCACATATTAGCACAATAAAGGCGCGGCTCCACCGCGGTGCACGGAGAGGCTACGCACGTGTATTAAGCTTCGCTTTGTAAGAAAATGTATGTGGTTGTGTCCACTGCAACCCACGGAGAGGCTACGCATGAATTGACGTCATTGATACACGCGTGGCTTGCTCGAATAGGCGGTTACATAGCTCAACGCTGTCAACGTGGGTCTACGTTTCCACTGGAGTACTCGAATAAGACCCACGACTATGTACAGCTCGGTTATCGCAGAGCAGTTGTTGTAAGCGGTTACGTAGCTCAACGATGTCAGCGTGGGTCTACCCGTGCGCCGTGCCACGCTATACATAGTCGTGGGTCATATTCGTGTACTTCAGTGGAAACGTAGACCCACGTTGTCAAACAAATGAATACACGCAGCTAAAATGCGCCGCGTGTCCGTGCACAGCGTGCACTGTGGTGGAGCCGCGCCTTAAAGGTATCTCTGACTGTAGTAAGAAACTTCACGGAAATTGTTATGTTAGTGGGAATGTATAATATCATTAGAGGAATGTTCTTGGTATTTATAGGAATGTTCTTCAAACACCTGACACTTTTAAGTTTGAATGGAGAGTAATAACAAATATCCTTTCTCAGGCTCTCTTAACTATCTGAGTATCAAACAATTGGTTCAGTAGGCGTTAAAGCGCGACAGCCAGATTTATTTTCTCATTTACAATATTAGTATGAATTTTATGTTACTGATATTGCAACAGTTAACAAACTATGTTCCTAATAATATAAAAATAAGTATCTAATATGTAATGCTGCCAGCCTCTTGGGCACGCTCCCAGTCGACAGCGATGGGGACGAATTTTTTCATGCTTTTTAGTTTTAGTCTTTTTTTTTGTAATAGACTAGTTGTTCATTGAAATGTAAATATGATTAATAAGATAAAAAAGTGTCTAATTTAAAAAATATACTAAAACCATATTTCAAAAACGGAAGAAGCTCCATCATCAGGAAAGTTTTTCTTTGTGAAGTTTTGCCATGGTCGGCAGTATGAATCAACTGAAAACGAAGTGCAATGCACTGAGAATTTCTTACGCTTACTAGATTTAACTTTTGAAGGAAGTTTTTCGTTAGTCATACAGAAAATATGAACGGTTTGGTTTCATAGGTTCATAGTCAGTTATAAATAGTTTATGAAATCTTCATTATTCCAGGAATCATTTACCGAATAAACAAAGAAACATTGTTAACACAATTTAATGTAAATTAGTCGTATTTTCATTGTTTGTTATCCAGGTAACAGAATGTGTCATGTAATACGGAATGATAGAATTACCAGAGTGACATGAAAACGGACTGGTACTCATTTGCATTGCTAACGTATAAATTTCATGAACGGTCGGACACGCTTTCACATTGTTGCGCTCCTAGTACATTTTGAACAAATTACCATTACAATAAAATAAAAACATGCGTTGTTTTTTTTATAAAAATGTGTGATTTTTACCGATATGCTATATAGATTAGCTTTGTTGGCAGCATTTTATGATTGAATTGAAATAAACATACATTACAACCATTTAAATATAAAAAAGCAGTATAGGGTACAGCTAACACATTTAAGAAAATTATTAATTGAACAACCAAAAAAATCATACAAATAAAAGTAAGTGGCATGTAAGCAAGTGTTTACTTATTACCAAAATCAGCACATTTCATAAAGTTATTAAATACCTTTGAGCCAGAAGAACACTTAAAATATTTATCTTCACTTCAAGAGAAACAGTACAATCACTTAGTTCAATTGTTTACACGCACTATCTTCCATAATCACATGCACATTTATTTATATACTAATTTTTAAAATATTTTAATCACATATTGATAACAAAGTCATTAGCATATCGAACTGACAGAGGCTTTAGATTTCTTTCTTACGATAGCAATTTTAATTTTGTACTAGGTATGCAAAACATAAATACAGCTCTTTTGAAATGTAGGTAAAGTCCCGGATTTAATGAGATAAGAAGATAAAGCAAATTAAGTTTCATTAAAAGTGTGGATAAATTAACATAATGTATAATAAGTTATTTATATTTAATAATCAACTTAAAAGATTCTGCTTCATATTTTATTTTGCTTTCAAGATACTCCACAGTATGTAAAATTGATGAGATTCGAAATTGCGTCGCCGAGTGTCGCTAAGCACGAAAAGCAATCATTTTAAAACCTTTGACTGCATAAAGTAAATTCCAGATCTATTTTGTAGCCTTTCGCACAGTATTACGAAGACCAATATTGGTATTTATGTCGCAGGGATATGATAAAAACGGGGATTTGATCAATTCTCTAAGGGATTTGATCAAATCACGGAGGATGTTAAAATAACAACACGATTTTATCTTTTCCCTAAACAAATCTAGTGAATTGAACAAATCCCTAAACTGGTTCAGTGAAATGACAAAAAACATCAGTTCTTGTCTTGCGCCTGTAAGAAATTCCTTTATGTAATTCACGATGCCACAAATCAGCTACATGTTTTAATAAGTGATTATTATAAATAGGCATATCATACGCAACTAAATTTTTTTAATTTTTAAAGAAATTTTTGTTCATTCTTTAAAAAAAATATATTGTTCTGAGTAATGGTGATTTTTTATATCAATATTTCCTTGTATTACACACACCTGATTATCATAATTATGTCTATCTTACCAAATAAACCTTTAAAATATCAAAGCAAAATTATTTTTGTCATTTCACTAAACCAATTTAGGGATTTGTTCTATTCACTAGATTTGTTTAGGGAAAAGATAAAATCGTGTTGTTATTTTAACATCCTCCGTGATTTGATCAAATCCCTTAGAGAATTGATCAAATCCCCGTTTTTATCATATCCCTGCGACATTTATACCATGAAAATTATAAGTAAAGAAACTGATTTTGTTCTTATTATTATTCAACTTGCTTCACATCATAATATTTTTCCTGACATGAAAAGCGATACTCCTTAAATCTCAAAGGAGAAAAACCGAGCATACATTTTCTAATAGCTAATTACGTAACTCAAACAAAAACTTCGCAGTCTTTGAAACTACGTGCAAAAAAAAACAAAACACTAACTAAAGGCGTGTGCACATTAAAAAGCGATGACGATGTATGCTCGGTGAGGTGTCCCGTCTACGCTCCGGCAGATAATCGCGTTTGATCAGCGCTCATGCGTGATAACCGCTCGGTGAGCGCATGCCTTTATACCTCGGGTTATTTTTGTACCCTGCGTATGGTAATGTACATGTTTGAATGAGGAAATTAAAAGGTTTTGATATAGAATGGCCGTATTTTATGAAATTGGAAGGTAATGGTAAGTGCTATATTCATATTAGAGTATTGTGGGCCTGAAATTTGCCAGAAAAATGTTCCGAAGTCCTCCTAAACTGAAGCACCAAGGTTCAATACTCTCAGATCACAAGCCAGAGCCAGCCGAGTGACGTCATCAAAGCTAGTAGAGTTGCTAGCATTGTCTAGTTCCATCTAACATATTAGACAAGACTGTCCGGCAGAATTCAGCAAGCAGGCCACCCGTGCACTTAATTGACAGCCGATTGACGTTTGACTCAAAGCCCCAATGCTTTTGAGACCTGTGCTCTGTTAACGCTAGCATTCAACACCCTTTAACAGCTTTCCCAAGTTCAGAGAACATTTTAAGCCTGTGTCATAGTCACAGAAACAAATAACAAAAAATTTCACAAACGTAGCTAATAAATCAACCGACCAAGTAGGTACTAGGATAACATATATTGGCACAGGTGTGCTGGCCAACCAATATAACCTCACCTGGACAGACCGCGTTCCGAAAAGGGTCTGCAAACATGGGAATACAAAAATATTTGTCCAAATATTCGCGTGTCATCAATGTAATTAAATTGTCACTTCTCTTACTGTCGACAGCTGTTTTAGGATAATTGAAGTGGCTCCTTTGATTTCTAACAGCCTAGTACGTGTAGACAGATAACTCCTGAGTTGAGGTTAGAAATTATAAGAAGTTACTTTATAAAAAAGAGTAGCAGAAATCTAGAATTCTAGATTAATGATTTTAATATTCATTCAAATCAAACAAATCTGATTCCGATACTTCGCTAAAGTTATCATCAATCAGAAAAAATGTCATCAATCAAAAATCCGCGAGCTTGCAATCCGTAGCTATTGGATATTAATTTACATATCCATTTTATAGAGAGAAATGTCGTCATCATCAAAACGATATTTAGATTTATTTTGCAGATTAACAATGTTCGTACACATTTTCAGCTGACACCGATAAGCATTTTATTACACAAAATAATACGAATAAAGAAAGAGCTATATTTACGAAAAAAGGAATTTAAAAACCCCAGCTGCATCGTCAAACTTGCATGTTATCATTTAACTTAACCATGCAGATACAAAGTTTTAAGTACAAGCTATGCAAGACTTACAAATTGCAAGACTCGTACTTTTAAGTCAGACCAAGCGAGCAAGTCGGTAGTAAAAATACCACGACAGTTTTGTAGGGTACGCCGTTAGTCGTATTGTTGTCGTATTACAACGAAGTTTAGGTGTTTCTGAAACGCTTCTTGTCTTTTAAAGTTTCATACGGCGTAGTCTTTGAATAATTTAAAATCTACAACTTTGTATTTGTGGGCAAAGTTTGTATAAGACTTCGTTATGATGAAGTTGTGGATTTTATGTAATGTTTTTGTATTAATAAGTACACGTTTTAGCATAGATGGTAACGTTTAGGTACTTTATAATTTTCTTTTAAACATGAAGGTTTTGGGAGGTAAATTAAAATCTTGATAAAGACTATTAAACATTTGCTATATTCACATTATATTAATTTGGTGCACTTTATCAGAGTTACTTAGCTATATTAATATAAAATTTATGTAGTACCAAGTTAATTTAATTTAATCATAAAATGTAGGTATACCTCTTAAATGCAGATTGATAAAGCCCTGACAACAGCCTAACAACCAAATATTAATTTTAAAATACGTTAAGTATTTTCAGCTAATTAAAACATCCACTTTAAATATTAACATTCGGACATATGCAAAACAACGTATAAAATAAAATAGGCCACATTTTTCATCCGCAAATATCAGTGATATTAATTGGCAAACCGATAAAGGTAGAACGAGATTGCTTGATATGCATTTGCATTCATGACGAATGCAAATTTCAATCAGTGCGGTTGATTGGCAATAATCTGGCGATGTGGGTGATTCGTGCCCGTCTTGATATCAATTAATATTTCGGTTATATTGGTGAATCAGTTGTAATTTGTGAATCGTGTAATGCCATTGTTACACATACATACCATAGGTATATGCTCGTCTTTTGTTTAATTTGATGTTCGAATGAGGAATGTTTTAATTGTGTAATTTGTGTGTTCTCAGTTTAATGGGAGGGCTGTTTTAAGAGACTGGAATACATTGTGAGATAATGATTGACGTTTAAGTATGTTAATTCCTGTTTAACGGTGATTTTGATATATTTTATTAATAAAAAGTTGTTTGACTACAGTTTTGCTTTTAGATATTTTTGTATAAGCATCATCAGATAGATCCATGTGAGAGGCCTGTGCCCAGCAGTGGGACGATAAAAAGGCTGTAACAGTAACAGTATTATCAGATAGAAGGAAGGATATTTTTTTCCCAGTATTCAAACCCTATTTTAATCTCAAAGCAGAAGTTAGATGTCAATGCCAATATTTAGTAATGAGAAAATACTTAGTGTTTTCGCTATTTACAAGTTTACGCGTGAAAAATAGGCTCTATCCCTTTTCTCAACCATTTAGTAATGTCAGGCTGTTTGAAAAGGGTTTACAATTTAACCTGTAACTATTTTAAAATGCTTTTAAGGGATAGACGTGTTTTCAGTACTAACTTAATGGCAAAGTTACGACAGTGTTTTACTAGACAGTTAAAGTTTGTAAGTTAAGTATCTAATATAGTTTGTGGCAAATAAAAGTCTACAAAATTGCCTGTTACTGAAATAGCCGTTACCTTTTAAGTAACGACATGATACCTGTGAATGAAAGACAGTGACAAAATATTGTAATTAATTATCTTTCAAAATAAGCCGTTAGAATTGACTTCTACAGTTATGAACTACTTGGGACCCTCTGAGTCACCCTAAAATATCTTAAAAAAATATAAAAAAATATGCTTTCTTTTTTTACCTACAAAAATTACTAAGATATTTTGTTGCCGTAAGTACTAAGCATTATCATTACCTATAGTATCCACCCCTCTCCCCTCCACTAGATGTTCTTATCCTGGCAATATCCAAAGGCGTGCAATTCCCCCAGTCTGTCTCCTGCCAGCGTCTGTCTCCTTGCTTGCTGTCACGAACAGATGGCTCGTCTAGTTATAAATCCAGCTGTGAGGGGTTACGTTCATACCTTATGTAGGCTTTCTTCGGTACTAATATTATTTATTGGGAATTTGTGTTTATTTATTAAGTTGTATATGTGTTATTTTTTAAACGATTGTCCAAAAAAGAGAAATAAATTTTGTGGGGAGTGCAGTAGTTTCTTCAGGACGTGAGTTAAATTACGGGAATAGAAAATAGACAATAGTCACCTACTGAGAGAACTCAGAACTCATATTATAGAAGAATTGATTAAGTACATGAAAATAAAATGTATGAGTTCGGTTATATCGCGTTTCCAAGAGAATTCTTCAAAAGTAAGGGAACGAACATAGGATAGTTTTTATATCCTATGTTCTTTCTCAAGTTCAACTCTATCTCTGCCAAATTTTATTAAAACAGTTCAGTGGTTTAGACGTGAAAGCGTAGCAGACAGACAGACAGACAGAGTTACTTTCGCATTTATAATATTAGTAGGGATTAAGTAAGATTCCTGAATTGCATCCTTTTAACGACGACACCAAAACTACTCAAAAATGATGTTTTAGCTAACCACAAATCTTTAACGACCAATCGCATTAAAACCAAGCCTTCATATCACAATAAGCACCTACAACTCATAAAACAATACTCCGAACACAATTCACTCGCTTATCGAAATTGCAACACCACATTAAATAATTAATTAATAAGTAACGGTCATTGAATCGAACAGTATTCAAATATGAATTCACCTTTATTTAGCCAACATGGCCGCCGTATCACAATAGCAATCCCATTAGCCATTAATTTGTCAGTCGTGTTACCAGTCAGCAAATATCGAGTGAATTCAAAACGATTATTTGATCGATTGAAAAGTTTATTACGCCTATTCGATTCTAGGTAGGACGTTGTTGTGTAGAAAAGAGTAATGAAGTTGTCTATATCATTTCTTATTTAATGAATATTCTTCCAACAGTAAAAAATCAGGTCAGACAATATTTTATTCAAAAACAAATGAGCACCATAGCTGCTCTGAATGTCAACGATCGATTTTCGATTGGAATTTAATGAAAACAAAGTAAACTTCAAAAATAGTAGAATCTTCAACATTTTACTATAAAAAATGCTGTTTTTGATCAACCTTATACATACACAACTTTCATTCATTACTTTTTAAAACTACTCTTAGTGATGACGTAACATATAAAAAACAATTTGAATTTTCAGTTAATTTACTTAAAGTAATCAAGGGCAGTCTAAAAGAGGTACAGTTGAGTTGGTCGTGGAAGACTAATAAAAAACCTCACCACTCGACTCTTCTACTTTATTATACTGGCCGATAATGAGCTCTCCGACTATATTGGACTAGGAAAAACGGGGAAAAACCTCTCTCCCACTTGAAAACGTCTGTTTAAGTTATAAGATAGAGCACTAATTAAAAACGTTATTCTTTCTTTTTTCTAGATAGATTTTATTTTTTTGTGAGCTGTATTTTGTTAGAAGTGAACTTCAGTTTCTTCAAAGCCAATAATTTACACGGCTTTAAAAATATTAATGAATCGCAAACGAAGACCCTTATTTTCTGCTTAAAGAACAGATTATCATAAAACTAGTTTTCGCCCCGGTTTCCCAGTGAAATACTCCCCGCATCCCAATCTGTGTACCAAAAATTTTAATCGATTCAATAGTTTTGACGGGAAAGTGCGACAGAAAAACAGTGTGAAATACACTCACATTTATAATATTATTAGCAAGGATTATGCAACCAAAATCTTCCCTAGAGATACGTCTGATGATGCCACGCGGAGTGCATAATCAACAAACACTGCTAGCTATCTAAATACAGGACAATATACTTTTAAACACACATCAAACAAAACAGTCATAATGCATCTCCGTTATCTTCATTTGATAACAGATTATTATGTAACATCAAGTATAAATAACTCCACTCTTCACAACTGAAGAAACATTGTATTTAGAACCATTCACAAATGAGTTTCGATAGCAAAGTTGTGTGGTGACCGGCGGGAGTTCAGGCATCGGTGCAGCCACTGCAATAGCATTTGCCAAGGAAGGTGCAAAACTAGCCATCGTAGGCCGAAATGAAGCCAGACTAAACAAAGTCAAAGAAGAATGCCTGAAACATGGAGCCGAAACCCTCGTCATCAAAGCAGATGTGGCTAAAGACGAAGAAGCAAGTAATATTGTCAAGAAAACCATTGATCATTATTCTAAACTGGATGTTTTGGTCAACAATGCAGGTATTGTAGTCGCTGGTGGGCTACTTGGAGGAGAAGTAATGAAGACCTATGATGCTGTGATGAATGTTAACCTAAGAGCCGTTGTGAATATCACCACCTGTGCTGTGCCGTATCTGGTAAGTTCCAAAGGCAACATCGTTAATATTTCGAGTACTTCAGCAACGATATTCGATACATCGATGCTAGCATATTCCACATCAAAAGCTGGATTGGAACACTTTTCGAAAATAGCTGCTTTGGAATTGGGGCCTTCTGGAGTTCGAGTGAACATCGTTAGTCCTGGACCAGTCCCGACTGATATCTTGGAAAGTGCTGGAATGCCTGACCTGTTTGAGGAATGGGCTAAGGATTGCCCGTTACGGAAAGTGGCGTACCCAGAGGAAGTAGCTGACCTGATTCTGTTCTTAGCCAGTAGTAAAGCTAAGAGTATCACTGGTGCCAACTTCACTATTGATAATGGTGAAGAAGTTAAAGGTTATTCGTAACAGGAATATTTTTTTGTAGGTACTGCTGATAATTTATAATTTTTGTTTGTTTTGTAAAATGTTAAGGTGTCTACACACCAAAGCCGCAGATGCCGGCGGCACAGCCCGGCGGCCCAACCCGCCGGCCGTATTTTGTACAATCATGCGGCATGATTGAACAAAATACGGCCGGCGGCTTGGGCCGCCGGGCTGTGCCGCCGGCATCAGCGGCTTTGGTGTGTAGACACCATTAAGCATTATCAAAGCATAGTCGGTCATAATAATTGTCGGTAATTGCTAATCATTATAAAGTTAATAACGATTTTTAAAGGTGTTCTATTTTATTCTAAAAAAACACAAAATAATTCGTCACGACTTAATTGGTATGCAGAGAGTTTTATTAACACCATTACTATCACTGTGTTTGGATGTATTACGTTATCATTTTACAGCATAATGTGCCAAAACACTAGTAAACTAATTATAATCTTATGATGAACGTATCTAGTAATAACTTTGTCAATATAGGGATTAAAACTGCAATGTACATTTTAAATTTCTTATTACTTTTATTGGTAGATTACTCAACGGTATAAAGACAAACTTTCAGATATTACTTTAGCGCTACAGCGTCTAAAAGGATAACACATTCATATAATTGGAATAGAATATAAATAAAGTTACTTTATTGGGTATTTAATTTCTACATAGATGAAAACAGAAAAATTTTGAAACATTTTGTGACAAAAAATCACCGAGTTCAATTTGTATTCATAAAAGTTTAATTAAGTCACACTCAGTTAACGGGGACAACTTTAAAATTTAAATAAATTCAGTAGTAAAGTACTAGGAGGGCATAGAAACGAAGGAATAGATTAACTCGACCGCTCGTTGGATATTTCGCTTCGGTACTTGGTAAACCGTTTTGATGCCCCAACAATTTATTCTGTGGCAATGCTAATGAGGTGTTTTAAACCTCTTACAGTTTTGTCATTCCTGGTACCTACTAATTTGCAACGTACTAATTTGGAGGTAAAAAGTTTTGTTTAAGAAAAAACCACTGGGTGGATTTTTAGCATTATTGTCTGAGCTTTTTATATATTTTGATATTTTTTGTTTAACTTATTGATCAGTTGCAATTACAATAAATGAAAGGTCCACTGAGAATTGAGATAAATCTGTAGGAAAGCACCATATACAATGGTAAGTTAAAAATAAATAACAACTCAATACTACCTCAACATAGGTACAGTAACACAAAGAGTATAAAAATGAAATTAACGGCCGAATTGTGGGCACTCACAAAAATGTTTGGAGTCATGCTCAACTAAAAGGGTAGGCCGAGAGAGGTCTGTGCAAAAATTACAAACGAAATATTTCGGACGTCGAAGGCATGACGAAAAAGTTTCCACAATGGAAAATTGGGACGAAACGAACTGGCAACCATCAAGATATTCTTTTTGTGAAACCGCCCATGATTATTTGGAACTTTTGGCGCTACTGTCAAAATACAATTTAAAAAAGAATGAAAAAAATATTTTGCAAAAAAAGGGTATGTATATAAATGTACTTTCTAAGTATATCTTGGACACCAATGGCTGACAAAAAGGTGAAGGAAAATATCTTGAAAAAACCTGGACGATATAGTCTGAAATCACCAACCCGCATTGAGCAAGCGTGGTGATTAAAGCTCAATCCTTCTCCGTGTGAGAGGAGGCCTGTGCCCAACAGTGGGACGATAAAAAGGCTGTGACCGTGACAGTAAATGTGTAGTTGCTTCTACATAGACAAATGCTCAGTTTTTTAAGTGTATTCAGTTAAGTGTTTTCCTAGTATTCTCAGCATATGCATATAACTAGGTACCTCTACATAGGTACTCCTAGAATGATGCACACCCAATAAGTTCCAAGTCGTTAATTAAGGACCTTACAGAGTTTGTAACTTGCTCCATTCCAGCAAAGTCCATCTCTCTCTAGTACTTAATAGTACACGAACCAGCGTAGTTTAAATTCCGCACTGATTTCACAGCAGAACAAAGAAACTAATATATAGTAGAAAAGAGCTTTTGTTAGACTATAATAGAATGCTTGTTAGTTGATTTAATAAGTAGCTAGCTTTGTCTAAATGGTATAACAAGTTCTTACATAACGGTAAGCTTTGATAGATTTTCATACTTGAAAAACCGATGTTGAGATCGCATCCTATGTTAGATAGTCATTGAGTAATTCCGATACTATCTATATAACTAAAAATGAATTGTTGTTCGTTAGTCTGATTAAAACTCGAGAACGGCTGGGCCGATTGAGCTGATTTTGGTTTTAAAATGTTTGTAGAGATCCAGGGAAGGTTTGAACGATACGAAGTTCGCGGGATCAGCTAGTTAGAAATATTAATCATAAGCGGTATTCGGTATTAGCAAAGTTTCTTGCTATATAGTATGGTCATTTATAAATAAGCATTTTTTAATAGACCATTCATGTAGGCATTGAAATCCAGCTCCGAAACCGCACTTTATTTACATAGGCTAAAAGTATTTCACGCAAATAAATACGTTCAACAGTCCGTATCCAAACAGACAGGACAACTTTTTTTTAGTTTTTTCGTCGTTTTTGTGCGCACATGTCCGGAATGCTATAACAGACAGACGGACTGACAGGAATGACAATTCACTACAGGACAATGGCTGTCTGAATCGCGTCCGCCATTTTACGGGAGTCAACTTTTATGCACATACCAGGGTGGCATAACGCTTTAGAGCTAGACTGACAGAATGCTGAATGATTTTTCGAAAGAAGTGTTGCTGTTCCCAAAATGTGAGGCTTGCATTGACGATTTGAGTAAAGGATTGCCTTTATTTAGTAGTATTTCTCGTGCCCCTAGCAAGTCACAAAACAGTCATACATTACATAAAATGAATACTTAACAAAGCTCAAAGAAACGAACACCATACATTACGAGCCAATTCAAGCAAAAATAAAGCGTCACACCATTTTTCTCCCGATAAAAATAGAACTTAAAAAATAAAACTTCGCTCGTAAAAATAAAAAAGTGCCCAACGTAATTTAAAATGGCGAAGGACCGTCGCCGCCATCCATAACCTTAAAATATTCTTCCTTGTGTACCACACATACATAAATCTTCATGAGACGCCATCTTGAAAGTGCATTTACCACGTACGTAGGTAATTTCGACGCGTTGCTGGCAACATTTATCATCATTCGCACTGGCAACACCAAGGAAGATGTATCATGTTGCAACTATGTGTGGTGAAGGCTTCTTATCTTTTTAGCCAGGTGTTTGTTTACAATTAGCCGCAGTCGGCTAGAAAAATGATAAATGACAGTTGGTTCTAAGAACAATGGTGGCGTCATGGCGGAAATAGAATGTAAGTTTTTTGAAGTTATTTTTCTATGTAGCAACCCAGTATATCCGTGTAAGCGACATGTTATGTGTGTGTTATGTTATGAAAAGTAGATTTTTTTGATAGCATAAATACTTAATTAATAGTATGAATTGTTTTATCTCCCATTGAAATCGTAATTTAAATCCACATTATAATATTTGTGGTTGAAAGCTTTTTCCACATCAAACATATTAAATGACGTATTATACAAGCAAAATATTTTATACATTAAAATTAATGACATTATGTTTATTTATACCAGACTATTATCAAATATGTCAACGTCCGTCCGTCAGCAAATAATTTTGTGGCTTACATTTATCATTTAACTTTGTTTTTTATAATAGATGCATAATAAATGTTATTAATTTTGTTATACTTCCTCACACTCTTTATAAATAAACCTTAGTCATTCAGTTTACTTATCTTCACCTCAATAACAGGATCAAAACACCTTCTTAACTTCATATTCTCCTGATAGCAATTTAAATTTACGATATTACAATAAAATTTTAATCTCACCTTAAAAGGTGCCTCATAATATATTCTTTCCCGTAATTACACTTCCAAAATTAATAACCTGGGATATTTTGTACCCGCGGTCTTTTGTACGTGAACTTTGTGGCCGGGAAGTATAAGATAAAGTATAATAAGAGGGGCCTATACGACCCAGGTAAGAGGGGAATTACTTTCCGAAACGGTTCCTCCTCGACTGGTTTTATTACTCTGTAAAAAATACAGACAGGTTAAATATAAAGCATATTGGATTTGGTGGCACATGTAATCTTAAAATAAGCAATTTCGGGTCGGTTACAGGTATTGATAAAGTATTTTCGTCGCTTCTACCTCAAACAATTTTGCGTTGTGGGTTTATAACTCAAAATATTTACAACGTGGCGCCGACAAAATCACGAACGTCGCGGAACGAATTAAGTTAATAAATTGAGATACAGTTCGTCGCAGCCGGTACCAGGAGTAAAACTCTACCAGAGCAACATTACAATTAATCCAACTCTCAGCCGCGGATAAACGTGACACGAGCCTTAAATCCCCGAGCGCCGTTCGTAAATTAACCCTGAAATTGTACAATACATTTCGCCATCCAGTATTAATACAATTTCAACACGTTTTCAATTTTCGAACTCGTGTGAAATATTACTTGAAGCTCCTCTTTGTTCTGCTGTCTTGGTATGTGTAGTATATGAATTAAAGTGATTTCTTATCTTGGTTTTCAGGAAAATCTCTTTTTTTCATATCTTATCAGTAAGTTTTCGTTACGTAAATCTTATGTAATAACTATACCTCGAAGGTAAGTAAATAACGTTGGAAATTAATTAATTAAAATTAATCATATTCAAAAGAAGAGTTGAAAAGAATATGAACGTGAATTTAAATTTCCGTTGTAAGACAAGTGATATAATAAGTTGAAGAATGCTAAAAACACCTCAAATACATGGAATTCCTACATTTCACAACACAATATTATACTATTCATGATCGCATTAACCCCTTTTTGTTCTGAATGTAAAAGACAATACCTGTGGTCTGAATGGTAAGTTTGCGTTGTCGACCTCTCAAACACAATATCTTATAACTCATGCTATCCTAGTACAATATACGCCGCTGCTATCAAATATTTTACGAATAAAAACTTCCGACTGTGCCAACAAATCGTGTTATAGATAGTTCAACTCAGATTTGCGCGCGGCCCTATGTGTGCGTCGGCTTGTAAATATACAACTTTCATTCGTGTGACAGTGACGTCGTCCGAGCATGACGTGTTCTCATCGCTTTTTGTTATGGGTACAGTCGTTTACGAAAATGTCTAGTTCTTCACGGAGAAAATGTTTTAAGGAGTCAGGTAGCGTTTCAAAAAAATGAAACAACATTCAAAGCTTTTTATTATTACATTTTACAGTTTATCATTATTTTCTCATACGGCTTTTCAAATTGACATTGACAGTATCTAAGAAATAAATGAAGTGAAATATCTAAGATGAATTAAATACTCCTTACATATTTTCTAGCTCGGGGTACGCGGACAATAAATAAATGTGTGGACTAAGAATGTAAAAGACCTATAATTTAGTATAATAATGGAAACAAAATGTGTGGGGAATTTTAAAAATTATATTGCTTCGCATAATGTCGACCAAAATAAGACGGAAATAATGAAACTCATAAATGAACGTTTAAGTCAAATTGATGAAGGGATGTTGGGTAATACTTGTCGACATGTACAAAAGAAAAAAGAAGAATACTATAGACATTTTGACATGGAGTCAGAATTTATAATTAACATTGGTGAAAGTAGCGAATCCGAAAATACATCATTTGATTTTTCAAGTAGCGATAAAGAATCATTATAAATAAATAAACTAAATTACGTAATAACTGTACTTTAAACAGCCGTATACAACCCCTAAATAACTGTATTTGTACCCGACTGTACCTCTTGACACGCACACAAAGTCACTGTATATGTACAAGGGTTACCCACACATAGGGCCGCGCGCACGACTGAGTTGAACTTACTATAAAGTGCTCATGAAAAATATGGCTACTTCTGTAATGAGGTGGAAGGCTATTGTAGATAACTCGCAGTTGTAAAGCGGTAGAATATGAATTATGCTGGAACATGCCCGCACAGTTTGGCTAGTTAAGCTCACATGTGTTTCTAGTGTGACACACTGCTTCATAAATTAGCTAGCAGTTCGGTGCGCCAGTAAAATGATTCGAGTTTATTTTATGAACAAAATTTTTATAACTAGCTTGGGTTTCCTAGGAAAGCGGTGCCGTCATATAGCGGCCGTAATATTACGGACGCAAATAGACGGTCGTCTTTACGGTGATGACATATGGAAAGTTCCACGGCCGTTTTAACACACCGTCATAAACTTTTTGTAAGTTGTATTTACTTACTAACCTGTTTTATTTAATATTTCTCAAATTTCACGACACCAATTCTGTTTTAGTTAACTTTTTCTATAATCTTTACTTTTTATTATATTATATATTGCTCCGTGGTTACGAACGAAATCTATAAAAATTTCGTCGTCCTCGCTGCTCCAAGAGTTGGAACTAATTTTTTACGTTGTTTCAAAAAAAAACAACACAAATACGTATTAAAAAAGCTTCACCGCTTTCAAAAAAACGTTCACCAAACCATCTGACACCGACAAGACGGCCGTCATGCAAATGGCGGCACCGCTTTTTGAAGTTACGGTGTCAGTTAACGCTCTCTAGGAAACCGCCCCATTTCGTTTACATAGTCCCACAACATTCTAGTGACGTCATTCACCGCTGTATAACGGCCGCTATATGACGGCACCGCTTTCCTAGAAAACCAAAGCTTTACAAAAAGGTGAAAATTTTGGTGGAATTGCGTACGGACCTTTTTGTATAAGCATGGCTTACATCTATTCAATTTTGATTTTCTATAAAATGAGTAAGAAATATTCTTGTTTTATTTCAACATTTCCTACAGTAGGTATATTAAATTAAATTACATACATCCGTGTATTGAAAAGCGATACAAATGATTCTCAGAATCTATTATGAATTATGAGGCTTCATTAATGTAACGTGAATGGGAACGTAAACACAGCTCGGCTACGGGAGTTGCTACGAAATTCGTAGCAACGCATCGCGTAGCAATTATGTTACGAGTAATGATCATAATTATTTGCTTTATGTGGCTCGGGTTGATTTATTTAATATTTATTAACGTTTTATATTGAATATTTTTATATGTGACCGTAATTCTACATTGCTGTTACAAGTTTGTTATAAATTATTATTACGAAACTTTTGTAAAATTAACATAAAGAGAGGAATGTTTTGTTAAAATAGCAATTAATGCGAGTATTGGTTTCAAAGAGGTTGCGACCAATTTTAATTTGTTAGAATCTATTACGTTTCTATCATCGGAACTGTCTCACGGTACAGAAATTATTACAAACTATTTTTACCTACTTTTTGTGTGTGACAAATTGAATTAAACACAATGAATGTTTCCTGACTTACGAGCTCGTGTGTGTCACCTTTTCTCAATTAATGACGTCACACGCGCGCGCCGCAATAAATATTGATAACGCAGTTCCGTTCGGACAACATGCTGCTCTGACGTTTAGTGATGTAACTCTAGCGGTCTTATGCCCCCCTGGTACTATGAATGTTAAAGTATCGTGGTTTTTTACGAGTGTTAAAGGTATTCGCTGTTTAAAATCGTTTTTAACCGACTTCCCAAAAAGAGGTTCTTAAGTACTTAGTCGGAATCTTTTCTTTCCTAATGAAGTAGGGAAGGTCCTATTCATTATTCGCCATGATTTTTTATCTAAAACACAACTTTGTTAGTTGGGACTCTGTACTTAACTAAATATCAAACTGGACTAAATTGCAATACATAATCAGTGATTTTGCCAGAATATCAGTCTACTAAATTCTATTACACGCTATGGGAGGATTATAACGTTGGAAAATAATCCAGGTAATTCGATTAAAACTTGATTTGGTATCAGCCAGCACATACAATGAAAATACCAAAATAGTTCATACATTGTGCAAACAAAAATCTAAATATGAATTTCACAGCGAAATCGTCAGCGGGCGCGACAGAAACTATCATAAATATTATTCTCACACTCGTTTATTTGTTATATAACAAAGAAAGTTGTACTGTTCTGATGGCTGACAAGCGAAAAGTTATGTTTTTATTCTCGCTTCTCGTTTAAATATTTTGTTCCGTGAATTTATGATGATGACTTGACAGGCCGACATTGTTTTGCAAAGCTCATGTAGAATGGTTTGTGAAAATAAAATGAGTTCTAACCACAGATTTAAATAGATGAGCGGTGCGTTTTTGTTTTTTTTCATATTCTGTGAGTTTATCTCATAATATTAATGGGCTGACCGTTTTTTAGTGCAGTTGACTATTCTGTCAGTCAGTAAAACGCAATTTTTCCTTGAAAATTGACAGCTGTCTTATGCACAAAACATTCGGTACCCCTTTAGTACTGAAAGCCGAAACATTTTTACACGTACGAGTATCAACAAGTCTCTAAGGCTATTTTTATCCGTGGTTTCTTTCCAAAAGGTTTTCCTTTAGTACAAAGACTGACAAACTTAGATTCCCAACAGCCAAGGGTTTGAGCGGTATTAAATACCTTTCTACTTCGCTTACGTCAACACTTGGTGTCTCTTCACCCGTCTACTCCAACTCTTGAAGACTTTACCTGAGAATTTAAAGAGCCCTCCCACATTATCGAGTGTTTCAAATATTCGATTGGTCAAAGGATCACAAGTATGGATATTTGCTTCGGAATTTTATTTGTAAAACCCTTAGTAAGTAATATTAGAAATGCCTAAGTATTTTAGACTTAACATTTTTGCAGAGAACGACACTAAATTTTGTGTAAAGTTAACTACAACATTGATTAAATAAGTCGAAACATAAGCCCTTATGTAGTTTTTATCCATCAGAGTATACTTAAGTGTATGTTCACTATCAAAATAGCTTCATAACGATAACTAGTATGTCCAAGACACAAGAAATCGATCGAAAAGCAGTTTCCCTACCCTTGGGACGTTACCCGTCCGTAGAACAACACAGAACCCATCAAATATTCCCTTTGAAATAGGATATAGGGATTTAGGCTATCGCGACTCCTAACATATATCGATAACGGCCCAGTCTGACTTGCCTAATTAATTGCTATTCATTAAAGCGCCCGAAACCCGATCATTTCGACATAAAACAAGCAAGACCCACCTACCTGTCGATATTTCCCCTCACACTTAAAACTCGAAATGCCCGAACCTACGAAAATAGAATATAAAATGTACCGTAAAAAAAGAGGTAAGGGCGGTGTTACACACGTTTGTTAGAGTCAATACCGCGTACGATTTATGTCGCCGTCATTCGTGCAGTGTTCCTTAGCTCTAATATTTTAAAAGGAATGATCAGGGTGTGGTGTTACGTACGTTGAAGGAGTTTTAGTCATTTTAAAAAGAGGGACCTGATAAAAGCAAACTTGATAGGCTATATTTTAGGTAGGTAATATTCTACAGTCTGTGCGTATGTCTTAGGTAATAATATCTTAGGATGAGACTATTACTATAATAACTAACGTCAGAATATCTTCTCTAAATAAATATCAAAATTGAACATTGAATTACAAAGCCTGCCATCATTTGTATCTATTCTAAATACGAAATATCCAACAGCAAATTTGAAATAAACGTCAGTCAAGATAACCACATTCTAAATTCAAATATTTGACGTATGATACGTGGCTCCAATCAACCGTGTAACGAGGCTTCGAGGCAGCCAATAATTTGTACACATTTTGCCGCATCCCATCTCCATATTAACTCAATAGTATTTTGAACGTCAAAATGGAATTTAAGATAAAATGTACGAGCGAAATAGAGATATTTTAATATCTAAATAAGGCTTTGTAAAATTTAAATAGACTTAGCCAGTGACCCTGTGACCCTTTGTTGTGCTTATTTCCGTAAAATCCGGGCCCGTGCTGTCTGTATTATGTATTGCCCCTAATCTTCTTAGAGGTTTGATATCCCTCTAGTTTTGAACAAAAACAAATAACCTTTGGCCTTGTTACGAATATAGAGTTACTTTTGCTAGACTTTGATTGGGAGTATAAAAGTTTTTATAAGGCGTTATTGGATTTAGCATAAAACTTATTTACCTGAATACTTTGGGTTCGTTTCGAGTTTGCTTTTGAATATTATTTCGTGAAAGTGGTTTTATAGGGTTTTCTAAAGCCTGATTAAGTTCAAATAAACGTAATATATTAGTTGTCAGTATTTTTAACTGATTTCAAATTTACCTACGGGTACGTGAGATTTAGAAAGTACCAGGCAACCATGGCCCCTGAAGAGCACGCGATTAATAAAACAGCAGAGAATATGAAAGTAAAATGTAAACAAACGATATTCCCGCGAGAGTGCAGTAGCTGTAGTTGTATGTAGTATGTAGTGCAACCGACAGACGGAGTAGCGATTTATCTATTAGCGAATCAGAGATACGGAACGCTTGGCACAATGCCAGCGACTTATGCATTCATGGGGTGACTAAACAGGTAGCGTTGGTAGAAAAAAAAACCTTTTTAGAAGCATTGAAAATGGAAAATTGCCTACCAGTACTTCCTCAGGATGTGAGGAAAATTAGGCTCCAAATGCTTCATAAACATTCAATTCGCGAAGATTTCTATGAAACTTATTAATAAAACAATCTTCAGGTACCAGTAGCATACTAACGAGTGAGACAAAAAGGTGAATTTGCGGTAACAGGGTAAAATTGCCGGTAAGATGGCGGCGGGGACGATTTTGCCGCTCGACACAATTGGCGTCTCGTGAGCTCCATTGCGCCGCGCTGCTAAAATCACGTATATCCTCAACGAGCGTATTTAGTTTTTTATTTAAGGACAAATTGGCTTTTGTACTGCCATTGTTATTTACTAAAGCAATAGTAATCATGTTCTTGAATTATTGAATGTTGGAGCAGACCTTTATTTACTGAGTCAATAACACAATAGACGTTCTATTGTGTTATGCTCTCCTAGTACTCAGTTAATGTGGATACAATGTCGACTTATTATTTATTTAATGCTGTAGTATTTTTCAAACTAATTTATTGGTGCTTTCCATTCCTAACTAACCTAGGTCGAACTTCACTGGAAACCACATAAACCCATGTAGGTTTATAACTAAACTGCATGCAGTTAGGTCAGCAGGCTATTGACCCATTGTACCACAGTTGAGTAAATCGATATGGTAACCTTTTTCGAGTCCCAAGCTACGTTTAAAGGGTGTGATAGCCAGAATCATATTTAATTATTTCGAAAAGGTTGCGTATGAAATTAAAGAAACTAAATTAATTAAGGTCAAAAATTCGCTGTCCAATCTAAATATTGTGGTTCCAGTGAAAATTAAATGAAAACGTGGCTTTAGCTTAATAATTTTGGGATAAGGTAAAATGGACCTAAAATCTATTTTTGAGCCTCGGTGGTACTTTTCAATGATGTAAAGTTTAATAGAATCTGTGTGATTCGGACAGCGGCGTCTAACCGCAGCGTCGATTAATGGCCGCGGCAACAGACATATAGAGCCTTACTCAATTACGGGCGCACTCTAACTCACTTAATGTTGCTGATTACCTGCAAATGGACTTAAATGACAGCGGGATATACCTTCCACCTTGTGTACTGGACTGGCGCAGATTAGTGCAACGTCACGCTGTGATTCTCTTTAGTGGCAGATAGGATTAAGCTGCGTAATGCTAGTAGACAGACTCTGTCACAATACCTTAATACCTATAGACACTAAATCTTAGTCTTCTATCGTGGATTATAGGATTGACTTAGTGCAATCATCTACTAAGTAGTAGGTTGAAAGTTGGACATCTGAAACTTTCACACAACTACAATAGGTTCCCTTAAGTATTATGGCTATTTGATAAATTCCCAGTAACTTTCGATTATTTGATCTTAACCCTTAAAATGATTGACAGTAGGTAACTCCGACCTTAATGAATTTCTAACTTTAGCCTACTCTGCTGAACAGTAGGCCACGTGGGTAAAATTTTGACAAGCCGATTTAATTAACATGTAATTAAAACTTCGAGTTTCCCGAACTTATAGGTATTTGGCAACTGTTACCTGTATAGGTGTGTTGTGCTATATCGAACTCGTTATTACAAATGTATGTAACAAAGGTTTTCTTCTATCTGTACCCACACGGAGTACGTCTGGAGTGGTTTAAACAATGGATTGTTCACAATAAGCGCTGCGCGGCACGAAACGACTTCTAAACTCCGCCATCTTTATTCAATACCGCTCAAATATTTATAATATTTTAAACACACCCATTTCTCCCGTACAAGTTAACCAACCTTTAAAATAGCGACCTGAAAACTTTTATTTCGAAAGTTTGAAATATCGTAGTTATTTTAGCGTTTCGAAACGGAAAAATTAAAAAAGTTGGACAGGGTTGTCCGTGTCTTTGGTCGCCTGTTAACATTTTTCGTGGACGTGAACTGTTTTTAATGCAAATTGGATGTTTTGTAGTCGCGAAGGCGGTGGGCGGGTATTTTTTTTAATTATAATTATTTTTAGCTTCGTACGTATTATTTGGGATAACGATGGTGGTTGTACCTTGCGCATTTTCCTCCTATAATTAATTTAACAATTTAAGAAAATTCTCCGTAATTGCTTCTTCGTTTACTTACATGACACTTGGACTTGAAGTTTGAATATGCTTGCAAATTGCATTTCTCTACCACTAGAAAGTTGGGAAATAATAATTCATAGAGTTATTAAGTTAATTTAGCGGTGAATAAGTTGGCTAAGTTGCATAATGTTCTCAAAGTGGAGCCTGGAGCAAATGAATGGAGTATCGCGTATAATTTTACAAAGCCATTGCAGCCGTAACTAAGATTCCCTGTAGGCGACTGGCATCGGATGCAAAATAGGAGCGGCGGCGTTCTGGAATTAAATTAATTAACTATCGATTATTGTCTGTGAAATATTAAGTTTATGCCACCGGTAACGTCTACTCTAAACAATAGACGAAGATTTTAGTACTTGGTAGTTATTTTTTTACCAATTTAATCAAGCACTCGATACATGTGGTAGAACTCGCAATTTAAAACGTTAGTAGTTACAGTTGCTTGCACATCACTTAGTTCGTGCATTATGGTATTAGGGACACCAAAAAGAAAGGACTTATTTTTTAACCGACTTCCCAAAAAGAGAAGGTTCTTCATTCGGACTTTATGTTTTCATACCGATGACTATAAAATAGACATGGACAGAAACAGACCTGAATTTTAACATAAATGCATTTATCCGCTATAAGTTCATGGTCGACGAGCGCAGTGGACAATGGCGTAGTGCCGGTGAGATAAACAGCTAATCCGGCGTGAGCTGCCGGCAGTAATGCTGCCCTATGATGAGCTCGTTATTGTCAGCTTTGTTGCAGTCTAGCTGCAGTTCCTCTACTTTGTACTAGGGTAGCAGAGGGAGTAGGTGGTTAATTGAGTTTGATCAGAGATTACGTCAAATAAAAATAAGTTGGTTACAGTCTCTTGCAAATCACTTGACAAGGATTTAGTAGACAGTTAAACACATTAGGAACTTACCTCCCCACTCTGAGTGGGGAGAGTGAAGGATTTGTATGAAATTCCGTCACTAAGGAGTAACTTAAGTAATCATTAAATGTCTCTGAGTGGGGAGGTTAGTGATTTCAAAAAGGAAGGACTTATTTTTAACCGACTAAAAGGTGGAGGTTTTCAATTCGGATGTCTGTATAGTTTGTTGATTTTTTGCAAAGTTACTTGTTGGTGACTATAAAATAGATATGGACAGAAACCCGAATTTTACCATTTATTTATTGCATTTACCCGCTATAAGTTCACAAATTGCATGGTCGACAAGCGCAGTGGACAATGGCGTAGTGCCGGTGAGATAAACAGCTAATCCGGCGTGAGCTGCCGGCAGTAAATGCTGCCCTATGATGAGCTCGTTATTGTCAGCTTTGTTGCAATCTAGCTGCAGTTCTCTACTTTGTACTAGGGTAGCAGAGAGATTTGGTGGTTAATTGAGTTTGATCAGATCACGAATTGTTTAAGAATACGCACTTGCACATTGATCGGTTTCGCTCTTACTCAATTATGTCAGGAGGTGCTATTCAAGGGCCAAAATAAATAGAGTTACATAAAAGGCCTGGTCCTGGTTCTGGTCCTGGTACATAAAAGGCCTACGAGGGAACACGACGGTTTTTAGTCAGTAAGAATCTGACACTCCCTCAACGATGCTAACCCACAGCGGGAGTCATGAATGTGTTTATCTTAAATTGTTTATATTGTTAGCGACATTAACGTAGTATATATTTGTAAAACCTCATTTTATAAAACTTCGCTTTTGAGATGGATTCGTGATAGCACAAGTTTAAACCTTAGTGGTTTTTGGTTGCTGTTTTAAATGTATAATCATGTATTTACTGTAAATATGATAAATAAAAGGAAAAAAAAATTGATGATTTTTGACGTCGTTAAAAAAAAGGGCCAAAATAGATTATTATACCTCTAATTTTGAAAAAAGTATAATTTGATAAAAAGTAGTTAGTGGAACGACTCAGGAAATATTTTAAGTAAGACGATAGGTAGAGTCCTGAAGTGAAAGTTTTGGTGTGACAAGTAAAATTCTTGCCTGCCAACTACCAGGTTCGCAGAAAGTTGTAGCATGTTCACACAGAGTCAGCGGTTTAACGCCGCTTTAGTGGGATTAGGTGATTATCTGGACGGGTAAACACGGAGGACCAGCGGTCTTATAGTTTACGTTGGCCATTACTAAGCCAAAATCGATCTAACGTCGAAAAGTATTTCCTGATAATTTTTATGTTGATTTATGTATTATATTCACATTTACTTAAAATTCACTGACTATTATTATATTATTTTATATTATTTTATATTATATTATATTATATTATATTATTTAAAGTATCTCGACTTAGCGCACGAGGTTGTCGCCATGTGGAGTGTCGACACGGCTGTTGTTGTGCCGATTGTCGTTACGGCCAATGGTTTAATAGCCAAGAGCCTCGACGAACACCTCAGGAGGCTCTCGTTGGGCGGCTGGATCAAGGGACTGATTCAGAAGGCAGTACTCCTTGATACGGCACGTATTGTGAGGAGGTTTCTGTCTCTGGGACCCTAACCACCGGTACCTTGGACCCTGTGCCCGATATCGGTGGCAACCTATTTTTTATATTTTTAAATGTTTTTTATTTTTATAGTTAATATTTAAAAATGTAAATTATATGTTCTAAATAAATAAATGAATATTATTTTTATTCAACTTAGAACTCTAACTAACCGGCACTATAATCATTTTAAATTATTATCTCTAAAACCTCATTATTAAGATTCAAAAAGGGACGATGCGATCGCATTATTCAAACATTTTATACATGCAGCCTATGGGTCAGGCATACGCAGAGGGCCTACAACGCTCTTCGTGTTCAGTACAACAACGCCTTCCGGGTGCTGTTGGGGCTGCCGCGATTCTGTAGCGCGTCAGCAATGTTTGCTGAATCTACTACAGATAGTTTTTCAGCAATCATGAGGAAAAGAACGGCATCATTGTTACGCAGGATTCGTGGGAGTGCCAATGGCATCCTGAGGGTGATCGGGGATAGGCTGGACGGTGTTTTTCTGGAGTATTGGACCCGTATGCATACCTACGGGTCTGATACTGCAGGAAAATACATGAATTGAATTAGTTGTAGGTTTTATTTTTATTTTGTTTGTTTGTTTTATAATTATAATTAAAGTTACTAACATAGTTACGTAAGTTGTATTACTAACAAACTATGGAGCAAGTCTCCGAAATAAACGACTTATTATTATTATTTTGTTTTTCAAATTTAATTTGCTCAGGTTTATTGAAACCTGGTATTTGTAGTATCTTACGGGCCTAAGCCAAAGTGAGATACTAATTTATTGATGTGATAATTTGAGATGATGAATTTGGTACTGCACTGAAATTATTGTCCAGATCTAGCTGTAGAAATTTTCTTACTATACGACATGTGTTTAATATAGCTGCTTTTTGTAATGTGAGGTAAGTAAATTTAGATAGATTGAGGGCATTCAGGCTATTGAAAATTTGTTTTGGGATGACGCCTGTAGTTGAAATAACTATTGGGACTATTGTTACGCGGTTCATTTTCCAGACTCTAGTTATTTCTTCTTGTAGTTCTGTGTATTTCCTGATCTTCTCTGTAATCGTTTTTTGTATGTTGTTTGTATTTGGTACTGCTATATCTATTATGTATGTGTGTTTACTTTGCTTATCTATAAGTGTTATATCGGGTCTATTATTGTATATGGTGTGATCTGTGATGATAGTGCGGTCGTAGTACATCTTATATCGCTGATTCTCTAAAACCGATTTTGGTGAATATTTATAATATGGTGCGTATGGTTCTTGCGTGAGTTTGTGTTTGTCTGCTAGTTTTTGGTGTATGATATTGACGAGTTGGTTGTGTCTGTGTGTGTAATCGTTTTGTGTAAGTGTGCTACATGCTCCTGTGATATGTTGAATGGTCTCCGGCTTACTGTGACATTTTCTGCATAGGTCGTTTCTCATCGTGCTGTCTCTGATTATATATTTCCTATAGTTTTTCGTATTGATAACCTGGTCTTGTATCGCCAGCATAAATCCCTCGGTTTCTGGGAACAATCCACTTAATTCTAACCATTTATTAGAAGCATCTTTATCTATGAATATCTGCTGTAGATCGTTCGGGTGCCTACCGTGTAGTTCTTTTTGCTTCCATTTTCTGTGTATGTCTTCTATATGTTGTGTTTTATTTTCTGTTTCTATGTTATCGTCGTTGCTTAAATTTAGTGGTGTGTATTGTTCATCTAAATCGCTTATAGCTTTGTGTAATGTACTATTGTTTTGTTTCCGTCTGAAGAATTGCTTAAGATTTATAATTTGTCGTTTGTGAAGATAGCTTATTTCAATTAACCCTCTCCCTCCATCTTTTCTAGATAAAATGACTCTTTCTATTGCAGACTTAGGATGGTGGTATCTATGTTGTGTTAGTATGGTTCTGGTTTTCACTTCTAGAGCATGCAGTTCCGTTTTTGTCCATTTAATTACACCGAATGAGTAAGTTAAAATAGGAATCGCGTATGTATTTATGGATTTGAATAAATGTTTACTAGCTAACCTCATTTTGCATAGGGAATGAACTCTACTATAGTATTCTTTTTTTAATTTTTCTTTAATAGTTTTATGTTCTAAAAGTCGCGCTTGGTTATAACCTAAGTATTTGTATAATTCATCATCTTTCATAGCTTCTATTACTTCTTCTGTATTAGTTAAATAATTTCCTTCTACAATCCTACCCTTTTCTATATTTAGTTTACGGCATTTGTCTAGCCCAAAATCCATTCCAATGTCTTTAGAAAATGTTGTTGTTTTATATAATAAACTATTTAAATCTGCGCTTTTGTTGGCATATAATTTTAAGTCATCCATATATAATAAATGTGTCAGTTGGTGTACTTGTAATCTATTTATTTTAATATCAAAACCTAATTTGGATTCAATTAATAACCTTGAGAGTGGATTGAGGGCCAGACAAAACCATAAGGGACTTAAGGAGTCACCTTGGAATATGCCTTTTTTTATTGCTATTTCGTCTATAATTATGTTTGTGGTATTTGTTTGTAATTTAAGCGTAGTTCTCCAGGTTTGCATGGTAGTCTTAAGAAAATTTATTATAGTTGGGTGAATTTTATAGATTTTTAATACTTCTAGTAACCATGAATGCGGGACACTATCGAACGCCTTTTTATAATCTATGTAAGCTATGTATATGTTTTTCTTGGATCTTTGTATTATTATTATTTTCTAAATTAAAAAAAGTATTCGCTAAATTCTATTTTGTATTTAACAACACATTTTGTAAAAGAAAATGTATAACGAGCGACCCAAGATAACGCATTTAATTAACAATGTTTTAGCTATTTTAATAAAAAGGCGTCAGAAAATACAAGGCATGAGATATTTTCTAAAATTATTATCAACTTTTTGTTTAATAATCTGAGTTAAATAATTTCGCGTATACAAATAAACTGAAAAGATGCTTTTTTTGTAAATGTACTTACTACTCGAAACCGTACGTATATTAATTAGGTTTGCTTTATTCCTGATACGATGAAATAATTAAATAAGACTGAAGTGCCATTTGTAGTAGGTACTAGGATAACAGGAACGGTCTGTAGCTATTACCTACTGTGGCGACGAAGTCTCATTTACCGTGCACTATTTTAATGCGCAAACAATTTTTAATGGAACCCACCGTTAACGTCACCAAAGTAAAGCCAACGTGTATAATTTAATTAGAGGAATACCTCCTTTTTTGTACAAAGCGATCCCAGAGTACCGTCAACTGGAATGGAATTTATGTTAAAAAATTACAAAGAGAAGAACTATGTATATATCTACTTACATAGTCTAGCTGAGAGGATGACCAAGTTAAATTAAAATGAATGTTCGCAAAAAGTCGCACTATTCAGTTCCAGTCCATTTCATATCTTACCATAGGTTCTATTTTTCAGAAATTGTTCTAAATGTCAGCTAATTAATCTTCGCTCTCCGGAGACGTTTTCAATACGGTTACAGTACATACATATTACATAGAAATAAATCATGTAAAGATTAAAAAAAAAACAAGCCTAATTTGTCTAAGCCGGTATACAGAAGGCAGGTCCTTTCACAAATTACACCTAAATACCTAAACCTAACGTAGCCTAATCGTGTAAAAGCCTCAACATTTTGAAACGCGATTACATTATGTAAAACGTAATTAAATACAACCCGTCACGTGCTATCAGTGTACAGCTTAACCCTGCAAAGGCTTACACATAATAAATGTTATCTCCCTCATTCATAAGACATTTATTACTGACACAACCCAGCTCATGCATGTCCATGTTAAAACGTCAATTAATGCTACCAGGGCATCATACAACTTAAATAGTAAACAAGGATTGGATTAAGACGAGACGTAATCTAATGTTTTCCAAATTCCTCCGCCGCTCTTATTAAGATGTAATTAGGTTGAAATTCGCATAGCAAATTGAATAATACATAATTTGTAACGACTGAGGGCAGGGTCAGATAAATGGTTAATCTCATGAATAGTGCGCTTCACGGGATTATATTTTGTCGGTGGCCGCTGCGGTTTTTAATTTAAACGTTTGTGGCCTTACTACAAAAACTTAAACCCCTGTTTTACACTTGTCTAAAAAAAATTTGGCTGCAAAATGAACCGTATGTCAACGTCATAATTTGACATTTTTTTAGACAAGGCATAAACTGACGTTTAAAAGTTTTTGTGGTAAGACGGTTGAAATCTGAGAGTACCTATGTACACTTTACGCTTTTGTGACCTGATCACAGTACCTGAGAGGCTATTTATGTACTCTTATGACAAATAATATGTAAAAGATAGAAAGAAATAAGTGGAAAAACCCGGACTTTTCAACTTACAGAAGAATACCTTGCTTCTCTACTTGCAATATATTAACACGTCTATCTAAATAACTCGTTTCATCAATAATATTGTTTCTCCTTTAAAAACAAACTCGTCTTTCATATAAACACATTAAGGGTGCCTCGAGCTACGTTCAAATGACGTGCTTTGATCAGATTCGACGCAAACTGGTGTAAGCAATTTTATTTACGCATAACCTAATATTATGCCAATTTCGAATAAAACGGTGTCAAAAGTCGCACCTGAATGTCAAGTTTTACATGATGTGAGCCAATAATTTTTGACAGTTGTTCTCGATTTCTCAGAGTTTCATCATCAGATCCTGAATTTGAAGATAAATGGGACTGTTTGGGAAGTATTTTGAAACAATAAAAGAATTGAAACATTTTTAGAACGCAAATACTAGCACAGTGATGCCTCATTAAAATTGCTCAAGCGAACGTGTTCTATGAGAATTTCTTTATAATTTTGTTTTAATCTAAAAACCTTTTAGACCGAGTCCATCCGTAGAGCTTACCTGTATGTTATCAGAAATGCAAACAGTCAAAATATTTAGAGTCCACACGTTGAATGCATTAATAATAATTGCCCGATTAATAGTACCAGGGCATCATACCACACTAGCTAATGCCATTACACATTCATTAATCTGAGTCAAATTACGAATATTTTATACTAATCACTAGGGTTGCTGAATATTACCATGATTAAAATTTGTAGTTAGCTTTTCAATTGAGTTATAAGTCGAAAACTGTACTATTTACTATTTTAAATCATCTACACCAATTTTGTATTTTATTTAAGTATCAAAAACTGTCGATTTCATTGTAACTTTGTTCATAATTTCTGAACACTCTCACCCTGGAAGTAAGCTAAAGATTTTAATTTCAACTTGTAGTTGTCGGAGTCTTGATATGGCTCAATAAATTAACTATATTTCGGCTCTTCTAGGTAGGTAGGTAATTTTTTTGTAATGGAACGTGAGTAAGAATTGATTTTCATGACATATTGTAATTCACATATAGAGCTAAATCAGCAGTGAGAGATTTTAGCATGTCAGTGAACAATTAAATTGTAGTTAGGGAGACAGTATCGCATGGATTCACCATATAATCTTACCTATGAGATACATATGGGTTTCCCATAACGTGTATGAGATATAGCAACGTGAGATCAATACTGTGATGTTGTTTATCCGCCTCTAATCCCTAGAGTGTGGTAACCCTCTCGGGAGGACGGAGTGCCATATTAACTGGGACGTGGCTGGGACATACAGACGGTTGCAACGTATTTTGTTATGCATATTGTACATAGGTATCTAAAAGTAATAAAGATTATAATATACAGCACTGTATATAGGTCCGAATGCCCACATTCTATTTAAAGATCTCTCTAGGCGGATGGTTGACGCTTCTCGTGACCAGAAGGCTGACTATTACCTCGGACAAAGAATCAGCATGGCGATCCAACGAGGTAATGCTGCCAGCCTCTTGGGCACGCTCCCAGTTGACAGCGATGGGGACGAATTTTTTGACGCTTTTTAGTTGTTTGTTCTACTAGGATAGTTTTTGATATTTATTGTAAATATCTATGTAAATAAAATTATGGATTTTGAAAAAAAAAAAAATATAGCACTTAAGTAAATATTCGGATTTTTTAAGAAAAGGAGAAGCCATAAATAAACAGACGCTATTTATACAAAATCCGTGATTTTACTTCCATGATTTTATACTTGGTTTACGCGAGTTTTATTGATTACCTTGCAAGTAACAAAATAAAAAACAATATTACTAAATTATCAACGCGTTTTTTATTTGGGACGCGAAAATTCTCGAAAACACGTAGAAAAATCCAAAAAATAAATCCCCCGCTACCAGGCTAACATAAAATTCAAGAGGAAGGCTGACAAATCACGCTAGTAACAATAACCATTCGTCGTGGGTGGACACATAATAGCTATCAAGTGCACTCGCAAAGAATATAAGGTAATGTGTTGGACTAATGTGCCGTCGCTGGGGAACCGCGTGATTCACGATTTGCGCTTGCGTGCCAACTGCATGGAACATGGTCGGTTTGGAATACTGTCTTTAGACTTTACAGTCTCTGTTGCGATTTAAATGAGGTACCAGAGTTTCCTTAAATACATACACACAAATGCCTTAATTTACCGACACTATAAATGGCCGTGTTTTTTTAAACAACTGATAACTTTGAAAATTGAACGTGAAAATTCATAAACTTGGGCCTTGAGTAACTGAATACAGTCCGCTTTGCAATGATATATGTTTTGTTTCAAAATATGTACATGTTTTAGTGCATTTGAACCACTGGCCACTCTAGGGAATTTGTTGCATATCCAATATTGAAATGCTTATAATTCTAAAAAATATTGCCCAAATCAAAACACGCAAAAAGCACCCAGCATCACACCCACACTGTAACACAATTCTCCAACATCCTAAAAAAACGCAATCAACAAAATTACGCACGATCAATTACCTACGTAAATCGGTAAATCACTGACCATCTCTAACGTAGCCGATCACAAGTCCCCAATAATCGGTCAAGCCATGGAAGACGAATGACTGAGCCCCCGACCATCTATTAGTATATACCGTCTACAAGACGAGATTGATAAATTATTGTTACAAGTAGGTACTTTATTTTCGGTAATTCGTGTTGTTTGTTTGTAAATGATGCTGGTTTATGTGTTCTTGTTTTTGAGATTCGTGTGTGTCGTCTATACTAATATTATAAAGCTGAAGAGTTTGTTTGTTTGAACGCGCTAATCTCAGGAACTACTGGTCTGATTTGAAAAAATCTTTCAGTGTTAGATAGCCCATTTATCGAGGAAGGCTATAGGCTACTTTTTATCCGGGTTCGTGCAGAGGTTTCCACGGGATGCGGGTGAAACCGCTGGCAGAAGCTAGCAATATATAAATGGCAGTACGACAGAACTAAGTGATAATAAAATTTACGTTTTGCGATTCATCGCAATATTAACATCCTTCCTAGCGAATTTAAGTGAAAGTAATTGAGTTAAAAAAAGCTATCGTCATCTTTCAGTTGCGTAGAGACACTCTTATGTACACTGCTTCCCTGGTATGCGAAAAACTTGTTTACGTAAGTCTTTAAGTAAATAAACCCTTTGTAAGATTGTTAGCAAATTGACCTAACCTCTTTAAATTAATTAATAACGTAGAAAATCTATGTATATTCCATTTCTATATTTTAAAACGAAAAATACAAATGCATCAACCAGCAATCGAACACCGCGAGCAATCGATCAGCAAGCGATTACAACCACTAAACCGAAACAGCGGTTATCATATAGGCTGACAACTCACTTATACGCGCTTTTATCACAAAATGGATGTTTAATACTTTAAAAGCTTTTTTATTTGATGAGCGAACAAAATAAAATATGATGGTAGATCAGCTAGGCGCTTTCTATTCCACTTAGGTAATCCTTATTTTTACGGTGATTAATGTTATTTATTTTACATACATACATCATCTGCCTAGCCTTTTCCTAAGTATGTTGGGGTCGGCTTTCAGTCTAACCAGTCTAACGGCCAGTTTCTTCATCAAAAGTTAAAGTTAAAGTAATGTCTAAAGTAAAATTAACGGTCAAATTCGTTTTTTCAAGGCTAAAGTGACAGCAAAACTAATAGAAAAATTGAATTTGACCGTTACTTTAACTTTAGACATTACTTTGACTTTTACTTTGGCTTTAACTTTTGATGAAGAAACTGGCTGTAAGAGCGACTGCCTATCTGACCTCCTCAACCGACTTGCCCGGGGAACCCAATAAGTTGTAATTGTAAGATTGGTTGTCAGACTAAAGGGCTTATTACATTTGACTAAATTCAGTCGTCTAAATAGGTTTGTCTAATTAGGTTTCTAAATGATTTAATGAAAACTACCTTCCTAAATGCGATTACATTTGACTGAATTTAGTGACTGAATCATTTAGACGACTGAATTTAGTAAAGTGTAATAAGCCCTTAACTGACATCTGACTACCCGTGACGACTTAAAATTTAGACAGCATGGCGAAAATATGTATATGCTTTCCCAGTTAGCAGCGAAACCTCATAACTTTTTAACTCTCACTCATTTTCAGCATGCTTTTCCCATTTACAGCCACAAAACATCCGTAAACAAAGAAAGTGCATAATTCATAATCTCTGATCTCCCGGTAGTGAGGGTACAAAGTACCGGTTGGAAGTGGTGTACCGGTTTCAAACAGGATGCCACCCGCTAGAGGGCGCAATATCCGCTTCCTAAGAAGCTACGGGGAAGTTCTGTTTATAATAAACTTCGTTGAGCTATGAGCGCCTGGTAACTGGTGCACAGTTACCCGTATTAATGTGGTGGTGAATACAGTCAAAGTCAAAGAGTCATCATGATATTCTTCGTGGAATTATTTAAATTTCATTTTTTCGTTTTCCTGCTGTTTTAAATAATTCTGTAAGAACTACATTCATTTTACAAAAGAAAAGTTAAGAATGAAAAGCTCAAAGAGGGAGAGGATTCTGCCATGTAAATTGTTTACCATTTTTTCCCTCATTTATATGTAGTTCGGAGTTACGTTTCCTTACACATTAATGTGAACCTCACACATTTACGTACGTTTTCTTACTAGATTTTAAGCTGAAAAAAAAAAACGTAAAAATAATTGCACACATCTAATAGAAAAAGCAGAATAGAATAAAACGAGAACATGGTGAGGTGCAAAACGATTACACGAACCGCATCGCGCCAACTCTTCGCTCTAACAAAAGGAAAAAAGTTAGTAAGTGCTACACTATTACGGAAATAGGGGAGTAATTTTAACATTCTACCACGAAAATCAATTTATTTAGTCTACTATACAATAGTTATGCTTTATTTGTGGTCTCATTATTTTTCACTTATATAAATCTTGATTCCAAAAAAAGTTTTAAATAGGTCTGATACAGCTAAACACCTGCCGTCTTACCACAAAAACTTTTAAACGTCAGTTTATGCCTTGTCTAAAAAAATGTCAAATTATGAAGTTGACATACGGTTCATTTTGCAGCCAAAATTTTATTAGACAAGTGTAAAACAGGGGTTAAAGTTTTTGTAGTAAGGCCACTGATGTTTGTAATGTGCGTACTACCTTCATCTTCATACTGATATAAGAGCCTATACAAACTATCGGCGGACTAAAAGCTTGCAGTGTGCTCTTGTGATACTCAAAGCAAGATCTAGTCTCGTAGCGAAAGGCATGAACACAATAAACGGACTAGAGTCCAATATTACAAATGAATTCATTGTTTTCAACCACATTTTCAGCATTCAAACGCTATTATAAACGATTGCCATATTCATTCAAATGTAATAAAATGGTAAATGCCGTAAAATAGAGCCTGCGAAGACCTCAAAATAACTTCAAATAGTCAAGTAAATAATATTTTTTTTGCATGTCTGAGACATAATGAACCACTGCCAACCATTGAGCGCCGTGTCTCTTCCCAATATTCCCTGTACCGTCACTGCATACGACACCAAACTGTTTTATAGCGAATAACATTAAACTGCGCGTCAAATTTTATGAGTTTTGTCGAATTAATGACTATTGCATTTTAAACTAGGATTTTGTGGACATTGGATTTGTTTATTCAGAGCTTTATTTGCCGTAATACGGTGATATATTGCATTGCGTTTTAAACAAATATTTATTTTAGAATGATATTACTCTCTGCAATACAGCCTGCGGTGTTAACTGTAGTTTTAATTTATTAAAATTCTCGGAGAATTTATTTTAAAATACAGTCTGGCAATTTGATGGACAATACAAACAAGTTTGTATTAACTTTCTTAATTAACTTAGGCTACAGTGTTATTTAGTGGATTAGTTTTATCGTTTGAAACATTTAAATTGTGGTGTTTATTAGATTTCTTAAGAAAGTCTAAACCTTTTGACTTTTCATTCGCCTACGCAGCTAAGAAAAGGTTTCGAGCTCAAACATTAATAGATGTATTGAATTTAATAATTTTAAAATGAGATGAACAGACGATTGGATTTTTGGTAAAAAAATAAGAACTAACTCGACAACACAACTGATAAGTCTTTTAATTTCTTTTATGATTGGCTTCATTATGCTGTAGTTTTGTTAAACGGTCACCCATTCCAGTCCAATTTCTCTGCACAATTAAAAAACTACAAAACCTAATACTACGGTTCACTTGCCAAATGACGTTTAAAATGCCGCAATAAACCAGCGTCTAATGCGACTGCCGTAATAAGTCTGCACACAACGAAAGAAGTCTGAGGGTCTTAACAATTGGAGTCGGGCCAGCGGTTTCTGACCCCGTCTGATGACCGACGACCGAAGATATTTGACAATGTTATTGCAGACCACTCGATGAATATTGAGAACTGATATGTGTGAGTTGGTCTGACTAGACGTATTTGTTTTGTAAGGCTTGGTCCTCGCTTCATACACACAACACTTAATGTTTCATGCTCTGCGCAATGTATAGGGCCCTGGTAGAAGAAGTCTGAGGGTCTTAACAATTGGAGTCGGGCCAGCGGTGGCTGACCCCGTCTGATGACCTACGATCGAAGATATTTGATAATATTATTGCAGACCACTCGATGAATATTGAGAACTGATATGTGTGAGTTAGGTTCATTCTTCGGACCAAAAATTCCGACTAGACGTCATGTTTGGCTTATAAGGTTGTTGCTTGCATGCACCTTGCTTCATACGCCCTACCTAGCTATGGCGCCCTGGTAGTGAGATGGGGGAATGAAGTGCAAGATAAATTGTCTAAGATAACCATGGGAAAAGTTTTATTTTGTCTAAGGTAATGCAAAATATGTAGAGATGCCATGCTCTTTTTTTAATAATAATAAGTACCTAAACAGCTTCCCTGTAAGTGAAAAAACTTTCTCTCAAATTAATAACCAATCCACTTACCGCATTACCATAACAATTTCAACTCTCCCAAAACAAACATCGTCGAACTACATAAATATTCCAGCCATTTAAAACTATTAAGATGCAATCATAGTCTGCCAATCCACATTTAATTAAAAGAGGTTTAATAATTAAACAAGTCGTACTGGCAACACCGAGTGTTGCCAGAGTAAAGCCTAGATCTCTATCTCGCAGACTTAATTTAGTAAAATTGAAACAGACTCTAGTATATTTACTTTTTTATTAATCCTTAAATCTGCCGACTGGCAAAGTTATTCGGGCTTGGGATTAAGAAACGGTTCCGCCCTGAAACATTTCGAAGCTGAATTTATATTAGTTTCTATTTGTCTGCTAGATTGTTTTGGAGGGAGAAGTAGTTTCTTCTGATAGATTAAATTATTTAAATAAACCTCGTTGTATGTATTCAAGGTGTATTTTTATTGGAGGGTTCAGATCCTATCTTTTTCTTAGAGATAAAAGAATGGTGGCCTTTCTAAATGTTAAAGTGTTTTTCTTTTCTTGATTTTTTGCTGTACAGGCAAGATAAGATTGGTTTAAATGGACTAGAAACTATTAAGTGAAATGTAGTACCAAACTGTCTGCATCAGGACCGCCGTGACAAATCACCAATCCTCTCGAAATGCATATGTATAGAGAGTTGCTACTTAATTGCTACCAGCAACCATTAGTTGCTACCAATTGCTACCTTCGTGGTTTTGAAGATATTCAGCATCCTAAGGTTAATCGAGGAAAACTATTGCGTAGTGTTAGCTAATCTCTGCTGTAGTCAAAAATTTGGAATAATAAATAACCCCATCTCGTGTAATAAAAAATGGCATATTAAAAAAAGCACTCCTCACACATGTATTACACGTGTTAGTGAATGTACTAGACTCACAAGATACTTAAGAAAAACGACGAATAAAAATCCTAAAATATTTTGACAGCAACCCCAAATAAAAAGCCTTGCAAAGAATAGGCGATATAATCAAAGAATTGAACCGTATGTCGTTGGCAATAGCTTATAAATTCGCATAACAATTTTATGCTCGATTTAGCTCACCAGCTCACCACGAAATGAATACCTACGCGAATTTTAATGCGCTGAAAAGGGAAAACTTTGGCTTGCGTATGTATGTAGGCACTTATATACTTTATATTTTTATTCGCCATTTTTGAATACCGACTTTACTTTGTTCGTGCGGTTTATTCGTGGCACTGTTTGAGCACGCGTTATGTTTTATTTTGTTGTATTTTGGACTTTATTTTGAGGGCTTTAGATGCTTTTTTGGAACTGGTTAGATTGTATTGTAGTTTGGGTAGATAATCTGGCTTGGATTTTAGGGGAGACAGGGATAGAATATGGGATTTTTTTTTTTTTGAAAACATTTTACTAAACTGAAAATTGAATCAATCAGTTTTTATTTTTAAGAACTGTCATAAAACTATACGATACGAATTCCTCCATAAGTATGGATTAATATAAAGGCCTAGCCTCTTTAAAAGCCTAGATTTGTCCGGGAACCTAGAAAATGTCTCATAGTGTAAAATAAAACACGCAGCATAAACGAACATTTACAACAGCCGTGCGTTGCCATACGTTCGCGCGAATTAAACACGCCATATATTCCGTGCGACATTAAGGCTGGTTGTAAATGCTACGACTTTTTACCCCGACATCACTTTTATGACGCACAGTCGCAGCCAAAGACTGGGCTACGTACTACATAATCACGTCTGATCGTTAGTGAGCGACAGTTTGTCAGTCGCTCGGCTGAAACCGAATCTCCGACACGCCACTATTGTTATCTTAGTGTGCAGGTAAATAAGTGACAATGAGGTAATTTGCATCGTTTGTAGACCTCGATCCAGCCAATGTAAGCTGTGATGATTTACCGAGACTGTTGAGGTTTAATCTGGATGTTGTATTTGGATCAGATTTTGGTATTTTGGAGGCATTTTGGTTTGGTTGAATATATGTACATATCTACTACTTATGCTCACTTGCTCACACATGTCTTTGTAAAGGTATAGTTCACTCCAAACCTATGCTCCAAACACAATGGTGGCTTGCAACTAAATTCTAATTAGAAGTAAAAATAGGTTCTTCGCAGCCACGGAATTTGTAAACATCTGAACCAAAGAACAAAGTTCCTGCATTTTTTTTTATAATCTGAATTTACGAAGTACCTAACATCTCTGTCTCTACCCGTACCAGGCAGACATGGGTAAACAAGAGGTAATAAAAAAAGTAAAATTAACGCGTTCGAAAAACGAGCACTCAGAAAAATGCGCGTCGTCACGCGCGGTCTAAAGAAAAGGTCAGAAGTAAAACGGAAGGGCCATATGGGTCGGATATACGGATAGAATGTAGTAGGATAACATAATGAACGAGGAGATTACAATCCAAAGGGTAAACAGAACTGACGGCTCGCATCAGTATTCAGGAGAAAGAAAACCAAAAGGGACAAAAGATATTTGCTGATATCCGAAAACGGGGAAAACGGGCTGAAAACTGAAATTAAGTGTGTGTTCTAAATATATTGATTTTCCATTGAATTTTAAAGATATTTCTTGATTTTTACGACTTTATAAATCCGAAATATTGAGTTCTCATTTTACATAAATAAAGTATCTAAGTTCGGTAAATGTAGCTCACAGACATCGTTAACCATCAGCATTTCAATTCTTATACCAATATAAGTGAAATAACAGAGAAAAGTTCGCATTAGTAAGAATAAACATACTTCACTGAAAGATAATGATCTCAAGAATATTCTGCAAAAAGGCAGAATATGCTAAAGAAACGAATACCTACTGAACATTATGTGTGCCTAGTATCGCTTTGTCACGCAAATGCTTAGGACCTACATATTTAAGCATTTATGTAACTTTAAGAAACTTGGGAATATTATATAATTTTGAATAGAACTCAACCGCACTGGAAATATCACGATCGTAAATATTGGTTTTTAGGCTGTCACGCTAAGGTTACGCCATAGACATAATATTAGTAAACAGGACTGCGCACCTTTACCCAAAAAACGAGCCGAGTGAAACAGTTAGTACCGAGGCCGTCTGTCCCTTTCTAATAGGGTGACTATGAGATTAAGCTATTTTTATTTTTTTATTTTATTTTATTTATTAGGGATAACAAACAATTACACACTTATTAAAAATCTAACAAAATGGTTAAGTAGTATACATCAGTGTGCAACTCACGACGTTATCCACAGCTGAAACAAATAGTAATGTACATCATGCACGAGTAGTTAAAACTAAAATTACAGACTATGAGAAACAGACAATTTTAAACAAGTGAAGCGAAGTAAAACATAAAAAGAAAAAAATGTATATATGTATATCTAAAGCAATGATTGACACTATCTTTTTATAGTTTTAGTGAGAACATTTCTAAATTGACTATGTGTAAAAGAAAAGTCTAAATCCAGATCCGAGGACAAAGTAGTATTATAATTTTTTACCATGCGACACAGAGGCGCGCGCTGTCCAGCGTTAGTACGGCTGGAAGAAACAGCAAACAGTGGACGAGCGCGCACCCCGCGCCTATTGACGGTACGGGGAACTATATAACATAATTGATTAGTTATATCTGAGCAATCATACTTGTTGTTACACAAATCATATAGTAGTATTGTTTCTAGGAACGTACGTCTTGCCTGTAGGGTAGGAAGTTTATAGAAATCTAATAAATTTTCATAGGACATAATTTTGCGGTAGCACCGATAATGAGTAGCTTTAAGAAATTTGTGTTGTACAGCTTCAAGATTTTCAATATATATTTTGTAATAAGGGTTCCATATCTGTACACCATACTCTAACTGTGATCTTACGAGTGATTTGAACAAGTGAATATAAGTATTACAGCGTTTAAAATCAATCATACACCTCATAACAAATCCGAACATTCGAAATGCGTTACTTATAATTTTATTGATGTGTTGATCAAGATGTAGCTTGCTATCTAGTAGTACTCCAAGATCCCTAACTGAAGTTACCTTTTGTAGTGGCACATTGTCTAGGTTATATGTCGTCTGAAATACATTTTTCTTTTTGGTGAATGTGACTGCCAAACATTTTGAAAAACTGAGTTGGATCTTGTTTCTTAAGCAGTACATAGAGAATCTGTTTAAATCTTCCTGAAACTTATGGCAGTCATCAATAGTCTGTATGTTTTTGAAGATTTTCAGATCATCAGCATAAAGAAGAAATTTAGAATTTTTAAAACAATCGTCTATGTCGTTAATAAATAAGATGAACAAGAGGGGACCCAGTATAAATCCCTGGGGCACGCCGGAGGTAACCCTAATGGACGTCGACTCATGACCTTTGATAACTACCTTTTGAGTTCTGTTTGAGACATAGGATGCGAACCAGCGAAGCAAGTCACCTCGTATTCCATTGTAGGCTATCTTTGTCAAAAGAAGTTCATGATCTACCTTATCGAAAGCTTTCCGAAAATCTGTGTAGACAGCATCAACTTGTATTTGTTTGTCCATACTGTTAAACAGGAAATCAGTGAAGGTCAATAAATTTGTTATAGTGGACCTTTTTTTAACAAATCCGTGCTGTTGTTTTATTATTACATTATTTAATATTGGACTGATTTCGTTATGGACAAGCCTTTCAAAAAGCTTCGATAAGGCAGGCAAAATAGAGATAGGACGGTAGTTTTCAATGTCGCTTTTGGAACCTGATTTATGAACAGGTGTTATATGTGCTTTTTTCCATATCTCTGGAAATGTGCCCTCCGATATACATTTATTAAATATGATATGAAGGGGTACAGCTATGTCAGACAAATCCGAATTTGCTAAGATTATCAAACACAGATTGGTATTGAAATTTTAACTTACGCAGTTTGTAACCTTAAAATACTAATATAGGCTTTTAATAATTAGCGGGAATTAGCAGTATAAAAGCAGGGAGATTCGAAGTGAAGACTGTTTTTTTTTGTATTTTTGCTTCACATATAGACTGCTGAGCCGTTCATGTCGCCTTTCTTCATTTTTTGGAAAGCTATAACAATAGTACAACAGTTTTAAAATCCATCACCCATATTTTGACTCAATACAAGAATTCATGGGCACCCTAGTTGTTTGATTTACGAAAATGTTATTATTAGCTAACCTGTGGAACGATATATTGCAACCACCATAGGATTCAGTTTTCAAGTATAAACGCAACACTTTTTCACCATTTTAATAGTTTAAATTGATTTAATACAAAAAATATAAACAAAATTTTAAATGCTGATTACGCGCCATGAATGTTCAGGGTTACCGCTAGAAAATTTAAAAAAGGAAAATAAAAATTTATATTGTTTATGTTTTAAGAATAAATACGAATAAATTAATGCGATTGTTATTAATTTGTTGACTTACAATTGTTAAAATAAGATAAAAATATAAGTGATTCAATTGTTTTTTTGGGAAGACAAAACTGTTGATCACAACATTTTTTTATGCTGGCAAGGTGTTAGAAAGAGACAAACGGCCTCCGTTCTAACTATCCCTCTCGGCTCGGATTTGCCTCTGTGTATTATGCAACCAATTTAGTACCTTATTGCGTTGGAATAGAGTTCATTTTCGTAAATATATATTTTGAGCGTGCGCAATCTTGTTTAGTATATTACATCTATGGGTTACGCATGTTTCTACGAACAGATTTTCTTTGTCAGAACCTACTTATTATTTTCGTGCATGAAAAGCTCCTAGGAGGTAAAATACGCCTACTAAAGTAGGTAACGTATTTTATATGGAAGCCAGCAAAAAAAGGGAAAGAATTTAGGATTCATTCAAAATAATTCATGAAGCTGTTATCCCGGTCAAAGGCACGCGAATTTCAAAGAATTAAATATGAACATTCATAAACCTCATTCAACACAAAATATGAACACGAGCCGTAGATCCGTGGACGAGTTTTTCGTGGGTGTATTAAAAAAATCCTTTTAACATAATAATAAACATGTGCCGGCCGTTTGCGGGGTTTTATCTTTTTACACTATTGTCCTGAGCAAAAAAACACTCAACTCGGCACCTTTATACGGGTAATACTCACCCGTTTACATGAAAAATGCCTCTGAAAGCATGTGCGCCTAGTACAGAGAGTGTTAAACGTGCTGTTGTGAGATTTATTATACGCCTACAACAGTTTTTTTGGTATTTTTTTATTATATTTTACATCGTGTTTTTCAGCATGAATTACAAAACCATAAAATATACTACGTTGAATTAGTCGCAAGCACAACTTACAAAATATTCAACATTTTAAAAAATCAGAAAGAATCGCTACATTCTACATAGCTACGTTCTAAACCATTCAATTTAATAACAAAAAATATCAAAATTAAACTTTTATCCGAAAAACCTCAAATTTTGATTACAGTGAGCTTAGCGAACTGCAGAGAAGAATAACGAAGGCTCGATGCGGGCCCAAAGACAATAAGCGGTAGACAATACGCCTCGATATTATCGGATTTTCTCTTCTCACTTATATTTCCCTGGTACCTCGATAGAGACGGGTGAAACTTTTTTGTATTCATGTCGATTGTTAGAAAGAATAAACGAACACGAAAAGAAATAATTGCGTAATGAATACGTCGAGAACTTTTTCTCTCTATGAGTCTAATTAAAACATTCCTTTGTTTTCATAGGATCTCTCAAAATAAGAATAATCAACCGAAATCCTTCGGAATCTAGCTCATTTTTAAAGTATTTTTTTAATCAAATTCGATATGAATAAAAACATACAAGAAACTACGTACTTTTACATGTTATTTTATTATACTACTAACTATATGAATCTAGAACTTGAAAATCATATCCCCAATAAAACTATTTTTCACGCGAACACGATAGTATTTCAAACTCGTTTGATTACGAATATTTATGGTTTGCGAGACAAGTTTCCTTTGATATCTGTATAACATATTGGATATAGTCATAAATCACATATGATTGTGGTCGCTAGTCCGTATAGTGGTGTCACGCGATTCCAAATAGCTTCCAGCCCATCTCTATTTGATACACTTGAATTATTTACATGTATAGAAACGCTTTTGGAAATATTAAAAGGGTCTAAGTTTGTTTGCTGTCCTATTTGTCTTGGTATTCAAACCTTAACCAAATCTAGAACCCAGAGTATTACGCTAGCTAGATAATTATACATAGAATCGCAAATATAAAGCGTATTCTTTATAAGCATAGCATTTATGGAAGTAACTTTAATTCCCTGAACACCAAAAATTCGGTAATGGTATAAAACGCTATGAATATCAAAGTTCACAGTTTTAAATAGGCTTCAAACTTAATTAATTCATCACTAGCTTCCGCCCGCGGCTTCGCTCGCGTAGGGTTCGGTTATATACAAGTCCGTCATAAAAACTATCATATGTTCTTTCTCAAGGTCAACTCTATCTCTGTACCAAATTATATTAAAATCAGTTCAGTGGTTTAGACGTGAAAGCATAACAGACAGACAGACAGAGGTATTTTCGCATTTGTAATATACTAGCTGTTGCCCGCGACTTCGTCTGCGTGGGCAATATAGAATTTTCGTTTATTTAATCGTTCATTGCTCAACCCCCGTAGATGATAGCGTGATAATATATATGTGGTGGCCTTATCGTAGACTTGACCACTTCATGAAATGACTCGACCATTTCATGAAATGGTCCCGTTTCATGAAATGTTTCACTGTTTATTGGCCACATCATGATGTGACTTGGGCAAATCAATGATGAGAAATCGTTTCTCGATATGTGCAACTAAAAGCTCGGCTTCTTCATGAAATTATCAAAATTAATTGATCACATCGTAAAATAGTTATGTAAATTGCCCCTAGGGGCGCTGCCAGCGCTTTATTTACGTTTGAAGATGGCGGCCGTTGACTGCATTGAAAATTCCCGCAGCGAAAAATTGAATAATTCGTTTGAGGAAGAAAGTGACAAAAGAGTGTACGACGAAAATAATAATAATATTAAATAATTCTACGTTGGTGAATTATAACAACGTTTTTAATTATAAGGTTATAAAACAAATCAAGAACAGTAGGGTGACCACGCCAAAGACGTCCATGGACTATTACTGGCTGTCAAAATATGACGTTATGGAAACTGCAGATGAGTAATATCTTATATTTAATAAAAAATGCGTCGACGATCCTACTATGCGTATAATTCCGATGGAGAAGTATTTTGAAATATTAAAGGAAGTTCATAAAACTGTTGGATAAGGTGGACGACTAAAAATGATTCAATACATTAAAAATAGGTTTATATCCCAAAGAAACCCATTGAGCTATTTATTGACTATTATTGTGTTATTAATAATAATATATATGACAGGAACATACTTTTCTGTTTAATTTGCTTACTCCAAACCCCATGGAATTATTTACCAGCGATGTAACCCTTATAACTTCTTGCGAGTAGTAGCGAGTGTAACATCCACCAGATACAAGAACCCACCGCTCTCAGAACGCATCCCAAACGAGCCAGCTGAGCGCAGACCTAGGTAAGGTGGGGAAACTCGTCTACCCCTATAGTCTGCAACATAGTATGCAACAATAATGTCCTCTTAGCCAATTATCGGCTACGGCGGCTGTTCTCATGTAAGGAGATTAGCCAACTGCGCGAGACATATTATAGTGCACAAGAATTTGCGAGGTGACACACAGACACAGCTGCACTCACTATTCCTTCACTTCCATAGCCCGATGGGACGGCAATCCAACACGATCGGAGAGAGATCAGGCGCAGGACCGACATTTACGTGCTCTCCGATGCACAAATACCAACTTCCAAGCTGCGGGCTGTTTCGTGAAAGTCTCTAAAACCCACAAAGCGATTTCGGCTCGACCCGGGAATCAAGACCTCGTGCTCGACAGCTGCGCTTGCGACAGCTAGACCAACGAGGCAGTGAACCTACAGGTTACGTCATTTAAGATTAAGTGTGTTCTATTTTAAGATTCCTAAAATGTTACTAAAGTTCCTATTTTATTTAAATTATTATGTATGTCGGACTTAAAGGACAGGAACAAGTTCTTACTCTTTATATTTGCAATCGAAGTTATGAAAAAAACCTAAGTGTTTTTGCCTCCTGACAATTTTGAGCTGTGAAAAATTTCACAACTACCAGATTTTATGAAATTAAACTCCAATGGGTCGAATTACCTATGCTACGCGAGTTTCCCCCTTACCCAAAATATTGTGGATTTATATTAAATATTTTATGGATACCCTATTATACCATACGGCCAGACATGGATGACAAAATCGAGAAATGTTGACGATTTAACGATCTGGTCAAATTAACATGAACATTTCATGAAACGCAACCATTTCATGAAATGCTCAAGCTTTTCATGAAGTGGTCAATTCTACGATATGGCTACGACATATAGCCTATGTGTTGAACCGGCCCCCAGGTAATAGTCATGCAAAATTTGATTTAAATCCATGCAGTACTTTTTGAGTTTATTCAGGACAAACATACAGACAAAAATTCTAAAAACTACATATTTGGATTCAGAATCCATTATGGATCACCCCCAAGTATTCTTTTAAAAAAATATTCAGTGTACAGTTTTGACTTTCCTATCATTTTATTATATGTATAGATATAGATTTTGACAGTTTATTAATAGAAAAGAAACAACTGCTGTCGATCAACTTTCGATTGATCCTTTTTTCATAACCACTTTTTTACAATTTCCAATTATGTATTCTGATTAATTTGTTTAGTTTCTAAACATTTTTATTCTTTTTATAAATTGGGTTTATCCAACCCTGTGTTGTTGGAAATTAAATTTAGCTTTATTTTTACTTTTCATATAAGTACAAAATACAACAACTGATTACTTTTTTCAATATCTCTCGTGTTCTCAAACCATCTTCTATATTGAACGGCGTAATGTTCAGTCATCTACAAGCAAACCAAAATTACTTGAGAGCCACGGAACTTACTACATTATTGATTCAGCAAAGTACGGATTGACTAACAATGAGAGTTTCATACCGGTCTGAATACGTATTCAACCATTGTTCGAGCGAGACAACTTGGTACACAAACGTAGACAGTTAGACACAGATCCATTTATTACATTTCAGTTTTATTCAAACACCTGGGACCGGTATCAATTAAAGAAACGGTGCGCGGCTACAAGCAGCTGAGTCTACCTCGCTGTGTCACGTAATTAAATGCGAGACTTCCTATCCATCACAGTGCTCAGGTACCAGGACCATATAACAGAATAGGACCGTTCTATTAATGGAATTGGGGCATGGCACGACCACACAAGTATTTTCGCTCAACATCTCCACGAATACACTCCTCGTACAAAGACCACATCCTCGTACAAAAGCCTCATTGTGTTTGCTTTGAAAATATTATTTTCGGCGATCCCTAACATAGATTGTAGTTAACACGTACGAGAAGGGAAATAAGGTTTTCGGGTTTCAATGTGACATAATATCGTATTTTTCCTGACCCTACTGGTGGGTTGTTTGTGCTCATGTTCATAGGTAATAGTATACTGTATTTTATTTGCAGCCCACGAAATCCATCTAGTTTTTGGGTAAAAGCTACAACAAAGAGTTTTCACGATATTTCAGAATAATGTAACGTTATCGCAGTTGCGAACTAGCACATGCGAAGTCGTAAGTTAAACTTGTTTTACAGAAACGAGTCTCAACTTCGTGCCACTATAAAAGAATAAACATTCAAAAGAATCTGTATCCGTCTAGTAGAGATTATTCTTTAGAAAAAACTGCGACGGGCGTTTTGTAAAAAATATTTTTCTTGTGAAAATGCGATGCTACGGAACCATTTAACGCTCGGGTGCAATTTGCTTTGAGTTTAAGCGTTCCGTTTAAGCTTTCATTTAATACAACATATTCCATGTCCTATATTATTAAAATACGCGAATTTGTAGGACTGAGCTGTCAATAAATCATTAAATTGTATATCGAATTTCAATTTACGTTGAAAACAATTAATCAATACAGCTTATGAAATTGCCTATGCAGATAATGCCAATAATATTTTACCAATAAATTATCAACTTTGGTTTTGTATTCTCAATTTTAGTGTTTTACAGCCAGTTTCTTCATCAAAAGTTAAAGCCAAAGTAAAAGTCAAAGTAATGTCCAAAGCAAAAGTAACGGTCAAATTCAATTTTTCTATTAGTTTTACTGTCACTTTAGCCTTGAAAAAACGAATTTGACTGTTACTTTTACTTTAGACATTACTTTAACTTTTACTTTTGATGAAGAAACTGGCCGTTAATAAACTATCGTAAATCATAATCTTTAGTTTATTTTCACTTGACAGACAGCATTAGGTTTGACCCCAAATAAAATTGGGATAAGGGCAGGAGGATGATGATGATGATGATGAGACAGCATTAGGTTTATCAAAAACACATTTAATTTATTGAATTAAATTCAAGAAGTACCAGGAGAACATAAACCTTAGCAGTATAAAGGAGCTAATTATTCAAATTCACGTAGTTCAAAGCGAGGGAAACCCTAAAATGGTCCATAACTGTTTATCACTGAATAAAAGTGACTATTAAAGTGTCTGATACGACCGAAGCCGATATCTTCCCGGTAAACGAGTCGGCGAATCTTCGATATAGCTGTGAATCCGGCCGCCATATCTTGCGATCTACAATAAATTGAACGTATCTTTTTTTAAAAAAAATATCGGACTACATTTTGTGTCTCCAAGGGCTATTAGTATGGTATGGCCAAAAAGATTGTCTTAAAGCGTTAAGAGTTAAGATATAATCGGACGTAAAGATAATTTGTTGGAACGGCAAGGAGTCTTCCAGAAAATCAAACTGACGATATTGGAGAGAGTACATGGGGCCTTTAATGGACATAATACTGATAGATACCTAATATTGTACCTAATAGCTTATTTTTGTATAACTTTGCTACGTTATGTATTGCTGTTAGTGCGCTTCAAATAAATAAAATGCACAAAGTTTTTCCAAGAAACCAGAAAAACTTATAGCAACATTTACAAAAAAAATCCTTCAAAATGCGAAAGATTCTCGAACAAGATGTCAGCTACGTTGTAATGAACAAATGACCGACGGCAATGAGATAACGAGCGGTACATTGTACAATGTACACTTTGTTCACCTACAGGACATTGTAGTCATTAATGAAGCCGGGTTAATGATGTCTCCACGAGACTGGACGCTGAGGACGGTGGCTGAGAAAATATGCCTTTTAACTTGGGAGGTTTTTTAATTGTTGTAATTTAAGTGTTAGGAAAGTAGTTTTAAGGTTGAGTTTTGGTTGGTCTGGCTGGATTTATTGAGGTTTTTTTCTAGACTATAAAAAAATATCAAAACTTGTCGTTTTCTATCGTGGTTTGATGTAACTATTACCAATGGTAACATGATCATTTTCTTTTTTAACATAAAACTATGAATATAAATGTTTTATTGTTCTGGTACTTTTTACACTACCTACCAGGATAACATAACTCTGCAAGCAATTAGACCAAATATTGGATACCGATAACATTCCCTTTCCTAAAATGATATCATTCGACAATGGTCGATACACCTACTTATTTCTGCTTTCCTGGTCGTTCACATAAGCATTAAAACTCTTCTTGGCAGTCGGGTAAAAACACTATTATATACGGGGAGTGCAGTCCTTTGTTACAGAGACTTTATGCACGAAAAATCGCGCAAACGTACGCAGAGAGGCAATTGTTGAACTTTCGAGTGGGCATTCGATTCACATCGTATGGCTTTGAACAAATAGAATGCTTACTTTGTATTTGAAATACTGGATTTGAATATAGAACTAAAAAAAATACCCGCATGCTCGTATGTAAGTATAGCCTTTATATGTGAAACGTCTGGCATACCACTTTCATATTTTCTTCTTGAAGTGGAAGTTTCACAACAAATCAGGTTAAACACAAATCTTTGCGAATCCGTTCAATAAAATTAGCAATAAAACAGTTTACACATTACCCCTAACCAAAATACCTTTACGGCACACGCGCTAATGACTAAAGCCCCTATTCAGCCGCACTGATTAGCCACCATACATTCCTGCACAACGTGAAAACATCCCCAACCTCCATACATCGTTCCCTTCGAAGACATTAAGTACCGGCGTTTTGCCAACCCGTCTGCCCCGACCCTTATCACTTATTGTTACGACCTATGGAAGATAAACAGCTGATACCTTCTATTGTTTCTGATTCCCTGGTACATGGGGGTTTATGGTTATATTGTTGCTTCATCATTTATTTATTTAGTGGCCATCTATTTAACTTTTGTTTGCAAAGATTTTCTTACAATTTATTCCAAAATTAAATAATTATTCTCGAATTCAAGAGTTTATTCAAAGTTCTATATCTTGTGAAAAACAATATAGTGAGACATAAATTAAAATTGTCAAGCTGTTTAAACTATTTGTTTACTTAAAAGTTTTGGAAATTCTTTAAGCTTTTGCTTTTACCCCGGCAAAAACCTTAATTCCAGCTGTTAAGAATTTCATTGCATTTTTTACTATACAATTGCACCTATTCTTTGTCAGAATACAGGTGCAACAGTTATAGTAATTATGAAACTTGTTAGCTCGAAGGTGCTCAGTTCGTACAATTCAGAGCGGAATAACACGTGTGCTAATTGGTGCCAGCTCCTTCGAGAAAATGGTCAGAGACAAACAATTTTCAAGATATCTTCAAATTATGTAATTTTTTGGTGATACACGTAAGATAACTTATTTAGGACCCTTATTTTTGAGTTCAAAACATAACCATTCTTCCGACATTGTCAGGTAGGCACACTTAAACATACATAATTTTGGACGTAGTGAACTTTTGAATCCGAAAAAAATCAGTTCTAGATAGATAGAAAATCTCTATAAACAAACAACTAAACTTTTAGGTACCTTTAATTTTAAACATAATGGAGATACGTAATTTAAATCGATATTGTATTTAATAAGCGGAACGTTGCACGTTTAATATTCAGGAGCTTACCCGACCTCCGGATAAAATAGAGGATAGATAAAAGTTGAATTTATAATTATTTAATTATAATCACGTATTATAGGAGTTCCTAAAAGTGCTGATGTGAATACCAAATACGTTGTTGATTCTCCTACTACATATACATGGAGCAATTTTAAAGAAAATTATTTCATTGCTTAGGATATTGTACGAAGATAAGAATTCATAAAAGTAATCTTGTGACAAAAAAAAATTACAAAAGAAAAAAAACTGTTTTTACTTTTCTACGACAGAAGTTAATATTTTGATAATACAAGTATAAAACATAGAAAGAAATAGTTTTTAACGGAAATCGTGTCGAAAAAATGACATAATACTCATTCCATTGTCAGTTCATTAGACACTTTTTACTGACAAAATCAGGAGCTAGATTCCTGTGTTCCACGAATAACGTCTTTATCATAAATATCACGTAAATCTGAGGAAGGGAGAGCGTAATAGCGGATAACCGGTTTATCTGTCTAGCTGTCATCCTTAACTAACTTATATCTTGCTTTTTGGCGCAAAAAATGTCCTGAAAGATCTTGATTTTCGTGTAATCAGCCTGGTCCTGTGATATTGGAATTTTGATACTGAAGTAGTTTTATGATGGCGGAAAGCAGGTAAAAGTAAGGAGTTTTTAGAGTCTTGCCTGAAGGTATTATATCTGCGGGTTGTTCGAAAGAGATACCGCGGCCCTGGTACATAAAAGGCCTACGACGGAACACGACGGTTTTTAGTCAGTAAGAGTCTGACACTCCCTCACCGCTGCTAACCCACAGCGGGAGGGGACATTTGATGATTTTTGACGTCGTTAAAAAAAAAGGTATTATATCTATCTATACAAAACAAAATCTTAAAAAGGTAAAAAAAAAAATAAGAACCCCCCTTTGGATGAAGACTGTTTAAAAATAGTTGCTCCGTACATACTCGTACTATTGAACTACATTAGAGAGTCGATGTGAAGATTTTTATTCTTTACCAGTATTTTGAGTTAAAATTCATTCATTGTTCATAAAACTTATTTATCCACTTTATACTAAAGTCTTTAGATATTATACCATTGTCAACATTAATAATGCACATGCGACGTATGACTCACCATTGCACTACAAAGGCCGCATAAACAGCCAGCTGGTCTCCGCCTAACAAGACCTCCTTTGGGGATATCCACCAAGCGTGACAGGGAATACAGACAAGGCTAAAGACTAGCTTACGTTTCTGCGCTCCTAGTACAACAGCCTCAGATGTACCTTAAATATAATGAGGTATGTTTATTTTGTGTGTTTGTTTGTTGTTTTAATTTGCGTTTGGTGGGTGTGTTTGAGTTCTATTTGCGTCCATACCTTTTGAATGTATTATATTTATTCTCCAAGCCGTAATCGTGTGTAGAATTAGAATTACCTACCTTTAGAATTCTGTGTCAATTAGGCATACGTAGGTATAACTTCGTCTATGAGAATTTACTTTTCAGCCCGTAAATATTCTTACCCAAAAATGCATAAATTGTAAAGTGTATTTAAGTATCCACTGGCTACGAAAAACCGCCAAAGATCCTTATTTATGTCTATTGGTATTTAGTGCTTAGTTGACTGTCTACCTACTTTTTGCAACATAGGTTAGAATTCGCGTCTGTTTGTTGTCTTCGAATAATTATTTCGTATTTTACAAATATCATTTATATGACAAAATAAGACCACATGCTAGACATGGGACACGTTAATATCGATAAACTCAGTCGATAAACGACTGTCCCTATTTACGATAACTGGCCGGTAAGTCTAGTGTGTCTGCACCGAGAGCTAGAATATTGACAAATTGCTCACCAGATAACTACACTCGCAATTTGCTGAGAGACCACCTGATAAACTGGGATGTCCTTTTATGTATCGTGTGTTTATGTAGGTAGGTTCAATTTGGACCCTTTAGTCTTTAGATAATAGGTAGGAGGGAGCGCAGCTAAATATGAAAGTTATACATTGCGAGTCAAGTTCTTAAATATAAAAGACGTGTTAGTTACATAATTACATTGCAAGAACAGCTGAACCGATTTCGCTGAAAATTGGTGAGGAAGTAGCTTAGAACTAGAAGGATAGTTTTTCCCATCCAGGGAAAACGAGATCTACGGAAAGTAATTCCACAACATGACGGTAAAACCGCTGGCGGTAGCTAGTGTATGATCTTATTTTAGAGTTTAGATATTTTTTAGTATTTATGATGTTCACGTTTGGTTTCAAATAATAATAAAAAAAAATATTATATTTTGTTACCTAATTATCGTAAAGCCAAAATCTCGATATCTATCTACCAGGCACACCCTTTAAGTTAAAAAGAAAGGGAATTAACCTGTTCCTTAAGGGTTTCCACGCGAAGGATTCCTTTGGTCCGATCGACTACCCGCGATTAAATAACCCTCATGATCTGCCTCAGGTAGCGATGGTCTGACCTATTTTTGACTTTGAAGGTGTAATACATGCTGTTTTGTAGATTTTTCTTGTAAAAGTCTTTGTTATTTCGTTATTTAATCTGTCTGCTACGAGAAAACAGAATACTAAGATCCGGTTTAATTAAATGAAAGTTAATGCTATCTACCAGATAAAGGCTGCTTATAATTTCTGCCGGACATTGCTATCCGAGACTCGAAAGAAAAGTTATAGTTTATCTGTCGAACAAGCGAACATGGTTCTTTTAATGGCGCAACTCAGCGTGAAACTTATAATTCTGTCTGATTTAATGCAGTTCAATAAGGATGCTAGTAAAATTGGTGGAAATATTCAGTAATGAGTTCATAATTTTTATTGTGTTTAATCACATATGCTATTTTCTGCAAACAGTATCTATGATACATACTCATCACATCCCAAATTAAAGCTTATACATACCATTGGAGCCCCCCAAGGGTTTCATAATGCAAAATGCAAATTCATGTGTACCAGTTACCGTATTCCATCTAAAATGTCTAAAGCCCAGAACGATTTGGTATGCATATCGTATCGTTAGTATTCTGCAACCGGGATAGCATTTGATTCTATTCAGAGCACCCCTACTAACGAAGAAAATCAATGTTTTGGTGAGAGCAAAAACGGATTTGCTACATTCTTGCAACAGGTATTCGGTAACATACACATTTAAAAATTAAGATACCAAGATTTTCTTACATATATAGGTAATTACAAGAGAAGCTAATATAAGCGTGTTAAAAAATAAGGCAATGTAACTTTACCTATACATACGCTAATTCCTAATTTCTCTGACCATTTGTTTTACTATCATCGAAAGATATAGCTGTTTTCAGCCATTACTTTCCTTTCTTATCGTTAGTGTTAAGTATTAGAACTAACGAGGACCTCACTATAATTTAAACAATACAAATAAATACCTCCTATACATATTTTTAATTCGAAATACATACTCCATCATTTCAGTACTTCCAAAGCCATTTTCTCTCAAAACCCTTCACATAAAGTTATTCTCCCTATATATATATCCCTATAATATGTCTGCCGGTCTTTACAATTTCCTTGCATATGATACACACACGAACTCAGTGACCCGAGCGATTCGACCTCAGGCGACTCGTGAATTACCAATTACAGTATTTTGCGCCATTTGAGACTGACAGATGAGAAGCTGTGAGGCTAACTGGCAGAATCATACAGATGTTTGAAAAAAAACTGCGTTAAAAAAACACCGTTTTTGGGTAAAAATGATACCTACGGTAAGCTAAGAGTCTTTATGTAATAGTTACATAGTGCATAGTGAAGTGCTACTAACATAGATTAAGTTTTTTATTTCATCATCATCATCATCATCATCTCAGCCATAGGACGTCCACTGCTGAACATAGACCTCCCCCTTAGATCTCCACAGATACCTGTTGGTTTTAGTTCTTTATTTACTAACAGATTTTGTATATAACATATCATGCTAGTTTTTAAGGTATTTATCTATGGGCCATTGATGCCTGAAAATAAAGATATTAAATTTTGATTTGAATAGTTTAAAGTATACAAAACTATTCGAAAGAATAGACTTGTTTTGGATTAAAAACCTGTGTAAAATGCAATACATAAACTACAAAATGTAATTTATGTTATTCAATTGATCTTATTATTTTCATTATATTTGAAAGGCATGTCATCATTACAAGTACTATGACATCATCGAGCCGGTCTCACAATTCTTTGCAAATAAAGTTAGGCCTGAGCCGTTTAGAAAATCATGCCGATTTTTTCGACATAAAATTCCTGAAATCTACCTGAGTAAATCCGCTGTCACAAACTAGTAGGATATAGTAAAATCAAGTTTTTATGACAAAGTCGCCTTGAATGGATCGACTAAACCTGATTTTTGCTCTACAATAAAAAACGAAGGCATAGAATCTAGGTGTATTTTTATAGTACCCATTTATAGTACCTATACTCAATTTTTTTTACTTAAGTAACTTGGGATATAATACACAAAAACTTGATCTATTAGTATACCATACTTCATCTAATCGATTCAGCTGTTACATAAAAAATATAACAGCAAGGTGGACAGTATAACTTTCTTACCTAATCTATACATATAATAAATCTGTAGAAAAGTAATTTTTGTACATTGAAGAAATTGACAAAAAAAATAGCCAGCATGTTAAAGGATAACTAACAGAACCCATTTCCATCATTTTTGTTATTTTTGTCTGTTTGTCTGTTTATCTGTTTGTTTGTTCGGGATTCACGTTAAATCTACGAATTAAATGCAGACAATGCTTATATACAAAAATTCTACGTAACTTGGGGTATTACTTAGTTTTTGTTTCATCGAAATCGATTCACTCTATCAAAAGATATGATTAATTTTGTGAATTCAAGATGTAAAATATTACGACACGCAATCTATTTGTCAAAACTGTACATTTGAATGTTGTACTTATATTAGTTGATCGGCCTATTATTATCAATCTTTACACAGAAAATCACACCTTTATAAGTAACTTCGGAAGAAAAAAAAATGAAAATTTTGTTTAGCCAAGCTTAAAGTAGCTCCATCTGTGGTAAATAAAATACATCCAATTTGTCAAAGGAGCGAGGTGGTAAATGACAATATTTTCTTTATAAAGGAATATTATTTCAACAGATGGAGTTGTGTATTTTCCGTAATTCACCATATTTTAACACGTAGTGTAATTTTTCAATAGACATTTCAATAGTGTTTGTCAGTTTGCCGTGCCACATCAAAATCCAACTAATAATTATTACCTTGATGAAAAGAAAATTAATAGTTCTCAGCCAAATTTAAAACGGTGCCATCTAAATTATTTTTTGAACATTATGTCAAAAATGATTACTTTAGTGGAACAATTAATTATCATTTAAAGTTACAGATGGAGTTCATATCAGGATTTTTTCATAAACATAGTTTAGCTTATCTTCCACTAATGTGGTGGCCTTAAAACAAATTACTTTGAGTGAGTAGTATTAAGTAGACCTTAATTATTTTTTCTGATGCAAAATATGTAAACTTAATCCTAGAAGAAATGAGGATCTATCTCTCGCAAGCGCTGCTAAGCGTGAGGAAGGTAATGTAGGATTCTGTAGCTTTAAAAACAAGCCCAGATACAAAGTGCAGATAAGAAATGGGAGCTCTCTCTATTTAATACCATACACACGTAAAATGCTTTATGCGTCTGAAAACGTACAAATTACGCGCCGCATACCAGAGACATGCTTACTTTCAACTTCTGATCGCAAATACACTGTTCACGATTACGAACAGTCTCAGTAAGACCCGAGCCAAGTCTAAAAACCCTAAAAAACACCTTTTATATAAAACTACGTTTGATGTCATTTAATCACAAAGACAGAATTGTTCTCTGTTGCAAATCCTATCCACCTATATCCTATCTTAATCCAGAATGCATTGCACAAAAACCAATGGTATCCTATTCGAGAAGTCAAAAGAGTTGACCTGCCAACGTCAGCTTCTGCGCTAATCAAGTGTTCTTAATAGTACCATCAGAATTACATTCATCGTTGAATGAGGTGAATCAATTTTCAGAAACCACAATAACAGTAGGAGCCAAAGCGTATTATCGCTTCATAGAGCTCTGATTGGCCCCAGGTGACCAAGTCAGGTCTGATTTGTTCGTTCATCAGATCTTTGAAAGTGTTTCGGTGGATACTTACTGTCGTCCTGTTTACGTGTGACACAAAATATGGTATATAAACGTCCTCCGCAAGAGCGAAATTTTCCCGGTGTGCGGTAGTGACGCACAGTATACAACACTTATGTTTCTTTTGATTTGCTGGCTCCACCAAGAAATGACAAATTGCGAGCGTACATTCTGAAAATCTTGGCAAAACTACAGGTTTCAAGTACGAACACATGAAGTGGACTCTCACAGATACGTACATTTTGCCTATTCGTGAACTAATGCAAACATTTCGCTGGAGTCCCGGCTTAGGCCTCCCCCACATTAGGCGTGCGCGATCTTCGGGCGTGTGAGTAGCGCGGGCGCAGCGCGTGCGTCGCGAGCGCGTTGCGTGAGCGTCGCGTTTTGCTGCCCTGCGGCATTTGCAGTGCGCTCGCGGCGCGCACGCGCCGCTCTCCTTGACGTTTAACTGCTAAGGCGTTTAGCGGGCGGCGGGGATAGCAGGCGAAGGGGTAAGAACGCAACTCGAGCGCCGCGTGCTCGCCGCGAGCGCGTCGCTTGCACTCTTCACACATGCCGCAGGGCAGCAAAACGCGACGTTCACGCAGCGCGCTCGCGACGCCCGCGCTACTCACACGCCCGAGGATCGCGCACGCCTAATGTGGGGTCAGCCTTACCATGAGTAAGTAAGTGAAACTATCCTACCCTATGCGCCTGCTGATGATGATGACTCATTTTATCATCCATCCAGCTATTCCCCAACTATGTTGGTGTTGGCTTCCAGTCACCGAATCTGTTTGAGTACCAATATTTTGCTTGGAGCGACTACCTATCTACAATCCAGTCAACTACACAAGACGATATCCATATTATGGTAAGACTGACAGACTTTCTGGCTTCTGAATAGTCGCAGCAGCTGCAGAAAATGTACAAATGACAGCTTTGTCAGACTCAAAGCATGTAGACATAGATTATAGCTGTTTCCTGTGAAAATTACTTACGCAACATACGTAATAATTTTCCAAATTGGCTGAACAACGACACAAACTTTACTTCTTTTGTTTAGATAAATGGTCACATCCACAACACAACCTTGATCAATGAATCTATGCGACTGCTAAGTGCTAATCCTAATTATACTGTCACGTGAAAGAATGCACCTACGGGATAAATAGTATTTTGACGATTCTATATTGCCCACGCAGACGAAGTTGCGGGCAACAGCTAGTATCTACTAATTGCCATTAATATCTTGTACACACTATCAAATACCTACATAAATAATGAACTATTATTTTACGTAGGTGAGACAAAATGGACGCTGGATGCAGGTCGCTTCCAACAGGTATCTGTGGAGATCAAAGGGGGAGGCCTATGTTCAGCAGTGGACGTCCTATGGCTGAGATGATGATGATGATGATGAGACAAAATTACTTTGGTACCTACATACATACTTTGAATACGTCTAGTATTCAAAGTAACAAAATCATCTTAGTACAGACAAAACTAATTATAGATACCACAATTTAGTTCTCAAACAGATATAATATGTACGTATGTTTGTGAGCTAGAGGTGTTAATTTCAGGCTTATCTGCAGGCAATATTTCAGGCTGCTGTGTGCCGTCAGATTTCCACGTTATTAGGGTGCGATACACAATTACCGCGTGCCCATTTAAGGCCCGTTATTTAATTTGCTGGGGTAATATTTACGTTACCGATATAAAGTTTATAACGTTTATTTTAGTAGTAATAACCTTTGTATTAAAATTTAAAGTTTGCGTTTTTTTTTTTCAATGTTACCTACCGATTGCAACATGACTAAAAATCACAAACAATATTTTATGCCTTCCTTTTGGGAATGTGCTTAAAATACAAACAGTTTGAAATATAAAATTTCATGTACTTTAAGCACATTTATATGTTAAAGTAGAAAATAAATTAATGAAACGAACTTTTAATTTGTCTAACAAGACAAATGAAAAGCTATTAATTATAAAGAAAGTCAAACGTAAAACAATACTGCCAAATTAGATCCCCTGAATGTTTAATGTAGCAAAACCATAAAATTAAGAATTCTCCTGCCCAAAACGTTTTAAATACTCTCCGATGACTTTTTAAACACGCCGCCTAAACTTCAACTTTTTTAATAAGCTCTCCCGGCGGAAAACCTTTGGATTAACTACCGAAGTTTAATCGTAAAACACAAAAAACCGAATCGTTTAATTAGCCGAACACATTTATCCTTCGGGAATTATGAATATTTAACTGCACTTACCTCAGAGCCGGTGTCGATTGTCCTCCGAATAAAAAAGTAAAAATAAAAAAACACTGATTCAAATATGGAATGTAAAGTTCGGGAAATTCGTAAGCGCGCGCGTAGCGTCCGTCCTGCCCCCCGGACTGGCGTAGACTGAACAATTTTCGGAGGAACTCGGAGGGTTGTTTCAACCCCCCGATGCAACGCGTCTGCATACTCCTCTCGCTGGCAATAAAGACCTATTCTTCTAATTTCCGTCGCAGTTTTGACCTTCTTCGTCTTGATTCGTTAGTTATTTAGTAGATTGGAGTTGGTTTGTTGGAATTGTGTCTTTTTATTGTACATCATAAGGTGTATTTTTGTTTGTTGCATGCATCTTGTCTGACTTACGTATGATATAAGCGGCCGCTGATTCACTGGGGTCTATCATTTTGCTCGGCGGTATTGTAAATGTAATCGTGCCTATGTATGGACCAGGGTTCATGCTGGTGTAAGACGATTAGGTACGCGAACATAGGCTGTTGTTATGAACTTATATTACAAATTTGTGAACTGGTTGAATTAACTACAGAAGTATACCTCACAGAGAATTCAAAAACACATGTATTTTACTGATTGTCAGTCTGTAATAAACTCAAAAACTTCAGATTAATTTTCTTGGACGCACTTTTATAAAATAATGTTAAAAACTCAAACTCAAACTCAAACTCAAATTTTTTTATTTCAAATAGGCCTATGAAAGCTCTTTCGAAACGTCAAAGTTAGGTGCACGGTTCCAAAGAGTTGGTCTCATGGAGAAGAACCGGCAAGAAACTCCATGGACACTCTTTTTAAAAGAAAATAAAAATAATTACAAACATACAGTTTTCTATCTAGTCCTGAGAATGTTATACAATCCAAATTGAGCTAAAAATGTATTAATAAATTATACAAAATAATTTTAGTGTAATCGTTACTCGAAAAATAATTTATACAATTCAAAGTAAAAATATATTGGGTATCCAAGTTATTATATAATGCAATTTGGGGTCTTGCTGGCTTGGGCTTGGCTGGTCTGGGCGGAGGCACTCCCGTGTCCCGGTCGCCGGGGAAGCCACATGTGCAGAGAAAAAGAAAAAACAATATTAATTTAACGCCAGGCATCACTGTCATTAATGTAATCCTGAATTTAATAAAGGTATTAAAACCATAGTTCATATTATACATAACCGGGGTGAATCGCTTGTTCTATCAATATAAAATACATTAACTGGCACACGAACTTAATTAAAATCCAAATCTAGGTAGGCCATAAAGCTTAACATCTAAATAACAGACATACAAACAGACAAACAAAATTCACCTGTAAGTGCCTGTAATGAGTTTGACGTAATAAAGTTATGCTGCGACTGTCAATCGGCTGGCAAACGTTCGTCACAGCAATTTATAGGGGCGCCGGTAACCCCAATTTTGGGAAAATCGCTTTCTGGGTGTGCTATGTAAAAGGAAACGTTGTTGTGAAAAATAACTTCTAAAGTAAGTGGGTTTTGGAATACTTTCATTAACTGACTGCCTCGTTGGTCTAGTGGTCGCAAGCGCGGCTGCTGTGCTCGAGGTCTCGGGTTCGATTCCCGGGTCGGGCCGAAATCGCTTTGTGGGTTTTCTTAAACTTTCACAAAGCAGCCTGTAGTCTGGAAGTCGGTGATTGATTCACCCGTGCATCAGAGAGCACGTAAATGTCGGTCCTGCGCTTGATCTCTCTCCGGTCGTGTCGGATTGCGGTCCCATCGGGTTATGAGGGTGAAGGAATAGGGAGTGCACTTGTGTCTGCGCAAATGCTGGTGCACTATAATATGTCCTACGCAGCTGGCTGATCTCCTTAAATGGGAACAGCCGCCGTGGCCGAAATCGGCCGTTTATTATTACTCTCATTAATTATTTGTATTTATGAGCATCCAACTTTGGAATTTACTTGAATTGTTTTTTCTTAACTAGTGCTATAAGTACAAGTACTGAAAATGTGAAAAACATTTCAGCTGAGAATTTCTTCACTTATATAAAATAAACATGAATGAAATAGAATTGGCATTAATATAAGCCCAATATTCCAACCTTGATGTTTGGTTGATTGTCTTACCAGAAGTATCGGCTTGCCCGAAAATCTGGGAGTTCAAATAGGCAAACACTCCATGTAAAGCACTGGTTAAGATAAGGCTACGTAGAACTACTATCCGTGAGCAAAATGATTCTTATTTATTTACCAGACATAAACCTCTTTGAAAACATTCTACCATTTTGAGCAGACAGTCAAAGGTGGTGTACAGATTTAATTAAAAAATAATGAAACATCGAGCGTTTAACATTTAAATGAGCGAAAAACTTTGGGCTCTGACACTGAAATGTTTTTATAGTAAAAAGCCATTACTTCCGCCCGTCTGACCACCGACTGTAAGGGCTGGTTCAGACATTGTCTACGCAAACGTTACAACTGGCTGAACAATTTAAATATCGAAGTGTTAGTAAATAGGTATATCCCGACCGTTTTTTTGGTGCAGTTGAAAAATGCTGTCAGTATAAACAACACAATTTTCTCTTGAAAACTCTGTCAACTGCACAAAACATTCGGTACCCCTATACTGGTTTTCATATTTTTACTAGCCGTTCTTCGAGATTCCACCCGGGTTCCGAAGGAACTACTCGCGGAACCCAGATATAGGTATGTCTCGGACTCTAGACTGTGTGTTTGTACCTAATTAATTTATTATCTATATAATTAAACATCTTTCAGTGTCATTCGGACCAGACTGTAGGTTGAGCAAATTTTTCTGAAATATCAGAATAATTTAAATAAAAATAAACCTTAACTTAAAACACTGTCCTAAAAAAACCCCACACAAAACTCGATATACAGTCAGCCCTTAACAGACAGCAAGTAGCTGTTTTTCCAGGTCAACGAGCTAGCCACTTTGAAAATAAATTTCCTTAACATTGGGGACTAATTACATTTTTTGTTGCTTTCTTTTTGTTTAGGAATAAATTAAAGAAACCGAAGAGACTGGTGTATTCTGTTTAGTTCTTCCCCTACAAGGATAGAATGTAGCCTTGAAAAAAGAAAATAGTCTAGCTTATTAGGTTAAATAATTTTCAAAATCGGATCAGGTGACTTTAGAAAAATACGTAGCTTTACAAACTATGTATTTTTTTGTTGTTGGTGAGCTCAAAGTTGAATAAAATTTGATTGAGTGCGATAGTTACGTGGATTCATTTGAATGTTATGTTGCGTTTGCATTACCCAACAAATCTAAAAAAACTGGCCATCTTTCTTCACGAAAATACTCTAATAACATCATCACAGCTTTCTGCAAGCCTGGTACCACTTCCTAAGAACCCCACCTTAACAGCTGTTGTAAGGACCCCTAAGATCGCTCACACAATTAAACTGAGTTTAATCTAGTGATTAAACCCCGGAGGCCTGCTGACCCGAACAGTAACATTAAATCTGTATTAGTTAACTTTGATTAATAAAGTTCGTTTCTTTAGTTGAACGTTGCCGCAAGTTTTGGGCGAACGGCCATGGGGGGCGCACCTATCGTCTCTAATGTAATGAATTAAAAGTTTGTTTTCAGTTGAGATACAACTGGTATTAAGTCTTTTGGGCTGCGATTAAGTTTTTGATTGTTAGGGATTTGGGCTGTTGATAACACAGCCCATTTTATGCCTAGAGTACCTTTTTACTTGGGGCTTATAACCAACTTTAGGGACTAGTATAAAAATAGCCAGGAATCTCTGTACCGGTCTTTTTCCATCCATCCTCCGAGCCTTTTCCCAACTATGTTGGGGTCGGCTTCCAGTCTAACCGGTCTGTACCGGTCTTTTTATTTCATCTAAAATCAGTTCAACAGATTTTTAGTTTACAGCTGTCACCATAAGCAGTGTTTTTAATTTTATACTTACCTCTTCTCTTCAGGTATGTTTTCCTAGTAACGTTAGCAAAACAGAGCCAATACACATAGTCAGTATTCCAGTCACGTGCTGAAGATATACTGGATTTACAAAATCGCAGCCAGCGCTCTACACAGCAGAGTAATTGCTTGCTTTAGTTTTATCATCGCCAAGGAAAGAGTTGTATCGGAGTTTAGAATATTCTTTAAGAGAAGATCAGATATGTAGTCGAACATCATGGTAAAAAAACAGCAAAATGAGCAGGAGTATTTTTTAACATATTTCTAAGACACTATGTATAAATAGCCGTTGTTGTCCAAAGTGAATTTTAAACTAAGTACGTAAGAATTTGGTAAGTAAATGTAGGTTATCTCAATAGAATTACTACGAACTCGTAATATTAAATGTATGATAATATTCCATTCATTGTAAGCTTAGACTGGTACAAGTTATAGGAGATCAATTATTATTTAAAGAGAAAATGGTACCCGCTATAAAAGACGGAAGATTTTTTTATCCGGGTGCAGAAAATATGCATTTCTTTAACAGCGAACTTTCTTTCTTCACCACTATAAAATAATGAAAAAAAAACCCCGGCGAACATACAGCCAACAGAGCATCTCAATAAATACTCAAGTATCAGGGCACCATAATTCGCAAAGGATATCCCTTACGCTACAGACTTACAAGCTCACAGACAGTGGACACGCCACAAGTCAGGCTATGTCCCCCGGGACGTAAGCTAACGACTTTACTCTCTTATTCGTTAAACCCCGAGACTGGCTTGAGGATCTTTTTATCAAACTTCGGCGGTCTAACTAAAGATTCATGTGTCTGCAATATGTGCTTTCATTATGTTGGAGTCTGCGTTTGGATATCGAAGCCGTGCAGATGTAAGTTGAAAGATTTTTCGAAAGAATGGAATTACTACTGGTCGAATGCGCTCTACTGCATTATCATTCTTTCAGTGACTCCACAGTTTTTTTGTTCAGTTTTTTTTTTTAAAAGCATGTAATTGAACTTCATATTTGGTTGATCTACCTATATGTACCTACAAGTACCTACCTCTATATGAGAGAACATCTTAGGCTTGGTTAACTTCATTGATGCAAATCAAGCATTCGATATTAGTTACTCTGTTGGGTTCCTTCTATCTGGCAGAATTTTATTTGGCCGAATTTTATTTGGCATAACACACTTGGCATAATTTTTTTTCAACGAATGTTTTTAAGGCATAAAAAATATTTAGCATAATTATTGTTTCACCGAATATTTATATGCCCAAATTTACAGTTGCATACTTTTAAGATGGCAGAATTTTATTTCGCATAATTGCTTTTGGCATAGTTAGAGTTTCGCATTATTTCGTTTCGCATAATGTATATTTTGAGAAACTATTATTTGGTATAATCTCATTTGGCGTACTATGAAGATGGAAGAATTTAATTTAGATTCAATTTATTTAGCAAATTGCCATTTATAACCTTCAATTAAAAAACATTGTATTAAAAATTGAAGCTAGTAACGAAAACGAATCGCTGCAAAACCGACTCCACGTAGTCTTGTCTGCCCTACCCCTAGAGTGCAATTCAAAACCGCGTAGGCGCGGAGGGGCGAGGCGGCCTGCGAGCTGAGGCGCAGGTAGTTTTAACGCTTGCCGACGCGGCTGAGGCTGGCCGGCGGAGCCGGCCAGTAAGCCGAAGCTGCGGTGGTGAGCGTGAAAACCATCTGCGACGATAAGCTCGCATGGTACCGCCGGAGCCCCGCAGCGCCGGAGCCGTGACAGAAGCCATGCTTGCTCCATGTTGCATGCTTACTTCCATACTGCATGCCTGCTTGCATTCTGCATGCTTGCTTGCATGCTTCCATGCTACAGGCTTGTTTGCAGGCTTCTTACAGGAAAATAAAAATCACATAATACTTGACAACCAACTGTTTTATTGAATGATATAAATTAATTAGAATAAAATAACAAAAAAGAAACAAAACATGCTTGAATCATATAAATCAATTAGAATAAAATAACAAAAAAAGAAACAAAACATTTAAACATTTAAAACAAGGAAATTCTGACTGACAACTTTCTGCTAAATGATGTTTCTACTATTTAAGTATTATGAATATGAAATTTATGCCTAAAGATGATTCTGCTTGCCAAAATTATGCGTTTTTAAATTATGCGAAATGAGTGTATGCCACACGATTTTCTGCGAAATGAAGGTTATGCCAACTGTTGGTATGCAAAATAAGATTATGCCATAAAAAGTTCTGCCATAAAGGGGGGACCCTACTCTGTTATCTAAATATCTTATATTAGCTCGTCAAAGTGTTCCAATAAATTACACTGCTACAGGTGTCAGCTACTTATGTGCTCACCCCTTCGTGGTACGAGTCGTAAAGCCGCCATTTTGTCAATATCAACATAGGTAAACACTTGACTAGTGATGAGACATGTAAGACATATCGATAAATGTGAGACATGTCGATAAATGTGAGTGCAGTTTGATAGTTGCGTAGTAAAATATACATTACTTAAGTTATGTTTGTAATTTAATAGATTGGATATAAAAAGATAAGTGAACTGAAGGGTGAGTGATGTAGAGATGACTGCAATAGTCGAATAGTTTATGAGTAAAAAAATATATATTAGGTATCTACGTACTAGCCGCTTTCTCGCGGTTTCCGAGTCCCATGGAACTACAACCCGTACCGGGATAAAATACAGCCTATGTTAATCGGGAAGAGTGTAGCTAACAGTAAAAAAAATTTTTTTTCAGAGTTCTTGGGGTAAAAACAAACAAACAAAAAAAAAATTCTTCTTTATTATATTATAGTATTGACTTTTGACCGCAATACTTTATTTAACCTTTAAAAACCACTATATTTATCTACATTTACGATCCCAGCGACACCTACCAACGATCTATTATATTTACAAAGACAATACACCTTCAGACAACGTCTAGACATCACTATTGTCTATTATTATATTATTTCATAAACAAAAGGTCTCAGACAAGATAGTGGACGTTTGATGGTAATTTGACAGCGTTATACTTGGTTAATATAGGTGTATCCATAAAGCTTATTTGGTTACTTTTGATAAGGTAAAATGGTACTTTAGTTTTCTTTGAATTTTTTCATGTTTTAAAACAAAATAATAAAATCGTAGGAAATAGGCTACGTTCGTAGCGGTGCTACGCTTTCTCGTAGTAAACGAAACTTGTAGATTTAAAAATGTTGTTACGGAAGGGTAGCCATAAGTGATAAAAATCTAGATAGAAATTAAGTTACATTACATTAGAGAATAAGTTATTTTTAGAAAGAGTTCTGACATGCATTTCATCCATGACTTCGTCCGTGTGCTCGTTACTAGGTACTAGATCTAAAGTGTGTATTACGGCCGTAATATAATATATATCATATGTTTCCTTCTCAAAAATCTCAAGAAGACGGTCACCCATCCATAAACTGGCCGTAGCCAATGCACCTTAACCTGTCCTATATCAGATAATTGGGCAAATTATTACCACAACAATTCGTAACCCATATATCACGTAGAATAATCCCCGCTATCTTCTAATCCTAGCAATGTAACGGATTAGTGAACACGTTTAATTATTGTTAAGTAATTAACACTACTGATTACTAACGAAGATTTATGAGCCTTGTAGAATTGTATAGACCTCGGAAATGTTTTAGACAAGAATGAAAACTAATAGGTAACCAAAAATAAGTTCTACTGATTAGGCTTTTCACAGTCTTAATCTAGAGGCAGATAAGATTAGATGTAATGTTCAAACTTGATCCTTAGAAGCATAAATTAAAAAATATATGCGTATTAAACTTTCCATAACCTTTTCTCTTGATAAAAACTGCATGCGTAGCAAATACCAACCTTCTTAAAATAAATTAAAGTTTAAGAGGGATAACTTAAATCTAACTTACAAATTATTATATTTCTTCGAACATAATCATTCCAAAACACGGATTATGGAACCTCATTCCACAATCTATGGCTCCAATACGTATCCAGTTTGCATAAGGATTTTACGATGTAGGTAAAGTATGTGTACGTAAGATTTGTAATACGAGTAGGTAGGCTCGCGTGCGACGCTTCGTTCATAGCGCCTACTAGTGATATAGGAGCAAATAGCAACGCGCATGTGTTAGCTTTAACGTGTTATTTTTATTATCAGGCGCGTTCAATGTTCGTGTGTGCTCGCATTATTTCTTTCTGCTGATAAGCTTTTTGCAGTTGCAGTATAGAGAAAGGTTCCTTGCTTCTTTTGCCGTGTGGTAATGAATATTTACCTAATTATAAAATACTATAAAATATAAAAAAAAAATTAAAGCGAAGTTTAATTACCAAAATTCCCGTACTTCCACACTCTGAAAAACTTAGCAATTTTCACGGCTTAATCCTTGAGTTTCTGAAGTATGAGCGCAGGTACATTACTGAACAAGTTCTATTGTAAAACACTTAGTAAGAGTTTAATGCGGCGTAGTTTAACTAATCCTCGTCTTAAACGCAGCGAACAGTAGAACTCAAGAGTGCATTACATGCGCTACTTTACTGCACCGAATGGGAGATGCATTGCTTGCGGATACATACTGGGAGGTAGGTTGGGGAACCGGGTTGAGGATGGCACGTCAAATTGGTGGGTTGCCGGCTGTCGTGCCGTGCAATCGTGTTAGGATGTCAGAAGGAGGATAGTGTGACAATCAGTTTCAACAAGGAGCATCAGGTAGCCCAATAAGGTTGAAGAGATCAGATAGGCAGACGCTCCATGTAATCCTTATCCCTACTTTAGACTATCGGTTTAGTTATAATATTGCTAAGGAGTTTGTTGCTCTTGTCACTTCTTAATGTCAATAAACACACATAGGTCGTGGTAAAAGGTAGGCGTCTTTTGACGGTTGTCTCATGTAATATTTAACGTTTTAAAGTGTGCTTCTTCACGATTTTATATCAACGATTAAGTGGTATATACTTATGTAAACAATAAACATATGCGTCTGATATTTACTCTTGGTATGTCTATTGATACAACAGTATGTCACGCGCATTAAACTTGCATCGAGAGGCAGTGCAAGTTTGAAAGCCGGCGGCCGCCTTTGTTTGCTGCCTACTAATTTATATCCATTACCAATTGTTCGTAAACATCGTATTATGTGAACAATATTTATTGATCATATATTAGCCACGAAATATTGTGTGGGAGGGCTTCTTACTAGCTTCGACAAACTCTTTATTAAGCATAGGTTCTGGAAAAACTGAGTATCGAAGAATTACACCAAAATATGTATCACCAACTTTTTTAAAAGCCGTTCATTTAATAAAGCCTCTTACATAACGATGATTAATTAATAGATACGGATTGAGGATTCCTTTGGGAGTGACGCCATTAAACCCATTATTTTCTGTTGTTTTTGTGTAAGTTATATACTTACACAAAAACAACAGAAAATAATGGGTTCTTGTGGTAATTTAGGGTGTTAAAATTGAAATATTTCCCTGTTCTTACTTAATATAAAAAATAAACCCTACATATAATTTAGTAACAATACGACTTCAAGTTTTAATTTACTTCTAGTGTTCTTGGGCTACATACTATGTTCCATTTGTAGTTAGACTTAAAAACAAATGTAAGTAGTAGTAAGCCGAACGGTTCGCTCGGCAAAACGTTCCGAATTCACTTGTTTCAATTTGTACGAGTGCAGTGCACTATCCAATGGCTTGTTACCTAAATATATAATACTATGAAGATTTTCAGATACTTTTAAATGTACTGAAAAAACAAATACAGAAAATTCGACACGATTTATTATTTTATCATTACTGCAAAAAAAAATATTACGCTATTTTATTATTTTCTTCTGCTATTGAAAATCCTAAATCAATTACGTAATCTAACTGTGTGGACAGAACTGAAATAACGTAGCACACGGATGATAAACCAGGATATCATAAGCCATTTAAAGCTACTATTCTTTCCGATTTTCTACACAGCAAAACAATCACGGAAAATAATTCATCTTTTTCTATCCAACATATTATTATTTACATACAACACAGAAAACGAAAAACAAAAGGTTTTCATTGAAATACCAACAAGTGTTCTACCAGGAGAACATAAAAGCGTAGTTGTAACACAAAAGTTTCGACTCAGCATTTACATCTGCATTGAGGAGCACATGCTTTATGCCAATCGTGTGCATTCGCGTTATTAAAAAAGTTTGTGTATACGGTGCAGTTTTTGGCGCTTAGGTACATTAAAATTGTATGTAGTTTTGAATGTAAATATGTAATTGTTACGCAGTACATAGGTTAATTTTTTCACATAGCTCACAAAAAAGGCATGTTATGTAACAGCCCTTTCACATGGCAGTCCAGTTTTGCGGGACCGGCAGTTTACTGTATCCTGCAAAACTGAACTACGTGTGAACACAGCGTCCGTTTTTGCAGGATTCCCGCTTTTGACTGGACAAACGATCCAGTTTAAAGTGACAAAACCGAATCGCACAAATCGACGGGAACAGCATTTTGCAGGATCCTGCATGCGGTTTGCTCGTGTGAACGCTAACATATAATATCTTTTGCGATCAAACGGGATCCTGCAAAAAACGGTATCCTGCAAAAAACTGGACTGCCGTGTGAAAGGGCCGTAAGTATAAGATATGTTGTTGAACTCAGCTGATAAAAATAAATAGTGGCGTCCAAGACCGATTTCGCCCACGGCGGCTGTTTTCATATAAAATCAGCCAGCTGCACAGGATATATTATAGTGCACAAGTGCACTCACTTTTCGTTCACTCTCATAACCCGATTGGATGGCAAACCGACACGAGCGGGAAAAATAATTCTTATGGTCTTAAACTCTATAGTCCTGGCGTTCCAAAAAAGACACGGAGGTAGGCTACATTTTAACTTACGCTACTTTTTCGTATATACGCAGACTTCTAAAAAAATATGGTCATTTACGTCTTTATACTAACAGTGTTCTACAAACTGATACTTCCTTAGAAATAATCAGCTTCAAGAGGAATCAGATGTTTATCAGCTATAAACTTAGTATCACAATATAGTGTTTCGGAGCCAATTGTCAGCGATACCGAGTGAAACTTATTGAGCTTCGAGATAACGTGGTGCAACTTCGTCAGCTGTTCCAACGATATCATAGTTTATATTGTTACCTGGTATATTATCAGTATAAAGTTTAGCCGCAATGCAACTTTTCTAAGTTTGTATGTACTTTCTAAGTATATCTCAGACACCATTGGCTGTGTTTCGGATGGCACGTTAAACTGTAGGTCCCGGCTGTCATTGAACATCTTTGGCAGTCGTTACGGGTAGTCAGAAGCCAGTAAGTCTGACACCATTCTAACCAAGGGGTATCGGGTTGCCCGGGTAACTGGGTTGAGGAGGTCAGATAGGCAGTCGCTTCTTGTAAAGCACTGGTACTCAGCTGAATCCGGTTAGACTGGAAGCCGACCCCAACATGATTGGGAAAAGGCTCGGAGGATGATGATGATGAAAGTTTAGCCGCAAACTACCTAAAGCATTTTTTTTACTGTCTGCTGACTTTTTCTTAAAACATCGAAGTATTTTTTTTAACCTTGAAGTGAAAATTCGTAGAAAATGATTGTTTTTAGCCAAACTACGTATTTTCACTGCCAACGTGAAGTCCGATATTCTTAAACCAAATGTTTACTTCGAAACTTGAACCCGAAAATGTATAGTACATTTGGTATTTAAGGAAACTCACATTTTATCGTGAATACTTAGGCCTTAACGGCCTAAGAAGATTTCCTAGCTTTACTATTATTAGGTTACCTGAAATACAACCCAAAAATAACTACAGTTAAATTATCTAGTGAAACAAAATACATAGAAAATTATCTGCTCGGATTAAAAATCACTCTGGCTCTTAAATATGCAAAACATCGCAAATCCCAAACTTCTCTCCGTAGAATGATCTACACTGCAAAACTGTGCTCGCAGTGAGAATAAAAGCATAACGCTACTATTTAGTAGCCGTTGTTACAACCATACGCTATATGAACCCCTGGTCACTCTGTAGGCGGGTAGCGGATATTTTGGAGTATACTGGTCCTCTTCATCACCTTTTCTACTACCTAACTACCTGCCTAGCTAGGTAATAAACTTTGTAGTATAATTTAGATATTTATGAAATGAGTCCCATCGCGGTTTCGCCCGGGCGTATTCTGAGGGAACCACCATCAGTATAAAAGTAGCCTAAGCATGTCTCGTTGTTTGTTGTTCTCAATTGTTGTAGCCATTGGTCATTGGTAAACACAGATAGCGTCACTTTGGCATTATGATATTGGTAAGGATTCTTATTCAGTTCATGGCATGCTTCAGTAATCGCCAAATTATTTTTTTATAACCAACCTTGTGGTTGGTTATAACATAAGTGCTATTGTAGAGAATGAAGTTCAGTGAACAGCTAAAGCGAAGCTTTATGCGCTTCTATCCCGCCATCAGCATGGCATGACCCTTACACTAAAGTTGAGATGCAGCTCAGAGTAAGTTTTAATGTATGTTCAACGCTAAATGGAAAGCTATGTCGCTCGTTCATTCGTTCACGAACGAACGTTGTGGCAAGGTGAGCGAGAAGAGATTGAATTAACTTAACAAATCGAGAAATTGTTCGGCGGTCAGTTTGGTCTGTAGTTTTAGAAGTTAAAACAGTCTGTTTAATGTGGGACCTGTTATTTTAGAACAATTAAGGATTTCGAGGTGGAAATTTTCGTATACATATATTTTTTTTGTCATTGAAATCACACTTATTCCCAATAGCTGTCACTGTAAGAATTGATCACGCCCACGAAATTAAATTGCCTATATCTAACCTTTTCCATTTATTTTCCAAACCAAATTCGATTAGAATTTCAGCTGTATTTCCGTGAAAGCGTAAAAAACATGCTTCAGTATTTTTAAAATTAATCACGATTTTGTCAAAATCCTTCTTAAACCCACCGTCTTGTTATCTAAGGCTTAAAACACAATGCATTTGAGTTTTATCTCAAAGTTTAATATTCGCCGTATTCCCGTGCAATATGCAACATGTTTTCATATGTTGCGCCCACAAAGTGTTTCAGTCGCGGTTGCTCAAGGTATTTTACTAGAATGCTGTTTTCAAGGAAATTCAACACGTATTTCGCACATTTTGAGAGGAAAATTTCGTAGTCGTTTGTCGTGTAAAATTTTGAATATTTTGCTTGTTTTCAAATTTTGAAAGTCAACTTATAAATCAACATTTCTATACATCCTCTATCACGTTTTCAAAGACTGGATGGATTTTGATGAAACTTAAAAGATTCGTGTAGGTACTTAAAGATTAAAACAAAACATGCAATTATCAGTATTTTATTTTTATAATATTTTGTACTTAAAACATAAGTACGCAATATTTTCTATAATCATTATTATTTACACCTTTCTCCGTAACTCTCTTATAAAATGTTTCATGTAAAATGTTATAATACTAGGAATCTATATATGACTAGAGCCGTTTCAGTTGTCGTATCTTTGGAATTGTATGAGAATCACCAGGTACGTCGTCACTGCTCCTATTACCTGTAAAACAGACGATACAATAAGAATAACGGTAAAAAAAATAATTTTGTTTTCAACTAGAAGTAGAGAACAGTTTTTTTCTGCAATATAAATTCTCGTGTTTTGTTCACAAACATTTATTTACATAGTACGTATGCATATACAAACGCAGTTGATACCTACTACTACAGATTGCCATTTTGTGGTTCAGTACGCCTATTGAACCTGCACGGCGGGCAAGGGTTAACAGTTCTGCTTATTACAATTACCATTCAAAAAGAAAACAAGCACGAGTCACGGACGTAACTTTAAATTAGGTACGCCTTTTCTGTACACCTTGAGCCCCTAGGCAAAATCAAATATTTTTATTTCAAATACTGCAAATGCAAGCCTGTAATGAAACGTCTCACTAGCTGCACAGTTCGAAAAAGTTTGTTTCATGTAGAAGAGCCTTTTCATTTTCTCTGTTACACAACATACCAACTTAGGCAGAACATAACATCCATTTCCTTAAAAGACCTGTTTTCTTTGAAAATTTTATGTGAAATCCATCCATCCATATACTATGAAAGTAAACCATTTTAACTTACAGAAGCGATAAGCGGTCGATGCAGAGTACACATGCCCATGGGTGCGTAGCTCACAGACTGGAGCATCAGCTGCCGCGAGAATATCTCCAGGCGCGACGGCAGCACGCCGGTAGACGGCGCTGACGTCATCAACCGACATACCAACCCCTCGGTTCTTTTGCCCTGGTAGGACAGTTTTGTTTTATTTATTTTAATAGTATGATAAACAAAGAAATGGGTGAAGAATAGTACATTATGTATGTGCATATTTGTGCTTAGTTTTGCAATATTTGTGGCATTGTTTGATCTTGGAAGACCAGGAATATTGTGAGATGATTATAACACAGCCCTAGCATATAATACTAAGGTTTTTGTTTTGGAGACTCCAGTGTTGCTTTCTTAGGCTTCAAAGAAAACTGCATTTTTCTGTTCCCTGTGCCGTCCATTACCAGAAAATAATGTCTAAAGTCTAATAGGCAAGTATAAAATACTGGTGTAACTAACCTCTGCTATAGTATAATGTCCTGGTTCTACGACGACGATCATCCGAAGCATGTGCGTGACACACCATAGGAACTGCAGCACCAGGAAGTGAATGCGGTTCGTGGATACTACTGGAATACCAAAAACATACATGTTAGGTACTAAGAATAATGAGAATACAATATTTAACAAAGTTTTTGTAGTACTTGGGCTTTCAAATGATGATCCTGGTTTAGCAGGATGTACTCGTAAACAAAATGGGTAGGTAAACGTTACTCAAAACAGCATTTTTTTAGTACTGGCTCTGATGATATACCTAATAATTATATCAGCTAAAATGTACTTATACCACAGATTATATAATAGTTACTTATACTAAACAATATTTCGAATAGCGTCACTGCCTTCTACGAACTACTGTTATTTGTTAAATACAGTGCTATTTACAGTTTTTAAATTATTTTTTATTCCATTACTAGCTGATCCCGCGAACTTTAGTATCATTCAAACCTTCCCTGGACCTCTACAAACATTTTAAAACCAAAATCATCTCAATCGGCCCAGCCGTTCTCGAGTTTTAATCAGACTAACGAACAACAATTCATTTTTATTTATATAGATAGATATAACTTCCATCTAACAAAATTTTCCCAATTAGGCTATAGTAAGCCTCAAAATACAGCACAATCTTGTATCCTTAACCAAACATTTCAAGAAACTGTTAGTGACTTACTAATCTCCATAATAAGGAAGTACGGCGTGACAATAAGATGGAGCAGCGTGGAAATGAGGATCACGACGAGAGGCAGGCCGTAGCTGTCATCGATACTGTTCACGACGTCACACAACGTGCCGTGCAATGCCGCTAGACGTCGCACCGCGTCGCACGGGGATACCACCAGGCGAGGCTCCCCGCTTGCTGAAAGCAGGGATACTAGGGAGGGTAAGATTGCGGATGTATTCCTTCGTGTCTGCTGTGGGCAAGATGATCTTTTAACTAGACCTTGACAAATATAAGTTCTTTGGTAGTTTTTGTTGTTATGTGAATGAGTTGAAAAAGCTGTGGTTTCGCTGTTTCTGGTCTCCGAGAATAAGATGATATGTTTGATGATCTACAATGAACGGTGTGCATTTTTTAAAGAGTTCAATGTTTTGTAGATATGAATAATATGGATAGCATTTGCAACTGTTGATTTTTGTTTGGTTTAAGGTACACTAATTGTCCATTACCATATTCTACTCTTTCACTATCACTAAAATATCTTCAATCTATCTGTTTTCAAGTAGGCTATTTTCTTATTTCAAAATGCAGCAGCATTTTAGATGATTAACCAATATTACAAGACAATAATCGAAGCCCATCTTACCAGTTCTCTTGATGATGACGACATGCTCCCTGCCGGTCATGGTGTCCACCAGCAGGCTGACGTTAGCGGAGCGCTGCGAGTCCACTGGAGCTACCCGGATAGCATAAATGTTCAGAGGTGAGGAGCTTTTTGGTTTCTCCACTGAAAAGTATAGGTTTTAGATTTTTATAAACTTGGTATGCCTACCTATATATAAGTTTTTATGGTGGGGAAAATAGTGGTTTACACTACTTATCGCCAGCTAGTATAAATTACCACTAAGATTTTTTTATGCATCAGTAGTAAAAGTGCTGTTCCATTAAAAAGAAAAACCAACTATGATACGGCTACAACCCGAAGTAAGGCGTTTATACATAGTTAGATGAAACCGGTAATATTCGGCTAAACTTAGTTGTATCCCCTTATCTTCGCATCGGTTAAAGCTAAGTGAAGCCACATAATAGTGTTAGGTACTACATAGGGGAGTATATCAGATTAGCACATAAGGAAAAATACAAGAGACTACATAACGTAGACGCTAAACCTAGCTCTCAGTAGCCAGCTAAGCCTTTATGTATTGTACAGCCTTACTTCGGGCTTTAACCGTAACAACTAACATTTCTAAAACTACATAAATAATAAACATTAATCTATTCTATCACGTTTTATCAAGTAACTGTATGACACGTACCAGGAATGGAGACTTGTCGAGCGGTAAGCGCGAGGGCATCATTGACAGCTGAGAAGCGTGCGCGCACTGACAGCGCCGTGAACGCAAACTGTAGTTCCAGGATAAGTACCACGAACCATAGGAGGTAGAAACCCAGGTAGTTCGTTACCACGTCCCCTGGAATCACACAACAAAGAAACATCTGAGAAAAGGTAAAATAGACACAGGATTTGAAATTATTAACGTTGGCTCCGTGATTCGAAAAGGATGCTAAGTAAAAGTCATAAACACTGGCTGACATTTTAAATTCGATAGCCAGAAAAATTAATTAAGCCAGTAAGTCTGACACCAGTCTAACCAAGGGGTATCGGGTTGCTTGGGTAACTGGGTTGAGGAGGTCAGATAGGCAGTCGCTTCTTGTAAAGCACTGGTACTCAGCTGAATCCGGTTAGACTGGAAGCCGACCCCAACATAGTTGGGAAAAGGCTCGGAGGATGATGATGATGAGCCAGAAAAATTAAGTCGATACATTTACAAAATAAAAGGTTAGACAACTGATTAGAAGCTCTCAAAATTAAGCGCAGATCCAAGTCTCTGTGGCCGAAATCGGCCAGGATCAATACATAGTTGGAGAATGGAAATCGTCATCAACATGAGACAAAGCTAGACAGATGATCATCAATAGTCGTAGTGAGCCAATGTTAAGGTAAGTTTCCACCTTTTCTGTTGAGGTTTTAATAGTAATATAATAGCTTTTGTAAATTATAATCTTTAAACTTACATTCTCTGTCCAACTTCTTCGCTTGCAGCGCATAGAATGTGAAGTCATCCGCGATGAGTATGGAGAAGAAGATGAGTATCGCCAGTATGATGCCACACAGCTTGCGCTCCGTCACTAGCGAGTACTGGCCACCTATGCTTGTGTCCACCTAAAAACGACGAAGTTTCATCAATTATAACTTTTCTAGAGGTAAGTTCTATGTTTAATGAAGAAAATCCTTTACATCTTGGACACCAGTGGACTGAGTATAGGTGATGGTAAACATGTTGAGGATATCCTTGGCAGTGATGATTAAGCTATATGATGGCTGCGCCTTAAAAATTAGTCGGTGTTTTAAAAATGCCAATGATGATGATGTTAATGAAAGAACTGCAAAAAAGTTGAAAGTTTAGTCACCTATGTAATGCTTAAACTGCCACTGATAAAAGATGGCTTACCGAAGCTATATTTTCCATAAACTTGAGCATATTCCTCATCCGCCGAGGCGCACCGTACACACCAGCCCCCGCTGTCGCTACAACTACTAACACGTCGCATGTAGACACCACCTGAAAATAAGTAAAAACAAGTGAATGAGAACAAGACATTTATAGATATATCGACTGCAAGCAAGCAATACCTCCTATCTGACTCCGGGTGGATTTTAAAGGGGAACAATAAAACTTAATAAAATCCTTATTCCGAGGAAGGTATAATGAGATACTGAAAATCCAAGTTTTCTTTTTCTAAGCATAGTATTGATTAATAAAGTTTTTTGTTTTTATTTTGAATCTAAAGGTAGTTTATGGTAGATACAATTTTTTTGGTTTCTTGAAACAAAAATGTCAGATAGGAGGTATTGCTTGCTTGCAGTCGATATAGTAAATACGAACTACATCACAACAAATAGAGTTGTTACCATTCTACAGTGGAATGCGAATAGTTTATTCAGATCAATTTTTAATTACTAATTTTTATATCTATTTTATTATTTGTTTTTATTTGTGTTAAACCTTACGAGGCTGTCATAACGCAGCAGCGTTTAAGCCTCTAAAATAAATGATTTAAAAAAAGCACAAAGCTGTGTACGCTTTCACACCAGCAGATTTTCTGTTCGGTTTTATAAAAAAAATCTGTTTTCACGGGTCAACATTTGAATGGGTTGTTGTGAATTGTTTGCTCTTGGAAAATCCGCTAGCGTGAAAACTCGACATAATCGGTAACTACCTGTGACATCCGTGATGACATGCGCACTGACAGTTCCACGCCTACATTGATCTCCGCTACCAAGCCGAAGATCGTGCATAATACTGGAAAGAAGAAAACAGTAGTCAATAAAATGATACACAGATAACATATAAGTAAAATAAGAATTAGATTATAAAATCGTCATCATCCTCCGAGCCTTTTTCCCAATCATGTTGGGGTCGGCGTCCAGTCTAACCGGATTCAGCTGAGTACCAGTGCTTTACAAGAAGCGACTGCCTATCTGACCTCCTCAACCCAGTTACCCGGGCAACCCGATACCCCTTGGTTAGACTGGTGTCAGACTTACTGGCTTCTGACTACCCGTAACGACTGCCAAGGATGTTCAGTGACAGCCGGGACCTACAGTTTAACGTGCCATCCGAAACACAGTCATTGGTGTCTAAGATATACTTAGAAAGTACATACAAACTTAGAAAAGCTGCATTGGTACTTGCCTGACTTGGGATCGAACCCGCGCCCTCATACTTGAGAGGTTGGTCCTTTACCCACTAGGCCACCACGACATCGTATAACATCACAAAGAAGCGGGGACCACTAGGTATGGTTGCTTTTGTCTTTTGTTCTTTCTAAACGATCATCAGTAAATAAGCTTAGGCTCAACTACCTACGTCCTTTTCCTATTTAGCCTCATCTATTCTCTAGTGTTTATTTTTCTCGCCCTGGCTGCAGTTATTGCGATGATCGATCACGTAGTGTCTAAATAGAATTTCTTCTTTACACACAGTAAATGTAGGTACTAAGTGTAATAAAGAAGAAATTCTATTTACGCTTACTTCTTTCAATCATACTTTTTTAAATACAACTAATATAAATACTTACCAAGCACTGTGACCAGAATATAGCTGTACACGCACATGGCTCCCGATATGCTGACCGTGAAGCCATTGCTGCGAGACTCGAACCGCAGCGGCGCCAGACCGAAGAAACTTGAGATCTGGAAGAAGAGAGGGAGAGGATTCTTGATGAAATTATGCAAAAACTTAGATTGGTAAAGTAAGATATGAGTTTTGCTCTTGACAAGATAGGAACGGGGCTACAAGACAGCTTAAATTGTGGGTGCCAACTGTCATTTGAACGCAATTGCCAGCCGTCAAGGGTAATTCCAAGCCAGAAACCTAGCAACTAATCTTTTTAATGTGTATCAGGTTGTTTTGATAACTGGGTTGAGAAGTTCAGATAGGCAGGCGCTCCAACGCAAAGTTTCACAACCAGCCTTACCAAAGGGTATCGGGTTTTGGTTGTCTGGGTAACTGGTTCGAAAGTTTAGACAGGCAGTCGCTCCAACAACTGTATTCAGGTGTATCCGATTGGATAGGAAGGGGACCCGAACAAAATTAGGACAGGGCTACGCAGATAAATGATCCGTCAAGAAGTAACTCAAACAAGCTCACCCTAAGTATAAAAGCATGCGCTCCGCCGACGACGCAGTGTGTAGGCCTGCTGGGGCGCGCGCCCGACTCACTCGGCACCGGCGCCGCCGTCACTTCCTCCACCTTCGCTGACTCCACACCTGGGGATGAGGGATGGAAGCTATCAGTATAACACGTACCTACACACAGTATTCGTATCATCCCACTGCTGGGCTGGTATCAGTATAGCACCAATACGAGGAAAAACAGCGCCATTTTCAAATGATTGAATTCAATGAGGGTTTTCTAAAATGGCGTCCACCAGGTGGCAGCACCGAGTCGTCAGGTCCAGGTAACTGTCAAAGTGCTTATCTTTACTATGAATAGTGAACGATTTTAGTGTTTTTTTATTTTATAATTAAAGCACTGCATTATTGTTTTACTATTGAGGTTGAGTAAATAAAAAAAACTAAATCATATTGTGTTAACAAATTTTTCAACAAGCTTTTCCTTAGTACCAGTGACTTTTGCACCCTCTCTCTTAGCTCAATTTTTAGTTCGGAAACCTTATTCTGACCGTAGTCCATAATAAAATCAATAACACTTCCAATATAACAGAATTTCAATAAACAATAAGTTCGGACCCTACAATTCCATATTATTTGACAGCTGTTTGGACCTGACGCATACGAAGCGCTGCCTGGCGGCAGAAAAAGTATCGAAAACCCTCATTCAAATTAGTTAAATTGAAATAGTGACCGAGATTGGAAATATTACTCATACCAATGCATCATGCTAATGCAAGTATCCTGATTGAGCCTCTTGTAAGTCGGATAAGGACACAGAAATATATTTTAATTTCTTCATGATGATACATGATTTCCCTAATTGGCACAGAAAAAAAAATCTATCCAAATTATAAGTTTAGTTACAAAGGTTTTGAGAACTGTTGCACCTTTTTTGCGAGGAATACCGGGAGCGATATTTGCGAAATTCATCATTATAACTTGACTGGAAACACAACACTTCTACAACTTTATTTATCACTAAAAAGTAATATAAACTTTTTTGTCTTAAGAAGTTCTTTAACCTAGTATTAGCAGCATGATCTCTACAAAGTCTTAAGTACCGGCCCGATTCTCCTAATTTTACTTAAGCGACATACGATTCACGATCGACTCGGTTCGACTGAGATCCAATCCCGACTCGATTACGATTGAAGCGTATGTGGCATTCCGCTATTTTTTCTTTAAAATAAACGTTTTTATCCTTTTCTGTCATTCAATAATGAATCATTTTGTCTGCAAATGATTTACGATTGAAATATGATTGTAGAGCAAACTACCGTATATACCAAAATCACTAAAATAGCAGACCAATCGCAAACCAATCGAATGTCATTGGAATACGATTGGTCTTATATTAGTAGCAGAATGCCCGATCAGGTTAAAACTGCTATTGTGATCATATTGCGATTCAATTTCTATTCGATTTTGACAATATTAACTTAGGAGAATCGGGTCCCAGGACTTCAGACTTGTGTAGGAGCTTTTTCCTCGATTTAAAACAAACTAGTCGAAGCTCTCTGTCAGAGTGCCGGCAACTCATTAAACTGTCTTATATATTACTTTACAACCGTCGATAGAACAACTTTTTAATTATCTCTTGAAAACACTTCAAGTGGTTGCAATATAAAATGCACTGTACGTCAATACTGATAAGACTTTTATTCAGTTGAGGCAAGTTGGAGTTGTTAAGTTTATAAAGATAAAAGTACTTATAGTTATACTTTTCCTAATGCATTTAAGCTGGCAGTAGTGCACCCAATTCATAAGGGAGGGGACAGAGATCGTTTGAGCAATTACAGGCCTATCTCAATTTTACCAACACTATCAAAGCTACTTGAGAGATTATTGAACAACAGACTTGTTAAACACTTAAATCATAACCATCTTCTTTCATCTTTTCAATATGGTTTTCGCTCCGGGATTTCCACTAACGATGCTGTATTAGACCTAACAAATACCATCGTCACCAAACTCGATGAAAAGCAGAAAGTCATAGGCGTCTTCCTTGATCTAGCGAAAGCTTTCGACACTTTATCTGTGCCCACCCTCATTGATAAGCTTGAAAAAATTGGTATAAGAGGCAATCAACTATCTCTTTTCAAAAGTTACCTCACAGGCAGACGGCAGTGTCTCAGGATAGGGGATTGGACCAGTGGTGAACTGCCAATAACATATGGAGTTCCCCAGGGCAGTATTATCGGCCCCACACTTTTTCTGATCTATATAAATGATCTTTGTCAGTTAAAGCTTCCTAATGCTTCCATCTTCACCTATGCTGATGATACTGCTCTAATATTTTCAGGGGATTCGTGGGATCTCGTGTTTCAGTCTGCACAATCCGGACTTGCCCTTGTTACCAGCTGGTTGGCACAAAACCTGCTCACTCTGAATGTTGATAAAACGAATTACCTCACGTTCTCGCTTTCAGCTGCTGGAAAGCCTCCTCCCTCTTCTTCTTCTTTAGCTTTGGTAGCTCACTCTTGTAATCCTATACAAAATCTAGGCTGCAATTGTCCCCACCTAAATCGGGTAAGTTGTATTAGGTATCTAGGTGTGCAGATAGATGACTGTCTAACATTCTCCACTCACATTGATATACTTTCCACACGGTTGCGCAGGTTAATTTATGTTTTTAAGAACCTCCGTGGCGTTGCTGATACCAAGGTGCTTAAACAAGTGTATCTGGCCCTCTGCCAATCCCTTATCCAATACTGCATAGTTACCTGGGGTGGTTCAGGAAGATCGCGCATGTTAAAAGTAGAACGTGCCCAAAGGGCACTTTTAAAAGTTGGCTGGCAGTTACCCTTTCGATTTCCTACCACGGAACTTTACAAAACTTGTAAGGTTCTCAGTGTTCGGAAATTATATTTACTAAATCTTTTAATGACAACTCATGCCCACACTCCATACGATCCATCTTTGATCTCCCAAAGACGTAAGCACTCGGTCTGTCCCTCTATCCGCACTAAATGTGCTTCAGCCCAACGCTTCTTCCTTTTCCTCAGCAGCCATGTGTATAATAAAACCAACAAAATTTTAAGCATATATCCTTTGTGCAAATCGAAATGTAAAGCAAAAATAATAAATTGGCTTCATGATTTGGATTATTCTGAGACTGAAAATATTCTAACTGTTTTAAAGTAATCAGATAGAAAACTTGTAGACCACATTCTATTATACACACCTTATATTAACTTTCAGACACACACAATACACTTCACACCCATAGACACATCACACACCACATACACATAAAACCCCATTTTGTTTTTTAGTTTTAAAAATTTAGTTTTATCTTGGTTATTCCTCTCTGTACGTGAAGGCTTTTATGTGTTCGAATTAGTACATAATAGTATTATTTGTTATAACTTAAGAGGGTGAGAGCCTGGAGATCTGTCATACAGGTCCCGTACCCACTATGGACTCCAGCTCTCACAAAGGTGACAAACATGATTTGACATATGACATGAACCAAACTCTGTACCTTTTTGGAGAGAAATAAATAAATCATTTAGTTTATTAGATTTAGTTTTATTTGTAAAATTAGCAAATTCCTTAATAAATCCCTCTAGTACATACTCAAAGTATACAGTATACCTCTGTAACTAGTTTCTGGCAGCGGTTTTACTAGAAACTACTTAACGCACCTAGATAAAAAGTAGCATATAGTTCTCTTCGATAAATTAACTATCTACCCCTGAAAAAATTTTTCAAATCGGACCACTAGTTCCTGAGGTTAACGCGTTCAGGCAAACAAACCCATCAGCTTTATAAATGAGTGCATAATATTGTGCAACTCATTTTCATTTTCACACATAACATGCCTCCTTAATTATCTCCAGACATTTAATAACCCATACAATATATACAGGAAAATATATCAAGGATAACACCTGATGTACTAAAGATATATGATCGCGGGAGGCTATTTATCAATAAATCTAATAACCTATATATGTTACCTATATGTGTATACATGTTATACGCCGACACAAACACTCAACGTCGCAGATAATATTCGGAAAACATCATAAACTTTCCGTGTGTATTCATAAACAAGGATAATGATGAAAGTCTTGTTACCATGGTGTAAGGCTAAAGTTGAAAAATCTGCGTCCGATGTGTTGCAGAAATTTTGTTGTTTGTACTGTATTCATGTGCAAATAAATACTTTGACTTTGACTTTGCAACCCTGCATAATCACTAACTTAGGTATAACTAGCACAATCTATATATATAAAAGAAAGTCGTGTTAGTTACTCCACTTATAACTCAAGAACGGCTGAACCGATTTAGCTGAAAATTGGCAGGGAGGTAGTTTAGAGCCAGGAGAAGGACATAGGATAGATGGATATATTTTTGTCACCATCCGGCTACGGGAAGCAGTTGTCTCGGGACGCGGGTGAAACCGCGGACGGAAGGCTAGTAGAAAGATAAAACTAACCAGACAGAGATGAGCAATTGTACATTTTTCAATAAACCTAGAATTATTTTATACAGAAGGTTAAAATTGAAAAGTCTAAAGAGAAAATTGGGTTAATTCAATTATTGATGAAAAAGTACAGATTCAAAAAATAACAAGCAAAAAATGCGATGGACGTGAACTTTTACATTTTCTCTTTTTTATTATTTACTTTTGTTGAATTCAGACAGATAATATAAATACATACCGAATATAACTCTTGTAAACGGAGTCACACCAACAATGTTATTATTTGGAGTCGTTAGCCATTCAGTGCGAATCATGATTGATTTGGTATTATTATATTTTATTTTTAAAATGTTAATTTGACTAATCTACGTAATATCATTTACAGGATTTAATAAATGTATTAAAATGTCTTTTGTGATCTAATGTAGGTTTATAAAATATAGGTACGAATATTACAAAGTCCAGTACATAACGTAGTCAATATTGTTTTAAAAGTTCACTCTTTAAAATATCACTTTTGTACTAAAGTCTACGTATAAAATATCTATGCCTAAAAATATCAAAAGCTTTTTCACAATTATTTTTGTCACTAACAAAATAAAAATCTACTGAGTAAGCTTCGCGCGTGTAGAAAGCTCGCTTTGCACTGTTTTTGTTTTGTTCACGGAAGCCAAATTATCTGTATTTCATGTGTCATGAATCATAGGAAATAGTTCGAGTAAAGGAAATCACTTATGTACGCCGCCGATATTTGAACGATAATTCGAAATTCGCTACGAAATGCCGAATATACATATAAAATTATACTAATTGTTACAAAAAAATATTCTAAACTTTTCCACACTAATACCTAAGGAATCTTAATACAGCTACTTTATTACTATGAATCAATATACAAAATATTGCAACCTTGTTGCACCTTGAAAGCAATAAATAAATCGCTTTATTAAAATTGCTTCATAAAATTTTGCTTTTTATTGGATGCACTTTTATTAAGGCATGCAGTGAGCAATTAACTCAGCTTTTAGTAAATGAGAACCGATATTTTTTAATAGTTAACTCAAAATATGTATCCTTTGTATGCTTTCTTTTATAAGACTAGCTAACAATGTTGATTGTCACCACAACACTGAAAAAATAATTCAATTTAGAATACGAACTACATTATAACTTTCTAAGTTAGACTTAAGTGAAAACGAAATCAAAACAACATCAAAGTATTCACTTAGGACACGAATCACGGGCGGGAAGTGTCTCCAACAATTTGGATAATATTCTTAGATTGTTGGATGACGAGGAAGATGGAAGATGTTAATTTCATCGTTTCAGAAGAAAGACGTCCACTGCTGGACAAATGCCTCCCCCAAAGTTCGACACTACGTTCAATCATTAGCTACCAAAGGCACATGCACATATCAGCAGCATACGACAAAATATTCTACTTTGGAGTTTTAACTAATTTCGGATAGAGAGTAAATAAGGATTTTAGTATAATTATCTGCAGCCTTTTAAAAAAGCTGGCGAGTCAGTGATAGTGGCAGAAGAGAATCAACCCATACGCATTATATTCCCCTTACCCCCACCGGTTGCCGTCAATCAGTGATCAACTATCAAGGCTACTCTTAAAAAGCATAAACTTGACTTTAATCTGAACAAATAAAGTATTCAAATTCCAGTGCTTCTCATATAGAAGAGGTTATACATAATAAAGATGGATGATGATGATATGATATTCTTCGTATCACCAGTATTCAATACGATATGAGTAAATACCATAAAACATACGTACTTTTAGATATGAGTAATTTAAATTGCTTCCTGATAGGATGAAGCCTTTAATCGTAATAGCTCTTAAAATGCTTACCTATCTAAAATCATAGCAGTATAGACTCAAATATATCTGTCTGGCATGCAGCCAAGATTCGCTTTCAATATGTGAAATGGAGTTTAGATCATATTTCTAACATTGCAATTTTATTGAAACAAGTAAATTTTCTTTGAGGAAACACAACTTGATAATTTATTTTAGTCCATGTCTTCGTATTTCTACCAATTAGATTCAACCACTTCAAAACGGTCGTACAGACTACCGGCCGACACTTTAGAATCTTACCCACGCACTCAGCTACATTTAAGTCACTTCTTAGTGACAGATTCTCATAGAAATCCTTCGGTGGGGAGGTTAGGCTTAACGGCTTAAGTAATCGTTAAATGTCAGATGTCTATCGGCTTCTACTGCAAAAGTTACCTCCTTTTTCTACTTAAGTTTCAGGATACTGAACACAGTAAAATACCAATAAGCAACAGCGGGTTCAAACGAAACAGCCGTATGTCTCAAACCATTAGCAATCATAACACCTACTTATAAAATTTATTCCTAATATCTTCATCATCAGCCGGTAAATGGGACAAAATTGTTCTTCAAAACGAACACTTATTATAGAAACATAGTATTCAAGGTCGGAAGGTCAAATGGATGAGTCGAGTACAACTTGTAATTTGTTTTGTTTTTGTTCGAAACACAGTATGTGATTTGTTTATTTTATCTTTTTCCTGTACTAGGTACGAGGTAGCTGAGAAAAGTTTTATGAATTTGTTAATGCATTTTTAGATTCTGGAAGACTATTAATATATACAGTCTGGTGGTACTCCGACACCCATCAGGTTTCCTTCCGAAATTACCTACTGGAGAAAGATCATTTTGCAATATGCACCAATAAGGGATATTTAAGTTAATATTAAAGAGTCTTGAAGTAGACTTGATAATTTTTTTTATTATTTATAAAATTCGGCTAATTGACAGTTGCCGAGAGCATTAAGACATCTCAAAAACCACACATATGGTTGATCTACAATTATATACCTCTAGTTTCACGAGCGTTCAACATCCACCTAATTTACCACAGCAATACTAGATTACAAAACGTAACTGACTTTTTCAGCACCAAGAAACTCATTCACAACTAACCAAGCCACACCCCCAAAGCATTATCACATGTTTAGTTTCTGACCTTTCCTCCTCATAGCAAATATGGACGAAGTGATAACAAAAATACGAAGCCGCTTGTCGGTGTTAGTCGCAGTCTAAACAAATGTCACCAGGTAAATATGGAGCCGGCTGGCGTCTGTTTGCTATCAAAACAACGTCTTACGAATTTTATTTTTTCTAACTACCATTTTTTTTTCGACATATCTTCTTAGAATAAATAAATAAATGTTTTTGGAAAGTAGATGTACCTTATGTATTGTGGTTTACTTTTTTATTACCGTAGGCGTATTCGTTACTGAGTTACTGGGGTAGCAGCAACGTTAGAAGTTACGAGAAGGATAGTGTGGGTGTGAATTTAAATATTATCTGTATCCTTTTAACAGAAAAAAATCGAAGCCATAAGTTGTAATCTGGTATCTAAGGTAAGCGCTATTTTTGTTGTATAGCATATTAGTAGGTCCGATTACTTGACAGGCATAATTTTATTAATTAAAACAACACACGAAAAGTCTTTTCTAAAACCGAGCCAAAGATTAGTATTACTTTCTCTTTTCCCAATTGATATAATACATTTATCATCAATAAATAACCAAACTTCAATTAACCCAAAATAAAGGGTCCTTAAAAACAACGCTAAGGTCAATCAGTGCGGGGCTGCGGGTTGTTGGGGCTGCGGGTTGTTCGAAAGAGATACCGCGGCCCTGGTACATAAAAGGCCTATGACGGAACACGACGATTTTAGTCAGTAAGAGTCTGACACTCCCTCACCGCTGCTAACCCACAGCGGGAGGGGTCATTTGATGATTTTACGTCGCTAAAAAAAAAAAAAGGTCAATCAGTGCGTTATTAAGGGGTGTGAACCTACAGTACACAATTAACTAGGCAATTTATTACCAAAACAAACATGACCATTTGTCAACTGTCCACCATTTATTGATTCACGTTGGTACAGACACACCCACAAACGTAATTAGTAATTACATTGTGATTTGAACGTAGTAAAATACTTCCTACTTCAATAGTAGGGTTGTAAGAGAGTTATCGATTGTTTACTAGGCTAAGGTAAGCTTACCTGTTTCTTTATAAGCGAGTGAATAGGATTGTATTGAAATATTATACCCGCACTGATCGGTACCTACCCGTACAGGTTTGTCTGTACCGGAAACCTGTTTCTTTATGTAAGCACCCAAATGCCTGAATAGGTCCAAACTATCATCATACTAGTTGATTTCCCGCGGTTTCACCCGCGTCCTTTGGGAGCTGCCCGTATCGGGATAAAATATAGTCCATGTTACTCACAGATAATGTTGCTTTCTAATGGCGAATTTATTTAAAAAATCGGCGCAGTAGAGTCTAGTTTTTTCGTTACAAACAAAAATTATTTTTCTTCCTGTGTATAATGTTAGTGTAGATTGGTTCAGAAGATGTATTTTTTTTATATAATAGATACCCTGAGTTGAAAATATTCCTAAATATATCTGCAAAATAATTCTTCTTCGATACCACAAGATCATGCGTAATACAAATAGACAATACCCGAAGCATTGATTGATCAACATACAATACAACACCTACAGTTAGGCACACCAATAGATTCAGCTGAATAGGTAACCTAATTAGTTATTATGTTCATAATATAATTCACACCTGAAGTACTCTGTATACAAGGGCATTAGTCATTCAATTGTCAATTGATCTATTGAACCCTCAACCACTGCGAGACTGAAAATACTATTTATTAAAAAACATAGCATAACTTATGACCTATTGCTATTTTCGAAAAGAACCGCGAGTTGCGATGCGATGCGTCCTAAGCAGGCGATCTCAATACGATTGCAAAGCGGTGCGGTGCTATTTCCCTTGAATTGTTCAACGTAACGCTGTGTAGTACGGCATGGTGCATCGTACATTTGTCAATTCCCATCGGATCGCTTCACGACCGCGTTAGCATTTTGCCCACGTAGGACGCACCCTAAAACATTGCCGTAGTAATACTTAGGTACTTTAAATGTGTAAGAAAGTACAAGGATATAAAGATGCGTCCACATCTTGCAAACATTTCCTCCCTTCAACCTTAACAATTTCCGCGAATTCATTAATAGTAAACCAAAGCTAAACAATAGCATTCATTTAGTCGCAAACATCACTAAAATACGCTACATTTGCAGCTCGACAGTTGCTGTCAACGATTCTATCTGCATCTTAGACCATATAACGAACCGGACATGTCATGATCACAAATCTCTATGCGAAATATCTACCAAAGCAAGAAGAATACAAGTGCTCGCGCGGATCAATTGATCATAACGTTAAGCAACGCTTGTCCGGGTAACTGGGTTGAGGAGATCAGACAGGCAGTAACCCCTCCATGTAAAGCTCTGATATTCAGCTGCAAACGGTTAGACTGGAAGCCGTCCCCAACATATTCGGGAAAAGATGATGATGATGCAAACGAAAAAATTGACAAGACCGCTTGTACAAATATGAGCGGCCAGTGTGAGTATTCTTTTTCTTTTGGCAATGGAGAAAAGAACGACAATTTCGTCTTCGGTTGGCTGAATGGTCTAAGCTCTGCTTCGACATAGCTCTAATATTAATCATTCATGAGCCATGTTTGCATTGCAGACCGGATACATTCGTTCGTATAGGATCAAACATTGAGCGAAATCTAATGGATAATGCTGAGGATTTTATCTTTTAAGATTGAATTGGGGTCAGGTGGAATAGGAGGATTAACCTTTATAAAACTACTATCTCTTTTCTGAGGGTTCACCTGAGTCTCGAGAAAACTATTTTCATTTTACTTGACTTCAAGGCCAAGGTTATGATTAAACTTACGGCTCAATTGTGAAAATACTAAATCCTACTTATATTATAAATGTGAAAGTTTGTGAGAATGTATGGATGTATGTTTGTTATTCAATCACGCAAAAACGGCTGGATCGATTTGATTGAAATTTGGTATGTAGATGGGTGATACCCTGGATTAACACATAGGCTACTTTTTATCAACACACCACGCGGGCGAAGCCGCTGGCGGAAGCTAGTCTTTCATATTTTGGTTAATTTAGAGAATGTCCAATCCTAAAACCACTGCTAGTAATTGAGTAATTTGTAAAAAAGTATAGGTGATCCTTTAATACGCAGTTCTTTTCCACTTAAACTAAAGATAAGCGATAAAGGGGATGGTCGGAATCATACTACGTTCAATCGAATTTACGTGTCGATACTGACACTCGAATTTATGCTCAAGTGCCCAATAAATAAGGTTTTTATTCACTTTTTATGTAAATTGAGGTGTGTCTACTGACGTCAGGGGCTATTGACAAAATTTTATGGCATTACCTTCTCAAATATTTACCACTCTTGTAGAAAGTTTGAATGACGTATTATATAATATTATGAAAGGAAATTTTTCATCGGTATCAATCATCGCGTAGGTCGTAGATAGACATGTAAATATTCTATTTTATGAATCATTAAAAGTAGGCAGGAGTCATTGTAATCAGAAATCGAAAGGTTAAACAGTCTGAACTGTGATTTTGTAAACAACTGTTTTACGTAAATAGAAAACATGCTGAAAACGAAAATAATGTGGCTATAACATTGTAATCCTCACGTCTGGAGCTACCTCCTATACATTTTGCATAACTCAATTCAAACCAGATTTTTGGCCTGTTAATTTTAATCAATCAGATGAATCTTATACATTTTTTTTTTATTTGTGTAAAGTGCGTTTTTTGCTTGTCCCCCGGATTTGACCTAATTTCATTCTTAAACCCATTAACTATTTGAGTTTTTAAAGATACTGGACCAAAGAAAATAAATTTAATTTTAATTTATTATACTAGTTTCTGTTCTAATTATTCATTATTTTGTTTTATAATAACAGCATTTAAATAAACAGGAGTAGGCTTTTTTTGCTTGTCCCCAGCTGAATTTGTATGATTGGATCAAGAATATTTAGCGATTTTTCTACGGACGATATACTTTTTTTAAGGGGTTTAGTTTCTAAATGTCATCATTTAATAATATTCATCAATTCATTTGTAATATTCTGGCTTATTTACATAAAAAACGTATAAAATTACGATGATGAAATTTTGATCCACCCTGAACATTCAGTATTGTGACCGTATTTTATAGTACTTTAAGCCACAATTTTTGGGTCCTAATACTTTGAACAGGCACTACTTAAACATACTACTGCGTTTTACTTTACTTTACCATTAAAGTCAAAAGGACTTTGAGGAACGTAGACGTTTTGTTGCTGGCCCCGTACAAGAACAGAATTTATGTTCAGATATGTGTTTGAATTTTACTACAGCGTAACCAAATATTAGGATTGCTGTTTATTTCTAGAAACCGCCATTTCTTTAAGTTACTGTTTAAAATGACATCAAATGGAAAAGAACCACAAATAATTTTTTATATTTTTTTTTTTAATCGGCAAGTATGAAAATGTTTTGTGACCAAATCTATGGTCACATACGGGCTGAGCTCAAAGTCACAACATGATTGATCCTATAAAGTTAAGTTTACATGGAAAACAGTGATGTTGTTTCAGAAATTCAGAATAATCGTTTTCTGTGGGGATCAATTTTATTTTATTCATGTTTACAATCTTTATGTAAACGAGGTACAATATTTTTTTGTTATTATTTGTTCCATTATTAAAAAGATATAGTATTATATAGTATTTCTTGATTATTATTAAATTTTGATCTGGAATATTACATAATTATAATAATAGCGTCCATGTAGATGAAGCTTTATCCTTTTCAGGCGTTCAGTGGTGTGACTGTCCCTGTTTTTTATTTAAAAAAAAAATATATTTAAAATTCTTTATAAAATACTGTTTTGTTCTGTTTTCGCTCGATGGACAGGAATTTAATTTTGATTTATAACTAGGGATTACTGCAGAAATATATTTTTATTATAGCTTAATATTTTAAAAATTAATATCCGATGTGCATCAAAAGTCACAAATTGAAATTGAAGTTTGATTTTTGTTATAAAACGTTCAAAGAATTGTCGTGTTTTGTGTTTTTTCCTTTTGACAAGATTGCTTTCTTTAATTAGTAATAAAAATATTAATAATATTTTGAGTAGTTTTTTGTTAATATCATACTCAATAGAGTCACATTTTGGAAGTGATCACATAGCTTTTTCCATTATGTATTCAGATATTTATTATTCTAGCTATATTTTTGGCGTTCCAACTTAATTTTCGTTAATTTCAATCTATACACTATTTAAAAATAAAAAAAAACATTTCATAAATTAAAGTTTTTTTAGTAAAAACGAAGTGACAATGTATGTCACTTCGTTTTTGACACAAATAAAAAAAAAGCTCACATCTGATCGGTCTTCAATGCTCACAAGTCCAGGTTTTTGTCAAATCTCGCCAGATACCTAACCTCTCGTGAATATGATGCCCTGGTAGTTTTTTTTTGTGTTTAGGTCTTTTAATTTTCTTTTTGTTTTGTATTTTTAATATTCTGTTGCTGTTATCTTGTTACATATTTTTGTCATACATACGAAGTTGGAAGTAACAATTTAAAATCCACCAACTTACTTTGCTCTTTACATAAAACCTTACTTACGGCCAGTTTCTTCATCAAAAGTTAAAGTTAAAGTTATGGCTAAAGTAATGTCTAAAGTAAAAGTAACGGTTAAATTCAATTTTTCTATGAATTTTGCTGTCAGTTTAGCCTTGAAAAAACGAATTTGACCGTTACTTTTACTTTAGACATTACTTTAACTTTAGCTTTTGATGAAGAAACTGGCCGTTAGCCATCTTCCTCACGACTACGAGATGCAGCTTCACAAGATGAAAGCACAGTCCCATTTACGCGTTGGAATTTGGTTAAGTAAAACATGTCATATACGCCTTCTGATTCAATAATAATGTAGGCCATATGTTTTTATGGAATTAAAGGAACGCTTTTAAGAAAAATATATTATAGAGAAAATTCTATCACATTTTCCGAATTATTCAGATTATCTCATGACATTCCAGTCTTTTTCCTCGTAGTGATATCATATTCTCTAGCCCTTTTCCCAATCATGTCGACTTCCGCTTTCCGCTCCGACCTCCTCAACCCAATTACCTGTGCAGTACGTAGCCAAAATGATTACCAGACTTTCTGGCTTTTGATTACCCGAAACGACTGGTGAAGATGTTAAAATGAGAGCCCACCAATTTAACGAGACAAAACCCATCCACATACCGACCTCTTCGGGTGTTGCTTAACTTTATGATCAATAGACCCATGCTCTGTTTCTTATCCATCGCTTTTCAATAAAATCAGGTTTTCAAAGAATTTATTATTTTTATTGATGACCGATATAGATTAATATATGTGACATACGGAAACAATTCAGGCATTCATTTCAATTCAAAAGAAATCCTTATAAAGAAAATCATCTTTGTTCGAGTCATTTAAGTTTTATCAGTCTACATCATCGCTTGATTGATAACTTTCTTTATGTTTAACTATTTATGATGATTGTCAGTTATTTAGTAAGTACTTTTAAATGTGAATTCTCTGTTTTACGAGTGGACTACAATACGAATAATTACTCAATTAACTACAAATTACTAGCTCCCGTCTGCGGTTTCACCGGTGGTGGCGTTTTGGACAGTATATTATTATGTCAACCGAGGATAAGTAGTGTAGCTTCCTAACAGAGTAAGATGAAGATTTTTTCATCACCTATAATATGTATGTTAATATCCCACATAGACATCTAGTCTAGATAACAAGATATGTGATATAACACGCTTTCCTCAACCATATTGCGGAACTTCACTTTGATGCATAAGCCTGCGCTTTTCATGTAAATGGATTCAGATTAAAATCTTTTCAATTTTGTCTTCAGGTTATCCATATTAGATTTTTATACTTATAGATTTAAAGTCAAAAATTGTCTGTTAGGCATAGAATCAACATCATCATCTGCCTAGCCTGTATCCAACTACATGTTGGGGTCGGCTTCCAGTCTAACCAGATGCACCAGTGTTAAAGGAACGTCTGCCTATCCAACCTCCTCAACTTCAACCCAGTTACCAGGGCAACCCGATACCCCTTGTTAAGACTGGTTGCCAAACATAGTTGAAAAGATATTTTTTTTTTCAAGCCTTAACTATGTGAAAAAAATAAAAATAAACAACAGTTTAATATCATAGAAAAATGCTGTATTAATTTCAGTTGTGAAATGAATCTTCTTTTTAATAACTTATTAAAAAGTTGTTTACCGTTTTTGAAAGGTCAAGTTTTATACAGCTTCTTTGTAGGGGATTATTAATTTTGTTTTTATTATTTAATCTTACTTTATCAAAGTTATGATTTTACGTAAACAATGCCCTGTTTTTCCTCAGTTGTTTTTGCTAAATAATTAGATTTTATTTAGACTTGGAGCTTATCTTATGATTTTGTGATTAGAAAAATAGCCGGGGGAGAATTGTAAATAGCATGTTTTAGATACAAGGATTCTTATTATTCAAGTGTTGTTAAAATAAATACACAAACAAACATATACTCGAAAACTGAAAACAGAACATTTTTGTGGAAAGTCGTGTAAAAATATACCTATTTAAAAAAGTACGTCCTAGATTTTCAATACATGTGCCCGGTACATAAACATACATGGTACTAGGGTTGCATAGGTAAACAGAAGCTTAAAGTTTGTAACACGTACCGACGTAGTGATGAGTTTGTATCCACAACATGGCGAATATATCCGTATCGTTTAGTTTAACATTACACGAGGCAATTTCAATATAAACTCAAAATTTTCACGGCATTTTTACTGCAACAAAGAATTTTTAATCACATTATTCACAAAGAAAATTAACAAGGAAACCATATCACTCATTTTGAAATTTAGCGAAATTTTAAATTAATTTGATTGGGTCTTTTCATACGCTCACAATACACCACTTTCCACGGATAAAAGTAATGCACTAAAACTAAGCCTGCATTTTTACTGTTTTTAAATAAAATAGTAATTTTTGACGTGCTTCGTGCAATTAAAATAGCTCAACTTGTGTCAAACGTAACTATAGGTATGTACTATAATAGGAGTTAGTAAATAATATCACAAAATATGTGCATGCTTGCATGTCATTTTGTTTGTAATCGGGGCACTGGCTTGTTAATTAAACAATTTATGTCATTATAGGCTGCCAATACCAGCGTTTTATGCAGCTGCCGCACTGAAATTTTCAACCCAGTTGTTTTGGCAATCCGCAATCTACTATGCATAAAATTCTTAAGGTACACATAGCCTAACATAAAAAAATACCTCGTGCTTTGGTAAAATAATAATTTGAGTAGGTACATATGAGCCGCAGTGTGACTAAAACCAAACTTTAAGAAGTCGGTTGAAATATCCAGCATCTAAGGTCGTCATTTTCATTTCATCTTCAATCAGTTGGCGACATAACTCTCAACTCAACAATTTTTTTTTTATTTCAAATAGGCCTATGAAAGCTCTTTCGAAACGTCAAAGTTAGGTGCACGGTTCCAAAGAGTTGGTCTCATGGAGAAGAACCGGCAAGAAACTCCAATATAATACGCCTGCCTGCATGCAAGACCAATGAATACTTGAGTATTGGAATGCACTACTCTCATTGAATCTAGATAATCTCGTTGCATTTCTTATCAATTTTCAATCTAGCGAGATTCTTCTACCGGATTTCTAGTTCTGATCTACCTATCGTACTAGGAGAATAGCAAAGGCAAGGAGGTAAACAGACACTACTTTTCCTGTGACCAAAGAAGTCACAGCCAGTTTTCTGTGACAAAAATAGAATTACCGAATACCAAACATAACATTTTAAGCTAATTTCCTATGTATCGAAAAACACGGAAAATCCATTCAAGCTTTGAGAAATTGTCTCTGAAGGTTATAGAATAAAATGCTCATGTTTTTAAATTAGGTGCTTAGAGCTAAATCCAAAATATATTTACAGAGCCATCGCTTCTATTGCATATAAACCCTTTATAGCGAATATTAGTTTGTAGCAGATAATCTTGCATTTACTGCCTTTAAAGTCTGAAATCACCAAACTGCCTTGAAATGTGATAAACGCTCGTTTCTTCTTTGCATGAGAAGTGCTAAAAATAATGCGTAAGTAGATAATAATCTTTGAAACTACAATTTATAAACATAATTTCGTAAAACAAAAGCTATCAATAAGAGCTTAAGATGACTAAAACTATGTGTTTATTTTCACTACCAAAGTTATCGTGAAAACATATTTCATGAAGATACTATGATGGAGTCTATATTGTAATAAAGACGCTAAGATATGATATTGGTGAAGATCTATTACAAAGCGCTTACATCGATATTTCATTATAATGTGGGCACAGTCTTGTTTTTAAAGCTTTTAGTCTTTTTCAATGACGTACGATTTCTAAAACAGTCACATAGCATAAATTTGTTGATTGATTCTTCAAAATGTTTTAAGTTTTTACACTTTCAACAGCGCGGTTTGCAAATGTGGGTGTCTAAAAAATGAAATGGCAAACATTTTTCAAAAAGTAAACAAGTTCAAAAGACCAATAGACAAATGTAAACAATATTAATGTGAATGACGATTGGCAGTGTCAATATCAGAAGGCTTTTAATATCCATTAGAACACAATGTATTTCTATTTGATAACATAAACATTATGTCTGTTATATTCGTGTTGTTCAATGATACTAATACGAGGATATAATGTTATTTGTAATACAAGAGAAAATGTAATTTAGTTTGCAGAAAATACTGGTGTAATTTGCATATCGACGGTTAACTACCAAGACCTCCTAACTGACATATTTTGACCAATTGGTTTTTTCGCGGATTCTATTCAAAAATATTGTATCTCATCTAATATAAAAATCTTCTATTTATAATTCGTAATATTTCGGGCATTTTTACATCATGGAATTATCTACTAACTTTACGAGCGCGGACTTTGGTAGCTTTTTTGTGCCTCTACTGAAAAGTTTTGACATATTGAGTTAGGAGTTCTTGGTGGTTAACCGTCAATATTTTTGATTCCGTTGCATTGACTATGTCATGAAGTTAGAAATATTGCGATTTTTTCACCGTATTTTGAAAATAACCAACAAATTAATAACATACCCATCGATAACAAAGTCCACTAAATTATTCACCCATTACATTTTTCACTAACACCATTACTTTTGAAATTTTTGTAAAAACTTTGTAACCGCCATGTAAAATATCGCAAGCAAGTACTAGGGTGCCAGCGACGCGTGGAGATGTTGGGCGGGCGGGCCGAGAACTAAACTGAATCATAGCTTGAGAGCCCGCGTTTTGTGGGTTACACCGTGATTCTATCCTGTAAAACTTTTTACATTGCGTTTTATGTTCACTACAGCTCTGAAATGATAGTACAAAAACTGCAATGGATGTTTAATCGTATTGTTCTTAAAGTGTTGTTTATGTGATAAGACTTTCCACGTGCCTGTCTAACCGAATATTACCAATTCATTTACAAGTTTCTCCGAGAAGAGATGTTTTATTGTTATTTGCGTAGACACATTAAGGCCTTATAGATATTTACAATAGTTATAGAAATAATCATGTCGGCCGTGCTATGATTAACTATAAAATTTGTTTGCTCTTAGAAAGTAAAACTACTGCTACTCCTTTCAAACTTCTAATGAAGACAATTTATTTCAAAAAGCATTTAAATTATTTACATATGTGTTGCAATTTCTGCAACCGCTGAAGTGATTTTCTTACAAGAAACTATCATATAGCATCAAACCCATCTCCCTTAATACAAAAGCCATTTTAAGTACCACTGCACCTAACTCATATCTTCCATGTTACCAACCGATATTATCACGTAACACCGTTTGACACTACCGCCCTAAATAAACTACAACTAGCTACAGACCTTTATCAGATTGTAAATATTCATGAACGCCATACCTTTCAACAAAACTATACTTTGCTAAACAATCGAAGTGACAATGGGTCTATATTCCCTTCTTTTCTTCACTCTTATAATTTTAAAAGTAGAATGTCTTCCTGTCAAAGTTTTCCAAATAAATAAACAAGAAACAAAAGACTACGAAGTCTTTAAAGACATTCTGATACAAAATCTAATTGTGACAACTGACAATCTGAAACTTATTTTGAATTGGGAACGTGAAAACAGTATTTACAAAATACAAAATGAAGAAGATATAAATTCGAAGCTGACCAATTATAATCCTGATTTTCAATATAAAAAGATAGTCAAAAATATAAAGCAAACTAACTTTGATGATGCAACAACGAAAAAACCTATAAATGTGTTTGATTTTGATTTATCAAAATACTTAAGCAAAAGATCACCAAATGAAGAATACCAACCATTTAAAAATGAAATGGAGAATCAAGAAACAGCAGGAAAAACTGAAGTTATAAAAACTATAAATAAAAGAGAAGACACCGAGAATTCTCCACAAGTTCTGGGTGAAGAATTTCTCCTTAATAACGGTAACAGCAACTCTTTGGAAATGGATAATAATTCAGATTATCATGTGATAAATAAAAGGCAGACGGCATCGGAAGATAATCCCATAGGTTTACCAACTGGAGATGGTGAAACTCAGATGTTTATGGGAACTTTTCAAGCTGTGATGAGGCCTATGAAACTGCCAAGCTTGGGATGAATTTAAAGCAACACTTTTTGATTTATTTTTCTTTTTCATTATTGTTATAATGGTGTTTGGTTTTCTGGAAAAAATATATAAAATAAGAATGGTGGTTTTATTGAATCAATTAAAACGTGTAAAAGTATTTATCTGGTTTGCTTGACATACGGCAGTTCAATCTTATCTCTACGTTTCTCGATTCTCCGAACGAGCCCACCTGTCCCAATGGTAGATGTCTGGGTTGTCACGCCCTATCTCTTCCGAGACCTATCCCGGAAATCTATCGTTTGAGTTGGAAAATTTTGGACCTGTAAGGGCACATAACATATGTCGTCTATATAAGATTCTTCCATTAAAAGTCACCTAGCAACCATCCTGGACGAAATTGGGGATGTCCAAAAAGCAATAAAGGATACCCATTTATCCCAATTTGTTTATCTAATCCCCGTAATCAATTACGTATTGGAAAATTTCACGGGGTTACCAAACATTGTGAGCCACGTAAACAAGTGGCTAGTAATTATATAGATGTCTAGATTGTTGATGTCGTCGTACCTATGTCGTTATTGGAAACAAAAATGTTCAGCCTTTCTACATATGCTTAAACATCTGTTGGAACACTTGTCTAAAAAAAGTGGCTGCTAAACGGACCTTATTTCAACGTCATGTGGATAATGAAGATTCATTATCCACATTTTAAGACAAGTGTTCAACAAACGTTTGTAAGTTTTTGTGGATCGACGGTTTGTCTTAAATAGCTGTTCCCAGTGACTCCACTCGCGTCCAAAAGAAAATTCTTCCTGCACCGGGATAAAACTGGCAACAGGCAACTATTGACACCATTCTGACATTCTAATATCATGTTTACTTAGGTACATTAAGAATAAAGAACATCGCTAATCTCAGTGAGGATGAATGTCTGAAAGATTTTTGATTATTACGTAGGTAAAATGAAATTAATTAATGATTATCATTTGATATGATCATGTGCCTTTAGTACTTTCCAATCAATTTAACTTATTATGCAAATTAAGGGTGTGTCTCCCGCACCCCATTAAACACAAGTGAGAAATATGTTATGACAATCCATCATTAATGAAAACAAATGATTTTCGTTCAAATAATAGTAGGTATTGAACAAACAATTTAATTGTCACTTCACTAAATAATTAAGTTTAATTAATGATCTTTAATTTCCAAGAACAATGTTAGTGGGCAGTAAAAAAAAATAAATCTTGTTGATTTCACGTTTCACGATGTCACGGAACATTTCACGAATCACCGCGCTGAAACCAATTTTAGGAGGTGAAAGAAAGGTATGGCCAAGGTATGCCACATGCGTGTACTCGAAGCTCTTAACGAATAAATAACTTCAACTAGACAACTTATCCTTGCCAAACAATAAAAAAATCATTTCTTATCCTCCGTTTTCGAATCTTAGTCTTTGGTAAATAAAGACGAATTGTTAACAGTCTTGATTTTTAGATCGGGCTTAAGATTACCTAATTTGATTTATTGTGTAACAATAACTTTTATTACTTAAGTCCTGCAACTGTAGCTGAGTAGATCCTTTTGAAGCAACCGAGTAGGTAATTAATTGAGGAAGACTAGTAGCCAACTACTATACAGTTACTATATAACAAACGCCAGAATTATATCAGTTTTCTACAACATTCACGTTTAAAAATACATCGAAGATAATAATTTCTAAGCATAATGAGAGAATTTTTGAATCCAGGCGATAAAAAGCTGTGTCCCCTTTCAATCAACTTCAACGATCATTTAAAAAAACAAAAGAACTTAAGCTTTCTTACTACGTTTGAATAAGTAGAACCAAACTACTTATTATTTCCCAGTTCCTCAAGATGAGCACATACCCCGACACGGAATGCGTAGTCACGGGCACGCTCAGCATGATGCTGAGGATGTCGCAGATCGCTGGAGTAGCTCCCCTCAGCTTCAGAAGAACGCACGGCGGCTGGTACATACGCACCTCACGAGCTGCCAACTGCTACGGGAAGGCGCTGTCTTTTTGTCTGTGTGAGTTATTTGGTCTATTCCTAGAGTTCTTTCTAATTGGAGGTTTTATATCTTGTGGCTGCGGTACGGCAACCGTGTGACTTGTCGAGTATTTCGGTACCGTCCCCGTTCGTCACGTGTTTTATTTGTTGTTGTCGCACGGCAGCCAGGATTGTCCAATTTAAAAGAATCCATAGATAAAAATACATTGTGTTTTAAACACCACCAAAAGCCAAAGTATAGTCAGCTGCGACTACCTACTTTCATAGAATTTCCATTTCTTGAGCTTATTTATTACTAGCTTCTGCCCGCGACTTCGTACGCGGATCCTGTCCCTTATGCCAGCGACTACGGGGTCAGCAAAATCAAAATTCTGAAAAGTCTGATATTGAATTTTAAGGGCCCGTTGACTTGAAAACAACGGAATACGCATAACCATTAGAAACGTTCCATATATTTAATTTTTGTACTTTAACAGCAAAAGCACAGCAGACTAAACAAAACGCTGAGAATCAGTTCTCAGCGTACCGCAATAGACGTGACAATAGGGATAAAAGTAGTGATTCTAATTAGTCCGCATTTAAGTTGTGTGTGGCAAAAATATTACACGTATTATTACGTAAAAAAACATTAAATAGATGACAAATTCGTGGTGACTTAGTGGAAGTCGTGGTGGTTTAGTGGGTAGAGAACCAATCTCTCAAGTATGAGCGTGCGTCTTTGATTCCAGCATGTCGATTCTATAAAATATCACAACTCACTTCGACATCACTCTCACTTCGACTTCGATCTAAAGGTAGAATTCCGTGGACGCGACAATAGTCAACCTTTGAAAATGTATGGCACCGTTGTCGAGGCCCGTGACAGTCGCGCGCGGCCGACGAATTTCGTAAGCTGCTCGCGGCATTGTCAAAAATTTAATTCTGGTTTTACTAAAATTCTATAGATGTTATTAAGCGCTAGACCATGTTGAGAAGCGTACGGCCGCGAGCGGCTCACGAAATTCGTCGTCCGCGCGCGACTGTCGCAGCCCTCGGCAGCGGTGCCATACATTTTCATAGGTTGACTTTTGTCGCGCGCGGCTGCGACAATCGCGACCCACGGAATTCTACCTTAAAGTTTCGTGATTGACATTGTCAAACTACACTAGCGCTTCACTATCGAGCGTGTTGACAAGTTGAACTAAATCAAAGTCGAGATTTTGACAGATTTGTCAAAATCTGTCTATCTATGGGGGAGGTAGGGGAGAGATGGGCAGTTGGGAGACATGATCAAATCAGAATAAAAGGGGGGTCCTTTTATTCTGATTTCTGATCATAGTTTTGTTTTTTTTTAATTGGGTAGTTTACGTTACCGACTGGTAACGGTGTTCATCCATAGACTATCTGTCATTTCTGTGAGTTGTCAAGAACAAACACTCGTAAAACTACTTAAATATTTTGTTGCGGTTTCGGATCGTTATAAAGAGAAAACTAATGAAAGGTATGTGTATTTTCTATTATTAATTATTGATTGTCAAAATCTCCAGTTACAATTATAGTAAGTCGATGCAATCCACACCTATTATACCTTTAGAAGAGAGTACTACAGCAATAGTTAATGGGCCCCACGTTTTTATTTTAGTCTAATATGACCGGGACCACCTACGTAGGTTGACAGGTAAGTAACTATTTTTTATTTTCTAGTTTTCAGTGCACATAAGATAAAACCGTTTAACTTAAAAGTTTTTTTACCGATTTTTTTTTCATAAACTAAGTCAAAAGTGTCCAATGCTCTCTATGGTAGGGAGGCTTTTCTTCGTCAGTGAAAATTTGTGAGGTTATAAATCTGCGCGAAAAATCCTTTATAGAATCTTGTTTCAGGTACCGTTGCCAACTTGATCTAGAGACTATTATATTTAAAATAGTGTTTAAATAAAGTTCTAAGTGTTTTAAAGTGATTAAGTGCCTACATTTAACGATGGCTAGAATGTTTTTGCTTAAATCTTTATTAGAAGAAGCTCATGCTTTAGATAATTTAGAAAAGCGTCAACAATCTGCTAGAATTCGTAGTTTACCTTTATTAACTCGCGATGATGACTATGTGAGCATATATAGATTGTCAAAGGAGCTAATTGACCAACTGGAGTCTGATTTACTGCTCCTGATAAAGCCCACAAAACGTCGAGGCAAAGGACTTACAACTCGTGTAAAAGTAAGTATTGACACAGTTTATAGTTGAAAAATTGTAATCAAGCACACAATAATAAGAAAAACACTTAGTTCTTAATAAGGAGTATTCCCTTTATGTGGTTTCCCCGCCAGCTGATATGTTTTCAAAAGCCTCTGTACTTCAGTTATAATATTGGTATTCTCTTAAGCATGAAAATAACCAAATTGGTCTCAATTTTGTTTTCACTAAATCCAGATAAAGTAGGTATTACATTTTTTATTGATTTATTGTTTCACAGATACTATGTACTTTATCATTCTTGGCTAGTGGCAGTTACCAGAAGGTTATTAAAGAGGGCATCAGAACTTATTTATCGCAACCGTCTGCATCTCGTTGCATAAATGAAGTAGTGGAAGCTCTGAACAATCCGGCCGTAGTAAAAAAATATATAAGGTTTCCTCAAAATCAGCAAGAAAGGCAAATTTTAAAAGAAAGGTTAGTACCTAGATATAATATAATTTTAATATTATTATAATTAAACTGACCCTTTTATTTTTACAGTTGATCATGTTAGTGATTATTGTAAATTACAGGTTCTACAAAAGGTTTGGGTTTCCAGCCACCATAGGCTGTATTGATGGCACTCTGGTGGCAATGAAGAGACCAGCAGAGAACGAAGAACGGTTTTACTGCCGCAAAGGCTACCATGCAAGAAATGTGCAATTGGTAAAATGGATTTCAATGTTGTAATCAATTATAATTAGGTATAATAGAGTCATTGTAATTTTATTTCTTTTTCAGATAACAGATGCAGATTTAAATATTTTACACGTGGATCCCACATATGGAGGAGCTACTCACGATAGCTTCATTTTTAATTATAGTGCTATCAAAGACCATTTAGAGGCATTAACAAATGCTGGTGAAGAAGTAGTTTTGCTCGGTAAGTAGATCCTTTCCTGACCCTGCTTCAGAATATAAGCCTAATTACTAAGTATAAAAACTACATAGTTATTTTTTTTTCAGGTGATTCAGGATATGCTCAGCGTGCCTACCTCATGACGCCAATTAGTGGCGCTGAAGAGAATTCCCCTGAAGCTTATTACAATAAGCGTCATTCAACTGCTCGCAACTCAGTTGAGAGAACAATAGGCCTCCTAAAAGGACGATTTAGGTGCTTATTAGTACACAGAGTACTCGACTACCATGCAGATGTAGTTGCAAAAATAGTAATTGCATGTTGTGTTTTGCACAACATGTGCAATCGCGCGGGAATTCCGGCAATCTCTATTTCCGAGGAAGAAAGAGTAGAAGAGCTTGAAATAATTGCTGAAGCAACAAGGAGGCAAACTAGAGATTTACCATCCAACGCCGATTTAGCTTTAGGTCAATTACGAAGGCGAAACTTCGTGAATGGGCTTTGGCGTTCACGTCATAATTAATGGGTGCTAATTAAATAGACTTCTTTTTATTATCATTATTCGGCCCAAAAATGTATGTTGGCTTCTAAATTACTAAGTCAGCCACAATTAACTATGCCGGATTGCTGAACCAGAGGTCTTGGGTTCGATTCCCGGTTCGGTCGACATTTGTGTGATGTCAATATAAAATTACTTCATGATTTTATCACAATTACGGCGAAAACCGGCGAAAACAAACAAGCTTAAACACAATATGAAGACAGAAGATACCCGATATATTACTTTCCTCTATGACAGAAGAGAAGAAAATATTGTCCACAGATTAATAATGGTATTGGCGCTGTCAGTATTTTTTTTCGTAGGGTAAGCATAGATTATATTCACAGCACGAATTTAGAGATTTCTGTTTATTTTATACTTAAAAGCTGCCTCAAATTCCTTACAATAACAAATTATAACTAAAACATCATATTTAGCTAAAATTCTGTGTCAAAACTGATAAAATTAAAAACTGATTAATCTCGGTTGACATTTTGTCGAGTGGGGAAGTCACTAGCACAGCATTGGTCGATGTCGAGCTCACTTCACTTCGCAAGTGATTAGGTGATGTTTACAGAATGCAAAATCAAGGTCGTTCTGAATCGAATGCGAAGTGAGAGTGAATAGCGAAGTGAAATGCGAGTTGTTGTTCGAATTTTATAGAATCGACGTGCAGGCAGGCCTTGGCCCTGTTGCGCCCCGCTGGGGTTGCTGACAGTATTCTACTTGTGTAGCCCTTTCATTTGATACCCATATTGAGGGGGCTGTGCCATTTTGTGCCGGCGGCCATATTGGATTTAATTAAAGGTGTATACAAAATTTCAGACCAATCGGTTGACAGGAAGAGGGTGAAATTTGAATTACTAAATTTGATCCAAGAATAAATAATAAAACAAACGGGGTGAGCTAAATAAAACCGTTTAAATATCTCGTAATGTTGAAACTGATTGTAATTTTTAGGAAAGCTCTTTCATTATATCTAGCCGAATATAAGAAATGGCAATAAAAGTTGATAATGATCTGTAAAATCTGATTTTTTATGCAATAAATTGTGAAAAAGTGCCCATCCCTCCCCTACCTCCCCTAAAGTATGAAATGACATTACGAATCGAAGTGAAATGCGAGTTGTTGATCGAGTTTTATAGAATCCCAGTACAGGTCTGGCAAGTGCCTGCCAATGCAACTTTTCTAAGTTCGTATGTACTTTCTACGTATATTTTGGATACCAATGACCGTTATTTGGAGGGGATGTTAAACTGAAGGTTCCGGCTGTCATTGAACATTCTTGGCAGTCGTTATGGGTAGTCAGAAGCCAGTAAGTCTTACCAAGGGGTGTTGGGTTGAGCGGGTAACCGGGTTGTGGAGGTCAGATAGGCAGTCGCTCCTTGTAAAACACTGGTACTCAGTTGCATCGTGACTGGAAGTCGACCCTAACATAATTGGGACAAAGGCTCTTGAGATAATAACGACAATAATAATGAGATATAGGCACCGCAGGACATCTGAGGCTGATGACAGGGAGTAGCGACCCCGCGGGGCTATATATACTGAGTTCTTCTCCTCTCTCTCCGCTCGGAGGGTAGGTGCCTCGTGGTAAGCAAAGGGAGCGCGTAATCTGCGTTTAAAGTCCGCCGAGGTATCCTCACCCTTCAGCCGCTCATGTCCCTGTTGCCCTCTTGTTGCTATTCAGTGACTGGTTCCCGGGGGCCCAGTAAGTGAGGTGGCGAGTCTCCACCTGCCATTTTTACATGTAGGTACCTAATACATTGTCATCCACTAACATCCCATCACAATAGCCCAAGTAGTTTTCCTCCATAGTTAGCAATAGTTTAGCACAGAACCGGGGATTGTCTTTTTTTTTAACGACGTCCACCGGGGATTGTCCTTGGGTTCATTTCTATAGTGTTTAAAGGGATAATCGTCGGTTTTGTGTCACCATTTCATTAAAGTTGTCTCAAAAGGGCTTCAGCGTGTTGGCTTCGGCCCCACGTTTGCCTCCCAAAAATTCGGAACTCTGTAGTCCCGAGGTCTGGAAGAGACATACAAAATAATAATGAGATATAACGCAACAAAGTCGGAGAGTGGGGGCTCGTGACGCCACGTCTAGGTATGTAAAATTTGTACTAAGCAGTGACTTAACACGAAATTCAAGCGTTGTTGTATTTTCGTTATTATTTGTTTGTGTGAGAGAGAAAAGAAAAACACGTGTCCATTATTTTAGGGTTATCTAAAAGACGGACTAATTACTTTTTTTGATTCACCATACCTATTTCATAACATTCATTTCTATACATTTCTAGTGTAGTATTGCTCTTGAAGTTCCACATCAGGTGTTCCAGATCTTCGATGTTTATACGTCAATAAAGAGTGCTCATCAGATTGAACAACTTTTGGTAAAACGTCATACCTCTATATGCTATAGTCTAGCTGCGCCCCTGGAGTTCCACATCAGATGTTTTAGATCTTCAATTTGTATAAGTCAATAGAAAGTGCTTATCAAATTGAACAACTTTTGCTAAAACGTCATACCTGTATATGGTACAGAGAAGCTGGGCTCTTGGGGTTCCACATCAGGTGTTCCAGAACTTACAATTTATTATCTCAGCTGAAAATGCCCATCACATGAAACAATTTTTGCCACGGCACCATTTTTGTATCTCTTATAGTTTTGTTGGTCTGTTGGAGTTCTGCATCAGGTCTTCAAGTTTCGAAGATAAATTATAGCCTATATGTTGACCAGGCTTGATACTGATACATCAAAGAAAAAAACATTGAAATCCGTTCAGTAGTTCGGAAGATTAGCGTGTACAAACAAACAGACAAACAGATATAATTTTTTTTTGGATTTGTGCTCCATTACTGTTTCTAAACCCCACCCAATTATTTTTTTTTTTAATATATTCAATGTACAGACACAGTTTTTTTACAGATTTATTATATGTACTAGCTGTTGCCCGCAACTTCGTCTGCGTGGGCAATATAGAATAGTCAAAATACTACTTATCCCGTAGGTGCATTCTTTCACGTGACAGTATAATTAGGATTATCACTTAGCAGTCGCATAGATTCATTGATCAAGGTTGTGTTGTGGATGTGACCATTTATCTAAACAAAAGAAGTAAAGTTTGTGACGTTGTGAATATCTCTGGATCTAGTCAGCCAATTTGGAAAATTATTACGTATGGTGCGTAAGTAATTTTCACAGGAAACAGCTATAATCTATGTCTATATGCTTTGAGTCTGACAAAGCTGTCATTTGTACATTTTCTGCAGCTGCTGCGACTAACCAGAAGCCAGAAAGTCTGTCAGTCTTACCATGGATATCGTCTTGTGTAGTTGACTGGATTGAAGACAAGTAGATAGTTAGTCGCTCCAAGCAAAATATTGGTACTCAAACAGATTCGGTGACTGGAAGCCAACACCAACATAGTTGGGGAATAGCTGGATGGATGATAAAATGAGTCATCATCATCAGCAGGCGCATAGGGTAGGATACTTTCACTTACTCACTATGGTAAGGCTGACCCCACATTAGGCGAGCGCGATCCCCGGGCGTGTGAGTAGCGCGGGTGTCGCGAGCGCGCTGCGTGAACGTCGCGTTTTGCTGCCCTGCGGCATGTGTGAAGAGTGCAAGCGACGCGCTCGTTGCGAGCACGCGGCGCTCGAGTTGCGTTCTTACCCCTTCGCCCGCTATCCCCGCCGCCCGCTAAACGCCTTAGCAGTTAAACGTCAAGGAGAGCGGCGCGTGCGCGCCGCGAGCGCGCTGCAAATGCCGCAGGGCAGCAAAACGCGACGCTCACGCAACGCGCTCGAGACGCACGCGCGGCGCCCGCGCTACTCACACGCCCGAGGATCGCGCACGCCTAATGTGGTGGCCTAAGCCGGGACTCCACCGAAATGTTTGCATTAGTTCACGAATAGGCAAAATGTACGTATCTGTGAGAGTCCACTTCATGTGTTCGTACTTGAAACCTGCAGTTTTGCCAAGATTTTCAGAATGTACGCTCGCAATTTGTCATTTCTTGGTGGAGCCAGCAAATCAAAAGAAACATAAGTGTTGTATACTGTGCGTCACTACCGCACACCGGGAAAATTTCGCTCTTGCGGAGGACGTTTATATACCATATTTTGTGTCACACGTAAACAGGACGACAGTAAGTATCCACCGAAACACTTTCAAAGATCTGATGAACGAACAAATCAGACCTGACTTGGTCACCTGGGGCCAATCAGAGCTCTATGAAGCGATAATACGCTTTGGCTCCTACTGTTATTGTGGTTTCTGAAAATTTATTCACGATGAATGTAATTCTGATGGTACTATTAAGAACACTTGCTTAGCGCAGAAGCTACACGTTGCTGACGTTGGCAGGTCAACTCTTTTGACTTCTCGAATAGGATACCATTGGTTTTTGCGCAATGCACACCTGCAATGCATTCTGGATTAGGATAGGATATAGGTGGATAGGATTTGCAACAGAGAACAATTCTGTCTTTGTGATTAAATGACATCAAACGTAGTTTTATATAAAAGGTGTTTTTTAGGGTTTTTAGACTTGGCTCGGGTCTTACTGAGACTGTTCGTGATCGTGAACAGTGTATTTGCGATCAGAAGTTGAAAGTAAGCATGTCTCTGGAATGCGGCGCGTAATTTGTACGTTTTCAGACGCATAAAGCATTTTACGTGTGTATGGTATTAAATAGAGAGAGCTCCCATTTCTTATCTGCTCTTTGTATCTGGGCTTCTACCTCACGCTTAGCAGCGCTTGCGAGAGATAGATCCTCATTTCTTCTAGGATTAAGTTTACATATTTTGCATCAGAAAAAATAATTAAGGTCTACTTAATACTACTCACTCAAAGTAATTTGTTTTAAGGCCACCACATTAGTGGAAGATAAGCTAAACTATGTTTATGAAAAAATCCTGATATGAACTCCATCTGTAACTTTAAATGATAATTAATTGTTCCACTAAAATCATCATTTTTGACATAATGTTCAAAAAATAATTTAGATGGCACCGTTTTAAATTTGGCTGAGAACTATCAATTTTCTTTTCATCAAGGTAATAATTATAGTTGGATTTTGATGTGGCACGGCAAACTGACAAACACTATTGAAATGTCTATCGAAAAATTACACTACGTGTTAAAATATGGTGAATTACGGAAAATACACAACTCCATCTGTTGAAATAATAATCCTCTATAAAGAATGTATGGTAATATTGTCATTTACCACCTCGCTCCTTTGACAAATTTGATGTATTTTATTTACCACAGATGGAGCTACTTTAACCTTGGCTAAACAAAATTTTCATTTTTTTTTTCTTCCGAAGTTACTTATAAAGGTGTGATTTTCTGTGTAAAGATTGATAATAATAGCACAGATTATATAATAGTTACTACGTAACAGATAAATCACTCCATACAAAAAAGTCCATACCTACTGTTATAAGCACCTACAAGTTTCCAAACTACCTACAAATTCATAGCTGCGTTATAAAATGAACCTTAAAAACTCCAGCGCTCGATTGTTATTTCAATGCGATAGCGCACAGTTCAGTGACCGCGACCGTGCCGACAGCGAGCGTAGGGTTGCCTCTTACAATTAAATAGGGAACAAAAGTTACGCTTATTTGTAACTGACTTCCCGAATCAATGGAGGTGCCCAACTACTTTTCGAGCACAGAACACGTAAGTATTCTATACTTACCTATTACCCCTGGCATAACACCGCTGACCGCTGATACATACCTACTTACCCAAAATTGGTTTCTGCGCAGCGATATATGCAATGTTCCAAGCCACCATTTAGTTGGACGAGAACTATACCTACTTATACTCGAAATGTTTTTAGCTACAAAACTCGGTAATCATTGTAAGTATAAGGTATAAGTATCTCTATAATTTAAGTATCTAAAGTAAGTCGCTTATTTTTAAAATGACAAAGAAGATAAGTATTTTAACTTAAAAAAATCGAAACCTATGTATATTCAGGTATAAAATATTTCCAAATGCCTATACATATACAAGCTGTTGATTTGCATCCGTGCCATAGTCAAGGACGTAATTATGCTAATGATTCTCGACCCAAATCAACAAAAAAATTGGTACGTATTTTTTTTTTTTTTTCGGAATTCCGTCAATGTCATCTAACCGTATTTGAACTTGAGGCGTGTGTTACTGGCCTTTAAACCGTGCTGCGCCCTCACACAAACGCAAACACAAAGCATACGCAACGATTAGTCATAATTTTCATTCATAAAATTGGATTACTTCTGAAATACTACGACATTACAATGACAAAAAAAGCAGTACATATTAGCTATTTCCCGTCCACTGTAATTCCAATCGATTATTTACGTATTTTATGACCTCCTCCTGAAGTATGGCACAAATGCAAATCAACACCTTGTATAATAGGAAACCTTTATATTTTCCTAAAATAGTCACATATTCACCTACACAAATCAAAATAATTCTTCAGTTTATTAGATAATTTTAAAAACCAAATAAAAAATAAACAATAACTGACCTGTCTACATCTCTAGGTAAACGGAAAAACGAAAGCTTTATATTTTTTTCTTTTACTTGATCTGCAACCAAGCACAGCACATAACTGGCCAGAGGTCGTCATGTTCACAAATAAAAATAATCAACATAAAACGCGCGCGTCGCGAGCGGCTGTCGAAAGCCCTGTGCCGCGTGGGGCTACCGGTAACCCAGCGAGCGGTAGGCATTTATCGCGCGCAAGTACGTCGAGTGACAGAGGCCTGATAATAGGCCGATCAACTAATATAAGTACAACATTCAAATGTACAGTTTTGGCAAATAGATTGCGTGTCGTAATATTTTACATCTTGAATTCACAAAATTAATCATATCTTTTGATAGAGTGAATCGATTTCGATGAAACAAAAACTAAGTGATACCCCAAGTTACGTAGAATTTTTGTATATAAGCATTGTCTGCATTTAATTCGTAGATTTTACGTGAATCGCGAACAAACAGACAAACAGACAAAAATTACAAAAATGATGGAAATGGGTTCTGTTAGTTATGCTTTAAAATGCTGGCTATTTTTTTTGTCAATTTCTTCAATGTTCAAAAATTACTTTTCTACAGATTTATTATATGTATAGATAGATATATAGATATATAGATTTATACACCTGCCTTTTAAATTGGCATCATTAGATAAAATTACAAAGCTTTTGACGAAAGCAAAATCCAGATAACAAGATTTTTCACTTTCTTGAAAACAACGTGTTAGCTTGGAACCTTTCCATCCACTTTAGTCAAAGAAGTACTTAGAAATTATATAAGCTGCAATGAAGACTCTATCAAGTAATGTAAGTTCTGCTGATTCTTCCCATAACTGTCTCTTTTCTATATTTATACTTTCTAATTGTATCTTAGACACCGTTTTGAGAAAACGTGACTACGTCTAAAATCACCGATCCACCTTGAGCGAGCGTGGTGACTTATCCCTAACCCTTCCTATATAAGAAGAGACCTGTTCTTGGGACTATTAATAATTCTGAATTCTTCCCAGGGTTCCTATCATCATTCACGATAGCGATCGACATATTAATCCAGCCGGAGCGCTCGTTTCGCACTCGCACCAACTCTACGCGCATCGTGTGGCTAGCTGATGTGGCTACCGTGGCCATCGTCGTCTGCGCGGCTGCCTTTACTGGCATCAGCCGCATGAAGTGCCTTACGGTGTACGCGCTTAAGTTGGAGGAGGTGGGAATAAAGTGTATAAGATAAGTGTTCAGTTTTGGGTCTTCTAAATGTGTTGCAGTTTGAATCATTGTAGCGTCAATCGTATTCAGGTCAGGATTTTTCTGGCTAGAATTCGCCTAGCTATAGTGATAGACATGCTCTCATGCAAGTAATCTTTAATTAAGATAGTTTAGAGATTCTGACCTGAACAATGAATGTTATAATTACTTATCTTCGTTTATTGCGTTTCATAATGTATGTACATAAGATAGAAATAGTTAATATGCCTTTTAAATAGTCAGAAATCGCTGAATTATTGTCTTGCCACTTGAGACAAATCATGCTCAATCAATGTATGTTTTCAGATTAACTTAAGATTAACCCTGTTCCACGAAGAGCCCTCAAATGAGGCCAATCGCCGGCTGATCGCCGTAAGCTCCATGATCTTCGTAGTCTCCACCATACTGGTGGACTACAGCATATTTATATACCAAGTCATCACTGAGCATGGAAAAAGTAAGTTTTAGACGTAGTAATAAGACCCTTCCTTCTATTCTCAATTTATATGGGGTCGGAGCTATGTTTTCCTCTTCCATTCTTCATTTATCATTCGTCATACTAACATTTACATCCTTTTTATGTTTTTATCTTTCCTTTTGTATGTTTGTATGTGAGTTGAATTAATTATTATTGTCTATTGCATTATTATTTTCTTTGAATGGCCTTATGGGCTTTGAAGATCTTTAATATATTTATACTATAACAGATATTTAGTGATTTTTCTTATATTCGTTAAAAACTTCATCATATACCGAGTCTTCGGGGAACCTTACGAGATATTATGGAACAATTTTTCCAGTTATAACATCATGCATGTACATATTTTACAACATATCGACAATAGTACAACAAGTCATCCTGGTAACATTCTCGGAGACCGTGACCTCTGTGCTCACCTCGCTGCAGATGTTGAATAACTGCTTGAAGAACCTGCTGCAAGAAATTTTAGACAGCTGTAAGTCAACAAATCTTTAATAGTCAGACCTGATAAACAATATCAACAAGAGCTGTCAAGAAGAACTCCACATGGTAGTGTAAAAATAATTCAACGCTATCTGTATGTTATTTTTTACCATTGCATTTAATGTATTTGTAAGCTTAGAGCCCTCGCAGACTGCGGACTGGCCGCCACCAGCGGATTTGACAGTATTTATGAGCCCGACAAACTAAAGGCCGGCAAAAAGTTTGCAGTTTGCAGGGGCTCTTAAAGTAACTTTAAACCTTATAATTATTACCAATTTACAGCTGAGTTGACAAACTGTGCGCTAAACTACGACAGCTACATCAACATGAACCCCAACAGGTCAGCCATTCCAAACAAATCCATCAACAGCGTTGTTGATACCATGGCTGTATACAAAGGTATTATGTATCTTGGATTACTGTACAATTTATTGTTTTCAAATTATGATAAAGATCAGTTTTTTCTAATCGCACGATTATGTTTTGATGAAAATTGGGCCTAAGGCAATTTCAGACGAGAAGAAAAGTAAACCGCAGGGTCGGACGGTATTCGTCTGAGAGGATCATTAAATATCAAAATAAATATAGTATTTACTGTTAACGAAAACAGAAATATGTCCTCTGTCCTTATAAAAGACATCTTTCTTTGCATTTATAATATTCCCGTCAAATTGCAGGTTATAGAAAAAGTTCAATAAAGGCGGTTCCAAGCACAATTCGACGTCTAGCGTTGCTATATTGTTCCATATGTGATGTCATACGCCTGGTCAATGATAGTCACGGACTTATCCTGGTGGCTCTTATGCTATGCCTGCTTCTGCATCTGGTCATCACGCCGTACCATGTCATCACTAATATCTGTGAGTTCAGTTATCTCTTCGTGTTTATCATGTCCTAGTACTTTGAAGGATTCTTTGGTTTGAAATTTACGATTAGTTGATTATATTGATTTGTATTTAATAGCCTTGCGTGGGTTCTTTTTCTTTATGTAACGCTTCTCTATCCAAAAAAACTTCTAACATGTATTATTATCCTTTATATTTACATTTTCTTTTAATTATCACGTATGCCATCAAACCTGGTTGAAAAACGGTACATTTTTTGTCTTTTTCAGTCAACAAAGAAAGGTCTGATCGTTCGAGTCCCCTGCTGCAATTAAACTGGGCTGTTCTTCATTTCGTCAACTTATTGCTCATTGTAGAACCGTGCCATCGAACACACGAAGAGGTATTTAACAACATCAAACAGACATACCTTGACTGAATGCAAGTTCAACAATCGCCTGTGCTTTTCACAAATTAACCCTAGCTACAATAAGTAATTGGATATCTAATTTTTAAGCATCTTAGTATAAGTTAACAATTAAACGTTATTATAGTTAGTTATGATTTTCGCCACCAGTAATAGTAAAATTATTTAAATTTTAATCTAGAGATTCGTTTATTGAAGATATAATTTTGACATGAGGCTCACACGAATAAAATCAAATTCTCCAGCAAGCAAATCAACAGATAGATTATTGTAATCCACCTTTAGTCCAGTTTCCCAACTTTGTGGGAGCTCTAAGCTTTACGGAAACTTCTAGATGGAACAGACACGCCACCTCATCAGCCAGATGATCCGCTACACGCCGTCAGAGCACGGAGTCCTCCTAACTGAGCTGCAGATGTTCTACCAGCACCTGATCCTCAACGAGGTGTCCTACGCACCGCTCAAGATGTTCTCCTTGAATAGATCGCTCATTGTTACGGTAATAACAATAATAAATTGAAAATGTAACATTCATTTAATTCGGAAAGTTATAAAATAACCAATTATGTAATTTATAAAAAACTAGCTGCTCCTGCCGTATACTTCACGCGACCATTCAAAAAGTAGCGTATGTCCTTTTTCTAGTTTTCATTTGATTCGATTCATTTTCAAGATTTTGAGTTTTAGCATCGCGAATTATACCGGCTTACGGATTTGCAGTATTAATAAGCTTTGAAAAAGTTTTTAAAGGTCTACAATAAATAATTTCTAGAATGTCGGTCTTGTGAAGCTGTCTAAGGTTTTTGCATCAACACTCAAGAACTAAAAACACTTATTAGTAATATTTAAAGGTTTTATTTTCTTTACAGATACTAGGCAGCATCACAACCTACTTGGTTGTCGTTGTACAGCTATAAACTAAGAAGAAACTTTGACGGATGTGTTATAAGCAAAATATGTAGGTCCATTGCCAATATGGTTATCAACATTATCATGTACGGCAATCTATTGTTTGATTATACAATAAATTGTGATAAAAAAAATGTGCTGTTACTAAATGGGCTAACCTGTGAATTTTTTTTCATGAACATGCATACGTATGAAATAAGTATTGAAATCATCACCATCATTAAAAATCTCAATAAAAGTCAATGAAGGTTTTAACGAAACTTTTATTACTACTTGTATGCCTAGGTTCTATCTAACCCAAAACGTATCTACTTTTTTACAAGATTTTCTTCCGAACTATGTGAAGATAAACACATTTCTTTCATTCAGTTTGCTTCAAGTTTTTGTTAAAGAACTAGAACTTTAGATCTAATCTGCCACATACAAAGGTAATTCGAGAGAAAAACTTTTGAAATAGTCTTATTCTAAACATAACTAAGGAACGTATTACCAAAACTAGTATTCTTACTCTTCATTTTTCTTACTGTTGTGTTCTTCCAAAAGCTTTTCAGCCTCAAGTATGCGTTCTTCTATTTCTTCAGGCTTCAAATCCAAGCCAAACAAATGTTCAAATCCAATAAAGCCTTCACCGTAAGTCCTGAATAAATCAGCAGTATCATCATCTAGCTTAGAAAGAACATCTCTTTTGAAACGACCTTTTAGTCTGTTTTCATTTGTTTTTATTTTATTTTTCATATCACCTATATCCTTGTTTTTAAAGTCATTGTTTACATGCCTTCTTGTAACTTTTAGCACTTTACTGCTGTCTATTTCATCCAAACCTGTCATGACAAAGTTACTATTACCATATTCGTAAGCTGCAGTCGTTTCTTTTACCTCATTAGAAGTATCTGTATCTCTTTTATTAATATTGTTAGAACTATTATCATTCACATCACATTTTGCATTTCGTTTTTCAATTGTCTTATCATATTCAGAATTTTCACATTCTTCTGAATTATCAACGTCAAGGTTTCTGTTAAACATAGTTACATCATTCTTCTCTAATATTTCTGGTCTTTCTTCTAAAGCGTCTAGTAGATATTCAAACAGTGCTGGTATGCTTTTAAATATTTGTACGTATTCGTAAGCTGGCTGTGTTTCCTCGTCGGTTTCTGAAAATATATTTAGATTTAAGAAAAGTCATATCATAGGTACCTACCTAGGTAAATATTTAAATTGATAAATAATGTCATCATTATGAGCTGCTTGAGCCCCGCAAATACGGCTAAAATAATAGAATCCACAAGAATAATTTATAGTATTATATACTCTTATGGTTTAGGTTCGGTTTTCCCTAGTCTAAAATGCCTGTTTAGATACTAAAATAGATAAACGTTCAGAAATCTTACCACCAAGCACTCCGAATATATGAAAATAAAACACAACCACCCCTAATATTGTTTGCAATGGTTTAGCCCTCATTATTTATACCAAGACAACTAGCTGTGAACCATTCGTATGAATAACTGAATAAAAAACTGTGGAATTTCAAACTGAGCCGTAATTTGTCAGGATAAGATAAAAGGCTGCTCAGAAATTCAACAGTGCACTAGCAAGGGGACCTTTCTTGTAAATACATCTTTAATTAAAAGTCCGGAATTAAAGAAATTGATATTACTTTCGATACATTTGTCCTAAATCAAAGTCGACCTTCGACCTTCATTTTCTTAGCAAGAAACTGCCCTAGTGGGAACCTTATCAGGACAAATTCACTTTGGCGAACACCAGAATAAAGAGAAGTAAATGGACGATATACCTGGAAGCAATACCTATAAGTAGACGATTCAAGGAGATGAATATTATAATCGTCTCTAGGAAAAATAGACATATTCAGAATTTTAGCAGCAACAAGTATTCACTAATTAATATTTCACCAGTAAGTTGCACCAGTTTGTAAGCAAACATTATCTGAAATTTTAATCCGTAGGCTTTAACTTGATTTCCCGGAGTTATACGTATATTTTCGCATGCTGTTTGATTTATGCAGAAATAATAACTATAACCAGTCCTGCGATTCTATAAAATTCGAACAACAACTCGCATTTCACTTCGATTCGAAATGTCATTTCATACTTTAGGGGAGGTAGGGGAGGGATGGGCACTTGATTGCATCAACTTACTATAATCGTAACTGGAGATTTTGACAATCAATCATTAATAATAGAAAATACACATACCTTTCATTAGTTTTCTCTTTATAACGATCCGAAACCGCAACAAAATATTTAAGTACTTTTACGAGTGTTTGTTCTTGACAACTCACAGAAATGACAGATAGTCTATGGATGAACACCGTTACCAGTCGGTAACGTGAACTACCCAATAAAAAAAAAACAAAACTATGATCAAATCAGAATAAAAGGATCCCCCTTTTATTCTGATTTGATCATGTCTCCCAACTGCCCATCTCTCCCCTACCTCCCCTATAGATAGACAGATTTTGACAGATCTGTCAAAATCTCGAATTTAATTTAGTTCAACTCGTCAACACGCTCGAAAGAGTAGCGCTAGTGTAGTTTGACAATGTCAATCACGAAACTTTAAGGTAGAATTCCGTGGGTCGCGATTGTCGCAGCCGCGCGCGACAATAGTCAACCTATGAAAATATATGGCACCGCAGCCGAGGGCCGCGACAGTCGCGCGCGGCCGACGAATTTCGTGAGCCGCTCGCGGCCGTACGCTTCTCAACATGGTCTAGCGCTTAATAACATCTATAGAATTTTAGTAAAACCAGAATTAAATAGTTGACAATGCCGCGAGCAGCTTACGAAATTCGTCGGCCGCGCGCGACTGTCACGGGCCTCGGCAACGGTGCCATACATTTTCATAGGTTGACTATTGTCGCTTCCACGGAATTCTACCTTTAGAACGAATGCGAAGTGAGAGTGATGTCGAAGTGAGTTGTGAGATTTTATAGAATCGACGTACAGTTCATACATTTTAACCGTTTCTCAGTAACTCGTAGCCAATCTAACAGTTGCAAAGTAATTTGCATACAACTGTACTGTTAGCAATTCCTGACTTACCTATATTAAAGTTGAAATGGTATTTCTGCTCAAATGAATAAACCCTTCTATAGTTAGACAAAGTGCAACAGAACTGCAGCATGCAACGGTTAACATCGTTACATCGCTGCATGGGTGATAAAAGTGAACATGACTCATAATTACTTAATTACGGATGAAACGAGGGTAGGTAAATGAAACCTAATGTGTAACGTTAGTGCAGGTCGTGAAGCACTTTATTATAATGTTCATAAAGTTTAATTTAGGAACTCAGAACATTAAACTCAGTTTTAGAAAATCAGGTTAATCACTGTGTTACTAGCTCACTTAAATTCGATTTAGATTTATATAAATAAACAGCTTTTCATGGCTGTTGACGCTGTTGTGAGATAGTAAAATCTAATATCACTGATTTCTTACATATTTAGACAATAGATAATGCATACAGTATGCGCAAATTAAACCATATCACAGGTAGGTAGGTGTACTCTAGTTAAGAACGTTCTAGATATATTTGACATGTAAAATCAATATAAAAAATTGGCACAATGTATGAATGTTACAGCCTTTATATCGTCCCACTGCTGACACGGAGAAGGATTGAGCATTAATCACTATGCTTGCTCAATGCGAGTTGGTGATTTAAGACTTTGTAGTCCAGATTTCCTAAAGAGGTTTTCCTTCACCTTTTGATCAGCAATTGGTGTCCAAAATATACTTAGAAAGTACATAAAAATTTAGAAAAGTTGCATTTGTACTTGCCTGACCCGGAGTGGATCCCACACCCTCATACTCGAGAGGTTGGCTCTTTACCCACTAAGCCACCACGACTATTTTTTTTAAGTTGACACAACTCCAATGAAAATTTCTTTCATTTGATCATAAAAGAAATCTTCTAGTCTTTTCTTGTGATTTGATTTATTATCATATTGTTTATCGCTACATTTCAATAATTCATACGGAATCAATTATACCGTTTCAATCTCAAATACAAACAGTTCTCTGAATCAGTACTGATTCGTGTATTTTAAGCAAATATAGTTGTTTTTATTTCTATATAAATATGTATTTATGTAAATAATGCAGGCTTTTTGCATTTGCTGTCTATTTTGAAATGTTTTTTAAACACGTTTACAGTAAAAGTGACAAATAAAATTTGCATGCTCTTCAGTGTGTTATCTCGAAAACCTAATATTTGTTTTTAAATATGTTTTGAATTATTATTAAACACAATGTAGATTGGATGCTGAATATGTGAAAGAATTGAAAGGGATATAAATATTGTATTATTATTATAATGCTGAAGAATTGATTTGGTTGCTTGAACGCAATAATCTCAGGGATCAATGGTACAATTTGAAAAAATCTTTCAGTGTTAGATAGTTCTTTACTTGTGGAACGTTCGTTATAAAAAACATTTATTTAACATTACATGAGACAACGCAACAACGCCCGCCGTTCACCACCATTATTATGGGAAAACGACTGAAACTTGTAACGTAGTACTTCTATCGTGAAATCGTAAGGGCAATGGCATTTCCACCACGTGTAAAGTACACGTCTGTCAATATGAGAGCTATAAATTAATATAACATTATTTGTTTAGCTAAAACTGTTTACTCGAACAAGATTTAGAGGCGTCTGACTTGACGCGTTTGTAGCGAACCGGCGAATATACAACTGTTGTTTTTCTTAGGAGAAATAAGCGTTCTTCGAACAATTAGATTGGAATTAATTGTTTTTGTAAAGAAGGGTTTATTAGCAACAAATAATAAACGCGATTTTGTGTGAATGGGTAGTTTCTCAGCTACTCTCAGCTACACGTAGAGAAACCCCTATTTTCTTTTTTTTCTACTTTATATTATATTAACATACCTCTATAATTATGAAGTACATTAGCACTTTTTAATTTACCTTGCTTATCATAACTCTAAGCTTACCACAGAATCAAATATCTTATCTCCTATCACCATAACAAATTATGACAATATGATCTTTTATATTATGTTTTATGTTTATATATATTTTGTATATAGTATTTTATTTTTAGTTTTGTATAAAGTTATGTATAATGTGTACATTGTATAAAATAAATAAAATTAATTTCTATACTTATGACAATATGAATTTATTTTTCGTAACAATAGTTATTACGAGTCGTGGTGGCCTAGTGGGCAAAGAACCAACCCGAGTATGAGGGCGCGGGTTCGATTCCAGGTCAGGCAAGTACCAATGCAACTTTTCTAAGTTTGTATGTACTTTCTAAGTATATCTTAGACACCAATGACTGTGTTTCGGATGGCACGTTAAACTGTAGGTCCCGGCTGTCATTGAACATCCTTGGCAGTCGTTACGGGTAGTCAGAAGCCAGTAAGTCTGACACCAGTCTAACCAAGGGGTATCGGGTTGCCCGGGTAACTGGGTTGAGGAGGTCAGATAGGCAGTCCGGTTAGACTGGAAGCCGACCCCAACATAGTAGGGAAAAGGCTCGGAGGATGAGTTATTACGAGTGCAACGTTGCTTTTTAACCGCGGTCTCAATTTTGATGACCGAGCAAGCGAAGGATTCTAAAATTAGAAGGATTCTGAAATAATTAGAATCCTGAGGGATAGCGAGGAATCAAAAGAGCACAGGGTGAAAAATCTTTGCACTCGAGTGCAACACGTAACTTTTCATCCCACCTCATCGAAGAAATTTCTAAACTCAAAAAAAGAAAATGGCACGCACGTGGCAAATTAAAAAGATGTACCAATTAAAATTTATTTATGCAAAACTCAGTGTAAAAATGTATTGCGGTTGAAAATCGACCTCAAAACAATAAAAAATAATATTTTCATCCCACTTCATCGAGGAAATTACTAAATGCTAAAAAACAAAATGGCGCGCACATATGAGTATCAAATTAAAAAGAAGTTCCTATTAAAGTTCATTTATTTGAAAACTCAGTTTAAAAATAAATAATAGTTTAAAAAAACTAAAGACACGCTTTTTATAGAAAAACGAACGAAAAAATAGAAAATAAATTTTAATGAATTTAAATTAAGAAAACAGTGTTAAAAATTTCAATGAATATAAAATAATAATAGTGTGAATACAAAAAAATATATTTAAAAAAAAGCGTGGGGTGCATGGTGTCAATAGTTATAAATATTTTATTTACAGATAATGAGTACAGTGATTTTCATTTCGATAATATCTTAAAAAGCACCCCACGCTTTTTTTAAATATTTTTTTTTGTATTCACACTATTATTAATTTATATTCATTGAAATTTTTAACACTGTTTTCTTAATTTAAATTCATTAAAATTTATTTTCTATTTTTTCGTTCGTTTTTCTATAAAAAGCGTGTCTTTAGTTTTTTTAAACTATTATTTATTTTCTAATTTTTAGTTTGTTTTAAAACTATTATTTGTTTTGTAGAATTAAAATTCTCTTTAGTATACAAAAATTTGTCAATATTAGAGAAAACGGCTAAAGATAATTATTGGAAATAAAAATTAACACCGAGTCCTGCCTTATCGACTGAAGAGAAAAATTCTAGAAAATTCTAATTAATTTTCTTACCTTATCGACTATAGATGAAAATTATATAAATTAACAAAAATCATATTTTGCAAATTGAAAAGCCTAGAAGTCGGTGTCTAATGGATGTTACTAAGTTAATTTTGCCACCGACTTCTAGGCCGATGCACCTAAAATTAGTTTTTTTTTTTGCTTTTTAGTGTTTTGGGAAGTCGGTTTAATTTTTTTGTAAAAAGGTTATTTATTTAAAGCTTTTCAGTGATACGAATAGTTGTCACTATCCATACAAGTGGGAAGTTCTCATCAATACAAAGAATATAAGTCCAAACGAGGTATTTTACATATTCAGTTGTCGAGTTCCCTCGACTTTCTCTGGTCTCCATCATCAGGTAAGCTCCAAACCTTCACTGTTGCAAAGGTCTTGTCAATACAAATAATTTAAGCCCAAACACGAGGTTGTTTACGTATTCAGTTGTCGAGTTCCCTCGACCCTCTCTGGTCTCCATCATCAGGTCAGCTCCAAATCTTCACAGTTGAATAGTGCTTTTAGGCGTACACCTGAGTGTCAAGTTTTTACCCTATGTATGCCTACAACTTTCGATGGTTGCCCTCGATTTCTCAGGGTTTCCATCATCAGATCCTGACCTGATGACTATGGGACCAACTGGCAGCTATTCCGAGTCGAACAAAAAAAGAATCACGTAAATCGGTCTATAAACCTCGGAGTAATCGATGTGTATGTGTAACCTCCTCCTTTTTGGGAAGTCGGTTAAAAATGGAATAATTTTATCAAATTAGTGTATTGTCATCGGTCCTCAATAAATCTACAAAGTTTGAACGAAATCTGGCCGTTTAAAGTGGGTCAAAATCGCGCCCAAAGAAGTCGGTTACAAACCTACAAACATACAGGTGAAGCTAATAAAAAGCGTGTAATGAAACGAGGTTAAAAATCTATGTAAAAATAATAGTAAAAATTACTTAATTAATTGAATAACTATTTTAAGCAGTATTTTATTTGTTTAATATGTATTTGTTTGAAAATTCTTCTCAAGATTGTCACAAATGGAGTATTGCACACGATGTTCTAAATTCAAATCACTTTGCCGCTCTAGAGGATAAAAATGGCTTTTGCGCTCAGATATCAAAGGGTAAAACTACTCTTTCCGAGATGGTGGGATGAAAAAATATTTATGTATCTAGATGTAAACAAGAACGAACCTTATCGAAAATATATCAGGTATATCTTACAATAGGTTACATTCATATACTCTAAACTCATTTACTACAGCTACGTAATATCGAATCATCGTATTGCAATATCGTGTATTTGTGACGCTTTTAGTAAATCGTATGAGTGATCGCATATGTTTATGAGCAATGCAACGGGAACGCAATCAAATGATGCACCGTCGAGGAATTGTAATGAAAGAGTGCAACAGTTGATAAATCTGTGTATCTTGAATAAACTGTAAAATTTGACTAAGCTATTTCAAACCATACCTGGTTATTTGATTGGATTAAAAAAAAAATGTCAGTACCATCCAAGTTGCCGAGATGAAGATGTTGCGGTGGATGTGCGGAGTAACGAGGCTCGATAAGATCCGTAACGAGTACGTACGCGGTAGCCTTGGAGTACGCGATGTCGCCGACAAAATACAAGAAAAACGGCTGCGATGGTACGGACATGTTAAAAGGAGACCACCTGAGTACATCAGCAATGCGACACTCAATCTCGATATACCCGGTCAAAGGCGCAGAGGCAGGCCAAAACTGCGGTGGTTGAGTGTCGTAAAGAAAGACATGGAAATCTGCGAACTCAAAGAGGAAGATGTCCAGGATAGAGCGCAGTAGAAGAAGAAGATACGGAAAGCGGACCCCGTCACAAGACGGGATAAACGCTAAGAAGAAGAAGAAGAAGACATAGCATACCATTTTCTCAGCGGATTCATCTGCCTTGCCTTTTCCCAACTATGTTTTCGTCGGCTTCTAGACAGCTGTGTAGCATTGTGCCACATGGAGTGACTGCCTATCTGGCCTCCTTAATTTAGTTAAGTACCCTTAGTTAAGACTGGTTCTCAGACTTTCTGCCATCTGACTAACCCATACGACTGAACTTGAACTGAGGGCATGCAATGGTTTTGAAAATAAGTAAGGATAATGAGTACAGGAAGCATTCTCATATTTAGTAAACAGATTTAGAATCCACAATCACAACAATTTGCGTCGATTACAAATGATAGCACATTATGTGCCGACCACATACAATTTGTGACAATTAAGTGCCTAAGTTGCTGCGATTTTCAGAATTATACCGATCGCTAAGTATCTGTAATAATGTACCTACTAGCTGTTTAATGTGGTGTCATCCGCGCCCCGATAGACTTAATTTAAATCTTGTAACTTTTGCTTTATTTAAATCATATAGTGTAGTGAGTAAATAAGTAAATGAATGACGATTTACCTAAATAAGTTACGAACTAAACGTTGAAATAAAGTTTTTGTGAAAGCGAAGACAGAAGGACAGACAAGGGACAACATGATATATGGATGCAAGCGGAACAACCCAAAATAGTCAACTAATTAATTTGATCATACGATGTTATTAACAGCTCTATCTAGCTTATATGATTATAATACTAATAGACGCAGCATTTGTAAACAATTTTTAAATCAATCATCATGTAGCATAATTACCAGTTTTTTTTTTCAAAACTAGAAGGAAATGTAAAGCATATGTAAGTAAGTACAATTCTGTAAGTAGTTAGTGATTTTAGTGTTTATTTGCATTAACGGTCAAATTACATAATTACACGCTTTTTATTAGCTTCACCTGTATGTTTGTTTGTAACCGACTTCTTTGGGCGCGATTTTGACCCACTTTAAACGGCCAGATTTCGTTCAAACTTTCTAGATTTATTGAGGACCGATGACAATACACTAATTTGATAAAATTATTCCATTTTTAACTGACTTCCCAAAAAGGAGGAGGTTACACATACACATCGATTACTCCGAGGTTTATAGACCGATTTACGTGATTCTTTTTTTGTTCGACTCGGAATTGCTGCCAGTTGGTCCCATAGTCATCAGGTCAGGATCTGATGATGGAAACCCTGAGAAATCGAGGGCAACCTTCGAAAGTTGTAAGCATACATAGGGTAAAAACTTGACACTCAGGTGTACGCCTAAAAGCACTATTCAACTGTGAAGATTTGGAGCTGACCTGATGATGGAGACCAGAGAGGGTCGAGGGAACTCGACAACTGAATATGTAAACTACCTCGTGTTTGGGCTTAAATTATTTGTATTGACAAGACCTTTGCAACAGTGAAGGTTTGGAGCTGACCTGATGATAGAGACCAGAGAAAGTCGAGGGAACTCGACAACTGAATATGTAAACTACCTCGTGTTTGGGCTTAAATTATTCGTATTGACAAGACCTATGCAACAGTGAAGGTTTGGAGCTGACCTGATGATGGAGACCAGAGAAAGTCGAGGGAACTCGACAACTGAATATGTAAAATACCTCGTTTGTACTTATATTCTTTGTATTGATGAGAACTTCCCACTTGTATGGATAGTGACAACTATTCGTATCACTGAAAAGCTTCAAATAAGTAACCTTTTTACAAAAAAATTAAACCGACTTCCCAAAACACTAAAAAGCAAAAAAAAAAACTAATTTTAGGTGCATTTGCCTAGAAGTCAGTGGCAAAATTAACTTAGTAACATCCATTAGACACCGACTTCTAGGCTTTTCAATTTGCAAAATATGATTTTTGATAATTTATATAATTTTCATCTATAGTCGATAAGGTAAGAAAATTAATTAAAATTTTCTAGAATTTTTCTCTACAGTCGATAAGGCAGGACTCGATGTTAATTTTTATTTCCAATTATCTTTAGCCGTTTTCTCTAATATTGACAATTTTTTGTATACTAAAGAGAATTTTAATTCTACAAAACAAATAATAGTTTTAAAACAAACTAAAAAGTAGAAAATAAATAATAGTTTAAAAAAAAACTAAAAAACACGCTTTTTATAGAAAAACGCACTAAAAAATAGAAAATAAATTTTAATGAATTTAAATTAAGAAAACAGTGTTAAAAATTTCAATGAATATAAATTAATAATAGTGTGAATACAAAAAAAAATATTTAAAAAATGCGTGGGGTGCTTTTTAAGATATTATCGAAATGAAAATCACTGTACTCATATCTGTCAATAAAATATTTATAACTATTGACACCATGCACCCCACGCTTTTTTTTAAATATATTTTTTTTTTGTATTCACACTATTATTAATTTATATTCATTGAAATTTTTAACACTGTTTTCTTAATTTAAATTTATTAAAATTTATTTTCTATTTTTTAGTGCGTTTTTCTATAAAAAGCGTGTTTTTTAGTTTTTTTTAAACTATTATTTTTTTTTTATTCCTGAATTATTTTTTCCATTTCAAATGAAGCTAATTTTAGGTTCTTTAAATTTTACATGTGGTATAAATACTTAACTGAATATACTAATGACAAAAAAATTGAAAATTATCATTTATGTATTATTCGTTATTGAAAAACTTCATCAATATACAATACTGAAAAACACGTGTTCGAAACAAAAACTACTTGATGAAAAATTAATAGGTACGTTACCGTGTGACTAGGGAAGCAGTAGTCACGTGGAGTCTATTCTGCCCAAACTGATATCAGATATAACTCACGAGACTTTAGGCATGAAAACCACTATATTACTTATGCATGATCAAAAGTCTTGTACCTATAGTTTTCCAAGCGCTTAATATGAATTTTAATACTATACTTAATTCTAATAGAAAACAGATTTTTAAAAATTTACTGCGCTGTTTTTTATAAAATCAGAAATGTTTACCGCCTCTGTACCAATCAAATACTCGCTCCACATAAATAGCAGATTGACCATATTCAATGTCAGTGTATAATATTTCCATCAAAATGACGAGAGTTCTACTCGCCATCGGTTTAACCGTCATAACATTTGCCTTGACGCAGTCGGCAAATACTAAAACGAGTGCAATGCCTAAGGAAGCCATGACGACGACCACTATGTCTGACCAGGATAGCAGCATTGATAATAACGCCGATGTAGATGTCATTGCTGTTATGAACGCTTGTAATGAGAGTTATCGGATTGAAATGGGTAAGATGCCCTAGAATTGTGTTATTCTGATAGCCAAATTCAAAACCTTTACTCTTTTACTCGATTGCCAAGAAGTGTTCCATATTTTTCCCTCATATCCAATATGTTTTATGTTACTTATATTATTTCCACAATAATAAATTATTCCATTCTCATTTCAGCTTACTTGGAATCTCTAAATGAAAGTGGCAGTTTCATAGACGAAAATGATAAAACGCCTAAGGTAAGTTAAAAGCTGGGAACTGTTTATGAACTAAACTTGGGCAAATAAATGTTTATGATTTAAATGTTATCATAGGAATAAGTTATACCAAATTGATTTCCATTATCTTGTGTAGTCAAACCAAATAACCAAATCCTTTCGAGAAGCTTTGCTTGTCCGAAGTTGGTTGCTATTGACTTTACGACGACTCTTATGTAAAGTTACGGATTGTTCTATTAATGTATTTTTTTACTCCAGTGTTTCATCCGTTGCGTCTTCGAGAACGTTGGGATAGTATCAGAAGACGGTATGCAGTTGAACCCAGCGAGGGCAGCCGTCATATTCGCGGGACAACGGAATGGCAAGCCCATGGACGATATTGGAGACATGACTGCTCTCTGCGCGGCTGATCGACGTAAGTTTATGATACCCTAGTCTTGCAATAGGTGGTTTAAATCTAGCTTAGGCTGTTAATGTGTTAAGTAAGGAGAGAGAGATGATTAAAAATCTATCTTAGACTGCAATGACTTACGGTGAAGGAAAACATCGTTAAAGAAATCTGAAAAGCTGAACTCACCGATCCGCATGGACTAAAAATGCTAATTACTTACCTCTCATTCCTTCTTATTATGAGAAGAGGTGTCGCAGTGGGATAATAAAAGGCAATAATAATGACGAATCAAACCGGCCACCTAATTTTTATGAAATGTTTCAAGTCGATGATGATTTTAAATGACAGTTACCTATTACTTTTAAGGAACCAACTTTTTTGTTTCTTTTCAGAGGAAACCTGCCCCTGCGACAGAGCCTATAAGTTCATCAGATGTTTGATGTCGATGGAGATAGAGAGATATGAGAAGTCCTAATTCGATTGATAACTCCTCATGACTTATACCGGCCTAGTATCATATAATGATTGTGAAATTTAATAATCTTGTAGATATTAGTCGAACATGATTAAACAAGTTATAAGTAACTTAATTTGTTGTTTTATTAATTCTCTTATTTCTTGTAGAAACAATAGTAAAAATATTATAATAGGTACCTATAATCATTCCATTACTCAAAGATAGACTCTGAGAAACTGAATAAAAACGTCGTTACAAGTATAATTATAAGTAAGTATAAGGAATAAGTTAGTATTAAAAGCCAAAAATAAATAATAAACTCTTTAATTCATACAAACATGAAGACTAGAACACTTACAACTATCAGATCTTTGTGATTTAAATACGGATAAGTGATAAATAAGTATAAATTAACGCGATTTAGCTCCGAACCAGTTCTGGAAAACTCCTCCCAACCAACCGTTTTGTGGCTCCCTGAAAATTAAAGTTGACCATAATTAGGCATTATCTTTTATAGTAACACTCGTTTCAGCCCGCGGTTTGCCAGTGTTTTAATGGAAACCTTCTTGTCTAACTAATAAAAAGGTACCTGAGAGCACATATTAACAATACTGATAGCTTACCTCGAAAAGTAAATATGATTTTTTATCAAATCGAACCAAACGCTTAGAGCTTTCAGGCAAACAAGCAAACCGATTAACTTTTTAATCAATAATTGTATAGAGAGATGAAGCCAAATGTATACGAATATATTAAATTGAGGCAATTGGCTAATTAATTTGCAAACTGAGAGATAAGCAGATACCAATAATTGTCAGTAACGTTTTATAATTCGGTATCATTAAACCCTCCGTGAGTTTATTCATTGAACATTTCTTCTTATTTATATTTCAATACATTTTACATCTAGAGAGGTGCAACTTAACTACGTATACTTAAGAAAGGTGCAAGGGGTGCAACTTAAGTATTTTGTGCAGATTTAAATACTGATCAATTTGTTTCATATATACCTGGCTCTTAGTTCCACTTACTCTTTCTTACAGTTGTACATAAGGTTGACTTTCTTAACGTCACCGCGACTTAGTCCCTCACGCTGTCCAAGTTTCACGCCTCCAACCTGAAAATATCCGAAAAAAAATTACTCTTCGGAAATAGACGCATAGTTAGAAAACTAGTGTTATAATATTGTAAAATGACGTGCTCTGGCACGTCTGTCTGTCTATCTATACTAATATTATAAAGCTGAAGAGTTTGTTTGTTTGAACGCGCTAATCTCAGGAACTACTGGTCCGATTTGAAAATTTCTTTCAGTATTAGATAACCCATTTATCGAGGAAGGCTATAGGCTACTTTTTATCCCGGTACGGGAAGTAGTTCCCACGGGATGCGGGTGAAACCGCTGGCAGAAGCTAGTTCTCAATAAATACAACCGATACAGCATGAATATTTATGTGGTTTATGTGAATAAGTAGGTAGATAAATGGATATACTTTATGAGTACACCAATTTTTGCTTATCGCTAAGAGCGACATCTTCCAGACAATCTGAGGATGGCTTAAGACGAGAAAGAAAATAAATACTTATACTTTAGCTAGGCGAAGATTTATAGATTGCGTGATTCATATGTAAGGACGTACAATTCTATGAACAATCTCTTTCATACAGCCATATCAAAACCAAATGTCCTAAGCCTCAAAGTTTGGGTTCATGCTATACTTAGCTAGGAGCCACTAAAAGATACGTGGTTTTCTGGACACCATACCCTGGGCTCGATGGTCTTCTGCTGGTTCTTGGAGAAGGCGTACTCGGAGTAGTGCATCACGCTGTTGTAGTCGTACGGCACGCTGAAGTCGTTCGTCTGCTTCTTGGTCGCCTTCCTGAAGTTGCTCTCGGAACCTGCAAGATTATGAATGACAGAGCAATTAATATAATAATATAATGTTTATATGCCAAAAACCCTTAGAATATGGAGAGGAAATGGAGGAAACATCTTGCATTCCTGAATTCGTGAAAAAAAAGATTACAATAAATTCCCTACAAAACTTTTAAGACCATAGAAATTTTAACTCCGTACTCGACTCTAGATCACGCATCTTGGACGTGAATCAATTGAATAGGAGTGGAAGATCAGAAGATCATCCTTACTAGGCCTACGTCGTCATAGTCATAAAACGTCCACTGTTGGGAAAGGGCCTTCCAGTGCTGAACATGCGTATTAAGTGAGGAAAGCGTGGGACATTTTAGGTCTTATACACTTTCTTACCAGGTTTGATGTTATTGTAGCGCACAGTAACGAAGTCGTCGCGCTCGGGGCGGCTCTGCTCGTGCATGAAGCCGACGGCGTGCAGCAGCTCGTGCAGCACCGTGCCCTTCTTCGACACGCAGCCTGGAGACTGCAGGTTCACTTCTTGACGACCACCTGGAATGAAAGTCTTCTCTTAATCATCGTCATCATTTGCCGTAGGTACTATGTGAGGATCGGCAGCCAATTAATCTTCTTAATCGAATGTAGCTAAGTCTGATCGATTGACCTATGCGGCTGTTAGGTACTTAAAACATAAAATAGCAGTTTTGGGTGGTTGACATAAAAAAGTACGTAACATTAAAATAGCTTGAGGATAAGTTGTGTAGCTTTGTTATTTAGGGGAATTCACTACAAGAAATGCTGAAATTGAAACATATATTCATATTTGAGTGTTCCTAGAATTAGAAGAGTTTACAAATGTTATAATTACCCTTTACAGTACCCACCCCTTTTTACTCCACCCCGTTTTACTTGCAAGATTGAGAAGAAGCTTAGAGTCCCTTGTTTTCTCAAAAAATGTGATAGTAAAAACTGCGATTAACTTACCGATTCTGCCAACACTAGACCAGCAGCCGGTGTTTTTGCTCTGTATCGTGATGTAGTCTTTCTGTCCGTTGTAAGGCACGAAGCGCAGGCAGGTCAGTCTGTGGTAATCCGCTATCGCTCTCAGAATGGTCTCACGCTGCTCAGAGCCTAGGAAAATCGATGATAACTGGCTGTTTATCACAGGTTTACCAGCGTCCCAAAGGAACTACTCTTAAATCTAGATAACAGAAGGCCTATTATCGAAATCTCTCAGCTACGTTTGTAGAAACCTCGAAAGGCAGAAACAGGGATAAAGACACAGATAGACACTAACACCGCAATTCTTCGAAATGTTGTCACAGAGAGATAGGCACCTACTTGAATATACGTTTTTTTGGATATTCTAGAAATTGTAATACGTACTGAAATACCCCTCAATGACATAGGGGATGTGTCCCTGCGGCCAGCGCAGCACCTCCTCCCTGACGCCGTTCCTCCCCTGCGGTGGCGGCATGAGGATGTCCCCCTCCGCGTAGTCCCCAACCTCCTCCGGGTTCATAAGGGAGGATTCTGACCAGTTCGCTAGTGCGTATCCTGGAAATTGTGCAGTCAAGGGTAATATTTGTAGAAGTTTATGATAGGTGGTCATGGATCATGGCAGAAATCTATGTCCTACGCTACGATATGCGATTCTTTTCGACGAATATAAATCGGAAAACAAATACATTTATTTATTTCTCTTTTATCCCCCTGTCTTCGACTATCTTAGCTGCCATTCCTCCATGTTCCTAATTCCTATCAAAGAACTGTTATGGTTTTGGCTCCAAGCTCCAATACAAGGTTTATTAAATGATTAATTTTGGCATTTTCTTATCCAAGTATTTGAAATACAGTGAAGAAAAAAGCATTAACGATAAGGAAAAAGTTGACGAAATAGTTTGGCAATGCTGTGCTACATTGACACGATTAGGATATCATGAGTGTAAGGAAGTGTCCTGTCAACTTCGTTACTTTTCGTTAAGTTTATTATCTAAGCTTGACACGACGATGTCATGTTTATCGTGAAACATGACAGCCGATGCATCTCGTCCTGTATCGAGTTGCATTCATTAATTATTTATTGTTTCCTTGCATTTGCCTTTATTTTTGTACTTTGTTTGAAAGTGGGCTCTATGTGGAATAGTGCATTTAAGTTGCCGTTATAAGTTTAAGATAAGGTAAGATAAAGCTACTGACTGAGGAAGCTGTATGTATGTGTATATATGTACGTTTGTAAGTTTATCAAATCTATTGCACCTAAAACTTGATAGACAATTAATGAATAAGACTTTTTATAAATGAATGTTAATTTGTTTTAAATTCAAAACCCAAAGCTATGTTCCTTATTCAGCTCTAACACTTAACACACCAATAAAAAACTGCAATAAACTTTTAAGATTAATAAAACTTCCAAGTGAGCTGAGAATCGTGAAAATTGCAGATGGAAAGATTATTATAATTGATGGAACTTCAAAATGTGTTTTAAACCCCTTTAATTAGAGTAGGCAGTGGTAACTATTCATTATGGGAAATGAAAAGTTAACGGTAACGTTGATCTAATAATTAAAAACTTTTAATGAATTACTGTGATGTATGATAAATGTAAGTATAGCGAAAAATACTTTAATAGCTTAAGTATTTTTGTGCAAGAATTAAAAATTAATAATAACTCACCGCTTTCATTCTTCGGTAGTCCATAAGCTTCGGGTCCCAAACTCGACACGTCTATTGTTTGACTTCCATAAATACTGTTTTCTTCTATATCGTCATATAAAAAATCAATTAAATTATAATAACCCCCGCCTGCTCGCTGCGGCAGTGCATTATTTCTACTAATTAAAGTAATAAAGAAAATGTGAAGTAAAGAATTCATTTTTACTCAATTTAGTTAAAAACCCCTAAATTTAGTTAACTTTATATTTTTTATAACTTATTTATTTATATTTTAGTTTTATTTTTAAATATTTATTTTTATTTTTTCTATAGTATTGTTTAAGTAAAAGGACTAGGCGATCAGAAGCCAGCAGTAGGTATGTGAAGAGAATTCGTGAGCCGCGCGTTTTATAAAGGTGTCGCGAAGACCAGTCATAGGGTAAACACAAGCGAACAAGGTTCATTACTCCGAACTTCCTGATAAAGGATGTGTACGAAAATATGTAGCTAATCGATAAGAAAAGCCTTGAATGCTATTTGATTTCCATTTTAAGTTTATTTTGGTAGTTTTTATTATGAAATTTATTATCTTCCGCTGCTTCCTGATATTGTTATGTAAATATTTTGTAGGAACTGTGATTGCTATGTTATAAAATAATTTCCTTATGTAACTGATTAGATGTGAAACAATTCAATTGTTCAAAAGAAAACAAGATGTTAAAAAAAAAAGATTTTTAGAACCAGTTTAACGTTTTATTGTAACAATTAATTCAGTTGATGGTTGTAATATTTTTTATCTACAACATCCGTTTCCGTTACACTGAGGAAATGACATGAAAAACTGAAAACATGGATGACGAAGCAGACAGCTCCTCATGAATTTTTCTTCATCTGTATCTACGTGTACTTTATTTAACGAGAAACCAAAGCAAGGCAAGATTTGGTCACAAAAAGCAATCATTTTTCTTGCTCTCGTCAATACTACATTGCTAATTAATATCGAAAGGCAAATCGTGTTTCTTTCTGGGTAACAAAATCTTAATCTAAATGGGATTAAAATACATGGGCAATAAAAATACTATACTTCGGCCGTTCAGAGAATGCGTTCCTGACACCTATCAGTTAGTCACGACTAGTGATGGGCACAACATAACACTGAGTTCGTTACCGTTCCTTCAAAATGAACCGCCGCATTATTTTAAGATTATTTTCGTTTTAAATTGGCGGAATCATTTGTTTTATATTTTAGTTATTTAAGTGGAAACCAAAAAAAGGTAATATTCATATAATAAAATTGTTTTATTTATTCTTTGTTACAAGTACATTGAATTGAATGTGCGAACAGAATATTAATCAGACTCCGATTTGCTTGAGGAGGTGGTGTCTTCATCATCATCTTCGCCTACATGTATAATTATATTATTATCAATAACAGAATCAATCCTGATATCTCGGTCTAACAAAAGCCGGGTAATCAAATAAAAACAGATCGAAAACACTTGAAAAACGTGGTCTATGCGCACGAAACGACAACGGACGACTGTTTTAGCGTCACAAAATGGCGGCCCATAACGCCATTTGGGGTTACCATTTTTAATCTAAGTATAAAAATGCGGTTTGGTCATAGTTTTATTTTTATATTTCATAAAAGTTATAATTAAGTCTTATAGTCCATTATTTTCCAATTCTTAAAAAGAAAATCAAAACGTATTATTTTATATTATAACTGTATAAGAACAGATTACGATACTTGCCTGTTATTTTTAGCACAGCACTACAAAATATAAACCGCTGACATAACCTTGTAATAGCGCAGTATAGATTTAGAAAAATATTGTTTACCAAGTTATTTGACACTCAGTTTGGCACAAAATTATAACATTCATTGATTATTGATATAATAATGTTGTTTTAATGCTCCTCAATTGTTAAAACGGTAAACAACCAGCAAAAATATTTTTATCGTAACTGCAACGCCATTGCAAAGTTACGTCGTCAGTTCAATCGCGACGTGTCAGGAACGCATTCTCTGAATGGCCGAACTAAGATGATGTTTTATTGTCAAAATTTTAGTCCTTTTCCGTATCATACAGGTACCCAACGAGAAATTAAAGAATCTTACTGTATCTGTCACAAATAATTCACTATATTCCCCCATCGTTTTCGTTTTCAATAGTTACCATTGAGTGAAGTTATATGTGTTTACGAGTATCTTTTTGTCCTAATCTCGAGTAAGTAGGAAGAGACCTGTGCTGTCTCCGGCACATTGTAAACATGACTTTTCAAAGACGTCTCGTGTTCGATTCGAATAATCGAATGTCAATTAGAAAACTTTTTACAAAAAAATAAAACCGACTCCCAAAAACACTGAAAAGCAAAAAAAAACTATTCTTAGGTGCATCGGCCTAGAAGTCGGTGTCTAATGGATGTAACTAAGTTTATAACGCCACCGACTTCTAGGCCGATGCACCTAAGAATAGTTTTTTTTTGCTTTTCAGTGTTTTTGGGAGTCGGTTTTATTTTTTTGTAAAAAGTTTTTTATTTTTAGCTTTTCAGTGACAAGCATAGTTGTCACTATCCGCATGTCATATCCGCAGTGGAAAGTTCTCATCAATACGAACAATATAAGCCCAAGCACGAGGTAGTTTACATATTCAATTGTCGAGTTCCCTCGACCTTCGCTGGTCTCCATCATCAGGTCAGCTTCAAACCTTCACTGTTGCAAAGGTCTCGTCAATACGAACAAAATAAGCCCAAACACGAGGTAGTGTTTTACACATTCATTGTTCAAGTTCCCTCGACCTTCTCTGGTCTTCATCATCAGGTCAGCTCCAAGCCTTCACCATTGCATAGTGTTATCAGACATGCGCCTTAGTGTCAAGTTTTTACCCTACGTATGCCTACGATTTTCGAAAGTTGCCCTCGATTTCTCAGGGTTTCCATCATCAGATCCTGACCTGGTGACTATGGGACCACCTGGGAGGTAAACCCTATCAAACAAAAAAAAAATCTTGCAAATCGGTCGAGGCGTCTCTGAGTAATCGGTGAACATACATAAAAAATAAAAAAAAAAAAAAAAAAAAAAAAAAGATCCCGACGAATTGAGAACCTCCTCCTTTTTGGGAAGTCGGTTAAAAATACAGAAAGATATTCACTGTTTGCTCGATGAAAAACTGTGTAAATCTTGCAATTATGTAGGTGTACATAGGGTATTTTTAGTTGATATGCTTACCTAATATATCATGGATGAGACATTTTTGTGGCATTAAGGAATGATCGAATAAAAATTCTACATGCCTACTTTAGGCAAAGGCTTTTAACGCTGATACAAATAAAGAGCAAACCGCTACTGCATCTATCATATTTTAATATGTCAATATAGACCTTGATGAATAAAATAAAACGATAAATAAACAAACATTATATCCCAAAACCACAGACAAAATGGAAAGTTTTGAGCATCTCCGATTCATGACTCAAAAGCTGACCTCTAGTATTATCAGAATCAGTATGATTCCGATTAACTACGATCAAAGTACAGCATCTACCTTGACATAGCCATTGGCCTAGAGATCTGCGCTTGATTCGCGTCAGCAAATGTGTCAGACATCAGCCATCAGTTCGTTGACACACGAGGACTTCTTTAACTTCTTATCTCCTGGTAGGCGGAAGGATTTCTTCAGACACGAGTAACCTCCACATTAAGGAAACGTCATATTTTCCATAAACATGTCATATGTTTTTTGAGTCATATCGCATCACAATTGTTTAACATTTCGTATCTTACTAAAAAATGACATAACTTATTTGTTTTTCCTTGTTAACTTAATCCATAATCGTTTTGAGGTGCGAAATATGAATAAATATTACAATATTATCCGCTTATTTGTCTAGATATGATTTATTGGCGTGAACTTGCATCGAAACGACCGTATTTATTGGACATCTAATAAATTTTGTTTGTTTGTAATGAGTGATTTGTGGAACCGTGAAATCCCTTGACCCATTCTAGATTTTTCTACCTCTTGAATAAAACATGGATAAGGAAATCAACCCTGTTCTATCAGCTACAATTAGGAAAGTGCACTTAAGAATTTTATTCGTACGTTTCCTTAACGTTATTGTTAGTTTATAAGGCTTTATTAACAATCAAATTAATCGACCTAAAGAAATTTAGACTAAATGGTTTGAAAATTCAGTTTCAAGTCTTTTAGATTGGACAATCACATCATCGTCAGGGTATTTCACAGTGGGCACTGTTGTATTTGGACCTTTAAAATAGATTTTGGATCTGCAGCGCGACTTAGAGGTATTTAACTTCTGCTTGTACTCATTCGCTGATCATCTCCATATTGCTAAACACTTCAAAGCCTAAGAATACCAAATTATCGGCTACTTCCTCTAGCAGATTGTATAAATAAGTTTTCAAAGATGCATCAACCATTTCCCGAATTCGGCGCCGACGAAACCGCAATCGGAAACTAATCTGTCGATAATGTATTTCCAAACTTGAAATAAAGTAAACACAATATAAACAATACAAAGAAAAAAACAAATGACATATCCAAAACCGCAGGGAGCCGAGAGATCGGAACTGAGTGCGGAAATGTCGTCTTAATAGACACATTTGTTATACTGGATACTCCTAAAATGGCATCTGATTCATAACACCAAGGCCCAAGTCCACCGCGTACCTAAACGTCAGTTTTCTTAAAACATCTGTTTACTAAGAATTTTTCCGCACGCTTATATTAGCTTCATTTGTAACTATGTATGTAAGAAAATCTTGGAACCTTAATTTGACCCACTTCCCGGTCTTCGATTAGGATGAAATTTTGCACACGCTCTGAGTTCTGGTGATAATACATGACTAGCGTGTTTTTTAGTTTTTTTTTTTTTAAACTATACAGTTGTTTTAAGAAAGCTGACGTTTAAGTTGTCGGTGGAGTTGGCCCATAGAGTGTCCTTCGTGAGGTCGGCTCGGTTCGTGGAAGTGCGGGGGCGGGGAGGAAGTTATCGGGGGGTGATGCGGAAGATGGTTCTTAATTTTTTAAACAAATGGCAGTTTGTAGCGGGGTTGCGTGGTTGACGGTCTTGTGCGAACTTTGAACTTGACGTGGAAGCAATCTTAAATTAGATAAGTAGGTATACCTGTAAGAGATCGCTTTTAGCGATAAGAACGCCCATTGTGTCACCGACTTTAAAATCTTTAGGTTCGTTTTTTTGTTGTATATTAATTGGTGTACATAATAAAGAGTATATCTATCCGTACTAGGTAAGAAGTATGCAATTTTATCTGTCATTTTCTACTCTTTTTATTTGTCGCTTTAAATCGAAAGATCTTGTTAAGTACGACTAGTAAATTCGATTTAAAAAGTCGTATAAAAATAAGGTAAGTATACAAGAAGCCGTATTTTACTCCGTAGAAAATTTAAATAGAGATTTCGTTTTCATAAAATTGTGGTCTAGAAATGAACTTCGGCTTCTTCCCTTGAGGTCAAAATATTATTGGGTATTCTATGTATAGATCTTGAAACTAATTTCAATTCGTAAGTTTTGCCTATTTAGCTAGTAGATAAATGCAAAATGACATTCCTAAATTAATCTTGGAACTATAAAGTTAATCAGGCATTAAATAGAGGCGGGTCAAACAACTCTTAATTGTTCTACTTTAATGTGTTTTGCTATAAAATTAACTAATTACGACTTATGTTCATTAGAACTATGCTACTTGAGGAACTATTACAAGTAATAGGGGACCCGTATCTTTTGGGTAAGGTACCTACTTAGATACTTCATTTTTGGAAAAAATCAATAGAATTAGAAAAGTGATTAGAAAATAAACTTAATTGAGTAGGTATGTACCCGTCACTATGTTTGCTAGCCACATGATAACTAATACAGAAAATGTAAATAACATTTCCTTCATTAGCCTATCGCAATTTTTCTTTTAATACTCAGTAGCAACCAAGGAAGTACCTAGATTTGAACATTTGTACCTAATAGGACTTTGTACTGATAACTTTAGATATAAGATTACAAAAAAAAGAACAGAAAATGAAGAACATTACTAGAAAATGAAGAGTTACCTAGCTATTTATCTATATTTCATTCTGAATACTTAGGTATATTTATTTACTAGTTTATACATATCTATTCGTTTTTAGTTTGCAACTACATACATACGACATTAGTTACTCTTAATTTTAAAGGGACACGCTAGTAGCGCCATCTGGCCACTACATACGATACCCTTTAGTCAGATGGGATGCAAAAAACTCTTTCCGTCAGTTGCACAAAGCTCCATTAAAATTAAAGCTTCATTAAATCTATTGCTGACACTTTTTATCTCGTTGACAAAGAAAGAGTCAGCAATAGATTTAAAGCTTTAACTTTAATGGAGCTTTGTGCAACTGACGGCTTGCTACCATCTCTCTCGTAGGTAGGTATTATGATAAACTTAAAAGTGCTCCAGAATATATCATTCGCAATATATCTATACTACTATGGCCTGATAACATCTATAAAAGATGATTAAAGCTGCATCCGTTTCAGGTGGTTTGGCTTTGGCACTTGCGCTGATGGCTAACAAGGCCTATACGGGAGCGACATCGCCGGTCGCAACGTCCGCAGACAAATTGAGTTCCTGGTGATGTTGGAGGTTGTGCCATTCGTTGGTGACGTAGATCGCGTTTTTTGGAGAGCAGATCGAACCAGGCACTGTCATGCGCGACCACTCCATCGGATAATTTTTTCCTCCAACTATCACGGTCATTAGCAACTTTTTCCCAGATGTTCGGGTCGATTTTAAAAGATGTCGCGTTTAACGCTATCTTTAAATCGCAACAATGGCCGCCCAACTGATCGCTTGGCGTCTGAAATTTGGCCGAGGAGAGTTTGTCTTGGCAAACGAGAAGGCTCCATCCGCTGCACATGCCCTAGCCAGCGGAATCTTCTTTGTTTAAGAAGTGCGGTTATACTAGGTATGCACGCGATACTAAGCACCTTCTCGTTTGTTACTCGATCCTTCCAAGAAATATCCAGTATACGCCGGAGACAGCGCATATGGAAGTTGTTTAATCTCCGCTCCTGGTTGGCATACGATGTCCAGGTCTCCGCGCCATACAAGAGTATGGACAAGATACATGTCTGGTAGATAATAATCTTCGTCTTAACTGTTAGATACTTGTTATGCCAAACCCTTGCGGTCAGCTTCCCGAACATCGTAGAGGCCTTGCCGATGCGTCTGTTTATTTCAGCGTCCAGGCAAAGGTTATATATCATTTTTTGTATAACCCATGTTTTGTGTGTGTGTATGTATGTGTGAGTATTGAGACTTGAGCACTCTGATAAATAAGATTTTTCATTATTTCTGGCATGTTCTGAAGTGACAATGTGAAGACTGAACACAAGCAATTTCATTTTTGCCTGTATGTGTAAAAGGTATGCTTTTTAGCTTAACATAACCCATTTCAATACCGTAGACAGTCCCGGCTTAAAGACATCGTTAAGCAAAGGAAACAATAAAACAAAGCATTTTATATGTAATTTCCTGTGTATTTCTAACATATTAGTTTTATACACTACTTCTTTATTTACATGAGCATTATCGCTTCACAATATTTTTAAAATTAAAATATTTTTCTCTCTTTATTTATATTATTTATACATTTTTTATTTCACCTATTCTTAGGCAAAGTGACAAAACTTCTCGCATATCAAAAAGCATTAGAAAAAAATACTGTTTTTTTTTTAATATTTTAAAAATAGAATCTACATAGGAGCGGGCCCTGGTTTACAGTTGAGCGACATAGATGGCGCTTGAAAGGCATACGCGAGATAGAGAACAGATAACAAATCACGAGATATCGTTTTATAGAGCTTACAGTATTATGAATAATGTTTATGCCAAGACTAGCGAAAACTGTCCGAAACATATTGAGGGTAAAGACATCACAGCCAATCAATTTTCGAAATGGTTTTAAAATATTATATCTCCTTTATCATATTGTCAATATAAGAATTTACACCTATTGCCCTCTTTTCCAATATTATGTAATAGATAGGTAAAGAACAATAGAATTTTGTTTAAAGTTTTAATCGATAAGGATATTGCGTTATTCTTACATGTATCGTTAATTTAGTTTAAAGAAAGATCTTATTTTTTTATAACTACAGATTAAAAGAATTGGCCCAGTTTTTGTTAAGTATTTCCAAAGGTTGACATGTACAGTCAAGAAATAAAATTGTCCATGCAAAAATATCTCAATTAGCAAATTTTGATATTGCACTATAAGTAATTGGGTTTTTAAAGCTCGATTCGTGATAACAAGTATGTATTTAAAAAAACAGTTTCTTATAACTTACATTTTATCTTAGGGGCGTAAATAACCTCGTCGACAAAAAAGTTTGAAAAATTAAATGCTTTTTATAAATATGAACGCTAAAGTTTAATAGGCATTCATAAATTAAAATAACAGATTCGAAACTGCACAGTTTAAAAGCAGAATATGTATTACACTCTTTCCCTAATTACGCCCTCGTCAATCTTTTAACATATTATGCTGTCCTAGTGACAATAAATAAATAAACTGCATCTACAGTTGTTTAACAATAACAGCTAATGTTGGCACAGGTCAAGGATAATCGTGAACCATCTACCACCAACCATCGACTCTTATTTTATCCCTTTAGTAAAAGTAAACATTGTATACAGTAACAATTGTATGCTATTCGCGATCTCAATACGTCTTAATATTAAAACTTATGTCGAATTTACCAATTAATGTATTTTTAAAACTAAATATTGCAATTATTATTATTTTTTTATTTTATTTTAAGTCTGCCATGGAAAGCTGGAACTTCGATGGTTCTGCAAGATATTGAGACCGCGAATGTCTCTAGCTGTCAACATTATCTGTAGTAACAAAGGGTTGAATTTAGTACATAACATTGAGTAGAACAGACTTATAAGTTCACTTTGCGACTCGACAATTTACTATAACAATTCTCCCTTACATCAGTTAGTAGGCACACTGTGAGGACGGCCGCGAGGCCCGCGCAACCCTGGGAGACCCTCGTCCAGGTACCAGGAACACATAATATACAAGAGCTCCAATAGTCGCACACCTAAATAAACTAAAATGAAGTAACAAATAGTGCTATTTCATCACACGGTACTGTAAATTAAAACGTTTGAGCAGGACAGCACGATAACCTAAGTGTTCCACAAGTTGGTCTGGACTGCAGGTCCCCGGGTGCAATGCCCAGTTTTATCACAAAAGGTGTTAAAGTACATATTGCATTACGCGACAAATATAAGCCACATATTTATTTATTAGCTAATTAATTCCAATATGTCCATTATTGACATTATACACAACTGTTAGAAATTGACAACACCTAAAGAGGTCTTTGTACAGAGTTTCATAACTACAGTACCTAACTGCACACATCACAGATATAGAAAAAATAAACTTTATTCCTGTTAGTTCTATACATAACAAGTACACTTTAGCCTAATTCTATATTTCACAAAGAGGGAATCTTTATATCGTATATTGAACCAGATTGACTCACCATCGTATAGCCTGGGGTTGTTGACATGACGTGATAAGCGCAGCGCTCCGACACCCAGAACGTACAGTAAATATATTCCTATATGTATACGTAATAAGACATGATTAACAACACATGGACGCATTTCGCTAAGCTAAATTATATAAAACGTGCACTTTCTCGAAGGCATCCGCTCCATTTCATATCTCGATTCTACACAAACTTGCTTCTTATATTGACTTTAAACAATAAATAAAAGTTAATAAATAATTTTTACATCCATTCAAGTTATTGTTCAATTCGATCACAATGTGAAAACTTTAACTAGTAGAAAAATATGCCGCGGATCATTGTGTTGCCGGTATCCACTATTGTCCATCACTATTTGTCACTTTGCTATCACCGTCTCTGAACTAACGACCACTATAGTATAGCAGGCATCGCATAAATACATTTTATACATTCGCGCGCTCTTAACATAAGACGCACGGTCCGCGCTCTGACACACATCGGCGGCTACTCATCTCTTTCGCACACAGCATTACAACTCGTAGTGTGATACGGACGTCACTGTCGACGTGCCTCCGTCCACCCGTGTTATGTTTCACAAGGAATGGTTCATGGTCACATCCAGGTGAGGTAGATGTACTGACACTGTACTTACAACGCGTTCCAAAGCTCGGTGATCATCCCGTGGCCGACCAATGAGGTATACGTATTACTGATTTATTGCTCGAATATTTGGCAGTGTGTGGCAGTCCTGGCCATCGGTAGCACAGACTAGCAGAAGAGTTCCACTCTAAAATTCGCACGGGATACCGTGACTGCAGCCATTCGTGAGAGAAGATTGTGGAGAGCGTGTGACATCGGCTTGATGCAGCACAGCTCAAGCGCTAACCACTCGCTGACATGTTCGCACGAGAGTGTAGTGTCAAGGTACCAGGCGGGCAAGGCGGGCAGGAGGCCTCACGAGGAGGGCTGGTGCGGGCGCGGCGCGGCGCCGGCCGCCGACACCACCACCACGGGCTTCACGATGGTGGTGGCGCTCAGGTACTGCGCGCTCACCGTCAGCGGCGCCACCGTGCCCTTCACCATCTGCGTCTCCACCATCTGCAAGTACCATTACCACTGTGCAACTTACTTACAATAATTCGTCACATAAATGGACGCTACGATTTAGGAACGTATGAGAAGTTACGTACATTATATCGTCTTTGTTAAACAACTGCAAACCTTTCAAACTGTGGTAAATAACTTTAATTCGACAGGAGACTTAACAGACGCGGCTTGGAACCCATCATATGAGCATGTATGTTACGTATGCAGGCAGTCCGCCATAGAATCACACATATTTATTGCGACGTTTGTCTCCGAGACATGGGCCAATACATCCAACATCGATGTAAAATTTGTGAATAATTTCTTCAGAATTCCGAAAAATATGTTTCGGCCAAATCCAATCAACACTTATTTAGACCAGAAAGAAATTGTAAATTCAAGGAATAAAGCTGAAGTATCCACAGCGCAAGGGACGTCACTAGGGGCAAACCTCACAGTGTTAGAAGAGCAAATCCTATTTACAGCCGGTTATGAAAAATATTTGAAATGAATTCGCTATTTACCTCTAGGAAATTAATATACGAGTTATCAACGTGTCTCGGCGACGCCGCGTGCAGCGTGGGCTGCGCCGGGAGCGTGGGGCCCGGCGGCGCGGGGCCCGCGGGTGAGGGGCCCGTGGGCCCAGCGGGGCGCGCGGGCCGCACGTACGGGCCCCCGCGCGGCGCCCGCAGCACGCGGGACTCTTTACACGTCTTCTCCTTTTTAACAATACGCCAATTTTCAGACACGCTATTAAGTGATACTGCATTTTTGCGTAATCACAGCTTTTTAAAAAACATAAGAACTCTACTGAGGAAAGTAAATAAATCGCAATTTGGTTGCAGTACCACTATAGGTTTGCAGTAGTTTATCAAAAACCGTGTAACAAGGGTTAAGTCAGACTAGCTTCTTTTAAAAGATCAATGATGAATATGATTAATTTGTCCGAAATATTTCAAAGTTGCCGTTTAGAGCCCAGCTCATCACCGATTTGTTTTTGCAAGACAACGCACGTCCCGCCGTTACCGATTGCAATGCTGTTTTACATACCCATTCGTCGGGCTGTTACCCGTCGTCGCTAAATATCATTCAAGTTGTTCATTAAATACGTTTATACCGTTATGTTCAAGACAAAATAATGAATAAAAACATTTTTTCAAGCTTACCTTATGCGTGAGTGTGTGCGTTTGTAACAAATGCGTGGCGGGTTGCGATACAACTAGGGGAGTCAGTCCGCTCACTACCACGCTGCCATCTGTGAAGATATTCATTCAATTATGAATTATCTTGTAGTATTTTATTAATGCCATTTTAACAGTGTAATTAAGGTAAAAATGTTGCTGTCTAGGGGATACCAAATAGCTAAAAAACCGGCCAAGTGCGAGTCGGACTCGTGCACGAAGGGTTCCGTAAATTACAGTTAAATCAACCTATCTCAAAAACTATAAGAGATACTTTGATCAAACCAAAAATCGTTGAAAGAGTTAATTAGCATGCATCACCTCTATTTTTTTTAGAATTTTATACCCCGTAGTTATAAAAATAGAGGGGGGGGGACATACTTTTTACGACTTTGAGAGCTGATATCTCAAAAACCGTTCACTTTAAGAAAAATGTTTTTTAGAAAACTTTATATCATTTTAAAAGACCTTTCCATTGATACCCCACACGGGTATGTACATCGAAAAAAAAAAATTTCATCCCTCAGTTACATGTATGGGGGGCCCCACCCCCAATTCTTTTTTTTACTATTTAGTGTCATATTTTTGTAGCGGTTCATACAACACATATTCCCATCAAATTTCATCACTGTAGTACTTATAGTTTCCGAGTAAATCGGCTGTGACAGACGGACAGACGGACAGACGGACAGACGGACATGACGAAACTATAAGGGTTCCGTTTTTGCCATTTTGGCTACGGAACCCTAAAAATGTATGGTAGGAAGAAATAATTCTATAAAATGAATGTAATGTTACCTGCAGTCGTGGAAACAGGCGTCGGAGAGATAATTCCGTTTTCTTTAGTTATCCTACTTTCAACGGTGGTTGTTGTTACACCTGCGAATAATATACAGTAGATTTTTTAGTTCAGACACTATCGAAGTAACATATTGATGTGTTTTGTCGAGTCTGTGAAATTAATTAACAACGTTGGACCAAAAACACTACCCTGTGGCATTCAAAGTTAGTGATGACACACAGATTTTATCTTTTAATGTTGATTGAAACCACTAACTCAGATATATGAACAAAGCATACTAAATTAAGAAAAATATTGCAGTCACAAATACATAGGAAAAATAAGACAAAAAACCAAAATTATTAAAATAAACTCTTTTGGAAAAAAAGCGGGCACCTATGCGAAATCTTGGTTTTAAGGACTTCACGTGTATTTCAAAGGATTTTAATGACTGTAGTATGTTACTAGCATCAAAAGGGTTTGCCAAGCATGAGTGAAGGTGTATTCTAAATTTGAATTTTGTAGGATTGCTAAGAAACTGGTTGAACCTTGTTTTGGACTAATTCCTGGTTGAAGGTTCGTCGGCGTTTTGAACAGTTTTTGACGTGATTTTTGGAAAACTGATAATACAGTTTTAATAAATGATTAATGTACCTTTCTGTGATATCAAAACATTTTAAAAAAACTATGCGTATTTAATAAAATGTTCACCTGCTTTAAATGGTCTATACTGATGATTTATGGCAATGTTAAGAGTTTCGTATTTTTGTGTAAAGCGTTTTATTGTTGAGATATTGTACCCACGCGCTTTAAAATATCCCTTTCTCATAAATATACGTCATAAATAATTCTCATTTTTCATATGGTTAATTTAACATTTATTACAAAATTCGGTATTAATTAAATGTCAAAGTGTGATATGAGAGCTGTGATCGGCACTGCTAACTTCAAATTTATTTTGTCGCATCCCAAAGTACTAATACTCCTCTAAATTGTGTTTATTTATGAGAAAGGGATATTTTAAACCACGTGGATACAATATCTAAACAATAGAATGCTTTACACAAAAATACGAAACTCTTAACATTGCCATAAATCATCAGTATAGACCGTTTAAAGCAGGTGAACATTTTATCAAATACGCATAGTTTTTCAACTTTTTTGATATCACAGAAAGGTACATTAACCATTTATTAAAACTGCATTATTAGTTTTCCAAAAATCACGTCAAAAACTGTTCAAAACGCCGACGAACCTTCAACCAGGAATTAGTCCAAAACAAGGTTCAACCAGTTTCTTAAAAATTCTACAAAATTCAAATTTAGAATACACTCTAACTCATGTTTGGCAAACCCTTTTGATGCTAGTAACATACTACAGTCATTAAAACCCTTTGAAATACACGTAAAGTCCTTAAAACCAAGATTTCGCATAGGTGCCCGCTTTTTTTGCAAAAGAGTGTACTATTTTTTATATTTCGTTTTAATAAACTAACAATAAAATTATAAATAAACAACCGACTCGAAGTACTAGGGCAGCATAACTCACCGTTGGTATGTACAGGCGCCTGCAAGACTCGCAGGCCGCTACTAGTTGACAACAGCTGCAGCGCCGCTGACCCTACTACTAGACCGCTGCTACCGACAACCTGAAGAAAAATAATCATTTCAGTAAAACAGAAGTACCGGAGCTAATTAGTATGGTTATCACTATTAAATAAATTACACTACTGCATGATAGAGGACTGAAGCAACTTCCATTCATCTCGCCTTGTAATGAGACTAATGCTCGCTTTACTTTTGATGTTATTTATTTATTTAAACTTTATGCAACAAAAATATTACATAGGCGGACTTAATGCCATAGGCATTCTTTCCAGTCAACTTTAGGGTGATGCAGAGAAAACATGGTAGGTTATTCTATGAGACTTATGTCAAAAAACTATAATTATCAGTAAGCAATACGAATCGTTTCTTGTTTATAGGACCAGATTATTTAAATAGGGCAACCGCAACCGGGACGGTGCCTTCATAGTTGTAAGTTGAAGATTAAGATTTGTCCTAACCGGACAACAGGAAGAACGATTTTCAATGCTGAAATTAGGTCCTAAGATTACTTTTTTATAATATCAATTCACAAATGAATCGTTATATTATTGAGTAAACAACATAGAACTATCTCACCTGCGATATGGGAAGATGTATTTGAGCTGGATGTACTAAAGTACTGAGGGCATTCGTCACGCCGTTTTCTACCGTCTGCCCATTCTGAAACAATGAGAACTTATTTAAGGTCTTGCAGTAGCATAAGTCTTAAAATTATATTACTTTAGGTAACAGTTTATAGTCTGAATTTAACTGATATAATTAAAAGAGCAAGAGCAATAATCAAAAGAGCGGCTGTCGAAGAGTTACCGTCCCTTTTTAACGTTATTAAATAAATATTGTTCTTGAATCCAAAAATTTTCATTAATTTTTGCAACTATGCTATGTTTGATAACTAAGATGATGAAGTTTGAACAAGATTAATATAGCTGCATTTAACAAGGTTATCGGTAGACCATGGCTTAAATTGTCCTACAATGTAATTGAGCAAATATTTTTGACCGAATAACACGCGCCATTTATATGTGCGTCATGTGCATAATTATATTATAATGATGACGTCATCTAAACTTCGTGAACTTTCATAAGATTGCCCAGATAACGACAAGGTGATATTAAATCATACCGACTTATAACCATGACATATATTTATAAAAAATAGAGGCTAGAAGGTAAAATACATGACAGAACTTTTTACCTTCCAACCAAAAAACATTGTATTGTTAAAACAATACTAATACAATTTTGTTTGTTTCATATTTTGTTTCTAAAAATACTTTATACTTTATTGTTTTTTTAACAGATATCGTTCACAAAGAGTTTATATCGGCACCCATGTATGCCGTAATACCTGACTCATTCATTTGAAATTTGAAACGTGTGAAATTTGCTTCTATAATTAAAACGCATTTTCTATTCGCAATTAGCGCTAAATGCGCATTTCGTTTCGTTTATCAGCAATTTAGATTCAATATTATTTAAACATAGCATTAATTGTTATGTAATGCAAAATATTTGGGTTCAAAATCCAATTACGCCATCGTGATCGTCAAAACATCATTGGTTTGGTCGTGTCACATGCTTTTGACAACACAGCACCATGGGTTGACACTGCCCAAGCTGACATTCAAGTAAATAAGAATGAATCAGTGACCTAATAGATTCTGTACGATTATGATTCCAAGATCTGCACGAAGTTATGACTGTCTAAAGTAAACGACATTATTTGAACACCGAGCGTTCCTCAGGGATCAAACCTGAGACCCGTTTCCTTTAACTTAGTCAATGACACAAAAAAAAAAACAAAATTGTCTAGACAATTGAATTCAAATAGAATATTAAACGTGCTTAAGTTTATTCTGACTAGTAGAATTGAAACAATCAGCAAATTGGCGCTTATATTTAACAAAAATAAAAAAACAGGAAGTATGACTTAATAGCAGTTAATATAACAAACAATTAACAAAACCGCCAAAAAAATACTAACTTGAGTAGCAGGTTCTGCCGGCGCAAGCGTAGTGAGCGTCAACGTACTCGGCCTTGTGCCGTACGATGTCCGCACAACCTGAAACATTAATTAACAAAAACATCTAATTAACACCATCGCAATTATCTAAAACATCATACTTAAGTTTCGGATTAACAATTTGATGAACAACCAATCCTAATCCAAGATTAGGTCAGCTCTAATTTCTAACATTGTACCAGGCGATCATACCTGCGAGGTGGTGGGAGTGATTTGTATAGGCAGCGTACGCAACTTCGTGCTTAGGTTTAGAGTGCGGGGAGGAGACGTCTCCATTCGCGCGATGGAACGCGGCGGCGACGCTGATATCTGAAATTAGGACAATTTATTCACTTGACCTTGTCTATTATTATTTTATTTATGTTTTATTATATTGATGAAGTCTTTCTTGATTTATTTATTTTATTGGAATTAGAATAAATAATATATTTTAAAAATATTATAATACTTACACTTATAGGAGGGATTCCTAAAACTTGGCCGTTCACGGGATCTTCTATGACTTTATCTTCGGTGACGGCATCTGTTAAAAAGTAATTAATTAATAGAAAAAATATACAAGGTGTTGATTTGCATTTGTGCCATAGCTCAGGAGGAGGACATACAATACGTAAATAATCGATTGGAATTACAGTAGATGGGAAATAACTAATATGCACTGCTTTTTTTGTCATTGTAATGTCGTGGTATTTCCGAAGTAATCCAATTTTATGAATGAAATTTATGAGTGATCGTTGCGTATGCTTTGTGTTTGCGTTTGTGTGAGGGTGCTGCACGGTTTTAACGCCAGTAACATACGCGCCAAGTTTAAATAAGGCTAGATGACATTTACGGAATTCCGAAAAAAAATTAAAGAAAAAAAATTACGTACCAATTTTTTTATTGATTTGGGCCGAGAATCATTAGCATAATTACCTCCTTGAATATGGCACGGATGCAAATCAACAGCTTGTATATTTCAAAACAAAAAAAATAATATTAGACATGATAAAAAACAATATGACCTTATTTCTCAGTGTAATATTTTCGATATACAATAATAATATACGTTATTATTGTCATAATTAAATTATTATAAAAAATGCATTGTACGCGAAATATTAAATAATTTCGACCAAAAGTACCAGGCGCGCACAACCAGATAGGAGGTTAACGTACCTATACTTCGAGGGCGAACAGTTGTTCGGACCGAGATCTCTCTTTTCAAGGCGGAAAGCCTCTGTTGCGCCGCGATCTTCTCACGCGCCAACCGTTCCATTTCGTGCTCACAGTCGCGCTCCTTACGGCGTAAAACCTGCAGACAAAATTAAAATTAGGGTTAAAACTTTGACTTCAAGTTTTTTAAATATAAAATCTAACTTAAATATTTTCTGATAAGTCAATAAATTCTTTTGTAAGAAAATACTCGTACCTATTTATGAAAAACTTTAGGAGTTCAAAAAATATAAATCGAGCCTCTATTGAAAAGCAACATAGAATAGAGAATCCTAATCAATTCTCAAATTTTCAAGCCTATTCAAAAAGTTTTGAACTCAATCTTTTTTTACAAAAGCTGGAAACAATTTGCAAATAGAAGCGAAGCCGTAGTTTTTAATTGAATTTACGAAATCTAGCCTCTCGTTTAACTCGCTATTGACGTGGTTCCACGGTACATTTAGCACAAAGGTAAAGAAAAATATTAATATTTCAAAAACTGAAACTGAGAATGTTTTACGTACACGAGTAGGACGTGGGAGGTATTGATATTGTTAATTCATTCTCACTAGTTCATACGTTCATAGTGTTTGTTATAATAACATTAGTTGATATAATTCGAAGTATTTATTTACATATAACTTAACCTATTTACCTAACGTTTACCTAAAACAGTTACCCATAAATCATGATGATTGCGTCAAAAGCTTGTCCTTGGACCTCCGTTGTCAAGCGTGATCTATTCTATATGTAAGATTAGAAATTATGAATCAAGGCGATGCATATCTTACATAGATGCATGCATACATGGACGCATAAATACGACATGCATGTATAATGAAAACGTACGTATCAACGAGATTGAACCAGTACTATCTAGATTTATTTGGATTAAATAAGAATTTAATTTTTCAACTCCAATTGAGGTCACTGTGCCACCAGTACTTTTGATGACATGATACATTAATTAGCAAAATAAAAATATTCATTTAAGTTTTCCAAGAATTGAAACCTCGTATAATTTTGCCAATTTGACAGAGTTACAAAGTCGATGTTTTATCAGTCTGAAAATGACAGATGTAAAAATAGGCAGACACATTTCGCGACCTTTCAATTAAGATAATTTATCTCTCTGTTGTACAAAATTGATAGACGACTAACAAAGAGTTTAAAATATAGGGATCTTACTTTTTACATAGGTAGAGTAATTAATTATGAATTTGCTTAGTTAATTTATTTACATGGTAAAGTTTCGAAATACATTTAGAAACCCTTATTATTTTGAACAATTTGATGAATTAAAAATGTTGTATTGTGCGATTTGACAAAGTTTATTAAGACCGCTAATTAGAGAAGCATGAAGGCCATCGACATTCGTTTGAAAGGCGTTAGCTACCAGGAAAGCAGAGCTGCAGAATGGTAGACACTCACCTGAATATATCTAATAGCGGAGCCCAGTATAGACAGATTGGATGTTTTTTTGTCATCTGGTGTTGTGGGAAGCTGTCTTTTGAGGAGTTCGAAGCACTCCTTGAGGTGTGCTCGACGGTTCTTCTCCAGTTTGTTGTGGACTTCCCTCGTGCCGGCTCGGGGGGCACTGCCGTTGCTGCCCCCACTGCCGCTGCCATTGCTGCAACCGCTGCCACTGCCGTTACTGCTTACCGATGGAGGGGAGGGGATGGGGGGTGGCCTGTTGACAATATCATAAACACTGTTTAATTTGACGTCACAGTATGAGCAAAAAATATTTTCAGGTTTTAATTACGTATTAGGTATAATTTGTGGAAAATTCAAAATATTGATTGCAATTTTCAAATCTAGCGACATCGTCACCTGCATTGTGTTGTAATGCATTCATAACATACTTCTGTTTGTGTTTCATGTAACCGTTTGTGCGCAATACTACTTACTAATCACGAGGTTGATTTGCGCAATAACCCTTGTTATTCTTTATTTCATTGTTTATATTGATAATTTTGTGGAGGTATGGGAGAAAATTGGCACATTTATGATGCTTGGATGTCATCTTCCTGCCTTTTTGCACTTACTATTTGGGTCAGAGAAATGTTTTTCCCTTTCATCCTTTATCTGCTTGTTACGATTATAATTGACTATTTACTATATGTTTCACATTCTATTATAGTTCAATTACTAGACGACATTTACGCGTGTCAGCGCTTGTTGATAATAGTCAGTTATTATGATTAACTCAGACATAACTATGTCTGGATTATTCCATTATTTCATAACGTATACTATACTGATTGAATATAATTGCATTAACTTTGCTTCTACAATAATATACATTTCAGACATTAACATAGGTGACCATATGTAAACTAAGATTTAAAATTTTAAAAGATTCAAACTAAACAGTTTATTGGCCAGCAGCAACGGTCACCGAGAAACGAGTCCCGACGCTTGTTTAAGTAATAAAGCAAAACCGATCACGAAATTTACATACAAAAAACACAGGTGTATAAAAACTAAAAATAATTCTTGCACAATACTTTTACTAGTGTGTGATTCTTATGATAAAACAATAAAACATTTGTACATTCTACTCCCGGATACAAACTCCAACATCCATAGATAAACATTTTCCTTAATTAGCGAGACAAAAATAGATATTACAACCTTAATTTGAAAACAGTCTCGTACTACAGTACCTTCAGATGAATGATGCATACTGATAGTGACAAGGACGTATTCCCTGATGCATACAAAACCCTGGCTAATAAATTAGGTATTCAATTCATGGTTGTTAATATCCAAACCTTGACAGCAATCGACTGAAAAAATAGCATCACATGCGCTCCTACCAGAACTACATAACGTAGGGGAGGTAGCAAGGATGAAATTACAATTTCCATTAAGACCTGTTTACATTTTATTGTATTCCTCTGACGCGAAACGTCCTAGATCCACTTTATTAATTCACCAATGCATTGTAAATAACTCGAGTAAGTGTAAATACTAAGAGATAGAGCATTATCAGGTGGCCCCATTTTTTAATAAATTGTTAACACTGGAGAGCTTGATGTCGTGTATATTGTAATAACAAATGGAATAACAACAGTTTTCCTCGAGCGGTTTGTGTGTCATTGCTGCATGTCATTTGTCTTTTTATCAACTCAACATACGACATCAATCATTTTGGAAGCCTGATGAATAATGATTTGACTCGTCTTTATTTTTTTGTAAATTGAATACTATCCGATGTCATGTTTAACCAATGTTTCCAGAAATGTTTCTCCGCCGAATTCTCTGCAGTTTTGGAGAGAAAAACTCTTTCGTTGTTAAGAGCTACTTTTGGGAATTCTTTATCCGGTCTGGTTTTGTGAAAGATGTTAAAATCTCAAAAATAAATCTTTACATTTATTTGTGTTTACTATTTTCATATTTACAAACGGTGTATCTTAATCTACTTCACTTTTCACCAAATCCTAGGAAATCATGCTGTTTATGATGAAGCTGTTATCCTCATAGAAGAATGAAATGAAACCAAATTGTTCAGAACTTCGTATGCAAAAATTATAGGTAGTTCAAGTCTATGTGCAGTTGTGCAGTTTATTGCATCTTAATAATTAAAAACCTATGTATAGGTTTTTCCACCATTTATAACAAAGAAGATATGTAAGGATTATGCTTAATTAAAGCATTTATTTCAACACGATTATTTTATATTATTGTGTGTTCTACAAGCAAGATTTACACACATACCAAAAGTTTCATTGACAAACAAAAATGACCGTCGCGAGTCGCGCGTCGTGCGAATCTCCAGCTGTTTTAGACACCAATGTTACTAGGAGAACATACCCATGACTGATACTCGTCGTCCGCGGCCTGGAATGTTCTTGTGCGAAGTCGAGGAGGGGCGCAGGAGGAGGTGCGGTGGCCGCAGGGACCGGCTCGAGCGCAACGACGACGGGTGAGGGCACGGGCGGGCAGGGGGGAGCCACCGGTACCGGCGACGTCGGCCGGACAACACCGTTGCTGCGCGGCTTCACCGGCAGCTCTGTCACCATTCGCACCGACACCGGCGGCGACTTCGGCTCCTCCTCTGTAAACAAACATGTCACGTCAGAACAAGATACATACGCAAATACTATCTTAGAACTAATTACGATTATGAAAATGTTATCATCAGTTCACTGAGGTCCTATTAGAAAATGAACGAACCGTCCTAGGTCGGTCAACACTTGTCAAACCCGTGTCAACCGCTCGTCGACGGCTGCAGTCCGTGGCGGTAAACTACCAGGCGAACATATTTAGCAAGCGTTCAATACAGCTGCGCAAATGAAACAGCCATATCACATCGAGTGAGACGGCATCAGGCCACTTTACTTTCAAATAGTAACGGTACGCAATAGTAAACTTTACGCACATGCAATACCGTCCATAGCAGACTGAACGTAAGGAAAATCAGTCACGCTGCAATGGCGAGTGAGACAGACGATCCGGTTGAGTGTAGTGAAAGAGACGGAAGCGGGGGCGTGGTCTGACGATAAAATTACGTCAGCACATGTGGTTGCGCGCGTGTTCGGTTTGTTTGGCGTTAACAGTTGCCACGCCGAAAATCAGCTGCTCAACCAAGTGCCAGAAAAAACAAGCCGCGACGTAACCGGCCCGTAAAATGACTGGCGTCTGCTAGTGCTACTACTAGATTGGGCCGGGCTTGTTTTTGTTGAGCGCCGAACCGAATGTACCATTTTATAATATCTCGTTCGCTTAGGTAAAACACGTATCTTATAAGATAAACAATTTATTATCAAGAGGTTCAGCGAAGCACTATTAATAACAGAAAGATACAACGAACGTTTATTTCATCACGTCCGAAAGATATAGGTACATAACAGTGTTGTTTTCGTTAGCTACAGTCTAAATGTCATCCAGTATACCTATTAAATGTGGTGGTAAAAATACTTTACGTAATGATGTATCGTCTGTATGAAGCGTGCTATTTATATTTGTAAGACCTGGATTTTTATGTCGGCTAGACAGCAGCGCAGGCTGAACAATGATTGGATTGTTATCTTACAGGAACTACGCAGCTCTGCCACGCTACACGTACACTACGCCTCGTCATGAGTTCTTTGCGTTATAGAATGTCGATTGGATGAGTAATTGCGACCTGCATAACGAGTGCCGTCACCTTTTAGATTATTTTTATTAGTCACTTTAATTACAATTGCTTCTTCCAATGTTGAAAACTGCTCAGTCCATCACTTCATTCATTAACACGTGCATTTATGAAATTAGTATTCCATTAATGGTTAATAGAATGTCTTGAACGTTAGTTGTAGAGGCCGCAGTATAATAGAATATAGACTCATAATTATACAATGAATTCATTATACAATGAATATGACGACCTCGATGGCGCAATGGTCATTATGCCGGACCGCCGAACCTGAGGTCCCGGGTTCGATTCCCGGTTCGGTGGACATTTGTGTGATGAGCATGCTTGTTGGCCGTGGTCTGGGTGTTATGATATGTATTTATAAATATGTATATATGTAGCTATATGTAGTTTATCAGTTGTGTTAGCACCCATAACACAAGTTAATAAATAACTTACCATGGGGCTAACCGACCGTGTGTGAAAAAGGTGTAAAAAAAAAAAAAAAAAAAAAAAAAAAAAAAAAAATTCAACGTAGTTCTATAGTAGAAGTTTGCTTGATCTTTGTCAACTTATTACTGTGAAGTTTATTTATAGAAATCAGTACACGTGTAATAAGCCTAAGTGCCACCAACGTTCATGCAGTGAATGGATTTAGTTAAAATAGTTTTAGACAAAAATGGCGCTTAATTTTGAAAGCAGTGAAAATTGCAGTACGTAGTAATTGTTGCAGACAGGCGTAGATTAAAATAATGAGCACAAACTCACAAAGATGAGCAAACAATTCAATTTCTACAATCTACACGAGCGTCGGGCACTATAATAGGAATACATAAAAGCTATGTAGGTGGTTATTGACCGACATATTGAATCGTGTTCAATATGAATAAGAATTGTTTAAGCGTGTCCTAGACGTGGCCTAGGAGTTTGCACTGGTGACTTTGACAAACATCCCGACTTTATAGAGCTGCTTTTAGACAATAAACTTAGATCAATGAGCCCCACATTTGTAGTACACATTACAAATATAGGGTTATTAACACGAACACGATAATCTCAGGGAGTAATGGCAATCTTTGGGATTTTAAGTCAAAGTCAAACGAATCTCGTTATAGGTTTAAAGCAACAAATATTTTTATTCCTGATCTCTTTTAAAATATTTCGTATTCAAAACTTAAACCTTCTAAAGCAGGTAGACTAAGCTGATAAATCAAATGCAAATAAGGAAAAGTAACAAAATCAGAGCAATGAAAAACAGACACAAGACACGAATTTACAGACACGTCCTAAAAATCGAACCAACCGAATAGTGGTCCCCAATCTTGCCCCAATAGAGAATTTAAAAAGTAGAAAATGGAAAATAGACGCCGACAAAAACAGCGAAAATGTTAATGTGAACTCTTGTAACTTAATCTCATATTCATGGAATATCTAATTGTATTTGAAACTATCGGTTCAGTTGTCCTCATCTTAAAAAAGGAGAACTGGAAAGTATGAATAAAAAAATCTTCAATGTTCTAGAAAAAACTTTACATGTAGCTTTTTCAATCTTAGTAGAATAGGGTGAAGGGTTACTAACTCTTGAAGCATTTTAACACGTCTACGACAAACAATTCTAATTCTCGATAAATCCATCAATGGCCATTTCTTGACATTACCCACGCATAATTCGACCCCATTAAGTCTGTCGAACTCAGCTAAGTCTCTTTTGAGAAATATTCTTTGAACTGACCTGTAAGCCGAACATTTGGTGAGCAATAATGGATACCATATATGAATTGAAGTTTAAAACATCAAACTTTAAAGCTAGTTGGACCAAAAGGACATTGACCAGCGATTTAGATAGAACAAATACCGATATATACGGAATTGCACTATAAATATGTAATAGAATTGGTTACACGTCTCTTGAACTTGAAAATTTCAATACTTTTAAGAAAAATAGCATTCAATTATTCAGTATTCTAATAGAAGTTGGTTTCATTGCATTTGAAGCAGAACAAAAGGCTGAAAACAATATTTTTTATATTGAATACATACTGATTCAATCACGTCAATATTTTCAGATTTTAAAGCGTAGCATATGTGCCTTTGACAGAGAATTACATAACATTTTATCTAATAGATAAACAGTCGTTTAAACTGACAAGCTGTCCAGTGTTTGAATAAAAAAATGATGTAGGCTTATTGGCTGTCAAGTGCAGGCAGTACCAGGGTACAATAAGAGCGTAGGTAGTGCCCTGGGAGGGGCAGCAGTAACGTGCGTCATTGGCCTTCTGGCAACCTCACAGGGGGTTGTTATGTAGACGCTGGGATTCGTCCTTGAGAACCTTTGAAAAGTGGACAGAAAGCAAGGTTGTATACGCATGATGACGTAAAATAGGAACGGTAACATTATTGCTTGTATTATAACAAAACTATAATATCACGTAAACATATTACGCAATGCGTTAAAAAGTTTGGTAATACCCAAGTGGGATAGTTAACATCAATGTCGCGTTTGAAAACTCGCACCTATATATAAGCCATTAAGTCGAGTTACGAAAAATTACCCTAACTTAGATGCAATTTAAAATGTTTTGAGCAACTTTTAAAAGAAAAATACCAACGCCTACAATTCACGTAAAATTCCTTCTAGCGTAGCATTTCCACGAGAAAACACTAATCCACAGGTACTCCAAGTCCGCAGACACTAAAGGCCTCCGGTTGGATTATGTTCGCCTGGTAGAATTGCGCATGGCGGGCGCGCGCCTACAGGCGACGAGCACGCAAACAACCATCTCCCACGTCGGGACACCCACACGTGCAAGTGAAACTGTGATTCCAGACACTAGTGAACCGGTATCGATGTTATGGGCATCTGTTGCTGATCCAAGACCGGTATTTAAAATACCAGCACTGAATAGGCGTTCGTTGTAAGCTGTTGCTTGTAAAATTATTGACAATTTGTATGGAGCTACTGATTTATTTGTTTTTCTATGGCTTCAGTCTTTGATGTGGCCTTTATCATTAAGTTAGACATCAAGTAAATCAAATTCTTCATTTTATCAGTAGTCGTTCGTTTAGTGTCTTGTCGTCTAACCCAATGCACTTGTCATTCGTTGTCTTAGGTTCGTCTTCAAGTTTTCTTCTATTAAGTGTGTTATGTTTTAAAGTACATTGTTTCTTAAACAAAACACGTGATTTTTGAGTAACATCGTTGCACAACCTCTTTGTAGAAACAGGCACTTTTGCCATTTTCAACGAAGTTGTAAAAACAAAACTGCTAACTTCGACTGCGGGAAAAATTGCAGGTTAGATTTCATTTTTTGTTTAACTTTTTTCAGAATGTTATGAGAGTAACTTTGAAATAATACCTCAATGGTTTCTCAGCTCGAATCGCTGGATTTCTCAGTCGTACAAATTTTTCTTTTGTTTAAAAGTTTTGAATGTTCCATAAAATGAGGTTTTGTTAGGTCATTTTGTGAGTTGTTTCTATTCGCTACATTACAGGTTCCTAAGCATTTATACCTATTTATTATGAACCTGAGCGAATTTTCCTGATGACATCAGAGAATTTGATCTCATCAGGAAAATTTAGCTATTAATACAGAAAAGTATTTTAATGAAGACTTAGATATTTCCTCACAATCGTTGTAAAAAAGAACAATTGACAGCCAATTTAAATCCAGTATGAGCCGGATTTAAAGACGTAAGAGAACCTATTTATCTGTAACCCGATGGTAGTTATCACGGTGTACCCGGGTGTTCACACATTTACACATAACACTTGTGTATAAGTATGTAGCTACACCTAGATAAGGTTTGTTACCGAACAAAAGCGTTACGTGTAATAAATTGAATATGGAGTAGTGAGAGGGCCGCTAGTTCAGTCGAGAGGGACTGCAGTGGGGGCTGAGGGAGCCTCCGGGTCTGGAAGTGATAAGCGGGGCGGTGGGTTTGCGCGGGTGGGCCGCGGGGAGGGCTCGCGAGGGGGGGGGGGAGGTGCTCGGCATCGGCACGTGACAAGCCGTCACGCGGCACGAACTCACCCGAACGCATCGCCGCTGCAACGCGCTCACCACTGAGAGGGGGGGTACTACACTGTCTACCTAACTAGCACATATACGTACTGACACCTTGCCTTCAAGTACACCGGACTGGGACAATAAAATTAAACGTCGTAATTTTGCCACTTTGCCGAATGATTAACATGCAATGTCCAACTTGTTTGTAGGGCGCTGAGTCATTTCAAATATTGCGGTTTTGCTGTAAAATAACCTTACGTCTGGCACGCTCGATGCGTCTACCTTTATTATAAACCTGATACTAGTGACTTGTAAAAAGGTTACAAGGACCAGAAATCAGGAGGGCAAGGACCAGATATGAAAGACGAGTGAGAAGAGCACTAAACACGCAAGCCTTCTCGTACGATGTAATAAAATGTTACGATTTCGGGGTGTGATATTTTTTATCTCAATGTCAATAACCTCGCCAATACGTGGCGGGCCGCTCTACATTTTTACAACGCTTCATTACGCGACAACGCTCGACACGTGTAGCGCACTCGATAACAATTAGATTTGCTTTGCCAATCTCAACTGAGCATTACCAGTTACGAGACAATGAAAGACCGTGATACTACTGAGGACGTGTTAAAAAGAAACAAAAAATCCTGCCTGTATGAAAAACGAAACCCGACTGATTTAGTTTTGAGCGCAGATTCCCAGCCATTTGATTGATTGACACTTATTTTGAGTTAGGGTGAAGTATACAGTCAGTTTTTGATATACGAACCTTGCTCAACTGGTCTTTTTATATACAGGAAACAAGGAAATAACATAAAGCCACAGTCGCAGCCGCAGCACGCAGAATTTAAATCGATAAACCATCAGTAGTAGAGGTCACCCCGTAATAAAGTTAGTTCTAGAACAAAGATAGGTAGCGTCGAGCGCATATCTCGTTGACGATAAAGTTTGCCGACAGGGAATACAGATGACCACAATATAAACGTTATTACAAAACCCAAAGAGCACACAATCAAATGAAATGTTATTCATTACGTGCGTGTGACGTGCGAACCAGAGCTAACCGTATTGAAAGAGTGAAACAAAAGAAACGCCGATAAGATAATGTTTATGAAAACAAATATGGTTACGATGAGGTTAGCGACAGAATAACAATACTGAAACATGGTTTCATTATCATAACTGCGAAATAGTAAGAAGCCTTAAAACAAGATAGTGACAAAGAACGTTTTACAAGTAGAAGATACTAGAAGCTCTATTTAGGGAGTTGGTGTGAAGCGAAGAACCCTTGACACAAAGCGCGGTGGTTGTGTCGCGGACCTGTGCATGTAGTTGTTCGAGGAGTTAATCTCATAAAACTATGTAATTATGTCCGTTACGCAACCGTGCGCCGTCCACGTCACGCTGACACACGCCGGCCATCTTTATTGGATTACAACTTTCATTGTGTGCGACATCCGCCTGTTATTACGTAAAAATATTGCTATTATTTTGCTCTGCAATTGTTAGCTTATTGCCAATACACACGTTATTGTGGCTATTTAGTTGCTCACCACTTGCACTGAAATGTCGATAATGCTCTAATGTATTGTCAAAAATATTTGGACATTCAATTTGCAAAATAATACAAATGAAGCCACTCAACAGCCTTTTCTGTAGTCAAGTTCGAACTACTTGACCGTTGAAAATGTATCAGCTGCAGTGCGTCGTTTCAAATACCTATCTGAACACGATTTACATAAGATTTGCTCAGCGTCACTATCATGACTGAATGGAGCAAAAACTGCAACTTTAACAATTATTATAATAATTAAACTATCAGGTACTTGGCAATGTCCTACTTTGCTGATCGAAGCAATAATTTATTTAGTGTCTACTCATTTTCTTTTGAGTACGGCTGTACTTTGGATATTGACCCTCTTAAGGATAACTATGTATTTTTAGAACATTTCCCAGATACAGGTACATAAGGTCACAAAGGAAAGCGAGTATGGAACACGCATGCCTATACAATACGGACAACATCGCATACGCTACAATATTTACGACCTTGCAAAGAAGAACGCCTTGACGGCTACACGCCGACTTCTAGTACGCACGCAAAGCCTCTCTGTTTTGGTTTGTTGGTTTTCTTCCTCGTATATTATGCTGCCCTAATACAATACCGCTAACATTGTATCCTTTAAAGAATTTAGATCCTTTGTTAAATGTAAAAATAGTATTTGGCTTATGTACTCAAATACGTAAGGATTTATAATTTCAATCTTCATATTTCATTATTTGTTCTCAAACAGAAAATTTGATGATAATTATTATGAAAGCATCTTTCGATCCAAAGAATTTCGTGAAGACCCGAAGATATTGACTGAATGGACAAATTATGAAACAGCAATGCCAGTAGATAAATGAACTCGTAATTTTCTCTATTTGCAGAATGTTTTGAAACAGTAGGGACAGTTAATTGAAATTATTCGATGTTCTTAGAAATGTAAATATGCAAAGTCAATTTGCAGAATTCTTGCTAAGGTCACATGTAGACGGACAAAAGAACCAAGACCTGTGAGCAAAAAAAAAAGCTTTGCAGTGTAACCAAGTGCTGAATGTACACAATCATTGTTCGCGGTTTCACTTACTACAATCTGAAATCTAAGCAGCTTAAATTGAAACAATGTAGACTAGTAGACATAGTTGCTAGGTCATACATGCTAGGCTTACTGGTGTGACCCGTTTTCAACGCAACAATGTTTTCTCTTATAGTACTACAGAATCTTGAACATCACAACTCCCCTTAAGCATACATTGTATTTCTAACAATATCCTGACAAACTGATTTGATACCTATGTACCTTATTCAAATGAATGTAACATCTCAAGATGTAAATTCTGATAATAATAACAATAGGAACGCTTATTACGCAGAGTTCTATCTAACAATATCTACTGGTGGAAACAGACACACTTTTAGAAAACAAGCAAACTTTTTGGAAAAACGAAACCTGAGCCTAAATTAGATTTAGAATATGACTTACAGCTACAAGAGAATATGAAAATCAATGAGTAATTAACTAAGAAAGGAATAATATTTATGAACAATATTTAATGCAATAACGTTACAATAAATATGCGTATTAGTCGTGCTCTTGGATTTCGTTGAGCAAAAACTAGACGAGGTTACGCGGCAAGGTCAAATAATGCACTCGTGTGGACAATTCGTGTTGACCTATTGAATCATTTACTTGGAAATATCGCATTACAATTGGATTGTTGCGAGTTTCTGACTTCGCAAGTTTGCTAGCGTTTTGGGAGAAGACCTATAAAGAGACGGTTCTATTGTCTCAGCGCAAACAACGGATTCAATATTAGCGTTGTCAAAAAATAATTTATTTTGTCTCACTGATTTTCGGTGATTCGTGTAAACAAGCCATAAAAATGTAAGAAGTTCGTTCACCCAGCGATTTCATAGAACTACTTTTCATACAGAAAAATTCAATATGCCTAACTGTACTCTCGGAATATTGGAAAACTTGTCTCCAATAAAAACTACAAGTTTTGATTTTCTAGGGTCGCTATTTATTTATAGACTCACCTAGATACTCTTTAATCCACTTCTTCTTGGGGGGTGGGCGGGTGATCTTTTGAGTATCTTTCACTTCCTCCTTGATGGGGCTCGGCATAAAGGTCTGGCTTGTGGAGGGCCTCTCAATTTCCGCGACTCGAGAAGCAGCGACCAGAGATGTGATCATTTGTTGCTGCGGGAACCCATAGCCGTTAATGGGATGGCCTTGTGCTTGCAGCTGTTTGTACGCCTTGAGCGTGATCGGTATCGGCTCGACGATGCTGCCGAATTCTGTCTCCCTGGTGTTGATGGCGATGGTGTGAAGTGTGTCGGTGTAGTACTCGCCGGGGGCTGCCATCGCGCCGAATAGTTCTGGCTGCACGCGACGTCTCCGGTAACCGGCAGTGCCCAGTTTCGCTTCGGTGGTTTCCATAAGTATACCCATTCTATAAAGGGCTACTACATTAACTAACTACTACTATTAGTCCTCATTGTCATAGACTCACTTTTGTCCTATTCATTTTAAAGTTCACTTATTGTACAGTCTTGATAACTTAAGTCTATATTTTATGTTTTTCACTTATTCATTGCTTGAATTCCGCTGAAGTTTTCTAAAGAAACCAATGAAAACTTTTACGATAGGTTCGCAAACTTGAAAGGATTGTATAAGTCAATTGACGTTCAGAGCATATTGTTTTAAGTTTGTGAAACGATTAACAAGTCCGTGGGTATTGTACAGAAATTTAACTGACTAGAAACGTGGGGCTTCTTTTTCAGAGTTCAGAGGCAGGGCAACCGTTTGCGCAACAATTTCTTGAAAAATTTAAAGAAAAACAAACAAGAAAACTTTTTGAAAGAAGAAACACAATATAAAACTTTTTGTTGTTATGTAAAATGTCATCCACATGTATAACTTTGGAGGGGCAAAGTTGTTATTTTACATGGCTTCATTACAAAGAGTTTCTTCTTAGGGATCATTTACCTACACAGTCCAGTTAAAGTAAATATTAAAAAGGTTTAAAAAATGATGTCCCAATCATACAGAACAAGGAAAACAGACTCAAAGGAAGAAGAACGTACATTTCACAAGATCTTGTCATGTGCGAAATAATTGTCGGGAGTGAGACAGAGCATGCATGAGCTAGTGTCAGAATGGGTGTTGTAAATGCGACGAGCTAGGAGGTTGTGCTGCCGCCACCAGCGGAGTGCGCGCCAGCGATCAACAAGTGCGGGGAGGGCGTCGAACGCATGGCACGACCCGCGCCGGCACGTGCACTCGCCCCCCGCGCCCCGCGCACCGCGCCTGCCACCGACAGACATTGACAGCTAGTTCTGCCTCCTCCCACACCATGCGGCCCTGGTACTGCGGCCGACCGAATTGGCAGACATAGTGGATTTTCCGACGGCAAACAAAAGAACGTGCGGAAATGTGTTCAGTGCGGATACAATACAAATGAAAAGTTTAGTTTTTCTTTTTAAACGTATGTAACAAAATTGGTTTTGCAAAATGCACATTGAAGTCTTTTAAGTTTTTTTTATACCTACACCATTCTGTAACTACATTTGTTTAGGAATTCAATTTCGAATGTATGCAAAATGCAAGTCGTATTATTGGGGTTTTTGCAGTATTGCTACTGAAAGCAATGACGATTTGTTGCCAGAGGACACAGACAAAAACTTATAAAAGTAAAGAGTCATTCTAGCATGACAGCAATTATAAAGAAAAGCGAACAGGTGTTGGTCTATTCGCAAAATGAGCAGAGCAACGTTATCGGTTTGGTCACAACTCTAGATGTACACGTGCCTACAAAGCATTACTGTTATCGTGGAAAACCAATAACAAACCATAGTTTATTCAACAACAAACGCCGCTTCAGAAAACTCCAGATCGCGAAAATATGGAGGGGATAGATAAAAATTGTTGTTTTCGGAAGCGTTATCAAAATTAATGCAAGTGTTTGAGATAACAGTAATGAAGTTAGTTACGAGTTGTAACAGAATCAGAAGACACAGAATGGATAGAAGCTACAGAATTGATCATGGATATAATAAACTAGACGTAGGTTAATAATAATTAGCAGACAATTTCGAGTAAGGCCTCAGTCATAGCGAGTGGAACGTAAGCGAGCGTACACACGCGCGAGTTATATAAGCGATACAAACGACGACACGTGTCCGTGTTTATATTATGTAACTCTACTTACCTACCGGTGCAATGCTGCGCTATACATGCCTAATCTACGTGTACTATTATTTCTATTAGACGTACTAGTCGCACTATATGTAGCTACTACTGCTTTTAATCTTTTAATCATGTTTTTGCTCCGATGATTATTTGGATACGGAATCTGATTGAATTTTCTTTAACCGATGACCTGAATTCTCAGATTTCTATAAAGGTTATGGCTATTGTTTAAATTATCTATAGACGCTAAGCCATACGAACGAGGAAAATTCGTAAATAATCCACGTAATAAATGACGTCAGGATCTTCTCACCGACAATCGGGCGCTTGATTATTGGCCACGGAAAAATAAGACAGGAGTTGAATAAAAGCAAAACAAACTCTGACGGTATATGTGGTTTTGGATCAGAACAGGTTAATGATATAGCAGAATCAAACTTCTATGAAAACGATTATAAAGAGAAACATCCAGTCAGCAAAAATGTGGCAAAGCTACCTGCCATGACATGTAGGACAGACGATGCCAAGCGTGCATTTTTTACAAATTGCGCAACTGCAAACAGCCCATAGCATAAAACCGTTTATACCTTGCGCAATATCAATAAATGAATAATTTAATTAAACACCGTAATCAAGAGTTGAAGACTCGTAAGCGATGGTTTAATAACGCCATCACAAATATGAAAGCCTAGTATTTGTATAAGTTGAACACACAAAGGAGATCTGCTCGTGAAGTTGGTTTATACGAACAAATGTGTGCTATTTCATTAACATTATTGATTCAATACGTTTTCTCGTTATCGTGTAATCAGATTGCTAGTAAACTTTCTTATTGATCCCATTAACTTGTGACTGTAATATTATTAGTTCCTGAGTTACGTTTTCGCTTACTACGCATTGTACGTATTGATTCGTTCTCAACAAATGACGTGTTACAACTTCTGATAGACTGAGAATGGAACAAAAGAACTCACAAATATAATTAAATTACATTGGAAGTTTTTGTATGGAAGGACCAAATTCATCAATAATATTTTATACAATGGTCACCAAGTCATCAGTCTATAACTACGACGATTCCTGCCGTAAACTCGGGACCCTAAACTGAGCGGTTACAACTTTATTGTTTTATTGCATGACATTTATTAGGCGCAATCAAAAGTATAGCAATCCGCGTTTCATAAAAAAGCGGAAAATGTCGTTTTGGATGTGGATTCTTCGACATGGAGTAAGAAAACTGCCTTAGTACGAAAATGATCCGACAAAGATTCTGCAAGATGGTTGTTGTTAAAAACTTTCGATGGAGGAAACAATAAAAGATCGAAAGGACAACAGGGACACCCAGAAGCGAGAAGATGGCGAAAGATGACCTAATTCCAGAAACGTTCCCTGAAGTAATCAAAACTACAATAACAACATTCGGTCGGATTGCAAAAATAATTTGGACATCAATAATACAATGATACATAATTAAGGTTTTCACACCGAATTTACATGTTAAATTGACTGTAAGCAATTCAGCAAGACAAGATTTACAGACACAAAGACAAGCCTCTACTAAACTTTTGCCAACTAAACGAAAATTTTTACTACTGACATTATCCGGAATATGTGCCGAGCTGCTTGATCCTACCACGTAGCGATAAAGATACCATTGTAATGTATGTACATATCGATAATATTGTTACTAAGTTACGTAAGGCAGTATTACAATAACATTACAATTAATTACACATATTACTAATCGTCGTTACTTATAAAGATAGTCTAAGAATTCAGTTAACTTCATAATTGCCTGATTTAGATTCTCAGGTGAGATCACCCCACGTCTCAAGTCAGTTCGATGGTGTTTCGCATAGCCTCCCAGGCAGTTGAGGAAAGATGAATGTGGTTTAGTTATCTCCGAACGTCAATTGCAAAAATCCAATGATGGCGAGCGAGCGCAGACGAGAGAGCGCGAGGGTAGCGAGCGGGCGACAGTGTGCCAGGGTGTCGCGGCTGCTGCCGGCAGTGGGCTGCAGCTCGTGGTGGCGGGCACGTGGGGCGCGGCGCGGCGCAGGTGCCGCCGACCTCGCGCTATCTCGTCTCGCCGTTCGAGGTCGCGATGATAACGCACGCTATTTTCAACACGACGTCGTCAGCTCGACGATCGCGGTCGTGACCGTCGCAAACGCAGCCGCAAAATCACGAAAGACTCCCGAAACGGAAGCGCGACCGGTGCTAAACTGCAAACGCGACGTCGCGGGCGGTGCGATTCACTCGAGTTGTGTCAGCGTCGGCATGTCGCGATAGCGGGTCATCAGACTAGACAGCGACAGGCGAGGCGCGGAGCCGACCGCCGCCGACGCAATCCGCTCGACGACTGAGTGGCCGCTGCGGACCGCGGACCGGCTCCGTCTCCGAGGAGGGCGAGGAGGCGGGAGGTGCGCGACCTCCGGAACCCCGCGCCGCCGATCGCGGCGAGTGAAACCGACGGCGAACGAAATCGCGAGGAGGAGAGGCACGCGGGGGGCGCGCACGCGGTCGAGCGCAACGCTCACCGCTGCACCGCTCTCAACTTTACATAACGCTGCATGGACGGCGCGCGACGCATTCGCTTGTCGCACGCGAAAAGAGGTCGCCCCGACGGCCGCGCCGCGGGACACCTACAGAATTTAAACAACTTTGTGGCGATCGGCCGTAGGTGATGAAACAGCGGCGGCATTAGCACGCAGATGACGTGTTCGAGGAGTTAGTCGGTCGGCGTCGGAGTCACTGAACCTCGTCGCCGACGAATAAGGTGAATGGAACATTGCAACCGAATCGAGCGGCGCAACTGTGCGAACTAACGTAGGAGTCGGCTGTCGTGTAGCTGCGACGAGCCGCTCCTTATGCACGAGCCACAATGGCGAATAGCTTTCTAATGATACGTGGCCGACGCAGCCAGCATTGTCAGACTTCCCCCTTACACACAAACATACTTTAGCAGAAAACTACAACCTTACAAGTTTGACCCAGATGAAGCTAGAATTACTGTAAACTCAGGACAGTTATGAGCATCCGGCACCAAGGACTGGTCTTTATATCGAACATGTCAATCAACTGTTCGCGCTTAAATTAAACTGAAAAATATGAGTTTAGAGGTAGCATATGAGGAGTAGTACGCATTAACTGGTAAATTAAGCGTTCTTACGTCAGTAGTACTAATCTTCATAATAGGATTTCTCCGAGTTTACGACAGAACGTTCAGTATTTGGCCGCGTTACGTAGGAGCGTACACCTACATATAAGAACTATGTTTATTTTTCTAACAATCGAGTCTCGCTATCGACGATCACGCCGAGAATAGTCAAATACATATAAGTGTTGCGGAACCATGAACTCTGATCGACTTGCGGAAGCGGAAAAACAAGACAAGCCATTTTGTTGCAAGCCTGAAATGTTAAAATCTCCTGCGGAAATTGATGAAACCACAAACAAATTATTTATATTTTAGTAACTAACATTGCAAAAATTACAGCATCCCCAAAATCAGACCAGATTACGAATAAAGGGTGTCCGCTATCTAAAGTTTAATTTCGTTTCTCAGCACAAAATTCCATGTCTCAGTCATCTGAACAGAATTCTAGTACATCCATTTTGCACGTAGCTCTTACGTCTAACCCTTCCTTGTCCTCAGTAATACAGACTTAAGTTTCGCTACTTGTGTGCGGCAGCGACGGTGCGGACATTATTTGGAGTGCAACTCACAGGAACGCATAAGTGGCACGGGTGCAGGTTCCGAGTTCCAATAAGGTGGCAGGTAGGGGGAGGGACGCGCATGCGTGCGGCGGCTGACCTTGGTGCGGTGCAGCGTGCAGCCCGGGCCGCCGCGCCGCCGCTCCCGCTACCCGCGCCCGGGGAACACCACGCCGCACAAATACCTCCCTCACTCTTCTTATACCTTTTGCAACCACACCTGCCGGTTTAGCAGGTTGTTGCGATGCGACCTAGCACCGTGCCTAGATTCTATTTCTGGAAGCTAGAGTCCCATTAAATCAAGTGCTCCACGCATCAAGCAACCACTGGGTTCAATAAAGAAACAGATAACAATGGTGTTCTCTCAAGTCAATCGACACTCGACAAAAACTGACCTCATGTGTGGGCACACATGTCAATTCACAAGCCGTCTTCAAATTTAAACACAGCTGTGTGTAACTTGGCAACATGCAATTAGCACCAGTAAACATTCCTGTTGCTGTTCACATAAAAAAGAAAGAGCTCATATTTGAACAATCAATAACAACATTAATGACAGTAACGACATGTGAGTCGAAGTGGAAACACTGGGAAAGGGGGAGCCACCCGCCGGATGTCGAGATATGAGCCGTCTGCCTCGTGCGAAAGCTCCCTGATTTATGCAATTGATTTCGCCGATAAGCCAACTGCTGAAGCATTCAATAGGCATCTATTCTCTTAGGCCCAAAATACGAGAACCCATAACACAAATAGAAAAGATACATATTTTAGCAAATAAACTGAGACAAGACACGAAATGACTAATGATTGCTATGAATCAAGTGGTAGATTAGTTTTTTCGCGAGTTCTGTCAAGGAGGACAGCAAAATGATTGTATTCCGTCTCAATATTGTCCGTGTTTTTGCAATTAATTAAATCGCAACACCTAAATAAATAAACCGCACGTAGAACTTTGTACCTCGACAGATATCACTTTATATTATGTATTCCAAATCATTGAAAATTTTAGAAGCTAACGGTAGTTGGCTCAAGTTACCGTTGTCGAATTCTAATACATAAGCATTATTTGGATAATGTGATACACTCTCTATTCAGTTTCCTGGCCAAATATTAACAATTCTAATGGATATTTAACAGGGAACGAAGAGAAAAGCTAGTATTGAATCTCTGAGAGATTTTATTCGAAGTCTTTCGTTTGAGCGAGCAATGCCACGGTAACTAAGTATTGGAACGTAAAGACATTTCCACGAGTAGAGGCACTCGGATTATCTTATCGGCTTTCTGCAAGTAGAAACAGGCGCTCGTTTGTGTGACTAATGGCTGCAACGCTGTGCGTCGCATCGCGGGCTGCGGCAGCGCGACGTTTCCTCCGAAGTTCAATATACTACGGTACGAACGTACGCGTCCTCACAGACCAGTCGCAGATGGCGAGGTCACGCGATCCCTTTCACCATTCTGCTCGCCCGGTACCGTCGCGGCGTCGACCTTACACGAGCCTTGATGATACGATTGTTTGCCGCGCCTACTTACCGCCAGTACCGAGGGGCCCACTAATTACAAGCGGTTTAAAAGTATTATTATGAACAGAATATCGCCGACCAACCGTGACTTCACTGCAGACACGCTAGATTTGGCTACATGTTTTGACACACAGCTTCTGAAGTTGTACAACCATATTTCTCGGGTAATGTTTCTGACTCGTTTAGATCTAAGAACAGTAATTGTTCTTTATTGTGAGTACTTAGCAGGCAAAAATACACTTTTCGCAATCCCTTTTGAGAAAGCAGTTATTCACTGGCACAGCCATGGGACCCTTAAGAAACAACAATAAAGCATAAAGTTGCATAATACGAAGGTACGCCGATAAGTGTCTATTACATGACGGAATAGATTACAAACGTTACAAACAGCTCGAAACCTACATGATGCAACGACACGACCATACCAATCTGGAACCTATAGAAGCATATACTCGTCGGTAAACGTTAAGACGCAATAACAAACTGATATAAAACAATACATATTAATAGAATGCGATGATAATTTTAAAGCATGTTGAAATTAAAACGGCTGGTGTGAAATGAAAGTCTGAAGTAGCGTCATTAGAATAATGCTGCGATAGGTTTGATTTGAGATAGGGTATCGTGATTGGCCTGTAGTCACGTCGGCGGTCGCTACTCTGCTCTAAAGACCGCTATACATAGGTATTGGCTCGCGGCGGCCACTGATAAGTGTGAAGCAAACATGATAACGCGGCTTGCAGACCAACATTACCTTGTGACCAAGCTGAACTGCTTTACTCCCGGGAAAACGTGTTACATTGTTACAAACTACATTCTTATCGTAGTAGATTTTTTTAATGTCTAGAAGTCCTAGGAATTTTATTATCGGTGCATCCACAGTATGTTAACTTTCAAATAGTCTGCCTACGTTTATGATACCATACCTTTAGAAACGCTCACTTTACAGCAGGCGTTTGGTACTAAATAGAAAGTTCTAGTAGATTTTCTCCACTTTCAATTAGGACAGTTCTTTGTTTCTAGTCTATTTTCTGATCGAAGTTTTGACATTTTTTGTACTGGCAAAAGCAGCTGCTCAGCAGATTTATGTACTTTCAAATTCTATTTGGGTTGCGTTGCGTTGATATACAAAATAGATAATACCTATTTAGAAAGTACTTTTTAGAAGTGTTATTCGAGGGTTAAACCCTAATTATGTAGTACAAAAGTTATGACAGCAAAATAGTCTAGCCATACGTAACTCATGTCCAATTTAAAAGACCCTGATTAACTTTTTAAAAACTTTGACATCAAATTCTCGCGATTCTTTTTTAGTAACCTTTCTTTAGGGACCATACAAAAAGAGGAATTCGAAAGTTTTTTAACAATGCTAAAGTATTTCCGACCCTAGTGCCTCTATTTACGGCCGAGCAGTGTAGTTGTGCATTCAAGATTTTTTGCTTAGCATCACAAAGCATCGCGGAAGCCCTGCGACGTAACTTCGCTAAGCTTCGCTACAAAGAAATATTCTGACGCTTACAAACGGCATTATTGCGGTTATTTAATCACTGCGAACCACGTTAATTAGCGCGATAAGATAATAATTGTTTGTTTACAAAATGGTATTAGCAACGCATTCGGATAATGATTTTGGTGTGACAACTTTTAGAATTTCTGTGGAAATATTAAAAAGATACAAATGCATAGAACTGCTCATATGATCAGTGCTAGAAGCGGCCCATGTGAGAGCTGTCTGCGGGTGGACGTACGGAGGCTTGAGCCACCAGATTTGATAATGCACAATAAGACAATGCGTTCATCGAGTAGTAAGAACAATAGGTGTCTATGAGGTAGATACTAACGCACGCACCGTTACGCAACCGTGCCTTGTGCTAGTTTTTCTTGAGGTAAACATTTGAAAACCTATGTGTCTACACACTTCGAGAGGATGTGGAGTTAAAATTACTTTAAAATGCATATAGTGAAGCGCATTGGCCGTGCCTCGCGATGCGTGTGCACACGTCGCCCCCCCGCGCCCCGCACCCCGCCGCGGCCGGCACACGCGTCGATCAGCTGACCGAACTCTCGAGCGCCCCCTGCCTGCCTCGGCCAAAGCAATGCGTCATGCGTTATGTTGACTAACCCGCTCCACGTATACATTGCACAGACCGCGTACCTAACGCCCACTCTAACTAGGAAAATACGTTATGAGAGATTGTTTGGAACGCGTGGCTTTTTCTGTCTTGTTTTTGCATGCGCGGATAAAAACATTCTAGAGCGCGTGCACTCGTACGATATTACGAACACAGCCGAACACGACAGATAACGGCGGGGAGCAAGGGATCGTATCGTAAACGAACTGGCAGTAATCGTAAACGGAGTGGACGTGCGGCGTGCGGTGCGTGGCGTCCGCGGCGGCGAGTAAATTTCAGGCTTCCTTTGTTTACGTGGGGCGAGGCCGGGAGCGCGTGGGGGGAGGGGGCGGTGCGGCTGCGTGCTGTTCAAGGTCAAGAGCGTCGGGCGTCGGCTCGCTGCACCGGCGCGCCGGCGACTGGACGCTCGCGAATCGGCGCACGCCCAGGGACCGGTTTCACTCGTGACGCGTGCCGGCGAGAGCGGCGGCGGCGGCGGCCGGGGCACTGCTGGACACTCGCTACTCACCGGCCTGGCGGCGCCGCTCCTGCAGCTCGATGAAGCGCGCCGCCTCGAGCAGCGTGTCGAGGAGGCTCATGTCGACACGGGCGGCACGGCCGCGCGGTACAGGCGCGCCCGCTGTCACGCCGCGACTGCCACGCGCGCCGCGGCCGCTCACGTGGCCGCCGCCGCCGCGCCAATGGGCGGCCGGCGCGGCGGTCACGTGACGCGCGGCGCGGACCAATGGGCGCGCGGCCCGCGGCCGGCGGCACGGGGCGTGCGCGATCGATGCCATTGCAGCGATCGAATGCATGCCCCCGCCCGCTAGCCGGTGACGCGGCACACTCTAGCTTTGTTTATCTAATACTTTTCCTGTGTATTCGTCGCTAGTTCCTGATAAAAATTGTCCTGAACGTTATTTGCACAAAATAAAGTAGTGCCTGCATTACTGCGTCACCTACTTAGAGCGCTCTCCGAGTGGCGCACGTGCGTAACTCCGGCAGACTTTCACTTCCTCAGTTATCGCGGACTTAACAACTTGTTAGGTTCATTGTATTTTTATGGACTATCTTTGGGCACTAAGGTTTTCCGACTTGTACGATTGCGTATGCTACTTGTAACTTTGACAACGTTTTTATTGAAGTTGAAAAAGGTGCATTTATTATTGAAAGTGTTGTCGGAAGGGACGGAACCCATTCATTCACAATTTCGGCTAACAAAGGATTTTTACGCAGAGAGGTGAAATGAACTCTATATTGTTTGCGGTGGATTTAAAATGGTCTCCATAAAAGTTAGTGAGTTGTAAACAAGCGCACAATTACGTGGCTTGCGCGAACGTTACGTTTACACTAAAGGGAGAAATTATTACGACGCGATAAAGGAAAATGTTCGGCATTTTTTGGAACAATTCCAGGAAAGTCGTTGTATTTTTATAATACGTATTACATAAATTATTATGTGTCATGTTGTACAGCAATATTATTTTGTACGTGGGATAATGTATAAAAAAAATACATTTTTAATGTATTACTATTTCCAGCAAATAGAAAACCATATTGTTGATCATTGTCTATTCTGAATCGGCATCGTAAAGTGGTGGGACACTGGCGGGGTTCTATCAAAATTGATGGTAGGACAGAGTAAAAAAACTTCAAAAGAGATAGTTTTAAATAAATTTATTCTTCTAAAATGGATAAAACATGTAGGTATTGTGATAACTAATTGAGAAGCTGTCTTTGATGTACACCTGTGGAACTACGACTCATCACAGAATAACATACTAAATCGACATTTTATTTCATAAGTGTAAAGGAAATTATTTTCCTTAGTGAAGAAAAAGCACAATTAAAAACGCAGAAAAATACTTTTTACATTTCACGAAGTTCAATAAATATTTCACTCTACTTGAGGAAAAAGGTTTTCAGTACAAAAAATATATATTTTTAATTTCTAATATCTAGCTACAATCATTTAGGTACTTACTGTTGGATTATATAAAGCAAAAACTAATACCCCTAACTTTCGATAACATTGTTCTTTGTTCTATCTGAACAATCTACTGTTTATTTAACTCTACACACACTGCGTCACGGGATCTTGTTAGACGGACGTATTGCTTCCAAGTACCATTTAAAGTATAGAATAAATATTTCAATATCAAATTAGTATATTATTTCTTTTAATCCCATACCTCCTATAGGTTATGGGCCCAGTGCGAAAAAGGACATTTAGTAGTGAGAACATTCAGTAGTGCGTAGTGACAGTAAAGTGCATAGTTGTAAATAAAAATAAAGTTGTGACAATGGAAAAAGTGAAAAGAAACATTAAGCCTTTTAATGGAGAAAAGTACAGTGTATGGAAATTTAGAATTCGTACACTGCTTTCAGAGTTAAACTTGCTCAGTGTTATTGACGAAGAAATTCCTGGAACGCGATCCGCTGAGTGGGAAAAGAATAATAAGGCAGCCAAAAGTATTATAGTCGAATATTTGGCGGACTCATATCTTAATTATATTAATGAAAATGGGACTGCTCAAGCAGTTTTTAAACATTTTGACGCGATCTATGAAAGGAAAAGTGTAGCAACTCAATTAGCGCTGAGAAAACAATTATTGGGATTAAAATTAAAAGCCGATATACCCTTGATCAAACACTTCTCAACATTTGACGATCTGCTGACAGAATTATCAGCTGCTGGAGCTAAATTAGAGGAAACGGACAAAGTAGCTCATTTATTACTTACTCTCCCGAATACATATGATGGCGTTATCACTGCAATTGAGACACTATCTGAAGAAAATATCACTCTCGGTTTTGTAAAAACTAGACTATTAGATCACGAAGTAAAATTAAAAAACGAGAGTCGTGATACCAGTTTAAAGATACTCCATGTTGAAGAAAAATATAATAAAAACAGATACAATCGCACAAAACAAAACTATTTGAAGAATACAACATTCAAGAAAACAAACAAACAAAAATTTGTGAAATGTCATTACTGTGGACGCAAAGGACACAAGAAACAGGATTGTTTCTATTTCAAAAGACAGACAAATATACAAAACAATGCCCCAGAAAGGACAAGACAAGTCCAAACTATTGCCCTGCAAGAGGGAACGACCTCGAATTCTTCTTTTTCAGGATTTGCGTTCATGACAAGCGCATACCATTATGAAAAAGACCACTCGACAATTAAATTCCTATTAGATTCAGGAGCGTCTGATCACATCACAAATAGAGATGATCTCTTCACATCGTTTGAATGTTTAAATCCTCCTTTAAAAATTTCAGTAGCTAAAAACAATACATTTATTTCAGCAACTAAAAGGGGAAACATAAATCTTATCAGTCAAACAGGAGTGCAAGGAATACTTACAAATGTATTGTTCTGTGCCGAAGTACCATATAATTTAATATCGGTATCAAAGATGCAGCAAGCAGGATTCACCATAATATTTGATGACAAAGGCACACAAATTACAAAGGAAGGTAAAATCATCATGAAAGGTAAGACATTGAATAATCTTATAGTTCTAGAGTTTAAAATACCAGTAATAAAAGGGGAATCCGCTTCCCAAGCATGTTATGTTAATGAAAATAAATATGAATTATGGCATCAACGCCTAGGACATATAAGTAAAACTAAATTCCTGCAGTTAAAATGTCATAATATGATTGATGACTTAGATGAAATAAATACCGTAACTCCAAATGATAAGTTGTGTGAAGCATGCATAAATGGGAAGCAGACTCGCCTGCCTTTTAATAAAGTTAAAGACAAAAGTTACATTAAACGCCCTCTGTTTATTGTGCATTCAGATGTTTGTGGTCCTATAACACCTCCAACAATAGATAACAGAAATTATTTTGTTTTATTTGTTGATGAATACACACATTATTGTGTGGTGTATATGTTAACTTACAAATCAGAAGTGTTTACAGCTTTTAAAGACTATGTCGCTAAAAGTGAGGCTAAATTCAATTTCAAAGTAGTAAATCTTTATAGTGATAACGGTGGTGAATACTTATCCACCGAAATGAAAAACTACTGTAGAGAAAGAGGCATAAGCTATCATTTAACAGTTCCTAGGACCCCACAGTTAAATGGTGTTGCAGAACGTATGGTTCGCACAATAACAGAAAAAGCTCGTGCTATGTTAAATGGCACTAAAGCATCAAAACGTTTTTGGGGAAATGCAGTTTTAACTGCAGTTTATTTAATAAATATTACGCCTACGAAAGCTTTAAGTCAATCAAAGACACCATACGAGATGTGGCATGATAGGAAACCAAGCGTTAAAAATCTCAGAGTTTTCGGTTCAACTGTATATGTTCATAATAAAACCAGTAAAAACAAATTTGACAATAGGTCGTGGAAAGGAATACTGGTAGGTTATGAACCCAATGGTTATAAAGTTTGGAATACAGAATTCGAAAAATATGAAACTGTAAGGGACGTTGTAATTGATGAGACTAATTTTATCGAATCTAGGCCTTCATTACGACCTGAACGGAGTAATAATACATATTCCCAAGACGAAACTGATAATGACTCCGTAACAAAATCAGTGTCTTATAAGTCTCATAGTTCTGGCCCTAAATCAGATAGCTCTCAATCTGATGAATGCAGTACAAGTAAAATTCGAAAAATCGGTAGTCATGAAATACCGAATGAACCTGAAAATGAATCTGAGAGTAGTTTGAAACACAAAAATCAGGATAAACCTGATGAATTTTTAAATTTACGAAGAAGTGAAAGACTGAAAACATGTTCGCGTAAATCATATAATGAAAATGACTATGATGTCTATAGTGCGTTATCCATCACAAGTAATATACCAAAATCATTAAATGAAATTAAATCTCTGAACGATAGGAATCAGTGGGAAAAAGCAGTCAGAGAAGAACTCAATTCTCTTAAGAAAAATAATACATGGACATTAGTACCAAAACCATCAAATAAAAATATTGTAGACTGTAAATGGATATTCACTATTAAAAATGACGTTTCAGGTCAACCTTCAAGATATAAGGCACGTCTTGTCGCTAGAGGTTTCAGTCAAGAATATCTTAGTGATTATAATGAAACATTTGCACCAGTTGCTAGAATAGCAAGCTTTAGATTCTTAATTAGCTACGCAAATCAATATAATTTACTGATTCATCATATGGATGTAAAAACAGCATTTCTAAATGGTACACTAAAGGAAGAAATCTACATGAAAGTTCCTGAAGGTGTAAAATGTAAAGATAATTACGTATGCAAATTAAACAAAGCTCTTTATGGCTTAAAACAATCAGCTAGATGTTGGTACGAAACATTTGAACAATGTCTCAAAGAAATAGGTTTTCAGAACTCCCCAGTAGATAGGTGTATATATATGAAAGGTAAAGGAGACATTTCTAAAAATATTTACGTAATCTTGTACGTCGATGATTTGGTTATAGCATGTGCAGATTTGCAAACAATGAATAATTTCAAAGCATATTTAATGACTAAATTCGAAATGACCGACTTACACGATATCAAATTATTTTTGGGCATTAAAATAGAGAGACACCATGATAAAATTACTTTAGACCAAAGTGCTTACATTAAAACCGTTTTGAATAAATTTAATATGAGTGATTGCAATCCTATAAACACACCGATGGAGCTTAAATTAAACTATGAAGCTCTTAACGCTGATAAGAAGTGTGACGCACCATGCCGTCACCTGATCGGTTGTTTAATGTACATTATGCTTTGTACGCGTCCGGACTTAAGTACATGCGTAAATATTTTAAGTCGGTACACAAATAAGAACAATAAAGAATTGTGGTTATGCTTAAAGCGAGTTTTAAGATATATCAAAGGCACAATTGATTTGAAGTTAACATATACAAGAAATAATTACAATAACATCCTAAGTGGATATGTCGACTCAGATTGGGGTGGCCACGATTGTAATGATAGGAAAAGCACTACTGGATATGTGTTTAAATTATTTGATCAAAATACAATTACATGGTGTACAAAGAGACAAACATCAGTAGCGGTCTCGTCTACTGAATCCGAATATATGGCTTTATATGAAGCTGTTAAAGAAGCATTATGGCTTAAGTCTCTGGCAGAAAGCATAAACTTAAAAATTAATAAGCCCATTATTTTATATGAAGATAATAACGGATGTATTAGCATAGCTAATAATCCAACAAGTCATAAAAGGTCCAAACACATAGATATAAAATATCATTTCTCTAGAGAACAAGTTGAGAAAAATGTAATAAAATTAAATTATATTTCCACAGGTAACCAGTTGGCAGACTTGTTGACAAAACCTTTACCAGTCGTGTCTTTTATAAGACTGAGAAAAGGATTGGGTATAGAATAAGTTTTAATTTAAGTACAATTTCATTATGAAATGGTCTGATCAGGTTTTTCTGGGTTTTCCCTGATCCTGTGCAGCAAATGTTGGACCATTATTGTACAGTTGTCCCAGACCTTACTTGGAAGTATAATATGTTACGTCGTATTTATAAGTTGGTATTCACTTTGTAATGTTGAATTGTAGACTAGATACTGTATAGTAAACTAACGAATGACTAAAAGTTAGGGATTAATTTTTGAGGGGGCGTGTTGGATTATATAAAGCAAAAACTAATACCCCTAACTTTCGATAACATTGTTCTTTGTTCTATCTGAACAATCTACTGTTTATTTAACTCTACACACACTGCGTCACGGGATCTTGTTAGACGGACGTATTGCTTCCAAGTACCATTTAAAGTATAGAATAAATATTTCAATATCAAATTAGTATATTATTTCTTTTAATCCCATACCTCCTATACTTACATAGTATAGATAGATCAAAACTATTTTTGGTGATCGGATCTTATAAGTATTGCGGCTAAGGACGATAGAAATACAAATAAAATGACTATTACTTATACACATAAATAAATAAATACACATTATATAATATAGGTAATAATTTAAATACAACATTCCTTACTCGGAGATAATAAGCAGAATCCTATTTGGACATACATACAAAAAAGTCAGACAGATAAAAAAAAACTAGTTTATTTTCGAGTTTTTTGATGCGAACGTCCATTTTGTATATTCGAAGGTAAATTAAATACATATTGGATTTTTATTGCCAGTTTTAAAACAACGAATGATGACTTAATATTAATTGAGTTACTGAGTCGAAAGCAATAATTCAAATGAATAAAATATCGTATAAAAGACAAGAAATTACATAGAATTTTGAATACAAATACATATAATTTGGACATGTGTGTCATTGAATTATTGAATATACAATACATAAAAACTTTTGCTAGTCTTAGACGTTGCAGAGTCAAAAACACCGCACCCCTATTTCAATGGGAGTGCTAAAACTCATTCTCGTCATAATATTCGTCAGTTTCATATTTTTCTATGTCTTTTATCGTCAATTTCCAATATAAAAATATCCCATAAAGTTATCGATAGAACGCTCGCTCGTGGATACTAATTATGAGCTATTCGTTACGTTCACACTTTCAAATTAAATATATTAAACGATATAAAATTTCGCACCAAGAACTCAGAAGGCACCTTATTGTGATATTTTTATAGACTATAGTTCGGCCATTCAGAGAATGCGTTCCTGACACGTCGCGATTGAACTGACGACGTAACTTTGCAATGGCGTTGCAGTTACGATAAAAATATTTTTGCTGGTTGTTTACCGTTTTAACAATTGAGGAGCATTAAAACAACATTATTATATCAATAATCAATGAATGTAGTTACGTCGTCAGTTCAATCGCGACGTGTCAGGAACGCATTCTCTGAATGGCCGAACTATAAACATCTGTGTCGCTATAGTTCGGCCATTCAGAGAATGCGTTCCTGACACGTCGCGATTGAACTGACGACGTAACTTTGCAATGGCGTTGCAGTTACGATAAAAATATTTTTGCTGGTTGTTTACCGTTTTAACAATTGAGGAGCATTAAAACAACATTATTATATCAATAATCAATGAATGTTATTACGTCGTCAGTTCAATCGCGACGTGTCAGGAACGCATTCTCTGAATGGCCGAACTATAGAACATAACGTACGGACACAATATTGCTATATTTCATACGAATTACATCGTATGGTTTCGTCTATGAAAAATTCAGTGTCTATTATCATTTATTAAAAACATAACGTGAACTAATTTGATCATTACAATATTTATATAGGACTTTAATAATACTAAATTAATGCTAATGTGGACCTTAACATAGTGAGAAAACAATTAACGTCTAACACAAGAAATAATTAATTCGTCATCACAGCAACGATTATTGCTATACATTAAATTCTTGTACTATTATAATTTCCAAATGTAATTTATAATTTACACTATTGACTACGTGAATCGGTAGTCGATGGCCATACAATAATACAGGTAGACAATTAAACTAGTGTACCGATGTAGTTCGATACTACATACTGTGACTACGACTAACCTACGTCACTCGCTGGCACGTGGCTTCAGCTTGTTTGAAGAACACGTCTTCCAATATTCTGCTACCCTGGTACGTGAAGTGCTTCTGGGGAAGGAGGAGAAAATTATGAATTAAACATAGTTCTGTCCATTCTAATAAACAAGCTTGTGAATTTTATTTAATTTCTGAACATTATAATAATAGTTATCTAGTTGACATTTTCTCTCAACTCTCTATAATCGAAATCTATTTTTTATAGAAAAAAAAGAAAACTTCTAGGCCAGAATTTTGACTTATTTGCATTTTCCAGAAAATAATAATAATTTTACTGTACGAGCCTCGTACATCGAATAAAAACAATTTTCTAACGCACAAGGCTTTCAGGTAAAGTGAAAAGCTCACCAATATACCAGGATCGCAGCAACGGCAAGGGTGTCTCCCGACATAGCGGTCGGGGCGGCTATCGGCTGAGGTTGCTGACGTACAAACTCTTCAGTTCGGTCTTAGGCGTGTTCTCGAATAGGGCGGCTCGGTTCTGACCCTCGCCCTTCTTCACCCAGTGGCCGTATACTCGGAACGCGCAACCGTCTATCACCTGAAATCAATTGTATTATGGTTTTAGTAGATGTATGTGGGTAAAAAGACTGTAAAAATGCTAGCCCACTTAAAACGAAAAGGCTTAATATCAGTAAGGAAAAATACTGCTGGGCTTTAGCTTCTCACAATTTTTTCTTTAGACCGGACCTTAATTTTTCTCTTTAGGTAGAAAGACTATCTATAATAAGAGACCCCAATTCACGGTTTGAAAGGTTTAAAAGGTTCGGTTCGGAAAAAAGGTTCGGTGAAAGGCTTTCTTTCGAAGTAGTTTTTCGCGAAGAGCCCACTTTAGGATCTTTGAACTTATCCTTAAATAGGAGACCGCATGAAAATTCACAGTTTCGGTGAAAGACTTTCTTTCGAAGTGCGAGAGACCACTTAAGGATCTTAGAACATAATCTTTTCAACTTTTTGAAGTATGAAAAATGTTTTACAAATAAATAAATGAAAGTTTCACAGTGTTTTTGACAGTTTTGCAAAGTGTGCGGGCTTGTTTGATGACCAGGAGAGCATAAGAAAGTAGTGGTTACCTTCCTGAGCACGCGCATGGTGTAGGGGTCGCGCAGCGCGTCGGCGAGCGGCAGCGCGCGCGCCGCGGTGTGCGGCAGGCGGCGCAGACGCACGGCCGCGCGGACGCACGCCAGTGCCACGCGCAACTTCGCGCGGGCATTGAACCCGCTACTCTTTATAGCCTGCACATATACATTTTTTACACATAACCAGTAAAAGGGTTGTGAGTCTCCGAAACTATGAAACATAATATGTAGTGGGATTTTCAATTTTGCAAAATTAAAAACTGATTATTAAAATTATGCATGTAAGAAGACATTATGTGAAGATTCGCTACAGTTTCATATCGTGGCCACACGGTGGCTGAAATTAGGACGCATTTAAAAATGTTTCATGAAAATCGTCATACGTCATTACCGGTAGACATTGTCTAGGATCAGTATTCATTTAAAATAAGTATCATAGTTTCGAAGATTTACTATTTTACGAATTACCCAGACTACCGTACGTATTTTTTCGACGTACAGACTTGGACATTCAAAAAGAAGTGCACGAACATTTCAACAGACATGCAAACATGCGAAATAAAAAGTAAGGCCATAGAAGCATTGTTTTGTGTATATGTGTGTGTGTGTGTGGTGAGTGCAAATAGGTACCCCAAGCTTCAAGAATTTAGGACTTCACAAACAATTCCCTTTGTACATAAACAGTCAAACTAATGTACATACCGACATCTAATGTTAATATATCACTTTCTATGTTAAATACATACTAAAGGACCTGTCTGACAAACTTGCTTCTTAATTAATGTAATAGATAGTTACAATATGTGGTATTTACATGTTTCAATGTTGCAACAAATAATGGATGACGGTATAATAGCTTTGTAGAACGATTTTGTGGAATTTCAGTTAATTACATCATCCGGTTTTGGCAATAGTAATTATTACTTAACATCCTTTTTGATACAGGTGTAAGATACGTTTAAATCTCACAAAAAAGAAACTACATTTAATAGTAACTTTACACCATAACAAAAACGTTGTTTGTTATCATTCAAAAAGACAGACATATTTACTAAAACAATACAAAAGCATGCGAATTTCACCCATCTAAAGTTCACACGGGAGACATAAGTTTCAAATACATACATATTTATTTCAACCGTAACCCCATATTAAAAAGTTAGTTACAACAAAATTACCATAGTCAATTGCTCGATCCTAGACATCCGACGGCTGGTGCTGGACAAGGATTTCTTGAGCGGCATCATGTCTTGATCCCATAACTACCAGGGACGCAGAAATATGTACTGATTGTATTGTGTATCAACATAATCGCTTTGGCTTTATGTGTTCCTAGTTGTTGGAGATTTAACCCCTACATTTTTTTCATTACATTTATTTTTCCAGAAAACAAAATCAAATTCGTTTTCATTATTTCTTCTTTTCCATATTATACAAAAATAATTTCCAAACGTGCGGGGGATTTCAACCAGGAACACATAAAAAAGAAGCAAAAAAAAAAGAATCAAAGCTTTACAGTGCGTCATGCACTGTTTTGGTGCACATAGAAGTAAATTGTTAAATTAGTAGTAACGACTGCTGTACTTCTTCTGATGATTTATTAGTCAAATAAGCTTTTTTCAAATAAAGTAGTATAGCAAAAGAAATTAGAAACGAAATAAATAGTCGATCAAATTATAACAAAATCGACTTTTAAGAAGTATTTTGTAAATAGTGAGTTAAGGCGTTCTAAAGGTTTTTTTATTCAATATACCAATAAATAAGTACTAGGGCAACATATATCGAAAGAGCACTCACCATAGTGTTGAAGAAGGGATGGTTGAGCGCCTGGATAATATCAAGCCTTTCGCTTGGTTCCACCACCAGAAGTCGCCTAATAAGGTCTTTTGGGTCGTCTGTAATCGGTATGCGATTGAATTACTAATTGTTTTTAAATGAAGAACTTTTAGCTTGGTTTCTAAGTATTTAGTTTATGGTAAGGTAATATGAGAACATCAAATGGAACTTGTTATTTATATGAGAAATGAGTTTTGAGTATAAGTAACGACTAAGAACACTATTTGTGCAAAAGAACGTCTAAGCGTTTAACACATGTAAGGGCCAGGCCACAACAGTGCGTTGCGGCGTCGCATCGCAAAAATCAACGACGCATATCATATTAATCGCATAGCTGTGCAATGTTGTGTTTGCGATGCGACGCCGCAACGCACTGTTGTGGCCTGGCCCTAAGACCCGAAATGCTAAGATTAAGGCCATTCATTTCATAACCATGAATTCGGATTTGTTGGTTGATGAAAAGATGAGGACGTCATAAGATAACTTTGTGCTCTAAAATCAAAGTCTGAATACTTGACCATTTGTACCTTAGAGTAAACATAGAAAGGGTGCTAATAAAAAAGAAGCATACTAAAAGAACATAAATAAAATACCTGAGATATCCGCCCACTCGGGACTGGTGAAGGAATACTTTCCCTCCATGATGTTCCGCAGCATTACCATCTGCTTGCGATGCCAGAACGGAGGACAACCAACTAGTCTGAAATATTGTGCAAATTAACAATTTATTCGGGTATTTATTACTGTATTAAAATAAAGTGTTTAGCGCTCAAATGCTGTATTCGATGATGTATGCTATTGGATAATATTACTACTAAGATCGAAATGAGTTGAAAAGCCTTCTGTGAGCCCTGAGTCTATGGTGAGGGAAATGTGGCTGTCTTAATCATCATTGGATGTCAGAGATATTTAAGTGCAAGAGCAGAACAGGATTTGGAAAGACACACCACATCTTTTGTCACAATGTCTGAGTGATATAATTTGAGTGTTCTAGATTTGATTTGAGGAAGAGGATCTAAATTCTAGGTTATAAAACAAATAAGTTTATCTAGGTATTGTTGTATCAAATTATGTCAGTTTCCAGCTAATCAAAATAAAACTTACAATGTAAACATGATGACTCCACACGCCCATCTGAAATGATAACATTAATTTCTTGTTAAACTGTTATAAACAAGATTATATTTATTAAGTAAGTAAATAGTAAACATGGGTAATTCGGTATTATGTTGACATCATCAATAGTAACTATGTGATAGAAGATTATTATGCATTAAATCATACGAAATAATTAGGATTAAAACAGATTTACCGATCAGTTGCACAAAACTCTTCATTAAATCTATAGCTAACACTTTTTATCTGGTTGACAACGAAAGAGTCAGCATTAGATTTAAAGAAGCATTAGCTTTAATGAAGCTTTGTGCAACTGACGGTTAAAGAGAAAGTGGAGAGACAATAAAAATCTTTCATGGAGTATTTTGGTAGGGTTTCATAGTAAATGAGACAAATGGAACCATATTTTGCCCTATCACTGTACGTCAGTGACCAGGATGTATATGAGATACCGAGAACCGTGATAGCTAGATAGTTGAACTTTCCACAGATGATGAAAGTATTATTTTGCGTGTACTTGTGTTTTCGACAATGATAATTACGCAAATAAGTGGGTGTGTACGATAAACTTTGTCTACTCAAAGATACTTTGCAAGAACTTTTATTATTGTTTCTGTATCCGAACATAAGTTTATGCGTTATTATAGCTCATCATTAAGATATCAGTTTGCGCAATTTCAAGTTATTATATAAGAAGGTCAAACGATTAAAGTTCATTTTGACGGAACTGATTGGTATTTTACCAACATTTAAAAAGAAATAAGATGTAAATCAGGATCAAAAGCAACGGCGAAATAAACAGTTATACTAAAACAGTCATTAATTAATTATAAATGCATTATTTTTGGCAAAATGTATGTAGGTATATCCGATATTTTTGCAGATGTAATAAAACACGCGTATTGGAGCGGAACGTCTAGGTTAAATTGGCCAATAAAGGAATTTGTACCATTCATTTATATGATTTTTTTTCAAGCACGATGAAGAAAAAAATGTGCACCATTGACATACGTAGTTGAGTACGACATGTACGACAACCCAACTGAAAATCGGTGGTTGATTGATGGTTTGAACGCACATTCTACATATTGTTTGTCCGCGTCCACTCATAGTCATGAATTCAGATCTTTAACTCATTTCTAAGACATACTTAAATAGAAAGAGCCAAATATTTAATGTTCTTTGAGTATGCGAACTACACATACGCCTATAACGTATACAAATATCCTTAAAAGCTTTCGCTTTTATAATATTAGCAGGATTTGTTTACTATACTTACATATCAACTTCCTTGCCGTAGCCAGGTGCATCGTCAAACATATTGGCCTTCAGTGTCTCCGGGGCCAAGTAGCCTGGAGTACCGCAAAGCTCTGAAAACATACCAAGAACTTTCTAGAATACTAAACTATAGATTCACAGGAATATTTTCCTAATAATACTATTTACAGCCATAGACCCACCCAGAAGGGTCTGATTTTCTAATCAAGGGCGAAATACCTATGGGTGCGTTCTTTCTGGCTGCAGCTTAGGGCCCCAAGGTTATAAGGGCCCAACAGACCATTTTCAATTAAATACATAATGTAAATAGATCTCATATCTCAATTGATTAGCGATTTAACCCATAATTTTCCGACATACGAGATATTGAAAAGACTTTATACCACAGTGCCAGGGCAGCATAAAACAACAATAGCTTTTGTTCCCGAGGTGAAACTACTCGGTATTGTCTTAGAACCAGATGTAAGACTAGATGCGACTAGCGTAGTTGTGTCGTAGACCATGACTGCGTACCACCGGCCTGTCTATGTTGCAATATGCAGTTACTATATGCGTTACTTTCCGCTTATTTCCTGTCATTTGTATGTAGTAAAATTAAGATTGGAGTCAGAAATTGAAAATTACTAACACAAAGAAATAGTTTGCATAAGCCATTTTTTGGCGGTAATTTGGTCTATCCCTTATAATTTCAAATATGAGAACTCTTTCAAGTTGCAAATTGCAATAATGGCACCAGGCGATCAGGATTATGGCAGAGGTAAGCCGTCGCGTGCCTGCGGACAGAACTCCTGAAGTCTTTATTACAAGTCTTTCCTTACCAAATAATTTCTCCCCATCCTTCAGCACCTTAGCGAAGCCAAAGTCGGTGATCTTGACGTTGAGCTGGTCATCCAGCAGGATATTCTCGGGCTTCAGATCTCTGTGCACGATGCACTTGCTATGCACGTGCCGGACGCCTTCGAGGACTTGTCTGCAATCAATTTCGAACACGTTTGAGCTTATGATTTCCTGGTAATTGTCTAGTACAGCAGTGTTTGATACTTAGAGTTAAGAGTGGTACATCTAATTAATATAACACATACGAGGATCATATATATTTTTTGAATAAGCAATCCCAGATGCCCCATAATCTGAAAACTTTCGTAATTTTATTTTCATTATCATAGATTTATGCTAAGAAAAATCTCAATAGCTAATCAAAAAGCCAAAAAAAAATGCGCCATTCAAACAGGTTCATTCGTTTGGGTGTTACGAGGCCACGGATGGACAACACACGTCTTCTTATAAACTAATATAACACACCAAACAAAGAGATTACAGACGTTAGGAAAGTAGGTAGCCTATTAATAAATACTAAAAATGTGGTAAGAACAAAATGTAGGTATCCCAGATAAAATAGTCAAAAATTTGGAAAACATTGTTTACCTCAAATATTTACTAAACAAAGCGTCTACAACTACTTTGTAATAATTAATTACAAACTCAACACACGCGATAAATTCCTTTTGTTTCAAGCATTTCTCCTCAAAGTCTATTTTGTAGCACACACTTAATGCCATTTTCGAAAATCACAGAATTTATTATTTAAATTATAATAATGATTCACACTGTGACTGAAAGTACCAGGAGAATATGACAGCGCAGAAGTTAAGTCAACACTGGGTTATCCGTGCAACGAATAATTTACGCGAATCCCAGTGGTTATCTGTGCACACGCCTCACACACACAGATAAAATAATTAGAATGACGATGTATGTGCGTGTTATTTATAGTTGTGTATGTTAGTAAATGCTCTGCCGGACTTTACTTGAGGGTCAACGTTTGCTTGTTATACAGGATGTAAAAGGCTAACCACAGCCGAAATATTCGTCTCAAATAATCCTTGTTAGTTTTACACTGCAAATACATCATCGGTATCGTATGTCTGATACAATTTTGGAATTAGAAGAATATTAATCGTCTTATTGTAAATAACGGTTATCGCGACCAGCCCCCTTCCTGGTCACCAAAGTACCTATTTAATACAAACCAACAACAAATGACACTACATATCGATTTCCTAGTTTATTTTATAAGTAACGGTAAGAGATAAGATTAAATTGGCAATGAACCTCGACCCGGTTCTGATAAATTCGGCATGTCGTTAAGGGGCGTGTTTTTTTTACATACGCTCAAGAAAATATACACATAATAAAATGAGTAAGTAATTCTTCCAGTCTTTCAGGCATTTTATACTCAAAGTTGGGCAAAAGTTCTCTTCTCTTTCAAAGAGTTGCGGGTCCTGAGGATTAATGTTACATTGTGGTCCAAGGAAAGAGAGGAAGGGTGAAGGTTGCGACGTATAAGGAAGTTCAGGAGTTGGCGCTAGATAAGGCGTAAATGGAAGGAGCTGCACCGACAAGAGCTGGGCTCTTAAATGAATGATGATGTGGTCCAAGATCCCGCATAATAACATCAAACTAAGACATAACAAACAACAAATATATGTAGTACCTAACAGTCGTAAAAAATCTCAGCTATAGGCAATTGAAGAGCTATTTCGAAGTAGGTCACACTCATTACCATCACACCCGCATACCACCTACAAACACCGGCTTGCTATAATTATCCGCTTTGTGTCGCTTGCGATAAAGTCGCCTTCGCGAAATGATAAAAAATTACGCAGGAACCACAAAGGGACCTCTTGTTATAACGTTCTAAAATGTGAGATAATGTTTACAAAAGTTGAAATTATGGAGGATACAATTTTGTACATGAAAAACTGTACATACAAAAAAATCTACGAAATAAATAGTGATGCTTTATCAACATTGCGGAAGTTAAAATGTAAATGCAAAATTAAAACTGCATAGTTCCCACCTAGTCTATTCTTTGCTATTTTAACTTCTGATATAATAAACAATAAGGAAATAATATAACTTGAAATCAGGATTTACATACAAAATTATATATTCAATCACGAAATTTTAATTCCGTAATTATTGTTTAGCTGCATAAAGATTAACGTAAGCAAGATTAAAGTATGTACAAAGCTATGTAAGTAGTATCACAGATTATATAATAGTTACTACGGTAGTATCACGTGTTTTAAATCCAGAATCGACACTTGACATATGGCAAGCCCATAAACTTTGTGATAAGTGAAGCAGATACCCAATGACCCGTACTTTAAGCCACGATGCACAATACAGTGCCCTTGAAATAAGCCAACCAAGTGTGCCGAGTAAATATCACGGCTAATTTTAATACAATTTCAAATGGCCTATTTAAAGTTTTATCTAAAACCCACATACGGGTGTAACAATGAGAGAATAGCGCGTAGTTTTACGTCAGTCTTCAAATAAATATTGAACGGCAATTTATAATAGATGCGGCAAATTAATTTAGATAAGTGCATTCTACGAACAGTTCTCTAAGATACGAGTTGCATACGCTTTGATAACATATAAACGTTTGTAGCAAAGACAATAGGCTAATAAATGTTTGTATTTGCATGTTTAAGCTTTTCTAATATTGCTTCCTTATTGTGATATGCACGTGATAGCTATCACATTGTTTTATTTGAACTCTTATAATTATAGGAAAATTTCAGTTGTGTGAACTTTATACTGAATCATAGTTCCTAGAATTTATTATAATTTTGAGGGGGCTGCATACATTTTTGTACTTAAATTCATGATATTGAGCAACACACTATTTTGCAATATTTAAAGGCATTAAGTAGAAAATTGAAATAGGTAAAAATATTGTATGCGTTTTGTTTCAGATTTAATGTTATTTTAACATGTTATTAAATAAGTAATAAAAACAGTAATCAACATACCTCATAATATATCTAGTCTTCTTCTCGGACAGCGTGACCACGGACGTGAGGTAGTCAAACAGCTCTCCATTCTTGCACAGCTCAAACACTAAGAATATGAACGTCTCCGACTCGAACACGTCCTGCAGCTCGACTGTAACAAATAGCAATACTTCAGGTCATTTGTTCTGGTACTCAATTAAAGTGTGGATTAAGTTTTGATAGTTTTATTAGTAGTTGTTTGCTATGGTTTCACCTGTGTCTTGAGGGATTTTTTTCCTATAGCTGAATTAAATAGCTTATGATACCCAGGGATAGTGTAGCTTCCTAACAGTGACAGATTTTTGTCAAAGAGGTCCCATACTTTTAGAGCCTAAGGAAGCAAACCCACAGAAATAGTTTAGATTTAACTTTATACTAGCTGTCAATGTTTTAAGATCTGTGTTTAAGCTGATATAATAAAAGTAAGTTTGAAAGTAACCTTTAAGTATTGGGGCAGACTTAATTTTTGCTTGGCTAATAATGTGCTTTGACTATCATTAATTTCACTGAGATGACAGAAACAACTGAGCTATTTGTGTGGTAAAGAGCCAGCAACTCACTCACTAATATAAGGGTGTCCGGCAACCATCCGCAGTATGTGTATCTCTTGCCGCGTGGCATCCCTCATGGTATGCGTGTCTACTCCATCCTGGGACTCCTGACTCAAGTCTATGATCTTGGCAGCATACTCCCGCCCTGTCTCCTTCTCTATACATCTTCTTACTGTTGAACTTATACCCCTGGGAGATTACCACATTATTAGTATTTATCATGACAGTAGAAGTAAAATATTAAGTTATAAAATTAATTTTAACACTTATTGGCTGTTTACTGAAACTATATGAATAGTATAAAATGCTACTGAAAATATTTAGTTAGCTAATATAATTTAATTAAGTAATTTGTTTACCAAAATAAACAAGTTTTGGAGGCCAATTAAAGAGGTCAAGACTCTATTTGATACAGAATCGAGTTTTTCAACTGTAACAGTTCAATGTACTGCACTGTAAAATATAAAATTGTCAAAGGAAGTCAACGGTTTGATCCCAAGGTCATCCAGAAGACTTATGAGTAACAACACTTGTAATGATGGCCAAACTCTTTAAATAATTCCCTAGTTCCTTAAAAATTGGCACTAGCGCAAGTGATCAAACATCACAATAGACAATAGGAGCGCCGCAATTAATTCCTCACCTGCCTATTATTTCTTTCGGTTCGTATCTCGCGTAGAATTCTTTAGCCGCATCTTTGTCGGGCAAATTGTCGTCGTCTTCCTCCTTAGCCATCGCGTTCACTGTCGCTGTTATGATGTTTTCGTGTACTAATTATACGTAATTAGCCTATCCACAATGACGAAAGGTTATTGTTGTGAAGTGAACAACTGACGGAACACTTCTTCCAATTTCACTTAATCTTAAAACTAAAAACTTGGAATAGCAATATTTTTAATAGAAATATATGAAACCTTTTCGCCGAAGGTTAGGACCGATACCGATAAACTTAGATAAATCATCAATTATCAAAAATTAAGCGTAACCAAAATCACAGAATTGTGAACTCCGTCTGTCACAAAATTAAAATGACATAATGACATTGACTTTTGACAGTAACAAGTTTAGCTTGTCTATGCTAAAATGAAAGTATGAACCACAGAGACATCTATCTTCTATAACATTTTTTTTGTTTGTTCGTTTGCACCATAAAGGCTCCGAAACTATTGAACCGATTTGAACATTTTGAACAAGCATGCACGGGCTTCAATTATGAAATCGAAGTTGAATATTATCTGAACCCTGTCTACGCGACTATGCCCTACGCCACAAACAGAAAGAAACGACCTCTATTTTCAAAAGCTTTGAACAAAAAATCACAAAATAAAATAAAAATAGGAATACTGCTCTCGAAGTCGGTGTCTTGATCAAAGTTAAGTGGATATTATAATGATTGATTCATTTTGCTACCGAATTCCTCTGTAACTATTTTATGTATTCGTCTCGGGTTAGGACAGAGTATTTTCCCTCTTTCTTTTCGTTAGCGAAAGGATGATTCTTTAGAAATAAGATATTAAAACAATTGACCTCATTTTGAAAATACCTCTTTCTCTCACTCTTGACAACAGCTGATTTTACTCTATGTCGCGCAGTTCAATGAGATCGTTCACTTATTTTTTGTCCCTCTCTCGCTTGGCGCAGAGTAATTTAATTCGATTCTGGTCGTTCTTTTTCTCTTTTATTTGTATTGAAAAAGATAGAGTTAAAGAATAATTTAGGCTCAAACTGTAGCGTTGTTCGTATTGACATGACAATCTGGCTGTCCTTGTTTTACGTTGCTCTGATCGTTCGCTATGTTTTCGGTGTTCGCTTGTTGTTCCGTCCCGATGGTCTTGCATTTTTCAGTGTTATGCAGATTATCCTTATCAGTAGTTATATTCCGTGATTAGTTTACGTGGACTGTAATTAAAGCTTGGATTTCGGTGTTTAGTTCCTAGCTACGAGATTTTTTGACCCAGGTAAGTAAACTACGCACAATTTTTCTTGCTGATGACAATCTTGTTATACTGTTGGTACTTGGAATATGTTTTTGACAACCTTGAAGCAGTAAAATACCAGTTTGGTGCTATTTCTTTGTTCGAGTTTTAATGTGAAATCAATTGTTTCATAATGGTATGAACCTCGTTTGTTTCCATCCTAATTACCTTTCAAACGTTGTATAAAATTGCTCCTTTTACTTACTACTATTATTCAGTCCAAGATATTTAACAATAAACTCTACCCCCTATGCTATATTTATTTCATTTGATCTAAGAAGAAAATGTAATACAGCATTTACTTGTACTATTATATAAAAGTAGCTACCTACTTCTAACATTATACCTTAACACAACCACATTTGGGCATACATCTTATAGCTGTTTCTGTAAATGTGCAGCTTTCATACCATAATAGCAAATATCTCTAAAGCGAACTCCTTATAAAACCGAAATTTTCAAATATGCATTGAATGACTTTATTAGCCCATTCTACACTTGTATTAACATTGTGTTTTTTATCTAAAACATATTTTGGAATGTTTTTTGTCTTCACATGGGTCATATTACAATGTCAACCGATGATAGGCGACTGCTGATATCAATACTTGATTGATGTGAAGTTTTGTGAAGCATAGCTGGTCCTTTTTAATATTTAATATGAACAATAAACAAACAAAAATGGTTGTGCAATAATTTTATTGATAAAGCAAATATTTTCAAAAATAAAATGAAAACAATGAATTGGAATCTTGATTATGTAACAGGAAGTCATAAGCTTGGAGCTGTCAAACTTCTTTGGTTACTAAACAGTGCTCCAAATGTTTATGAGACCTTGGTACTATGAAGCAATATTACTGTGTTGGATATTGCTTATAGCAAGGACTAGAATGAAGACTTATTAATAATTAATACTTAATATAAGGCAGTATTTTAACCAACTTTAAGTAAGGTCTCAAGTAGTTTTACTTGACAGTATTAAAAAAAATTAAGTAGCTTCCCTCTCCCTAAGAATTTGTCATAATAACAAATCTCAACTGTTCAGGACCAACACTTTAATATTAATGCCTTTTGCGATGTCACCTGTCCTAAGCATATAATTCCATACAGGAAAATAAATAGGTAATAACTATCTCCGGAATGGTATAACTTTTATCACACCATAAATCTTTTGTACATGTTACTGCTGTTTTAAGTATTTCTGCCTGCTTTTTAATTAAGAATTACACGTAAATTATAATTATAACCAGTGCTGCCGCTTCCATATTGCTATTTTAAATTATTATTTCCTTACTAAGTGGGACAAAAAATATTCTTTAATTCAAGATGAGGTACTATAATTCCAAGATAAGCAAATGTCCACATTTTATTTTTAACTTTTCGAAAATACTTTCTCGCAGAGAAAAGGTATTTCTATTAAATAACATTGTAGTGTATTTATAAATACCTCCATGGCCTCTTGAACATTGCACCTGATGGCCTGACCATATAATTTGACCTTTTTGATAACTGTACTAATATTGTTCGTAGTTGTCGCGTTATTGCATAGATGGCGCTACTGGTCGTCACACATGTTTCGTTTATAAATATTATTTTTGTTATTATCATTGATTTCAACCGTTCCCAATATTCCGTCTATCTGTTTGCTTTATATTTAAAAATGAAATTAGCCCCATACAAGTTATAACAAATTCTTATCTCTAAACAAAACAACGGTTTTCTCAAGTAGGGGAGGGAGGGTGAAGGCTAACTAATTAATATTTTCAAAAGTTTATATACCAAGACTTATAAAATCTAGTTCACTGCCCAAGTGGATAGTCTCAGTATCTAAGTAGATAGACGCCAAAAATTCGCTCAACCTTCAGCCATTTAAGTAAAATTATCATCTAAATTCAGTTTGCAAACATCCAAACTCCAAACTTTCACATTAGGAATTAGGATGTAGGTACCAGCAATCAGTAGACCGTGAAGAATTCGTATATTGAGAAGAGTGGGCGGGGCACAAAGTGGTCAAGTGGTGACGGCATACTAGGGGGCGTAGCGTGGGTATGCCTGCCAGCTGGTGGACTCGCCAGATGACGTAGGCTGTGGGAATCCAATGGGGCATAACAGAAGTAGTGGTTAATTGCTGTTTATTTCTCGTTGTTTTTATTTTTCTATACAGACAAGGTTGGTTATGTTTTTAGACTTAACTATAAAATGAGTATGGGGTAGGAATATTATGGCGTCCAAATTATATGGCGTATTACAGCATTGATTCTCGAAAGAAATACTGTGGGTGGACTACCTTTATATACCTCAAAGTAAGAAAGGCAGGCAAAGGTATTTGGCAGCATTTTGTGTCACACCCGGTATAGCCAATCAGTTTTATCTGATCTCCTGATCGTATTTTACCTTCGATCATTCCATTCACTCGACCCGATAGTCAGAGGTGAATTGAAAATTCATTGGAATATCTATTATATTGGAATTAAATCTTAAAAACCAAGCAACCACTGGAAACTAATTTAAAGATTAGCCGAAGCAGACAGATGCATTAGGAACTGAATAGAAACTCATTAAGTGACGCCGACTCGATAGACATATTACATCCGAAATATACATAGTCAATGCTCAAAGGAGCCATCTAAGCCCACGCTGTGTAATCCCGACGTTACAGCGTTGGCGCTATGTAGACGAGGACAAGGGCGCAAATTAAGGACGTCTGGAACCCCCCTTCCTCCCTTCCCCACCCGCCCAACCCCCTCAATGCTCCACTGACTACGATATTCCCCCTTACCCGAACAGTTCTAAGAAAATAGTGAATGTTATTGAAGCAGATTGTACGAAGTTACTATAAGCTCTTCTCTGAAACCTGAGTAAACTTAACCTTTGCCAGTTTGTTTATGAGTTGAATTAATTTTAATTTATTTGGGAAATGTTCTTCTTGCGATTTCAATATTTAAGGGTAGAGCAGGAATAGAGGAGGCAGCCATTCCTTATTACAGCGCTAAGCCAATTCTATTTCAATTTCATCGTGGCGATATCATTTTAGTTATTGAATTGAGAGAGGATAGGAACTGCAACGGAAATGAATTTGGACACTGATAAGTACGAATTCAATTATCTTGTCTCTAACATACTATTACACGTTCAATTTTAACTATAGATGTAATAACAAACACACACATAAGTGCAGATTGTCCGATAAACTGTCGTATCGAATGATTGCTGAACCGAGATTGTTACGATTACAAATCACGGAAGTTTCATATCACAACATGTAGGACAATACTGGACATGGCATGTGTGATGCGTATGTTTAGAAATAAAGTGTTTTTATCAACATTTTAGACCTTGAGGATACCGATAATGACACGAGACTTGGCTCAGAGAAACTACTAGAAGCCATTTTCGACGTGTATTGAAGTGTACAAATGTTTATTTCTCATGTTTAGTTTGTGGAAATTAAACGGGTAAATATTGAAGTCACTTGAGTCTGTTAGAAGGAAAAATAACAAGATGATATTCAGGGTCTGCAAAGGCATCCCAATCCGGCCTGGTCGTGATCATTATGGCCGGTTAAAAAACTTAATGAAAACAAACCACATCAAAATCCGTGTGGGTCTCTCCATGTAATTTAGAAGTAATAAGCAGTTCACTGCAAATCATAAAAGTTATAAATAACAAAGATTATTATACATCGAAGATCGTACGAAATTATGGCGTTGTGTTATATATGTTATGGACCAAGTGATAAATTGAGCAGTATACATAATGCCCGGTCATTATGAAAAATGCCCAATATGAGAGTGCAATTTGATAATAATTATTCAAATAATCAAATTGACCGGGCACTATACATATTGCCCATGACCTTTTGGGCAAAGTAATACAAACATATTTAATTTCCCTTTTTTAACATAACACATCCCATATTAATTGACCCAGCATGGAAGTAAGCATGCAACATGCAGCAAGCATCGCTTCTGTCACGGCTCCGGCGCTGCGGGGCTCCGGCGGTCCCATGCGAGCTTATCGTCGCAGATGGTTTTCACGTTCACCACCGCAGCTCCGGCTTGTTGGCCGGCTCCGCCGGCCAGCCTCAGCCGCGGCGGCGAGCGTTTCAACTACCTGCGCCTCACCTCGCAGGCCGCCTCGCCCCTCCGCGCCTACGCGGTTTTGAATTGCACTCTAGGGGTAGGGCAGACAAGACTACGTGGAGTCGGTTTTGCAGCCATTCGTTTTCGTCACCAAGTTCAATTTTTAATACAATGTTTTGAATCCAAATTAAATTCGCCCATAAAAAAAAACGAGCCAAGAAAAATGAGATAAAAAAAAACGAGGCCGAGTAAGTAAATCAGATGACAATTGCCCAATTAATAATTTTGAGGCTAGACTTGTAATTTTCCATTAAAATAGAACATATAATTTAAAACAATAATCATAAAATATGTAGCAAGTAACAGGATTTATTTATTAGAACAACTGCCACCCTCGCACCGCATAAAATATAGCTTTACTATCAAATTGCCCAACTATCATGTAGCAATATAATAATGCCCGTACAATGTGATAAATAATGAAGTTAAGGTAGTTATTAATCACTTGGCCCAATAAACCTAGACATTATGCATAATGCTCGGGCATTATAAATAATGCCCGAATTAATCACATGGTCCATAACATATATAGCAAGGGAAGGATTATAATGTTGGTTGAAGTTAAGATTCTGTAGTAGGCTTTTACGTAGTCGCTCCTGAGAGCTTGGAACTTGGCTTATAAGCCGATTATGTGTAGAGGAGTATACGCATTAGCTTCGCCAAGTATGATGAATGATCATATCACCCCAACTCCACTACCTTAATACAAATGGACAGAATGAATGATTGCTCTTAATCATAAAGAATTATAAATATATCCATAGTCTCTACGTACCTAATTCATTATTTCTAAAGGTCACATTTAAATGTCAAAGTAATTGATATGCAGGACAATAATAAAATCGATCTATTTTGGCGATACTGCTGATTCGATTAGACATTTAGATAAAAATATTAATTTCAATCTGTGAGTACGTACTGGGTGGTATTGAATCAATCTATGTTATATCTATAAGTTACAAAATATCTTTGTCTTACTTAATAGAAGCTCGTAAGTGGGCTTTGTTCATTTTACTAGGTTTTGGATCTTTATTTCTTTGAAAATTCTGTTGAGCCTTATCCTTTTGTTCCTTTTCCCATCTTAGCAAGCCTCTTCTCGTACAAAGATTCTTTGATGCGTCCCTAAGAACGTTCTTAATGATTTTAACAAAGAGATCTCACTATTATTTCACTTTTTTGTAGCCCCTGGCAAATATTCCTGAAACAATACTAAGAACATACCTGCTCTCTTTGAAGATTTCAGACTTTCTATACGTCCTACAGCCTACCTACTGAAAATTTTATTGAATGTGCGATCGTTCTTAAAAAAACAAAAGCAATCTTTCAAGTACATTGTCCTTACTTTGTCAGTAACTGTATCTACACTTTTAATAGGAGACTGCGCATACTTGTCCCTGGCATGTCACAATTTTCTACTCACTTTATAAGGAATCTTACTAATCCGTGATCTGGTTTTCGCTGTGAAAGCTACAATAATAATTATGAGTGTTCTTCCAAGTCTGTTCGTAATGCCACGGCTTGCATTACCTAATTAGTGTGTTCATACGGTGTAAAGATAGATCACGTTACTATCAAATTACATACTGCAGTTACACTTATCTTGGAAAAATGCTTTCTTGATCCTCTAGTGCAATTTTGTTCCAACTACAATGTAAAGCGAAAAGGTGATTAAAATAATTGAGAATCGAAAGAGGTAACCAATATGGAACCTGACTTAAATAATGGAGATTCTTTTGCAGAATTTGATTTAATTTTGCTCATGAATATTTTAGCTATCCTCAACTTCCAACTTGACGTTGACTAGGGTAATATAAAATGCAAGGAGAGTTGTTTGTTTGTTCATCCAAGTTTTGTATAGACATTAAAGGACATAATAAGGCCACTTTCAAGTTAAAAATAAACCAAGGTTGACAAGGCGGACTCTGCCGCTGAAGCCCGAGGACAAGATTAGAGGGGTTTGAAATTGGGCACCCGAATTTGTGTTGTTGAATTAATGTCAACCTCGTCGTCACAGATAAGTACTAGGGTATCAGAAATAACAAAGATGTACATAGATCTCTTCATATTTGCATTTTTATACAATTATGCGTTATTTGAAGAAGCTATTTAGTTCTTAGCAATTTATGTACGCCTTGTGAAGTTGTAATAGCAAGTCTGATTGCTATTCATTTTGATTAGGGGCTACATAAGTCTAAGTACGATCCGATCCAAAGATATATAATATACTCCACCAACTTTCAATACAAACTCTATTAAGATATTATCAGGTAACCATCGCTGTTTTCTTTAAGAGCGAATCACCATAAAAGCCGGTAGATTTATTGTCTTCATCGCCATTCTTTATAGCCTGTGAGAGATCTGAAACCCCGGCAGCTATTACGGCTTATGATTATGGTCCATCTAGATCAGGCCGTGGACCGCAGTTACAGCCGTGAAATGATCCTGCCATAAATTCCATCGTTATCGACGAGTTCTCTCTAGCGGAAAATGAATCAAACGCTAATATTTATGTAGGCACGTAATCGTTACGATTTGAACGAATTAGGTATTCTAGGTTTTTTTCAAACGTTGGATATCATGCAAAAGTTTACAGTGTCAGAGTTTATTCTGAGTTTATATGATCCTATTGGAAAATTGGAGAACAATGTAATTTTTTTACGAACGTATTTCTGAAAGAAAATAAAAATGTAGTAGCAGTCAAAAGAGACCACGATACGTGGTTTTTTTTTGTCCTTGTAAGTAAATTTAATATGCATGAGATTTGTCATAGCGATAAAATAAGTACCGAGATAAATCAGTGATTCAGATGCAGAATTTTAATGAAGCTGCAATTTCGATTATCATACAAACATGATCCTTCCACAACAAATTCTCATGATGATGACGTCAGTTGATTCAAAGTTATTTACTTATTACGTACTTGAAGTCCTCAAACAATTTGCAAGAATTCTCAATGAGGAGATCTTATCAAAGTTGGTTCGTTAGTACAACTCGACTAATGCTATCATCGTTGCATACAAGGATAACATTCTACTGCTTATATTTGAGTCATTCGATAAGAATCCAAATTAAACGTACATTTCTGTTAATTTATTAACCGGTTGTGGTGCAACAATGTTTATGGACGGATTAAGTGCACCTATAGGCAATTCAGGACTGGTGCTTAGTGGGAGGTTGTACCAATTCTTGTTGAAATTGAAAGCTAATAAAATCTCATTTCGCGCCGTAAACTATTGGAACTTGGTGTTTGGTAACAATATTCAATTAATGCTACACTACAGTTGTAAGTTTATTGCCAGAATGCTGTTTAGAATTGTTTGTAGTGTTTTCATTAGTTAAGAAAATAGTAAATGCAAGTGATAGTAGGGAGTCTGATTTTGTTATTTATTCCTGATTTATTGCTTCGATGTAAAAATACTATAATTTTCTTAGTAAACAGTGTCCCAAGTCTGATATTGTTTTTTGTCAATATGATCTATCTATCTGTACCATCATAGTTTTGGTAATAGAACATTTTGACACATTTGCAAAAGCAGGCTTGTGGGCCTGGAGCCTTTGAAACAATTAAGTTTCTGAGTCACAATTTAAAAAGCACCTCAACTAGACCTAACTGACCGCCTGAATTCACTACAACTGCAACAATCTGCACATAACTTAAAGCTAATTAGCATGAAAGTTGCATTGTTTTATCTTTTTCGTAAATCTCAACGAGAATGAAGCAATCATCTAACAACACAACATTTATAAACACCGTGTTGCTGTGGTTACTATTTAAAATATGTTAGCGCAGTTCCTGGGAGGGCGTTGAACCGCCCCCACCCCCCGGTCTATTTTCTAACTCGAGGAACGAGTTCTTACGAGGACACAGCCACACCGTCAATTGTGATTGCCCATGTTATGTGAATTTGTCATAATTTCTGAGTAAGCGCCTTAGATTAAAGTCCTGCTGACTGACTCAGCTTTGCACTTTCGTCGGCTGCGTCAATTACGTACAAAGGACTTGTCCCCCCTTCTTCGTTTATTTCATCTATTTTTATCGTGAACTTACAAGGATTGAATCATTCAACTCGTGTACTAACTAAATCAATTCTGCTGTAACGTCTGACTACAAACATTAAGTCCTACTGTTTATATTTAGATGTAAAAATAGCGCAATGAGATAAAAAGCCGAGAGCGTAATCGTCTGCTTTAATTGTATGCATTTACTACTGAATACATTTAATATAATGACAAATAAACGCGCCAAGGACAGGTATAAACTTAATACCGCAAACAGTTTTTTCTGTTTTTTTTTTTTATCACAAAACCCTTGACTTTTCGACTTTGTAATGAACACAAGTTTGTAGGTGTAGATTTTAGTATGCTATTCAAAAGCCCTCCTTTGTTTTTAAACATGCATTGTATAAAAATAGGTGTGAAATAAAAATACAAAGCTGCCTTTGATCCAGTCAAATATCAAATTCTATGTCCACATTCACTGTCCTCTATTTGAATCTCGAAAGTGGTAACATTCACCGAAATTCACGCTGGCCTTAAGGCCATATCATATTCATTTAATATCAAATGAATTTAGCCCTGCAGTTAAAATTGCGATGAAAAAAAAGAAAAGAAAAAATAGTATTTTGACACAGGAAAACAAATCACAAAACCTACGTGAAGACAGAATGCATATCCATCATAAACATAGAGGAAGGATAAAGTTTACGAAAAACAACAAGGTGTTTTTTGCAAAGCTAATTTGCCGTCTTCGGTAGGTACAATATTTTTTCTGAGCTACGCCGGGTCAAAGTCCAGTATACGCCTGACCGCACCATTTGATTGAGCGTAATGTGCATAGATTTCCTTCGGATCGCTAACAAATTACAGAATAGCCTATTTCATGCTTCAATTGTAATTTAATATTTTATTAAGCGTAATACCGTACATTATAGACGTAGAATTTGAAGTCTCTATAGCCTTTACATCGACTTGTCTTCGTAGTACATATTTAATGAACCGAACCAAGCTATTTTTATTTCATAACTGTGATGTAATAGAGTATTTATCTCCTCAGTATGTTTTTATTCTTATCTTTCAATCTTATCTACAGAAGCATATTACGCGCAAAATTTTATTTTGGTGTCAAAATGATAACATAAAATCATCATGTAGATTGTGGAATATAATATGATTACTTACAGTACTTCATTCGCTAAAGAATTCCTTAGATATTATCATATTGATCATGGTGTGATTTGATTACTACTGCTTTATTTATAGCTTTTAATTTCCGCGTTATGTTCCTCGTCTAGATTATGTAGCTGATTTTCCAACGTGTGACTTCTATCTGCTAATAGCACATAACCAGCTCTAGCCCTTGATGGAGGATAACCGCATTCACACACAACCGCCTTGTTAACGTTTTAACCGACACCTTTATACAATTAAACGATTAACTAAGTTGTCCGTATGTTTATCTCTTATTCACATCGGCATCACGCCTCCCAGTCACGATCGCTATTTACGAGTATTTACACGCAGTATGTAAATACCTCACGTGCATTGTGCATCAACAAGACTAGCGTATCCGTCGTACATCCTTAGCACATCGTGCATCATGAAAAAAGACCATTGTTTGTCAGACACGTCATTAATAAAGAGACTTCTGTACGAGCTTCCGCCCCATTGCCCAGTTTGTAACAGTATTGTACAGTCTATCTGTGACCTAAGAGAGATATCAACGCTAAAAACAACGGACAATTTTCACAAAAATATAACCACCGCAACTTTGTTAAAGTTAAATCATCACAGAGAACATAAAAAGTTGTCCATGAATTCAAGTTGCTTGTGAAGATAATAACAATCATGAGTTGAGGTAAAGTTTGGATATTAAAATGAGCATCGGCATCTCCCAGAGAGTAATAAAACTTTTTTGTACACAAATAACATATTGGGATGGCCTCGGTGCGTGCACGCAGGCCCGCAGATGCACGGCTGGCCTTGACTCAGCGTGCATGCGCGTGAGTCGAGGTGCAAGGGACTGGCGGCCAGCGACGTACAGTTGATTGCGTAAACGATGACCACTAAGGTCACCGCCCTATTGGAAATCAACTACTTTCCTTGTTTATTGAACGTTGCCGAGTTCTTAAACTTCCTACAAGCCTGTAGCGTCTGGCATTGTTTGGATCGCAGGTGTGATGTCCATGTAATTATGTGATTGGCACCACTTTCGATTTCACTGTTGGCACTAGATTTACATCGAATTTTAGCCTTCATCGTGATGAATTATTTTGTATATTTCCTATACTTGCACCCCGCCCAAACGCATGCGCCGCGCGGCAGTATCAAAATGCCGTATCTTACTGATGCAAGCTATTTTTGTCGAGTCTCGTCGCGTCGCCAATCGTGTTTTTCCATGCACCGAGCATTTTAAAGTGGAAAAAATATATTCAATTCGTTATTACCCAAGTCTTACAGTTGTACGCATACTTGTTGGCAATTTCGTCCCAAAACAGGTAAAGTAATTCTTCTGTTGAAACATTTGGTCATATGCCAAGTCCTTCTGCAAATTGAAGCTATCGCCAGATTTGTCGGCTCGTGTTCAAATTCAAATATGGCACTGACTTTTTATATTACGTTTGACCCAGTTGTGGACGTAAACGAGCCCACTTTGGGAAAGATTACATCACTGACTGCTTGCTTATGATTCATCTCTATCATCGATTGCATAACAATGAACTATTGCAGTCGTTCAACGCGTAGCTAATACTTGAATTGCCTCTCATACGCGTGCTGATGATTTCATTGCAACAAACATTTTGAAAACAAAAAACTGTTATTGATTTATGGTTCATTCTTTCGCCCAAATGTTTTGAAAGCTGATCATCACAGTTATGCATTAATCAAACAACCAGATCTCATGTTTCGAACCACCATCTATCCATCTCTCTTTCTCTTTTGGCATTGCATGCACATCATCTATAACTTTATTTATTCTATTAATCATTGCATCGTTGCCGCTGACATTTAGATTAAAACCGAGCGCGTAAATATCTAGATGTTGTTTGCGATTAAAACCTAAAGTCGCGAGTTATTTTTAGTTAACCGGTCTGTTGCCATAACTGCGCTCTAAACAAGTTATTAAAGTTTGAGATAACTTCTCAGGTACGTGGTTCGGTTACGCGTTAACTAAGCTGCATTTAATCGAATAAAAAATTGTGCTGATAAACTACGCTAGTATTTACATTTTCCTTAAATAAATATTTACATACCGTATCACGAACTTGGCGGCGAAATTATTCTGCAAATGAGTAGATAAGGGATATTAAATTTTATCTACAATTTAAACATAAATACTTTTGACCTTCGCGCTTGAAGGGCATATTGTTATGCTACTATGTACTTACTTTGCTTACATAACTCATTTGATTTCTGAATGAAGCTTGAAATATTTGAATAGCAATTATACAAGCTAAGATAAAGTTTTATTAATCAATATTTATAGTTAAGAAATTATTTATTTTAATCTATCGAAATGGATTATTTGTAACTACTTCTTATACAAGTGTTCGTTGTTTTGTAATCCAGCATTATCTCAGGTGCAAATAAAATTACAATTAATAAAAATCAACGTTTGTTTAAACCGTTCTAAAAGGTCAATTACGTACTCGAAAATAGTGGCGATAAAAAGCCAGGTGTATCTTCTGCAGTATTAATTAAGATGTTATCTGCAAACCGGTGTTGTCCAACTATAAACGCGCTCAATGATGAGTCAATCGAACATTTTACGAATACTGTTTGCAATTGATATTAAAAACAATTATTATTGAGCACGGAGAGTTACAGTTGATCTTTCATAACCGACACTTGACTCTAAACATCGTCTATGGTTTCAAAAGAAACGTTGTCAAGCATACAATAACTTTGATGACTCTCTTTGAAACATGGGTTAATAAAACATCCAGGTAATTGGGTAAATTCTACATATTTTTCCCTTAAACTCCATTTAATTTCAGTTTATTGGTAAAGAACTTCCCGAGATTCGCAAAAGCTAGGAAGACCTAAAAGGTGATCTTGAAGCTGATTGAGTTTTCCCTGCTTTCCAAGAAATGATTCTTAGTTGCTGTCTTTAATAAGTTGGTTTCCTAGAATTAAACGCTCAAAAAGATTTTCCAAGTTTATTTAAAAATACAGCTATACTATTTCTGGATTGTAACAGTAGGTAATAGTCATGATCATATTGTCATTTAATAGCCTGTAATCGTTGACTGATGATTGTGAGGCTTCTGATACCGCTACAACAAACGGTTGAGCTTGGAGCACTATTGCCATCATATCATCTTGCTAGACAGATCGTTGATCTTGACTAGTACATTTCTTTTGTCTTCAAAGTTATTCATGCTGAATATTAGCTTCTTTTGTTTTATGTTCCCCTAGTACTCCCTGCTGTAAGCCCATGACCTCGTCTATAAGTAAATGTCGCCACAATATTTTCCTGGTTCCCCATATTTTGTAAAAATATCCTGTCTACGTGATCTACGCCACATACAATATATTGTATATTTATGTTTAACAGCTGTTTTAAATTAATTCAGTGTAATCAAATCGTACCTCAGCTGGAAGAATACGAGGCGCAAGGACATTCCGAATTTAACGTTTTAATATTATTTACAGTACGTTCACAATGTACAACCTTGAATTTTAAAGGCAGACTTGTTTATCGCTCGCAGAAAGTGCGTCGACCTTTTAGAAATCAACTTAATTTATTGACGCCCACGTGTGTTCAGTATTTTTTTGCTCTTCTTATTGATAACAAAAATCGACCCAATTTTGGGAATAAAGAAAATGAAGACTACGTAAATTCAGCGTTGTTCTATTTATCTCCGACAGTTTTGCCCTGAAACTCTCGTTTACTTGGGTTGTTTATTCAGCTCTCCACCTGGCAACTATAAATTCTTAATGTTTCAATCAAGTTTTAACTCGTGTTTGAAAGTTTCCTTTCGCAAATTGGTCTTGTAGAACTAATTGAATCTTGATTTAATTGTTCCATTTTGTTTCTATAGGATAGATAAAATGTAACTTGAACTCTGTAATCGTTTCGTTATCCATGTTCAGTGAATGTTTAATTACAAGAAATGTGTAGTTTAGCGTTCTGTGTGGTCTCTATCCTTGTCCACTGTAGATAAGTCTAATATATCGCCAACAGTGATATAATACCTTTGGATTAAGAATTAATTGGCTTGGGACCATAATCGCTTTGGCTTAGAAGTATAAATATCCCATCGTTTTCATTCCCTTTTCGATAAAGCTCCGTAAATCCTTATTTAATTGCCGACTTGAAACAAAAATGGTGAACCCATTTGCTTTTCTTGTCGTAAAAGTTTTTGTTTGCAATTTTTTAAAACAAACAACTGAATAAAATATGTAAGCAATAAAACTTTAAGTGGGTTAATTAACAATTTGTATTTTTGGCAGACAGCTTATGCAGTAGTGTAAATTTAATTGTAGTGTGTGCATTATGACATGCGCAAAACATTTTAAATAAGAAGTAACTTATCTACAGTTTCTTCAGTGTTCGGAAGAATGTGAGTTAAAAATTCTGAATAAAGAAAGTAGAAGATAAACCGAGCTTAACTAAATCTTTTTACTTTTTATAGTTCTATAAAATATCTTTCAAATCCAAATAGCCTGTCTGTCAAAGCTGACCTTTTTTCAAGTCACTGCCCACTTAGGAGCGTTATTATACTAACTATGCATAGTCAACTATTTTAAACTAGTAATTGCATTTTAAATTATAGTTATTAAGTAATCACGTTTGGCGCCATAAAATGTACTGAGCTATTCAACAGTTTATATTAAGCGCATTTTTTGCGGTCTGATGTCATTCGTCTTGTGAACGAAAACTTCTAGTGCTTGATTAACTTATTTATCAGTATATTCCCGAACGTGCACGCTGCCAATAAATATTTCGTGACTCTGGTAATAACTCAATTTATTAAAATAATAATATCACTTATTTCTATATGTAACACTGCCATAAATTGATTACCTGGTACGACAACGATACGCCTTCCCAAAATGGAGCCCGAAATTCGATTACACCTGCTCCTAACTCAATAAAATCCATATAGAGTTGTTTCTTGTAACACACATACAAGGCCGATCCTAATCGCATACTGTATCAATGTTTTTTTTTTCAGGTAAGCCCACAGCACTGACACACTCGTCGTGGTGAGTCATAGATTAAAAAAAGGTATCCCCTGCCCTTGTTTTTTTTTTCAGAAGCTTTATCATCAGATGTTCCGTCCTGTGGTCTCCTATATTTACATTTTTATTATGTTGATTATATTTATTCCGACCTTGTGCTTTTGTTGTCACTTAATACAATTGATATCTAAATAATTCATAACTAATAATGTTATTAAAACTTTTCTAATAAATTAATATGTAGTTATGAAATTGAATGTAGACTACTGTTTGATTGAAAGAAAAAACTACATGCTTACGTAATAAGATACCACATATCACGTAACATAACACATATGACGAAGTTATTCTTGCCTTGTTTTTTTTTTTTTTGGTAGGTGACCGATTCTTAAATCAGGTATTTGCCAAATAAACAAACAAATGTTGCGGAATGGTTTAAGAATGTTAATTTTAGCAATAGAGAAACCTGTTCATATAATCCAATAATGTCTTTAATTTATTCGTTATAAGTAAATGCGTGTTATGTTCGACCGTTATGTAATTTAGCTAATTAAATTTTGACAAAGTATTCAATAACATTGAGGATTCTGGCTTGTCATTAAAGTCTTTTATCGTTTATTCAATCTTGTTCGTTGAAATAACATCTATCTTTTCTAGAAGTCTTTATATCTTTACTGATTAGTATTATCTGTTAGGAATGACCATCGACAGAGATAAAATAAGTTGATAACTCTTCATAGAAATCATATGAAATCGTACATTCTGGGGCGTGTATGCACCACGTGATTGTATTATCCAACATTCGTATTTTCGACCTTACCAAAGCCAGAGACAACATGAATCATGTTATTTACGCCTAATAAAATTATTTTAGGTATTACAGCTCTAAAGTTGTCTTCTAAAATACATCCTAGAACAACACACATTATATCCAAGTCCGTAAACTGATCATACACAATGGTCAACAGTGATAAACAGAGCAAGACGCCTGGCGTCTCCCAGGGAAGCGAATTAGGACCGGTTACGAAATTATTCAGATGTTGTTGCGAATGTTTTATGTAAATGAACTCGTTATACCTTCTTGACTCAAGCTTTATCGTTGGTATTTTATCAATAAAAATACCTGATACCTACAATTCTGAGAACAGATAGCAATTATCCCGCCCCCATAAAGTGCATGCCACCGGGTGAAAGTAGCAGCGCGCAACACATGCGTAAAATCGATACAATTTTAATCTGATCCAGACAGTCCCCATCCCCGTAGTACTATTCAAGGTCACGTTCGCCGCCATTTTGGTTGGCTCGACGGGTTTATGACGTAGACATGTACCCAACGGTGAACCCTTGTTATAGTTCGGCCATTCAGAGAATGCGTTCCTGACACGTCGCGATTGAACTGACGACGTAACTTTGCAATGGCGTTGCAGTTACGATAAAAATATTTTTGCTGGTTGTTTACCGTTTTAACAATTGAGGAGCATTAAAACAACATTATTATATCAATAATCAATGAATGTAGTTACGTCGTCAGTTCAATCGCGACGTGTCAGGAACGCATTCTCTGAATGGCCGAACTATAAAAGGGTGGCTGTCTGCCGAGTTTGAAACTTTAAAAGGTTTTTTTGGACTTCATTAACATATTAAACAAAGTAGACGCTTTTTGTCTTCATAATGCATCTGGTTTGGTTTATGGATATTTGGCGTCGGTGATTTCGAATTCTTTAGTTTTTAAACGCTTCTTGAATAAATCCTTAAAAATAATTTTCTTTCTAAAGCAAAATAAATACAGCAAGTCTTGAAGGTAGCTAGTAGAGTTCACAGTTGAATAAACATGGTTTTCTGGTAAGTTACATCACCACAATAGAAGATAATTGGCATAACAACGGGGTTCGTTCAACAAATTTATTTGTTGATCTCAACCGTAGTGCATAATAAATTCATATTATACTTGTATTCATTCCCAATGATGACATAATATTGATGATTCATCCGCTACTATATTTTCTTGTATCTTTATCAAAAACGTTGAGAGGACAAATGTTTAATGTTCGGCAGTTCAAACAAAGCTATAAATTCTCAGTAAAGATGTGCTTCAACAACAAAAGGATGTGACCAGCAATAAAAATACTTCACGGCGCCCTAAGCACAACCGTAAAAGGCGCTGAGCTTACAATCTTTTATTTACTCGATACTTTGATATTTTTTACTGTTCGGATTTTCTTACCGTCTGAGTTTTGCTCACAGGAAAAAGTAATCTTGATAAGTAGAGCTTTTTTCTTCAACTAGATGTTACTTTGCGATTTTCTTTTAAACATAGGAATTTATCAGTTTACTAAGACGAGAAAACTAATGCTTCCATGTACATAATTGATTTCTAATGCACTAGAGCTGGTTTCGCCCACGTAATTAATCATGGCAGATGATTGAAAAGAGAAAGCTACATTGAGATTGCAACAATTTTCTTATTCAATATTGCTTCCATCATTTATCGTATGTTATAAATGCATATGTTCTTATCTATATGATAATGTACCGTGCAGCTTATACTGACTTGTTATTTCAACCAACTGACCTAAATAAACAAAAATACATAGCATTCGTTCTGGAATTACAATGTGGTGGGAAGGCACAATTTTAAAACTGCAAAGAAGAGTATACCACGTACATTGTTACCAACATCGGTCTCCTGGCCAATCGCCGATATAAAACACACAATAGGTGCTAAATACCGTAAAGTAGTGAGTAAATCAACGCATGAATAGACACGCGATGGTAACGAAGCCGTACAAATCGTAATTCCCTGGAACTGTTACATTAAATATACCTTGTACTCGAATGCTATTAGCTAACAATGATGCACTCGCTAGAACGTCGCTTTTAGTTTGACCTCTATTCTAACGCTGTTTTTAAAGATATTTAGCAGAGTGCAAATATTTGTGACAGTGCGTGTGGGCAAAATCTGAAATTCTTGCAACTATTAAAAAATTGTTCCAGGAATCTGGAAGAAGTTATGCTTTTAAACAAATAAAATTATTCCTATAGGTACCTTTCCTTTATGGTGCTCTGGTAAACCTGTTAAAACTCACGTACACAAACAAAACAGTTTTAAAATACATAGTTGCGCGTCGCTCGCCATGACTTCGCCTTCAGAGATCAAAGTGACCCAATTGCCACATACGATGTGTCAACCAGATAACAAACCAGTAAGCAAATAAACAACATTAAAATAGATAGTAAAAATTCAGTCATGTCATTAAGTTATCCCGATTCGTCCGAACGAGAAACTGCAAACATTCACAAAAGGAAAACTTGTACCAAGGTAAACTTTCGCCTTTGACATTTAAATGTTGGTAAACTTGCTGCTCCGTGGCTGTCAGATTTCAAAAGTTTTCTTCTAGTGTAAAATTCGTTTTGGACAACTAAAATAACTTATGAGACGTGTCAGAGGGCTCTTAGGGGGCGTGTGCCTTGTGGCAGCTGTACAATTTAAAATATTTGATTCCGTTCGTACCCTCTTGGGGGAATTGTAAGATATCAGTTAACGTTGTTCCTTTTATTTATTCCTAAATTTAATATTTGAATGCGAATTCGAACCTTCCAAATGTCTACCGACTAGAAGTTTGACACTTCAGCTATTCCAAGCAATTACAAGGTAAAACTGCCATTTCTATAATAACTGTAATTGACATTTGTACAAATATGTTTACTTCCTTACTAGGTAAGGACATGTGCATACGCAACCTCAACTTACTTGTTAACAAAATCATCAACAAAATTCCATTGACGACCTTGCCCTACTGCTACGGTGTCGCTTGCCTACGTGACGCCCTTCACGCACTTTTCTATTCCTCTAGCCGTCCCTTTCTAGAATTTTCTCGCGTGTTTTTTAGGTCAATCAGCTGCTGTGGGATTCACTCGAGTCGTTCCGCCGTTGATTGATACTACTGAGTTCTTTGAACTTCGGCTTGCCCATGTTCTCCTGGTTACGTCATACGATTGAATGTTATGGTGACTAATAAAAACAAGCGAAAGCGTTCGTTTTTATGGCTATTTTATTTATAGTTATTATGACTATTTATAAATGGTAGAGGTATTTATAGTAATATTTTCATTTAAGTTATTCGATTGGTATCTATAAACCAGCACAAGTCACTCGGAATGTATGTCTTTCAGAATATTTTTATTATTGTTTTGGATTGTTTATGTGCAGTAATGTCCCGGATGTAAAATAACGCTAGCAGTACTTGAACTTTTGTCTATATGGCCAATCTATGCAAATTCTTGGCTAATGAGCGAGAATATTTTCACGTAGCTTTTTGATACATGGCATGTCACGGCTCGCTCTTGTGAAACACAAAAACATGTTACTTCAGTTATTTAAACTTTATATTGTGTAAAATTTCTTAAACAATGCCTCTATGCAAAACATTGCGTGTGACTGGGAATTTGTCTCACATGACAGAAATACTATCAAATCTATGTTGGGCATCCTTATTGCTGTAACATAAGAGCCAAAATGTAATATGAATAATAAATCGGATACTGCTGTTGTAATGTTGTATCGTATTTCCTACGAAATGAGCGGCTAAGCTAACTTGATATCCGTTTAGTTTGTTAAGCGTTGTAACACGTATTTATGTGTGTGGGAAATTCGAAAGTTGATGGCCGCACAAGTACGTACTCGAGGAACTTAACATATTCATTAATCACCGCGAGTACTTACTGCCCTATTACTTATAGAATTTCTACATTCAATCGTTGCCACCCAGTAACGTGACCTACTTAAGCCAAAGCTAACATTTTAAGAAGTGTACAATTTTTTTTTTTTTAAACTTTACTCTGTTTACGGTTATGTGAAACTATGTGTAGCTTAAAAATAAACTTAGCAGTTCATAATAGAAACGAAATCAACAATAGCACAGCCACACAATATTACAGCGCTCACAAACCGCTGACATGAAACTTGGCACGTCACGCGTTGCCTGATAGATGTCAAAAAAGTTAATCTTACTAAAATACAAGTCATCGATGGCCACTTCCACCTAAGCGTCTAGACCGGTCTTAAGCGGCTTAGTGCCAAGCCATAGAGTTTGATCGTGATGGCATAGACAAGGATGTGAATCACGTTTTTCCCATTTATGCGAGACTGTGTTTGTGTTGTTTACGGAAGTTTAGCGGAAATGACGAGCGACTCACCGAATGCAGTTGCGTTCAAGTGGCCTTTGAGATCTGCACCTGCTTTGCGTTAGGTGATCTTCACACTGCCCCGCATCACGCTGCATCTTGCGTGTCGACGCACCTACGCGCGTTCCTGCGGGAGTGCAGATCTGCATCATCGTGCGGGTTTTTCACGCACTCACGCGCGTAGGTGCGTTTTGTAGATTCACGCACGGCGGCTCTCATTTTTCTCTGTGGTTAATCTTTATCTGTGGTGGTCGTGCAGTACTGAGCATCAGGATAATTTTGATAATTTTGATAAAAATGGTTAATAATGTGGAACTCGTTCAGGACGCTGCTATTATACTAACTGTTTGGTTTTTGTACGGTAAAATTAAAAGAAATCGTGCCCGTAGAAGATACTGGGTGCAGCCTTATTTACAAACCAGATCTTTGAATGGGTCATTTGTTCAAAATTATAGGGACCTTAGAAAATATGAAGATAAATTTTTCAACTACACTAGAATGTCAACAACATCTTTTGATTATTTACTCAGCAAAATTCGAACAGGTATTACTGGAAGAGATACAAATTTTCGTCTTTGTATTACGCCAGAAGAGAAGCTTTGGGTAACATTGAGGTTAGTAAATACTTTCAATTTTCTAAATACATATTAAGTTAACTACTTATATCGATATTGTCATTGTTAAACCCAGGCTTATATACGAATAAAACTAGTGATTTTGATTTATTGTGCGTTTATTTATCAAAATTTGTATCTAAGTCTAAGTCTACTATTATAATCACAGCTTTCATTCCTTGAAGTGTTTAGATATTTACTTGCTAATCACAATTAGATAGAACCACTAAATAGACTCTACTAATCACAGCTTTAATTTCTTAAATCACAAATAACTAGCTTCTCGCTTATCACAATTATGAACCCACGAGATAGCTATTCGACTTATTTTTAATGTACCTACTCTACTAATTACAGCTTTCATACATGAAATCACGAATACAGTTCACAAAAAAAGTTCTTAGCCTTTAAGTAAGCCAGTAATCGCAGTTACTATAATAATTAAGATCCCAGTAATATTTATTTTGTTAACTTTTTGTACCCTATAAGGTAAATAAAAAAAAACTTAAGATATATCTTAAGTTTTGTAGCGTATTCGGTACTTTTAATTTTCGAACAATGGTAAAAAGTCAGATTCCTCGGAATTTTGACTATTTACGGACATTGGAGATATTAGATCTTCCATTGCCAATGTGGAGTTTTCCACAAGTGATTGCTGATTATTGGAATAGTTTCTTTCAATATATTCTTCAGCTGATAGATTAAAACTGGATGAGGAGGGCTGATTACTTGGACGCCTATTTTCCGTACATTCTCTGAGAGGTTTAGTGTAGTAACCACCATATTGATTTGAATAAGTGCCGTATTCATAATAATCGGTGCCTTGTACTTGTTGGAAATTGTCTTCCTCATTTTGTGCTTCCATGATACATTTCATTATATTTATCTTTAGCCTTGGCTTTAATCTTTGAGGCACCTTTTTAAAGTCGTCAACCAATGACAACATAAATTGTCGATCACAATCTTCTTCATCAGTCTTTCGTTGCAACGTAGATTTTAAAACGTTCAAAAGTTCACTACCAATTTTATCTGTTGGGTCACTGTTTTTGGTTTTCTTTGGTTTCGGTGGATTTATGTTACTACCATGTTGCTCTTCAACTGGGTCATTGTTTTCTTGATTTGCCATACTGTTGTGCGTTTTATTCATTGATACTATTGGTAAGAGGAACAAGAGTTGAGAGTAGTATTTATATTTTTTATGTGTAGCAGCTGATCCGCTCTTGGCAGCAGCTAGTTCCCGCCGTTGTTTCATAAAACCATCACGCAGCGTTCTCCATCTTTTTTGAAGTAATGTTCCTAAAAAAAATTAAAAAGATTCTGTACTCTATATTTCAGATACTTAGCAAGCGGTTGCTCGTTTACTGAGCTTCATTTCAGCCACAGAATAGGATTATCAACAATCAGAAAAATCGTGGAAGAAGTTTGCACAGCCATTTGGGACTTAATGAGAGCAGAATGTTTTCCTGAGCTCACGACTGAAGCTTGGTTAAGCATAGCTGAAGGTTTCCAACAACGGGCGAATTTTCCTCATGTGATTGGAGCTATTGATGGAAAACATGTCAGAGTTTACAAACCATCCCTAACAGGATCATTGTATTACAATTACAAACAATTTTTTTCAATATTATTATTAGCCATTTGTGATTCTAATTATAAATTCATTTTCATCGATGTTGGTGCGTATGGTAAATGTAGCGATAGTACTGTTTTTCAGAATTCAATATTTTACAAAAAACTTAGGGAATTTAATCTTAACATACCGAAAGAATCGAATATTCCGGGAGTTCCCAATGATCTGCCATATTTTTTCATAGGCGATGAAGCGTTTAGCATTTCTGAACACATATTAAGGCCATATCCGGGGACCAACTTGAATTTTACTAAAAGAATATTTAACTATCGTTTGAGCCGAGCGCGCAGGTATATAGAATGTGCATTTGGAATTTTAACTCACAAATGGCGAATATTTCAACGACCATTAGATGTTAACGTAAATTTATCAATAAAAATTATCAAAGCGTGCTGTTTGCTTCACAATTTCGTAAGAGAAAGGCATGGTGTTAATTTCAACGAAATAATATTCAATGGTGATACAGAGGGTATGTCCGAAATTCCGAGGGCTAGAGTTCTATCAGGTACACGCGGAAGTGACGCAAGGAATAATTTGGCAGATTTTTTTGTTAATATTGACCCTTTGCCGTGGCAAAACAAATATGCTTAAACTAGCTGCAGCTTTCATAATTGTAATTTACCTATCATTAACTTGTAGTACCTAAATAAAATAATTAAAACAACTTACCGTTCTTTTTTTTTCTTCAACCGATGCATTATTGTCAGTAAACATATTTATTATTTCCTCCCATTGTTGCACCTTCTGCGCTCTGTCACTGTACTCCTTGGATTTCATATTCCAGATTGCTGGGTGCTTTTCAATTTCGAAAATGAATCTTTCGATATCCAGATCCATGTTCACTCACGTCACGCCCTGTTGTGTTATTGTTAAATAAAACATTTATAAAGTAGCAGCCATTATGTTTATTCTATCCAGAGAGAGAGAGTATACATTTGACAGTCACAGGTTATCTATTTAAGATAAATTACAATTAACTATTAAAATAAATAAAACTAAACAGTTAAATTATCATCATCATCATCATCATCATCTCAGCCACAGGACGTCCACTGCTGAACATAGGCCTCCCCCTTAGATCTCCACAGATACCTGTTGGAGGCGACCTGCATCCAGCGTCTTCCGGCGACCTTTATGAGATCGTCTGTCCACCTTGGTGGTGGCCGTCCTACGCTGAGCTTGCTAGTCCTTGGTCTCCACTCCAGCATATATCATATATACAGCATATATATAATAATTCGCATAACCCTATAATGTCCCAATGTAACTTGCTCAACTCCTCTTTTCGTCAGTCCTCAATGTGCGTATGTTGACTTATTTCTATCATAATATTTTTGTTGTTGGGGGTCCTATCAAATTGCGAAATCAAAATAAAAAACTTACGAAAAATATTTTCAGGCCACACGAAACAAATAATCATTCGCCATCTGCTCAACTGACAAATTTGACAGGAATACCAACTTTAGAAAGTTTGAACGAAAATTTCAACACTCTGCGTGAGCGCGTGAGTGTAGTAGTACTGCCACTTGGACGGACTCCTCATTTTCAACTATGCCGGCGGCCTGGCGATATATCTCGAAGACTCATTCACCTCTTATATGCTTCGGCGGTTAACGTGGTCAATGGCGAAGGGGGTTTTAATCCGAACACCGCCATCCGTCGACATCTTGCAATTTTTTTCTTTAAATAACTGCTTGCTGCTTTAATTTTGCTGTTATTACCAGCACAGAATCCTTATCGTTCATTTTTTTTACTTCTGCAGCGCCATGTTGTGTTATTGTGGTGTTTAACCCTTAAATTGGTGAATCAATTTACTACAAAAAATGTATTATGCGTGTTAAATTGGCGGAAGCAATTTCTTTTGTTACTTTCCCCTACCATAAAACACAGGAACACATTGCATTTTACGCAAAAAACTTTAGTTCTTCCATCTTTGCAAAACCTACAGCGTGATTGCTTCTTTGCTATTTCTGGAAAATGTCTTACAGCATTATCTGACACTGTCTATCAGCCGTTCCGCTGTAGGTTTCTGAATTAATTTCTCCTTCACCTGCCCAAATACCACCGTCGGCTCTTGAAAGGGGTCCGGTACAAAGATATAAGCATATCTGCTAAATCAGGTCGTGTCAGGTTCAAGCAATGCAGAAAAAGAAAAAAAAAACATGCTATACGACATACAATTCACAACACAACTGAAGTAATTTTACATAAAAACCAACAAAAAAAGGCTAGTTTGCATTTCTAAGTAATAAACAATGTACTCCGTGTATACCAAAGTTTATGTTGTGGACTTCACTACGTACTTAGCAACGGTATTGAGTGAGTACATACAAAGTTATTATGAACTTATAAAATTGCGATTACATTATTTACACACAAAATTACGAATGATTGAAATCATTTATAATGTTCCTACGCAATTTAAAGTTTCATCCAAAAAATGTAGAAAAACACAAAAAACTTACCCGTGACCCAGATACACCAGACCGCTTTGAAGACGTTTTGAATTTGACATTTTTCAATGGAACCACATTCAAATTCATTCATTTTCCTATCAAAATATACAATTATTGCAAGCCAAAAATAATAATAAATTCTTTTTTTTAGATTAGTACTACAATCGATTTAAAAAAAGTTAATGTCTTTGGTGGAGTACACTGCCAATTTAAGGGTTGAATAAAATATTTATAAGCCCGGCCGCAGACATCCGGTTTCCGGATACGGTTTCCTGATCAGGAATTCAGATTCGGGAATCCGTGTTACTAGCGCACTCATTCGGTTTTTTTCATTCGGAATTTACATGGCCAGTACGGAAAGAGGAACCATATTGAAGGCACGACATCATGGACTATGACGAATTGATTGCTGTTGCACTTTTACTGGCGCTAAACAAGAAAAAGAGGAAACGACGTTACTGGGTACACCCGTCGAATGCTCAAAGATTATCCGAAAGTCAATTCTATGTTAAAAGAACTAAATTACGAGCATACCCAGAGGAATTATTTAAGTATTATAGAAAGTCCATGAAATCCTTTGATGAACTTCATAAAGGCATAGAAGACAAGTACCTACAAGAGAGAAAAAAAAAACACATTATTTTAGGTGTTTATTTATGTAAATTATGTATACGTTTGTTAATCTATACTAATATTATAAAAAGGAAAACTTTGTTTGTTTGGTTGTAATGAATAGGCTCAAAAACTACTGGATAGTTTTTAAAAATTCTTTCACCATTCGAAAGCTACATTATCCACGAGATAGATAGATAGATAGATATACTTTATTAGGTACACCAATTTAAGGCTAACATAACATAACGAGTAACATAAGTAGGCTATATTTTATCCCGGTACGGGCAGTAGTTACCACGGAAAACGGCTAGTTGTTATAAACAGGATTTTTTTTTAATAATATTAATACAAAAATAAAACATATATAAAATGCAAGTCACAGGCGGGCTCTGAATGCTCTGATACACGTCCATTCGGAACAGGGCTACCTTGATTCAGAATGAAAATTTCCGTATGTGTGCGGCGGTCGAACCAAATTGTTCGCGAGCGCTGCGTTCGGAATGACGTCATTAGGTTTTATTCCGTTCTGAGTACCCGAACGCACGCAGAAAATTTTAAACCGAATGTCGGGTTTTTTTCCTCCCGGAAAAAGTAAGAACGTGTGCGCTGTTGTGAATATTTTGTATGAAAAAAGAGCATTTCGGTTTCCGAATCCGAATTCCTGATCAGGAAATCGTATCCGGAAACCGGATGTCTGCGGCCGGGCTAAAGTAGCAGCCATTGTGTTTATTATGTCCAGAGAGAGAGAGTGTACATCTGCCAGTCACAGGTTATATATGATGCACAGATTATCTACACGCCCATTCAAAATCACGCGCGTCATTGCGGGATCAGTGTGCCATACCTTGCGTTTCGCCCCGCACCTACGCGCGGGGGTGCGTGTTTCTCCGCATGTATGTGCGTGATCCGCATGAACGCGCGTGGATGCATTTTCAGTGTGTTGGACTATGCGTGTTTTCCATACAAACGGAGATATTTCCATACAACGGAAAAAAACGCATCCACGCACCACGCTGCATCATGCGGGGCAGTGTGATAATCGCCTTAGTCTTACAACTATAAGTACAGGCTCGAAGCTCATTAGTATGCAACGCATGCAACCGATAGTAATCATAATCGCAAACGTTTTATTGTCTGATTGAAGATCAGCCATGTGTGAATTTATGAGTTCACCATCCTAGCAGACAATGCTAATAACAAGATTGCTAGGTTTTATAGCTTCATTTCTCTCCGTTGGAAAAAAGACGTAACGCAATCTGAGTAAAAGTCATCAGATGTTGTCAACAGGTGCAGTGGGGCCAGTTGTTGTGGTAGATCAAAGAAAAAAGAGACCAAGGACATTAATGTGAAAACAGAGAATTATAAATAAAAAATATATCAAAAGAATCTTCTCTCGAAAGATTTTGTTATCGTATTGCAAATGTCAAGTAGAGACAACAAGTCACAGTAGATGGCATGAGATAAGCAATCATTGGCTATTGGGTTATTAAGTGATATTCTTAAGAAATCAAGTATTTTGATAGACAAGATTTCTTCTAATTTGCTATTAATTATGATTCTATAGCAATAAGTATGCGCAATGGTCATCATGCCGGACCGCCGAACCTGAGGTCCCGGGTTCGATTCCCGGTTCGGTCGACATTTGTGTGATGAGCATGCTTGTTGGCCGTGGTCTGGGTGTTATGATATGTATTTATAAATATGTATATATGTAGCTATATGTTGTTTATCAGTTGTGTTAGCACCCATAACAAAAGTTAATAAATAACTTACCATGGGGCTAACCGACCGTGTGTGAAAAAGGTGTCCCGACATTATTTATTCTTATTATTTATTAAGTGTTAAAGAAACGAATGTTCGTTCATGCGAACTTAGACAAACACTTAAAAGCTATTATAGGTACAATTAAAAGATTCCAATAAGGTAATTACCACTAATTTTAATGCAACAGATGAGAAGCGTGACGACAATCATAATGGTATTCAGCGGCAGACCACACGAAATGTACAGAGTGCATTTTTTCCAATCAGTTGAGAATAAAGAACACGATAAGATTAGGTCACATTACAATCCTATTTATTTATGTAAATACTCATGTAAAGCCTTTGAGTGCTCCTCCCACAATAGTATTTGTTTTAACATTAAAAATAAACTTTACTACGAGTGTAACGTGAAACACTTAATGGATTCTGGATCTATTGATTTTCTTGTCCTAATTCTCTGCCGACTATGTCTAGACTAGTTTCGGCGTGTTGGATTTGCGATTGCCGTACTTTTAATGAAATTGAGTTAGGTAAATTGCTGGTAGCACGGAAACTTGTCGCTTCAGTAATTTTCCTAATTAGGGTAGGTATGTGGTTATTTCTGGCCACCACCTACATTAGGCGTTGTTAGGTCACTTCCATTCCACATAGTTTGTTCTATTTGCTTCATGGGTCAATGCCATTGCTGCCTCAGCTAATTTTGTTAAGACTCACACATTCAGACAGAAATACGGATTATAACATAGATGGGAATACTACCGCATACAAAGTGCATAATTTGTATCGCGATAGAAACACGTAAACTATACTATCAACATAGGATTATTTATTTGAACAAACTTAATCATATCACCAGATAACCTCGTGTCATATTCTGCAAAAACATCATTATCCACAGAATTATTGTTGGAAATATACCTACTACTTGAAACTTGTTTATATTCGATGTTGAATCAAAATAACTTTGAGCCGCCTATAACGGTTTTTGAGCTTACACGTGAAATTTCGTAGAGGTCAAGGACAGATTGACAACAGAATCTGAATTTCAAATTGATTTTCATCTGAGAGTGCGCCTTTTGGCATTGACGCACTTCCGCAATCAAGGAATCGATTTTTCTACCGTGAATAATGTGGTCACTGTCATCTATTAACAAAACTGGATTCTCAGAGGTCAATTCAAAACGCACAAATAATCGATTTTTATGCAATAAAATATATTTATTCGCGGCTTCGTCGGAAAATTTTCTTTGCAAAACTAGTTTCCATTGAAAACGAGGTCACCTAAAATAGTACGAGTCGGCATTATCAAATGTAAACGTCACAATATATTTCAGTGTTGTCCGACTGTGGGCGAATACGTGGGCGGGGAATTGCACCACCGCCCACCACGCCTCCGGCCTCAACACTAGGAACACTCAAGGAACTAACACTTCGCTATATTTCCTATCCAATGCTCCACCTTTACCATCTTCTGCTAGTCTCAACCCCTCTTGACTAGCATTGGATCATGCAGTAAGCGTATCATCGACTTGTGATCCAGACTCTTGTATGAAATTCTATCATGTAGTTACTGAAAACACAGTTGTTCCATTATTGTTGGCGTCTGTTTTGTAGCTTTGTGTCAAGGTACTGGTTTGTCCGGTGTTTTTATCGCCACTAACGAACCTAAGCTCGGATTGGGTCATTTTTACTAAAAACTTGTTCAGCAACTTCGCAAGGCTTTCGGCGTATCTTCTTTAATTAATTTGGTGTTGTTTTATATTAGTTTTACTTGCAAATTGGTATTTTAATAGATTTTTTTGTTCGTTATTATACTCTTATTTATTATACTTTGAATTTTCTACGATAAGCTTTGACATCGTTTTACATTACATGCTAAAAGAATTAAAAGTACGAATTGGGAACATTCAGTTCGTATTACAAGAGTAGTAGTGAAACCGTGTGAGCAGAAAGCAATAAAAATATTTTCGTTATCGCTTTCATTGTACTATGCAACTGCAATAACTAGTCACCATAGCGACTGAGATTTCCACGTGTATGCCTCGACCTTCTGTAGCCGTGATAACGAGCAACATAGCCATAATTTTTCTCGACTTGGGTGCTTGAGTTGGAACTAATTCGTTTATAACTGACCGGTTAATATAAATTGTATAGTAACCCTTTTTCGCCACAAGATAGTTGACAGAAAGAAGCACAATAGTTTACTGCAAGCCCACTCTGAGTACACAATAATAAAAATACAAAAGAGAGAGTTTGCAAGTTGGCAGGTGCATTCGGATTAAGACCAACTGGAGAATTGTATCTGGCATGTGAACTGATAATAACAGTTAAATTAGTGATGGGTTTGCTTGAGGCTTACCATCAAATTCTTACAGATTTTAGAATATTGGATTCAGGGGAAAGAATTGGTATTGTCTTTCGAATAACATCTGTTCGAACAGCCTGCCAAAAGTAAATAATGCGAAGAATAAAGACTTGTAAATTACTTGAGATGCTAATCTGGAGACCAATAAATTCCAAATCATTGTTTTTACTACCTCGATGATATAGAAGTTTCTTTACCAGCTACAAAGTAACTGCAAGTAATGAAAGGTATGATACGGTATAATCGACAATAAACCAGCAGAGTAGTACATCCACAATCGCAGGAAATGTCCGCCATTGATTTTTCTTCACGCTAATCCTTATCGTCGTTTCTAATTGTATTAACATTCTTTTGGTGTTGTGTAACTTCACCTTGGCACCCTGTGTTTGTTTGGTAACACTGTTTTACTCTCCAATTGATTATTTTACCTTTATATAATCTTACCGAAGATAATTGGAAGTTTGCTCCTTGTAAACTGTTGACAATGTTGAATCACGTTTGTATAATAAATATTTTACTTTCGAAGAATCTGGAAAGAAATATGATCGCGTGACTTATTAAGAGCCGTTGTTAGCCTTACATGATGGGCAAATGACAATTTCATGAAAAACAAATATCCTTTAAGATTATCTTTAGATTTATACACCGTGCACCATGTTACATGTGAATTCGTGGTCATAAACATCGCTTAAAATCGTGTGTTTACCATAAAATTCCATAATTTTAATTGCTTAGTGATAAATCTTAAATTTTCCACTAGTTACAAGGTTCGTGTTTATTCGGTCATCTACAAACTGCTTTTGTATTCCTACAAGTACGTTTTATGACCGGAAATATTCGTCTGTCTAAAAGCGAAATTTGGTCTTCATTCATTGAATTGAAATGTTTTGCTTGTGAATTTGAACCATCTTTTAAACTCATTTACTGATAGTAATTTTCTGAGTTAGAAGCATAGTCCGTTTGAGAAAAAATTTACTATGTTATCTACCTCCTTATGTATTTCAATATTATTTTCTATGGTCTATGATTTCATGTAAATTACCACTTATAACATTTACTTGCTTGACTCGTTGTATATTGACATCTTGTATGCAGAATTCATGTCATTGGCAAAGAGTTTTTATTAGTTCTGCTTATTTTATCTAGTCATGTTTTGCGACGTTTATATTTGTTTTGACTTCGTCGTGCATCTCTTCTATAGCATCACGTCATCCTATCAGCGCAGTCGTAATGTCATCCTTCGACATGTAAACACGAAATCTTTTATTTGAGTCTGCAGTTTTGTTTACCTTTTTCCTTCAAACGATTAGATCATCCATTCAAATCGCCCATTGAAATGAGCGGTTCCTTGAAATGATTTAAGTACCTACATCACTATTCAGTCTAGAGTGGATGTCTTTGCCTATTTAGATTAAGAAAACATGTCATCCAGCATGATGAATTCGTCTATTCCAGAGCCTTAACATAAATCGTGTGTAATTGAGGTTCTAAATTAATCTCTAATTCTCTGACTGTCAGCCTCCCAGCCTATCAGCCTGACCAGATGAATACTGATTTTAGGGACATCCCCTTAAGAACCCTAGGAACTTGTGTTAGTATTGGCAGATTCAGTTTTAGTGAATTGTAGTTTCATAGCTGCTTCCTTATTTTTGTTCTCTAAGAAGTTCAAGCTGAATACTTTAAAAAATGTGTTTATATTATCGTGCAATGCGTTTACAAGACAATATCAGCCAATCATGAATACGATAAAAACAACTCCAGCCTTGACTGGAGTAACTAAAAAACGCTTAATGGAAGCGAGTCGCATCCCACGATAATTATAAAGTAACATCGGCCCGTCGCCGTCGGTAGGGGTGTAGTATAACGAGTTTGTGTGAAAACTTGATGCTCGCATAATCGCCGACGCAAGTGTTGTATCGAGGTTTTTGTTGCAAAGTCGTGTACGGCTGTACGCACGCGCCTGCTGACGTTGCACAATTCACGGCGGGCCTCTACTAGCGAACTAGAGACGCGGTTCAGACGCCGCCTGCCTGCCCCCGCGCCCCGCGAGCCGGCACGCCGCTCCCCCCTCTCCCTCGGCACCACACCCGTCAGCGCGCCTTAGTTGCCCCGCAGCTGCCGCGCGCGTCCGTCGCATACTCAATGCGACCCCGCTATCCCTCTACCGTAATATGGATATACAGCAAATACGCGTTCTTATCAACATCCAGTTCGCTTATTTGTGGTTCTGCGAAGTCTTTGACAAATATAAATGGATTATATTGTAAAGTGCCACAAGAAACTATTAGTTTTATAAGGTCCGCATTGGAATTTCTAATATGGCAAACCGTAGCGCGCCGACGTGTTCGGCACATGGCTTCATAATAATATGGTGCTTGCGGAAATTACGTCAGGATTTACAACTGTCTGTGTGGCGGTAAAGCGAGAGTGTAAATATTGTGTCTGATAAAGTCAGAAATACTTATTTCAATTACATTCAAGGATCGGTTGCGTCGCAGCATGGCGTAGGTACTCGTGGCGTCCACGTTACATTATGGCGGGTTTTCGCTTTCAGACAATGTTGTACGTATACTATTTCATCGTTTTGTTTAGGGATCTCACCGTGCAGTTTTCTCAAATGAAAATTGCTGCAATGGAATGTTTTGGATTCGGTTTGATGTTTTGAAATACCCTGACAATATATTGCAAAAACTGTTAGTGGTTTTTGTAATGATCATTTAGAATTCTAAGAGCAAGAAGAACATTATTTATTGCTTTGTTCAGACTTCAAAGTACGATTTCGTACGAGGTCACTAGCTCAAGAAAACGTTGGCCAATCATTTCGCACCACTGAATGAATCTCACGAATCTAATACATTAGTCAATAAAGCCAATATCGAACTTCTGCTGATTTTACATTAACAACCTGAAGTGTATCAATTTTTATACCCATATCCTGAGAAGTAGTTTCTCAGTATCCTACAACCCAACAAGAAATTGCCCTGGTAACCGCATAAGACTTCAGAAAAATTCAATAAAACCCAAAGTTTGATTTTTAAGCTGTCTTAAAATGGCGGGCGAATTCCGCAGTCATTCTGCATAACTTGCACCTGTGTGGGTCTTAAAATTGTGCATGTGTGCGCTTACTTACAGCGGTGCAACGTGGCTGCAACATGCCATAGTACTACTACTAATAGGGTACTGTAGGCGTAGACGGAGACATTCTCCGATTGCTGGCTTCCTGGTACCTGAACTCGTTTCAGATTGAACAAATAAATGCGAATATTGTATTCGGTGCATTCGGTGTATTGTACACGATTCTAATCTAGTTAACATAATTTGAAGTATGGGACAGCCCACTTATTGAATAGAAGCTAAACAAACTTAGGTTCATTTACCCGCAATAACGTTCATATGCTAATTATTCATGACACGCGAAACATTCTAATTAACTTAATTAGAATAAATACGACTAGCATGACACTTCGTGGACTGTCAGCTGAAGCCAGTAAGTAACATGTTAAACCATCCATTTCTTCTGATTTCAATTGGAATTTCTTAAGCCTGAAGTTTTAAGCCGGAGCGTGCTGAAATAACGGGTATCGCCTGCAAAAATATAGCCTGTAGAAAATTTCGTGTCAGCATTCCAGTTTTCAAATAATTCTGAGTTGGCTAGACATAACCGCAATATGGGAAAGGTTATGCAACGGGAGATTGCCACGTGGCACTACCCTACGTTCTGCGCATGCCTGGAGGATAGATCCATGACATTGCAACTATATTCCAGACATTGACTATAGGTACTATCCTGTAAGTCCTGCCTTTTTGTTTGAAAAACCTTTTTCAGGGCTTTGTATCAGGAATGCGTCTCCTCCCTTTCTTTCATATATTTCTAAAACACTTAAGTATAAAATTAGCAAAAAAATTATTCCTTCTGGACATCGTCGTCGACATCTTGCCACAGTTTGTTTATTCATTTATACTAGAAAGTTTTATACGAATTCCAATCAGAAAATTATCCTCCATTTTTTATCCAAGTAGTTCAAGAATTCAATTCAAAATGTTAGTGTAGCCACGTGGATGTGGGCCCTAGTGCGCAAGTCCACTACCTCGTCTCAGCTGTGTTCTGAGAAAATCGTTACCATCGTCCAACGCACCCACTCTTCGTCACGTGGTATGTCGAAAAATCTCGCAGTTTTTAAAACGATTTTCATTTCTATTCTCCCACATGCTTCTATCATCATAGTACTGTATTTATGTTATGGTGTCAACTCACTGTTATTGTTATATTTCGTTTGTTACACTTCTCTAAGTAGTTCTGTTGATTAGATTACAAAATAATTTATTATGTATACAAAGTATTCACAATCTTAATCAGCCTTATCAATCCCAACCCATGTGTGCTCCAATTAAGCTTGTGATTATTGTTATTGTAATCTCTGATAGCGATAGCACTTTTGAACATACTTGTTCGGATACGCTTTGCAGATCTTTCATTGTAGGAGCAATATCCTTCTCTAATTCAGCATTATCGTCGCATCACAAGAGGAAACAATTTTTTACCTAGTTAGTTAGTTTAGTTTCAGTATTTATGCTTTTCTATAACATTGCGAACGTCATTTAAGAGCATCCTCAAGGCAAGTCACTTGAAGGTACTCTGAGGCATAAATTAATATTTTTAATTACTCTCAGTATCGCCTGCAAGTTGGTCTCCATCTTCAATCGTAAAGTTCATCGTTTTATCGTTATGTTTTTAGGTCGTGGTCGCCACGAACACATCGCGTGCTTTACTACAGGGATGTCCATTACCATCTTTCTCTTTCGTTTAGGCAATCATTAAATTGTTTAATGATCCATGAAGTTTTTTTCGATCGATGCCAACAAATGGTGTTCAAGCATGATCCTTTTGTATTCATGAGACTTTGTTATTAAACTGTTTAAGTACCAGTGCCAAGACGTGTTCAACCCGACCTTTATCAAGTTTCACGTGACTTATTTCCATTTCAGTTCGTGCATCGTGCATTTGCTTTTCGCTTGTGATCTTTGTGTCTGCCAAGTCTACTTTCTCTCCCGATATATCTGAAGCAATAAATTTTCCATAGATATAAATCAATTGTAAACACACTAAGCTGGGAACATGTTTTCAGTTCGTTCTAGGAAAATCCAAAAGTCTGGCATACATACCAGCATCGCACTATACAGATAAGTGTATCCGGGGAATCCCCAATTGGTGACGTAATGAGCAGCACAAAAGAATAACAATCAGCAATAATGACTACCATGCGTGATTTAATATTCAACATGAATACTATTACACGATTTATCTAAATATAGACGGGAATCTCAAGAAGAAAGGTTTGGCAACACAAAGGATTTTCAAAATACACATTTCAATGTGATGTTTTCGCATGCACACTAGATAATGCAAACATACATAACGCTCTGGGGCACTGTTTGTTCTCATTCTATTTATATTTAGATTAAAGTTTGTCTTGTTTTGAGAGTCCGACCTTGATCGGTCATGTCTAGACGACCTTGCCGTTAGTGGAGAATGTCAGTTCTACGTCCGCTTCAATTAATGCCGCATGTATTAACTCGTTTAATGACATTTACAGGGAGTCAACTTTCACAGCTCTAACTCGGTACGAAGTTATCTGCAATCTTGTTGCATCACGGAAGCGTTTGCATCTATCGCGGAAGCCACGTCTCTTAACTCTATAGGTGTACTGTAGATACCTACGTAGAACGTTCAGCCGCATCTCAGTTTTACGTTCATAATTAACTTGATTTATGTTTGCCCTCTGCATCATTATAATCTCAAAGTTATCATCTCATAAAATCTTCTTAGGCTAAGTTTAAAGACCTTGTGTTATCATTTGCCATTCACAAACATTTGAATTCGTGCTTTCCTCATAATGTACTTGAAATGATGAGTCTATTTGCAAATTGAAATACGGCCGGAACGTCATTGGTCTCATTGTCTGAAGATTTAAACTTCCGTTCAATACATTGTGCAAATTGCACCGTAATGTCGACGGGATCTCTTATTTTTTCTTTCGTTTTATTTATAGCCCTTTGTTGGGTTTTACTAGTGTTCGGTTTGTGTGTAGTAATTGCGTTTACTGCGATTCATCGACGTGCACAGGTGAAGGTCATGGTCGAGCTCGCGACGGCGCCTGGACGCGGCGGCCGGCGCTCACATGACTCGTTGTTTGTATGTGGCGCGCTCACGACGCGATGGCGGGCGTGTTCGAACGCCATTGGTCGGCTTTCACGAACCTCGTTACATAAAATGCTCGTATCTCCGCTCCTAGTGCGAGTGACAAGCTATATGCACTTTGTTGTACCTTAATTTAGTCATTCCTTTGTAACCGCCTGCCATACCAAAATATCTTCATTGTTGGTTTATGCGGTGTAAGAAATTGTATAGTTGAATCGATAACATGTTTTAAATTTCATTGCAGTACTGTTCTATTCCTAGAATCCGCACAGTGCTTACTCATTGATAAGTCTTCAGCGATAATAGGACAAGTCGATGCTAAAAATAGACTACCAAGAAACGTTAGCGTGCTTAACGACCTATACGGTGTTTTCATAACATCTGATAAGCCTAAGATTTCCTTACCCAGATGTTTTGTCAGCTGTCGTTACTTTGAAATCGGGCAAGTGTATCACAAGGCCGTGTTTATAGGCCGCATGGGAAAGACCTTGCTCTTATAACTTGAGTCATATGGTTGGAGCTACATTTGGGCCGATCACAATACACAATGTTTGTGGCCCGGCTTTTTCAACGATGACTAATCTTTAATTTGATGTTTGTAAATTATGTTTAACTCATCGTAATTATTCTCCATGTTTACTTCATTAATATTGGTTTCTTCATTATGTATTCCATCCACGGATGAAACCTGATCGTTACTCGTTTCGTGTTCAATTAGAATATAAATGGATTTAATGCACTTATTAAAGTCATGCACGTTCTTGGACCTCTTTAAAGGTTTAGGGCGGTTAAACTGAATTGATACTTTATGAAAGGAAAGCTTGGCTTGAGTCACGTCTTTTCTTGTTCTATTAACATTTGGATCAGGTTAACTTTATAAAACTTTTCCAATAGGTCATCTGTCAATTTGTTTTCTCATCGAAGTTTTCGTTACCTTAGTTTTCACAGTTCATGCTGTTTGGAATCTCCTATAATAAGCAAAGCGTTTACCGAGTGGTACTAACTTTCTAACAACCTACTCTGCCTAACCTATTTTTGTGATCTACCAATCTATGTTTACGGGCACGGAAGATCTAATCAGTAAAAATATTGCTGCCATTTAACGTATACTGATTATCAACATGAGACATCAACAAATCATCATTGAAGATACAAATCCTCCGTTTGGACAATGAGTAGTAAACTTTAATATTGTCATAAAAATACTGAGGAAATCTCTACTGTCAGTTTCTGATATAATTTATATAGTTGTTACTGGTTATGGTGCAATAAACCATAAATAACTATTTTACGGTTCGCCTGTGTTGTATCGAGACTAGATTTCTAGCCGTAAGCACTTGGGGAAAGGTGAATAATATAGCCTCATTGAATAAGGTCCGTGCTTTGTCCTTAGACAGATTAAGGTGAAAATTGACTTGATTTATTCCCCTTGTATCGTATTCGATAACGGTAGTTTATATTACTGTCGTTCTAGCCGACAACTTTCTGTTGATATTGAACGCGATATTGATATCATTTACATTTACACCTCGGCCTGCAACTGTTGCTTAAGCCTTAATTGCACAGGTAACTAGTAAAGTGCCAGTTCTTTTGTCCTTAATGAGCAATACGTAATCATTCCGTATTTCACGTGAATGTTTACTTTCAATCACTGTATATTGAACAACTGAAACCAACTGAACAAATGTTTTGATCCGAACGATGCCGATGTACTCTTTGTTTGGAAGAAAGAGTGTTTTTCTGTGAAAAACAAATTGAAAACGGTTTCATGTTTTTGCCCTTTCTAGATGTACTGGAGGCTACCTTCGCTTTCTCTATGTGAAAGGTTCTGTTGACAAATGTTTACTTTACAACAGTATTTAGCAGTTATGGTGCAGGCTTATGACGCTTTATGATGAATATTTAAAATAATGATTACTGACAAGTTGGCAGTTTGCTGGAATTATAGCATCATCCATCTTTTACGGCATAGGGAAATCTAAGACCGCCCTGCAAAATAGAAACCACATCTCTAGCTGCAAATAATATCAAATAATGAATACCTTTTACTTGAAAGAACCCTACTGCGAGAGAAATTACATGACGATTACGGGTGCTATGGTGATAATTCACCATCAAATGGGCCTTACGTCTAGACTATTCACCGAGGAAAATTAATTGCCTAGATAATGCATTTAAATACAACAGCACCGGAACGATCTCATGTTTCATTCCATTTACGCCTGGTGTTAACACTTGACACTTATATTTCTTATTCGCAAACCAATAGAATAACATTATCTTTTATAGCTTTTGATATATTGACTATTTATTATATGAAATTCTCATTAAAGCTGACGTCAATTCAATGAAGGTGAATCTAGCAATAGGTCATTGTAACATTCTTGGTACCCTGGCTGTTATTGAAGTCATAATTCCTCTTGAAAGTGACACGTAATGACTAAGTAATAGCATTTTTATGTTCAGATAAATAGAATTGATGTAATATATTGTGCCATAATTGCTAAATCGACGTTCTTATCCTTTTACTTAATACTAACAAGTCCATTTACCATCGTAAACAACTGTCAAGGATGTTTATCATTTTTCTAACGACCGGCTCGACTCGATTTAGCCAATAATAACGGTTTGTTTGTCCTGCCGTCGTGCTTGATTGGAAGGAGTTGACACTTGATTGAAATTTAACACTTATGCACGCGATACTTGGCTTTTGGAGCCATTGGAATGGAAACATTGCGCAAATACAGCGGCGCATGTCGCCAGAATCATTGCATGTACCGGGTTCACGCACAATTTGAAATGAATCCAAATATAGTATTTTGCAAGTCATTTTCCGAATAAGCTTGTGTACAAATACAAAGACTGAATGTTTGCCATCACAGTTCGTGAGTTCCGACCGACGAACGGTGCGTATCTAATGAAAGGCCCAATCAATTTGATCATCCATCAGCGGACTGTGTGAATGTGCGAGAAGGCCGTCAACGAGCCATATAAACACCGTCCAATGTCCAACTGCTCTGTACTTTTGTTTCTTTGTTTTGTTCGTATTTATGGCTATGTCGTACCTGGAAAATGCTCCTTGTTCAAGTATTCTAGTCACATCGCATGGTTTTCACTTGAGCGTTGACGCGTTTTCCACATCGGTAAGTACCGTGGTTTGGCGGAAGCAGACCTTGGCCCACTAACGACGAATAATTATGACTTGATCTTACTTGCGATAAATATTTACATTTATCATTCCGCATCGTGTACTTGCCGTGCTATTTCCTTGTTTTCTTCCTCGTTTTCTTATCTTTCGCTCTAATTATATTTGCTTTTCTTCTCACTAATACATAAATTATAATGGTTCCCACTATCTTCTGTTTCGGATATTCGATCCTAGGAAATATGATATTCTCTCTATTTGTATTTCCTGGTTGCAAAAATATTCATGTTACGCAGTTACGTGAGTACAAAACTGCATGTCAATTCGAACGTAGTGGATCATGTTACATCCAACCGTAAAACAAACCGCAACAAAAATAACTTTGCACGCTTCCAGCCAAGTTTTCTAATTCATGACACCGTGTTTTCTAAGTCCTAAGAGTGGATTTCGTGCGAAAATTTAATTTGTTGGATGTAAAACATGTTTGTCGCAAGTAACATGAGAATGCTAGCGAGCGGCGACAACTACGCTAGTTTGCGGTCCATGAATGTGATACGCGACCGCTTTGCTCGCGTTTTTCTATTGATTTCATAATAATAATGCTCTCGGTAAATCTCTGCATTTCCTTTTCAAATCTTTGATTTCCGAACTGGAATGGAGCCCTTTCCCCACACAAACTTCAACAATTACGCAAGAAGTTTAACTGCAGCCACGAACATGAAGTTTATTGTTTAATTACCACATACGGAAAGTGTCGATAAATGTTTTTACTGACCTCACTTAGTGTTTTGTAATCACTGACAGCGCAAGCTTACTTCTTCATTGGAATTATTCACGCAATTTGATGTTGTAATTCGCGCAAGAAAATCGTATCGTTCTGTGAAAAAACTAATCTTGGAATAATTGCTGTTAGTCTTTCAAAAGGCCTTGCAGAAGTAGGTAGATACATTTAATTGAATTCAAGTAGATCTTCGATTCGTGTCGTTCGGCGTGATTTACATTTTCATTGATATCTTTTTACGTTTTTTTTTGCTTTTTATACAATTGCCATTGTTATCGGATACTTCAGACATTTTTAATGTTAGCGATATAGGTTGGTTAAATGGTTAGTCGTTGGTTTTAGTGTGTATCAGTCAGTAGGCGCCGGTGACCGCATTCTTTACGTCGTCTCGTACCGTATTGAAAGTAGAGCAGGCATCCGTTCAACGTTCATAAAGATTTGCAATACTATAGTTCTTATTATCTAGGATCCTAGTACATTTTATTTCAAAGAGCCTTATATGCAAGGGAAGTTCGATATTATGCAGTTTTCAATTTAAATGATAATCTCCTTCGTTGGCATTCATCAGATTTACTTCACAACAATAGATGTGAAGGAAAGGTGACGAATGTCTTCATTGAATGGTAATCGCGTGCCCAGTGTCTTATTTTGTAATGCATATTGATGTACTCGTATTTACCAAAATCTAGTTACATAAGAAATACACGATGATAGTTGTTTATGTATACGGTGACTTCTTTGTAAAGGGCATTTTTATATGTTTGGTGTAATCCATATTGTTTTGCTACAGAGCTATAGCCATTAATTATACATGCTTGATAGATGGTGGTTTTAATTATGAGGAAAATGTTAATTCCAGAATAAACACAAATATACGTTTGAATGGATGATCCTATATCCGGGGGGTCAATGAACCCATTCGACTTTGAATTGTGTCCCTCAGGCATGCGTTATTTGCTTGCGATAACACGTTGAATGACAATAAACAATGATACTTGTGTAACAATAAGAAAACCAAGTGTTTTGCTTTGAGATAATCGTACAACTGTCTGCATCCGATACACCCTGCGTAGTAGATTTTTAAATTGTTCATGATTTGTTACGAGTGGTTTATTGTCTTTTTCAAATAATGGTTTAATACAGCTTTTGTTACTTTTGAAATATTAAGCACCTACTGTGTTAATTCACCTTGGGTTACTATAGTTATGTCGCACCCTAGGCTCGTTGAAACTTTTTTAGGAACAACAATATTTTTTTAGGAAAATACTGGCTTAAGATAAAATATCAAAAGACCTCGTTATAGGAAAAGTTCTTGAGTGGGATTGAATTTCATTATAATAATATTATTTTGCGTCGACCTAATAACAATCTCGCATTACAGCACAGACAGTTTTCTATAAACAAGCACCCTATTATTATGAATGACGTCAATTAAACCTTCGTGCCCGCACGATCGGACGCATGACCTAAAATATGTGCCTATCGTACAGTTATTAATTACCAAGTGTGTATTGTCACTACTATTAGCGGTAAACAAGGCCTGCTCAGACTTGGTCACCAGCTGAACAGTTATGGGACCCTGGTGGCTCAATAAGTTTTGAAATATCATTTATATCTTTTTTCAGTTTTCTGAAAATGGAAATAATATGTTGAGGATAATTTTCTTGTTTTAAGTAGACCAAGAATCCAATACCTCATAAGTTTGTGAAAATGTATGAAAACAAAGATTTTCTGAGCCTTTCTGAACTTTCTACTATACAATAATTTGTTTCATTATCAACTTGTCATTATAGTATTTGTTATTTATAGATGCAATAAACATTATAATGAAGTGAAAATACTAGGTTCAGTAAAATTCCGTGGTCCTGTACTATCTATCACTGACCTTCCAATATCACACTAGTGTCATTTCTCATTACATAAAGTGCACTTCGTGCGTATTCAAATGATTGCATATTTATCAAAAGAACATTTCGTTACTATGTCATTTTATCTCTAAAGTAATTAAATTATCATCCGCTTTTAACGTAATCATCAGTATTACATTGAATTACAGCAGTTATAATAACACGTATAGAGTTGTGACTGTGAAATGTATATTTTTTAAAATTATACCGTGATTTACAAAATGAATTACTTTAACTGCTATCAAAATAAGTGTCGGTAGCGATGTTGTATCAGAAAATTATCCTCTAAGATATATTTTTTTGACAAGTTTTCAATGATAAGCAATGTTCACGCCCCTACATTTGCTGGTGGCCTTTAAACAGCTGTATCGTCACCGATAAGCGAACGAAAAGGCCTCGTTTCAGTTGCGATAACAACCATAATAGTAGTGTCAAATACGATGACAACACAATTTATAACACAAGTTTTTTCTCGCTAGTTAAGTGTGCGGTTGAACGGTGCAAATGTGAATTTATATTTATATACAGTGTAGTGAATGTATTAACTTATTTATTATTTAACATATCCAGATTAATGAGGACCCAAATCATGGAACGTTACAAACCCGATGCGTTACGATGGCGTGCTTCCTACAACAGTGATTTAAATTTAAACTAGTGCATAGTGGTCGTAAAGTCTGATCTGTTAGACTGCGTTAAATTATTTATTAGTTAGTGTTTATATCGTGTGGATATGCTGATCAATACGTTTTTGGACACGGAGGATTTCGTGCACTTGTATTATCCGGAGGATGAGCCTGCGGCCGTGCAGGGCTGTGGAGCCGGCGCGCGCATGGCGTCCAAGTACCCGCCCAGACCACCCTCGCCAGAATACTCACAGGTTTGTTTACATTATAACTACACCTGTTGTTTATGAAAGCCTGGTATTGTTATACGTCAGCCAGGGGACGAAAAAAAATAAGGGGAGAAATTAGGATTTTTCTACTACGACTAGGAGTAGCGCTTCAATAAATTTAATCTATTGTCGAAATATCTCTACTAAATTACATTCCCAGGCGTAATCGATACTAAACTCGCTGTAAAAACGTATTATTGACCAGACAGTTACAAAAGAACAAATAAATACACAAAATGAAATATCATTGCGATATCGTCTTGCAATAACACGATACTTCCTACTCGTGTCACGGTTAATGGGGAAGGGAAAAATACGCAAACAAGGTTTGTGATGTAAAGCAGGTAGCTAAATATGGATGAAGTGAGGAAAAGTAACGGTAACTCGAGTCCTTCACCTTGGGACTAATAATTGTGTGTACGGTGACGCCCCCTTCACCCCCTCGCTCGACCATTCAGCGGGGGGAAGGACGAAGGTACTACAAACCTATGATTACTTGTACGGCTTCTCTTGAGTAATTGGAACTTTTCAACGTAATGAACTTCCGTAGTAAGAAGTACGAGGCCTTTGAAGTCTATTTATGGTTTTTCCTGTGAGCACTTCATTAATTTGAGTCGGTCCTTGAATTTAGAAGTAAAAAATGGAAGTGGAGGTACGTGAAAGTTTTTGATCATTTTATCCTGGTTTTCATTATGAAGTCATTTCAAAATATTCTGTGAATTTGAATAATCATGAGCCAATGATGACAAATAACTATGACTGCATTTAAATTGAACACAATCACTGATTTACAATCAACAAAATCTTGACTCGCTAAATGTTCCAAATTCTGTTTACATTGTGAACAAATAAACACCCACTGTGCTCCATTGTGTGGACAGTAATTTTTATTGACAGCCCATCAGGCTGTGTTAAAAGCTTCCCTTTGACGCATAAGAAGCAGTCAAATTCGTTGTTTATCAATTGACGCTAATGGTAGGGTACTGAACATAATCGTGGGGACAGTCAGATGCACCGTAATGAGCCAGTCTCCGTGACTCATTACAGAATTATGCGCCGACGCTACTGTCATTGTTGAACACATGTCGCCTGTTGTTTTTAAATCCCCATTTAGACTGGTTAATTACTTTTTGACAGCAGACCGTCTGGCTTAGAAATAATTATTCTATTTGGATGATTTAATCCCTGTGAGAAAAACTGCGTTTCAAAATTTTAATAGATACTGATAAAAATCTAGGTGAATCTATTACGAAACGTGCAACTAATTTTAGATCTACATAACTTTCAATGTTAAACAAACAGCATTGTGCCAAGCAATTTGTCATTACGTCGTTGACGTCACAGATGCATTCAACCAGGATCACATGAGCACTAGCAGATAATACTGCCCATAGTTGCACACGCCGGAAGTTTTTTAATCCATTGTGGTTGACGATGAAGAGTGACACACAAAAGGTACCAGATCGCCTCGCAGCCTACGGCCACTACGCATCATCTCTCTCCTCATGTAGTAACAGTTAGTATTTTGTATCAGGAATTCATACATACCTATAAAATGTCAGTACTAAACCTTGAATGGGCCTTTCAATGCAACACGCGGCCTCGGGCAGGGTTGAATGACATGAATGATTGAGTGAATGGATAATGAACGCTCCTTTCATTCATTCACTATCTGTATTACTATCAAAACCTATTTCAACGTGCTTGTGAAGTTGGGAGTACGTTTAGAACAAAGAAACATGAAAACGTAGTTTTACTTGCCTCTATGCTTTTGGTAATAAATATTTATTTTTTATTCCGTCTCTTTATGAGTCTTTGTGCTGCGCCTTTGTTTGATGCGCTCACGGGTCGGGATATTGCCCATTATGATATAATTGCCTGCAAGACATATACGTATGTATTATTTCCCAAGATAGATAAACCTGTTTGATAATAATTGTATAGTTCTGCACGCGGACGCTTGCTGATGATGTCTACACAGTAACCTCAAACGACCTTATTCTATCTATCGATCTCCTACGCACACAACAGTTGCATTAGTCATGCTTTACGTTAGGCAAGCGGCTTGCCCCTTCCGCAGATGCTGTTGCCTAATGCCACGCTTTGATAGCGTACACGTCTATTGCAGAACTGACGCAGATGTACGAGCACTTCACAAGCTCTTACTATGTAATGCGTACGTCGATGTCTACAAAAAAATATAGAATAGAAACACCATTGTTGTTGTGTTGTTAAAATACAACAAGTATTTGTATGAGAATTTTATCTTCGCTTTGTTTCATAAATTCAGACAAATAACTTATTTGAATAAAGGACATGTTGCTTAAAATATCCACAAAGACCAAAAGATAAAGGATAAAATCTGTAACCTCAGCATCCAAAGAGATGAAACAAAAATCGTCAAAATAATATTTTTAAATCGCATTTTGGATGATATCAGAACCACGTAGTCTCAAAGTCTTACACCGTTTAGTACTTAGGAAATGGATGACTCCGGCAGTAGTTCATTCATAAGTTTCGCACCACCTCATTGTTATGCTGCTCTGGTATTTTAAAGCTCCTACTTAAGTAGCGTGTGAAATTCTCTCAGCTGCCACGCTCTCACACCGTAGAAAAACTATAGACAAGGCAACTTGTTTTCCTTCCATAGGTATAAATAAGTTATTTCCTAAAAGCTTCGATAGTATAGGCCAAATACAATTCTGTAATCCTTCCTACAAAAGAAAATCTAAGCCAACGACCTCGCTACTACGTTGTTAGATTTTGTACAAACGCGATTTCTTCAAGGACACTATAAAAACTTTTAAGCAAGATCCTGTTTTGTTTCAATTAAAGGTGTAATGTACCTGTGTAAAACGTTCTGGAATATATTGCGGAGCTCCTCAAAGTCGGCGAGTTTTTTTTTATGTTTACCATCCATCGACACACGAGGTGAACGACCCACGCTTCAAATTCAACTATTAACCCAACCACATGTATGGTATCCTCGTTCAATGGGTGTGTATAATAACCAGTGGGGCATTCCTACTTGGCTGGTTAGTCATTCGGTAGTAGTCAGCTCTAGGCGCCCACCCGCACGGATTTCATGACTGTTTTAATGATTACGAGCGACGGTGCTTTAGTGCAGCAGTTTCTGTTTTGAACAGTGAGCTTTGTTTGTTTATGGTGCCCAAGGTTTATAAAAAGTATCCAAGCTCTCGTTTTAGTATATTGCCGATCTTTGTTTTGATCCAAATTGGTTATACCTACAGCGCCTTGTGAGTGTAAGCAACAATAAAACCCATATAAAATTACGTTTTATTCAACAAAAAACACAGCTCCGATTTCGATCCATTTTTTGTGACACTCTTGATTATCTCATCTACCAAGACTGTACGCTATTTTCTTTATTATGTAATGAAACACCAGTCTGTAATGGCGTAGTTAGTCACGTTTGGTAAATGCTAACAAAAAAGCTTTTTAGTTTTTTGGACGTCTGGGTCCGTTTGTTGCGCAAAACTTGGTGTTCATTGAACTGCAGGGGGTGAATGCGCTAAAAGAACCGTGGGCGGAGACACCCACGATCGCCTAATATTTTAATGTCAACATTTCTCATTAGGTAACATTTCATTACTCATTGTATTTACTTTACATAGCCGCCTTTATAAAGGCATGTCCTATGTCACTTAAACTATGTACATCAATAGTAATAAAATAACTAACTTGATTAATTAACTGTTTGTCTTTTGTGAAGGACTTAATGGCTCTTTAACAGATGTCCTAAGTGGAAAAAACTACACATGACTAAAAACGTTAGTTGTCCATGACCTGGATTTGGAAACATACAAGTCTTTATAAAGGAAGACCCGTGACACTGGAAAGTAAACATACTTGAGATAAGTAAGTCATCCACATAAACGACATGAGATGCGAAGCTAAAATGATAGCCCACGCACAATAATAAGCAATTGGTTGTAATGATTCTTAGTCATACGCCATGTAAGTACATATTCAGTGCTGGGCGCATGTGAACCGCTGCGGGTGATTACATCATTACTATGGAATGTGCACCAGTTGCATCTGATGGAAAGTAGTGCGTGGATCTAGCGAAGTAAAAATTTGTTTGTGATGGTACGGATAATGGAATGTCACTGAACATTAAGTTGTTTAATTCTCGTGCTGCCCTAGTCACTTTAATGTGTGTTACCCTACAGAGAAAGTTGAAAAAATGGTTTATGTACATTTTAAGAAAGTAAAGTAAAACTTTTCGTTTTGGGGGTGCTGTCATTCTTGTAAAATTTTGACGTAAAAAAGTGCTAATCGTATTAGCCTACTTTAATAAATGATTTTGACTTTGACTTTGACTTTGACTAGAGAAAGTTGAAAAAATGGTTTATGTACATTTTAAGAAAGTAAAGTAAAACTTTTCTTTAGTGAAGAAAAAAAACTAATTGCATGTAAATATTTTGATAGTTGAAACCGATTAGATGTTATGTAAAAGCGACTGTTGTAACATGACTGTAGAAAATTAAGATAATCAGTGCAGAAATAACTACTGATTTGTTGATATTATAATTTTACATTCATGAAAAGGCCTATAAATAAATTAAATATAAACTAAATGTAGATTTGTTTTGTCGCTGCGTCTGTAATTTAATTACAAACAAAAATAGTTGTGGTCAAATTAGGTCAATTACCGCGGTAGCTATCGCTGTCATAGCAACATTATCAGTTAACCACTAATTGTCTTTCGTTATTATTTCCTTTTATACAACTTAATGTTCTTTATTAATTAGGTATTATTAAATATTAAAGCAAGAAATGCTAATATCCCGTATAATGTATCTGAATTATTTACATTTTGCCTTTCATTGTAAGAGGTCTTTGCACTTCAGGTAAAATACAGTCTGATATTATTTAAAATAATAAATCTTATTTTTTTGCTTGGTTAAGGTAAAAAAGTATAAACAGTCTGTTTAATACATAATTTCGATTTTTTCATAAGCAGTTGGTGCAGAGCTAATAATGAAATGTATCTTTTTTTTCTTCATGGCTACACAGATTCCAACTTGCTTAAATAATTCCAAAGGTTTGTGATGACAACTAACATCAATACGTCAGTAATTTACAAAACTTCATTAAGCAGCGTATTTTAAAATTCCAAACAATTCTCTAGTTGCAAAACTTGGCAGAAACTTGACACTTCTTACAAAATTGTTTTGTAACTTTAGTTAGTTTATTATGCTTTCCTAGTACTTGCGAAGCATTAGCCAATGTTTTAAGTACAATGTGTTATGTACTTGTAGATGACTAAACAAATATTGTACATACTTTTAAAATGTCAATGGTCACGAAATTTCTCATTTCGAACATTCCTTCAACTTATTTACATCTTGTAACCTGTACACTTTTTTGTAACCTGTACCTTGAAACATTGTACATATAAAAAGTGTTAGCATACAGTCCTAGTATATATATCATGTGGTGCTCATCTGTAAGAAATTGTGACACTAGATTAAGTACACAAGATTTTCCTGTAATTGTATAAGTGTTAACAATTGTTGATAAGCCAATTAAATAAAATAAAATACAAAGGACAATGCTATTCTTTGTATGGAAGTTGGGCTCAAGAGTTGCCCACAGGAACTGCATAGTGTATTATGTTCCATAGGCTTATAATAGGTCCCAGACCGAAATATTTCGAAATCTATCCCGGGAGTCCTGAGAAAAACTGGTTTGACTCTTATTCAATATTACGAAAAACATCCTTACGAACTCTTAACTATTCCACTTTTATTACCTTAATTGAAATGCATTATAATATTAATCGACAAATACGAGGTATTGAACGAGAATTTTTTTTACCGACTTCAAAAAATGGAGGAGTTTCTCACTCAGTTCGTTTGTATTCTTTTTACGTAAGTACGTGCATATTAACTCCGTCGTTTACCAACCGATTTAAACAATCATTTTATTGTTTGAAAGGATTTACTTTCCAAATAGTTCCTTTGTTATTCGGTCCAGGGTCTGGTGATAGAAACCTTAAAACAATAGGGAACTCTCGGAAATTGTAAGCACATATCGAATAAAAACTTGTCATTCGGGTATATGTCTCCGACACCACAAAACTGTGGAGGTTAAGACCTGACCTGCCGATGGAGACGACAGTGAGACGAGGGAACTCCTCAACGGTAACTATTTACTACCTCGTGTTCGAGCTTATTTAATTCGTCCTGATAAGATTTTTCCATTGCCATTACGGATATTAATTGCATGACGCTACACGAACTTAGGACTGATTGTAGTAGATAGAGACTGAAAAGCAAGAGAAACAACAATTACCATTAAACGTCTATTTCTGTTATTTTATCCTGTTAACAGTGAAACCACTAACTATCTGAATGTTATTTCAAGAAAAGAAGGTTGTTAGGTTTGTGGCTGCTTAAAATGGCTAGCTAACAATGGCTGGCTAACATGAGAACCGGTTTTTCTCTTGACCTCTGGGACCGATTTCAAAAATATTTGGAGTCCGTCTTAAGAGTGAAGTAAAGAACCTATTCTAACCATTCCCACTACTGGGCAAATGGCTTGGGCTTTATAAAGTGACTGTTCAAGTTTAACATTATAACCGGTTTTTTTCGGGACCTCTGGGACCGATTTCCAAAATATTTGGATTTCGTGTTAACAGTGCAGTAAAGAACCTATTTCGACCACTTTCACTACTGGGCAAATGGCTCAGGCTTTGTTAAGTGACTATCTATGGAGAACATTTGAACCGGTTCTTCTCGGGACCTCTGGGACCGATTTCAAAAATATTTGGATTCCGTCTTAAGAGTGAAGTAAAGAACCTATTCTAACCATTCCCACTACTGGGCAAACGGCTTGGGCTTTGTAAAGTGACTGTTCAAGTTGAACATTAGAACCGGTTTTTCTCGGGACCTCTTGGACCGATTTCCAAAATATTTAGATTTCGTGTTAACAGTGCAGTAAAGAACCTATTTCGACCACTTTTACTACTGGGCAAATGGCTCAGGCTTTGTTAAGTGACTATCTATGGAGAACATTTGAACCGGTTTTTCTCGGGACCTCTGGGACCGATTTCAAAAATATTTGGATTTCATGTTCAGAGTGCACTATGGAACCAGTTGGAACTACTCCCACTGCTGGGCAAACTTTGAGCCCAGACCCTGGCATTGTCCTTTGTAGCACGAACGATAGTTTGTAAGACATGCAAAAATTTAAGGCTTTCTCTGTATAAAGAATTTCATGTGCAACGAACGAATCGTCTGCTTCTTCGAAAATTTTATATTATGCAGCAATATAACTAATATCATATACAAGCTTTTGGTATGGTTTCCAACAGAGATTCATCTATTATTTGATTGGGTTTCAATTTAAAACGATCATCCCAATCATTGTTACAATAGCCAATGTGGGCTAACCCGCATAGGTAGTCAACATTTGGGGTACCCTTTCTTTCATTGGTTTTGTAATAATATCCAAATAACGAGCGAGTCAAGCATAGCTAAATGATCATAAATCAAGAACGAAGCGCAAACGTTTTTAACTGAGACTTCTTTCGTGCTTAGTCTTGCAAAACAAGTACTAAAAGTACGTACTCCAGGTACGTGAGTGCATGTAATGCGCATGAGTGGCAAGTGAGGTAACGCAAGGTCGCTTTCTAACGTGTTCTGTAGTATCCAGCGAGGGACAGGCATGCAGTTTGGGCGTGAGCCGACTGTGAATTGGCTTAGTATGCTCACTCACTGGAAACCTCTGGTTTTTCTTTATTTTTATTATTTGTAACACGTTTGAGCACTTACACAGTTTTATGTGGTGTATTGTTTGGTTTTTATAGGTCGTTTCTTTTAAAGAAACTTTGTTTTTAATTCCAAAAGTATAGAAGAAGATTTAGGGGTATATGCGGGTTATGTCCTATTCAACAAATTGTTTTGTTTACCTAATAAAATTGAATGAAAATTAAAATGACCCGAATGACACGATGGTGATTCAAATAGGTACGGATATTTGAGTGCATTTGGTGCTAAGTAAACATAGCTACGATATTGAATTAACAAATGGTTTTTACACCATCTATTTGTGTGCGTTCGTCTGGAATGTATAATAAGTCATTGTCATCATTCATCCTAGTTTAAAAGTACAATCTCTGGTCTATTATCTACACTTTTATCACTTCATCAATCATCTTTTCATTTCTCACGAGCTTACACCAATTAGTTGGCAGCAAGTTCAGTTGTTATGCATGTTATTAAAATTGAACCCCGCAGAAGTACAACCACATTCCAACGAAGTTCGAAGCGCCACCAGTGAATCATAAGCACGCAACATCATTATTTACGATTCGAGACGGCTGGTTACTAAGCGTTTTGATTATTATATACCGCCGATAAACTACCAGGGCTGCATAACTACACGTAGCTTTTACATAACACCAATGTACTGCTGATAGGCAAATAACTGCATCACAATATTGCATGTCTTTAGTTGTATAACTAAGTTTGCATAACTATTTGGTTTTAATTACATACAATAAACTTTTATTTATCTTCGATCAACAATACTTTAATCGAAGCGACGAAGGAAAAAATAGTCACAATTCACAAAGGAATTCCTGACATATTCCTAAGTAGATCTTCTACAAATGTGCATCAAAAACCTCAGTATTTTTCCTCTATATTTGGACCTACAACTTCTGATAAGGAATAAGGTTATTTCGGTCAGTATAATTCCGGCAAATCAAAAATAGAACTTGACTGATTGCTATAGTCTGATTACTGTTACCGGCAAAGTTTCTAGACTTTATCTTCTTCACAAAATTGCTAAAACTGTATAAAAGAGTAACTAAGAAATTCTCCCAACTATGTAGCTCATTTCTCGATAAGGTACACGCGGTTCTGGGACATAAAAGAGTCCCTGTTGGTACTTTGGTAGATACGGTATCAATACACAAACACAGAAAGAGAAATTGTGTTGCTCACCCGCTTACACTTGAGGTATCTTTGGGACATATTTGCTGAAGGGAGCTGTTATCAAATTGTAGTAACAGTGAGACAATAACCTAATACAAAAGTGAACGCGTTACGATCGATACATTATTAGTAAATAACAGTTTGTTCAATTTAGTTTTCGTGTTGAATTTTAATTCGACCTTGTGTTTCATCAATTTGTAATCGATTGTTTATTTTCCCAATAGACTCGTTATTTCTGAAGTATTAGCATTCTGCGTGATAATGTACGTGTCTATGTCGGATGTGACGTGCCTCAATATCTCTGGCCTACTCGAGGTATTATGCGGATGGAGAGTAAATAGATGTTCCTTATTTTTCATCGAAATTCATCCACCAGAGCTCAGTTAAACATTCTATTGCTAGGATCTTAAAACTATGTTAACGACCCATTAGTCGGTTCAATAGGAAGCATCTTAATTGACCAGAACAACCTAGTTGGCACATGAATGCGATAGAAATGTCAGCTGTCATACATGCACGTATGTTCGATTTTCGCGACTTTCCGTCAACTTTCTATAAGAAATCGAAGTATATACTGTTAACTGTTTGCAATGCTGACCGGAACTTTTTGGCACCATTCCATAATATTTTCCCTCTCTTATGGCTTTTAGTTTCATCTATATTAATCAGTTATTTTTCTTTGTTTCCAGGTGGTAGTACCGTCAACCAGCGAGATGGGTGACCGAGAGCGGTACCGCGCGCCCCCTCAACCTGAACCGCCACCACACAGGGTCCGGGCTGCAGACCTGTATCCTCGGCTGAGGACGCACTATGATGAACCAGGCCTCGATGCTGGCTTCACGCCTATCTGCGGGGAGTTTGTGCAGGTGAGGTACTAGGAGTGCATGAGACTGGAGGGGTTCATTATTTTTGGCGCAGTTTTAGTATTGATAAGCTAGTAGATGAAAGGAAGAATTTCCAAATGAGTGATGCTAAGTGTGCTGATTGTCTGAATAATGTGACCATGTACTGCACATAATTTCTACAAATGCATTTATTTTATTATTAGTACATTTATCTACAGGGAAAATTGCAAGGTTTTGTAATGTTTATTTATACAGAAAATTATGTTTAATCGCTTCGACTGCAAACATGCACATGACGGCAATTCCACAATCAAACCACAATTTGTTTTTGTAGGTATTTTCGGTAATAACAACAAACTACTGGTTTACGGGAAACTACGAATTAAGCCATTTGAAATGAAAATTGTTGTAATCGTACTTTAATAGTACGTTTAGTTTACCTTCATAAACAGCAAATACATGGTGTACGGTATTGTTACCCAACATAATTACACAGTCGTCGCAACCTTTTCAATAGACATGACGTCTTAATGATTCCTTGACAAATGTGCTTACAAACACACGTAAACAGTTGTATTTCCTCGTCCAAAGTCCGAGTTAATAATTAATTAGCAAAATAGCAACAAACAGATATAGCACGCACATGATATTAAGTAACTAATACGCCTAGTGGCCTGAAAGGTCAGCGGGTCGAATGCATCGGGTTGAACGAACCGCAATGACGTTCCGATAGTGTTTAGCTCCGTTCTAGTTCTGCATTCCTGGTAGGTCGTTGACTGCGCGTTATCAGCCCAAAGCGTGCACTTATGACGGTGATATGAAAATTGCAGCTTTGCGAAACTAGACTAGCTATACATGTGCTTATGTTAAGTGGGGCATGACTCGGGAAAATGTTATCAAATCGCTCGCGCCGTAGCACGTGATAAATACTAGCATGAATGCTACTTTGTAAGACTCAGAATACTTATTTATTTCTTGTAAATTAAAGAATAGCTTCGAATCCATTTTTAAATTGCATCAAAAAACAATACAATTTTCTGACGCCATAGTAAGATCAAACTATCAGGATTAAGAGGACGAATTGGAATTTTTGGCGCCAAGGATCTCAATTTTTCTCAGTAAATACAAAACGGATCAAAATACAACTTGGTTACCTGAAAGTTCATGATATAAACCTTATTTTGTTAGACGTAGAAACATGATTAGGTAACTTTTATAACAGAGAAAAATATATCAAACATACCTCTTTTTAAAAAGAGATTCACATATTATGGGCAAACGGGACCGATTTAAGCCTCTTAACTTTTTTAGTAGTTGAGTATATACATACTCTTTAAAATTGTAGAAGGAATTTTTATTAAATTATCATTTCTAAATAATAAAATTACAAAACCATTTTGTCGCTTACGACTTTTAGTTATAAGCTAGCGCGTGTATTGTTATCCTCGCCCCGCTCAGACGCTCCGACCCCTTTTGGCGCCTTAGATGCGCGTGCCGGTTATGGAATTATTGTTGACCAATTCGTCGCCTTAATAAAAATACTCTCATTATCTGAAAACCGTCTTCCTAGAGCCAATATTGGGACCATCTTGTAGCTCCATGTGCATTCAACAGATTTTATCATTTTATTTTTTTCTATCCCACTAGGTAATACAATCTTTTGTTGGCAGTGGGTTGGTCGCACGGCGGACGGTGGTACTATCGCCATGTCGAACTACCGATTGCATGTGCAACCGCGCCGACGCAACGGGCCCGGTGCATCCATTCCCTTGCGGCTCATCGATGCGCTGGAGATCAGGGATCTGCTGCACTTGATCGTGCTGTGCAAAAATGGAAGACAACTCAAGTAAGTGTGGCTTTGAATAGCTATTTTTGAGGTGGTTAATGTGGGCCTACCAATAATGTAGTGTGACAAAATGTGAAAATGCCACCTCTTCGCCTTGCTGTTGTCCGCATCGTTCGTTGCTCATGTTTTTTTTCTCTCAATATTTCCCCTCTAGATAATTTCTAGCCATAAGGCTACAAGCTAAGGTTTAAAATTGAATTGTCCATGGACACTTCTGTACAAGTTTAAAACACTGTTTAACACAAGTACTGATTAGATTACTTCTAAAAGTATTTTATAATTTGTGCTCACTTATCTAGTGTTTACATACAAAGTGCCATTCAACACGGTGGTATCTTGTTTGGCCATAAAACGTGCTAAGTGTTCTTCAATATTTAAGATTCACACTTATCTCGATAATGAATTCATGGACTATCTTGGCCCAGTGCTTGCAAGCTACTCACGAGCATAATTTGTTGATTTTGATTCTTACGTCGGGCAAGGGGTGTTTGTCAAAAAAATCTATGTAGTGATTAGCCTGATCTCTACGTCACCAAAATATAAGCACACCTTAACTGAACATGTCAAGGAAAAAGGTTAAGCCTGATAATTTCATAAGTATCTCATTTTAAAAACAATATGTTTGTATATAAACTATCATCGGACACGGAATGTATGTCGATTGTTGATTTAGTCCCGATTACACCAAAACTAGTGTAACAATCGATAAACAAACACATAGCGACTAAAGAAAGCGGACATGTAAAATTTTCCTTCAATAATAAGATAAACTTGTTTAAACTAATGTTTATTATCTACTCGTTGCCACCTACATGTAAAGTAGTATACATACAATTGTATAACATGATACGGTTATTTATTACATTATTTTTGGGAATGCCCGATGTAGTTCACCCCAAAAATGGCATCATACCTCTGCGTATCTACTGGGATTCTGGTACATAAATGATCAAATTTTAATCTACCTTTCTTTTGTTTTAGATGCTCATTCAACACTGGGGATCAATGTATTGAATGGTGGAGGCGGTTGAATACCGCTCTCGCCCCCATAGGATCTGTTCAGGAAACCTTCGCTGCAGCATACGCAGCGTGGGCGAAAGAACAGCCACCAACGTCTGTGCATAGAGAACTAATGAGGGCATCACAATCTCCTCAAAGGCACTGGTTCGGCCCTGAAGTGAGTATCTCTTCCCTACTTCTGAATGCCTAGTACTTTGTTGCGAGACAACTTTCTCTTTCATTATTGTGATTTCATACTTGTCAACAAAGTTGTCTTTGTGATTTCTGATTGCCTAGTACTACTTTCATTCGAATATCTCACAACTCATTCCTTAATTGGGCACGAATACCTTTCCCGCTGAAAGTAGTTTTATTTGTAATGGACCTGTTGCGTCCCACAGGTGGAGCGTCTCGGTTTCACTTCTAAGGGCGCGTGGCGGGTGACGGCAGCTAACGCGGAGTACAAGTTGTGCCCCTCGTACCCACCTCTCATCGTGGTGCCCGCCTCTATCTGTGATGAAGACCTCGACTCTGTTGCTCGGTATGTTACATTTATTTTTGTAGCCGTTTTATAACCGCAGCGTTTTTCCGCGAAGGAAGAGTGCAAATAAATTTTATAGTATTATTTTGGCTGACGCACGGAAATTAACAAAATCTTCTGCACAGTTCATTTTATTAGCTCCCGTGACCTTCTATGTTTTTATTAATTTATAGATCATAACGCAATGCGATAGGTATTTGAAAATAGAAAGTGCTAAAGTCTCTGGCTTCCTCTGCTTCGACATGAGGTTCTAACTCTCCTGAGTTTTCTAACACCATCCATTTCTATTTAAAAGGAACCCCAAACAAAACCTCTCTAACTAATTAAAAACAGTATTTCAATGTAATTTTTTTCCCAGGTTCCGAGCAATGCGTCGCATCCCGGCCGTGGTATGGCGGCACCGTGCTAACGGCGCCGTGATCGCGCGCTCGTCGCAGCCCGAAGTGGGCTGGCTCGGCTGGCGCTCCAGCGAGGATGAACGTCTACTAGCCGCCTTCGTCAGCGCCTGCAACGCCGACCGGGGCATGCAGCCGCCTAACAACAATAAGGTAAGTACCAACTACTCGCTGCCTCTGCTGCCCTAGTACTTTTAGTGGGAAATTGGTGGAGTCTGCCGATTTTAATAAAATTTTCCCGAGTGCATATATTAATTAGGTTATTATTATTAGTAAGTATTACCAACCAACCACCTTTCCCTACAAATCATTTTAACAATGTCTCTCTTCTAAGGGAATGTATGTATAGGAATCCAAAATATGTACGTTATAGTTATTTCAATCGTAAAGAAAACAGCTTACCTCCTCGAAATAATGAAGCCCTAGTACAACATCAATATTAATTGACACATGCCATTAGTTCCGATAGTAATATAAATAGAACTGTGATGTCAGGAAGTACGTGCTTATTAATATTTTATTGCTTATTTACTTATTACTTAGAAGCAGTAAGTGTCGAAGTAACCCACGCACGTCAATAAACATAATTTACTATCCAGGAAATTTTATTGAACGCGTTAATAATATTGACTTTGTAAGTGCTTACGACAAGCAATCATTGAAGTAAAAGTATTATATAAAAATGAATACAATATTTTTATGTTGTCCTAAATTGCCGCCAATTCTTAAATGGTTGGCTCAATTTATTCTCATACGTAATATGATTCACTTTATCTGCCTTCATCTCAATTCCTTTTTAGTAAGCCCCTTTTTTACCGGGTCATAAAAATGTGCAGGGTAATAATACGAGCTTTCACATGATGCCATACCTAAAACGGAATTCATAAAGAATCCCTTATTCGTCCACCTGTTATGGCAATCACCTTAGCGTTTTTATTATTAAATTCAGCAACTTATTTTACTCACATGGCTTCATGTACTTTCCCTTCGAAGGTACGACCAGAATCACAGTTGTCCATATTTTTCTCCTCAACAATAACATCAATAGCTAGCAGTTTGTCGTGATTTTAATTTCATGTACCCGAATAAAATATAAATTTGTATCACCCTTCACAGTGCAGCTATCCAACAGTGAAAGAATTTCACAAATTGATGGAGTAGCTTTCAAGCAGACAAACCTTGCTACCATCCCAAATGTTCTCTTTATAGTTAAGATAAAATAAGCGTGCTAAAATTAACTTTATTGTTCCAGCAACTAAAACTCCTAATTGTGGACGCTCGATCTTACGCTTCTGCCGTGACGAACCGCGCCCGCGGCGGTGGATGCGAGTGTCAACAATACTATCCAGCTGCTGACATACAGTTCATGTGCCTGCCCAACATCCATCACGTGAGGAGGAGCTTCCAGCAGATGAGGGCGCTGGCTGCCGAGCCGAGTGATCAGGCCAAGTAAGTGTTCTTATTTTAAAATAGAGAATCTGTTTGTAGTTTGTATTAAACGCTATGGTTTATGCAAAAACCCCATCTCTCGTCATCATCACGAATCTATCAATTTAGGTTTCATTATCATCTTCCTACTCTTATCTTAATTTTATCTGGGGCACAGCCTGTTTTCTTCTTCCATACCATGCTCTTCTATCTGCTGTCATCTCACTAGTAACATAGGTTAGGTTAAAGAAAGCTTTTTGGCCAACCACTTTTAGGCAAAACTCTCCCGTAATGTATACTTATACCATATCTCCCAGGCCTTTTCTGTTTGATCTAGTTTCCATGTTTCCGCAGCTTTCTCCTATTTTTGCACCATTTTTTTAGCTTTATATTATTTATAGTTAGGTCTAGTACAATCATCCGAATCTTCCTATGCTTTACTCCGGATAGCAAAATATTTAGTTAATGTACGCACGTAATTAGTTGTCAGAGTAATCAATAACAGGATGCCGTGGGATGTGGGTGGCGCTATTAAGGCGAGCCGCTAATGCAGTCGCGAGGACATAGCTTATCTCGAGCACGTCGGTTTTGGTAAAGAGTACCTAGAATGCGGGACATTATCAGTTTCAGAGCTGATAAATTTTAATTAATAGCGAACGAGTAAATTAATTAATAGCGAATTTACTCGTATTTTTTAACTTTTTATCCGGGAATATTGTGATGTCTGTTCAAATCGATATCTATGGAAAACACTACCCATTTTAGTCATCAAACCAAGACTCATTTACAAAACGCTACAGCTGACTATCGAGACTTTAAATAACGATGTTATAAAGAGGAATTATTAAATTAATTATTTAGTTTGTTTGCCAATCTACTGAATCTGTTCGCTATTTCACTATGTTGGGAATTGGGATGCTACACCGTTCCCAAATAATATGGTGTATATTTTATCCTGGAACGGGAAGATTCTCCGGGACACTAGTGAAACCGCGAAAAACAGTTAATATCCCACATAAAATTAATCGCACTAATTATTCCCCACAATCTACAAAATAGGTAATGTTTACGTTACGCGAATCTAGGTAGTATTACAATAGTTTTCGGTGTCAGTTGGCGCGGTGCCCGGCCGAACTCATTGTTGGAAAGCTCGCAATATCTCTTCCGCAAACATTACGCCGTCAAACGTATTTCATGAGGCCCATTTTACTTTTAAATATAATGTATTTTAAGAAGCTTTTGTAAGAGTGAAAATAATTCTGATTTAATCCGATTTTATTTTTGAGTGTACCTACGGCAGATGAAGGAATTTTTTTTTTGGCAACGAACCCGGCAGTATATTTTTTGATCAAGCTAATTAAAGTGGGTGTGGTCTAACATAAATTTTATAGATCACACACGTCGGTCAATTTATTGACCGAGATGTTAAGTAGCAGAAAAATAAACCCACTCGTATTTTTTTATCTCTAAAAAATTGCCAGTTTACTTATTCCTGTGGTTGTCCCGGTGTTGGCAAAATTCTTTCAAATCCTACATACATTCATGATATATACAGTCTTGAATGTTACTCAAAAACAACACAAGTGGCATTGCAGTTGCGTTGCAGTATTGTGTCAGTTTTTCTTTACATAATTTTCTTGCATTTCTTTATAAGCTTATTCGAAGTGGTGGTTATTTTAGAAGCCTTTCTATTTTTCACCTCACATAAAGTACCCACTTCTATAAACTACTTTCTTATAAATCAGTGAAAATACAACACAACTCCTTGTTCCAGCTGGCACAGCAACCTAGAACGCACACTATGGCTGCAATACGTCTCCGGCGTGGTCCGAGCAGCCAGCGTGGTGGCGCGAGCGGCTGCGGCGGCGCGGCCCGTGCTAGTACACTGTTCTGATGGCTGGGACCGCACGCCACAGATTGTAGCCGCCGCTCAGTTGATATTGGACCCTTACTATAGGACCTTGGAGGTCAGTATGATACCACATTTTATTTAGATACCATTCAATGTGAATGGTTCAAAATTCGTCGCCAACAAAAACATTTGTGGTCAGTTTCACTGTTACTGATTAAGTGTCTGATAGCCTATCAGGGACTTATCTATCGGATAAACTATAACTTTTTATTTCTTATTTGGCAAAAATGATACGCAGCCTTTATTTATCAGATAACATTAACTAACTGACACTATTGTTAACCAGTGAATTCCCCACCTTTCATAGGAACCCCCTTCTTATACGAGGAGAACAAAACACGCGAGGAATATTTACATTGTTTGCTATCACACTATTTTCTCCTCAACTTAACGCACTCAACACTGCCCTTTAAACCCATGAACTCCTAGTACATTTCATCAAATGGTTCATTTATTTCCTCAGGGTTTCCGCATCCTAATAGAGCGCGAATGGCTGGACTTTGGCCACAAGTTCGCGGATCGGTGTGGCCATCAGTTCGGTCCTGAAGATCCTAATGAACGCTCGCCTATATTCCTTCAGTGGCTCGATGTCGTACACCAGATGATGTTGCAGTTCCCTTGCAGCTTTGAGTTCAATGAGGCTTATTTGGTAAGTCCATGAGATTTTTGTAATGCAAATTCATTGTGAGAATGGCAGAGGATATTTTTTGTTGAAGGATATTCAAACTTATCTTGAACGAATACGACATAATTTCAAAGGCAAATTGAAAAAGGTTTTTTTTTTAAACGGCCTTGAAGATCGTACTTTGGGATGCCATAGGTCGCGGAATGACTAGTAGAAGTCTGACATTAGGCGGTTGGGATACAGAAGCATCTAAGCAGCATTATAGTGAAATCCTCTACCGAGCCTATGTATTTACTTGAGACTAGTTAAGTTACAAGGACACCATATCCATCTAGCTTAACATTAATATAAATCCTCCTTCCACACAGATAAAGCTAGGCACACACGTTCACTCGTGCATGTTCGGCACTTTCCTGTGCAACACGGGTCGCGAGCGCGCGGACTGCCGCACGGGTGACGTCACGCCGCACGTCTGGCATCTGCTGCAAGCGCCCGCCTACAGGAACCATCTGTACTCGCCGCATCAGCTTGACCAGGTATGTTGTCCTAGTACTTCTGTACGGTAACGACGAAAGCGATTATTCGATTTTACTGAAGAAATGCAGTTGTTAATCTCCTGGCAAATGCTGATGTCCTGGTAAATGCAAGTCTTACTGATGAAAGTTAGTCTGTAATTTGAACCAAATCAAGAAGTTTTTTTGTTGGTATTTGCTCTCAGAAAGATTTTTTAATGTATGTATTTATTTATGAGAGGTATAAGAGGTAGGTATATAGGTATATATATATATAAGAGGTAGGTAGCTTCACAGCTGATGAGCTCACAGTATATTATTACATAAAATCATCATACCATACTTACGCGAGAAGAGTGTAGCTTTCCAACAGTGAAAGAATTTTTAACATCGGTCCAGTAATTTTGGCTTTATCCATTATAAACAAACAAAAATACAAATTATTCCTCTTTATAATATAAGTGTAAAAGTTCTTACATTATGTACATATTGTGTAACTAGTATATTCTTTCCCACAGCAAGCGATCTGGCCGGAGTACTCGGTGCGGTCGATGTGCGTGTGGAGCGGCATGTTCTGCGCGTCCAGTCCGCGCGACGAGCCCAGGCACGACCAGCGACCAGACCTGCCGGCCGCTAGACCTAATCAAAACGGTAAGTGATATTCTTCCTAGCATTTTCCCAAGTGTGTTGCTGCCTGCTTTCAGTCTAATTATATGCACCTGAGTACCAGTGCTTTATATAGAGCGACTGCGTATCTGACCTCCTCAACTCAGTTACATGAACGTTTCCGAACATGTTCAAACGACAGCCATGACCCACCAATTTAACGTGCGTTCCGAAACACGGAGGGAGTATAGTATAATGCGGTCAGTTTGTGTATGGTTACCAATCCTCTTTTGCGTTGCTTGTGTTCGATCGACCTATGTGGCTATCACTTAGTCAAAAGATCCTCTATTTTAAAATATTTTTCGACGCTGAAATTCTCTCAAAAGCGTCGTTGAAATTGAGAATACTTTCTTGTCCACGACTGAGGCTAACCTATCCTTTTCAGGCATGATGACAAAAACGAGATCGTGTGACAACCTACTGAATGAAGGCGAGAAGCGTACCGCCCAGCGTCGATGTAGCGACCCGAGCCTAGCACCCGATGTTATGTAAGCTCAGCCTTTCTATACCTTAACCCCTTTCTATAACCTGTCCATCGTTTAACGTGCAAATCACAGATTCAGTCTTGACATAACCTCCATACAATTCATGTCAATCTTTAATCTCTGATACTGGAATGAATGGATAGGTTATAGAAGTCTGCCGTTAGTAAATAAGTTAGTTAATGAAATAGATATATTTTTAGTGTCTTAACCATGTGAACGTTGCAATAATATAGTTTTAACATCCATTTGGGCCTTTTAATTTATCATCCTCATCCCGAAATATTCATTTTTAATTAACTTACCCTTTTAGTGTTTTTATGGTGTGAAATGCATGTGACTTGGTGTGGGCGGTGGCAAAATAAATTATTTTGGCGTGGTGGTTGTGAATATCTTGCTCTAAAAGTACATAAAATGTAAAATTAAATGCCAATGGAACTCGTTCCAATGGAGTTTATTACCAGTTCTTCTCCATTGGAAGCTACTTTTGGAATGTGCTTAATGAAATAAATGATTTGACTTTGAAATAATTTTCTTTACGGTAGGTGCCTACTTGAAAGTTATTTTTATTTCATAACTCTCTTTTTAATTTCTCTTCAAAAAGTGAAAAACTTTATTAAAATACAATATTCTTTTTTAACTATCGTAATTTCTTCACTGTTTTCTACTTTTTATTATTTTTTACTTTCTATTAAAAAAAAGATACTATAATTAAAACAAGTTGACTCCATGTAAAAAAAAACTATAGTACTTTCCATCTGGTGAGACTGGAAGCCGACCCAACATAGTTGGGAAACGGCTAGGCAAATGATTAAAACCACGTTATTTATCATTTATTCAATTAAATTTACTGGGGTTGCAGGAAGCTATCGATGGTAGTGAACAGCGAGTGCGAGAAGCGCGAGTGCCGCGCCGCGCTCACCGACAGCTGCGTCGACGACCTGCCCGTGCTGCCGCTCAACAGTGATAACTCTAGTGATACTGTGAGTTTATACTGTTATTTATAGATTTTTTACAGATTTTTGGGGCCTGTACCACTGATGGCAACCGTCGTCCACACTAAAGAATATGAAAATTGAAAGTTTGCTAGCCAGAGAGACAGACAGTCTGCCCAAAGGGTATTGGGGTACTCGGGTAACTGGGTTGAGGAGGTCAGATAGGCAGTCACTCCTTGAAAAACACTGGCACTTAGGAGCATCCGGTTAGACTGGAAGCCGATCCCTACATAGTTGGGGGAAAAGGCTCGGGAGGTATAGAGACATCCAGACTCATCATCATCATCATCATCATCTCAGCCATAGGACGTCCACTGCTGAACATAGGCCTCCCCCTTTGATCTCCACAGATACATCCAGACTGCTGTTGTAAATTTATGATATCAGAAAAAACCTGAATTACAAAACAAAAACTACCAAATTCTATACTTCTTGCCTTTGAAGTTTACTATTGGTTATCGTGGAGAAAAATATCAGTTAATAATTTGCCATCAAACCTTAACAGCAAAATCAATTATTTCAAGCAATGTTTCTCCATTCCAGGTGGACGGCCTCCATCCAGACCATTTTGAAAACAGCACCCGTCTTCCCCGCGACATCGCAAGCGGTTCGTCCTCCTTAGAACGAGAACTAGGCGGCCCCATCACCGACAAGCTCATCCCCGACCAGGTCATCGACCATGTGACGTCACATAATGGTGACCTGGTTGCTGGCGACCTGGTTGCTGGTGACCACGTTGCCAGCGTCCCTGGGGTTGCGTCCCCAGATGTGGACACGCCCGAAGAGCCGCCCGTGTTCGTCTGTGATACTTATACCGATGTTATTGGAATGGCTGAGGTGAGCTCCTTTGGTTTATGCTAGCCTGGTACTCTTGGTAAAGTAAAGAAAAGATTGTACGAAAAAGATCTTATTTCACTTTTTTTTTTCACGTTAGGAGCGAAAATCGACACTTATGGTATTTTTCGAAAAAAACTTTGAATATTCTTTGAACTTGATACCCAAGGCCATGTTACAACATGTTTTGCATAATAAATTCCATAGTTAGTTAGTAAAACACATAATACAGATTTTGTATGACGTATTTATTAAAATATATATTTTTTTATTACAGGCCGCTCGAGAATCCGCCCGAACCCGCAACATAAGCATAACATGGCGCTCCATATCCGAATCCAGCAACCAATCTTCCACCGGTTTCGAAATTAACGAGCCGAGAGTCGAACCCCCGGCTTCCAGGAACACCTCCCATGACTCCTCGCCCCTGGACAACCATACTTCAGAAGACAGAACCAACCATAACGTGGTTACTCCCATCAACCTTACGAGAGAGAATGGTGTTAGTAACGGAACTATGAACGGAATAGATGACGTAGCTACTAAGTTTCTTGAAGTCGACTTGAATGGTGAGTATTCATTTTGTACTGTATATGAATAGGTATTTCTTTTTTTTATATCTGATAGTGCTTTTCATGATTTGAAATTGATGATCTCGAAGGTAGTTTTATGGCTATTCAAATGTACATTATTTTCACGAAAAGGTAAAAATTATATCCTTCTAGCCGATTATCGGCCACGGCGGCTGTTCTCATGTAAGGAGATTAGCCAACTGCGCAGGACATATTATAGTCCACCAGCATTTGCGCAGATACAGGTGCACTTACTATTCTTTCACTCTCATAGCCCGATGGGACGGCAATCCGACACCACCGGAGAGAGATTACGCGCAGGACCGACATTTACCTGCTCTCCAAAATGTTCTATAATAAAATGTTTCGATTGTCGCAGGCGGCGCAACATCAAGCAGCATAAGCTCCGAGAGCGAGGGCGAGGCGGCGACGCTCCCGCGCCGCGCCGCGCATGCGCACTCGCGCGCGCGCCACGCCAGCCAGCTCACGCTGTGCCCCGCCTCCCCGCGCCGCCTCGCCTGCTGCCACTGCGAGCGCCGCGCCAGCGCCACCAGTCAGTACTTATCATACCCTAGTAGCCAGCTCACGCTGTGCCCCGCCTCCCCGCGCCGCCTCGCCTGCTGCCACTGCGAGCGCCGCGCCAGCGCCACCAGTCAGTACTTATCATACCCTAGTAGCCAGCTCACGCTGTGCCCCGCCTCCCCGCGCCGCCTCGCCTGCTGCCACTGCGAGCGCCGCGCCAGCGCCACCAGTCAGTACTTATCATACCCTAGTAGCCAGCTCACGCTGTGCCCCGCCTCCCCGCGCCGCCTCGCCTGCTGCCACTGCGAGCGCCGCGCCAGCGCCACCAGTCAGTACTTATCATACCCTAGTAGCCAGCTCACGCTGTGCCCCGCCTCCCCGCGCCGCCTCGCCTGCTGCCACTGCGAGCGCCGCGCCAGCGCCACCAGTCAGTACTTATCATACCCTAGTAGCCAGCTCACGCTGTGCCCCGCCTCCCCGCGCCGCCTCGCCTGCTGCCACTGCGAGCGCCGCGCCAGCGCCACCAGTCAGTACTTATCATACCCTAGTAGCCAGCTCACGCTGTGCCCCGCCTCCCCGCGCCGCCTCGCCTGCTGCCACTGCGAGCGCCGCGCCAGCGCCACCAGTCAGTACTTATCATACCCTAGTAGCCAGCTCACGCTGTGCCCCGCCTCCCCGCGCCGCCTCGCCTGCTGCCACTGCGAGCGCCGCGCCAGCGCCACCAGTCAGTACTTATCATACCCTAGTAGCCAGCTCACGCTGTGCCCCGCCTCCCCGCGCCGCCTCGCCTGCTGCCACTGCGAGCGCCGCGCCAGCGCCACCAGTCAGTACTTATCATACCCTAGTAGCCAGCTCACGCTGTGCCCCGCCTCCCCGCGCCGCCTCGCCTGCTGCCACTGCGAGCGCCGCGCCAGCGCCACCAGTCAGTACTTATCATACCCTAGTAGCCAGCTCACGCTGTGCCCCGCCTCCCCGCGCCGCCTCGCCTGCTGCCACTGCGAGCGCCGCGCCAGCGCCACCAGTCAGTACTTATCATACCCTAGTACTTGAACAATCGATCTTAGTTTGAATTGCGGTTTTGCCATCACCTAATTGAGTTCATTTATTATTATACAAAATATGATTTTACAACATATTTTTTACATTTATTTTACTATTAAATTTTAAAAAATATATTAAAAATATAATATGGCCTCCGATGTCGGGCACAGGGTCCAAGGTACCGGTGGTTAGGGTTCCAGAAACAAAAATCTCCTCAGAATAAGCCCCGTATCAAGGAGCCTCATAAGGTCCAACACCTTATTATTAATCTTTGTTCTACTTGATGGATTATATGTTGTACAATTAGTTTAAATAATTGGTTTTGTTCGCAGGTGGTATCGAAACCTCTGGTTCCTCCGGTGGCAGTTCCGAAGTGTGGTGGTGTCCTACGTGCGGCGGCGTGCGCTGCGTGTGCGGCGTGCGCTGCGTGTGCGGCGCCCCCGCGCCCGGCGCCAGCCCCGCGCTGCCCCGCGCCGACCCGCTCGACGGCCTGCCGCCCGCGCTCGACCCGCTGCAGGCGCGGCTGCATCAGATCATACTCTACCAGAAGGTACCGAGCGTTTATGCTAGCCTAGTACTCACGGTGGAAAATAAATTGAATAAACAAACAAAAACTAATATAGGTTTTAAGAAGAAGTGTATATAAACTTTTATTTAACTCTTATTAATACTCACTGGAAATAAAAGACTTTTTTATTTTATTTAAGTACTCACGGTGTAAAGGCTTTGTTGTGTCTGTGTCATACTCATGCTACCGATGGCGATGGATTCTGGCTATGAAGTCCCCACATGCCTAAGCTATCCTAAATTAGATTTTATTTTATTACCAATACACAAATTCAAAATGCATTAATAAATTGAGGCTATTCATACTGACGTTCATTCGTTGATTCGTTGTTTCAGAAAGTAGTGGAGGAGCTGAGCGGACAACTGCGCGAGGCGCGGGAGGCGCTGCGCCTGTCCTCCCCGCCTGCGCCCGCCCCGCCCTCCGCGCCGCATGCAGCCACACCCACGCAAGTACGACCCCTCACACGCTACTGTACATTTTTTACACACCTCATTCATTGCAGAGTTGCTTGCTATACACATCTGCGAAATACTTTTATATCTGAGACAATTTTTTTCATGTTGATTATTTGCGTTGTACAGAAAACAAGCAGTGGCAGTGGGTCAGTGCGCGGCAGCGGCAGTAGCAGCGGCAGCGCGTCCGAGGTGGAGGTCGGCGAGGAGGCGCGCGGCGTGGTGTGGCTGCCCGACAGCGCCGCGCCGCGCTGCCAGTACTGCAGGAACCACTTCTGGCTGGCCCGGAGGCGGCACCACTGCAGGTCAGCTACCAGGGCGACATACGTGCACAGAGCTGTTACTGCAAGCAGTGGACGACGACACTAACTCGGCGTGTTCCACAGACGGTGCGGCGGTATATTCTGCGGCTCGTGCTCGGAGATGAGCTCGTGGGGCGACTGCGGCAGCATGCGCGTGTGCCGGCGCTGCCGCGCGCTGCGGTGACCCGCCCCCGCGCCCGGCCCCGCCCCCGCGCCCGGCCCCGCCCCCGCGCCCGGCTCCGCCCCCGGCCCCGCCCCCGCGCCGCCCCGCCCCGCCCCCGCTCGCCCGCGCCACTGTTTAGACCGACACCCGCTTGTCCCGCCCGATCTACCTAGATTAGCGTTCCTATAAAATTATAAAGCAATAGTAAACTATAGTTACGTCTAAACAGTTTTACGTTTAAAAACTAGTCATGCCGCTTCGATAACTAGCTTGTGAAACGTTTTCAAAACGCTATTTATCTACGAATTATGTATGAGAGTTACAAATTGATTGTCATCTTTATTTTCATTAATATCACCATGACATTATTGTTTGATTGATTTTGTCCAAATGTTATCGTGCTAACGACATGTGACCGCAGTCCGAGCAGTGAGTGTGCAGTGAGGAGGAGGATCTAGTCGAGTGGAGCAAGGCGTTGGATGCCCGGTCGCGGTAATGTAGTTAGGAAAATGGTATAGTGAATTGTTACGCGAAGGCTGACTTTCTACGATAAATATTTAAACTTTTTTCTACGACTGTTTTTTTCGGTCTCTATAAATAAATTCACTAAATGATGTATTTTTTCGATTTGTTTTTCCTTCTGTTTCGTTAGTAGAGAGCGATGATTGTAACTGGCCCCAACTGGTGTGAACAGACACGTAACACTTTGTATAAACTTGTTTTTTTTTCTTTTTATTTTGTATTATAGTGTTTGATTGTTCTATTATTATTTTTGTACAGTAAGGTTTTGTTTCACAGTTGGTCAGTGACTCGGTCGGTCAACTGTCGGCCGACTCGCTCGGAGACACATAACCTTATATAAGACTTAATTTGTATATTCGACATTTTCCATTAATTTCAAATGTATAAAATACATTTCTTTGTACTATTAAATATTCGACTGAATTTGCTTATGGATAAGAATAGATGTCTATATTGGGCATATTGATTTATAAAATCCGTACTAAGCTTTATAATTACGTTGATACATTTATATTGTGTACTAAATTTTCACACCGTAATAATTTCGTAGACTAGAGCGTCAGAGTTCTGTATTTTATTTGTGATATTGTGATGATAATTTTGTATAATGATTAAGAGTTTAATAACATGTTGTTAGAAGTTAAATTTTACAGGTGATTATTTTAAACCCTCGCGGTGCGTTGATTTAGCTGTTGTTGCGACGTCGAATACTTCGAGCGAACTGTCCATATTGTGTCAACCGTTATATAGAGCGCCTCGACGCCGCCGGGCCCACTGTCGCGACAAACTGTACTGCGCACTGTACACTTGAAACATAACCACAGATATATACTAGACTTACAATCAGACAAACGACTACAATAGGTGTTATTTTAATACATTTTTTATACTTGGATAGAGGGACGGTCGGTTCGTCGCTGTGGGCCCGCGACAACGTATCTGCTTCGTATATAAATATAAATGATTTTGTAATTTATTCGTAAACTGAGGGGATTGTTGTTAACTGCATATATTTTATATTGTAAACGAAAAGCTCGGAGTAACGTGTAAGTATTGTCGAAGTGCAAAACTTGTTTGTGACCAATGAATATTGACACGATGTGAAATAAAGCATATTTAGTTTTATGAGCTTTTGCTTTTTATTTGTTTCATAAATTCCTGAAAATTACCCTTATGTGACGAACTCCTAAAATCCTATCCAAAAAGCTGCTTTGAGATCAGAATTCAGAATTCAGAAACAATATCTCAGAATTCTTAAATGATAAAGAAATTGCTTGAAACTTAAGACTGTTTTGCTATGAGCTTATCTATACTAATATTTTTGACGACCTCGATGGCGCAATGGCCACCATGCCGGACTGCCGAGCCTGAGGTCCCGGGTTCGATTCTCGGTTCGGTCGACATTTGTGTGATGAGCATGCTTGTTGGCCGTGGTCTGGGTGTTACAATATCCAAATCCAAACTAATATTATAAATGCGAAAGTAACTCTGTCTGTCTGTCTGTCTGTCTTTCTGTCTTTGTCTGTCTGTCTGTCTTTTCTTCACGCCTAAACTACTGAACCGATTTGTGTGAAATTTGGTACAGACATAGTTTGAAACTTGAGAAAGGACATAGGATAGTTTTTATTACAAAAAAAAAATAAAAATAAAATTATTCCGGACATATAGCGCCATCTATTGGTCAAATCAAAAATCTGCTGGTAGTCACTATTCCACGCGAACGAAGTTGCGGGCAAAAGCTAGTGTATTTATAAATATGTATACATGTAGTTATATGTAGTTTATCAGTTGTGTTAGCACCCATAACACAAGTTAATTAATAACTTAGCATGAGGCTAACCGACCGTGTGTGAAAAGGTGTCCCGACATTATATATATTATAAAGCTGAAGAGATTTTTTGTTTGTTTGAACGCGCTAATCTCAGGAACTACTGGTCCGATTTGAACAATTCTTTCTGTGTTAGATAGCTCATTTATCGAGGAAGGCTATAGGCTACTTTTTATTCGGGCTCGTGCAGAGGTTCCCACCGGATGCGGGTGAAACCGCTGGCAGAAGCTAGTTTATTATATTTTTAACCTAATTTTAAGTAAAATTTTAAGAATGTTCCTTATTTTAAATATTTGTACGCCTAAGAGGCCAATCATGAATGGTAACGTTTATTTTCTTGTCTAACAACCTGCATAACTCTATGTATGTACACCCATGTTTTTTACAAATAAAGTATCTTGTATAGATATCGGCACGAATCTTGAGCTCTGACCTACATCTGCGCAGAAGTGATTTATTAGAACCAATCCCGAGTGACGGTTATGACGCGATGCACTGCGGGCCAATCACCGCTTTAGCCCGCCACCGCGCCTCACTTCATACCACAAAAGGGACCCAATAAATCACTTCTGCGCAGGTGAAGGTCAGAGCTCAAGATTCGTGCCGATAACTATATCTAAAGAGGATCTCATGGCTAGGTGACAGTCGCATCGATCAAAAGATAATCGAAAGATTCAGTAAATCTGTGGAATTCTTAGCCTGTCCAAGGTTTATTGGGTTGCCCAGGTTACTGGGTTGAGGAGGTCAGGGTCAACACTGGTACTCAGCTGCTTCCGATTACACTGGAAGCCGACACCAACATATTAGGGCCGGCGCCCACTGCCGGCGTGGCACGGCATGGCACGGCAAAGGATTTTAATGCTAATTAAGTTATTTTGAATCTTATTTCCATGAGTTTAGAATCTATGTTAGGTACTTTATTTGTATACCACGATGCCGCGACGTGCCGCAGGATGTCACGGCATGACGCGAGATATGGGACACTTAGGGGTCGAGGAATTATGATTACTAGCTAGTTGAAATAAGGTTGAAACTTGTACAGCATTTCGGTGGCGCAAAACTGATGAATGCCAGAGTGGCTGGGCTTTCAGATGGATGCCACGGCACGCCACTGCACGCCGCGGGATACCACTGCACGCCGCGGGATACTACTGCATGCCGCGGAATGCCGTGCCACGCCGTCAGTGAGCGCCGGCCCCAAGGAAGAGACTAAGCAGATGATGCCAAGAAAAAATGGTCACCAATTAATCATCATCATCTTCCTGCCCTGTTCCCAAGTCATTTGGGGTCGGCGCAACATGTCTTTTTCTTCCATTCCTCTCTGTCAGACGTCATACTTACATCCACTCCTTTTTGCTTCATGTCTTCTTTCAGGCAATCAATCCATCTTTTCCTCGGTCTACCTCTGCCTCTCCATCCCTCCACATTCATACTTAGCACACTCTTTGTAGCATGCGTTTCACACCGTCTCATCACATGCCCATACCAGGACAAACGCTGACCTCTCATTTTCTCTGTCACTGGCGCTACTTTCAGGCTTCCTCTGATATACTCATTCCTCACTTTGTCCCACCTTTGTCTCACCAATTAATATAATTATTAAATTAAATGTTAACGTATATTTACATTTTTTTTGTTGCCCGGGTAACTGGGTTAAGGAGGTCAGATAGGCAGTCGCTTCTTGTAAAGCACAGGTACTCAGCTGAATCCGGTTAGACTGGAAGCCGACCCTAACAGAGTTGGGAAAAAGGCTCGGAGGATGACGATGTATATTTTCAATTTTTGGACCAAAATTCATGCACAGCCTAGGCGTCCACATTAAAAAATATATATATTTCAATTCTCTTTCTAGGATGACAATATCAACTGTGCAGTAGGATACCAGACCAAAACAAATATTTCAATTTAGAAATTCATTTATTCTCAGCATCCATTAATATCGATCTCTTAGTGCTTACAACTATAGTTCGGCCATTCAGAGAATGCGTTCCTGACACGTCGCGATTGAACTGACGACGTAACTTTGCAATGGCGTTGCAGTTACGATAAAAATATTTTTGCTGGTTGTTTACCGTTTTAACAATTGAGGAGCATTAAAACAACATTATTATATCAATAATCAATGAATGTTATTACGTCGTCAGTTCAATCGCGACGTGTCAGGAACGCATTCTCTGAATGGCCGAACTATAATCAACATTGACAATAAATAAACACAGTCAGCTAATGATTTTTGACAGATGACTAGTAAAAGAAGCTAAACCATTAAAATAATATAAAAAATATACTAGAACTTAGTTAAATCAAATATAAACATGATATATCTCTACTAAAAATATAAAGCTGAAGAGTTTGGTGTACACATAGGAAATACAAGTATAGTTATCGGCACGGATAATGAGCTCTCGGCGGAAGAGTGGGGATCGCTTTGCGCACCGTACACTTATGGCAATAAACCAACAAATCACTTCTGCGCAGGTGAAGGTCAGGGCTCAATATCCTAGCCGATGATTATACGATATGACAAAATGTATGTTTAATATGGTATGTATTGAAAAAGGGTATAACATTTATTTCCTCACGAGACGCGACTGGAACCGCTAGCAAAAGCTACTTAAAAATAAAGTTTATAAGGAATGGCATTTGTTTATAAAGAATCATATGTTCATATATAAGCTCAAAGCAGAATGTTGAATTAATGAATGTTTATTTTGGCTTCTATGCATCACTACTCATCATCAACAATTAACCGTTTTGACTACTTTTAGACATAATATTATGCATGTCTACTTTCCTAAAACACTCTGTGGAATTTTACATACTACACGTACTTATGTAGATGTGAATAATGATGCAAGCTTGCCTTAACAATGCATTTGGATTAATTCGATCAAAGGCAAATTAATCTGTATGCTGTTCATACCATTTGTTTTTGAGTCAATGTTTACGCATTTTATAACAAAAATAGACATGATACAAACCTCTAACTTATAAAAAAACATATTGGTACAATTCAAAAAGAGCTAAGCTAGAACAGGTATAAGCATCTCATCAGGTAGATATTTTTATAAAAATAAAGTGTTCTTATTTGCTATGTGGTAACTAACATTTTAATAATTATAATAAAAGCTTCATGATAAAACCAATCTATCTCTATGCTAAAATATTATTGTTTTTTTTATTTCAACAACAATCTCAGAAACAGACTAAAGGAATTCGTTATAATAAGTACTAGGGTATAATAAACTAAGAGCAGTGCATATATTAACCAAGTGCGATATTTATTAGGCTCTTTGAACTTTTAATTTGTGAATTTCGTTGAATTTCAATTTTCACTCAAAATGCCTGTGAGGCCTCCTTATGTTACATAAGATCCTAGTACATAATTATTTAATACACAGTGCTAAATAACTTGACTAAACGTTGACTAGCTAAGTAATAATTATTTACTCAAAATGGCAACAAAAAATAAAAAGTTAGGCCTTAAATTAGGAACAATTAAGTACCTATTTAGAGATAAAATACAAATACAAATATTCTTTATTGTGGTACATAGGTAAACAGTGAGTTGTTACATGGCTTTTAAATTGTACACAGCTATGACCCGCCATAATGGCATTCAATAATTTTAAGGTAACATTTTATAACATTCGATTAATTAAAGCTAAGCAAATTGTACAATAGAGGTATAAATAAGGACAATGGGCACAAATATATGGGACCTGGTATACCCCACCAATAGGAATGTCATATATACCATTGGATAGGTCTTTTTATGTAGAACAATATTTACTATGACAGCTTTGTTGAAATGTTTGTCCGTTCTGAGATATAGATCAAAAACTGTGCAAAAGTTAGAACTAAATAATCTATTGATAACTCAAGTTTTTAAAGGAAAATCTAAGTACTACCAAGTGTAAGTCTTGTAAGTGCTACCTGCTGTGCCCGTTAGGGTCCATAATTGTTACTATTAGGTATGTAGCATTTCAACCTTTTATAACGGACAAACAATAGAACAAAGCTGTCATTGTAAATATTGTTCCAATTAAAAAGACCTATCCAACGATATATATGACTTTGCTATTGGTGCGGTTTCTCATTACGCCCAAAATCCAGTTGATACAATAAAAGGTTGAAATGCTACATAATAGTAACAATTATGGACCCTAACGGGCACAGCAGGTAGCACTTACAAGACTTACACTTGGTAGTACTTAGATTTTCCTTTAAAAACTTGAGTTATCAATAGATTACTTAGTTCTAACTTTTGCACAGTTTTTGATCTATATCTCAGAACGGACAAACATTTCAGCAAAGCTGTCATAGTAAATGTTGTTCTACATAAAAAGGCCTATCCAATGATATATATGACATTGCTATTGGTGGGGTATACCAATCTGCCCATTGTCCTTTAATTACGTATTAAAAGTATGTTTTATGCAGATCTGATTGGAACCCGTATTGCATTCATAAAAAAATAGTCTGAGTTTGTGATAAAGATGTTGAGACCATACTTACTAACTGTGGAGCTAAGTCATAGTAAATTATTGAGTGACATTAATGTTTGTGTTCATTTAGAGAAGATTTTCTACGAGAAACAAAGTCAAAGGTTTCTATAACATTACTAACATTGTCATTGGACTCGAAACTAATTATACCAAGCACCTATGTGCGATGAGGTAGGACGAAGCATCTTAAAGTAATGTTATTAGTTATGCATATAAGAATGATACATGAGTAACGGTATCCGATTGGTACACGGCCTCTTACCAAAAGTACTTGTGATCAATCACCCTTCGCTACTTAAGTTCGGATCATATTTTATTACGTACTTGTATAGTTGCGTCAAACTACTTTTCCAACGCAATTCTAGATCCCCACTGTGAATCGATGTTTTTTATTACTCCAAGTCAACACAATATCATGATAACATCGATATAATTGGTGTTGATGTCAGCCTGTGTATTATAACCATCAAGAATTACGTACTACTCTGTTTTATATGCAATAAAAAATATAAACTATCGATAACAAATCGATAAATCAAGCAAAAAGTGCAGCACAACACTGGAAATATGAGTAAACTCATAGACCGTTCTAGATGACACATAAGTTAACATTCAATCACATTACAACATGTAAACGAAAGAATTTGTACATTTTGTTAATATTAAACCTACATTGGCTCGATTTTGTTTATTTACTACATATTTACTTACACAGTTACCTAAAAGCTTCGATATTAAGTTTTGAGCCGTTCCGTTAACGAATCATATCGATTCAACTAGAGGGACAACACAACATTTTAATTTAATACTTTTGCATTTTTCTACACAAATCTGATCTATATTATAAAAATACTGATATTTTTGTCAAGTGTCGAAAACGGATAGGTACAAAAAGTATATCTTACTGAACATTACACCAATATAATATACTTCTTTTTCTAGACATAGCTGTTTTTTTTTGTCATTTCTTTACCTTTTTGTACCCACCTTTTTGACGTTACAATAATATAATCTATGTCCTTTATCCTACGGTCATAGGTTCATGATGTTTCTTCTTATAGTCCATGACCATACTGAGCACTTTGTTCCTCACCTGGTCTAATGCTTTGTACATATCTGCTGTGAAAGGCTCGAAGTCCTGGTGCTTCTTCTTGCGTCTGTATATGCCTTCCTTGTTGGCCATCGCGCAATTCATGTCCGCCTGGTAGTATACATGGATAAATTTTTATTTATGTAACATAATATGTAGTTTTGCATCAAAAATAAATAAATTTTATGAATGTAATTAAACTAAATATTTAATATTTCCTATATTAGATATTTAATTTATAGGATAAAAAATGTGTTCTGATTTGATGCAGCAAATAACTATTTGTTAAAAAGCGTGCTGCCGTGATATTGTTTATTTATTTATGGTATCTAATTTAACATGGGATTTTCCATATGCAAACAATGGATTTTCCTTCACAAAAATAAAATGTGCAATTTCACAATACATTTTGCAAAAAAGTGTATTTTTAGTTTGTTTGCATTAAAATTTTCCTCATACATAAGTAAAACTACTTTTTAAAATAAATGCTATTAACTCATAAATAAGTACTACTTTAAGAAAAAACTAAAAGTAAATACACATACCTCAGTGACATTAAAATTCAAGAAATCCAGTATCCCTTGCAGCGAGTTCCGGGTGTCTCGCACCAGGACTTCATAGAACACAATGTGCAGCGGCCCCGGGAACCTCGTCAGCCACATCTCGTGTAGTGTCTCCCATGCCGTCAGCTGCGTTGATACGTATGTGGCCCAATCTTGTAATAAATGGAAAAATCAATTGTTGTTTTATTTGGCTTACACACATGTCTTTATTGACAACTCGTTGTTATATCTATTCATTAGCCCATTTTTTTAGGGTTCCGAACCTCAAAAGGAAAAAAACGGAACCCTTATAGGATCACTTTGTTGTCCGTCTGTCTGTCTGTCTGTCTGTCTGTCTGTCTGTCTGTCTGTCTGTCTGTCTGTCTGTCTGTCTGTCAAGACCCTTTATCTCAAGAACGCGTGGACGTATCAAGCTGAAATTCACATGAAATACTCAGGTCTATTGTCCCTTTAAGCTGTGAAAATATCAAACTTCTAAGCCAAGCCAATCAAAAGATACAGCCGATTATGTCGATATTTTCAACAAATTTTCGACACTCGCAAAGGAATCAAAACCTACAGGATACTTCCCGTAAACTCAGAGTCTTGAAATTTGGCATGAAGCATTGTCATATAATGCAAATATAGGAAAAATTACGAAAATCTCATTTTTTTAGTTAAATAATGTAAAAAAAATATTTTAATAAAATGAAACTTACTACCTTATTTCTCACAAACGAATAAAGGTATCAGATTGAAATTTATACCAAATACCTAGGTCTATTGTCCCTTTAGGCAGTGAAAAAATCAAACTTCTAAGTTAACGCGATCAAAAGATACAGTAGTTATACCGACACCTTTGACGAATTTCCGTCACACGCTAGGGAATCAAAACCTACAAGGTACTTCCCGTGAACTCAGAATCTTGAAATTCGGCAAGATGCACCGTTATATAGTACAGATAAAGGAAAAATTGCGAAAATGATAAATTTGAAGTTACATAAAATATTAAAGTATTATCAAATCAAATCAAATACATATTTTCCTCATTTCAATAGGGAATTTAAACGACCAAGTTTGACGGATTTGAGAAAACATTTCTTTTTAGTAAAAGAGTATACTCGCCGTTTATTTCCATTGTCATCAGGTCAGGATCTGATGATGGAAATCCTGAGAAATCGAGGGCAACTATCAGAAATTGTAGGCATGCATAGGATTAAAACTTGATTCTCAGATGTATGTCTGGTGATACTATCAAACAGTGAAGGTTTAGAGCTTACCTGATGATGGAGACGTGAGAAAGTCGAGAGAACTCCTCAACGGTATGTTTTAGTAACGTCGTGTTTGGGCTTATATTATTCGTATTGACGAGAACTTTTCACAAAAGTTTAAAATAAAAACTTTTTACAAAAAAAAAACAACTTCTAAAAACAACAAGAAAACTGTCTAAATGCCTCGGTCTAGATCTCGGTGGTTAAATAAATATAGATGCATTCTCTAGACACCGACTTCTAGACCGATGCACCTATCATCTTTTTAATTTCTTTCTTGCTTTTGTTTTCTTGTTGCTTTTTTATATGTTTGAAGTTGGATTTGTTTGTAAAATGCTACAAAATAAAATAAAGCCGATTTTATAAAACAAAGAAAAGGACAGAATTACACTTTTGTCAAGGCTCTAGAAACGTAAAGCCAGCAGCCCCGAATCCTACACTCTAGCAGTCGTTGTTACAATTCGACAGTTACAAGTCGTCAGGCAGTTTCGAAAAAAACCTGAAACTGGGGCTCGTTAGGTGATTAATCCCTCAAAAATAAAAGATCCCATTAGTACTGAATTCTCATCACCTAAAATAAAATAAGCTCCAACACAAGGTTACGTTATAAATTGTAAAGGAGTTCCCATAACTATATCTGATCTTTGCAGATCGATCCCACAATGGCAGTCAAACTTATCTATGTGGAAAGTCTTCGCCAATACGAATAAAATAAGCCCAAACACGTGGTAGTTGCAACATACCGTTCAGGAGTTCCCTCGACTCTCTGTAGTCTCCATTATCAAATCAGCTAAAAACCTTCACTGTTTACCAGTACCCTCAAAAATACACTCACATGTCTGGTTTTGACTCGATGCGTGCCTACAATATTCAAGAGTTGCCCTCGATTTCTCAGGGTTTCCAGATCCTGGTCAGTTCTCATCAGATCCTGGTCATCCGAATTGACATCCTGCTTCTTTATGAAAAGTCTTTAACAATAAAAACTAGCATTGCAACCTGTACAATCCTCTGAAACTGCTTGTCTTTTATATTTTTCAAACGATCCTGGACATTCGTCTCCATGGAATTTTGATAAAATATTTATATTCAAAGAAACGTCATACCATTCTCCACGATTTAAAACTACTTTGATTCATGTCCGCCAGTTTTTACAAAATGGGTCAGATATGCCCCATGACCTTAATTAGCTATTTTCAATCAGATTTCTGAATGATGACTACAAAATGTTGTATATAAATAACTTTAATAAAATAACTTTTACAAGGTACTGGCCTACTATTTTAGTTATATTATAAAATAAAAAATATTAATAACTATGATTGTTCTAAACTGAACGGTTGGCGCGAGACTCACTTTTTATCTATACAGGATTTGTTCGGAACCCTCGGTGCGCGAGTCCGACTCGCACTTGGCCGGTTTATTTTATAGACAGATAATCCATGTATAGTCCTCAGAAACCTGCATTAAAGTACTTGTGAAGGGTCACTTGACGTGACTTTTAAAAGCTATTTAAAAAGGTCAGTGGCATTTTTTTTAATTTTTAAGAAAAAAAATGAGTTTTCTGCTGGTAAAGGAGGCAGTCATTTACTATATTGTATTTATGAGATAATAAATAGCAAAGATTCATGTTTTAATTTGGGGGGAAAAATCTAATTTATATTAACCTACCAGTACCTGATTTCTTATTTTCGTGTGATTTCTTTTTGAATGCAGATTTTGGTGCTGTTCCTATGTGCCCTCTGTGGAGTCTATGAAAGTCAGCCTGAAATACAGTAACACTATTTAATTGGAAGGTCATAAAACTATTAAATGTTTTATGAACACTGTAGTCAAATATAAAATTTTATTAAAAAATGTGTACACTTACAAAATGTGATTGCTTGTCACATTTTGTAACATAACATTATTTACAGAAATCATAATTTAAGAAAAAGAATAATAAATTAAAAGCCAGTACTAATTGCATTCATTAATACTTTTAATTCATAATTTAAAAGATGAAATTATGGATTTAAAGAAACATACCTAATAAAAATGAAGCAAACAATAGTTACCATTACAAAGAATCTCTTCAACAGTCCTGCAGCCCTGGTAAGAGCACATGAAGCTATTGTGTGAGTGAGTGAGTGACAGTGCAAATAAATTGTTAAAAACAAGGCATTTCATTCATACAGCAGCGAACATAAACTGAAATATACACAAAACAATAAAAAGCTTTATTGATACAATAGTGAAAAACATAACATTGAAAGTGAGTATAAATTAAAATTGATTATTGTTCTTCAAAATCTATAAAAATCATAACTTCAGGCATATTGTTCAGTAAAAAATTTTCATCATTAATTCATAAAATATTTTTTTCTAAAACTTTGCAACAAATTGTAAAAGCTACATACTCAAGGACAAAATATTTAAACTCTATTAATCCTCTAATAAAAATAACCTTGAATTAAAGTCATTATCATTTAAGGAACATATTTTTTTTATTCAATTAATGTCATTTTTAAAATAAACATCTACAAGGCTAAATATTAAATACAATTTATGTGAAAAATAATATGTACAAAAGTAGATAAAAGGCTCATTCAATTAAATTAAGACAAGATCTATTAGTATAATGTGTATGGAATGATAATTTTTTTGAAACAATATTTCTCTATACAGAAAAAGCCTTTTAATAATAAAATGTGCATATTTTCTCACCAATATGGCATCCCTTGGGTTCCTTATCAGAAGTATAGCAGATTTGAATTTATCTGATTCCGTTGGCACTGCATGTGTCTTCACAACTAGTACTGATCCGTCAGTTACATTCTCAGCGGGAAAGCCGTGCACTCTTAACCCATAGTCCATGTATATTGAGCCAGTAAGTATACCTAGAAAAACATATTATGATGTAGGAAATATTTAAAGCACAGCTACCTCACTTAGCAATTAATGGAACATCAGAATCGTGCTTAAAACAAACAATTGAATGATGATGGACAAAAGCAATATTAGGAACTCAGACTTAAGTAGGTATTCAACATTGTTGTTGATATAAAACGTTGAGTATCTGCGAACGGTCATGTGACATAATAAATATATTCACCTGTAGCTTGTTGTAATAGATATCTGAGCCATGTGTTACCACTGCCAGGGTACGACACCAACGCGACCACGTCAGGCGAGGGCGGAGACCGCCAGCGCAGCTCGCTGCACCAGTTCACAGGCGGCTCATGGCGATACGCGAAGTTACTCATATACCCTCCGCCTCCATAGTAACCACCTCTCGACCCGTGCAGCGGATTCAACATAAACAATATTATCGAGAAATACAACATCACCACCGCGGCCGCCAGCAAAAATATTGATCTTCGCGACATTACTGCTAGTGTTATTTCAATTTTGTTTAGAATAAACATATTTTTGTTTCATGATTTCGCTAATATTGTGAGACCACTCATTTTGTGTTTTAATTTCGTTATCATGTTGTTTTCACTTAGAAACCGAGGTCACGTCACTGATTATTTAATTACTACACAAATTTTGTGCATATTTAGAGCGATAGCAGTTTTCATTAGATTAACGTTCAAATAAAAATAAATAAATCGTTACTTTTTAATGTGGCACACAGACTCAGTCAAGATTTTGACAGCACTTGACAATCCCATCATGCATGCATCAAGTTCGCTCGATTGACTGACTGAATGAAATGAATGACAAACAACTAAATTGGCAGCTTGGTTTCCGTTTTGTTGCCAATATCTTTATTTATTTACATTTTGGGATAAAATCAAACTATGAATTAATGATATAAATTTCATATGAGCGACAATTCTTAAGATGCGCTTCTGATAAGAACGAATTGATCCTTGTTTCATAAAATTATTTTAATATTGGTAAAATAAAAAAACAGACAAAAAACTTTTGGAGTATATGTTTTATTACAAAATAAACAATTCATTGTGATAAGTTAGTAAATCTAAGTTTCCTTAGTAATGTATGACAATTCTCTATGTTCCCTGTACATATCTCTAAATACATCTGCAATGGCAATACTCGTGGCGAATTTATTTGCAAAAGTATTTTTCTGGCTGTGACTAAATCGCCTCTTAAAATATGACAGACTGCAGCCTTCGCCCAAACACTGACTGCAATCATGTCTCTCATCTGATATGGCAACACTGACACTAAGTCGTGGATCATAGGTGGGTGTAAGTGTTCCACTGCATCTGCTATTCGGTCCAAGTTTATGAGAGCTTCTGCTGCATATATGTGTGCCCAAGCCTTGTGGCTGCTTGAGGCCTCTGGCTGACTCAATAACTCATTAGCACTCATCAAGGCAGACAGTGGGTCCTGTAGATGTAGTAGCACATAACTCTGGAGCACAAATGTGGAGTTCTTGAGTTCACACCTCTGTTTCCAGTTGATTGGTGGCCCGGGAGGTGCCTGAATGATAGGTGTGGTGGCATCAGGGGGGGCTTCCTGATTTGGCAGTAAAGTTATTGCATTCCTTAAACATAATGCGGCAAATTCTAAAGATAAAGATGGGATAGCAAATGATTCTCCAGAGGTTGAATATTTGTCTTTTCCTTCCTTTGACAATAAGATGCGTGTGTGTGGACCACTGCCAAGTTTCTTTACTGTATACTGTTGAGCTTCATCACTGCAACATTTCTTTACACAACATTCTGCCAAGTGAAGCCAGATACGAGGGTTGTTTGGATAGTGGCGAGCTGCTTCTACCAGACACTCAAATGCACCTTCTGAGTTGTTGGCAGCCAGTAACGCCAGGCCCAGGTTGAACACATACAGAGGTCTGTCTCTACATGCTATTAACTTTTCACTGTCCTCACATTCCATTGCCTTGAAGTGCTCTTTGACTGCATGCTGGAAGTATTTTGATGCTAGAAATGGTTTCTTAATTGATAAATATATAACACCAAGGTTATTATTGATGGCTGCCCAGATGTCTTCGCCCTGAGTTTTCAGATCATAATTATACTTAAGTGTTTTGTATTGGCCTAGTGTAGTAGCTGCTTCTTTCACATCACCATTCAGATATTGCTGTTGAGCTATAATAAATACATTTTCTATGGAGTCTGGCTTTAGATTTAACTTAATTTTCTGTCCTAATAGTAACTGAGCTCTACTAACAAGTCTTTCAAACAGGTCACTGACTTCGTTATTTGATTTCAGAGGGTCACCGTGAGTCTTTGCTATTTCCAATGTTTTTTCGTAAGTTCTTCTGCAGAGAGTAGATTCAAGCAATAATAAGACAATTTGCTGAAATAATTTGTTGTCTTTCACATTCTTACAAGCGAGTAATCTCTCCAATAAGACAGTACATTGATAGTAGTACCTCGAGTGGTATAATAAAACAGCATAATTGTATAGCAAGAACGGTGAGCTTAGGTCTTTTGTTTCGATGTCCGGAAACGTGAGTCCAGTTAACTGTGCGATGGCTTTCTTTAACTTATCCACGTTTTTCATATCACTGATCATGAACTCCACCACGGCTTTGTTATGCTGCACTCGTTTATTGCTGGTTCCAACCAGATTTTCCAATTCATTGAGGTGTTGTAATGCTCCCGTGTAATCCTTTTTTACATAACACTCGTGGGCGAGAATGACTGGCTCGTCCTTTGTTTTATCCATGGCTTTTTAAAGTAAATTAACTGTTATATTTATAAAAAGATGATTTATATTATTTGTTTATAAGAATAGGTCGATTATTTAGTTTTTTCGGACGTACGTAAGCTGATTACAATTAGAACGCCGAATGACATCTCATCAGACATTTCGAGCGACATTTGTCATAACTGTCATTGTCAGTTTCACTTTTTTGTAGTGAATCCTGGCCATAGACATAATATTAGTAAACAGGACTGCGCATCTTTACCCAAAAAACGAGCCGAGTGAAACAGTTAGTACGGAGGCCGTCCGTCCCTTTCTAATAGGGTGACTATGAGATTAAGCTATGTGAGACAAATCCGAATTTGCTAAGATTACACCGGTCAACAATTTTTTTTTTATTTTTTGCGCATGGCTTTTACTTAATTTACTCTGATTATATAAGCCAAGATATATAAAAAAGTGCGATTACAAATCGAAAATATTTGCTTTTTAAGATGTTATAGCGATTTGATCATTTTTGATTTTCGCGCCGAATTAATGTCGCGTCTTTGCACGCTACCGCTGTCGAAGGAGAGGTAAGAGGGCGGGGGGGTAGTGTTTCTTGCGTCGCTCATCGTGCACGACAGTATGTGCTTGCATATTACATAGGAATAACGTGTTTCATATTTGTTTTCGCTGTATTAACCTGTACAAAATGGCTTCGAGAACTTGTAGACGAGACGCTGACTCGTTTTGCTATATTTGTGGCGAATTTATTAAAGTAAGGGAGAAAAAATACGATTTAAGTACAAATTTAAAGATTTGCGAGGCATATTAAGCTTACTTCCATCTACCTGTTAAAAATCAAGACAAGAAATGGGCCCCACATGTGTCATGTAACTATATTTGGGGGTTAATAAGAGAAACTTCTTTTGAACATGCCAGGAAAAGTAAATCTGTTCATTTTTAAATTAAATATTTAAAAAAGAACAGTTTTACTTTTCGATTTACTCCATTTTAAAACTCATATTGTAAGAATTATTCATAAATAAATGTTCTGTATGCTTTAATAAATTATCTCTATGTCAATTTTTTACGTATTGTCATTAATGTGATTTTTTCAATTTTTTACACATAAAAGCAAATTCAAAGCATTTTTTTGTTCTTATTCTTATTTCTAGGTGCATTAGCAATAAAAATAAGGTATGTATATCCCGTGCGCAAAAATGCTGTAGACCGGTGTTATTAAACACAGATTGGTATTGATATTTAAACTTACGCAGTTTGTGACCTTAAAATAGCAGCGTTTTACCTGAAATAAAACGCATATTAAATACTTACCTTATTTGAAGCTTACTAGTTTGAGATAGGCACCTACGTGTTTTCCGCTTTTATCTCTGTCCTTTTCTACCCCATATCTTGCATCTCTCTCGCACACCGACCAGTTTCACTCCCCACCAGGCAGGAGGCGACGAGTGTTCTCGGCGGCCACAGTTCGTCATTGAGTCGAAAACACCAGGCAGAAATTAAAATGTAAGCTTCAAATAAGGTAAGTATTTAATATGCGTTTTATTTCAGGTAAAACGCTGCTATTAAATTCTTGACCGTTATTTGAAGCTTACTAGTTTGAGACGTGTTTGTTATCGCCTGGTGGAAGTGGACGCCAATGTGAGCAAAAGCACAATGAAATTGTGTATGTAAATAGGTACTTAGGTACACGAGTAATCACATGTAAGTATGTGTATTGCGTCCTGGAATACTAATGTAATCAAAGTTAACTGGTACTGGTACTCAGCTACATCCTGTTAGACTGGAAGCCGACCCCAACATAGTTGGGAAAGGGGCTCGAAGGATGAGTAATAAAAATTAAAAGAGAGATGCAAGAACAAAAGCAAAAATTGATTTCATTTTCTAATAGTAATTAACAAAAACATTGCGATACTTCTTAATAACAATAGTAACAAAAATATAGACATTAATCAGCTGGATTAATTAAATAATCGAGATAACTTGCTACTTCTATTTAGTGGGTATCTTTCCCTTCTGTAAAAATGGGCAAATGTATTGCCTGATCGCCAATTACCCTTTGCTAATATATCGTCCAAAGGTATATTGTCAACACAGATTTTGACGCTACCGCCGAGTGGAAGCTTCCTGGGGTTGTAGTTATTCCTGCCCCTTTTAACAATGTCTTAATCCACCCGTATCATCGTTCGGGTGCCTGCCTTTGGTTGGCCTCTAACGGATATAAATAAATTTAAGGAATTAGCCGATGTCCGTCTATCTTCTAACAAGGCTTTAGTCTTTCTGACCCAATACACTGGACTTAGATTTATATTTTCCTGATTATCCATCAAACAACAACCCGACTGCCTATGACTAGAACTGTCGGTCTTAGAGCCAAAGACTGGCCATAAGATTAAATTATCTTTGTTGTTTTTGAAATGTTCTGGGTCTATTGCAAGCAAGGAAAGATCATGGACTCGCCTTTCCGAAACAAGCTAGCAAAAGAAAGAGCAGCAGTGTGCCTGAAAGTTGCAAATGGATTATTCTCGTCTACGTTTACTGCACTTAAGTAGGTTACCAATTGGTCAATATTCCAGATGGACGGCTTCCCGGGGAACAGGTTTGCTCAGCGCTATTGATTTTAAAATGTGTCCGACTAGAACGTGTGAACCTAGCTCTAGAGTGGTTTCTGCATTGCATAGTGTAGCTATAACTGACTTGTGTAATAAAATAGTATTGTATGCTAGTTTATTTACTATGTGTAAGTCCGCTAAAAATTGGGTAAGTATAGGTCCAAATAGGGATTCAAGGATTCATAGGATCCAATTTCATACTTTTCGCCCCAATTTAACCATCGACTCCAAGCTGATTGATAAGTGTGGATTGAAGAAGACTTCAGTCGGAGAGACTCCTTGTCCCTCCACCCCTCCCCCCCCATTTCCTTGACCTTGGCAGGGGGTATCCCCGTTGCTGTGTCTATCGGTTTCTGCTCGAGGTTCATCAGTGTGTAGGGTACTGCTAATGATCGGGACTTCGGGAATCTGCTCGCCAAAATACCTGGTGCCACCGAAGGAACTACTATGAGATTAACTCCCGTTCCTGAATTGAGATGACTGAGGACCTACGGTATAAGGTAAGGTGGCGGTAATACCCATGCTAGCGGGTAAGTCAAAACTTGAGAAAAATGCATCGTGGAACCCCGCTTTCGGGTCCTTCAGATCTAGGGGCACATAGTACACAACTATGTGTCCCTGGGCTCGCTTCGAGGCAAATAGGTCCACTGCTGATACAAGATGCCACTCCGGTGGAGGTTTGTGTCGGGAGAGATGGTCTGCCTGACTGTTGAATAGGGCTGGTATATGATTCACGACGTGATAGATTTGATACAGCTCAAGATAACTGAATACTCTGTACGTCAAGTTCGGTAGGCTCCTTGATCGGGTGCCACCTTGATTTCTTAGATATGACACCACAGTCCCATTTCTGCATTGAAAAATGGTTGTTGATCTCTTTAGCAACTTGCCGTGATTTTCCAGTTAATACTGCAAGCATCTCTCAGATCGCAGTGAAAGCCTTTTTCTCTCTCGTTCCATGAACCCATTACGGGAGTTCCGTTCAGTTGTGCCCCCATCCTACATCGGAGGCGTCCGTGGTTATAAGGTAACAGGGAAGTGGCGAATGAATATCCAAGGTTTGGTGGCAGCTGACCAGCCACCACTTTAGATCTGCTAAGGTATCTGCTGGTAGGTTCAACATTGCTATACTCCATTCACCGAGCCGTGAGCCCACAATGTAACCAAAGAATGACACTTTTTCAAAATGGTGGGTATAACCCGACCGATGACAAAAACGTCACATTTTTATGTAAAATGTTCTTAGTATCTGTGGTCTTCAATTAAGTAGGGTTCTATGTATGACAGTCAAGACTTCTAGGTTCATTTTACATGTAAACGATTTACTACATATTTCATTAAAATTAAGAAAATAATTTACGGCATTTATTATACATATTTGATTTCAATTAAGTTTGAAAAGATTGCATAAGTTCCACAGACATCGTTCTAAAATATCATTTCTAATGTTGTCAGTATATTACTTTCGTAGTTATTTTTATAAAATATGATCATTACTTCAATCGTGACTTATAAGAACCCTTTTTATGGTTTGTTCACCGTTTGGCTCACGGTTCCATGAATAGGGTAGGTATAGATTGCTGTTCAACACTGCATTGAGGAAAGTGAGGAGAGCCCGGTAATGCAGTCTGCCGTATGGAACAACGAAAACTTGCGAAGTTTAAAAGTCCTATCAAGCTATGCAGGTCTTCTAAGTTTGTCGTGCTGTTTGTCACGTAGTGCGTTTTGTCATTATCTTGTTGATAATGCTTGCGATTTATTCACTTGCCATCCAAAACATGGTGCAAATGATCCCAAAGTAGGCAAATATATCTTGGTGAGCCACCAGAAAATCGAGATACACAATTATGAGTAACCCTTGAGTTTTCAAAGTTTGAGCCACCCAAATTGGTCACTGTGGCGAAGGTCTTGGGTGCCGTGCTTAAGCCAAATGGTAGGCACGTAATCTGAAGCAGTCTTCTTCTGTATACTAGTCGAAGAACATATCTGTGACCTTCGGCTACCGGAAGGTAGAAGTAAGCCTGGGCGAGATCCACTTGCACAGCCATTCGTCTTTCTGAAGAAACTCTAGCGCCCGAAAAACATTTATTAAACTGAAGGGTTCCGTAATTATGAACTTGTTGAGAACCTTGAGATTGAGTATTGGACGGTTCTTTCCGTCGCCTTTTGGGCACAAGAAACATATTGGAAAGAAAGCTGGCAGAATTTGCAGCTATCAATAGAACTTTTTGTTTTATCATTTGGGATAGGACGACATCCATCTCTTTGGACTCTCTGGTCAAATCTGGCATTATCTATCAAAGGTAGCTTTTGGCCAATGGTATGCGATACCCAGTTATTATTTTTAACAAGAAAGGCGGAGCTCCCATTTCTTTCCATTGGTCTTGATATAATGTTAGGCAACCCGCCTGGAAAGTCATAACTTACGTGCCTTGTTGGACGCATCAAAGTCCGCCTGCGGTCCTGGACGCTTTCTGTTTCCTCTGTTGGACATGGTTCCTATTGTAATTTACTCGTGATATCCCAAGGGAGCTTTTAGAGTTTTGCGTCACGCGCCATTCAGCGTGAGTGTGATTACCATTTCCCTTCGAGGGAAGGTTATAATGGCGACTCTTCGAAAGTCGATCCAAAAAGCCACCCTGCGAGGGTAGATTGCAATGATGGTACGACCCGCAACATGCATGATTGGTACCCTGCGAGGGTCCGTGATAATGAGCCGACCCCTGCGGGGGATGGCTAGCATACTTACTGGTCCCTGCTTTGTAATGATGCTGCTACTCGCAACATGCAAGATTGGTACCCTGCGCGGGTCCGTGATAATGAACCGACCCCTGCGGGGGGTGGCTAGTATACTTACTGGTCCCTGCTTTGTAATGATGCTGCGACTCGCAAAATGCAAGATTGGTACCCTGCGCGGGTCCGTGATAATGAACCGACCCCTGCGGGGGGTGGCTAGTATACTTACTGGCAGTCCTAGGCGGAGCGTACCAAGTCTTTCAAGGCCGAAAACCATCACACGCCGTGATAATGAGCCGACCCCTACGGGGGGTGGCTAACAGACTTACTGGCAGTCCGAGGGGAGCGTACCAAGTCTTTCAAGGCCGAAAACCATCACACGCCGTGATAATGAGCCGACCCCCATGGGGGGTGGCTAACAGACTTACTGGCAGTCCGAGGGGAGCGTACCAAGTCTTTCAAGGCCGAAAAGCTTTCTTGACACCACCAGCCCTCTTCAAGTGCGGTAGTGACCAGTCCGAACTAAGGAGATGCTGGTTGGACCGCACCTCACACCATTCTTTTTTGTCAAAAAGTTGAACGCCTTGCAGGATTGAACTAGGGCCACAGGTGCCTTAGGAACTTCGGGCTTGCTTTCTTTTCCATAGTCACGTGCACGGGCTGTGGTAGCTTTATTATTTACCGCATCCGTATTTGCTTTATAAGTCACTCATTCTGAAAACAAATTACTGAAAAAAAAAGTACACGGAAGAAACTCGTGACAAAAAAGGGGTAGATGTACAAAATATTAACACTTGATTTCGCAAAATCGAATATCGAACGGTAAAACCGTTAACAAATTGTATAAAATATTATAAACTCACCTGTGTTCTGCGAGAGCACTGAGTTTATTTTTCAACGAAATACTACAGCGGTTGGTTAGACCAACCTTCTCGGGCGGAAAACAAGACGCCAATGACGAACTGTGGCCGCCGAGAACACTCGTCGCCTCCTGCCTGGTGGGGAGTGAAACTGGTCGGTGTGCGAGAGAGATGCAAGATATGGGGTAGAAAAGGACAGAGATAAAAGCGGAAAACACGTAGGTGCCTATCTCAAACTAGTAAGCTTCAAATAACGGTCAAGAATTTAATACTAATATATAAAAGCAGGAAGATTCGAAGTGAAGACTGTTTTATTTTGTATTTTTGCTTCACACATAGACTGCTGAGCCGTTTATGTCGCCTTCCTTCATTTTTTGGGAAGCTATAACAATAGTACAACAGTTTTAAAATCCATCACCCTTATTTTGACTCATTACAAGAATTCATGGGCACCCTAGTTGTTTGATTTACGAAAATGTTATTATTAGCTAACCTGTGGAACGATATATTGCAACCACCATAGGATTCACTTTTGCAAGTAGAAACGCAACACCTTTTCACCATTTTAATAGTTTAAATTGATTTAATACAAAAAAATATAAACAAAATTTTAAATGCTGATTACGCGCCAAGAATGTTCAGGGTTACCGCTAGAAAATAAAAAAAAGCAAAATAAAAATTTATGTTGTTAATGGTTTAATAATAAATACGAATAAATTAATGCGATTGTTATTAATTTGTTGACTTACAATTGTTAAAATAAGATAAATATATAAGTGATTCAATTGTTTTTTGGGAAGACAAAACTTTTGATCACAACATTTTTTTATGCTGGCAAGGTGTTAGAAAGAGACAGATAGCCTCCGTTCGAACTATCCCTCTCGGCTCGGATTTGCCTCTGTGTATTATGCAACCAATTTAGTACCTTATTGCGTTAGAATAGAGTTCATTTTCGTAAATATATATTTTGAGCGTGCGCAATCTTGTTTAGTAATATTATATCTATGATCCTGGCCTTTTGGTTTACAAAATTTACAATTTAATGACACAATATTTGCAATAGTTTTTAATTCATATTGCATTAATACTTTAATATTATTCATAATTCTTTATTGTCTCACTCATCTGTAGATGTTGGAGACTGGCGCAGATAAACATGCATCACATGCGTGAATAAAAGTTCTTGTAATCATACAAAACAATATTGACTTTTAACTAGAACTAAGTTATATAATTTTTTAAAAACGGTTTGTTTATAAAAGACACAATGTACCTGATGAATTTTTGCCCAGAACTTTATGATCAGAGACATCTCTCTCCTATTGATACTGATTTTGGTCATATGGTGTTCTGGTTCAATGTTTAATAAACAAATTAAGACTGAAATAGAAAATAATGTTGATGTTATAGTATAAAAAGGATAATTCAAATTAAAACAATGATTTTATAAGTCTGGATGAATATGACCCTTTATTTTCTTAGTAGATCTTTCTGCAGGGCGCACACACAAGTGTTTACCAAACAGTGTAACTTTCTGTGTACCCAGATGCATTTCAAAAACACACTCTCTCTTAGGAATAGTAGTTGTTATGTTATCTTTAGAAACAATTTTGAAAGTGTTTCTTGTATCCATAATACAAATACCACATTTACCAACATAACTTGGACATTTTGATCTGACTACATTTAAAATGCTTCCATGAAAATCTGCTTTGAATAGAGTTTGAGTGAAGGTCTCCCACGCTTTGCTCGTATAATCTGGAACTGGTTTGTCTAACTCTAGCAAATCTTTCATATAGTTTTGCCAGATTTCATTCAGAGGTACAACATCGTTGTATTTCACTTCATTCCGTGGTATATTGTAAAAACCTAATGATCTCTTCTCAACTCTTGTAAGGCAACGGACTTTCTTCTTGTTAGGTTTTCTTTTTTGAGATTTTCCTCGCTTCTTCGCAAGAACAAAAACTTTCTTTAATTCCGCGTCTAAATTCTGTTGCCCTGATTTCGACACATTGGATTTAAGAAATCCTACTATTGCTTCAGCGGCACCTTTATTAAAAGACTCTTCTGAAGACATATTGATTGATATTTATCTTATGAAATTAATATTAAATTCTTTCTCCCGCTTTCTCCGGTTTCTCAATCACTTTTTGTTGTGAATTTTATGACAGCGATTGGATTTGACACTGACAGACTCTACACACGTGCCGGCTAGGGATTGCGTGATCACACTCATTAGTCGATTTTTAATGAAACTTTAAATGATATTCTCGATAGGTCTTTTGAATATTTTGATTATTTTTCAACTTTAACACTTTCGTTTTGACGTTTTCAAGTTGAACTTGAACTTTCTTTGAATGATAATTTGATAAGATTACGAAGTAAACTTATAAATTTATAATTTGCATAATAATTCGAGACCACATAGCTAATTTTCAGCGGAAAACTTTAATAAACACATTGTGAAAATGGGTTCCAAAGTTCTTAATGTTAAATTCACAAATGGGAAGGAAATGCCTATGGTTGGACTTGGTACCTATGCTGTAAGTATTCACCGGTATATATAATTAATTAACCTAGACACTAAACTTCGATCTAGACTCTCCCGAAAATATTTAAATCCGCGGGGATACTAGGTAGCTAGCTCCTTAGCGTTAATAAGTAAGACATTTTTATTTCTGTAAATTGTTTAAAATCTTGATTACAGAGGCAGGCCGACCCCGGGCAGTTTAGACAAGCTGTAGAGTGGGGCATAGAGGCTGGTTACCGGCACATAGATACAGCTTCTTGCTACAAAAATGAAGAGGAAGTTGGTGAAGGAATCAACAACAAAATTAATGAAGGTTTGGTTACAAGAGATCAACTGTTTGTTACAACTAAGGTGAGTTATTAAGTAAATTGCTCATAAATATTAACTTGCCTATTCCTTATCAGTATATGTACATTGTTCGCCTTATGAGTGTACCCCTAAATTAATTAATCATTGACCTTTATGACCCTAAAAAACCATTACCACACATTTTACACAAAGTTTCCTATTTGCAAAAGTAAGGATTATAAAAACCCTGTCACCTATTTTTAAATTTATTAGTATATTTCAAAAGCAATGTTATTTATTTCAGGTGTGGAATGATTGCCATGCTGAAGAGCAAGTAGTGCCGGCATTGAAGGAATCACTGGCACGGTTGAAGCTGGACTATGTTGATCTATATCTTGTGCATTGGCCATTTTCAGCTAATGTAAGACTTATTTGCCTACACCACTTACTTTACTACAATTTTACCATTTTTCACCAACTTCTCTAAAAGCAGGAAGTTTTCAATTCGTTGGAATCTTTTATATTGACCATTGCAAAAAAAAAAAATGAAAAAAAATTACAAAAATCTTGAAATATTAGTAACCTTTAGAAAAAAGTGGCTGCCATAGGAGGAATTTTACTTGGTTCAGTAAACTATCTATGCCATATGTCATTCTAAAAAAAATGCTGGATGATTCGTCAATGTTAGAAATGGGAACAAATATAATGACCACCATAAAATGCTTTGATACCCTTAGTTTTGTAACCAGAAATATCTACTGAACACCAGAAAAATAAAGTCTAAAAATGTAGTAGTACCAGCTATTTTAGTCACGACTTCACTTTAAATTGTATTCGACCACCAAAGAAGATGGATCAAAATTGCCCCACGTCCTATAACAATGTGACGTATCTCAAAAAAAAGATAAAAATGTTTAAAAAAATATGGCATACTCTCTAATTCATTTTTTTTACACCTTCATACGAAAAAAATAGTTTAAAACTTGTTCAGGCGCTGTTATGAAAACGTCGTTCATAGAACTATTAATGGACTATTTTATTAAATTGTTTTTTTGTTTGATAGAGTATACCTCACAGGTGGTCCCATAATCATCAGGTCAGGATCTGATGATGGAAACCCTGAGAAATTCAGGGCAACTTTTGAAAGTTGTAGGCATGCGAAGAATAAAAACTTGACTATAAGGTGTATGTCTTAAAACAATATGCAACAGTGAAGATTTGGAGCTGACCTGATGATGGAAACGAAAGAAGGTCGAGGGAACTCGACAACTGAATATGTGAACTACCTCGTGTTTGGGCTTGTATTATTTGTATTGAATAGACCTTTGCAACAGTGAAGGTTTGGATCTGATCTGATGATGGAGACCAGAGAAGAGCGAGGGAACTCGACAACTGAATATGTGAACTACCTCGTGTTTGGGCTTATATTATTCGTATTGATGAGAACTTTCCACTTATGCGGATATTGACAACTGTGCTTGTCACTGAAAAGGCAAAAATAGGAAGAAGTCGGTGGGGATATAAACTTAGGTACATCCATTAGACACCGACTTCTGAGGTAGTTTACATATTTTGTTGTCGAGTCCCCCCGACCTTCTCTGGTCTTCATCATCGGATCAGCTCCAAACCTTCACTGTTGCAAAGGTCTATTCAATACAAATAATACAAGCCCAAACACGAGGTAGTTTACATATTCAGTTGTCGAGTTCCCTCGACCTTCTTTCGTCTCCATCATCAGGTCAGCTCCGAATTTTCACTGTTGCATAGTGTTATATGACATACATCTTATAGTCAAGTTTTTATCCTGCGCATGCCTACAACTTTCAAAAGTTGCCCTGAATTTCTCAGGGTTTCCATCATCAGATCCTGACCTGATGATTATGGGACCACCTGTGAGGTATACCCTATCAAACAAAAAAATAATTTAATAAAATAGTCCATTCATAGTTCTATGGACGATGTTTTCATAACAGCGCCTGAATATTTTTTAAAGCATTTTTTTCGTATGAAGGTGTAAAAAAAATGAATTAGAGAGTATGCCATATTTTTTTTAACATTTTTATCTTTTTTTTGAGATACGTCACATTGTTATAGGACGTGGGGCAATTTTGTATGGATTGTGATCCGTCTTCTTTAGTAAATGATCACCAACTCTTGACGACCAAATTAATGTATTATTTTTGCCTAAATAAGTCACTGTGATTGCCATAAAATGTAGGCTTATTACCAAATAAAGTATTATGATGCCATATTAAGTTATGTGTCCGGCTTGCAATGCATGCGTGAGTGTCAGTATGATGAGTGACAGGGGAAAATGGAAGAAAATGACAGATTGCGCCGACCCCAAGTAAAATTGGGAACAGGGCAGGAGAAAGAAGAAGAAGAATGTGTTTCTCAATACACTCCCTCGAAAACACACTCTTATCGCACTGTTTAGAGGCATGCAATAGACAATTTTCCACCCTAGTGCAGGAAAAGGGTCCCCATAATGTTATTACATTTATTGTATCAGGCCGAACTTATTTTTTTGGAGTCAGTTTACTTAAACAGGATAGCAAGATGTAAAAACTTTGATTATCATTTTATATTAAAACGCTGGTATAATTTTGATGATCATTTACTACTTTTGGGATAACAATGATTTATTTGGACTCATTTTGCTTAAATAGGATATCAGAATTTAAAAACTTTGGTTATAATCTTACTTTAAAATGGTGGTTTAATTTTGGTGATCATTTACTATTTTTGGCTTACGCATGATTTATTTTGGAGTAATTTCACTTAAATAGGATAGCAAAGTGTTAAAACTTTGGTTATAGTTTTACATTAAAATGCGAGTTTCATTTTGGTGATCATTTACTATTTTTGTCTGCTATTTGTTACTATATCTGGTGATCAGTTAAACATAAGCCGTTAGAAATTATATTTTTTATTTTCTAGGGAAAAGGTGAAGATCTAGGCATTGATTACTTGGAAACCTGGAAAGGCATGGAACAGGTTGTCAAACTCGGGCTGGCCAAGTCTATAGGAGTGTCAAACTTCAATGAGGAGCAGCTTGAGAGGCTACTAAATAATTCTACTATCAAGCCTGTTGTGAATCAGTTTGAGGTAGGTAACAATATTTTATTACTTACAGCAAAAAAAGTAAATACACTAAAACTCAAATAAATAAAATAATACCCCCAATTTCAAATAATTAAATAAAGACAGTGCTGCAGCCCTATAAAAAATAAGCAGGATGTTCATTTGTTTGTTTGGACTTGCTGGCTCCCTTTTGTAGTGCCTCAGCCTCCTTTATGTTTCAGAGTGAGTATTTGTAACAAGAATTCTCTGATGCAACCCATGAGAGGCTGAACCTGCAACCTTCTAAGTACCATATTAGATAGTTCCCACAGTGAAGCCCTGTAATAAAGTACACAGTTCCAAAGTTGCCCTCTTTCACCAAAATTACCAATGGACGTGATCTTGGCCTTCTTGCCATTTGTTTATCTCTTTACAAATATTTACAGATCAACCCAACACTAACGCAGCACAAACTTGTGGACTTCTGCAAGAAACATTCTGTAGTGCCAGTAGCGTACACACCTTTGGGTCTCATTTCTGAAGCCCGGCCGGAGTTTGCTGGAATGGATGCCATCAAAACGGACCCTAAGTTTGGTGCTTTAGCTGAGAAGTATGGGAAAACACGTGCACAGATCGCCTTGAGATATTTGGTAAAGAAATATGCTTTTCTATCATAAGATTCAGAAATAATTAAATTTTCTTGTTCTACAAAAAAAACAAAAGATCTACTAAAAATACGCCTTATTTAAAGAGTTTTCCATTTTAAGCGTTCACAAATTTAGTTATAAAATACTAGCTTGCAACCACTGTTTCACCCTCGCCCAGGATGTCATACACAGAGGGGCTTATAAACTATGTCCATCTCTTGTCTCTAACTCCTAACCAATTTTCGGCTGTGTTAACCTGTGTAACTAACACGACTTTTCTTTAATATACCTAAATTAAAATACCTTTTTTATTTATTTCAGGTACAACGCGGTATTCCAGTGATTCCAAAATCGTTTACGAAATCTCGAATTGCCGAGAACCTGAATCTCTTCGACTTTGAATTATCAGACAGTGAGATGGCGTTAGTGGATAGCTTCAATATCGATCATAGATGTGTACCCGCTACACCTTTTAAAGCATTGAAAAACTATCCATTTTAGTACTGTAATTTTCGTTACATTTTTCTGCAGTGCGCCCAGTATAGCACAGACGTTAGCACATCAACCTACCTTTATCTGTCAAATGTCTTCAGTAGATTTTCAACCTTATCACATTAGTGGAAAGTTAATATTCGATTGGTAAAATTTGACACGATTCAGGTAGATTGGCCTGCTGGGGTCTGTATATGGTCTACTTGATATACTGGGTCATAATGTGATGTTGATAATCAGGGTTTTGTAGCTATGTATTAGTATTGTCGGAAAAGAATAGGGAATATTAAGTACAATGAAAATGATGTCTCAACGTACATATAGCCTTAATTGTGAAAGTAGTAACCTTTACAACTGTTGTAAACAATGTAAACGTAAGTGTTAAATTATATATTTTTCATTACAATTTATTAGTCTCATTAAATTATTATTTTTTCGAGATGATTGGCTAGTGACAAACAATCCAAACTAATAGAAAAGGTTTTTTGTAACTTTATTTTGAATTCATAACTTACAGCTATTGTAAGTAGACTGTAGGGTTAGTCGGGTAAAATAAATAGCAATACCATTCAAATTGTCCGACAATTTTATTAAAAGAAAAAATATAAATAAATAAACATGTCAACGTCAACAAAAACTGAAATGATACAAAATAATTAACAAAATCATATTTAGCGTCAATGTGGAAGTTCTGGAATGTCCTTTTAAGATATCTTAAGGTAATTGCAAGACCATAGACAAGCTTGCTTGATATAAAACCTTAAATGTGATTCTTAAAAAGAGTTATTGAAATGCATATTTGGAACAAACCTTTGTGGACTCGATTCCCCTTTTAAACCCAGATCTTCAACATAAAAAAGGCTGAAGAGATTTTTTTTCTTACATTTTGGCAATTTATAACACTCGGGAATCGAGTTTGAGGCAAAATAGTACTATATTAGTATTATTTTCTAGTTTTTATATATATGTTAGACTGTCTAGCTTTCAGTAAGTTGATGTGCACAATCACACGAAATTTACAGAAAAATATGAAAACCCATAAACCAGCACATTTCACATAGAAAATTCATACAAACATTGGTTTAATCAGGTATATAAAAATATTGTAGAAAATCTACTTTGTACAGTAACAATCTATAAAACTTTTGGAACCTACTTCATAACAACTAGAAAGAGTCGATCAAACGGTACATTGCAAAACGCATAAAAATATAATGTAATAAATCATCCATAAATGAATAAACAATATTAAATAATACAGCCATATAAAACCCGGTAAATAAAATCACGTACATAATTCCCGCTTTGTTGAAAATCATTGAATATTAATATTATAATCAATATACATAAAAAAACCCTGGTTCATGTCAACAACTACGCTATTTTAATACATCCCTTATGGGGGGAAGCTTTGGCCAATGTGTTTGTAGTTACAGTTTTTCAAACACCCAAGGATATTAGACCCTATTCAATTTTAATTTTTTGCACTACTCATAACAAATTATTTTAAAAAATGTATCAAACACATACTACATAGTGTGCAAAAAAATATTTTATAGAAATTAAAAAAAAAACACGAAATAAAATATTAGAGCCATAAAAAAGTGATTTCAAAACTATTACTACACACACATGATGCCTTAGTACCGCATACACAATTAGCCAATTCAATATATTCTACAAATGCTCGACGCAAAGGTCAGTGACCTCAGAGGCTGCGCCTGCGATCACTAACCAACACATTATATTAACAACACAAAAACAATAGCCTACTTCAAAGTAAGTCCTATGAAAATATATTTTTTGATTTCTCTGAAGACCGTCAAAGACAAAAATACATGATGTTCTTTTATTTACCGACTGCAAACAAGCAGGTTCTGATTTAAGATAAATGTTTTTAGTAATATTGGGAAAAGCTGCTTGAGGGTAAAAGTGTGCCCTCTTATAGAAAAAGATATTATATTAATTTCATTACTTTTTGCTCAATCTAGTGTATGTAAATCTGTGACGGTCTTCAGTATGTTAACCTTAAAAATAAAATACACTTAAAACTAAAATATAGATCGCAAGCGCAGCCCCCGTATATTTTGTACAGCTACATTAAATAAATGAGTCTAACAACATAGGTTTTATGTGACGGCGTTCTACACTATGGTTCTCTAGGTTTATTAACTCCGTGAATCTATTACAAAATGTAATTTATAAACGCGAAGATTAACTTTCTTTAAAATGCATTTTGGAAAAACCACAAAAATTGAATACATATTGTCAATTCAATAGTAAAAATTACAGTCGGTTATCGATTCAGGAAATTCATTTCGATTATTATTCTCAGCTTCAGACCAATAAGTCAAAAATAAATATCGTAACGATATGCGAGGTATCATTTTTAGACATAGACTTAAAAAATGTTCTAAATATACCGCCACATAACCTACTATAATGTTAAGAATCGGTCCTCAATACGTCGTGACGATAATTTATTAGAATTTAAACTCTCTACGGATATGATCGCCTGGTGCTCTAATCACGGCACGACGTAACAAAAACCGACTCTATTCATCGAAGCCTACTGGCCAAGATGGCTGACTCTAAATAAATATTCTACTTCCAAACGTAGTTAAAAAGATCCATGATTGAATCATATATAGTGAAAGTTATAGCTACGTCAAAGACTACTCTACTTAGCCTGGGGACCGTTCCTTTGTAGAAGGCGAAGGGACCTTCGGATTTCCAGGTCTTGATGAAACAGTCCCATGTGTTCTTGTATTTGGAAGCTTCGAGTCCTTGCATTCGAGTTTTGACCACGTCAATCGGTGTGTTACCGAATACTGACGCCGCTCCTGTGAAATGGAAAAGCAAGGGATGATGAAACGTTCTGAACAAGTTAAGCGATATAAATAGAGGGTTTATGAGTTTATTTACTGAGTTTTGTTAACTTAACAGATGTACAAACTACGATGAAATGTCGATTCAAGTCGTAGCCGTTTGTGGACTATTTCGACTAGCTCGATTGGGACAAAAAAAATCGATGGCAAAGTTAACGAAGGAATAACCTCGAAACACCGACTTCTATAGCGCCATAAAATGAGTATTTTTTTTATGGGAACAAATATAATGACCACCATAAAATGCTTTGATACCCTTAGTTTTGTAACCAGAAATATCTACTGAACACCAGAAAAATAAAGTCTAAAAATGTAATAGTACCAGCTATTTTAGTCACGACTTCACTTTAAATTGTATTCGACCACCAAATTTAGTAAATGATCACCAACTCTTGACGACCAAATTAATGTATTATTTTTGCCTAAATAAGTCACTGTGATTGCCATAAAATGTAGGCTTATTACCAAATAAAGTATTATGATGCCATATTAAGTTGTGTCCGGCTTGCAATGCATGCGTGAGTGTCAGTATGACGAGTGACAGGGGGAAATGGAAGAAAATGACATATTGCGCCGACCCCAAGTAAAATTGGGAACAGGGCAGGAGAAAGAAGAAGAAGAATGTGTTTCTCAATACACTCCCTCGAAAACACACTCTTATCGCACTGTTTAGAGGCATGCAATAGACAATTTTCCACCCTAGTGCAGGAAAAGGGTCCCCATAATGTTATTACATTTATTGTATCAGGCCGAACTTATTTTTTTGGAGTCAGTTTACTTAAACAGGATAGCAAGAAGTAAAATCTTTGATTATCATTTTATATTAAAACGCTGGTATAATTTTGATGATCATTTACTACTTTTGGGATAACAATGATTTATTTGGACTCATTTTGCTTAAATAGGATAGCAGAATTTAAAAACTTTGGTTATAATCTTACTTTAAAATGGTGGTTTAATTTTGGTGATCATTTACTATTTTTGTCTGCTATTTGTTACTATAACTGGTGATCAGTTAAACATAAGCCTTTTTTTATTTTATTTTTGGACGTTTTTTGCTACGATATAAATTCCAGGATTCAATTAATGAGTATTGGGATATTTAGAATACAGAATTTAAAAGTTGCTTACCAGCCACGCCACCGAACAGCGCGACCATGTACTTGGGCACATGCTTGTCCCTGTCGCCGCCCTTGTACCAGTCTCGGAGTGACTCCATCACGAAGAACCTGATGGCCTGGTTGCTGCCCTGCTTCATCACCGTCGCTGTCACACCCTTGTATAGACCTCCGATACCTGGGGAGACAAGAATGATTTACCATTTAGACAGAAGGTTTGGTTAAGATTGACAAATTGACAAGAATTTTTGCTCTTATGAGCAAAATATCCATTTTGATGCTATTTACAATTATTCATCTTTAGCAGCCAACTGTCATAGCAATTACGTCGTCGAGACTCATTGTCGGTCATGACTGATGTTCTTAAGAGACCAGCCAGCTGTGCAGGACATATTAAAGTAAATAAGCGTATGCGATAAACAGATGAACTTTCTAGTAAAAGTTATGGTCCGATGAAACGTGTATCTGCTGAAATGACCGGCAGTTTAGAGATACTTTTGACTACAACTAAGAGCCTGTAAATGATAATAGTTGAATAAATAATACGTACCATCTTCCCTCACAATACACCTGACGCCATGGAAGAACCCTCGGTACTTCGGCTTCTCAAGCCTCAAGTCGTTAATGAACTTGACCTTGACGGTCTCCATAGGGGTGACGGCGAAGATAGCCTCGGACACACCAGCGGCCAGACCGCAAGCCAGCTTGCCGGTCGTGGACAGAGTGCCATCTTCTGTCACCATGTACAGACGAGCTTGTTCGAATACACCGAATCTGGGAAAGGGAGACAAGTCTTGAATTATATTTAAAAGAGAAGATCACTGACTTAGGAACTCATCATAAAATCTCAGAAACTAGAAATCTCAAATTGGTACCCATTTTGGGTGACCTAAAGATAAGATTTTGCAAAAAAAAAAACCCTTAGAGAAGGAAAAAGAGGTACAAAGATTGTATGGAAGTTCAAAGACTTAGTAGACGGAGAGGAGAAAAAACTTGTTTAGCATAAAGTACCAGCTTTTGCAAATCATAACAATAAGCTTGAAATCATTATCAACCGGACATAACACAACGATATGTTATGTAATGCGAGGCATTGAACAGAATGTACCCATTCTTAACGCCCAAGAGTTTTGTCACGTGTGAAGGCAATTTTTACGCAAGCCGTATGTCGAGTATGAATGCTAATGAAAACTAGACGTTGTGTTGTTATGTCTGTGCCGACTTCCTAATTATCGTATACTCCATTGTGTAGTAATTTGAATTTTGCGGCTCTAACGTGTCACAGGTTTTGGTTTATTACTATTTCTTAGACACCGGTGACTGATTAAAGGTGAAGGGAAACATCTTCAGGAACTCTGGACTTGTAAAGTCTAGGATCGTCGTCGTTGAATAAACGTGGTGATCAAAGCTCAATCCGTCTCCGTATCAGAAGCCTGAAGTGCCTGAAGATGATGAGATTTTTCCACATTAGGTACCACGATCGAATGGTTAACCTCTTGAATGCCGTTAATTAGGGACAATAGAAAATTAATTGTGTCTCAATTCAAGGGGATAAATAAACGTGGTATTTGTAGTATAAGTAGTAAAAAATCGATATTACTCAATGATAACAAAAATACGAAAACAAGGTCAGCAACAAAAATAAATTCCGCCTTTTTCAATTAAGGAAACCCCGCCGATGTCAGTGTATTGGGGTCATAGCTCCCTAAAATAGGGTCGAGCTAAATTGTATTTGGTATAGCGCGTTAAGAAGCTGATTTTTACTACAATTGTTATTGAAAAAAATTTTTTCCATTGGTTTAAAGAAAAATACGTTCGACGCCGTACAGTTCTAAATATAGCAATTGCTACCCAAACACTTGAATATGATAATTTTTCCATCTGACCGGTTTTATCGGTCGTGTTTGTGATGTCTGCGTAGTTTGAACACCTTCCACGTGCAAATTACTTGTTTACCTCCCACGATTCATGCTCGCTTAGCACATTTTTGGTAGATTGGGCAGTTGAGTGATGGTATCAGAATAATCTAAAAGATATTGTTGTTGTGATGTTGAAAGATAGTTTTAGCTTTGTCTTTATACAGTAGTCATTAAATAACTTTGCTTCTCTAAACAAAGCCATTTTGCCTGTAATTTTGCTCCGTGATGTCGGAGCGGCAAAGTAAGTTTCCGTGAAAATACCTTGTCGTAACTCAATGCCCTGTATGTCATTGAGTGTGTTTATCTTATGCAACCTTCGGCTAAGTGACACAATGAACTGTTGTTATCAGTCATTAATGCTCCACTTTGCGGTAACGTGAGATATACGTGTCGGCTGAGGATAGATTAGAGAAATGCGACTACTGTGGACTTATGTAAGCCTGGTACTTGACATTATTATACATAGTTGGATGGAATCCGAAGTGCAGGGTTTTTAAATGGTTTTCGTCTGACTAGCATTTTCCCCCATTGGAGTCGGCTTGCAGTCTAAATGGATGCAACTCAAAACTCAGGTATTCAAATGACAGCGGGGACCCACCAATTTAACGTGCTTTCCGACACGGAGGAACTCGTCATGATATAATCATCCACGGACCATTATTGATTTTAAATGAGAAAAAAATCAGTTACACAGTTTATCTCAAATTCAGTTTAACCTTTTGATAGAGTCAAAGGCTAGGCTAGACCAAGAAGGCACGTATGATAACTATTGAACGGTCTAATAACTTGTTGCACCGTTTCTATTATTGCTATGGAAATATAAATTATCATTAATAGCACTCATAGCAAAGTCAATAAGAGGTCAAGGTGAAAAATTATATCAATATCAGCTGCAATTTGATATCTAGATGCATAGCAGCTATTGGCGAATAAATACGATAAAACGAATACAATAAGAGTAATTTACAAAAAGTTTTGCAAACTATTGGCAAAATTGTAGCAGGTTTGCAAATTAAGGATACAAAGAGTCCGCTCTATCCTTGATAATTAAAAAGAAACCGAAAACATTGAAATTGTGTGAAACAATTTCGTAGTTGGCATACTATGAAAGGTTTTAGGAGCTATCTCACAGAGGACAGGTTAAAAACGCAATATTGTTTAATTATTAAATAGACGCCTAACTTTTTAACGTAAGTTTAAGGTGATGCAACTGGCTCCAACTCGATTTACATAGTTGTTGCCTGAGTCTCGTTAATCGTCAAGACGATAAAAATATCACAGTGCATACGAGTATATCAGTATGCAAACAGACAGATAACGTTGATGCATCATTATCCATAGAAGAAAGATGTCAGTTTTCTTGAAAAAAAAAAAAATACGAAGATTGAAAACATTCCGTTTTATCAACGAGCAGGATAGCACTTTTTTACCACTTTTCAATGGCGACCAAATTATATCAAAACTAAGACCGATGACACTGGCCTTCAAATTTTTTTTTTCATAATATCATGTAGATTATTTGATATCTGTTGGGTTTGTATACTCGATTAACCTCCGGACAACATGAATGCGGTCTCTTCATAACAAAATCCCTTCATAGAGCATTTTATATTTGTCTATTGTCAACTGCTTTCAAATTGCCTTGTAGAACCATCATTCCTAATTTACTCTAACGGCATAATGTACTATCATAATGGTTCCCTATCGCTCTAATTAGTGATTATGTTTTCTCCGAGACGTAGAGTGTTACGATGTTATACCAAAATTTTGGTCATCATTATTTGATCATAGATAGGTAACGGTACAATATGTCCACATTTCATGATAAGATAAGAATTACTGGGGCCCGATTCTCCTAATTTTACTTAAGCGACATACGATTGACGTTCGACTCGATTCGACTGAGATCCGATTCCGACTCGATTACGATTGAAGCGTATGTGGCATTCCGCTATTTTTTCTTTTAAATAAACGTTTTTATCCTTTTCTGTCATTCAATAATGAATCATTTTGTCTGCAAATGATTTACGATTGCAAAATGATTGTACAGCAAACTACCTTATAGACCAAAATTACCAAAATAGCAGACCAATCGCACACCAATCAAATGTCAATCGAATACGATTGGTCTTTTATTAGTAGCAGAATGCCCGATATGGTTAAAACTGCTATTGCGATCATATTGCGATTCGATTTCTATTCGATTTTGATATTATTAACTTAGGAGAATCGGGCCCCTGATAATGTTGAAACGATGCGAATGCGGTATCGTTGAAAGTACCGAATTGTTTGTTTGGAATGAAAGCAGAAAAATAGACTATCATATACAGTTCTGCTATGCTATATTTTGAGATAATTACGCATATTATCTTAATCAAATCTACGAACAATAAAGTTGCAAAAATACGTAATAATTTTAATCAGACAGCGTTTAAAATTTTGTTATCCATTTAAGCCTGCTGGTTATCATTTTATTACAGGACCTTTGTAATTCTTAACTTTTGTTTAAAATACGTAGTTGAATCATTTAATAATTAAGAAAACCGTCTTATCCGTGTTACCGACACCAAATTTCCCTTTTCTAATTAAATAATTAGCTTAAAAATTACCTGACGGCAGATTTCGGTATCGATCCATAGATGAGTACGCTGAGTCCTCTGTATAGGCCGAAGACTCCATGTGACTTCACAGTCTTCTTGACACAGTCTGCTATACCCGTATACTTCTTGGCACCTCCTAGAAGAAAGACCATTTGGCTATGTAGAAGAAGTTTACTTTGGAAGGTCAGTTGTAGTTACCCGATGGCAAACTATCTTGGGATTAGCTGTATCTAAAAAGACTCGGAATAATCTATTCATTTTGTCGTAGTTTACGTTTAGGGTAGACATGGGCGCCGCCCCAGAATTTTGCGGCGGCGGCGCGCTGATGAATTTTACACAGCGGCGGCGTGACGCCGGCGGCGTGACGCCGGCGGCGTGGATGATATACATGTTAATAGATTTGCAATTCCTTTCGATTCTAATAAAATTATTCTTGCTGTCATCCTTATAGTCATTGCCATTTCCCTCCAACACTCATACTCCTTTCATTCATATCTCCCATTTCAATCATCTAATCTACCACCGCATTTCTAAATTGCTCCGCCAAATCGGCCCTTTCCAACCTGTGCCATTTTATGTTTGGAGGTAACTTTTCTTTGCCCTTTATTGACTTTATTGTAAACGCCACTTCCATAACAAGGGGTCTGTGTTGCGAGACTACACTTTCACCCGGTATAACCTTACAATCTTTTATGTTCTTCAAATTACTGCGTCTAACCAAAAAGTAATAAATTTGTGTGGCACGTGGACCGCTTTTATAGGTGATCCTGTGCTCCGAGTTCTTCTGGAACCACGTGTTGACCACTGCCAGATCAAACGCAGTAGCCGGTAGCAACAGGGCTTCACCCTGTCGACATATAGCTTACATAAGGTGTTCGTTGACCTTGAAAAGGCATATGACTGGGTACCTCGTGAGGTTTTGTGGTGGGCCCTTAAGGAGAAAGGTATGCCAGGCTCGAATCAACTGCACATACTTCATGTGCAGTTGATTCGAGCGATGTACGGCAGATGCAGTACACAAGTCCGGTCTACAGCCGGCACTACCGCCAGTTTCAGTGTAGGGGTTGGCTTACATCAGGGGTCGGCGCTCAGTCCTTACCTCTTCCTGTTGTTAATGGACGCCCTTACAGCGGACATACAGGAGGAGGTTTCCTGGTGTATGCTTTTCGCCAATGATTGTTCTGGTGGGGGAGAGTGGGCCAGAGGTCCAGAGCAGATTGGAGGCATGGCGGCTAAGACTGAAGACGGTAGATTTAAAGGTCAGCAAGAGCAAAACCGAGTACCTACATTGCGATTTTGGCGGTATATCAAGACCCATGACCATAACCCTAGCCGGCATGCCCCTACCAGTCTGCTCCGACTTCCGGTACCTTGGTTCACTCGTCCAAAGTGACGATGAGGTGGACAGGGATGTTACGCATCAGATCAATTCTGGATGGATGCAGTGGCGACAGGTAACTAGCACTATTTGTGACCCACCGGATGCCCCTCAAACTGAAGGGCAAAATTTACAAATCCGTAATAAAACCTGTCGTCCTGTATGGATCAGAGTGTTGGGCATTGAAAAAGAAGGATGAGAATAGAGTGCATGTAGCAAAGATGAGAATGTTGAGACGGAGGTGTGGGGTTAACAGAATGGACAAAGTCAGGAATGAGTATATCAGAGGAAGCCTTGAAGAGTTTGTCGTGGTATGGGCATGTGATGAGACGGTGTGAAACGCATGTCACAAAGAGTGTGCTAAGTAGACCGAGGAAAAGATGGATTGATTGATGACTGAAAGAGGACGTGAAGCAGAAGGGAGTGGATGTAAGTATGTCTGACAGAGAGGAATGGAAGAAAAAGACATGTTGCACCGACTCCAAATGACTTGGGAACAGGGCAGGAAGATGATGATGACTCGGAGTACTTGTAGCGGGTATACACAGCAGAGCCCTTGCAAATGTAGACAGCCATGGAAATTCTGTCTTCTTCTCATTCCAAAATGATGGAAGGTCCGCATTTTGGAAATGGGTCGATCCCCAATAGCAGAAGCAAGATATTGCCAACATTCTTGATCTAATGGATCATCTTCGATTCCATGACCAACAGCACTATGTTTTTTGGATAGTTTACTCAAAATTGATGAAAACTACTGATATTTAAAGAAACTGAAGTGTCCATTTCGTTCAGATAGGCAGTCGCTCCTTGTAAAGCACTGGTACTCAGCTGAATCCGGTTAGACTAGAAACCGACCCCAACATGGTTGGGAAAAAGGCTCGGAGGAAGAAGAGTATTGCCTAAATAATTGCGAACAAAATGGCACGTCTTAACCTAACTCACGCCGCGCAGCTAATGTCGGCGGCGGCGGCGGCGCGCGGGCGTGTCGCGGCGTGGCGACGCCGGCGCGGCGCCCATGTCTAGTTTAGGGTGACAGAGATACAATTTAGTTTGAACAATTCATAAAATTAAGCGGCCTTTCAGGATTCAGCAGATAGTTGTTTAGGGGCTTATTTGAACTCCGCTGTTTTTTTACATGAATTTCTACGTTAGAACAAAATTTACAGAAGTCAAAATATAATAATGTAGTATGTAGATGTAGCATCAAGTTAGTTAGAGAGACGCCAGCAAATTTTTCCGACACCTAAAAAAAATATTACGTTGTTTACAACAGATTTCAGAGATGTATGCCAAATATACAGGATGTTACGTGCATTATGGACTATGGGCACATAAATCTATCGAAATGATACCTGCCCAACGCAGCTGCATGCATAAAAATAATTTCGGCTTAGAGAATGAGAAGTGGCGTTTTTAAAAATAATCTCGCGTAGGAAGCTTCGTAGGAGAAATGTTTTTTAGATGTGGTTACCGAATGCATTTGCAAACTGCTAACCCTGGGATTCTATAAGAACGAAACATTTTTAACCGACTCAAACAGTGAAAGTGGAGGGAGTACGTCATATTTTCCGGCAAAATATTTGTCATAAATCTTTAGCTACGCTATTTTCATTACTTTTGCGCACATGTCGAGGAAAAAAAATTGCCAGTTATGTCTTGTGCTGGAAAGTGAACGTAGAAGATACTTAGATTTAGGCAGCGAAACGAATAGCTACTAAAGAGGAAAGTGGTGCGATGACGTCTACTCCACGAACTACTAGGATTTGAAATGAACTTGCCATAAGGACTGGAGAATGAGTCCTCCGAATGTTATCAAATTCAAAGGGAGGTCCATTCGATCAATCAAATGTGCGAATAAAAAATACTCATGTTATCATTTTAGGAAAGTAGGTGTCTTTTATGAGATGTTATCGAAATTTCATAATGCTTTATCACCTTATCTGTTGATAGCAAAATAACATGAATAACATACATAGGTAGATGAAAGTAAGAACTCTTTGATGTTCTCTGAAAGAGTGGAAATAGTGACCAACTTTAAGTTTTCCATTAGGTACATAAAAGTGGTTTGAATTATTTTTTTTTCACTACAATAAAGACTGAGGCGTAACACCCGTCATTTAGATACCAAATAAAGATAATACTTTAGGTAATATTTATCAGCAATGACCCGCGTAATAGGCATTTGACAAAAATCGTAACATTACCTACAATTTGCAAAAACGTGATAATACTCGTAATGTATATGAAAATCACGTGATATCTCGTTAAAATGACCTTGAATTGATTAGGTCAAGTTATATATACTACAGTAGCTTAGGTTGTTAGCCTTACTGTCAGTCAGCTAACAGCTGGCTTCAATGATCTGAATGCGTGATTATGTGTGCGATACTGTGTCGCTTTTATGTCTCATTGTTTTTATGCACATTGGCCATGTCTATGTTGGTATTAAGTCTATGGTCCCTTTATTTTTCTGGTGAAAATGGGACCAGAGAAAGAATTGTGCGAGCAAGTGGAAAATAGAAGGACTCTTTGCATAAATTAAGGGATCCATGAAAGATTTTTTTTCTGGTTGAATTTCATTATAGCCTTTTTAAAGAAAATTAAAAATTGCAAAACTATTTAAAAATAATTTCAACACGAGTCACTGTAAAGAACATGCATATACATACTTTGTTTGTTAGGATTTTGTCCTTTGCCCTGTCGGTCAAATACAAACAGATAAGCTGCTTTATACCAGGATCAAGTTATCTCAGATTTGATATAACTGGCAACTTGACAGCAACCGATAAGTGTATTCAATATGAAGTTAGAAAAACAAACATACATCATAATCTATGTTCATAAAATTGTAGTCTTCCAAGTTGGTATTAATTTCATAGAAAAAAAAAAAACATAAAATACTTAAGTGTTTTTGTCATCTTTAAAAAACACAACAGGATGTTTTGTTAAGAGTTGTTCTAATAAGAACTAGGAATTGTTAAAAATGTAATGCAAATAGATTTATTAGATCATTTAACTTCATCCAAGTTGTTGCTAAGTAGTGGCTGGAATAATATTACTGCTATGGAATGGAATGTCAAAAACTTTTGTAAATATTGATTTGACAGGTGAATGATAATTGACAGCTCTAAGTAACACAAATTGTTCTGTTTCCATTATTCTATCATCTGTTGAGTTTCTTACCAGAGATATAATTTGACATTAGCCCCATACTAGTAATGTCAAATTCCTATACCTATATTTAAACCACAATTGGTTAGAGATAGAATATTGAGAATGAATGCCAGTTGGTAAAGTATTTGAAGAAAAGAATGTTTAGGGCTCATTTTGGACCCTATTACTTGGTACATAGAGTTAATAATACAATAGTAAGTTAAAGACACTACTTGAAAGTAATTGAACAGGTTCTTGCATAATTTAAAGGTAGTTAAACAATTGCCTATTTTCCAATTAGAATCTTTTACCTAGTTCATTGTTGCTAGCTATTGTTTTTACGCCGATTATTATTTCTTTTAAGATACTTAAGTGCTAACTGCTTTAAGTGCATTATTATGTTCAAAATAAGGAAAAATTATTCCGAAAACTATAGGATGAAGTAGCATTAATTAAATGAATGTGTGAAGGAAACAATGTTTAGGACAATGTAATATTTAGCAGAGTATTATTATCATAAATGAAAGTATATGAATCCTAGAAATAAATATGCAATAAGCAATCATTCAGTCACGTAAGATAGTCAATTGTCGCGCCGAAGGAAAAGACCTTGAATAATACTATTTTATTTAAATGTTCTGACATAACTCTAGTCGCGGACCAAAGTCCATTGCTTGGACAAAACAACATTTTTCACCGAGCTCTTGGAGCAGAGATATCGAGCGAAAAGTGCTTCCCTAGAACCCAAGGTTATCTAACCTAGAATTATTTATTAACTTTACACTCCAATAGGAATCTAACAAGACTTCTATTGAGAAATAAAAATAAATATCGCAGAGATAACAGAACGAAAATAAATTGTGACTGACGTCCGAAAAGTTGGAACATTATTTTTAGCGAAGTTTTTTCTATTCTACACCTGCTGTGATGTTTACAAATAAGAATACATGTAGTAACACGGAAATATCGATTGGTGAATGAAACTGAGCGTATGTTTGAGACATTAACTAAGTAAACTAACCTTTTTCGTCTAACTGCAGTTGTGTTTTCACGTATTCCGTCGGGAATGTTATACAAATTTCAATGCCACCAGTGATACCGCCGGCCACAACACCTTTCAAACCCTTCGCCTTTTCGCCAGCCGCAGCCGCTGCGCCCGTTTCCGACATCCATGGCCTAGAAAATGGATTTTTGAATGCTACTGGTCTGTTAGACATTATTATTTCTTTAAAAGGCACTTGTCGATTACGACAGCGGCTGCGTCGACTTCCCTCTCGGACTATGATTTGGAAACTAATGAATTGAATGAATGGATTTGGTAGTTTGGTAAAGTTTGGTTGGTTCTCAGGAAATAGGAAAATTTTTAGGGACACGAAAAAAGTATCGATGCTTTGTGGTATCGAGTACATTCCAGTTCGATACCGATACTTTTGTACTCGATACTTTGCATTCGATACTTTTACTCAATAAGTACTTTTTCCCAGGTATCGTATCGAATGAAGAATTTAATTTAACTGCGCTTTCTAGCTCACTCGTTGAAAACTTTTTAAGACATTCGTCTTAAAAAAAGAAACGACATTTGATTTCTGGAGCCACCATAAGAAGTTGGCACACACTAAAAAACAAAATAATAAAGCAAGTTCTTCATCTTCATCACAGCCTGAAATTTAAGGATGAATTAAGCTACTACTTATCGGCACAGGTTTCGCCACTTTCAGTAGATCCCTTAAAACAATGGGAAGATATGAAAGTAGTATTCCCAAAATTATATAAATTGGCACGAGAATGAATATATCTATCAATCCCTGCGACGTCAGTACCTTCAGAACGATTATTTTCTGAAGCACGAAGTACCATCACAAAAATTCCAAAACCAAAAAGCTCAACAAACTTCTATTTTTAAGTGACTACGGAGGAGGAATGGGATCTTTAATCTACTACGCGGGTGAAACTGTGGGACACTGCTAGTTTTTAGCATACCTCAAATAACTTAATATTGTTTCCTTTTGCTACATTTTCGATTTGTTTCATTCATTCCATTTTCCATTTTTCTATTATTCTATTAAATTTGTGTACCAATACCATTTGTTTTTTATGTCCTGCTGAACTGAAGTAAAACTGACATTATTTACTGACTGATATTGACCTAGCAAATTTTGATCTAAAAAGTACTCGATACCTTGAAGTATCGATACTTTTGTTTCGATACTTTAATGAGTACGATACTTTGTTATCGATTCTACTCATGAGTACGGTATCGATACTTTTGCTTCGATACCGTGTCCCTAAAAATTTTTGGTACTGGGACCTGTGTTGCCAATCAGACATTTATTTTACCCAAGAAATGAACTATGGATAAAAATATCGAATGAAAAGTCGTCGATGATATGATATCATCACCAACCCGGGTCGGGGTGCGTCTTTCGCTTTGCCTGGGGATATCATTAGGGGGCATCGATGAACCTCGCAGACAGGGGCGAGATGTGTTATGTAGGTACTCTCTTATATGTTTACCTTATTGAATCCCCTACATAGTTCGTTATGTACCTACTCCCTTTTCTATTTTAATTTTATCGATCCTTAAATCTCTTTATGTATCCCGGTGTATGTAGTAAAAGTCACAATATGTACTTACAAAATAGGTGTCATTTCAAACTGTAAATTTCACGAAAGTTAATACACATAGTGTATTCTAAGCACTAGATCCACCCCTAGATGCAAGTTGATAACTTGTCAGGAATAGGAATCAAAGGTTCAGAAATTAATGTTGTAAAAACAACAAATCTTTTAGCAAAAAAAAACGCAATGCGCTGACTTCTCCATGTCGCTATCGCAAATCGGTTTTTTTACTGTGGCAACATTATGTTGACAGCTTTTCGGTCATGCACTCGCCCGTCTGTCGACATGTTTGTAGTTCATTTCATTCACTCAAGTGTTGATTTTCGTTCAATTTGGCGAATTTGTGGTGATAACGCTGGCAAAGATTTTATAATTATCGTGATAATAAACATTGTTACTTAATTTTATTTGTTAGAAGTTACGAAAAACAGAGAAAATGGCGTTGAGAACTTACGGCGATAAGCCGATAAGCTTTCAGATAGAGGAGGGTGGAGAATTCTACTGTGTCGGCTCAGAGGTTGGTGGCTTTCATTTTGTTTATTGACGCTTTCAACATGATTTACTTCTGCATCACACTATTTATTGCTTTATATTCCTTTACTGGAGCCAATCTAAAGTACGCAAACCGTATTTTGCGAATCCAGCAGTTATGACAACGTTAAACAATCCAAATCAATGATGCATGCTATCTTATTTCATGACTACTTACCAGTCTGTAATATCACATCGAATTCGTTATTAACTATCCAAGCTGATCTTAAACATGAATTTAACTAGATCACAACACATTTCTATGTGAAACCTAACATTCCAGGTCGGCAATTACCTACGGTTATTCCGTGGGTCTCTCTACAAGAAGTACCCGGGTATGGCCCGGCGTACTCTAACCAACGAGGAAAGGAAACGTCTCATTGACAACGGTCTAGGAGCTCACGTGCTGTCCAGCTCGGTATCCCTCCTCAAAGCTTCTGAGGTTGAAGATATAATTGAGGGCAACGATGATAAGTATGTGTACGTTTTGTGATTAATATTTCTCTTTTAGGTGATGAGTTTGAGTATGATTTGAACTCAATGATACGTTGGTGAGTTGTTAAATGGTTTTCGGTGATCATAATCACTCATCGTTTAAAGCTTTACTCTACTAAGTTGCAACATATCTTGGGAAACACTGGAATACTTGGGAACCTCATTATTATCTTATTTTCATCATTATAAATTATCATTCTCGGTTGTGGATCTGCATAACGGTTTATTATTTTGGTTGTTTGGTTTTTCATAATAAAATCTCCTTTATTAACCCTGGTAATGGCCATAAACAATTTTTATTTTTGTTTGGTTTCATAACAGCAGCCTGAAGTACAGGGTGCGTTTTTTTTAGTCTAACCATCTTTTTCATTGTACATAGCTTCCACTAACAGTACCCGAGTTAACTGATGTCCTAATTTAACAGTAACTGTGTATGATTAGGTACAAAGCAGTGTCAGTCAGCCAGGAGCTGGCTACACCTAGGGAGAGCAAGAGTAAGAAGCCACACAACCAGTCATGGCTGCCAGTTATGCCAAACTCCTCGCATTTGGATGCAGTACCACAAGCCACTCAGATAAGCAGGACAAGGGTACATAATAAAAAGGTGAGTGTACTATCTTGATAATTTTGTAATTTACTGTCTAGTCCAGTTGCTGTTGACTCAATGTATATAAATTGTATCCTTTCTCAAAAGAGACTATCTATGAAAAGTATCCATACACAAGAGAAATTTATAGTTAATATACAGCTGTCTTCTGTCACAACAAGACTCATACCCTCTTATAAATAAACATGGCATAAGGAAAATGGTTATCTCTTTCTTATTCTTGCTGTAACTTTAATCTGTTTATCAATAAGAGGGTCATAGAATAGCCCTTTTAACAAACCTTTATGTTCCAGGTGCGCACATTCCCTCTGTGTTTTGATGACACAGATATGACTGCAATGTTGGAGAACTCTTCACAGAAGCAGATACTGGTGCCCATTAGATTGGACATGGAGATTGAGGGACAGAAGCTGAGGGACACATTCACATGGAATAAAAATGGTAGTTGCTTTATTGCATTTTTTATTTATTACAATTTTAATTCAATTCATTACTTTATATATATTGTGTCCTATAATAACAACATAAAACCTCACTCCTGTTTAACTTCAGAGTTTTGTTTATTGCAGGGTTCATGAGGATTCATTTTTAATTAATGGCCTGTAATATAACACTAGACTTCTCCCCTAGAGCCAGAACTAAAAAAATATTACTTCTTATTTACATTTCTTTGCATTTTTTTCTCTATTTCAGAATCAATAATAACACCAGAACAGTTTGCGGAAGTGTTATGCGATGACCTTGAACTGAACACGAGCACATTCATCCCAGCAATAGCTTCGTCCATCAGACAGCAAATAGATGCGTTCCCGAGCGAACCTCCCGCCATATTAGAGGAGCAGCCTGACCAGAGAGTTGTCATCAAACTGAACATACATGTGGGCAACACTTCGCTAGTCGATCAGGTTGGTTTTACATAAAGTAGACTAACTTACACAGCCAATTTCCACCCTCTATGTGTTATTGTGACGTATAAGCTATGCTATGCTATGCTGAAACTTGCTCTCGGCAGGACCTAATGAGCGCATCCGGCCGTGCTCTCGCTGTGGCGGCATATTGGGCTGACATAGTGTAGTCTCACTATAAGACATGTCATGTCGACACGAAAGAAAAAGAAGAAGAAGCTATGCTATATTATTGTCAAGTTTCATACATAAAAACGTTCATGTTCATAATATTATAAGACGTATGTTTGTATAAGATGGATGTGTTCAACCATCTAACTGAACATACACTAAATGATTGTGCTGTGCGAAACATATAGAACAATTTTTTTTTAAAAGGTGGTTTCAGAAAGAAGACTATACATTTAGAACGCTACAATTTAAAGTGTCTTTTTACTGACTTCAACAGGACTGGTGGGCTTTTTGGGTCTGTCTTTTGTAAATGTTGATGTTCAAAAAGTACTGTTTTGCCTCCAAGTTTGAATATATAATATTGAGTTTGAAATTGGATACAAACAGACATGTGTTGCTGGGGAGTTTGTTGCACCACTTCTTCTTCCCAGCAAAAACACATAGGAAGTGGTGAAGGGTGGGCGTTTTGGGGGCTGTCTTATGTAAATTCCTGACGTTCAAAAAGTACTGTTTTGCCTCCAAGTTAGAATAAATAATTATGAATTATAATTTCAGGTGGAATGGGACATGTCAGAGAAAGAGAACAACCCGGAACAGTTTGCTATGAAGCTGTGTGCTGAGCTGGGGTTAGGCGGGGAGTTCGTCACCGGTATCGCTTACAGTGTGCGAGGACAGCTCAGCTGGCATCAGAGGACTTATGCTTTCAGTGAGGCACCGCTGCCTGTTGTTGAGGTATGTTTGTTTTTAGTTATACTATTTCATGGTGAAATGTTGGAGATCTTTTTGCATGAGAATATCAAAGGTTTTAAAGTGTTATTGCATATTTTGAAGGTTTTCTGCATATAATGCGTTCTATCTCAATGGTTATAAGAGAATTTAAAATCACCACCTTGCCCAAATTGGACAAGAAATGGTCCTCATAATGCTTCCAGTCACTCTTACTTACTTGCCTCTATATTGGAATCTGGTGGAAAAAAAGTAACCTTGAGATATGTCCGATTGATAACTCACATTTTTTTTATATAACAGATAAACCATGAAATTATTTACATATACATTGTACAGACCTTGAACCTTAAGGATTGCCAAATCAGTAGTCTCTTCACAATTCTTATAATCATAACTATATTTACTTGCAGACACCATACCGCCAACCATCAGAGGCGGAGCAATGGGCGCCGCACCTGGAGACGCTCACCAACGCGGAGATGGAGAAGAAGATCCGCGACCAGGACCGCAACACGCGACGCATGCGCCGCCTCGCCAACACCACGCCCGGTTGGTAGACACACATACACACAGACACACAGACAAACATACACACAGACACATATACAAAGTATACCGATTAGAGATGCAAATACTGATAAATGTCTTTAAAAAAGTCGTAGGATCGCCAACACCACGCCCGGTTGGTAGACACATGTGTGTCTTACATACACATGGACACACACACAAAAAGTATACTGATTAAAGATGCGAATACTGAATACATGTCCTAAAAAAGTAGTTGCCGCATACGCAGGCTTGTTAACATCACGCCCGAGTGGTAGACACACATACAGTTACAGAATACAGACTTACATTTGTATAGTGTACTGATTTATATTGAAAATATGAGTAAGTTAAAGTGCGATCAGGACTTTATAGTGCACATAATGATAAAGAATGTAAAATTCTTGCAAATGCAATTTTTATTTTCACAATACTGTATTTGATATACACTGATTCTTTAGTATACGATTATACTATGTATCCAAGGTGTTTAAAATACAAGTATACCAATTTGTATACCCCTTAACATAAAACTATCCAAAAAACTATCTAGTAAATCAAGATCAATTTATTTTCGTTTATTCTGGTATTATACTTTTACAGGAAGTCAAGGGTTTTTATTTCTGAAATAGACCTTACACATTAGGCTTAGTTTCAATTAAATATTTATATGGAATGGGTAGGTAGGTATTTGTATGAAAAGATACAATAATGAAACAACATCAGTATACTAGTAGGGAGAAGTCATTTATTTTAGAATAACGTAGGATAAACTACACATATGAGTAGACGAGATACAACTTTGGTATAAGGATATCATCACACTGAAACAAAACTTAAATCAGTATAGTTCTCGCAAAACTCAATACCCGCTTACTGATAAAGCGAGCGGCTTCGTGAGGCAGCCTCTGACATTTGCCGGAGTGCCTTGAGTGAGCGCGGCAAACGCACTGAGGCGCCGTTAAGCATCGACAAAACCCGACAACGCTCGGCTCGTGCGTTTGCCTCGGGGGAGGCACGTCTTGACCGACCGAGGATATGCCTCGCGAGGCTGCTTTCTCAATCAGTACGCGGCTAACGGCGTTCCGCATCTAACTTCAGAGCGCAAGTACGCGCATGTGTTCATACCCCTCTCCCACCTCCGTCACCCGTTGACACCTAATATTGGTATGCGCAGCAATTCGCGCAATGTTACGTGACGATATGAAGTTTAGCGAGAGCTATATCTACATACGCAAACACTTAACACAATTTTTACCGATACATAATATTACTTTTACAAACAAGTTGTTATTATTTTAATCACTTAATTATTATTTTGTGTATGTACTTAATTACATTACTGTATTTAGCAAAACTTGTCGCTTATTACAAATTTTGGTCATAAATTAATTCTGAATAGACGCAGAGGCTTTATTTATTTATTTCAAGCTGAATTATACTCGGTGGATATGCGTCTTTCAATAATTTATTTACTCAAGTTTAAAGCAGGATTGCACAACTATCCACTGAATACATTTATTGCTAAATTACTAATGGCCGGTTTCTGAGCACCACAGTCACTGTCCGGGTTAATACCCTCAAAAATAATAGGGAAACTGTCGACAAAGGCATTGAAAAGCTGGAAATATCTATATATATATCATGCTATTTTATTCTATAATTTAAAGTTGACAATGGCAGTCAACATAATATTAAGCTTTAATTGCATTTAGTGGACAGTAGAGCAATAATACAAAATCTGTAATTCGCGACATCAATGTGCTTATAGAAGATATTTTACAAAATCGATTAACTCGAGTACTATTTTACATCACAAAATCGTGAATCTATAAGCATAGATATTTAGTAGTATAAGACATTGGTAAACAAAGCTGCCTCCATAGTCAATAAATACCACATAAGACATTGGTCTTCCACAATAGAGCAATGTTGTACTGTAATAGAAAGCAAAGATTCGATTTGAATATCAAACGATCGATTAACTCTCGAATGATAGAATCGGAACGTCTGTTTATGTCACTGGAAAGTTTTGCAATAATGGATTACAAAATAGTCATTTAAATTAGGTGCATTAAATATATTGAATGGGTTGGTTTTTGAAATATATGCGATTTGAATCGATATAAATAGCTAATCAAGTAGAATATATTAAATCACAATACATATTTATACAAACGAGGAGCGCTTTTTGAGGCTAACTTTGTTTGCAGTTACAGTCAGATCAGTTTTAAAATAATATTTAATTATTTATAAGTATTAATATAGTGTTACAATTATGGACTGAGGTATTTAATTAATACATATGTTTGATGTTGATACATATGTTTGACTGCTTAAAAATGGTAATTTAACGATAAACGCTCTTTCAGTCTTCCGAAATACAAACAAATAATAAACACACTGTGAAATAAGATAACTTAATATTTTATTGTTTCTTGTTGTGTTGATCACATAATTTCTAAGACTGATGGCCATTTTTAAGCAGTCAAAATATTGAAGCATAATCAACAAGTCGCGGTGACAGTTTATCTCAAGTATTTTCTAGTTAATTTTACAATTTACAATAAATTAATTAATAAACAAAAACATTAATAAAATGAAAAACGTATTGATGCCTTTCATGAGTACAATTTCATAATAGATGCAATATAGTTAAGGTTTTAGTAAAATCCGCACGAAAAAATTATGAACCAAATTCAGTCACTGCCAAAAAATCAAAGTGAATAATTAATTTAATAATATTTATATGTTCGATAGTTTTTTCGTGCATATTTTACGCGTTCATGTAATGTATTAAGAAAGTAAGTGGACTGTTAAAATTCTATCACATTAAAGAGGAATTTTCCAAAAATTGTTCCTTTTTGTTTCATTTTTAACCTCATTTTGTTTAACTAACCTAATGTTTGGCTCGCAAAGGGTGATTCAATTGACACAATCTGCTTACCATTACAATTTTGAATTACATGGCAATAATTATGTTAACACTAAATTGTTTAGTCTTCCAAATATATTTGACGAAAATGCGTTTTGTATTAACTATTTTTTTAAGTATTAACAGATTTTTTTAAGTATTAAACTTTAAAAAATCTGTTATTCTGGTGACGTTTAAAATGTTTCAATATTCAATTATAATATTTTAGATAAAGACTAGACAATTTCGTTGAACTAGCAACACTCAAACATAATATTGCCATACTTAAAATTTATATAAAAAAAAAAAACTAAATTAATAATCGACTAAACGAGTTGTTTTTGGTGACAGATGTGTCCTTGAGTCGCGCCGTCAACCGGCTGATCCGAGCCGACGAAGCCCTCTTCCAAACTACCCCAGAAAAGAGGAGGAAAAAGATATAAACAGGATATAACAACATGAGAAAAATGCTGTGTCCTCTTACTATAGAAATATATTTAGTTTACATACCTACATTATAAAGTCCTCTTGGGTCCATTTTTGTTGACAACATAAACGTTAAGTTTCTGAAAGTAACTAATTACTATGAATATTCCCATTCAATTTTAAAAGTAAACACTTGTTTTAAGAAAACCTGAAGTTTATGTTGTCGTTAAAAATGGGCCCGAACATTGTCATACATCTGGTTTGCTGCTGACCACTTCGACTTCATACACTCCTGGTACTTTCAGCTGTAAAGTTATACGTAGGTAATTTCTATTTTACTCGCCTGATACGAATTATTAAGAACATAAGCTTTTTATATAGATTCTATTTTTATTGTTTTTAAATACATTGCTTTAGTTTAAACGTCTGACGGGTATACCGCTGTTTCATATTCAATAATAATTTTGCCATAATGTGATATTAACTTGCCAATATAGCACATTCAATGGTGGACACAGCAACTTTATTTTTTATTCCATATTATTATAAATCTTGATGTAATCGTAAGTTTCAATACGTAGTTATTTCCATTTAGGGAGTTTAAAGCGCTGTCTATGAGAGTTCAGTTAAAAAAAAAATAAAGTGTTGCCCAAAAGAAAAAAAGCGACAAGTCATTTAGCACTTGAAAAGAGTTTTCATAGCAATTGCCTTTTTAACACATCAGTTTTCATCCGACTTCCAGAAAAGGAGCAGGTTCTAGATTCGATGTATGTTTTTTTAGCCAGCGTTAACTGCTCTCTCTACGACAAAGTGAGTATGATGGCCTAAGGCATATATTCCTAGGGTAGTTTGTAATTGTCTGTGAAGCCTAAAAGGCTGTTTAAATCGTCTGTAGTTATTTCGATTCTTCAGTTGATTTGGTTTTACACCGTGGAGGAAAAGATGAGCGGAGATGCCATAAGGCAGTTAGGTCAAGCACCTTCTTTTAGGTCAACCAAAACAACCCGAATGGGTCGTTAGTTCGTTAGTGAACTAACGACCCATTCGGGTTCTTTCAAGATAAATCTTTGACACAATCTTTGTCATCATTTTTGATGATTGATAAGCATATTGGTTTAAAAATATGGGTACTAAAAAAACTGCGTGCGCAAATGCTGATTAACTAAAAAAAGCGTATGAGCGTAGCTAGTAACGTTCATCACCCCCGACCAGCTACATTTTGGCGACGCTACTTTCTTAGGAGATTTTCCATTATGACATCTACACTCGTCATTTTGTTCTCCATGTTTGACACACACAATTTGACGTAAGTAATGTGTGAGCAAGAAGCGAATATATATCCGCTGTTATTTCTTATCCCATTCTTTATACACTATACATACTTTATACACGGGTAGTATATAACTTCTTCTAACAAGATTAAATATGTGTTTATCGATGAGCACATCACATAATTGTATTTGATGTGTTCAAGTCAACAGAAAAAAATAGTATCATTCATCTAATATTTTAACAAATCTATTGAGATTATATCGAAATTATTCATGTGCATTTATCATTTTCCAGTTTCGTGTTGTGAGTTTAAATGTAATTTTGATAATAGTTTGTTTGGTTCTTACAGAGATTCGATTTAGTAAGTAATATAAGTCGATTTTCGGGATTGGTTGTAATTTCATTTCATACTGGTTGTAAGTAAGACCTAGTTTTGGAATAGTTAAGGATATAAATAGTATTTAATATTATGTGACTTGGGATTAAATAATCGTGTCATTATATTAAATAGATCTGATTTATTTTAAGGACTACACAAGCAGATTCAGCTCTCTGAAAAATATTTCTTACCAATTTTATCATCAATGTACTATTCTATCGTTCGATTTATTCATAGGCACAAGTTCACCGAAAACTTAAACGTCCGTTTGTCTTTAACCGACTGTTTACTTTGAAAATGGGACGTGAAACAATAGTAAACAGTTGTTTAAAGAAAACGGACGTTTATGTCGTTGGTGAAGGTTGGCCTGAGTTAATTAGTAAGTTTTAGTGCTGAGATATAAACAGGCCTCATATCTGTGGTTAGTGTTTAAGATAAATAAAGACATACGTATTAAACACTTGTTTTATTATATTTCTAATTACCTTTCAAGACTGATCTAAATATACCGTGATAGAAAAAAAAAAACTAAATTTTAATAGGTATATCATAGGTAGTTCCGTAGACAGGTAAGACCTAAAATCATGATCAAATTCAGAACATACCTACCTATTCAGAACATGCCATTTTCGTTCGTGATTAATATCTAATACTAATATCTATATCTAACTAACTTCTGCCCGCTATGGTCTTTCCCGGATGGTGACAAAAACTATATCCTATGTCCTCCCGGGTCTAAGCTATCTCGCCTCTAATTTTCAGCTTAAACGGTTCAGCCATTCTTGAGTTATAAAATGTGTAACTAACACGACTTTCTTTTATATACATATATGGATACTAATATACCCATCATACATATATTTCTATCCTTGATTGCAATCCCCTAACATGAAAAGAGACGTCACAAATCCTCATCTTATCGTCTAAATCCCTTACGAAAGCAAATTCTCAGCGGATCGGAATAATATTCACCTTTGTGCGCTCCAATAGGTGCCATCAATCACTCAGCGTATAGCCGACGACGTATAATGGAGAAGAAATTATGAGCAACGACATATTCGGGTGACATAGCTACCAGGAGCGCAGAAATTAGAGGATATAGATTTGGTGATTGTTTGGCTTTACTTCTCGGTTATATGATACGATGAGAGAAAAAAATATAATTGAAAGTTGTTATAGTTGTTATCGTCAACTAACTTGAGGCAGTTCAAATTAATTTGAGAAATACTAAACCAAATATTATAGTTTTTTATAGATAAAAAATTGCTGTGTCGATGGATCTAGAAAGCTTATTTTATCTAAGTTTTATATAAATGAAACGGAGAAATTACGTAATGAAATTATGAACTTTAGAAGTAGTTTTAGCTACAGCGGCGTAAGTGAAAGTCATGCCGTTTAGCGTCACGGTCCATGACTTACTGATCTTGCTTTGTGAAACGGTACTATACTATGGCCTGATAACATCTATAAAAGATGATTAAAGCTGCATCCGTTTCATTTGGTTTGGCTGTGGCACTTGCGCTGATTAGGTGAAAAGGTAAGGTTGCAAAAAAGACTTTTCATTCAAGTTCACAAATGTCGGTCGGTAAATCATGCAGATACGAATATTCAAAACTAGAAATTCTCCGTTTCTTATTACTGTTGTCACGTTAAGCGTGTGGACGGTTTAGATTTCAAATTAAACCCCACATAGTGAACATAAAAATTTATTTCAAGGTCGCGATTCGAATGCCCGTCAGCAAAAATTAATTTCGTTATATGGAGGTAAAGCGCGCTAGCACTGTCCTGGCTTCACGTGGAGGGATGTCCGGTGATGACGCTCAGCCGAGGAGGCGCTTCAGGGTGGACGACCCGCAGATGGTGATGCAGTATGGTAGAGGGTAATCGGTGCACGGTGCCTCTCGGTGCCTGTCGACGTTCGGCCAACGGATCAGCCGTGGCCCGGAGTTTAAGCCGAACTTTGAACCCGAACTTTGGACCCTGGAATTTACATCCATTCAAATAAATGTCCATTTCTGATTGTCCTCCTCTGACTGTGTTTGCCGCGGAAGCAGGAAGCAGAAGCTCAGTGCGCTTAAGGCGAATGTGTGCAAATTCACAGTCAGAATCGGAGTTTACAGAGAACAGCTGAAATGTAATTTTTATATAAAATGTATAAAACATATAAAAAATAAGATGCAGGGATAAGCAAATGAAAAGAATAACCCTGACTGCTTATGATGATGAAAAAGGCTACAAATGATGCGACAATGTGCAAAGCAAGAAAAGATGAAATCTGCAAGTCATTTGCCAACGGTCACCCAATAGGTGGGTGGTAGCAATTACACGAATTGTTCAACACTTACCCAATACGGGGAGATGCACTGATTCTACAATATAGAGAATAAGTTAAACGAAATTTGAAAAATATGTTTTCAAAATTATAAAATAAAACCGTTAAGACCACGATTAACGTCACGCACTAAGGACTGGCAAAAGTGAGTGCTTGTAAGGAGCGCGTGAACGTGTGTCTTCCGTGATGATATTTTAAAAAAATGGTCGAGTCGCTAAAGCAGCTAACCAACCTCACGGTACACGCCCGTGAATGAGTAGCGAACGAATCCGATTTGCATTGGTACAGCAGTCCAGGTAAAAGAATCGAAACCATATCACAATGACGTGAAGTCCAATTTGGTTTAACTTGCCGTTGCACCGATACAGATAATGACTACGTACTGTTTGTTTTTAAGTTTTGATTAAGTTACAATTTTTTATTTCTAGACCCAAGTTGTTATAATAAATATGAATTTAAAAATACGTTAATCAGTTTAGTAAAAGAAATAAATAATACTTAATTAACGAAACAAATAATTGTACGCGTTTCTAAACGCAACCGTAGGTAGACATTACATTTATTTATTTATTTTTCTACCCACCTTATATTAATATTTTGATTAAAAACAAAAGGCAAGTATTTTAAAACGTTGACATTAACGTACAACGTTACAATACCCCCGCGCACAGTCAAGGATTTTGTTATTTCTCTAAAAAAAATGACAAAATCCGCATGTTCTCGAACTATGTTGCTAAACTATTTGTTTATTCTTCCAAAATACACTCATTCATACATCTCTCAAACACACTCCAGCAGCAGTTACTCTTAGTATCTATTAAAATAACTGACGCACAATTGCATACTGTTATAAGTGCCAGTATTCTTATTTACTTGACACTTTACAAATAGAAGTTCCAAGTGAAGGTGGAAAAGTAAGCGAGAGGGAACTAAAATAATAAATAAATTAAGATAAAAGATAACTTGAAGAAAAAAATACTGAATAGTTAAAATTGATGAACAAAAAATATTATCTATTGCCGACAAATAATTTTAAGTCTTTTATGTGCCAAGCTCCTAAGTTTTTACCTGACATGTCCTGCAGCACATAAACTAAGGGAGACTTCTTTTCAATTATTTTAGCTTTAATAAATTTCGGTGCTAACTTTTTCGAAAACCGATTTGCCTTATCACTTAAAAAGTAAGCGCGCTTCATGACTATGTCTCCAACGTTAAATTCGGCAAACTTGCGTCTCAAATTATAATGTGAAGTGTTCTTTACATGGGCTTGCCATAATCTAGACTGCACAGTATCAAAGGTACTGGCCAAACAACCAAGGTTTTCTGCGTATATATCACGTGGCAAAAAGAGTATTTCATTGCCGAGGTCATTATCAATATAGTGAGACCCGCAAGAAACAAGTTCACGGCCGAAAACTAAAAATGATGGCGTAAAACCTGTGGCTTCGTTTACAGAGTTGTTGATGGCAAACTGTACTTCGGGAATAAATAAGTCCCATGATCTGTGGTCATCATTTACGTATGTGGATAAACAAGTTATAATAGTTCTATTATACCTTTCTACTAAATTTACCTGAGGGGTGTATTTAGGTGTAAAGTAAATGTTCGGTATTCTATATTTTTTAAATAAGGCATCTGTCACCTTCCCAGTAAACTGTGTACCATTATCCATTAATACAGTTTGAGGTATGCCGTGCACTAAAAATACTGACTCTTCTAAAATTTTTGTAACTATTTCGGCAGTTGCTCTTTTAATTGGGAAAATCGAACAAAATTTTGAAAAACAACAAGTTATAACTAATATGTAGCTATTCTGCTTTCTTGTAGTAGGAAGAGGTCCCATTAGATCTATAGAGATCATTTGAAATGGTCGTGAACATTGTTTAGGACGACCCATTTCTCCTAAATGCTGATGATTCTGGGCTTTGTAGGCTAAGCACTTATCACAAGTACTAACAAATTTAACAACGTCCTTATACATCCCTGGCCAGTAATAACGTAACGCAAGACGGCGGTAAGTTTTAAAAATGCCCATATGTCCTGCTTTAGGCTCGGAATGATTTTCGTGAATTATGGGCTCGCGAAATTCAGTAGGAACGACCTGCTTCCACGAGAATTCAGAAGTCATTTCATGCTTATTTTTAGAAAGCCGGAACAGTTTATTATTTTTAATAATAAAGTTTGCAAATTTTGAAGGGTCATTTAGGCAACCGTGGTAAATACTTTTGTACCAAGGGTCTTTAGTGTCCACATAAGTGGAAGAACCAATGGCACTAACTGGTACGCTCCTAGACAAAGCGTCGGGAATGACGTTGTCTACACCACGTCGGTGCTTAATAACAAAGTTAAAGGCTGATAAACGTACGCCCCATCGTGCCAGTCGACCAGTAGGGTTACTTAATGACAAGAACCATTTGAGCGCACTGTGGTCGGTATAGACAGTAAACTGTTGTCCGTTTTCAATATAGCAACGCCAATGCTCAAGAGCGGTAATGACAGCTAACGTTTCGCGCTCGGTTATGCTGTAGTTCTTCTCGGCAGCAGTCAATGACTTACTCATGTAGGCAATTGGATGTTCCTTGCCATCTATTGACTGAGTAAGCATTGCGCCGACACCGTAACTACTAGCATCCGTATGTACTTCAAACGGCTTAGAGTAATCTGGACATGAAAGTACGGGGGCAGAAACTAAACACTCCTTAAGTTTTTGGAATGCAGAGTCAGCTTCTGGAGTCCATTTGAAGGGAGGAGTGCCCTTTTTGGAGGAAGTCAACTTATTTAAGGGCCCCGCTATAGTGCTGAAGTTCGGAACGAAACGTCTGTACCATGTGGCAGTACCAAGAAAACGTTTGAGGTCCTTCCGACTTTTAGGCGTCGGATAATTGAGTATAGCCTCAACCTTGGCTGGATCTGTACGTAGCCCAGTGCTATCGACCACGTAACCGAGGTATTTGAGCTGTGACCTGAAGAAATTGCACTTTTCGAGGTTAACAGTTAAGTTAGCCTGTTTCAACTTGTCTAAAACGCGCAAAAGTAGTGTCATGTGACTATTGAAGTCTTCAGAAATGATGATGACGTCATCCAAATAAGCGAAGACTTTTAGGCCAAACTCGGAAAACAAAAGGTCAACGAGTCTCTGCTGAGTAGCCGGTGCATTTGTCAAGCCAAAAGCAGTACGCTTGAAACAAAAGGTGCCCCTGCCAGGAACGTAAAACGCTGTCTTCTCACGGTCTTCAGCAGCGATAGGTATTTGCCAGAAAGCCTTGGATAGGTCTAAACTTGATAAATAGCGCGCGTCTCGTAAGTTGTCTAAAATCTCCGATATGTAAGGGAGATTATAGGCATCGCGCTTAGTCACCGAATTAAGTTTGCGACTATCAAGGCAAAACCGAGGCTGGCCGTTCTTTTTATTTACGATCAGAACAGGAGATGACCATGCGCTCTCGCAAGGCTCGATTACGTCGAGTGAAAGCATTTCATCCACCTGTTCAATCAAAATACGCTGCTTCTCCGGTGACAGTCGGTAGTACCGTTGACGAATCGGTGCTGCGTTACCCGTCTCAATGCGGTGCTGGATAAGACTCGTTACGCCCAAACCTTTGCGATGAAAAGAAATGTCTTCGAACTGTTTGATGACACTATCCGCCAGTTTCTTTTGTGCCTCATCAAGATTAGTATAGCCTTGTATGAAGGAATGTTGAGGAGTATCTAATGAGCAATTAATGTCATTAAACATTGTAACGCTACCAGTATATTTTGGACATATCTTAAATTTACGCCAAAAATCTATGCCTAAAATCAGGTTCCTTTTAATATCGGGAATGACATGTGCCTTCAAAATGTGAAATTGATTCTCGAATTTTATTGGTAAATTAATATAACCTAAACTATTTAAATTTTGACCTCCTGCTGCCGTTACTGTAATGCAATCGTTTTCAATAAGTGGCAAGCCATAATCTTTAAGTATGTTATGAGCACTGTTGCCTATAATGGTTACCGCGGAACCGGAATCTAGAAGACCCGAGACGGTAAGATCGTTAATCAGAACAGATACATAAGGCCTATCATCACAGTCTCCTTTATCCTCGAGAACCGTGTAGATGTTATACGATTTAAAAAATAACCTAATTGTTTGTAACCAATCCTGCCACTCTTGGTTATCAAATTTATTATTTGCACGGTTCTCTGTAATTAGTTTTTTTCCTTATTATCCTTGCTGCAGTTTGGACAATCAGGAGCTTTCACGCCCTCACGACCACAAGAAAAACATACTACCACATCCTTGCTTGTACACTGCCTTAGATTATGTGTGTTATTGCGACAACGTGGGCAGTAGCGCATTTTAGAACTAGTATTATGTTTAGGATTAGGGTTAGAATTAGGATTAGGAGTACCGACTGCATGAACATATTTAGCTGTAGAATTATTATTACCTTTGTTATTATTATAAATATTTTGATTATTATTTTGCCTATTGTTATTGTGAAAATTTTTACCATATGTGTTGTTATTATTAAATTTAGAATAATGCTTACTATTAGATTGTCCTGAATATGCTAATTCAGGAGCTAAGGTATTCGAGGACGGTTTAGGGGGTTCCTTAAATTGAGAAAATCGTGACTGGATATTTTCATAATTCCGACACAGGGTTCGCAATACGTCAATGGAATTTATTTCCGAAACAGATGCAAGGATATTCGCGTAGATTGGACGAATATTGTGAAGGATTATCTCCAATTTATCTTCCTCTGACACCTTCTTTGAAAGTCGCGAAAAGAGTCCAGACATAATAGATAAGTAAATGACGATATTTTCAGTCTCACCCTGTGTACGAGTCCGTATCTCTGTAAGCAGTCTGTAGTCATAATCAGACTCATCGAAATCACGTCTCAACGCCAGTGTAAGATCGTTCCAACTCGAAATCGTATCCCTGACACTTCTGTACCAATGCAATGCTTCGCCGATAAATATCTCTGTAGCGTTAGATAATATTTTATTATAAGAAATATTTTTAGCCTGACACAATTCTTCACAACGTTGAATAAATGCACGTACGCAAGACTTGCCATCATATCTTATCTTCGAAAATTTGTTAATGTTGCCTTCACAAGTGACGGAAACATTAACAGGTGTCGCAGTAAGAACGGATGAGCAGTCCGTACTAGTGGTAGCTAGAGGATCCACAGCAGAATCATTAAGCGAAGTAAGCTTTGCAGAAGTGCTCTTGAAAAGGCCAACACATTGGTCGTAAGTCTCCTCTAATTTGTCATCAAATGCAATACGATTAAGACGGTGATAAACATGGTTAAGTAAATTTTGACTCCGTAACAATGTGTTTTTATCTATTGAAGTAGATTCTAAATTATTGTTAACCCTTTCAAGAACATCCAAAACTCCTTTAAGGTCGACTGCTGAATCGAACGGACTAGTGAGGATGTCTTCCGAAGGAAACAATGGCCCACACTTAGCAATTTGTTTGCGCAACTCCTGCACTGTAGTAGCTGGAGATTCACCCCTAATAGAGACTTCGTACTCAAGCTCAGCCTTTTGAAGCGACATAAACTTAACTGGATAAGCCATAGCGAAGAAAGATTGAATAAAAAAAAAAAATTATGCGAAAAGTGATTGGGTGAATGTTGAACAACTCAATAACGTGAAAAAACAATTAGAAATTAAAAAAAATACTCCGTCTGTTACAATTTTTTAACTAAGTAACGTCTTGGTTGTTTTTCCACGGAGAAGAATGTTAACTAAAATAAGCGTGTGACAAAACAAAAAAAAAAAAATTGCAACCAAAAAAAAAATTGCAACAAAAAAATAAAAAAAAACAAAGCAAATTTCGTAACTAATGTGTACGCACATTAAATACACAAACAAATTTATTTTTAATAAAAGAGACAAATAATGTTGCCGACTGTAATAGTAATTTGCAATACATACATTTATGATTGTACCGTTTATATAAAAAAATAAGGTGTTAAAAAAAATTTTGTTAAAAACAATAATGAAGTATTAATTTACACTGTCGACTGTACTGAAGATGTAATAAAATTAACTTGTTGTAACCAAAAACAAAAAAAAAAATTTAAAAATTAAGTGTCCACCAAATTATGCCGTTGATAGTACTTTATGCAAGAAATTCGAAGCAAAATTTTATTTAAGAAACAGTGGGTAATTTACAATAACTATAATGACGGCTAAAAAAAACTTTGAAAAAACAAAATTAACGGCCAATTGTACTAGTGTGTGTCAAGTTTCGGACTGTGACTGCACTTTGATAATATCAATCATTGATTAATATTTAAAATGTTACATATTACAAAACAAATGTGACGTACACCTTAGTTACTATGCAACCAAAAGAAAAAAAACGTTTCACAAAACTAAAAAACATAAAGAACGCACACAAAACACCAAAAAGCACTACTACCTCCATAGAACAAAAAAAATATATTACCGACCATATATAAACCACGAAAAGGGCGCCAATGTCACGTTAAGCGTGTGGACGGTTTAGATTTCAAATTAAACCCCACATAGTGAACATAAAAATTTATTTCAAGGTCGCGATTCGAATGCCCGTCAGCAAAAATTAATTTCGTTATATGGAGGTAAAGCGCGCTAGCACTGTCCTGGCTTCACGTGGAGGGATGTCCGGTGATGACGCTCAGCCGAGGAGGCGCTTCAGGGTGGACGACCCGCAGATGGTGATGCAGTATGGTAGAGGGTAATCGGTGCACGGTGCCTCTCGGTGCCTGTCGACGTTCGGCCAACGGATCAGCCGTGGCCCGGAGTTTAAGCCGAACTTTGAACCCGAACTTTGGACCCTGGAATTTACATCCATTCAAATAAATGTCCATTTCTGATTGTCCTCCTCTGACTGTGTTTGCCGCGGAAGCAGGAAGCAGAAGCTCAGTGCGCTTAAGGCGAATGTGTGCAAATTCACAGTCAGAATCGGAGTTTACAGAGAACAGCTGAAATGTAATTTTTATATAAAATGTATAAAACATATAAAAAATAAGATGCAGGGATAAGCAAATGAAAAGAATAACCCTGACTGCTTATGATGATGAAAAAGGCTACAAATGATGCGACAATGTGCAAAGCAAGAAAAGATGAAATCTGCAAGTCATTTGCCAACGGTCACCCAATAGGTGGGTGGTAGCAATTACACGAATTGTTCAACACTTACCCAATACGGGGAGATGCACTGATTCTACAATATAGAGAATAAGTTAAACGAAATTTGAAAAATATGTTTTCAAAATTATAAAATAAAACCGTTAAGACCACGATTAACGTCACGCACTAAGGACTGGCAAAAGTGAGTGCTTGTAAGGAGCGCGTGAACGTGTGTCTTCCGTGATGATATTTTAAAAAAATGGTCGAGTCGCTAAAGCAGCTAACCAACCTCACGGTACACGCCCGTGAATGAGTAGCGAACGAATCCGATTTGCATTGGTACAGCAGTCCAGGTAAAAGAATCGAAACCATATCACAATGACGTGAAGTCCAATTTGGTTTAACTTGCCGTTGCACCGATACAGATAATGACTACGTACTGTTTGTTTTTAAGTTTTGATTAAGTTACAATTTTTTATTTCTAGACCCAAGTTGTTATAATAAATATGAATTTAAAAATACGTTAATCAGTTTAGTAAAAGAAATAAATAATACTTAATTAACGAAACAAATAATTGTACGCGTTTCTAAACGCAACCGTAGGTAGACATTACATTTATTTATTTATTTTTCTACCCACCTTATATTAATATTTTGATTAAAAACAAAAGGCAAGTATTTTAAAACGTTGACATTAACGTACAACGTTACACTGTATGTAAATTTTAAGAGATAAATTCACGTACTATGGAACATTTTGAATTCTTTCCCTTTTACCAGATTCGTAGGAAGTGATAAGCTAAGTGAATTATAATGTTTCGCGAGATAACTGCGTAGGCGGCGGCTCGTAGACTTGCTACGTGCTACGCAGGGCTTCGCGGCTACGAGGCTACGCTGCTACGAGTTCTGGAACATTTTGTTAACGTGCGGTAGGTAAAAGAAAAGCTTACTGAAATGTTTTTCTTATCATTTGAAAACATTTGACTGTGATAAAAATAGCATAAAAAAACTGCTAGACCTTAGGATACAGAGAGCTCGTTTTGCGTGAATCGGATTGTCAATAGTAAATCAAAAAATGTAGAGTAGCTGTGTGTAATTAAAATATCAACCAGACTAAATATCAAGCCGACCAACACCTCAGTCTGCCTGTGACTATGGATGCTGTAAAGGATCCGAAACGTCGGGATTAAATAATATTAATATAACCGCGATAAAAGCCGTAAAAGTAGTTTTATTTAAATGTCTAATATTCGTGTAAGTGACGGAAATCAATAAAGTTATGGGTAATTTTGTTCTGGTTCGTAATTCTGATTTTAAATCGTTTGTAGGTATTTCTTCTTTACTGTATTTTTTATACTGATGTAGGTACATAATATGCGACTTATACCTATGATTAATAATTTAGTGTAAGTGCCACTTATAGGCCATGCAACGCCTATGCGAAGTTTTTTTTCAATAGAATATTAGGTTTTTTGTAGACATGAGTAGGTACTACTAATAATAAGGCATAAGTACTCAATACTCAAATATTTATTTGCGTTCCATATGTTATACATGTGGTATTTTTATAAAGTTGAAACAATATAGACCTGGTAGGGCACAGCATAAAGAGGTTGGAGAGGTTTTCAGTACATAGACATCTTATTACCTAAGTAATAAGTTAGACCAATTCACGGTCATTTTGTAGGGGTAAGTACCTACTGCAAACTACAAAATACAAAATTACTACTAAGCTCAATCTTTTCAATACCCATTAAAACTTCTCCACCCAAAAAAAACAAGTATTAATTACCATCCCATTGAAAGAACCACAATGTCAGGGGCGGTCAACTTATGTAGATATTTACAAAAACCTGTGATAGTCTCAAATGGGCCGCCTCGTCTCGATCCAAAGATTTATAGGCCCAGTATAGACGATCCGAGTCGAGTTGAGAAAAACATCTACAGCGCATGCGCGAACTCGACCAATGTTGTTCCCGAGCATGGACAGTGCGTGACGGGCGCTCGAGACGAACTAGTGAGGGGTAATGTGTCGATAGTAGCTAGTCGATGAGTGATAAGATTATATTTATTTTTTGTTTAGTGGTTTTGGTTTTATTCCTACCACTTTAAAAGTGTTCTGGAGTTTATTGGATCTTGTTTGGTTTCTGAATGTAATAATTTTTTATTTTATCTTATTGCTGTGAAAATAGCAAAAGATCATCCATTCAGACTTTTGCTAATCTAAATGTTAGTACAACTTTGGGTTTACTATTAGGGAAGTTCATATTTTTTTTTCATCAGTTTTTTCATTCAGGCTCAAAAAAATCGTGATTCAGTAAAATTGACCATGAGTGGGCTCTAACTTATGATAAGATTCAGTGACTTCTTAAGAAAGCCCTTCCTTACCAACATACTTTTTTAAGCAATAAAACTCACAACATCCAATAAAAAAGACTGCAAGGCGTTTATTGCAGTGTTTATTTGTTCCGCGCGACCGTGTGATATTGTTTTCGATAGCGAACATTATTGCGAACAATAAAAGTCGAGATCTCGGTACGTCCCTAATGGCAGATTTCACCAATGTTCAGTGTGATAAAATGTTTGGGACAGGCGGAGTGAAGCGCGCGCTCCGCGACCCGAGCCCGCCAACGGAAAATTCAAATTTCAATATCTTAAAAAAAATTACACTGTGCCAGTAACAAAAATGTGTGACTCCAATTTTAAATTTTAAAACTTTTTTTTTAATTTTCGTGTTAAAGCTGTGTAAGTTTTAAGAACATTGTAAAACTCCTTGGTGATTGGTTAGTTTTTTTTTCTTTGTTGGAAAAACAAAATGAATATGTGAAAGTTACTGTTTTCGAACTGTATTGTGTTTCCGGCAGTAATGGAAGTTTCTGATAAGGTGAGTGAGATTTATTTTTAGGTGCGATTTCTTCCTGGTTTGGAAAAGTTATGAAACTTTCTTACTTCCTGTTTCTGATAAATTCTTGTTAAAGGTTTTCATTTGAATGGTTTCACACGAAATATTTACAACATTTGTGTTCAGACGCAATTAACTGGCTATTACAACCAGGAATATTTCCAAATAGCATCAATTTAAATGAAGTACCCGTTTCGTGGTTTCATTAATTATTTGCCTTACTAATTAAACTTAATTATCGGCTGTTTAAAAAAAATTGCTCGGTTAATAAAATGGAAGAGTTTCGGTTTAAATTGATCGGTTTATTTAATCTTTTAATTACTTATGTGGTTGTTAAATAGCATTGGTAACACTAAAGAGATATATCTTATTTAGGTTTAAAAATATACTGAATATTACATCCTTCCACGGCGGTTTAACGATTTTTTTTTATAATCGAATGTAGTAGAATAAAAAAAACAGGAGGTACATATGTACAAAACAATGAATGATAATAAAGAAGAAGAACGAAGATAAAAAAAAATCGTTAAACCGCCGTGGAAGGATGTAATATTCAGTATATTTTTAAACCTAAATAAGATATATCTCTTTAGTGTTACCAATGCTATTTAACAACCACATAAGTAATTAAAAGATTAAATAAACCGATCAATTTAAACCGAAACTCTTCCATTTTATTAACCGAGCAATTTTCTTTAAACAGCCGAAAATTAAGTTTAATTAGTAAGGCAAATAATTAATGAAACCACGAAACGGGTACTTCATTTAAATTGATGCTATTTGGAAATATTCCTGGTTGTAATAGCCAGTTAATTGCGTCTGAACACAAATGTTCAAAACGTTCTCAGAATTTCATAAAACGATTTCGAGGGTCTAACTTAACCTAGCGGCATATCTGTCTTAATCAACCGCTTAAGAGAGGATTACACTCTCTGAATGATAACCATGAACTTTTATCAACATCTTTATTAACTAAGTAATTTAATTAAGTAAGCGGCTTATGTTCTTACTTACCATAGGTTTTATGAAAAACCTTTCTGTAAGTGATCGGACCTTTTTGATGTTACGTCATACGTTACACTCGTGAATGGAACGATTGAATGAACTTGTGAAGTGAAGGGTTCGTTCACCAATTATAATATTAATTACTTTTGAAAGGGTTTTATCTTTAGATTGGGTTTCAAGTAATAATGAGGAGTGTAGGTATGTTTGATACAAGATAGGTTATATTTTAATTTACATATATGTACCTACCATCACACTACCTACATGTACCTACCTAACAATTTGAAGATTACCAAATAATTTTACATGGGACTAAAAAAATACGCTTATTACTTGTTTTACGATTTACTTATTATTAAAAAAAACCGTAACTAAGGTTTTTAAAATTGACGATACGATAGTTATAGTGTAAGCGAGCAATTACGTGTCGTATTCCATATCAATCAAAACCCCAGTAAATAAATATCGCACCAAAATCAATTCCTAGTTATTCCTGAATATTCACGTATTCTGTTACCGAACTCTCGAAGTTTACCGATCGAGAACAAGAAGTTACCACAAGTACCTAGCAACTGTTCGATGGTAGGAAACGTACAAGTTAACGGTGCCCTAGGGGGAAATTCTACCATTACTAGCTCTTCGAGGTGAAATCACCATTTCTGTAAGCCTAGCCTTACAAAGGAGCTCACCAAACTTCAGCCTTTTCAAGCATCTATGAATAATTCAATGTTTCCAAACGTTTTTATTATTACTTCAATTTACATCTTACTACAGTTAACATTTATTCTATTTCAATTCCAAATGTCTTTTAAGAAATTAGTTTTTCGTCTGTCAAAATAATACTTATTGTTTTTTCATTGGAAATTTATTTTCATTTTATTGCTTAGAAATTTCAATTATATTTATTTATAGGCTAACGAATTTCTAAAAACAACAGATAAATAACATCATTAACCTGCAAAATGCTTTGTTAAAATAATTTGTTGTTAGCTAGAATCTCAGTCAAGTGGGTGTCTAAAACGGTGTGGGATATAATACCTACCCGTACATATCAGGGATTCTAAGTAAAAGGTTGGAGGGGTATAAATTGGTCGTCGCAAGGAGATATTCTTGTTCATTTTACTTTGCACTGACTCGGTACATAAGTACTTTGGCTTTGTATGAAGAAACCCACAGTATCCTTTGGTGGCAGATTACAATCTACCTTCGATTTCTCGTAGGTGTGAGTATAAAAGGAGTATTTTTGGCATAACAAGCATTTTTATTTGTTGTGGGACTTATTTTGCCAATTCAAAGAATTGGTCGATGCAGAGGAGACATATTATTATAGGTATATTATATATACTTAACTTTGAATAAAAATAATCGTAGGAAAAGTCACCTGCAGTAAACGAAGAATTTAATTATTTCTTTCCCAACTGAAACCTTTTTTCAATAGCTACGAATAAGCAATTTACTTTTAATACCTCGTTAAGGTCCCGGGTTCGATTCCCACGTGTTGTAAGTGCTATTATGTTTTCCCATGATTTTTTTAGTAGGTACTCGTAGTCCTGTTAATGGCTTAAGGGTCACTCTATTGGGTCTTAAACGTAATTGACGAAATGTTCGATCCAGGTACCTTGTACACTTTTTCAACGGTGGTGTTACGAAGGTTCATCTATACTGTTTATTTATTGGCACACCAACATCATTACAAACGTAAAGTATATAAAAACATAAGTGTTATAAAGTTTAAATTATAGAAAGTTAAATTATAGATGTAATCAGGGTGACTTGCACCATTTAACTATAATGATAACCAAACTATAATCAGCCAAATACTTTACCGGCTATTTGACAACTGAAAATTTCGAATATCGTTCCAGTTAAATGGTGCAGGTGCAACCCACCGCAATATTATGAAGCTGACAAGTTTGTTTGATTGTTTGCTTGTCCGATTTTGAAGATTATTTTATTGTTAGATTTAGCCCATTTATCGATGAAGGCTGTATACTAGTTCTAGGTAGATCTAGGTGCGCAAAGGAATCTCCACCGGACGCTGGTGGAACCGCTGTGATGGCTGATGAAGCTAGTTTTTATTAGATTTCTTTCAGTAAGTACATAAAAAGTTATTGTGTAAATTCCTTTTAATTTATGTTTCAACCAATGTCAATTTAACTGTTCATTTACTGTTTTCAAGGGCACATACCTAATGTGAATGAGATTCCATGGAAACTATGTATGTTTGTGTTTATCATTAATTGCGCGTTTGTTGCGGTAGCACGTACAATTAGTCTGATGAATATAGTTCATGCCATGCATTTTCAGTTTTGGGGAGGTATTATGTTGTTGCCTTCTATTCTACATATCTATATTTCTACACTAATCTATGCTAAGATAATAAAGAGTAAAAGTTTGTTTGTTTGTACCCTAAATAAAGGCTTCAAAACTACTGAACTAATTTGAAAAGATCTTTCCAGTTGAGCGCATGAGACAGCTTGGAAACAGTTGGTATTTATTATATTTTCTATTGGAGGAGTTTCTAGTAATGTAGTCTTCTATAATATGCTGATTAATAATCAAGACGTCGACCGAGGTCAAAAATTTAGTGAGTTCCCAACCCATCTCCATATCTATTGACGTGAACCCAGCCACATTCCAGATATAAAAGCATTAAATGAGTTGCAAATTAATGTTTTTTAAAAATCAATATTACAAATAAAAGTGTCCTTAATTATTTATAGAATAGCTAAATTATAAATAAGTATAAAATTAACTTTACTTGGTTAGCATAGAAAATATTTCATTAATTCATAGCTACCATTACAAAAGTAACCACCTTTTTTCTTCAACGCAGTCGGGTAAAATTACAAACAAACGTCGAAGCCTCAAATCGATACCAGGAAGACAGAAAATAGCAGACAGTTACATTATTCATAACAATGCTTCTACGTTACGTTTCACGCTAGCGTTCCATTTCATCAAAACAAGTGAGAGCACAAACAGGGGTGTGATTGATCAGTGTATTTTGTCAAATGTGCACGCTTCATTGTGGTGGGATAGTCTCAGGGGGAGCCTGTCATGAACGCATCACTTTGTAAATGTTGACTAAAGCAGGCCATGACTGAAATGGACCAGGAGTGAGAACAATTTAATTTACTTTTTTTCGTGTTTGTACTTATTTCAGCACAAAATTTTACAGTGGCTTACTGTTCTTTATGCTCGTGCTTACCACACAAATTCAAATAATATAATGTAAATCATTAAGCATGTTTCATTTGATGTATTTGATCTACTTGGGATAAGGCATGCATGTAGATAGACTGCAAAAAGTACTAGGGGATGATGAACACTCAAAAAGTAGTTTTGAACACAGATGAGTACCAAAAATGTACGTGTTCAAAACCTACCATGCGTAGTGATGCAAATATTCCATGTTACGCGTTAATTTAAATAATTCTACACACATCGCACATCAAAACCCCTATGTAAAACCAAAATAACTTTAAAATTCGCCATATTCAAAGTGGAAAATGCAATATTCCACTCAGACACATGATAATCAACGTCATGGAGTTTCTCTTGGTTGCGGAAACTCGTTATACAAACTCTTTGTAGGAGTGTCGAGTATGTGTGAAATTAATGCTTGTATGGTATGTATGTTTTGGTGTTGTTGCTATGTGGAAATAGGTACATCCGAATTGAGAACCGCATCCTACGTGTGATAGTTATAATTTGTAGAAAATTATTGGGTTTTTATAGAAACAATCCCCTATTTTTGCCACTGTCAGACTTTAGCCCACCTCTATCCGGCTAACTAGATTGAGGAGGTCAGATAAGCAGTCGCTCCTTGTAAAACACTGGTTCTCAGCTGCGTCTAGTTAGACTGGAAGCCGATCCCTACATAGTTGGGAAAAGGCTAGGCAGATAATGACTTAAACCCACCTCTATCAGAGCCGTGGTAGGTTTTCTCTAATTTGCTGACTGCCTTTTCAATACATCGTTATTCAGTTTTTAAACAGATTTGTTTCTTACCTCCTGAATTAAGTAATCGCCTGTGGTTTAGATTTGACTTATAGTGAATGCGAAAGGTTGCCTTTAAGTAAATTATAAAAGTGAGCCTTTTAAAATAAACACTGATGTATCATACATAATAATGAAAACACCACTTACTACATGACTTACAAAGATAAATGGTTTTAAAACTATTAATTAATGGATGGAAAATGCATGGTATTACCATGACCAGCTGAATTAAGTGTTTGGTCGAGTTAATGGTGCGACAGTAATTTGTAGGCAGAACAACAGCTGTTTAACTAGTTGACTATCTGCATAATTATAGTGCCCTGGTAGTTTGTTGGCTGATGCTGATGATGATAATATTAATTGAACAAGAGTAAAATATGTTTAGGGTTTTAGACTGCATGAGTATGAAAAAAATTGAAATTAATGTGAAATATTTTTTTGATAAATGGATATTACATTCAGTTATATACGACCTTGTAAAGGTCGCCGGAAGATGCTGGATTCAGGTCACCTCCAACAGGTATCTGTGAAGATCTAAGGGGGAGGCCTATGTTCAGCAGTGGACGTCCTATGGCTGATATGATGATAATGATGACATAAAGTTTAATCAAAATCCATATCAGAGTCTTAGTCTGTCAAATTTTACAAGTCGAAATTTTACCTTCCACTATTGTCATATGGTTGAAAATCTATTGAAGAAGACAGATTGAGGTAGGCTTATGTGTGTCATCTGTACATACAGCTATATATGAGTCAGTGGTTACACCATTGCTCGAGACCTTCCGTAGCTGTAGAAATAAATGTTCAGCCGGATTCGCTTGCTAAACCAAATTCTCCAATATTCGACCAAACGCTTTTCTTTGACCGCTTCTCTATAATACTTTTGTAAGACATTCACAGTGCTATTACAAAAAAGTTAAAAAGTAATATGAATGTGTAATATGTGTTTTTTTTTTTATAATTCGAAATTGACATACGACTTTTTATTTTTTTTGTAATAACACCCTCAAGGTTTTAATTACAGGTGACCGAGTTTTATCGAACATAACGTATTTACGTACAAATCTATGTACAACTCCATATATACAGTCCGTAGTTCAAATTAAATATTACATTTCCCGAATACACACAGTAATGTATTGATTTTAACTGTATCTATTTGCATTTTCAGGATATCTACCTCAATCAACATAATTATTTACTTTAAAGCTACCATATACTATACATATAGTTGATGGTTTGTGTAGAGATACAATCTATTTTTTTAAAAGCTGACTAGCAATGTGGGTTGCACTAGTAGACTTGTTTACGCTTCCATCTAAGCTAAATATACTTTTAGTAATCATGAGTGGGTTTAATTTTTACTGAAAAAAAAAAATCTTTTAATTCTAGCTCGAATCAATCATATGAATCACTTTTCCTTTTGTTTAAAACGGCAAGAACATTCGTTTAGCAGCTTTGAAGTTTTACGCAAACTTACACGTCACTGGTCCTTTAATAATGTGTAGCAATAAATTAGTAGCTTAATTTGAAAAGCGGTTGAATGCGGTTAACATTTTAATTTCTGAAACCAATGTATAGATTTCCCCTGCGTGAAATACAAGTTCCTACTCGGCAAATTAAATTAACAGAAGAATCAAAGTAACCAATATGCCCTGAGGAATTGGGAGAATTCCGAGGTCGTTTAGTCTAGACCATTTCGATTTCGGGGTAGATTTCATGTTTTTGGGATATCTGCCTGAAGATACTTACTTGATATTATATATGTACAAGTCCCTAAAGTTTAAAACTCTTAGCATTATAAAATTCACCACACACTGCATAGTTTTTAGTCGTTTTTGGCCGATGGTTCGATTTAGCTTATACATCAGTAGGAGATGAATGGTACGCATTGTCACAATGATCAGGTATCCGACCAAGTATCAGATCGACTAAAAAGTTGAATTGGATTCTTCTAGTAGCCGAACAACTAGTTTTAAAGACGATTTTTTTGTATCTTGAACACGTATAAAGACACATCTAATCTACCTGTAGTGGGCGACAAGATAACCAGAAGCCATACATAAGAATAATTCAAGTACCAGGGCAGCATATAACTGCAGTTGTATAACAAAACACGATCTATTCAGACTCTTGAGAAAATCCCCGGCGCAGTAACTCATGTTGACAGACATTTGTTATGTTATGTAGGTCAAGTGAAATTGAACCTCATGGGGCTAAGCTGTCGGAAATTGAAGAACAACAAAACTTCTTAGTCTTACTTATCTGCGGACTTTATTATGCAATTATTCTGCTGAGTCTTCTTCCCTGTAGATTTGTGTTTAATTTTGTTGGGTAAGTCTCAGACTGCACACTGAACTTTGCAGTCGACCGATGTTTGGCAGACAGCATATTTTTAAGGTTCAACAACTAGAGAAAAGTGGTACTTACAGCTTCTTAACCTTCTAATAAAAAATGCCGTGACATTTTTTACCTTTAAAATTCGCGCACGATTTTTCGCGCCTTGATCCTCATACGTCTCTGCTTTGTAAACACGCTTCGTAGCGCCTGAGTGTTCGAGAAACTTCTACGTATGCATGTTATTCTCACTTGTACTCTTAGAAAGAGGGGAGGGATTGTATACAAATTAAGCTAATGACGATTTTGTCACGGAATTGTATTTAATTACCCATTTGTAGGAGCAAAAACAGCTTTATTTCAGTTTGTTTTCATCCAAATATAATTATGTTAAATACACAATGCTCTGTTTACATGTTTCCGTAAATATATGCACAATTTCAGAAACGTTATTCCAGGGACTTCGTCTCTGAACAATCTAGATTCTAGGAATAGTCTAATAAACAAAAGCCATTAACGGCATTCTACGTCGAACTTAAATACTCAGAAACTCGCAGTGCACTATTATTGTATTAAGTTAATTACAGTCGCACCCAGTTTCTGGTATCCTAGTACAATACATAATATTATTTTGTTAATTTGTGTGTAGATTGCTGTTTTTTTATAACTAGGAGAGTAAGAAGTGATTTTTTTACTTCAAAAGAAAGAACCGTTTTACATTATAATTTGGATGTAGTTATTAAAACAATTATATCATGGAATTAATAATACTATGACCTCAGAAACCTAAATAAAAATAAATTAGCTCTCGAGAAGAATAAACAAGATATGACTGCTTGTGAATGAATGAAAATTCACGTAAAATTGACCGAGTTTATTCCGTATTTACAGAATAAACATACAATAAGCAGGTAACCTAAATACGATCTTCCCAAGATAAACTCTGCTAATAAACTTTCTATATCAAAAGAAGGCCAAGTAATACCTACGTAACTTTTCTAAGTTCCACCCTTCTTTCACGTTGTACGCCGTAGTTAGCACCCTTCACGGGTCGGCTGTCTTATGGATTAAGAACTCAGAGTCGTGCTGTATCATTCATTCATTCGTTCATTACGGGCCGGGTAATGAAAACAATGGATTGTTTGACTTGTAAACAGTTTTGCAATTTGTTTACAGAAGGCTTACCGACCTTGCTTACAGAGTTAGAAACGATGTTAAATGTGCGTAAAAGGTTTGTTATAGAATAGAATAGAATAGAATATTCTTTATTGTACACCAAAATAAACAGAAAAGGAAATTACAAAAAAAAATACGTGTAAGTACAATAGGCGGTCTTATCGCTCAAAAGCAATCATAAAAAAGGATGGCAAGTCAGATGATGTTATTTTTGTTTCCGTGTCTTTTCGATAAATTCTATTTTTATTCTTATTAAATTAATAACTTACGTTGGAAAGTATACAAAAGATATTTTACGTGAAATTTTAGCAACCGATCGTAACAAGTTTGAACATAATATAAGATTTATGTCTGTGAACGCACCCACAACACAAACGTAATTGCTAAAGGTTTTTTTATAGGCTAATAAATAAGATAGTAAGGTAATATATTGCCAATCAATTACTTGATATAAAATCTTGAAAGATTGCACCTTTACAAACAAAAAATAAATATAACTTAAGACCCACGCAGACGGTTCTATTTCAAAGCAGTCTTGACGATGTTTTCCATGAATAGACGTCAGTTTAGTATAAAACTTTTGCAATAACGTGTCATACAGCATTTTATGACTAACTAGTTTAGTATCGTATAGTAGTATAGTAGTAAGAATTTCGAAGTGAAGTACTCTCAAATGTCCAGGTTAATTCAAAGACAGTGCAGAAGGGATAAGAACCAGTATTTGGAGAACATCTGTACCGAAATCGAACATCATGCGGACAAGTATCAAACTGCTGATCTTTTCAGAAAGGTCAAACAAATAACACACAAAGTCAAACCTTCCTCGTGGGTGATAGATGACAAAAATGGGAATCCGATACATGAAGTTGCCAAAGTAGCTGAAAGATGGAAAGAATACTGCGAGGAACTCTACCAAGACCAATCATCCAAATCCACTTCATCAAATAAAATCATAGGAGATGAAGAGCCCAGCATTCTCCGCTCAGAAGTTGAAGATGCGATCCGGAAACTTAAAAGAAATAAAGCACCAGGGCCGGATCGAATCACAGCGGAAGTCTTGAAAGGACTGGGCTCAAATGGAATAACATGCCTGCATAATATATGCAATAGAATATGGCATACAGGACTTTGGCCATCTGACTGGGTACACTCCGCAATTCTTCCTCTCCATAAAAAAGGATCGATGCGGAACTGTAGTAATTACAGAACTATTGCACTAATATCCCATGCCAGCAAAGTTCTCCTTAACATCCTCAATGCCAGACTAAGAGCTTTCCTGGATTGGCAAATACCCCAAGAACAAGCGGGTTTTGTAAAAGAAAGGGGAACGAGAGAACAAATATTAAACTTAAGGCTCATAATAGAAAAATGCTACGAATATAACACCCCAACTTTCATGTGTTTTGTGGACTACCAAAAAGCTTTTGACTGCGTCAAGTGGGAGAAACTATGGAAAGTACTTACCGAAGCGGGGGTACCCTCCCACCTCGTAATGCTGATTCGCAACCTTTATGAGTCGAGTTATGGCACTGTAACAGTAGGAGACACAACATCAAGCCGTTTCACATTCCAGAAGGGCGTTCGTCAGGGATGCATAAGCTCTCCTATACTCTTTAATATTTACGGAGAACACATTATGCGTCAAACGCTAGAAGACTGGGAGGGTGGCATAAAGATAGGTGGAGTCAAGATATCTAATCTGAGATATGCAGACGATACCACCCTTTTCGCATCATCCGAAAACGAAATGGCGGAGCTGCTGCGTCGTTTAGAAACAGCCAGTCTGGAAATGGGACTTGCAATTAACAAATCTAAGACCAAGCTCATGATCGTTGATCGATTTGACACTATTCAACGCACTGATATCCTACAAGACTACGAGACCGTAAACCAGTTCCAATACCTTGGCTCGTTAATAACAAATAAGGGAAGTAGCGAACCTGAAATACGTAGGCGAATTGGCATGGCAAAGACAGCGATGACCCAGTTGAGCAAAGTCTGGAAGGACCGAAACATCAGATATCGGACCAAAATACATCTGGTCCGCACTCTTGTCTTTTCCATCGCATTATATGGTGCGGAAACGTGGACTTTTAAAGCTGCCGACAGGCTGAGAATCGACGCTTTTGAGATGTGGTGTTGGCGCCGTATGCTGCAGATACCATGGACAGCCTTCCGCACAAATGTATCCATTCTACAACAACTAAAGCTAGAAAAGACAAAACGCTTATCCACTACCTGCTTGCAGCGAATAGTACGGTATTTCGGCCACGTTGCTCGCAGAGACACTAACAACTTGGAACGCCTGATGGTAACAGGAAAAATTGAAGGCAAAAGACCTAGAGGTAGAAGTCCCAAACGGTGGTCAGACCAGATATCGGAGGAACTGGAGATATCTGTCAGCACTGCACTACACCAAGCAACGGAACGTAACCGATGGAGACAACTGGTTGACGAAATAAAAAGGAGTCACGATCCTCAGCATTGAGGGAACGATCGAGGAGGAGGAATTTAGTATCGTGTGTACATAGCTTAACTCTGCAGTAGCTCTTAGCTATCTTTGTACGATAATTGGTCCTTTGAAAACGCCTTGAAAGGAAAGCAATTTAACATGTAAACGCATATTAAGATCAAAGGGTGTCTATATTAAGGCATGGGAGAACAGTTAGATGAAAATATCATTAGTTTGTCTTATGTAATTTCCCGTTTATCGTGAGTGCTATAGAAAAGGTATGAACTCATTCTACTAATTTTATAAATGCCGGATTCTCCACTTGGTTTTTCCGCGCGTAAGAAAACCGAGCGGTAAAAATCTGTCGTGCGAATTTGAACGTCATCTTTTTACAGGAAAGATGACCATTGTTTGTCGCCCGTACGAATCGGGTGATCGCTCGGAAAATCCGCTGGTGTGAAAACGCTGTAATCTTTTTAGAAATGAGTAGGTTATGAAATTGGTATTTACTATGTCAAACTATCCCGCACATTATGAAATTGGTATTTACTATGTCAAACTATCCCTTCCAGGAATACTGGCTGAATGTCGATTGCATATGTTACACTATGCTAATGCTGTCACCAACTTTAAAATTAGATTAGCAGTTGCGTTGAGTTACATACATGGGCAGGAGAGGGACCTATTTCGAAAATGATAAAGTACTGTTTATAGGAAATATGTTGATTGTGTGTTTATTTTTGTTACTTTTTAACTGTGTCATTTTGAACATTTTAAACTCACATGGTAATTCAAGCGAATCAAAAGCTAAACCAGAAATAGTTCGCGTGCTACTAGGGCATCATAAATCCTAGCAGTTCGCTGTATTTGAATTGCATCACGTATTATGCAAAGATAAACAGAACAAAAATGTGGACACATTCGTGTGACGGACACTTAGAAGATACATACATATAATACCTACTTATTTGAATACTAAACTGATGTAAGGTACTTGCGTATAATATGCCTTTTTGGTGGGTTTTTAAATACATAATTTATTTTAACTTTAACTATTAGTTAATACACGAGGCTCAGTTTACGTGAACTTTACGGTTCCTACATAATTTCGTTTTATTGTTGACTATGGGTAAGATTGAGATTCTGTGCAGGTTGAAAATCCCGAGTAAAAAGAAAAGATTATTTAATTTTGATTAAAAAGAAATACTAGTAAATAATATATTTAAAAAAAAATACTGTCATCTTGTAAAATATTCTCCGCAAAACACATTAAAATTACCTGAGTATCATTTTGTTAAGTTAGGAGAGTATAATTTTTGAATTTGCTAAGAGGGGCGGTTTCTGGAAAGTAGAGCAGAACACGCCTGGGGCTTCTTTCATATAACATCGTATTTATTATACCTACACCTCTTAAGTGCATTACAATATTAGTTTAAGTAGATAACCAAAAGAAGTATTTAAATAAGTTTTTTATGATTTATAGATGATTCCTTTGTGCCTTTTCTAGTAAACAAAACATTTAAGTACGTCGTTTAATTAATGAAATACTGTTGATATAATTTTGCGTAAGATATTAGGTAATCAGCCTAGCCACAGTAAGTATCTATCCTTTTTCAAACTTTAATTTAGTCTCAGAACTTCATGATGTTACTAGGCAAAGAAACTTATGTGATAGGTAGGTCTACTTCGGCTCGGTTTATTTATCCATCAAATATTGGTATTATGGAAAGAAAATACCTATGTTATTTATGATTCTGATTTTCAAAGAGCAAAAAAGATTATAGGTTGCATTTTATCGGAATGCCTTTACCTATTTGCTAGCTCGTCCACGATAACTGCCCTCTTCTAGTTGGATCTCGAGTATGTACACTACAATGGTTCATGTTGGTGCTTCTAATAGACAAATATATCAATGTAAAGATAGGGCAATTTATTGACATTATTAATATACCATTAAATTAATGACACGCAATCTCATTTTTTTTGTTTTGAGTTGAGTAAAAATAGATTTCCTTTGGACTCAAAAAACAATCTTATTTGGAACTTGAATCCTGTAAACAGGTATCGTACATGAGTATTTTATGTAAAAGATACAAATGTCAAGCTTTCAAATCCAGGATGAAAATGTTGAAACGTATCGGATTCCAGTAGCGAACACAAATTGTATCGTGTTTTATCGTATCACGCGATCGCCGACGTGCGTTATTGGCTGAGCTCACATCTACGTGGTTTATGATATCCTAGTATCTTGGATTTAGATATGTCCCCATTTAAATTTAAGCCTTACTTATAATCATCATCATCATCATCATCATTAGCCTATCGCAGTCCACTGCTGGACATAGGCCTCTCCAAGTGCACGCCACTGAGATCTATTTTCGGCTTCTCGCATCCAGCTCCTGCCAGCCGTCTTGCGCAAGTCATCACTCCACCGTGCCTGAGGACGTCCTACACTACGTTTGCCGAGGCGTGGTCTCCACTCTAGAACTCGTTTACCCCAACGAACGGTTATCGGTTCTTCGGCTAATATGGCCAGCCCACTGCCACTTCAGCTTGCTGATTCGGTAGGCTATGTCGACGACCTTGGTTCTCTGACGGATTACCTCATTTCTGATGCGATCCCTCAGAGAAACGCCGAGCATAGCTCTTTCCATAGCCCGCTGAGCGACTTTGAACTTGTGGACCAGCCGTACCGTCAGTGTCCACGTTTCGGCTCCGTAAGTCATGACAGGTAGGACGTACTGATTGAAGACTTTTGTCTTTAGGCACTAAACGTGAATTAAATATAAGTAATACTTAAAGGCTGTTTAATTAAATTCTTACTTATAAACGTTGCTTAAGCATGTCTTAACTAACATTTAATCACTACTTAAGACTTTAAGTAGTGATTAGTTAAAATGTTGCTTAGAAGGTGATTAGAGATTTTATAAGTAAGGGGGAAAGGATCTAATTCACTTCTGAAGTCCTGGTGTTTGTTGGTTAATTTCACCTCAGTTTCCTTTTACGAGACGAAGTGACCCGTCGAATTAGCAAGTTTTAAACTTGTAACACCGTTGCTTTTTCAATAGGAGGATACTCTGTAAATCCACAAGAACTTGTGAATTTAATTACCTATGTCAAATGAATTACGTGTTGTCTTTTCGTACTTTTTCTGTGCTAATACTAACGGCGAAATGATCTCAGTCAGTAAGAGTAAGTTTGACAATTCCAGAATAATGCGAGACGCGGTTGAAATTGGGAAAAATAAAAATTTCAACCTTGATGAAACCTTGATGAATTTTATAACATGTTATTTAAGAATTTTCGTAACACCTTTAAAACCAATGTCATGTTAATATGTATTATGCGTTACTTTTAGAACTAGCACTTTCATAAAAATCACCACCTCAAACATAGATATTTCTAGAACAACGTTTCAAAAAAGCGAGCTAACATAGCAGTGTATTCAAGCGCATCATTCAATCCGACAGTCGTATTGCGGTCGTGTCAGGCAATCCGGCGCGCCGACGGTGCGGTATCGTCGGCCCTAACCGCCGCACACCGACTTACTCTCTCACCTTAAAGTGGTTGCAGCTAGGAATTCCAAGAGGTACTATTACTAGATACTTGTCTTTGATCTTAATTGAATCTGTTGGCTTATAAAATTTGGTTCTGAGATCTTCATTTCAGGAATTCCAATGGCACCTATAAAAGCACTAAAAACTAGTTCTAAAAAACTTGTGTTACTGTTTAAATTAAAGGGCATTTAACGATGAACCTAAGATGAGATTATTTGACATATAAAAAATTCTACAAACGGAATGAAAAAGTTAATCTGTTAGGCTAGTAAATTTGTTTCTGTACCTAAGCACGAAATTAATATTGTGTAGCTTCATAGAACAAAAATATACTTTACAATATCAGGAATACTACGTTATGGCAGTAGTCCAAAGCACTTTCCTAGAACTATACCGTTCTCCAATCTGGAAGGTCGAACTTGATCACAATCTTAAGCCTAAAAACACAGTTCCCTTGTTCGGGAGATTGAATCCCCCACTCTTGCGCCATAAAGGGGGCTTAATTAAGCCCTTGCAACGACCTGAGGGGGAAAGTCCCGCACTAAATCAGCCACTGATATAAAAATTGAGAATGTTCCTTTTTCTTACTATCAAGTTTATCTGTGTTCTTATAAAGGAGAAAGTACCAGACTTTTCGTTAATAATAGTTGTAGAAATTCATGTTGTTGCTGTAGCGGGGTTTGTCTCGTTATAAAAGAACAGAGAACTTGGGGATGTTCCATATATTTATTTCTTAGTTAAAAATCTGAATAAAAATTTATAAATTCAATAATGTTTCTGAGTAAATGTGGCAGCCATAAAGGACAATGCTCATGAAGTATGAGAAAAAAACCCAGGCCCGGCGCAAAAGAAATGTAACTCAAAATATAGATAAAAATAAGTAATTAAATATTACATAGGGGGCATCATCGAAATCAGTGGCTATATGTGTGAAATTGCTATTCGAATGTTAACATTTGCGGTACATTGCTACTCGAGATTTTAGAGGTAACATAATGTATTAGTAAAAGGAACAGCAAACAGATACAGTTATGGTTTAAGAGTGTACATAATGACATGTTTATGGCAACTTCTCCACTATTCTACCTACTTTTACTAAAACACAGGATGATGAACTAAAACACGATATGAATGTACTTTTCATTTTAATAATAATGCTTAAAAGTCATCGATTCTTTATTTCTAACACGACATGATCCAAAAATGTTGCGGGATGCGCGAACTGTTCCTCATGTCTAGCCCACCCTAAGTAATGTAAAACGCTCATGACGCGATGACGTGGGCGCTGCAGCCCAATGTTCTCCACCCATGAATACAGGAGCGGTGATATCCTGATATGCCATTCCTGCCATTTTCCCTCATATAAAGAATTTAGATGTAAAAGAACACTGCTAAAGTGAAGTTAACCCGGTTTGGACAAGGCTTGCGTCGCATCCCAAAGTCCCGGGCTGTACTTCGGTATTGATTTATCTTTTTGGAGAGGCTTATTACTTGCCATATTACTTGTTTGTTGTTTCAGATAGCACTTTAATTAAACTATAAGCCCCAGCTGCTCATGTTACCCCTTTAAAAATCAAATAGCAATTTCACACATATAGCCATTGATTTCGATGATGCCTCCTATGCAGTGTTTCATTACTTATTATTACCTATAATTTGAGTTACTTTTCGTTTGCGCCGGGCTTGGGTTTTTTTTGAGCATTGTCCTTTTGATGGTAAATTCAGTGATGTTAAATTGGTAAGCATTTAGAGCATTTAAATACTAGGGTCTCATGAAGAATAAGAGCCATCTGAGTAGCAAGAGGAATAATATCTATTGTTCCCTCAACTCGCATTATTTCCGCGGCCCATATATTTCTTTTTCGCGATTAGAATTTGTTTCGCTAAAGTTATTTTTTACTGTCGTCTTTTTGGTTTTTGAACACGGAATAAAGGCGCAATAATTTTGTTTGTTGCTTAACTTTGTTTAAGTCAGAGGTTATCTCAGCATTAAAATTATATGATGCGATACAGTTTCACGTTTCTTTTTAATTTTATGTAATTTAAAGTTTTTTTTTAATTCATCATTTATACTTTTACTGTTCCTCACAGTTTTACCCGCGTCCCAAGCAGAAGTAGCCTTTGCCCTGTCTCAGGCTTGAGACTATCTGTGCACAAAGTTCAGTATTTTTTGCAGAAAAGCCATATAGACAGGCAGACAGAGTTATTTTAGCATTATTCTGTTATTCAACCTTTAACTTATCCTATAGTACGCAGGCATCATTTCAGTATGACAGCCTTTTATTTCACCATTTTCAATACCTACAGTCAATTAACGAATATAATAATTATTGACCGAAAAACACGAACCACGTCACGCGGTTTGAACTTTACAATAAAATCCATTGAATTAATTCAATAATGTAGTTTAAAAACAATAAGTTGAATTCGTAATCACGAACAGTGATTGTGTACGCGTCACAATGTACTCGTAAACCGTGTTACAAATTTTGTTTATGCCTGTTTTACTACTCACAATTTATCGTAGGTTTTTAAATGCCACAGAGTAAAATGAACAGTAGTATAAATTATTATTTACTTAAATAACTGGCCGAATTATTGAAGTTCAATAATGTGTTGATTTTAGCCCATTTTTACCTTTGAATATATAGACTTACTGCGCTTTCACACTTGCCATTTTTTTTTAAACAATTGACAACTACTACTATAAAAGATGCCTTAAAACCGAGCGATACATTTTTGAAGTCCGGAATGTGTCGCTCGGAGAAATACCGAGCGTAAACGCACAACAAAATTAAAGCGCTGTCATTTTTCATACATTTCTTGTCGCTCGGAATATATCATAGAAAAACCGAATGTAGGTACTTATACCGGCGATTTAATTCGCTTTTGTGAAAGCATTATTCTCTTAAAAAGATCCACTTTTCAGTTTACAGAAGCGACTTAACACAGGCATTCCTCACTTCCTCAGTCCGTATTTCCTAAAACATTATCAGATACAACCGTCGAAGAAAAATAGTCTTTCTCGCGATGCAGGAACATAAATAAAAAGGACATTAGTATTCCCGAGGGTAGGATCACGTTATATTCAGGTGAAGTTTCGCTCTAATGAGCTCTCTATGTACAAGTATGGTTATTTATAAGATTAACTTGTTTGATTGAAGCTGTGTTTGAATTAGTTTTGGTGAATAAACGTCATCATACACTCTCTTGCAAAAAAAGCGGGCACCTATGCGAAATCTTTGTTTTAAGGACTTCACGTGTATTTCAAAGGATTTTAATAGCTGTAGTATGTTACTAGCATCACAAGGGTTTGCCAAGCATGAGTGAGAGTGTATTCTAAATTTAAATTTTATAGAATTTGTTAAGAAACCAGTTGAACTAATTGCTTGTTTTGGACTAATTGCTGGTAGAAAGTTCGTGGGCGTTTTGAAAAGTTTTTGTCGTGATTTTCAGAAAACTGATAATGCAGATTTAATTAGTGATTACTGTACCTTTCTGTTACATCAAAACATTTTTGAAAAACAATGCTTATTTGATAAAATTTTCACCTGTTCTAAATGGTCTTTACTGGTGATCGATCGATGGTGTCTATATATATATATATATAAATGAAACCCGCTTTCCGTTGTCACGACATAACATGAAAACGACTTGACCGATTTGGCTGAAAATTAGAGGGCAGGTAGGAGAAGGTTTTAGGATAGTTTTTGTCACCATCCGGCTACGGGACGCGGGTGAAACCGCGAGCGAAAGCTAGTAATGTTATAAATGTGAAATTTTCAATATGTTAATGTTTGCTACATGTTTACTTAAAAATACTGAACTGTTGATGAAACTTTACGGTAGTTAATCGACTTCAAAAATACAAAAATCTGAATTGACAACCTCCTTCTTTTTGGGAAGTCGGTTAAAACTACTTTAAAAGCCATTTTTTATCCGAGTCACGAGTGATTCCGCTTCAAACAGTTGTACATATATTTGTAAGAATTCACCATGTTCCTACTGTATATTTTTACACTGTACAATCATAACGTTTGTTGAGTTGGATCATTCGTTTTATTGAAAATGTTTATCAAGTCCTTGATATAAACAGGCCTATAGGTGATCCGGGAATTTACGATGTCCTTAAAATAAGTTGATCTTATTTTTTTAAGAGGATATTTGGCTCTGTTGTGTTCCAGACTTTATTTAGACATATCCCGTCTTACCACAAAAACTTTTAAACGTCAGTTTATACCTTGTCTAAAAAAATGTCAAATTATGACGTTGACATATGGTTCATTTTGCAGCCAAAATTTTATTAGACAAGTGTAAAACAGGGTTTAAAGTTTTTGTAGTAAGGCCTATCTAGTTTTCTAAGAAATTGCGATATCGTTTAGTTTCATTGGATCATTAACGAGTCAGTTTCTGCAATGTATAGGTTTTAAAGGTTCCACACATTTTAATGCTAAACTGTATCTGCACGGCTGTACTAGGAATACATAAGTACATAGCAAATAGTAAGATAAGACATTTGCCGAGCATAGCAGTTTCTATCCATTTTATTGGATAAAAGTGCTGCTCTAAAACCGATTAAATTATTCAAATGATTGTCATAAAAGTGCTTTTATATAAAAATGCACTAACAAAAATTAAATTACAAAAAAAAATCGCATTTTTATAAAATACTTAGTAAAAAACTAACCACCTTTTCTGCTTTTAAAGCCCAACAACGTTTTACTTAAAATCTTTCGTTATCATATTTTTTGAAATTCATTTCAAAGAAATTCATTTTAAGAAAATTGGTTGTGTATCTACGAAGTTGTAAAGATTGGACGTGATGTTCTAAGTTTATCTTGTTTTTCTTACTTATAAATAAATGTACAAATTATATGATGCAGAAGATAATACGGGCTTTCGTGTTATTTTTTTTTACGTTGGACTCGCCGAAATGTGAAATTTATGGTTATTAAAGTTTTAAGAACATTTTAAGAAGATACTTTCTAAAGATTTGACGATTTTTACTATCATTGAGGGTAAGCAATTGTTTCAAGTGGTTCTTGCACAAATTGCCTTGGATATCTTACTTACAAGAAACAAACATGATTCCATGATCGATAGTACAAACTCGTGTCTAAGGAACCACCTGCCGATAATTGTCGCCATGTATGGCTTCAGCCTAATCGTGTTACTACCAGACTGCGTCTACAGGCCTCTAATTACGACCATTCACCTAACGGCACTGCTATAGCCCTGGTAATCTGTTACATGGTGTTAGAGTTACAACCTCTTGCGTAATATGTGCTCCTGGTGATTGAGTGTGATTGCCTGCTGCTGTTGTGATGGCAGATTTCGTATTGGGTTTCTTGAACTAAGTTACATTTGGGGTCTAAGATGAAATGTTATTGTTTTTGCCAAATAACATCAATGTTTGGGAAATCAAAACGTTACTTAGGGTGTACCTATCTAAACGGTGCATGTAGCTGGAGCAAATTAACATGCGCAAGTGACAAGTGCCAAGAGCACGCTGGTGGGTATTTTGCTTTGGTAATGCGCGAGTCGCTGGAACCTAAGCATGTGCCTCAACATAGGATATTTTAGTCTAGATGAGAAAAAAATTAAAAGTGTATTACAATGATTGTTTAGAGGAAAAGCAATCGGGAAATGTTAGTTTCACTTCGTAAGGTACATAAATATATTTTTTATTGCAGTTTAAAGTTTAGGGGCCTTACTACAAAAACTTTAAACCCTGTTTTACACTTGTCTAATAAAATTTTGGCTGCAAAATGAACCATATGTCAACGTCATAATTTGACATTTTTTTAGACAAGGCATAAACTGACGTTTAAAAGTTTTTGTGGTAAGACGGTTTAGGTTTTTTTATCTGTCTTTGAACACTACGAAATGTCGCCACCATGCTAATGACGTCATTACGGTAGTAAACAAAAGTGTATAACCTCTAAATATTATCCACATTTCCCAAAGTATTGATTCTTGAAGTAGTTAACCTATCATTAAAGAGTATATTTCATTAGATAGGTAATGTTAATACAGTTACTTACATCAAAGTGATCTTCACAAAAGTATAAACGAGATTTATCTGATAACAGTCCGGGATCTCGTCTCGCAACTTTTAACCAAGTGTTTCTCATATTTATATCCACTGGTACTTGAATCCATAATTTGTCTGGTGTTTTTACACTAGTGTTCTCACATTCAGAAACAACACACCAACGATACGGAGCATAATTACTCATTATTAAAATTTTCAATACATATCAAAATATGTATTACTGACAGCTGTAGTTTGTTTACTAACGTAATGACGTCATGACCAAAAAACAATCATGGCGTCCGTTGTGTGCCGCGTTTTCGCGAAATACGCGCGAAATTTGAAATTATGATAAAACAATTAATTTATATTCGTACATAACGTGAGAAAAAAAAAAAATAATTTTTTAGAGATATATTAAGACTAAAGAATTTATTTAAGATATATTTCAAAAATGCATGTAATACCCTATTACTTGCACTGAGTATTTTATGCGTACTCTATTAGAGTAGTGTATAAAAAGTGATAACATGTTTATGAGATCACGATATCCAATATCACATAATGTGGGAAAGGTAATAAAACAAAAGTAACTAAGTAACTTTCTACACCTATAAAATAAAACCTCCCGTGGCCGAAACCACGTTTGTTATCTACCAGGATATCATATTCATAAAGCAGATTGTTCTGTTGTGTACGCACAAAAGTTTGTTTATTGTATATCAGCCTCGCTATCGGATATGTCAAAGTTGTAGTTGAAGCCCGCACGCGGTGGTTTGTTCAACTTTGATTCATTTGCACTTTGCAGATGTGGGTAGTAAATGGACATTGCGTTTTTGATATAACGAATGTTGTTTTTTTTATTACTTTTTAAATTACAATTTTTACTTTACTTTTATTTACGTCGCAGAACGAAAAACGTGTTAACTAAAAGGAGCTTTGATCAGTATCATATTCTATTTGCAACAATATTTTTTTAAGAGAAGAGTAAAAGTAAATAAAAATCTATTTCCCAATCAATCATTTGCTTTAAAGCACCGGGAGCGCATAGCTCGCAATAGTTCGGTGATAGCTCGGTGGATTTTCTCATTTTCCGACGTCCCCCTGAGATTGCCTCGACGACTGCACCACGGAAATAGATTATTTGCTATTGATTGAATTGACGACTTGCTTCTCTCTTGAAGTAAACAACGGCCGAGTTTCTACACCTCTTAGACATTTCTGTTGACCTAGTACTTTAATTTTGAAGAGTTCGAGATATGGACTCTATTTCGGAGACAATCGATCGTATCAGACAAAAATGTCGGGTTTGTAAGCATTTTTTTTAGTTATTTATTTTACTATCCTTCTTCATACCAGTTCTAAAAGCAACTAACTTACCTAATTTCTAATTTAATTTTCTGCAAACAAGCAAAGCGCTAGTTTTATTTCATCACTTGAAGTTTTCGTTCAGTTTTAATAACAACTTTTAAAACTCTTTAAAATAAAGAATATTCCCGGAAAAACAATGAACCCGCTCGATGGTCAAGTAAAGGCGTAGGATATTATAATTATGTATGTGAAGCAAAGTGGCCCCGTATAGAATTTTTATTACCACTATCGAAGCATGTGAATGGTTTAATTTAGCTGGAAACATCCTTATATGTGAAATAGTAAATCGTCTATTACGTGAGGTTAAACGACCCGCCCTGTAGGGTTCCGTAATAGGATTTGTAACTTGTTTTAGTATGTTTTTATACAATGTAATAAAGCAAACGAGCGTGTGAGTGCCTCGAAGCGACAGTACACAATGTACGTACGGTTTCTACCTACGCGATGTGTATGCTTATCTTATGTTATGTACTCCTAGTACATATTATTTTTACTACGTGAAAATGGAAGATTTATGTTTAGAGGTGTTTTCTCACAAATAAGCAAAAAGGGATTTATGGGTCCTGTTGGCTGTCTTGTACTCTTCGACCTTTGTTTTTTGCGAATTTCATGGTTTCGGTGGTACCTCTTTAATGTTGGCTTCTACTGATGAGACAGAAGTTAGGTTTATCTTGAAAAATGATTCCAAGTAAATAATATCAGTATTCCTAATTATAAACTTGGCTGCATGCGAATATAATATTTCCCATACCTACATAATATACCAGAGATTCCTTGCTCGTAAATCTAACTAATTTCCTGTATCATGTAACTCCGTATGCATACAAAACTATCTACAAAATTGAATTTGTAGAAAACGTACGGTAAGATATCCATTCACGGTTTTCTTAATATAATTCTGAAATTAATTGTCAAAAGTAATTATGCAGCAGAAAATATATCAATATGTGTACATATATTACAGAGAGTTTCTTGGCTTAAACATAGCACTATGGTAATCACCAAAAGCACGGATACTGACACTAGGTACTTACAAACAAAAAAGAACTTAGTATTTGTATTTTATATTTGTCAGAGAAATATAAATATTTCCCAATTATTGGCAACTATTCTATGTTGTTGTGCCTGTTATTTTATCTTCAAGAGCGTCCAGTAATTTGAATATGGGCACAAAAAACTCAAATGATTAATGATTGTTGTATGTAATGTTGTATCATTTATTCTGAGATTTTAGGACTAGGGTTCTTTTATCTTTCGATAGTAAGAAGAATTGCCTTATTGAAATAGAAATAGGAAATGAACAAAGTAAATAAGTAAACAATATAGATGCTAGATCTGCGCAGGTATACCTAATACCAAGTAGGTACATATTATTAAAAATCTAGCATACCAAACGTTTAATAAAAGGATTACCTTTCCTTTCATTGAAGGTTTTATTCTACTTTAGATATAGATAAACCTATCTAACGCTTTGTTGTCTTGTCTCCAACAAAACGGGTCGTATTTGGCAATGGTCCTTTGAAAATACCGTAAAAGCAATTTAACTTTCTATGAGAAAAACGACCCGATATTGGCATATATTTTGGGGAGCTAGGTTTACCAATAAAAGAGGAAGTATCACATCGATATAAATACTTTGCGAAATAGACCTCTATTTCCCATAACCATGGTCGATCTCATTTCACAAAGTTCATCAAAGCTAGAAAACCAATATGATCCTTTCCGTTGTGATGTTTACCAAGGCGACAGCGCCATCAAGAGCTATCTATATAAGGTCCATCCCTTATAAGTGCGATGTAAGAATTCGCGGGCCGTCACGTTCGCACGATAAATTAGAGAAGTTCTCGACTTGGCCCATTACTCATCACCCCATCCGGCACATACTTCGTATCGGCGTTTAATTACTAAACTGATTAACTGGAACCACTGGGACTCGGATAAATTTTATTAAGAATTTAGGCTTAATTGGTTATGAAATTGATGATTTATTTTAAACTGTATAAGACTGAAAATACTGTCGTGGTGGCCTAGTGGGTAAAAGACCAACCTCTCAAGTATGAGGGCGCGGGTTCGATCCCAGGTCAGGCAAGTACCAATGCAACTTTTCTAAGTTTGTATATACTTTCTAAGTATATCTTAGACACCATTGGCTGTGTTTCGGATGGCACGTTAAACTGTAGGTCCCGGCTGTCATTGAACATCCTTGGCAGTCGTTAAGGGTAGTCAGAAGCCAGTAAGTCTGACACCAGTCTAACCGATTGGTATCGGGTTGCCCGGGCAACTGGGTAGAGGAGGTCAGATAGGCAGTCGCTTCTTGTAAAGCACTGGTACTCAGCTGAATCCGGTTAGACTGGAAGCCGACCCCAACATGATTGGGAAAAAGGCTCGGAGGATGATGATGAAGACTGAAAATACTGAGTTTGAGAGCAGAGCACATTTTTCTAAAACAATTAAGCAGTCTGTTCGAGTCTTATTAATTGGGGCTTCATAAAGCCAACATAAGCTATCTAGGTCCGACAAACAGAAATTAAATTAAAAGACTCCTGCTTAAAAAACAAAAAAGGAAAGCGAGAAATCACGTAATTCCGTTCCTTCATAAGCTGATTAGGCGGGAAATGGGTTGCCGAGCTGTAAGCGCTGCTCGTATAAATAGACTAGTTATTCCCCAAGCAATGTATTCAATATAGATTTGTAACCCTGATATGTTTATGCAACCCTGGTATAATTTTCATCAAGTTTCTTTGATTGCGAAAATTATTGGTATTGTTTGAGAGCAATCAAATAAACATTGCCCATATAACAATTACACACATTGTTAATATTTTGATGTTAAAATCCAAAGCTGATATATAATAATATTTAAATAACATTTTACAAACTAAACAATTAACCAATGAATGTATGGCAGTGGCAACAACAATCTATTGTAGCGGTAGTCCGTAATATTGTCTATTATTTCCAAGAATAAATAATATTTATTAACTAAATCTCTCCAAAACATATTCATATTGGCATACCAAAATTAAATATGCGCTTTGATAATCACGTATAAAATCACATCAAAGGTCTTTTGATTAATAATTATAAAATTGTTTATTTGGCCCTGGTCAGCGATGTTTAGCCAGCAAAAAATGTAATTTAGCACAAAAAATATTGAGAATAACATTTTTTAATGATGGCGAGCAGTATTTTTTCGTTTATGTTTGTAAAAAAAATGTTTTCTTTTGTAAGCAATTAACCTGTCTAAATTGATAGGCTCATTTGGCGTTAGATTGAATACATATTATTTTTAAAAAGATCTAAATAAAACTATGATTCATAAATATTTAGAAAGGTTATAAAAATACTGCGCCGAGTCAATTTTTTGTAAATAAAAAAGCTTTATATTTATTTCACTGAAAAAAACTTCAGCTATTTGTTTTACATAACAAAAATGTTCAACAATCAGTGAGCCCAATCACTCGTAATTCGTAACTATGTAGATACAGTCAGTTCGTTAAGCGCTAATGTTTTTAAACAAGGTTCCGTCGCGTTTTGAATGCCAATCGGCCGCAATGGTGACATCTGCCCTGAATCCGCAAAAGTTAACAATGTCTATATTACTGTGTGACATACGGGTGCGTAGGACTACCAGCAAGTTTGTAATATTTATAACTAACTCAACTTTAGTTCTTGTAAAATTAGTATCATAGAAGCTTTACTAGATCTAATCTGTCTTCATTTCTACTCTACTACATAGGTTTGGATTTTTTCATCGGATTACATAGCCAATCTAAGCGTATCCAGCATCATTTACTAGTTTTTAAGTAACTTAAGTTTTTTTCTGGGACTTAAGATTTAATTAAAGTAGAAAATGGAATACAAATATTCCCAAGTATATCCTGCTATATAAGGCACAAGTATCCCTAAGGTTTTCCGTATTATCTCAAAGCAAACAAAGTTTAATTAATAAAAGAAGTTGTTAGAATTACTTGCACGTGTGTGCTCCTGTTTCTAGTTGAATCCCACGCGATACTTCCACGAGGTGCGTGAGGTATAACGTCATATCATATTTATGATATTAGTTGATAACTTTCTGTCCATTTAACTTGTGTTTATGATGTTTGTATTGAAGAACTCCGAGCAACTTGATTAGAACACTGTATTAATAGATATGTAGAAATACCTATACTAGCATTTAAAGTTTACGTGTAGTGTTTAAGTTATCTTTTTTATTTCGAATATTCTTTGTTCTAATTATGTAAAATTTTGTTTGTTGAATAAAAAAAGCACAAATGTGGCCTTACTGCTTATGTTAGCCTGGTGTTTAAGATGGGATACCAAAGCGTAAGATTTCATACAATATCCAAAACTCTAGTTATCACAGTTTTACCAGTGGTTTTTGATATTTATTCTCGCCTGTTTGTAAATACTTATCATACACAGTTATTTATACTGGTACTCAACATAAAGTCTCACAAACATCCATTTGATCACAAAGCAAACATAGCAATCAATCTTTGAATGAAGCACAGTCGACTCCCCTAGGAAGATTACAAAGACTAATTTGTCCTGATGAATATCTACAAAGGTATTCGTTTAAAGGAAAAACTTTGCGACTTTTGTGTGTAAAAACCTCAGGAATTGACAAATTACTTAGTAATTTATGCCTAGATTGTGTAGTACTTTGAGGAAATTCGAATATTTTAAATTTATAAGTTAGGTATTAAATATAATTAACTGTGGAAAAATGAACCTTTCAAGACAATCTTTAATGAAGTTCATTCTTCAGGAAGCCTTAAGAATGAAAAGTGAAAAAAAGGAACGCCTACAAAAATTCAGGGTTCGGGGAATTTTTAACTAGGTTGATTTGAAATATTGATTGACGAAAACACCCAATGAGATACTAGGATTGTAGAATAAAGGTAGAGAGATTACAATTTATTGATAAATAAATTTTACGGACTCACATGAGAGCGCGTATACTAAGATTTGTATGGAACAAAAACAGCTCCACCTAGTGTCAAAAATTGGAACCTGTTTTTGTTCCATACAAACAGTGTTGCCAACAGTTGTAGAAGCTTACCACCAGAGTCAACTTTTAAAACCACCAGAAAACCACTAACAAAAATTTATCCCACACTTAAAATCACCAAATTCACCACTAAAAAAATATTGTTTATATTTTATTGTAACCTAAAACAATTTAATCATCCAAAGATGTAACTCGGCAACGATAGAAAATTAAAACAGACAAAGCATTACATCTGTTTAGCAATTCATCCGACCCGATCCGAATCCTTCACAAATTATAATCGGCGTAGTAGTTTCACAAATTGTTTAGTTACGCATTTGACCAATGAATGAGTACTTAATATAATTATATAGTAGTCGTTCACCTTTTTGTTTTGTAGATGCTTTTTTGACATTCCGTGAGACTTCAAATCTCCATAGTAACTCCTTAAAGTTGTACCACAAAACTTACATTTCGCTACTTGACCCGCAGTACTTTCAACATTTCGCCACTAAATAGGGGACTTAAACCACCAGTATTAGTGGAAAATCCACTAAGTTGGCAACACTGCATACAAATCTTAGTATACGCGCTCTCATGTGAGTCCGTAAAAAAATTCACGAAAACTCGCACTAAGCACTCAGTATTGTCGAGCGATGACGAGCCGCTATTGTGAGGCATACAAAGCGCTCGTTTAATGAAATACTTTGGTGGACAACTACCTGTGACGTCACAGTAGGTACTACAACTATTAAAAAGTTGGCGCTTTAAAATTTAATTACGTCAAATATTTTAGTAGTGAGCGTGAGCTTTTCACAGACTTAAGCGTTAACGTTCTTTGATGCGAAAACAGGTGAAAAACCGATTAATCTGCGCATGTTTTTAAGTGGATAACTTTTTTAAGTCCACAGGGCGTATTTTCGTTGTATAAAAAAAAACATAGAGTACATATTTATCTAGTGTGGACAAGACCCGACCGATTTGATAAACGACCTTCTCAATAAAATGTGCCACCGCGTCATAATGTCCTAGTACAATCTATCCATACGTACAAGAGCTTTTGTACAAAGATCTTATGGCGACAGACCACAATGGACGATGTTGATCACACTTCAGCGTCCATTGATAGATTGCTGCTACTGTAATGGATCGCTCGTATATGCATACAGCGATGGATACCAAAGTCAGTTTACATAAGCCTCTGTCGTGTACATTGTACACAATAGCCCAAAATGGAGATCATAAATATCATGTACTACATGTGTAAATTTTTGTGATAAATGTTATGTAGTTTCGCGTGGCTTTACAAGTTGCCAAGATCAAGGAGTTGCCAAAAACATGTTGAAATTAAGCTGCCAACACATATGTATAAAAATAGTACACTGATTACGGATACACGTGGAACATTAACTAAGTTTATTTAATTAAATTCTGACGCTCCGCCATTGTTTGTTCTTAGCTTATTAGAACAGCTTACCTGAGTATAGGTAAGTTTTTGTAGTAAGGCCATCTAACATAGATGGCCTTACCCAACCTTAATGATGGCCTTAACCACTGTTTTACACTTGTCTAAAAAAAATGTGGCTCCAAAATGAACCGTATGTCAATGTCATAATTTGACATTTTTTTAGACAAGTCTTAAACTGACGTTAAAAAGTTTTTGTGGTAAGACGGATAAAAACTATCTCCATTACCTATTATTTAATTTAGTTTTGTATTCAGAACGAATGATTATTTGAAAATGGAATGAAAACAGAACTTTTCAAAAGAAATTTTAAATTAAGAACAACACAACGCTTGAAGCATATAGTGACGTACCTTCTCAGTAACATGGTAAGATGAGAAAGGAGATAGAAATCTGCAAAACGTCAAAGTTGGAAATATAAGTATTTGAATTGTAATTTGAATAAACACAATTTCATGAGACATGCGTGGGAATGTAAATACACGGGTGAATATCGCTAATGGCGAATTTTCCTTGAAATCAAATTATAAATTGTCGCAACCTGCTTGGTTGTACATGCTTCAGCTAAATTCGATTTTCAAAATTGGAATGATACTACACTATTATTTTTTCAAATTAATATAACAAATAAGTTGTTATTAGTCAGACAACTGTCTCAAACGTATTATTTTGTTCTTATTGAACAATTTTAAGACAGCGACGACAGAACTTGTTTTGAATTCAAGTTTTAAAATCGATACTTATAATGAATTGTTAATTGCCCTTCAACCTCAGTCCACATTTAGGTCATAAATAAATAAAGCCCGTCAACACGGTTGGAAATCCACTTCGTCACTGTTGAATATGAATTTATGTGGTAACTTTAAAAGCTTATACAATAATTTCTCTTTCAAATTTTATTATTTTTAAAGAAGATGTGTGTACATGTATTTTTAGTTCACCTAAAATGTTAACAAAATCGTCTTATGTAAGAAATAAAAGTTCTACTAAGCTCCAATAGAAACTCGGAACTTATAAAATAAGTGACGCCAAAAAATCCCGCCGTACCTATTCACCTTCCGCGGGTTAAGCGACGCAGTTCCTTATTCAAACAATGCGTGCGATTTCCATTGTACTTTGTCCCAAATGGTTCTTAAGTTTTCTGTCTCCCTGGTACTTTGTTTACTTGGGCTTGCTGAGGTACTTATGTTTTGCCACTTTGGACCTTATATTGTTAAGTAAGTTTAGTACCCTGAAGCGATGACTTAGTAACATAGATTCTTATTTACTATCAAATAGTGTTTACTAGCTGGGAACCACGAGCCCCCCTTTTATTACAGTAACCTTGAAACTTCGAAGTTCTTATAAAAAACTTATCATTGCACACAAAATTAAGCGATCAAATAAAAATAAAGATCATAAGATATAATATCAGAAGCAATCAGTTATTTTTAGCGTTCCGATAATTCCACGAGTTTTCGAGATGACAAAAGTTTCAGTCTATTTTCAGAGCGAAGAGTTTACCAATCATCGTTTGACATCGAATGACTTCACGGTATTAATAAGACGTAGAACGTGTTCGCGGATATAAGTAGACGCGGATATGAGTAGATAAGTAGATAAAATGTATGAAAATGAAAATATTGTTCCTCATTTAGAACTCATCATCTTTCTAGCTTTTTCCCAACTATGTTGGGGTCGGTTTTCAGTCTAGTCGGATGCAGCCGAGTACCAGTGTTTTACAAGGAGAGACTGCCTATCTGACCACCACAACCAAGTCGCCCCCCTCCCGACCCGGTCTTTTAAGCTTTGTCTTATTAATACGTCTATGTCATAGTTCAATACTTCAGGCTTCTTTTAACCTTTAATAGGTAATATGAGTTATGAAATATTTACTGAACGAAATTCAGTGTGCCTATTTAATCGAGTGTACTTTGATTATCTCCTTTGAATTGTAATTGGTTTAATATTTACTTATTAACGGGTTGTGTCTGATGTATTCATATTTGTTTATAATTTACAGGTATGATACATCGGTATTTAATTATTCTTTGAATGTTTTATTTGTTATGTACGCCGCTCCCGATTAGATGAAAGAACATAATTTTATTTACCCACTAGACGCCTAATAATTACACCATGGAAATTGCATAAGAAAGTTCCAGCTAATTAATTACATACATTTTATAGCTACAATTATCAACAAACCCTCGTAATTGACTTTAAGGCCAATAATTATGACAATACTTTTTCCAGCTCACTCAGTGTCAGCTTAATTACAAAGACACGACTTTTACGTCGTTACCCGTTACTGATGTTATAAATGTTCAAGAGTGTAAGGGGGTATGTTATCTATCTCCCATGGAGTATGCTCTCCTGGTATCCATGCGTGATAATGGCTGATTAACGTGGTGCTGATGAAGAAGGGTCACAGATAAGGGAGGGATGAGCTTTTTGGATCAGTACCAACAAAATAAATTATGTACTGTATGATTTGTGATTAGCCTGGATAACTTATTCAGAACCGAGGTTCCTCTGGCTCAGAAAGTAGTTGAAAGTTCATAGCTGCAATGCAAGATACGTTGTAGCTTTTTGCAGTTATAGGTCTTGGTATGAACATAATCACGGAAAGGAAATTCAAATGGTAAAATCAACTCAATTTTTAAAATGAAGTTAGACATTTTTTAAGGTCTTACGAAAAGTCCTGAGAAATAGACCGCATCAGATTCCTAATGACTCATTCCACTTATAAAGCCTCTTGCCAATTGGGGTAGATAATAATATCGACTTTTTCGTCCCGGAAAGAGCGCCTTAATTTGGTCCCCACATTCATTTCGGCGTCGTGTCGCTCCTAAATTGAGTATGTGCCCTAATACCGCTCCACTTTGAGAGCCCATTATTTGCGACTCAATATAAAAAAGAGTACGTATTATTATGTTTACCATCAGCGTTCGCTGTGCGCCTGGTATACATGGTCAAATATTGCAATAAATAACGATGATGTTCGATGTTCATAAATAAAGAGAACTCTGTTAGGAACATCATAATTAATCGCTAAGATTTTTCATTCACTGATTTCAGTGGTTATTTCCCAAAAAGATTTCTGAAAATGGAGTGAAAAGTTCTTTTCCTCTTTTGATTAATTTCAAACCCCATAAATCTGTGTTGAGCCGAAATAAACGAGACCTTTTATAAACAGGTGAAATACGACTACACAGTGAGACAGGTATAAATTGTAGGAAAATTCGGCAACACCTAAGTTCGGCACATTGCTGTAGCAAAATTAATTGCCGTAGGGCGAAACGGTTCTCAAAGTACCTAATTTAGTGATGCGTAAAAATCCCCGAGGGGATTGCTTAAAAATTCCGAAGATACGGTCAGTTAATTGATCGTGAGGTACTTTGATGTGTGTCCGATGTAATCGGTGGTTATTGGCATATTTGAATACGCGATAACTTTGGGCTTGGCCTTGTTAGAGTTACGTTCCACTGATTTATTGGTTGTGAACTGACCCATTAAGTAGTTCACTTCTCGACTGAGAATCTTCAGGGATAAATAACCCTTCAACTTATGTACTAGTATCTTAAAGAGTAATAAAAATGCTTTACCAATAAAATACTACGACTTACCATGATACGAAAATTACCATGTTCGTTCACCGAAAGCACAGAAAAACTTCCAGGAATTCGATGATCGGGAAAATATGATGAAACGTTAGTAACATCGTTACTTGGAAATTATCAAAATACCCAAATGGGTCTGTCAATAAAGAAATTATTCAGAAACTGAAAGTTACAATATAACAACTTGAAAATAGGTAGATAGGTATAATAAATGCTACAACATTTTCTCATTTGTAACAATAATATTAGTATGTGAAATCAAACATCTACCTAATTTTCATGATGCGTATTGATAATGATTTTCAAATAACTTTGCCGGGTCCGGAAACAATGAATGAAATTGGTAAAAAAATAAACAAGCTTGAAATAAATTAAAGTATGTAACTAATGAATAAAATAGAATCCAGCCGCTATAAATTAATATCATTTGGCTGGACTGGTACACAATGCACTAGATATACCAAGATATACTTACTTACACTTCAACAATATACCAGCATACGAAGACGTGGCGATTGACGCTTTAAAGAGCTTAGACGGAGCACTAATAGTTCCAGTAATTGCTCTCGCTGCAAAATACGCGTCTCGTTCGTGATCGAAGTTAAACAGCTTTCTTACTCCTGATTGTAGCTATGCAACGCTTACTTGGAATTTGATTAAGTACTAGGATAACATGACAGTGAAGATGTGGGAAGTAATTGTTGTTTGATGAAAATTAACTATTGAACAGTAAAGTGAAGACGAATAAATAAATAAATAAATGGTATTCAACTAGAATTTGTTACGTCATTTATTAGTACCTATTAAGATTTTTATCTCATTAATATAAATATAGTTTTTTTAAAATTCAGCAATAAAATGTTGCATTTTCCTAACAATGGTGTAGTGTCTGCATTTATAATTGAGACACGTCAATAAAAACCTATAAATATTGCGCAAGTACGCGCTTGTTTCGGCGATTGACGTGAACATAATCATTTTGCTGATCAATCGTTCGCACGTTGGCGGCACTTGACAGCTAACGTGGACGGTAATGACGCGGAAATGTCTGCGAAATATTTGTTAGGAATTTATAGTCTATGACATTTAAAAAATGTAGGGTTGTTAGTCTATGAAAAAGAATGACTGTGGTGTGAATTGTCATGATGTAAAAACTAGTGAGAACAATGTTATAATTCCTAACAAAATGTGATTGTATTTCTTTAACTATTAATAAAGGCTTTCAAGAATACCAGAAGTTTGAATACCTACAATAGGTTATGGGCCCAGAACGCCCGAGAAGAAAAAATTAAAAACCGGGATTGGGTAATGAAAAACCCAACATAAAAAACAAGTGAAAAAAAAAACTAAAAAACAGTAATAACAAGGAAGAAAATAAAAAACGGTGAAAAACTAAAAAATGGAAAAACCTGAGATAATACAGATAGAAAAATTAAAAGATGCGGAAACATTTTTATTGTGGAAATTTGAATTCAATATACACTTAAAAGCGGCAAATCTTGCAAAAACAATTGCACAAACAAAAGAAGATGACAAGAAAAGTGACTTCAGTATCAAAGATGCTCAGGTGCAAAGAATTATCATAAGCAGTATTGATAAGAAACTAAAAGGTCACATAATTAATTGTAACAGTGCACGTGAAATGTACGTAAAATTATGTGAAATATTCGAAGGTTCTGAGCAAAGAAACAAAGATGCATTATTACAAGAGTTTTTCACATATAAGAAACAAGAGAGTCAATCGCTTTCCCAATTAATAAGTGAAATAGAAAATTTACAATTTCGTATAAGTCAGCTAGGAACAAAAATAGATGATGAAATGGTCATATCCAAAATACTAAGCTGTTTACCAAATAATTTAAACTATTTTATAACTTCTTGGGAATGCATGGCAGACGATAAGAAAACCCTTCAAAATTTAACAAACAGACTTCTGGCTGAAGAAAATCGAATGTTGAAAGCAAAAGAAAGTGACAAGCAGCTAGCATTTCAAGCTACATCTTCATCTACATCAAAGAAAAAGTTTAATGCAATAAAATGTTTCAAATGTAACAAAACAGGGCACATGAAGAAAGACTGTAGAGCCTGTAGTATCTGCAAAAGGGACAACCATGAAGATAAAGACTGTAAGTTTAAAAATAAACAGTGCTCAATCTGTAAAAAAATTAATCACAGAGAAGAAAATTGTTTTTTCAAAAATAAGAATAAGAATGAGAATGAAGAAAAAAGTAACAAAAGAATAGAAAAGGCATTTTTTACAAACGGTGAAATTCAAGAACCAAAACTGAAAGAATTTGTTGTAGACTCTGGGTGTACTGCACACATGACCAAAAATGTAGACATACTAAAATTTTTTGAATGCAAACCATCATCTGTTTTGACTGCAAATGAAGAAACAATAGAGGTGAAAGGGACTGGTAAAGTCATTGGAAAAAAATGTACTCTTAATAATACCCTGCTTGTTCCTGACTTATCACAAAATTTATTATCGGTTAATGCAGTTACAAACAATCAAGGAGTGGTTATATTTACCAAAGATAATGTAAAAATATATAAGGAGTCAGAATTAATATTAACAGGAAAAAAAGAAAACGGTTTATATAAAATTAATTTGGATGATAATAATATGCATGAAAAAACACTGTTAATGAAAGAAAATGGCACTGCCTTAGAATGGCATCAAAGACTTGGACATCCAGGAAAGAAAATACTAGATATATTACCAGATGTGGCAGATGGAATAAAAATAAATGGATTAAGGCAAATAGACGAATGTGAAATCTGTACACAAGCTAAAAAAACAAGACTTCCATTTAACACAGTAAGAAACAGAGCCAGTAGACCACTTCAATTATTACATACTGATGTATGTGGACCGTTCGAAAACAAAACGTATGATGGCTATAGTTATGTTTTAACCGTCATGGATGATTATACTCATTTTACAAAAATATACTTGCTTAAATATAAAAATGAAGTTAAAGAAAATTTAAAACATTATATAGAAGAAACAGAAAGAGAGAGAACAGAAAAGGTATCTACCATAAGATGCGATAATGGAGGTGAATACACAAGCAATGATTTTAAAAAATGGTGTACTGAAAAGGGAATAAAACTAGATTATACAGTACCATACTCACCACAACTAAATGGTAAAGCAGAAAGACTAAATCGAACATTATTAGATAAAACCAGAGCATTACTATTTGATTCAGGGTTAGATAAAGAAATGTGGGGTGAAGCTGTATACTGTTCTACTTATATTATAAATAGATTACCAAGTGAATCTTTGAAGAATAAGACACCTTATGAGATGTGGCATGGTAAAAGGCCTAATATATCTAATATATGCAAGTTTGGTTCAATAGTATATGCTAAACAATTACATTCGAATATTAAGAAACTAGATCCAAGAAGCAAAAAGTTAATCATGATTGGATATACTAATAATGGATATAGATTGTGGAATAAAGAAGAAAGAAGAATTGAAATAGCAAGGGATATTGTTATAATTAATAATAATAAGAAAATTGGAGAAAAATATGAAGAAACAGGAAGTTCGGTGATAACAGAAATAATACCAGGTAATAATGAAGAAGAAATAAATCAAGAAGAAGAAAGTGATGACAGTTATTATGAAATAGAAGAGTTAGAACAACAAAGTAATGTAATAGAAGATAACATCCCAGATATTATTGATGAAGTAGAAAATGATGAAAATAAAGAAAGTAATACTGCAGAGATAGAAACTATAGAAACTATAAATACAAAACGACAACGGAAAAAACCAGCTTACCTGCAAGATTATGTATTACTTACGTATGATGAAGTCATGAAGTCTGCTGAAAAGAATAATTGGGAGAAGGCCATAAATTCGGAGAAGGAATCATTGGAAAGTAACAATACATGGGAAATAGTTGATGTAGGAAGAGCAAAAGGACACAAGATATTGTCAAGTAAATGGGTATTTTGTATAAAAGAAAATGGTACTTACAAAGCAAGACTTGTAGCAAGAGGCTTCGAACAGCAAAGCATTGACTATCAAGAAATATATAGTCCAGTAGTAAGTCAATCAGCAATAAAATCATTAATAGCAATTGCTGCTTCAAAGGAATATGAAATGATAACTTTTGATGTAAAAACAGCATTTTTGTATGGCGAGTTAAAGGAAGACATATTTATGTATATTCCTGAAGGATATGAAAGACAGCCTAATAAAATTTGTCATTTAAAGAAAGGACTATATGGGCTAAAACAGGCACCAATGACATGGAATAAAAGATTTACAGAAACTTTAAGGAAACTTGGACTGAGATCTTCAAAGTCGGATCAGTGTGTGTTTTTTAATGAAGACAAAACTATAATATTGGCTATATATGTTGATGACGGTTTGGCCATATCAAAAGACAAGGAAAAGTTATTACAGATCTTGCATCAATTGGAAAAAGAATTTATCTTAAAAACATATGAACAACCTCAAAACTATATAGGTTTTGAAATAAAAAGATCAGAACAAGGCATCTTGTTGCATCAGCAGAATTATACAGAAAAATTACTTAGAAAATATAATATGTATGATTCCAAAGCTGCAGATACTCCATGCATTGTGGGAAAGGAAAATGAATCTAAGGTGGCTACGTCAAATTTCCCATACAGAGAACTAGTTGGTGGATTATTGTATTTGTCAACCAGGTCAAGACCAGATATCAGTCAAGCTGTGAATGAAGCAAGTAAAAAGGTAGAAAATCCATCAAGGCAAGACATATTAGCAGTAAAGAAGGTGTTGAAGTACTTGAATGGAACGAGAGATAAAGGGATTTTGTATAATGCTGGGAAAGATATTACAAGATTGCATGCATATTGTGACTCAGATTATGCAGGTTGTACAGAGACCAGACGAAGTACAACAGGGTTCATAATAATGTTGGCAGGTGGACCTATAGCTTGGTGCTCCAAAAGACAGCCGATAGTAAGTCTATCGTCAACTGAAGCGGAATATATAGCAGCAGCAGATTGCGTTAAAGAGTGTTTATACTTAAAGACTTTTATAAGTGAATTAATTGGTAGCAGTATTAAGATTAGTTTGAATATTGATAACCAGAGTGCTATCCAATTGATTAAAACAGGTTCATTCAGCAAGAGATCTAAACATATAGATGTGAGATTTTATTTTATACACGAAAATTATAAGAAAGGATATTTAGATGTTATATATTGTCCTACAAATTATCAGATAGCGGATATGTTGACGAAACCACTATATAAAGAAAAATTTAAATTTCATTGCGATAAAGTTGTTGTGTAAATTGAGAGTTATAATTAGAAGTGTTTAAGTTAATGTTTTGAAAACTTGTTTAAGTTAATGTTTTGAAAACTGATGTGTTTCTGAAGTAATTATAAGGTATTTTTAATTTATGTTCATATATTAAAAATAGGAGAAGGTGTTAGGAATTTATAGTCTATGACATTTAAAAAATGTAGGGTTGTTAGTCTATGAAAAAGAATGACTGTGGTGTGAATTGTCATGATGTAAAAACTAGTGAGAACAATGTTATAATTCCTAACAAAATGTGATTGTATTTCTTTAACTATTAATAAAGGCTTTCAAGAATACCAGAAGTTTGAATACCTACAATAATATTTACCTGCCCTTTATTATGTACAGTCAATAAATATTTGGAAATGACAGGCTTTATTTATTTACGGATATTCTTGGAAGTTATTTTGAAGATGGCAATTTCCTGAGCTTTCTATAAGGTCAAATCTTACCAAAATTTTGCTGAATTGTGACAGCCGCTTATCAATTCTGGAACCCTGGTATATATCAATGCACATACCTCGGTCGACAGCACTAAACCAAACCGCAGCAGCGCGGCAGCGCTCTGGGCAGCTGCCAGCAATCACGATTGCCAATATGAACACAAACTGTAACCTCCTCATACCTATGCATCACTGGTAAGACGAGACTAGGAACAGTTGCAAGTAAATGGGGCGAAGACAATTCACTAATATGTTTTCCACAATTTATTGAGTCAATTTTTGCTGGATGCAGCTCAATAGATTTGCATGCAGCTTGATTTTTATGACCTCGGCCAATTTATGAGCTACTGTTACTTTAGAAAATATCTCCTTCTTACTTTCAGAATAAATTTCTCTCTGAAAAGAATTTGTTAAACCGTTTTGAGAATGCATCGCAAGTATCCGCAAGCTGCAGTTTTACTAACAAGCTTAATCTGTTTTAAATGCTGTGTTAGACATTTTCAAAGGTAGGCAAGTGACTAATTGATCAAGGTGATGTTTTTTATTTACATGTAGATTTACGCTCTAAATAATAATTCAGCTCACAAAAATGGCCGTATTTTATACGCGCGGTCTCTTTTCAAGAAAAGCTATACTTACCTACTTATTATACATACATATATGCATGGAAGGCTTCAACAACGTGAAAGACGCACGACGTCGCTATGCTAAAATGTATCTCTGTGTAAAGAGATTCAATTACGCTTATTTGTACCTCCCTTTTGCCCATTGTTTCTAAGTATACCATTGCACAACCCTAATTTTACCACCTCACTCAATGTTTTATCTCTCTCTCCGAAATTTACGATTTCGCTCTTAACTCATTAGGTATCGTACTATTTAATTGCAGACTGTGAAACTAAATCTTCCATTGGAAATAGTTTGAGTCTCTTTGTGATAAAACTAAAACCAGAGATAAAATTGGTTTAATCATTGCTTAAAACTATGATCGAATAAATTCAAAACTATTCTCGAACACGTTTGAAACTACAAGAATTTCGAAAATGGAACCAATTATGCCTCACTCTTTGCAACCGAAGTAACTTTTTTGACGTTAATGATATCAGTTTTTCGTTTTGAATGGCGAATGAAATACTGGCTGGTTATAATTTGTTCTGGAGATCCATTGTCTATTTGTTGTACCCTAAGGCGTCGGTTAATTGTGTGTGCAGAACCCGCATGTGTTAAAACAAAGATAGACGGAATTAATAAGAGATGCTATCAGGGTCAGGTGTCTGCTTTGTTGTTGTGTTCTCCTGGTGTTATTATAAAAGGTGATTAGAATGAGATCAACGATTGTGTAATTGACGCTAAATGTAGGTTAACTTAAGGCTTACATTTTTTGAAATCATATTTATGCTGATAGACGTATGGATAAAAAAATGTTTTTAGTATTTGAAAACAAGCACTGTTCTGAAAAATTGCTGGGTCGCGACTGTTTTTTGAACTTATTTGGCAGCCGTTACGAGTAGTTAGAAAGTCTCAGAACGAAAGAGGTCAGATAGGCCAGTTCACAGTTGCAACACCGGTACTCAGCTGTATGTGATTAAACTTTAAGCCGACCAAAATATAGTTGGGAAAAGGCTAGACAGATGATAACAAGCATCACTAACAATGGTATAAACATCTGTATACAGCAAATATATTTTCCAGTAAGTAACGCCATATACTAACTTTACACATTACTTATTCTATCTTTTATCCATCAAGTAAAATGTGCGGCAAAGTTTCACCGCTTTTGTTTGCCTTTCATATGCTTATTAGCTTCGTGAAGTAAACTCCAAGTTTTCCTTTAAGAATATGCCGCTGAACAGGATGGAACCACAGTGGAACTCGCTTGTATTGAGTAATTTAAAGTTCTTTATTAAGTGCTGCTGAACCTATGCTATCCTGGTATGTGAAGCTTTCGTGAATTTACCATCAGAGGATAAATGCAGGCTGAGTGGAATTCTATGTATTCTGGACCACACCAAGAAAGCTCACTTTTATCTTTCTTGGACACTAGAAATTGCTAAATGATGATGGATGAGATATGAAACTGGATAGAGTGAAAACGTATTTATTACTGTACGAGTTTACCACGACAATATAGATAGAAATCGTACCATATCTGTATTGAAAAAAATCAATGTATCTTGTGCGAAGCTATTATCCTTGTAAAGCAAAATAAGGACTTCTTACTTTTGGCCCTCAGTCAAGAGAATAAAAAATATTAGCATAATAAGTTCAGTTTATCTCTTTGAAATATAGTACCGTACAAAAACCTTTTTCTGTACTGTCTTAAAACCCATTATTCAAACAAGAATCGGTCACTATAATCCAATACGGGTACCAGGATAACAGAAAAGCGAAGTAATGTGATTACGCACTACGCGTCGGGATCAGTCCGGATTACGAGATGACGTAGAACATCACTCAAAGAAATAGGGATGCGACTCAGAAGTCGTTCGTCGAGAGTACACGCTTCGTTTAATATTATCTTGAGGGATGCACTCGCGTTCTTGTTGTTACTGCAAAATGTGAAGCTTTCTTGTGGGTCTGTAGCACTAGATTAGGTACTGTATAATGTAGCTAAGAATAGTTGATGTTGCAGTAAGAAAAACATTAATCTTGAGGTATGTTTGTGCTGGATATGAGACTCTTGGGTCGCTACTTGGTTAGTATTAAATCAGACATTGAAATTATACTAGTTCTATGCAGGATTCCATTTATTAATCATTGGAAAATATGTATTTCTTTACGTACTCTTTTAGCAAAACAGTTTCAATGTTATGCCAAAGACTTCACTCTTCATAGTAAAAAAATATGACGGTTATCAAGGGCATCATTTGGGCTTATGTGGGTCCGACTTCCTACAGCGTAATGTCTAAATCCCTGCTTAGCATTCAACTGACTGAATGTCCTCAAACATACTATAGGTATTTTATAGTAAGTAGGAAATAGTTTGTGTTTTTTGTTTGGGATAGTGTGATTAGGAGCACATGAATGTGTGGAAGTAGATGACGAGATTATAACTGTTGATGAGGATAAAAGTAGATAGCTCTGGATTTTTATGTGGTCCTGGTGATTTGTAATAGGATTTTTTTTTCGCAAACGGTATTAAAAAGATAAGATTCTATATCTACACTTTTTACAAAAAAAAAAAAAAATACTTGTATATGAACCAAGATAAGATTCTATATCTACACTTTTTACAAAAAAAAAAAAATACTTGTATATGAACCAAAGTAATTTCTATCTCCCTTAATAGATCAGTTCAACCGTTTTCAAGTTCTGTGCCAATTAAATTAATCCCCAACAATGTCTCTACAGTCAACAACTATGTGCTCTCACGCATGACAAACTAAATTGTCCGCATTAATTGGATATGTGAAATTATGCAGTAATTATAACGTTTCAGGTAGTGACGGCGTGTCGCGTGACACCGCGTGTTACCCCGGATCAGCCAGGTATTGTTTGATTCAATTGCTTTATATTATAAATTAATACTATACTATAGAGCTGTACTCCTTAATGTAAACAAAATCAAAATTTACCTTTAGGATAGGCTACGTACTTATTGTCTCTATCGTTCTATCGTATCGTTATCTAGTCCTCTATCATCATAAGTCTTTTTTTATCGTACTGCTGAGCCCAAGCTTCTCACACAGAGAAGGATTGAACGTTAATCACCACGCTTGCTCAATGCGGTTTAGTTACCACTCTAGCACTCCGTAAAAATATCCATTGCCACATTGCCACCCTTCTTAAATTCCTACTAAATCATCTATCTATCTGTGCCTGGGTCATCATCATCTTGTAGTCTACGAGAAAATCTGTAGATCTTAACATCGAAAGAAATAGATCAAAGGATTTTATAATTATCTTTTAACAAACCCGACGTCAAAAGTCTACAAGTCGACCTTAAGAAAATCCAAATAATCCTTAGACAATCCCATTCAGTGGGCTGTAATTACTTCAATATTACTTCGTTCTAATTCCATCACAGGCTGTGGTGAATGGGCTAGATAAGATGCGTTATCGTGCCTGACCTACTTAACCCAGAATATCTTGAAGACACGGTTTAATCGATTGCGAAACTAAACGATTTTTTAGAATCGAGTTGACTACGCGAATCGAGAAGGAAGGGTATGTTTCGTTCCTTGAAAGGTTATCGAATTCATTACGATTGCATATTTTGTTGCTTTTCTCGTGAATTTGGTGGAAGCTTTTGAAAAGTTTTAAACTTCTAAATAAAAATTTTGGTAGCTAATAAAAGTATTTACCTACAAATACAAATATGTCAACCGACTTGTATTTACACACACGGATTTTTTCGTTTGAATTAATATTTCCTGAATTTATAGCTGGATATATTTTTACTTTTAAAATATAATATTCACTTTAACGATTTTAACTGCCAGAGATATTTTAAGCTGCCAGAATACAGCGTTCTGTAATACATTTTTTATCAAAAAAATATTGAAAAGATATTACGAAGTGAATATTAATTCTATTTACTTGCAGGAAGTGTTCGAAAAACTGGCAAATTCTATCGGAAGTCGCTGTCAAATCAAATCAAATTAAGGATACGGTCCTTTACAAAGGATCCCTTATAAAATTCGTGCTAAGATCGTAACAAAGAGGGTGATGAAGGTATCGATATATCCACAGTTTATTGATATTCTTCATAAAGTATGTATGTGTATTTGTCACAGAAATCTTGCTTGATTAAGATTTATGTGTTATTTATAGTGGAAAGATGTATAGTTCTACGATTTCCAATGATTGGTTAATGCGACTAAGAGGAATCATACGATATAGCTTTGTATGAGAGACTATCAGTCCCTCGTGGAACCATTCACGTCCCGAGAGAACAATTTCCCCCATCCGTATAAAGAGAAGACGACCTATGTCCTTTCTCAGGCTCTATACTATCTGTGTTATCTATGCACCAAACTTTGAAATCATTTCAGTAGTTTCAGCGTGAAAGCCGATTAGGCGTAGACAGATTAGGAACGTGGCCGTTTATCCATTAACTAATGTAGCAAGATTTAAGTATATCCACAGTAATAAAAAAAATGTGATATCAGAACCACCAAATATGTATTCTTAAAAACCAGAAGCAGGTTTGTTTAACGAGGAAATTACAAGAAATAGTTTAAACATGAAAATCAACTAAGATTAGTCAAGAACGCGGCAAAATCTTATTCTGTCAAACTATAACATGTCTTGTTACAATGACGTTCGAAAAAAGAATCCTCCAAGCATAGATGAACGGCTGAATGGCGAGATGTCTATGGTCGCTCGTCTCTGCTGCCCTCTTTGTAACTACTGGCAGCTAACACGGCCTCTCCTGACACCCTGACGTCCTCGGCAGGATCTGGGTGAGCCTGGTTGAGTCTCGGAACACCTGCACATGCAATAAGCGAGTTGGACCTGGCTCAATTTCGTCATATTTAAATCTCGATTGGTTATCGTGCTCGTCATCGTTTTTCTGAACAATGACACTTTCAGAATAAAAATTATTCGAGGACTTACAAACCTCAAACAAAGTACTAATCCATTTAAAGAAAGAAAAATAAATAACATCAACTTTAAATCAAATAACAGGTACAAAATTAATAACAGAACACTGGTATACCACCCAGCGACTCGAAAATAAATAACGTCAACTTTAAATCAATTAACAGATACAAAATTAATAACAGAACACTGGTATACCACCCAGTGTAAGTGTGTCGAGTGTAAGGCTGAAACATATTAGTTGTACACATATAAACACACAACATACAAAGAAATCATGTAAATTATTAACCTGGTTTGGAGTGTAAAGCTGAAACATATTAGTTGTAAGAAGAAATACGATTACTTTTACTTATTAGTTAAACCGTGGGTGCAAGTGTGCACTCAAGCGCAAGAAATATGATATCAAGAACAAATACTCGAACTATGGAAGTCATAGTCAAATCAAGTCATAGTCAAGCCAGGGGCTCAAAATATACGGAAGTCATGGTCAAGGCAAGTCATAGTCAAGCCAGTTGTTCAGACTATACGGAAGCCATAAGCCAGGGGCTCAGACTATACGGAAGCCATAAGCCAGGGGCTCAGACTATACGGAAGCCATAAGCCAGAGGCTCAGACTATACGGAAGCCATAAGCCAGAGGCTCAGACTATTCGGAAGCCATAAGCCATGGGCTCAGACTATACAGAAGCCATAAGCCAGAGGCTCAGACTATTCGGAAGGCATAAGCCAACAGAACCAGCAGGAGCACCAGCACAGCAGCGCTCGTGCCGCGACCAGGAGCACCGGCAGAGCAGCGCTCGTGCCGCAATCAGCAGCACCAGCACAGAAGCGCTTGGGCCACGACACGGCCGTTACACATTCTCGTGTATAAGTCTGCGAACAAGCACTTATGACATACATTTCGTTCGGCCACTTCTGACCAACAAAATCTTTCATCAAAATCTGGAAAGCTTTTCGCTCTCAAAGAAATAAATTCAAGGCATAACTTTGAAACTATGTCTCAGAAATATCATTATTACTAATCATGTGTCAGCAACGCTGAAAACACAACTACCATTACGGTTTGATAAGTTACGTGTAGTTAACTTCACTTCAGATTTTGCTACACAGAATACTCATAGGTGACAATACCAATGGTTGGTACATTATTACACATTTTTCCACTAAATACAGCTAAGAGCATAATAACTTCCGATGTGTAATCAAAACAATAGAACAGATCACCTGACGTCAAAGCATGATATGCCAGGTCTACTATCCATTGGCTTTCATTACCGGAGTATGCCAAACGAGATACTGGCCGTCAGCACTCCGTACAGCATGCAAAGCTTGTACAGCAGCACAGCACCCGGGGAGCATGAAGTGTCACAGCTTACTATGTCAAATGACACAGCACCTGGAGCGCTTACACCATCACCTCACATGGCTTAGGCTTATCCTTAATACCTGTAGTCAAAAGACAAGCAAGCAAGCATCTGGCTAAGGTAACCAAACGTTCAATTGACAGACTCTCAAGCATTGTCATGTTACAGATTTGAACATTAGTTAACATCAAAAATTAATGCACCCAAATTACATAATCAGTAAAAGAAAATAAAAACTAAGGTCTGTAAACAGACTTTCAATTTGTAAAATGTGATTTACATCATAGCCTCCCATTCAACAGGGTTTACTTGTTGTTTGTATCCCTTTCTTGAGCTCTCCAGGCCTTTGAGGGCAAAAATCTCAAGCCTGATGCACAATGTGAACTATTCTACTTTAATTAAAAACAAATTGAGTAAGTCAAAATCAAAACAGTGTGCATTTATATCACAAGAGCAGTAAACTTATATTTCTGTGTAGGTATTTGTTGAAACTGTCATGAGCAGAATGTTTAGAAATAAATATTATTGAGCTCATATACATAGTAAGCATGTTAGTTATCTAACTCAAGTTCTCATACACTTTCAGTATGTCTTTAACTAATAACCCAACAATATGGATTACAAGTTTACATTATTACATAAAGGCTAAATAAAACCGGATCGATCTCACCATTTACATACAGGTAGGTACATTACAGGATTCTTCTCGTAACATCTGGAGCATAGTAGGAGCAAGGCATGTTGTTCACGGACACCTCAGCAATAGGTACATAGGCAGAAACTCATTCCACCCGAAACACACAAGAGCAGCATCAGCATACTAAGCTCGAGCAATTCTCGACTCATTACACCGTCATAATATGAAAACCAAAGCAATCGTTAATTCGGTTATAACACAAACATTTTGATATTACCTTAACATGTTACTATGACAATAAATTTTGTTAACCAATGATCATAGTTACCAGACCTGTTGTTTCCATAAGAATAATAAAAACCAATATTCCTTTTTCGATTTTTCCAATAATGCAATCCACATTAATGCTATCCTGAAGGATAATAGGATGTATTCTTAAAGTTATTTGGGCACTTGATGCCGCTGAACTCTTCAGAATGGAATAGACCAGAATTGAATGTCCTTGTTCCACAACAAGACATATTTATTGGTATCACTTACGCTGCCTGCATAGCATCTTGAATATACCGTTGCGTAGATTGCAACGCACTGCAATCCATTACAAAATTAAAATAGAACGGCAAAAACTTCGGTAATGGCGGATATCCTTACACCGCGTCGTACTTAATAAAAGTGCCAATGGATCTAAACTGAAATTAAAAACTTTATAGTGGGAGTGAGACCATCCCACTTCTGATCTTAAAAACCAGAAGCAGGTTTGTTTAACGAGGAAATTACAAGAAATAGTTTAAACATGAAAATCAACTAAGATTAGTCAAGAACGCGGCAAAATCTTATTCTGTCAAACTATAACATGTCTTGTTACAATGACGTTCGAAAAAAGAATCCTCCAAGCATAGATGAACGGCTGAATGGCGAGATGTCTATGGTCGCTCGTCTCTGCTGCCCTCTTTGTAACTACTGGCAGCTAACAGTATATTATTTGCCACCAACACACACACAACCCAAAACCAATGACAACCGCTATTATTGACCAGAAAACAAAAGCATAAACTTGAATATTGAACAATTCTACGTCACTAGTGGAGCGTGACGTCATTATTCCCAATCGAATAGTCCCAATACACATTGTCGCAGTCAAGGACGAAGAAATGATGAGCGGAGATGTCAGAACGGAAAATGCCCTAAGAAAGTAGCTCGCCAAAATGAGGGTGTTTGGAAAGTTACTTTCTTCACCCTTGCAGGCTTCTTTGAAACCTGCCCATATTTGTCAAAACCAAAAATCATTGACAAATGTCTGACTACGGATTACAATAACCAATCCATTGGGTACAATAACCAATCCATCCAAACCTGCTGGGTTCTCCGCATGTTACCTTCCTCCGTGGTCCCAATACATAGTCCCATTTGGGACTAGGGACGAAACATGTGTGAAGTTATGCGGACTATATGACGCGTATGATCGCCCATACGAGAACTTTTGACAACAAATCCAATAAGCTGAAGGTTTGGCCAGTTTTGAAATCAATGAGTTATGTTATGATTGTTCCGTAGTCTTTTCGTTTACACAATAGATATTCAGGGAAGTAGAAATTTTGATTAAACGTTGTTTTAAGCTATTTTTGTAAAGATCCTGGGTTCTCGAATGATAAGCTAGTGAATACATGATCAGGCTGGAATAATTTGGTATATTCTAAAGTGGAGTAATAAAAATTTGACTTACTATTACTTAATTTGCTCTTTTCAACCTTTGATTGACTTTAAAACACTAGAACACAGGTCTTATGTTCAGTAATGAGTAATGATTCAATTAGTACCTACTTTTAAGTTATTTTAATTTATGTAAATGTGTTTTAGAACATTTCAGAACTAACACTAACGGTATTTCTATAGACAATCTATTCCCTGATTTGCAACAGAAACTAAACGAAGCTAATCTCCATATATATAAATTAGGTTAAACGTCAATCTCTAATCACAAATTGACAGAAAGATTATAAAAAATTGTTCGCGAGTAAAACCATGTTTGTAAATTACACTGTTTTTAGAATTGAACTACCTATACGAAGCAACTAATTGTCACCCAATTGTTGTCAGCGAGTGTAATTAATAGTGCGTGTTATTTAGCTCTGTAGTTAATTCGAAGTTCATTTACTCGTGATTAGGCGTATTAACTTGCGGAATAATAGCATTTGTCGAAGTTTTCATTCAGTTATTATCAGTTTACATTGGTATTGTAACCAGTAATTTATTTTAATACACGACTATGTTTCAAAAGGTTCCATAAACTATGAATTCTTTTTTGCATCTCTTCCTTAATAGTTTTTCCAGTTATAAAAAGCAAAAAAATTACAATACGTTCACGTATCCATGAATCTCCCGAGCTTTTTTCTGATTACATAATGTTGAGGACGGCTTTCTAACCTGAGTAAGTATCAGTTAATTCCATATTACCTTCATACACATAACCACAAAGATACAATTTAAAAATAATCTCATTAACATAATTTCAAAGGAAATAAACTTACAAACAACAAAAACGACTATAACAACGTTTTCCAAACAACTAGAAACTCATTTAACGCGATCAAAGAATTAAAATATTCAGTTTCATATTTCGCCATCGACTCGCGAGCCTGCTCCAAAGTTGGTTATTAAAAATTCAATATAAAAGTTGGATTGAGTTCGCGTATTATAACGTTGAAGTCGACACTCGGTGACGATTGATGCTCGACGAATCGTACTGTACTTATTAAAAAATATTTCGCGAAAATAGCGCGGCATTTCCAGACTTGAGTACTTCTGTGTAGCTTTGTAGGAAGGAAATATAGCGGAGATGCCATAAGAGAGGTAGGTCAGGCGCGTTCTTAACGGTCAAGCAATGTACGGTAAGCGTGATCAGTTACTAGAACTAACGAGACGTTCGGGTTCCTTGTCAAATGAATTTTTAATTTTGAAAACAAAGGGCGGGTTCTATAGAAGGCATGTAAGGGCGGAACTACTATTATAGTAATCTGTGGTAACACCCGCATTTTGGCGCTCTACATTTTTACAAGATTTTGCATTATGACATCTCTGATAGTCATTTCGTTCTCCATACTTTTCCTTCATTGGGGACGCCTACTAGTACAGTTAGGTTGAGAGTGACAGATTGTTGCAAAGACATATAGCCCTGGAAAGGGCAATTAAAGGAAACTTCTGCCTACTGACGGGCGCGTGTTTTAGTAATTACCCGAGTTTAAAAATAAGGGCGATCATCAATCTGACCTCCGAAAAACTGTGTAACACGGTACGCCTGGTTAAGACAGGTTCTCAGACTTTTGGCCTCTAACGAGTCTCCAATGCATTTAAAATTGATTTTTTTTCTACGTACCTTAATTATGTATAATGCTTTGCATAGATTTTCTGACTGTTATTGAGATCCACGAGATGTAGAACTTCTCTTGTTTTACATACAAAACATTTTAAAGTACGTGTGACAAAACATGTTCTATATTTAGCGATTCTAAGTCTTTTCCGCTGCTCAGATGAAAGCTTCATAGATTTCAGGTTGTCTTGTGTTTTTCAGCCATTATACATAAATGGAGTAGACTGACGCTTTAGATCTTTGCAAGATATTAATTAGACTGGACCATGAGATGATTCGATAACCATGTAGCGACAATTAAACAGTATCCTCAAATACTACTTCCTTACCGTGACTTGAAAGCAAAATTCAGTTCATTTGAACCGGTTCATTAACGAGCCAAAACAAATGAGCTAGAATTCTCTCAAAGTGTTCATGCTACCTAGTGTTTGTATTCGACACTGGTCCGGAATTTCAGAACTACTCTACAGGGAGTGATAGAGGATTTTTAGTACTGCTAAGGCATGTTAAGATTAGAGTTAATGGTATGAACTGAAAATAAATGTGAGTAAAAAGTGGTGTATTTTTTTTTGACAATAAAGGAGAGAGTACTTTATGCTAATGAAGATAGGTAGTATGTGAAAATGTATAATGTTGCAAGCTATAAGGCTTGACGGTAGTTTTTTATGACCAATTGCCATTTAGAAGGGTCATAGGAAAAAATATTATCTCAAAGTCTCTGTGGAGGCTTCCGGCGACTCGGACCGCACTTAACTTGGACCGCGGTCCCAGTTGCCGGATCCATAAAAATTAAATAATTTTCTTCCGGCGACTGGGACCACTTATAAACGATAACTGAAATCAAATAAAGTACAGTCAAACGACGATTTAATATTTGAATAAAAATCCTTTTTGATTTAAAACATCATTTAATGATATAAAAAAACGACCTTTGACTACAGTTTTGTTACTTAAAATTTCCTTAAAAAAACATACATGAAAATCATGGTAAAAATAATAATAAAAAATTACAATAATCAACAACTTTCAAACAATTAACAATCAGAAAGTAATTATTTATCACAAAATCTGCCTTAAAGTGGTATAGTAAATATAGTAAAAAAAACGTAAATCGTGCTTATCATCATCTTCCTGCCCTGTTCCCAAGTCATTTGGGGTCGGCGCAACATGTAAATCGTGCTTATAATCATAATCAACAATTTTCAAACAATTAACAATCAGAAAGGAATTATTTATCACAAAAGCAGCCTTTAAGTGGTACCGTAAATATATTTTTTAAAATAACATAAATCACAATAATAATTACAAACGTAGGTACGACCTATGTTAATCACAGTTAGTTAAAAATAGCCATTATGGCTTCACACAAAATCAGTCAAGTAATTATTATTTAATATAAAAAGTATTGATAATTACTTATAAAATATAAAACTAATGTTATTATACATTTAAAACAATCTTTGACCACTGTACCTCTACCATGAGCTTAAAGCAATAGTATTCGTCGATAGTCGATACCAGCTACATAAATATTTTGTATATGGCGTTTGTGGGGGACAGGCCCCCCTGGGGGCAAGCAAGCTGGTATGGTACATTTTACAGCGCTTCTAGCGGTCACTTACGGAACCAAAATTTGCCATACAAAATATTTAAGTACCTACTCTGTATGAGTATCGGCAAATACTATTGCTTTAAATTCATGGTAGAGGTACAGTTCTACAATAATCAACAATTTTCAAACAATTAACAATCAGTAAGTAATTATTTATCACAAAATCAGTCTTTAAGTACTTAGTACCGTAAATATTTTAAAAAAGATAACATAAATCACAATAAGTTTAAAATGGCCGCCATGGGATCACAGAATCAGTCAAATTATATAATAACTTAAAACCTACTTATATTCGTTTGACTGTACCGATTTTGGCTTGTATAATAGATTTTATTAAGTTATAGATGAGTGGTCCCAGTTGCCGGAAGAAAATTATTTAATTTTTATGAATCCGGCGACCGGGACCGCGGTCCTAGTTAAGTGCGGTCCCAGTCGCCGGAAGCCTCCTCTGTGGACTGTATCTTATCGTATCGTTACCAAAATACACGTAAGTACACGGTATAGCAAAATGAAAAATAATTTTGAAATTGTATTTCTTCTTTTCTTTAAAAAGCTAAAAAGAACATTAACAACAAAAAAACGTATCGGAAGATCAACTTTAATTAATTTCATTCAGAAAATTAAATTGAGAAGCTTCCTGATAATTGTATTTATTTCCTTAATAATGTAGGGAAAATTAATTAAATACACGTTTCGTACAAAATAAAGTTAATACCGGTATATGACTGCTGTTTAATAAACTTTTTTATTATATTACTTGGAATAACTAAACGTGAACTGCCCACGGCGCTCAATTTCGTCGTGGCCTACGACTCGTAGGTTATTTTTTGGATATTCTTTTGATATTTCTAGCCATTCTATATGAGTTATAACTGCTATAAAAAGGAACAGAGTAAATGTATGAACAAATGTACTCTCCGATCCTTTATTTTCATATCGCTGAACAAACTTTCTTAAGTATTTTCGATGTGGAGTCATTTTAGCATTTTGACCATAATCAAGGATGTGATCGGTATATATTAGTATTTTCAAAACATACGGATAAAAGTAGATATAATACGCTTGGTTTATTTGGGATAACTTTGGTTCCAAGAAAACTTCACAAAGAAATAAATAGCCGTAACAGCTAAAGGCGTTCCAAACAATGACTAGGAGTAAAGAAACTTCAGGAGATATATTTTAATCCAAACTTTTCGGCAGCGGTAACAGTTTTGAGTGTGTTCCGCTTAAGAAACAAAATGCAATTTGGCACGCCTGGATAGTGTTTTAAATCTTTTTAAGTCAGAATTTAGCTTGTACGTAGTTTTATAGTGACAGTTAATACGTTGATTATTTAACATAGCCAATTTAGCCAACCTCCTACCTAATTTTATAAATGCGAAAATAACTCTGTATATTATTTGCCAATCAAGCTAAAGCTGCTGAATCGATTAGGATGACACTTAGCGGGCATGAAGTCGCGGGCGAATCTAGTACCTAGTCCATAAATCTAGAGATTTTATAACTTCAGATAGATTCTCATATAGACATAAATCCACAGTTCACGTCAAAAAATAAAAATAGAAAAATTCAAAATCAGGATCCTTCCATCAAACATCTAAGGACAGTTTATCCAATTTCGCTACCAAGTACCAGGGCGTCATATGTCCTTGACACTGCGATCGAGTCTCTAGAGACATTATCAATATTTTTTCGTCGGGAAAACCGGCGAGTGCTGTCCTTACCATGATGGATGTCTTAGGGTCGGCTTTACGTAACGTTCTGTGTTACGCTGTGAACACAAACACATGTATTACGCTGGTTTGAGAATGTCAAAATTGCTTAAAGCCTAGTTTGTTCTTGATAGTCACTTTTACAATTTGAAGTTAAGCCAATTTACCGTGTAATAAATAAGTATGATCGGATAAAGATATGCGTTATAAAAGTTTAAGGAGATAGGTGAATTACGAGTATAATGTTAATATTTTACGTAGATATAATGCTTAGTTTGAAGCATAAATTGGTTTGAGATTTGGTTTATGACAAGAATATACGACTCATATTTAGATTGTCGTGTCAGCGCGTGTTAGTGAGTTAATATATCCTAATAAATTACATATATTCAGACATAATCACTCTTTTGAAGAGCAGTAAAATAAATTACAACACCGAGATAATTTTGAATTATTGTAGTCACTTTCTTTTTATAGCTTTCTGTGTAACAGCTAAAAGTTTTATTGTTACGTCACTCATAAATGTAATTTGTGGAGAATAATGTGCAGACATTTCTCATTCACGTCGGACGGGAAAATGTTTTACTAGGGTGTCAGAAGTTATTGGGAGTCGGCGTTGAAAATAACGCTGGCCTTAACAGGCTCTGAGTGTTTTAAGAGGAAGATCAGTTAATATGAAAAAAATGTGTTGCAATTTACAGTAATCACGGGATTTTTATGTAGGTGATTTGTGACATATTTGGCGCATTTCCCTTATAAATAATATGTTCTATACAAATGGGTTAATCTGTGGATTATACATATTATAAATCCGAGTGAACAAGCGTGATAACAATATTCTATGTGACTAACAGCAGTTACAATGCAAAGAGACCATTATACACGTTAATATTCACATAAAACTAATCACTCTATAACACTCTTGTACAGCTTTAACACAGGCTTTTACGAGCACATATCTTATCTACCTATTAGCAAGCAAATAACTAATGTTGCCACTAATTTATAGCAAGTAATACAACAAGTCGTAATGTATGGCAACACTGAATGATAGCGTCGTCACAAAAACTCGTGAATTCCACTAGAAACAGTAGGAACATTGCCAAGAGAACAAAGATTAAGCCCCCTCATTAGGTACCAGGGACAATCAAGTTGGCACTGGGATCTTATAAAACAGAGGAGGTGCAGAAAAACCACTTCACAAAGTTATCTTTCATCCATACTTCTAACGGAACGGACATGAAAGAGTAATGTATGAAAATCAATTCGCATTTTTGATGGGAAAGAGCCGAATTTTGAAATGACACTCCATTTTGAGTGGTGCTTTATATTTTTTTCAATATCACACTTTTTTCTTATCAGATTTTGAAGAATCTTCCTTGATTCGGGTCAATATCGAGTTTGAATTTGTACTGAAGCGACAGTTATTTTGATACATACATAAGTTAAGATTAGAGCACGGTAGTAACTTATATAAAGAGCCAGTATATTATTAATTTTATAATGGATATTCTGACTAATTTATTTAACGTTACTTTGCATGCCTCGCTAATAGGATTAGGAAAGTAATTTAATAGTGTTTGAAAAAAAAACACGGGCTGAAGATTGCGGATGTTCTCAGGGTAAGTGATACTTCTAAGGGATTTTACAGCTTGCAATTTATGTCTTCCAGGGCCCCGATTCTCCTAATTTTACTTAAGCGTCATACGATTCACGTTCGACTCGATTCGACTGAGATCCGATCCCGACTCGATTACGATTGAAGCGTATGTGGCATTCCGCTATTTTTTCTTTGAAATAAACGTTTTTATCCTTTTCTGACATTCAATAATGAATCATTTTGTCTGCAAATGATTTACGATTGCAAAATGACTGTACAGCAAACTACCGTATGGACCAAAATCACCAAAATAGCAGACCAATCGCACACCAATCAAATGTCAATCGAATACGATTGGTCTTTTATTAGTAGCAGAATGCCCGATATGGTTAAAACTGCTATTGCGATCATATTGCGATTCGATTTCTACTCGATTTTGACATTATTAACTTAGGAGAATCGGGCCCCTGGTATAATTGAAATAAGTATCGCAGGATATAAGAAAAACTTACACTTGTTTTATTGAAAATCCGTACCTTATCGTAATGGATTTTGGGCTAGAATATTGAGAAAATTGAGTGCATGTTAGATTTTGGGAAAATCTAGCACTAATCTATGAAAAGGAAGATTTATTATAGCTTCTTTACGAAAAAAAGTATGTTTAAAGCACATATGAGTGGAGAAAGACTGCCAATTACGTCATTAAAATTTAAATTTTCCTCATTTTTAACTAGAGTTATTTTTGATTAAATATAAACTTAACGTATTCCTATTTATACACATTTAACCGACGTATCATTGGGGCACAACCGAAACGGCAGAACCAATTCAGACAAATTGAAACCATTAGACAGTAATGGTATACCATCCATTGAAGTTACAAATCCATTGATTTTTTTATAAAGATATTTCAAATAGATGTGGCTTCATTTCAATTAAAGTAAGCTCATTTAGTATGTGATTTAATTTAAGTAAATTGCAACTTGCAAAGAAGATTGATTGATTAATTTGTGTTGGTGTATAAATCCCGATTCCTAGAGTGAAACATCAAATACACCAACTTAGTTGTATTTTTTAACGAAAAAAAGGTAAAGATTTATTTGTAGCATTTTTTTTCTTTAGATTGAAGATCGAAGTCGTACAAATTGCTATAGCAAAGCCACCGTATCTAATTTGAATAGTTACTTTTTAACCATATCTTCTCAAAATGCGTAAGTGTTCTGGGTGAAATTTTAAATATGAGGAAAATTTGATGATACCTAAGAATGATACTGAATTTAGTTTTTTTTTGTAAAATCAATATTTCTTACTTTCATAAAAGAATAACTTTCAATACAGTCTTGCAGCGGCATAAATATGTTGTAAGTTTCGTTTAAATTAAAATGAAACATCGAACCAAATTCTCAAACGGCTAAGCAGAGGTGCACCACATTTTATCAAACAAAACTTTAATTAACTAAAAGGCTGCTAGTATTACAAAAATACTATCCAACTGTGCTCGGCTTACCATCGCGAGCTAAGCCGATTGCAGAAATGTACTTATTTACAGCAAAAGCTAAGCAATTTGGCTTTTCTCTGACTAAGTTTAATTTGGCTTCTGGTTTTAGTAAGTATTGAATGTTAACCTGCTCCAGTGCTGCTGTGTTCAGTTTACATCTGAGAGTATTGAGGACTTTGGTTGCATTTTAGGGTTAGATCATTTTCGTTTCGATTTTTGTTGTTTTTTATTTAAGATTTTATGACGGGCTACTTGAACACTTTGTTGTTTAGTAAGTTTATTAGAAGGTGACACATTATATTAATTTGAGGAGTTACGTTTACATAAACTTATTTTGTGGAACTCTATCAGATAATAGTTAACTCATGTTAAATTGTTTAGTTTAATAAACAAAATACAAGCATCCGAATTGAGAACTTCTCCTCCTTTTTTTGGAAATTCGGTTAAAAACAGTTACAAAACAAATTGAAACGGGAGATATTGGAATGAGTGTTATTGTTCCTCTCACCAGTAAGTAGTATCATATCAATAGTTCAGAGTAAGGCACTCAAGTTTCCACCACATTGAAAACAAGCATTAGACTATCGTTTAGAGCTTTAGTAAGAGCTCAATGCTCTTACATAGTCTTAGTCTTAGTAAAGTTTAACTACTTCCCTCAAGAAAACATTTTACTGATACATAGTTTTAACGGTTCTCTCGTACCTATAAAATTCACATTTGAGTTATTCTAGATCTATCTAATAAACAAAAACCCAATAAAAAGGTTCTTGTGTTTTTACAGTTTTTAGGTTCCTAATCTACTAGGGCACTATAAAACGATAGCAAGCTAAACCTATTTGCTGTGTCTACGCTAGACGAACCGAGCACGAGCGGATCACAAGCGGAGCCGTTCTCGGCTCGTCGTTCGCGGCGTCAAGTGTGGACGTACAACGAACCTACAAAGCTATGTCTACGCTAGACGAACCGAGCACGAGCGGAGCTCAGTATATCCCAATTCTTAGGATATACGAGACCATGCATCAATCTTCTTATTTTTTTTATAATAATCCTCATGTTTTGGGTCCCATATCAATCGATTATTTTGATATAATTCAATTAATTGCACGGAAGTATCTTCGGTTCGCGTTTCCATGATGCTCGGCTCGAGCGACTGACGTCTGTCACTAAACACGTCCACGAGCGCACTGCGAGCGCGAAGCAAATCCATGTTCGTTCAAAAACCAACAACGAGCGGAACGCAGCCGAGCACGCACAAAATGTTCGCAGCGCGCTCGTTAGAGGCTTGTTAAGTTGGTCCACACTAGACGAATTGTGTTCGGCTCGTGCTCCGCTCGTGCTCGGTTCGTCTAGCGTAGACACAGCTTACATTCAATTATATCCCTAACATTTCAATTCCAAATTCAAATTGTATTCCTAATTCGAATCTCATGTTAATCTGCGATCCTTTGAGAACTTTTTTGCTCGCTACCCAGTACCCACATATGTCTTTGGCGGGTATTATTCAAAGATTTAGAGTTTCCCCACACTGCAAACTTTTAGTCGGCCGATAGTTTGTCGGGCTCATAAATCAGTATGAAGATGAATGGCAGTACGCACATTAGAAAGATCAGGTATTTAGCCGGTATCAGACCAAATGAAAACTTTGACTGGAATGAAGTATGTCTTGGACACTAATGACCGTGTTTCGGAGGGCACGCGAAACTGTAGGTCACGGCTGTTATTGAATATCCTTGGCAGTCGCTACAGGTAGCGAGAAGCCAGTAACTCTGACAGTCTTACCGAGGGTTATTGGATTGCCCGGGTAACTACGATGAGGAGATCAGACAGGCAGTCGCTCCTAGTAAAACACTGATACTCAGCTGCATACGGTTAGACTGGAAGCCAATAATCGGAATCGGAAAAAGGCTAGACAGATGATGACGTGGGCTGACTTCCATCTCTTAAAATTCCACAAAGTGAGTCAACGTAAACGTAATAAATTGGTTTCAAACTCAAAGTCATTATCGCTTATTAAAGAAGGCTAATTAGATTAGCACTTTTTAACACCAATATTACAAAAAGGACAGCATCCGAAAAACGGGCGCTTTAGGGATACTGTCTTGCCCTTTCATGTTTCGTTATGAATAGGCTCGGGAGATGCATTGGGCCAACTGTCGGCCGACTTTTTAGTCTTCAGTCTGCAGGTACTATAGTACGTTGCAGACGACATGGAGACAAATGTGTGTGATCCTAGGATAAACAATGGCGGGATAACGTGTACGTGTTACTGTTACTGGTTCCACTGTTACTGTTTCTTAGTGAGTGAGTTATAGGGAGGTGACATGTTTTTATCGCTGTTTGGGACAGAGTTATGTAGATAATGATGTGCCGTGTGTTTATGTTATTGAAATGGAATTATAGTAACGTTTATATTTCAATAGTGCCACTAATCAATCACCAACTGCCTAGCCTTTTCCCAACTATGTTGGGGTCGGCTTATTCTAACCGGATGCAGCGAGTATCTGACCTCTTCAACCCATTTAGCTGGATGAACAAATATGTTCAATGAGAACCACGTCTTCGTGTTCATTAGAATTATATTGTTCTTTCACAATATACATAAACGTATGAAGTTTTACTTATGTACTTGCAGTTAATAAATAACACAAATGTTACGATACTTTTACTACATAACTTTTGTTATGATAATTCGTTTTATAGAGTTTTTTTGCACAAAAGTAATTGTTATTTCAGAATTGTAAAATTTCTGGTTTTCATTAAGTTTTTCAAGGTGAGGTAACTTTTGTGAGGAGCAGTTTTTATTTTTTGACCTTTGAATTGAACAATAACTTTAATACAAAAACTTCGGTACGTCGGAATTACTCCGCGAACCCAGATAAAAAGTAACCTTTAGACTTTAGAGTACCTCCATAAATGGTTTATCTAACACTGAAAGACTTTTCAAATCTGTCCAGTAGTTCGTGAGATTAGCACATTGAAACACATAAAAATAAACTCTTCATTACTACAGATCAGATATACTATCATCGATTCAATTGACAAGTGTCAATATAATTGATAATAGATTGAATTCGAGTTGATATCGATAGTGTCCCAACACTAGCTCGTTGCTCGGAAGCTTGTGTAATTCAACGTCCGCTCTCAAGGGAGGGGATAGGACGTAACTGATTGTGGACCAATGGAAACTACCGACAGTTAGTTTTATTTCTGATCGAGTTTATTGTTTCAGAATTGTAGCGGTCTAGATTTTATTTTTAAAGGTCAGTATATTCATTTGGAGTTTTGATTCTCTTTGAGGAAACTGCATATTTATACTGGTGTTCATCTCGTTTCATCCATCAGTTTTCTTAACAACTGTTTAATTATTACGAGTTTTCATGTCCCATATTGAAATTAAACAGTTTTTTTAAAGAAAAATGGACGTTTTTTGTTGTTGGTGGAAATTATCCTAAGTAAGGTGTAAAAATGCGAAAGAAACTGACCGTTTATTATTCATCGATTAAGAATTAAGCTGTAAACTCTTTGCTGTAACCCAGTGTTTGTTGAAAAGGTTGAAAAACACTGCTGTAACCTATAAGTCTTCTTATGCAGGTCAGGTTTCAGGTCTCTTCTCATACAAAGAAGGAACGTTAGTCATCGCTAAAGTCTCTGCAAATTAAGAAAAACGATAAGCTCAAAATAAACTAACTTTCACAAAAAGCAGTAATGCATACAATGTTAAACCGTTGGTCTCAACTACGTGCAGTTACTGAGATGCTGACAGACTCTCCGAGCTGCAGAAAATTACCTCGACGACACTGTTGACATACACTTTGAGAAAATGCACTACTTTGTACACATGAGGAATGTTAGACAATTTGGTAGATAGACTGAATTTTGTAAGTTAATAGTCTCTGCAGGCAGACAGTAAGTTAAACTGTTAGACGATAGTTTAGTTAAGTCCTAGTAGTTTATTTTAAAGGTCTCCTAGTATCGTATTAAATTATTTAGTCGGCCGATACCTGATCGTGTATTTCATATACTAGTCTATACTTATACTAATATAATAGAGAAGTTTTTTTTTATAGTAGCCCAGAGGCTACTATTTCCGAGTAAAAAAGGCTATATTTTATCCCCTTACGTGTAGTAGTTCCTACGCGACGCGGGTGAAACCGCAGGAAAACAGTACCTTACCAGTACCTGTTCTTTTAAGATTGCAATTGGGCATTACAACGAATGCATTTTTTATAAAGCTTTACATCCAACGTGTGCAAAATAATTACCGAATATACATTAATTTTCTATAACATAAGCAAGTTTAGGTTTCTTGGTAACTGTCCAACGAATAGTTGGAATAGTCCATTTTCAGAGATCAACTTATAACAACTGAACCATGGGAACAGGCTTTATCAGTTTATAAGGGTTCCGTATACTTGACAACTCGTGGGAGGAACTATTAGGAACCCATGTCCTGTGGGAGTGAGGAAGTGCCAATACGAAAATTACATTTAAACTTCGAATGATGGGGGATATAATGTCAATATTAATGGCAAAATAGGCGTAGGTTGTGTGATTATTCTAAATCTATACTAATATTATAAAGCTGTTTGTTTGTTTGAACGCGCTAATCTCAGGAACTACTGGTCCGATTTAAAAATTTCTTTCAGTGTTAGATAGCCCATTTATCGAGGAAGGCTATAGGCTACTTTTTATCCCAGTACGGGAAGTAGTTCCCACGGGATGCGGGTGAAACCGCTGGCAGAAGCTAGTATATGATACGCCTACATGGCATCAATAGCGCATTAACAAAGGGTAACCTTTCCAAATGGGATTAGTTTTTTTAAGTTTTTAGCTTTTTTAGGGTTCCGTAGCCAAAATGGCAAAAACGGAACCCTTATAGTTTCGTCATGTCCGTCTGTCCGTCTGTCCGTCTGTCCGTCTGTCCGTCTGTCACAGCCGATTTACTCGGAAACTATAAGTACTACAGTGATGAAATTTGATGGGAATATGTGTTGTATGAACCGCTACAAAAATATGACACTAAATAGTAAAAAAAAGAATTGGGGGTGGGGCCCCCCATACATGTAACTGAGGGATGAAATTTTTTTTTTCGATGTACATACCCGTGTGGGGTATCAATGGAAAGGTCTTTTAAAATGATATAAAGTTTTCTAAAAACATTTTTCTTAAAGTGAACGGTTTTTGAGATATCAGCTCTCAAAGTCGTAAAAAGTATGTCCCCCCCCCCTCTATTTTTATAACTACGGGGTATAAAATTCTAAAAAAAATAGAGGTGATGCATGCTAATTAACTCTTTCAACGATTTTTGGTTTGATCAAAGTATCTCTTATAGTTTTTGAGATAGGTTGATTTAACTGTAATTTACGGAACCCTTCGTGCACGAGTCCGACTCGCACTTGGCCGGTTTTTCTAAGCTAAATTTTTGTGTCAATATCCTTTCAGGGTATATTCTGCCACTAACATTACGTATAATAATGGCGTCCACGGCCGATTTCGGGTACGGCGGCTGTTCTCATTTAAAGAGATCAGCCAGCTGCGCAGGCCATGTTATAGTGCACGAGCATTTGTGCAGACACAAGTGCACTCACTATTCCTTCACTCTCATATCCCGATGGGACGGCAATCCGACCGAGATCAGGCGCAGGACCGACATTTACGTGCTCTCCGATGCACGGGTGAATCAATCACCAACATTATTTTTTACGTATTCCTAGTTCATGTCAAGAAACTTTTCTGATTAGAATTCATAATCTGAACTATTGGCGAGTATAATAAGGACACAATTATTTATTTGTTCGATCATTATAATAATAGCAGAACTCTTTTAAAGAAAGTCGAAAAATAAAAACCAAAATTAAGTAACAATCTTTCTTAACCCTTTCGAAAGTTATTTTCCGCCGTCGAATTGAAAAATTATTTCCTACTGACGTAAAAATGTTCAAGGCGTAATTTTCTGAGGTCGAGGGCTCGACTGACCGTAACGAGCCTAATTACCAACAATTAACTTCGTGAACTCCATCATTTTACATTCACTTGACTTTTTCTTTAGATTTTCGGAACGGTAATGATGTAACATGATATTTTACAATTTAGAATTTGGATAAAATTTAAAATATTTTTCAATTACCTACTGTTTCCCAAGGTTATATTAGCGTCCTGAGAAAACTACTTAGTAGATTTCTCTGGTCCTAGCATTCTGTTCGGTATAAATAGGTTCAGTAGTTTTGGTGTGAAAGCGCATTACACAGAGTTATTGTCTCATTTATGCATCCGAGAAATGGTCGTGTCAAGAATATTCGACAATGACCCACAGTACCTACTATGCATGATGGATGGTAAGTAGGTCCCTGTAACAGTATATGCCTTCCCGTATAGGTGACATTGTGTAGCACTCATAACTCTTGACCTGATTTGTGTCTGGGAACGCCTTAAGTAATGAAATGTCTGGTTTGAACATTGCCCAAGTTGCTATGAACATAGTTTGACAAATAAGTAAGTAGTTTTTTTGTGAAAATTTTTCGTCATTTATTTTCTGTTTGCAAGGTTTGATAAATGAGATAAAACTAATCTATGTTTAACTTGTTAACTGTGTAACTTATCAGAAGTATATAAAAAAAAATGGAACACTGCTCTATAATTCACTTTTTTTAATGAATCTTGATAAGAATATTTTTTGATAAGTTATTCGTAAACTACTAGTGACTGGACTACTTCGTTCACTAGGCATAGTGGCTTCCAGGTATCTCAACGCGTACGCGGGGAGGGTGCAGAGCGCGGGCAGGGCGAGTGCAGGGTTGGCGCGAGGTGGGCGCGGGGCGTGCGCATGGCGTGCGCGTGTAGACCTCGTTAAATGCAATTTGAGATCTATTGATGCATTATAAGGCTCAAATTCTCATTTAACAAATTTCAATGCGAGTTGGACGCTGGTGGCTTGCGCTGGGCATGCACGTGTCGTGTGAACGCGCCCTTATTTTGGAGTTTTCCATTAATTGCCTTTTTTCTTCGTACAACAAATATTCTCTGGCACCTCTTAATTCACATCTCCGTGCGAAAGTACTAGGAATTCATACGCGAGAAGAGCTCTCAAGGCGGTGCTCAGGGAACAACTGAAGGATGCAATTATAGAGCTCGCAGAAAACAAAGAGATGCTACAGCGTGTGTGAGCTACTTGTCTTGTATAGCGCCGGCCAGAAAATAGTACCAGGCAAGCACAATTTATGAGAGCTAATACTTAAATACTTGGAAGGTGTTGGAGATTTTGTAATTTACACTCTCTTCAACTGCGTAACTGCAATTTAAACGCTTCCTAGGAGAAAAAAAGTGAACAGGAACATTATTTAAAGATATTGAGAATGATCGTCTTTTGACTTACTTATTATCTACACTACATCTTTAATTTTGCAAGCCTTATTATATTAGTAGGATATGGTCAACGCTCCTTTTGTAAAATAAAATAAGATCTACATGTATGTACATATTCGCAAAATAAATTTTGAATTTGAACTTAATTTTAAGTAGGTAAACTGTTTCAAAGAAGTTTAATCGCGCTACTGGTTATTCTTTTTTATTTTTTTTATTTTTTATTAGGGACAAAAAACAGTTACATGCTAGAGAAAATACAAGAAAATACTTAAAGCTAGTTGCACAAACATGTAACCCACTCCAATGTCCACATGTAAACATAAGAATAAGAGAAGAGAAGGAGTGCGGTATGAGTTAACAGAATACATTGCCTTCTGCGTGAGCCTTTTGTATTAGATAAATAATTTAATTTTAACTTAATTTAATCAATCTGTTTAACTAAAGTAGGTATATTTATTAAACTATAATAATATTATTTTGTGCATATTATGGGCTTTTAGACAAAATATCTATAGCTTTTTTTTTAAATAACTGGTTAGAGAGAGTAAATATGTCGAGCTCCATAAAATGAGTGTTGTATGTTTCAACAAGGCGTCGAAGAGGTGCGCGGACGCCAGCATTAGTTTTGCAAGTGCCAGTGTGAAATAGTCGAGGTGCGCGCACCCCTCGTTGTATAACACTTCTGGGCACTCTATAACATAACTGATTAGTAAGTTCAATACAGTCGAATTTATTGTTACATAACCCGTGTAGTGTCATTACACTCAAAAGCTGTCTCCTGGTCTCCAGACTTAGAACGCTGTAACGCTTCAGTAACTGGTCGTATGGAACTTTTGAATTAAAGCACTTATAGTTCATAGACCGCATAAACTTTTTTTGTACCATTTCCAACCTTGAGCAATATTTTTCATATATAGGGTTCCAGATTTGAATGGCATATTCTAACTGGGATCGTACCAAAGTTTTGTATAACAGTAAGAACGTAGAGGGCCGCGCAAAGTCACTAGATGATCTCATGACAAACCCGTAAATACGATACGCCTTATTCACAATGTTATCAACATGGATATCAAAATGCAAACGTGAATCTAGTGTGACACCCAAGTCACGGACGGCTGTAACACTGTTCAAACGCGCATTATTAATTAAATAATTATAATGTAATATTTTCTTATTTTTAGTAAATGTAATGGTATGACATTTTGGAAGACTAAGAAAAAGCTTATTTTTAGTGCAGTAAACATAAAGCCTATCCAGGTCCTCTTGCAAAAGTGCGCAGTCTTGCATATTTTTACATGACCTATAAATTTTTATGTCATCTGCATACATTAGAAAATTGGAGTTTATAAAGCAGTTTTTAATGTCATTAATAAATATAACAAAAAGAAGGGGCCCTAAAATGGAACCCTGCGGAACCCCAGACTTAACAACAACTGGCTCTGACTCATAACCATTAACCACAGTTCTTTGGGTCCTGTTAAAAATATATGAGGCGAACCATCTTAGTAGATTACCACGAATACCATTGAAGGCTATTTTCTCCAATAGTAGAGAATGGTCCACCTTGTCAAACGCCTTTTGAAAATCTGTATAGACAGCATCTACTTGAACTCGTTGATCCAATTTTTCAAAAAGATAATTTGTAAATGCCATCAAATTTGTTGTGGTTGAACGACGTTTGACAAAGCCGTGCTGTTCGGGTATAATAAGTTGGTGAATATGGGGATACAGGGCACTGTAGACAAGACTCTCAAAAACTTTAGACAAAGTGGAGAGAATGGAAATGGGGCGGTAATTCTCCACATTATTCTTGTCACCGCTTTTGTAAATAGGAGTAATAAACGCGCGTTTCCAAATTGTTGGAAACACCCCCTCACCCAAACATTTATTAAAAATGATATACAAAGCATTACCTAAGACGTCACATGTTTTAATTAAAAAGTTGGGTGGTAAGCCATCTGGCCCTGCCCCTTTAGAAGGATCCAAAGATTTCAGTTTCAGTCTTATAACTTCTACAGGCAAGTAAATCTCAGATATACAAGACGAGTTATCCGCAAGGCTGTCAGAAGGCTGCCAGTTTTCAGGGTCGAAATTAGATGGTTCATAAACCGAAGAAAAGAAAGAGGAGAACAGATTGCATATGTCCGTAGGGTCATCAGAAGAAACATTTTTGAAGTACATGCTGGCCGGATAATTAGCTTTTCCCTTTTTAGATGTAATATAAGTCCAGAAGTACTTTATATTTTTAGGAATACTGTCTTCGACTGCTTCAATGTACTTGTGATAGCATTTGACAGCCTCTCTGTGGAAAAGCTTTCGGTAGTTAGCGAAGTTAAGGTAGTCCGATTGATTATTATACATCTTCCATTTAATCCAGGCGCGCTCTTTGGTTTTAAATATTTTTATGAGAGAAGGGGAAAACCAGACCGGAAAGCTTGAATTTTTGGTTCTGGTTAATGGAACATGTGATTTGATAATTCCGTATAACGACTCATAGAAAACGTTAACGGCTTGCTCAGATCCGAGGTGAGAGAGTGTTATGTCCCAATCAATCTTACCTAGTTCATAATTTATTGCATCGTAATCGGCTTTATGGAAGTTATGTCGATGAACCGTGCGGCATTTCAGGGGAGCGTACTGCATAGTCAAGCAAGCCAAAGCGGAAAATGCTGGATGGTGGCTATCGGGGTCAAGCAGAGTATTGCATGATATGGCTTGACAATCTACGTTAGATATAAGTAAATCTAGTATACGACCTAATTTATTTTTCGTTGTATTATATTGGGAGCCATTGATTAAGTTCATAAAGTTCACCAATATTCGACCTATTGAGTTCGAGACCTGTGCAGTTGCATGATTACCCTGGTCCGACCAAGCTATGTCCGGTAGGTTGAAATCACCAATAATGAAGTAGGAGTCAGTAGTAGTAGCGTTTGCTAAGTCTTGCAACATGTCTAGGTATTGTATGTATATTTCTTCACGTGTTCGCGGTGGTATGTACGTAGCACTAATAATATGGTGTCTATTGTGCTGGGAAGAAGGTAGTTGCACCACAACATGTTCGATCTCTGGGTGAAGAAATGTTGTTATCAGAGAAGTAGGCCGCAATCCACGAAGCACCGCCACTAACACTCCCCCACCATCATGTTTTTTAGTCGCAGAACGATCGCGATCGCACCTAAACACTACGTACCGATCATCAATAAATTCGGTATCTTGGATACTGGGAATCAGCCAGGTTTCAGTCAGAATGATGACATCGTAGGAGCAGGCCATTATATTCATGTACAGTGTGTGTAACTTCGTACGGATCCCTCTACAGTTCTGGTAATAAATCATAATATTGTTAGAAGCCATTGATTGATAAACTTACTACAATAAGAAATGACATAGGTACGATACTTTGAACATAGGATTGAAACAGAAGTTCTAAGCCTGTAGCCCAGAGCATTACTGCTCGGTAAAATTGTATAAAAGCACATGATAAAAAAAATAATTTAAGTAATTTGCAATTAAAAATCAATATACATGGGACATATTTATCAAACTGAAGAAAAGTTGTAGTTTCAATTAACAGCAAGCAGATTACAAACAAGTCGTTAGGAAAAAACAAGAAATAACAGCAATATAGGCGTAGTACAGCGGAATTGTATGTGTAGGCAAATAATTTAACACATAAAAGCAGTAAGCAGGGGGAAAAAACATTAATACAAAATATAATAGTGTCTTTAAAATCATTAGTTGGCGCTATTTGTACCATTCTTCTTACTAGCAACGATCTTATTGAGGTCTTCAACGGAGCGAATCGCGAATGACTTGTCGTTGTCTCTCTCACGCACAAGTATGGTTGCGTTTCTGACCCAAACATATTTAAATCCACTTTTCTTAGCAAGTATTTTGGCCTCACGAAATAACGCCTTATTCTTTAGAGTCAGGTGTTCATTCAGGTAGACAGAAACAGAAGCGCCTGATATTCCGATCTGGTCAGACTTGATGCTCTTCGCATTACGATAGGCGCTAAGTACGTTGTCACGAATGATCCGCGACCTGAATTTGACTATCAAATTCTTAGGTTTAGTATCCTGTTGGCGCGCATGGGGCACTCTGTGTACGGATATAATATCATTGTGCGATACCGGTGAATTTATGGTACTACATATCGACTCTGTAATAGTTAACAAGTTTTCATTTCTTTTTTCCGGCAAATTACAGACCTCAATGTTGCACTGGCGCGCCTGTTGTTCCATGGAATCTATTTTTGCTTCTAGTATAGCCGCCTTTTGTTCGCCACTATTACTAGCGATTTCATGAAAGCGCCTCACATATTCCTTATGCCCAGCCTCCAAGGTATCCAAGCGAGTTTTCATAGCGTCGTATTCGTCACTTATGAAGTTAACTGACCTTTCAATGCCCTCAATTTGTTCCTTGATGTCATCAAATTTCTCTTTTAGAACAACAGCCATTGACTCGGTGACTTTAACGACTAGGTTGTTCATCTCAGACTTGAAGACGTCGTGAATTATACTCCGAATTCTATCTTCAGACATATACATATTTTCGGATAGTTGTGGTGGCGAAGACGAAGCTGGTCGTTTGTTTGATCTACTAGATCTGTGAGACTCCGAGTTCGATTCACCAGGGTATTATGAGAAAGGTAGAGAATAAAAGGGGTGAGCGCGTTTTGTTTTAGCACCTCTTCCTCAAGATTTTGTGTTTAAGCGTTGTTGGTACTTTATAAGTAATTGTTGACACTGAACTTTTATATAAAAATATTTTACAGTTTGATATGAGATTTACATAACGATTATTTCTATTACACACCTAAAGAAGACGAAACATTGTTGAATTAGGTAGGTATGTAAATAAAGTACAAAACATACGCGGCGTAAACTTTTTTCATCGAGATCAAATATAACGCGAGTTTGTGAGATGTATTATCGATACACGTACTACGACGTACGATGTTTACGTTTTTACGATACGCACTTAATCGTATGTGGGGAAGTTTGATTGCAGTCACTCACAACTTTTTCCCCCAAATGTGGGAAGTTGGGAACACAGTGCGAACATTTATCAACGCTCGGCGCTTCCCCGATCTTTTTTGAAGAATACAGGAATGTAGGGGTAATTTGTATAGTAAATTGGGATCTATTGTAACTTATAATTAGAAAAGAATGTTATTTCTTTGTTAAGTCACATTTGAGTTTGTTTTTATATTACGCTTTTAGTAACAGTTGGAACTTTCACAATGTTTTGGTCAAATGAGAACCTCTAGGTCAATATAGGCCAGACAGTTTCCTATGCAGGGAACAGCTCTCTCAGACTCTTTATAAGGTCAAGCTAGCTTTCTTATAAAAGTAAACTTTTATGCGTGTAAGTCAAGTCATTAATTGTGAGATGAACTTAAGTATGGAGTAGTTAAGATGTGCTTTTCAACTAACGAATAAAATTGAGATAGAGGCAGGAGGTTGGCAGTGATGAGTATTAGAACATGGAAGAAACCGCAGGAAAAAATAGTTATTCAATAAACCAAGAATTAGCCTAAATTATGTGTAAATTTCAGAACAATTACTTTCAACAATAGCTGTGATCTGGTTTGAACTAGTTGTAGCAAAAACTTCGTTCTAAACATTTGGGTAGCAAAACACAGACTAATTTGATTCTATTGTGTCTAGTTTCAGTTGAACAGTGATAAAGAGTGAGATTATTAAATATTTAACTATTGTATATTGTTTGAAAAAATATTTAAATATATCTATACATATAATAAATCTGTAGAAAAGTAATTTTTGTACATTGAAGAAATTGACAAAAAAAATAGCCAGCATGTTAAAGGATAACTAACAGAACCCATTTCCATCATTTTTGTTATTTTTGTCTGTTTGTCTGTTTATCTGTTTGTTTGTTCGGGATTCACGTAAAATCTACGAATTAAATGCAGACAATGCTTATATACAAAAATTCTACGTAACTTGGGGTATTACTTAGTTTTTGTTTCATCGAAATCGATTCACTCTATCAAAAGATATGATTAATTTTGTGAATTCAAGATGTAAAATATTACGGCACGCAATCTATTTGTCAAAACTGTACATTTGAATGTTGTACTTATATTAGTTGATCGGCCTATTATTATCAATCTTTACACAGAAAATCACACCTTTATAAGTAACTTCGGAAGAAAAAAAAAAATGAAAATTTTGTTTAGCCAAGCTTAAAGTAGCTCCATCTGTGGTAAATAAAATACATCCAATTTGTCAAAGGAGCGAGGTGGTAAATGACAATATTTTCTTTATAGAGGATTATTATTTCAACAGATGGAGTTGTGTATTTTCCGTAATTCACCATATTTTAACACGTAGTGTAATTTTTCAATAGACATTTCAATAGTGTTTGTCAGTTTGCCGTGCCACATCAAAATCCAACTAATAATTATTACCTTGATGAAAAGAAAATTAATAGTTCTCAGCCAAATTTAAAACGGTGCCATCTAAATAATTTTTTGAACATTATGTCAAAAATGATTACTTTAGTGGAACAATTAATTATCATTTAAAGTTACAGATGGAGTTCATATCAGGATTTTTTCATAAACATAGTTTAGCTTATCTTCCACTAATGTGGTGGCCTTAAAACAAATTACTTTGAGTGAGTAGTATTAAGTAGACCTTAATTATTTTTTCTGATGCAAAATATGTAAACTTAATCCTAGAAGAAATGAGGATCTATCTCTCGCAAGCGCTGCTAAGCGTGAGGAAGGTAATGTAGGATTCTGTAGCTTTAAAAACAAGCCCAGATACAAAGTGCAGATAAGAAACGGGAGCTCTCTCTATTTAATACCATACACACGTAAAATGCTTTATGCGTCTGAAAACGTACAAATTACGCGCCGCATACCAGAGACATGCTTACTTTTAACTTCTGATCGCAAATACACTGTTCACGATTACGAACAGTCTCAGTAAGACCCGAGCCAAGTCTAAAAACCCTAAAAAACACCTTTTATATAAAACTACGTTTGATGTCATTTAATCACAAAGACAGAATTGTTCTCTGTTGCAAATCCTATCCACCTATATCCTATCCTAATCCAGAATGCATTGCACAAAAACCAATGGTATCCTATTCGAGAAGTCAAAAGAGTTGACCTGCCAACGTCAGCTTCTGCGCTAATCAAGTGTTCTTAATAGTACCATCAGAATTACATTCATCGTTGAATGAGGTGAATACATTTTCAGAAACCACAATAACAGTAGGAGCCAAAGCGTATTATCGCTTCATAGAGCTCTGATTGGCCCCAGGTGACCAAGTCAGGTCTAATTTGTTCGTTCATCAGATCTTTGAAAGTGTTTCGGTGGATACTTACTGTCGTCCTGTTTACGTGTGACACAAAATATGGTATATAAACGTCCTCCGCAAGAGCGAAATTTTCCCGGTGTGCGGTAGTGACGCACAGTATACAACACTTATGTTTCTTTTGATTTGCTGGCTCCACCAAGAAATGACAAATTGCGAGCGTACATTCTGAAAATCTTGGCAAAACTACAGGTTTCAAGTACGAACACATGAAGTGGACTCTCACAGATACGTACATTTTGCCTATTCGTGAACTAATGCAAACATTTCGCTGGAGTCCCGGCTTAGGCCTCCCCCACATTAGGCGTGCGCGATCTTCGGGCGTGTGAGTAGCGCGGGCGCAGCGCGTGCGTCGCGAGCGCGTTGCGTGAGCGTCGCGTTTTGCTGCCCTGCGGCATTTGCAGCGCCCTCGCGGCGCGCACGCGCCGCTCTCCTTGACGTTTAACTGCTAAGGCGTTTAGCGGGCGGCGGGGATAGCAGGCGAAGGGGTAAGAACGCAACTCGAGTGCCGCGTGCTCGCCGCGAGCGCGTCGCTTGCACTCTTCACACATGCCGCAGGGCAGCAAAACGCGACGTTCACGCAGCGCGCTCGCGACGCCCGCGCTACTCACACGCCCGAGGATCGCGCACGCCTAATGTGGGGTCAGCCTTACCATGAGTAAGTAAGTGAAACTATCCTACCCTATGCGCCTGCTGATGATGATGACTCATTTTATCATCCATCCAGCTATTCCCCAACTATGTTGGTGTTGGCTTCCAGTCACCGAATCTGTTTGAGTACCAATATTTTGCTTGGAGCGACTACCTATCTACAATCCAGTCAACTACACAAGACGATATCCATATTATGGTAAGACTGACAGACTTTCTGGCTTCTGATTAGTCGCAGCAGCTGCAGAAAATGTACAAATGACAGCTTTGTCAGACTCAAAGCATGTAGACATAGATTATAGCTGTTTCCTGTGAAAATTACTTACGCACCATACGTAATAATTTTCCAAATTGGCTGAACAACGACACAAACTTTACTTCTTTTGTTTAGATAAATGGTCACATCCACAACACAACCTTGATCAATGAATCTATGCGACTGCTAAGTGCTAATCCTAATTATACTGTCACGTGAAAGAATGCACCTACGGGATAAGTAGTATTTTGACGATTCTATATTGCCCACGCAGACGAAGTTGCGGGCAACAGCTAGTTTTTAATATAATTCTTAGGAATTATTATTGTTTTGGGCATTCATATTAGAGGCTGGATATTTTATTAAATAATTTAAAATAATGGTCTATGTTCTACACCTTTAAGACCCCATCATATGATGCGGCCCAACAATTTTGCCTTGTACATTTTGTAATGTACAGGTATTATGTATAACTTGTGGATCTTCCGGTGACATATGTATACAACTTATAAGTTTACAAGAACTTCATAATATTGCCAAAGGACACAACATTATCACTCAACAGCCGTATAAAATTAGTATAACAACGCGGATCCCATAAACCAACCTCAGTAGCTCATTCATCATCATTTATATTTGGCAAACAACCCAGAAGGCACAGTTTATTATGTAGATATTTTTTCAAAATTAAAATCTCCGTGCGGTTATGTGACCCTGGTAAACCTTTGCGACCGCTGAGGGACGATACCATATGAGTAATGGCGTATAGGTTGAAAGCGGCGGATGAATATTTTTTATTCCTGATGTTTGCATTTTTGATTAAAATTGGCACCGTTTTATGTATCTCTGGTGCAATGTTTGGTAAACGACAATATTGTTGTTTTAAATCCATTTCTTTCGTGCGAAATTACAGCATCTGAATTGTGGTTGATAGTGGCGTAATTTTTTTTGCTTTTTAATTCCTAAACCACACAAATAAATACTTTTTAGGTTTCTTTTTTATACTTTAGTAGTAAGTACATTGTATCGCTACCTCTTGTGACTTATACTATCCTGATATGACGGAACCCTTTATGGTTTAGGACTCTTGATATCGTGCCCTCGCATCAACAGATTAAATTATTAATTGGAATTTGACATAATTATACACATAACCTAGTTTTTATAGTATAGTTTTTAGTCGTATATTCATTTTAATTAAGTTTATCGTATTTTAAGCAATACGGTAGGTATTTGATTAAGTAGGTACATAATTTAATTTTACATCTTTCTATACCGTAACTTCTAGGTCATAAAACGGGAAAATAACAGGTAAGAAAAAATACAAGTTAAGATTGAACGAATTTCAAGGAATATTCACTATTGAGATATAGACATAAAGCTACCTAATCAAAACTATCACGCAACACTGAATTCTAAGCTCGCTAGAAGTAACAACAGCAATAATCCGTCTAGTGGCCATCAAGTGAGATATCTGCAACTCGTGTTGGGTTCAATTACAACTTTACGACTTAGTTTATAAGACTTAAGTTCGGTTTTATGTGTTCCTAGTGAATATTCCTAAGTTTTCTCTGGAGAAATTATTCTTTTTACTGTCGAATATTATTTGACTTTATAGTATAACACTGGTAAAATTTTGTTTTGCACATTTAAAAAGATGTGTATGTTTTCTTATTCTCCAGATTCTCGGATCTTCTCCATAATTCCCAGAAGTTCTCCGCTAGTACGATGCGTATGTTATGATGTATCATCGTGTTTCAGAACTAACATAGCAAAACTTGATGGTTTGTGATGTTTTATAGTTCCGAGATCTTTATCAATTAAGTATTCGTAGAAAAATAACAGTTTACGATTAAACAATTGTTTTTGTGGTATAAAGGATTAAGTTTTTATTTTTGTTGTTATTTCTTGGTTAACGTTAAAAAGGTCCTTAAAAATGCCATTTCATATTAATTATTCTTTTCTATGATTTAGAAACAAAACACTTACACTGCTGCTTACCAGGAGAGCAGAAATTGAAAAAGGATAATTATTATTCACAGTTTGTTAGAATCCATCTACATCATACCTATAGTTTACCATATCAATTACCTAATACCTTAAACAACTATCGTTTTATTAAATTACGTAGTCAACACTTCAAATTATTGCCTATCGCGTATATTAATTATGTTAGGTTACTTCCGAAACGCGTCGTGTTTACAATGGATTTGTTTGTCGAACAAATTATTATGAACCGTGTATTATATTGTTTAATACCATTAGTCAAATGTTTACGTTGAAAGACGAGGGTGTTTGATTTGTTATTTGTTCAGTAGTTACAAAGGAAACTGGGGTAGATCAGGTATCTTCATAATAACTTAATAAATAAAGGTGACATTCATAAAGAAGCACAGAGTCTGGAAGTTAGTGTTTGATATACATCTGCTTCGGAGAGCAAATGTCGGTCCTACGCCTGATCTCCCTCCAGTCGTGTCGGAGTTCCATCGGGCTATGAGAGTGAAGGAATAGTGAGTGCACCTGTGTCTGCGCAAATGCTCGTGCACTATAATATGTCCTGCGCAGCTGGCTGATCTCCTTGAGAGAACAGCCAAGGTGACCGATAATATACCTAATTGATGTGTTTCTTTTTTATTGTAATATCAATATAATTGATATATACCTACTTTAGGTTATGAATAGAGATCCAAATGAATTCCCAGCGTAATGAAAACAAAGTTTCATAGCAATTCGCAAAGTTTGTCGAGAAGAGTTTGACAATCTGAACTTTAATGTTTTCCGTTCAGCCAACATTTTGTAAATTACTCCGATAACAACTTCTTACAAGTGCTTGGTAAAAGATTTAGTTAAAATGGTGCTGAATAGTAATTTTTAAATAATAATCAAGAGTTATTTTGGGCATTTGTTGGTTTACTTTAACGCATTAATCTCTGGAATAATTTACTTTTCCGGAATAATTTGGTTCGATACGAAGAAATCTTTGAGTGTTGGAAAGATTTTTGGGGTACCTACGTGACTAAATTGACCCGACTGAATCCACTGAAGGAAGCTAGTGTTATTTACTTACTGTTTGTAAGTTTTGTTGTGTTTCAGGGTTTTATCATTTTTCTTTCAAAATTCCCAATACAATTAAAATCTCCGCAAAAAGCGAATAGTGATGCATTTCTTGTTAAAACAAGATCTAATATCTCGAGTAAACCCTGGAATCCTCCAGAGAAAACACTGATATGACCTCTAAAGTCCTTTCAACCTTCTTTATTAAACCAGTTGTACTGCACGGTCAACGGCCTCACTGCCAATGCATTATGAACTTTGTTATAATAGCGGTAGAGTCCACAATAGTGCGGATTTAGAAAACGTATAACATCCAATATTTTCTAAGTCAGTGAACAGATGAATGTAGCGAGCATTATCGGTGTATGATCCAATGAAAGGTATTTTATTTTGTTCGAAGTTTTTTTATAAAGTACCAAATGATAGAAGGTCACTGTTGTTTTCTACTATAACAGATAAGAGCATTTTATATATTAACGGTTCCCACCTGCATCTCAATTGAACTACTTCCCTCGGATTAGTAGTATCCTGCTGTTTGACCTATCTCAGGCTCTAGACTATCTGTGTAGCAAAGACTGAATCATTTCAATAGTTGTTTGTTTTACTAGGATAATTTTTGATTTTTATTGTAAATATGTATTGTAAATATCTATGTAAATTAAAAAAAAAACAATAGTTTCAGCGTGAAACCGCGATAGAAATACAGACAGAGTCATAATCTTCCCTGTTGTAGTCATAGTCATTACAACAATTGAAATTGGAGTTTACATACATATGTTTGTACATATTAGGACGCTGGTTATTCAATACCTACTAATTATTATCCTTCGTACCAAGCAAGATATCTTGTATATAAGCTCTTGTTAATGCCAAATTACTTTTCCTGGTGCTTTCACTAATAGGTACGATAAAATATTCTTGCCTACTTTATTGTCCATTCCAGTGTCTGTAACGTTTTCAGCACAAATCTCTGAAGAGAAATCAAAATTTGCAAGAAGGACATGCTATAATTTTCATCCGTGAAAAGTTACGAGTAAGCTAACGTCACGTCATAAAAAACTTATCGCCGGATTTTGGGCTCAAAAGCTTCCGAGTACAAGTCGACAATATATTCATGTTATTCAGGTCAAAATATGTATATAAATACATGTAGCAATACCCACATACAGTAATAAATCATATCGTATAGCCGCAAGGACCATTACTCTGGCCACAAATTTGCTGTTTCCTTTAAATTGCTTCCATAACTTATGGGAGATGATAGGCAGAAAAATGTGTTTTATTCTTTTTGTGGGATACTATATAAATATCTTCGTCATCTTGATGACTTGGAATATGATAATTTTGATGTCACTTGCCAAAAATCGGCATGGTCTAATGACCGGCTCGCGAAGATTAGCTTGTTTCAGAAGCTTATTTTTCGAAATTAAACAATCCCTTTTTTTCTTAGAATTGAAATTAACTTCCGTACAATATCTTAATTCTGTAACGATTCATCATATTGGATCTGAAATAGGTTACATACACATATGTTACATAAACAATTCATACAGTCTCGTAGCCAAAAGAACTCTAACACATTCGTATCCCGAAACCAAAAAGGAAAAACGCAAAAAACAATTCCATTGACCAAAATCCAGATCAGCCTGATTTATTTAAAAAGCGGTCCAAACACCCCTCATTATACCAAAACAAAACATCGGCTTATCATAATTATCCGTTTCTCCCTACCACTTGACTTTTAATATTCACTCACTTACCAAAATGGCGGCTATAAATTATTTCGAACCGCGCGCTCTTTTAAACGCTCTATTGTCATTTTTTATCTGTGACTTCTTTTTTTATGAACGTTTTCGTCGTTAAGTTGGTAGTTAAAATGGTAATGGCGGAAAATGGCTGATAGTGTGTTAGTACCTATTTCTGTATGATATTGCGGTAATTATGCATTTTACGTACATGTGAGAGCCTTTTGATAGACATATTTGTATGAAAGCTCGTTAGGACGTTAAAATGTTTCTTAGTATTTTTAAGTCCCGCTGTTACGGATTTTTTTGGCAACTTGATACAATTCGTCTATCGATAAAATTAAAAAGAACATTATGGCTGGACCACAAATATGAGATTGTTATCTTTCCTGAGATAGTCTTAGGTACTATTAGAAGCATCTTTTTATGATACATCGTTTCATTTAATGATTGTTTACGTAATGAAAGGCAGAAATTATGATAGTAGGAGCACAATGAAAACTACCTTAATGAAAATTGAAGCATTTCCTTCAAAATTAAATTAGTCCGTGATTTATTAATCCTGATCATTTGAGAACCATTTTCTCATTAGCAATTCTAATGGCTCCTCAAATGGTGTATTAACTTTAATAAACAAACTGTAATGTTACCATGATTTTAATTTAGAAATACAACAGCTTGCCTGCCTTTTACTTAAGCTCGAATCAGTTTCGCATAAATCTATGGTATATTAATTGCACAAAGCTATAGCATATAAATAGCCTTCCCGACTTTCTTTAACCAATAAATTCAAAAGTTGCTGAACTGATATCCATGTAATTGTCAATAATTGATAGAGTGATTACCGGAAAAGGCTCCATATTTTGACCATGTAAATCCAGGTTGCAAGTTCCTATATTATAATTTTAGGATTAGTTAACTTCATGATGACTGAAAGAAAAACAATCATCAGAATTGAGAGCCTCTTTTGAGAAAAATCTTTTGAAAACCATTTTGATGCCATAAACACATAGAAGTACAATACAAAATCATACGAACACTATCAGCCACATGTCGAAAGAAGAGGCGATAAAAAGCTTCTACAATCAATTTGGCGGGCACCTTCATCTGACTCCGTGTTATCGACGTGACTGACAGGATCGTTCCAATGATAAATGATGCCAGATCCACTGGTTTTTGTGTTCTATTTACTTGTGTGTGTTGTTCTTAGTAACTTCTGCCTTCGGTTTCACCCGGAACTTCTTCTCTCGCACCATAACAAAAAGTAGCCTAGGTATAATCATCGGCACGAATCTTGAGCGCTGGCCTTCACCTGAGCAGAAGTTATTTATTTATTACCAAAGAACCAATCCCGAGTGACGGCTATGACGCGATGCCCTGCGGACCAATCACCGCTTTAGCCCGCCCCCGCGCCTCACTTCATACCACAAAAGGGACCTAATAATCACTTCTGCGCAGGTGAAGGTCAGCGCTCAAGATTTGTGCCGATGATTATACATGCTATTTTGACAATCTAAGCTTACGGAGACGTTTCATCAAAATACATACTGTAGTTTTTGTGTGAGAGAGGAGCAAACATCTACACATACAGACTTTCGCATTAAAATATAAGTATGGATTTTTGATTTAAAGTCTCAAGTGTGTATGCTTTCTTCTTGTTATAGCGTAAGCTCCGAGTTTTACAATGAAATCGATATGGTTGATTTCCAAGATTTTCAAGAGAAGCACGTGAACTACCTGTTTATTGTAGTGTTTATAATGAACGTATATGTGAGGCTATATTTATATATTCGTTATTTACTGTTAAAAAATATTAAGCACTGGTCGTTTTCCCGCGATTTCATCCGTATCACTAGTCGGGAAGAGTTTCGCTTTCCAACAGTGAAAGAAGTTTCGAAGCCTTTAGCGCACAAACGAACAAAAAATGTTTCCTCTTTTTTATATTAGTACAGATAAAAACAATTGGAAGGGTTTATTTTGTTGTTTTCCGAAGAACTCCATTTTTAATCCATAAAAAAACAAAAAAGCTTGCTTATTTATTATTGCTGTTTATTCAACAGAAAACAAAAATATAGTAGTATTTTCATAGTGATCTTATTCGTGTTTCCACAAAGCTGACTAACAAAAAATATCGATGGCAATATTCGGAAATACATACAAATACAAAAAGAAAACAAATTGTACAAACAACACTAGGAATTGCGAACGTTTGTTCGGATAAAAAGAATAGGTACTACATGTATGAGAATGTTCTTTTAATTTCTAGGAAAGAAAAATGTTTGGGTAATTGAGAACATGCTGTTTTAAGCTTCTGTTGCCCTGGTGCATGTAAAGGCGTATTCTTTTCAAACCGCAAACGAAATTAAAAATAACTCGTTACAACATAGGCAAAAAAAAACTAATTTTTCACATATCTTTTGGGCTAGTAAAATAATGCTGTCATTTTCAGGCAGGTGGACTCTTAGTTTATTTTAGTTATGCGACGAAACGGTAATCATCAAAATGTTATAATTTATTGGCATCCTTCCTTCCCAAAATCATGTATAAAACAAATGAAATTAGGTGCTCCATAAATCACAGTTTGAAATAGTTCAATATCGAAAGTCGGTAACAATTTCTAATATCGGCGACAGTTGAACATATGATATGAGCGTAGTCGCCGTCAATTTCGATATAAACTCCAATTTCTGCGTCAACGTCACATTTTCCTGTCGTTAAGTAAGAAATAGTTTGAAAATAGGTATACTGTGATTTAGTTTAAATAGAATATCTTAAGATCCTAGCTTTTAAAGGTTTTGAAACATTTTGCGAGTGCACTAACATTGTTAATTATCGATGGACAAAGGTGCGGGTGGTATGTGTTACATGCTGTATCTGCGCTCAAAAGTTAGTTGCGAGCCGCCAATAAGTTTGGCGTATACTATACTATATACCTAAGTGAGTTTCATTTGTTAAACTTTCACTATAACAAATGTTGAGCAGATATTTGGTATCGAAGCAGGTGGTAACGGTTAGTTAGAAGTTTATCTTATCTAGTTGCGGGAAATACTTCCCTTCGGACTCAGTAAGCATCTAGTGTGAAAGCAAAAGATTCCTAGAACGTTATGTATCTTAAAATCTTAATTAATTTAATATTTACCCGATCTACAGTGATGTAAACAACTCAATTGCGAGTTTGTTCAATAAGAAGAGAATTATACAATATCCATATTATCTGTACATAGTTATGACCTCTTTAGCCTCCCTTTATCCAGCAATAGGTTGTCCCCGGAAGGCTCAATCACAATCGACAGACGCACGTGTAATCCGACATCCTATTTGACACTTTTTGACGTCCGTTCTTCCTTATTTGTCGCACTTATTTGATTACCAATGGGAAGCGTTCTTGTTATATTTATGCTCTTAGATAGTATCGAATTCAGGTATATTTTGCGAAAATTTTATAGATCGAAGTTAGTACATTTTGCGTGACTTGACATAGATGCGGATAAGATAAAAAATTGATGGAAATGATAAGGGATTAACGTCATTGGGGGTGATAGAATCGAAGAATTCCCAAAAACCCCCAGAATTTAAGTTAAGCAACATTTTCAGAAAACTCTGAAACCTATATTTTCCTTTAATTTTCTTAATTAAATAACGATTTTTGAATGTGATCACCTATCTACAAAATTTAGATAAAAAATTATATCAATTTACCAGGATAGCAGCTATTCAAGAAGGTATCCACCGTTCTACAACACTATAACAGCAAATTAACCAGTAAATTGGAATAGTACTTCTAATGTTTTATGTGAAGGACACCTGTTTCTCTCAGCTGCTCGATCCAATTGTCTTTTATCTTGAGCCAGACTTTAATAACTGGCAGAACATTGTTGATAGTTATAGACTAGCTAAGAAACAATTACTTTAAATTCGTCTGCTAACTGTATAATTATATTATTTTCGGTCTAAGATAGTGAAGTGGTCGATTAAGTTAATTTACTTTCAGCGACGAAATTACTTTATTTTACGGATTAAGTAATTTTGTATGTAGTTGGAACGGAGTTTTTCAATAATGAAATTATAATAAAAAGGACTGACTGCTCTATTTATTAAAGCATTAAAAATTCTGTCAATTCAATTTAATTAAAAAAAAGTGAACTTCATTTAGTGTAAAAGCACTATTAAATCTCAACTTTTCCGACAGGTTTTTAAACTGCATAAAATTAAAATTCACTTATAGCTAACAATTTTATAAGCTTCAAAATTTTCTGCTCGGCGACAATCTAAGCTTAATACTCAATACTAAATGTATTTATTGCATTCGACAATGTGTTTCTTAGGTGGTAAATTATAAAGTTCCCACAATATTACTCAGAATTTCTTCTGCAATGAAAAGGGGAAAAATACTGCTTTCCGATACACTTTATGTAAAGGTAAATTTGTTCATCTAACGGGTACTTTTATGTAAATTATTCAAGTACTCTTATTTACAATTCAATGGTTTCTTTTTCTTTCAAGTGCACAGCGGTACTCTGTATTATAAGAGCTATTGAGAGAGATTTTTTTCCTATTTGAATATGTGGTTCCTTCAACTCGTGTTGTGGTCGTTGACCTAGCTTGGAGAATATACTAGAAATATCGCGTTAATATCATAGAGAAGAAAGTTTGTGAGTGTGTGCGTTTGTATGTAATTATATTAGTCACTTCTTTACATGCAAATGGTTATAAGGATTCTGGGGAAAGGTGACAGTTATAATGTCTTCTTAGAGGACATATAACAAACAAAAGACATAGCTTATAGATAAGAACTTTTAATCTAGGTACGAGAACACGGCCCCTCGGGAAACACGCGAAACTGACAAAAATACTATATCAATAAATCTTATGGAAAATTGATTTTATTTGATAGAAAACAATCTTTAAAAAATAAAGTTATGGAGAGCAAAGTCACATTTTCACCCCGCTTAAAATCTTGCATTTTTCCAAACTAAATCGAATTAAAACTCGATATAAAAGTTGCAATAACTTTTTCCAACTGAACTAAATTCCTGATTTTATTTGCTGCCCAGTTGAATTGCATTAAAGCAGTTTTTTCCAGAATTTTCCGGCACGTTAGTTCGAGTGCCAACGAGTGGTACAATTTGTTCGTAGAGTATAAAAATATATGTCTTTTTCTCTTTGTTCGAGACAGTTTGGCTAAAAAAGTTAATGTTGATTCATTGCTGTTATTAAACTGTCGAATATATATTCCGAGCTCATTTTATTTCTTCCAATTGAGCTGTATTTTTATGGGCTATTAGTTTTCTAGATTGCGCGAAAAGGTGTAGGATTTTAAACGGGTTTTAAATTAGGTTGATTCAATTAAGTGGTGGTAAATTAGTTAGCTTTATAAATAAAACTGTAGAACCTAAACCGACGAATCTAGATTCAATTATGTAAATAACACAATTATATTACAAGCATGGATTGTTTCTTCTGTGTACTCTATCGTCATTAATAATTAATACATTTTCCGATAATTATTTCCGGAAAATACAAAACATATGTTATAAGTTATTGTGAAAAGAATAGAATTCGATTAGGACAGTAGTTCATTATTTGTTCAACTTCATTGTTCGTAGGTACACGGTATGTTAATGTCTCAATAGTTCATTGTGTAAAAAGCATAGAGTAAATAAAAGTATTGAGACTACATTTTATGATATATAATTAAACCGAAAACTAGTTTTCCTAGAGTGGACCAATAGAATCATTTTTTTATAAGTCATAAACCAAAACAGACAAATCGACTGAACACAAGATACCTAAAAGATAAGACACATAAATATCATATAAAATGAGACCTATCTCCAATACAAATACAAGTACAAAGCTACACGGTTCTATTTGCTCAATACGTATGTACTCGCCCTTAAACAGTACAACTGAAGAGAACACAATAAAGACACAGGTCAATGACTTGCACGTGACCGAACTTTCAAAGGATACCTTTACAATTGGTCACACGAGTTGGCACAAATGTTGGTGACCAATGCGTTGGATCAATTTTGGCATAGCCTTGCTCGATAAATGGGCTATCTGATACTAAGAGAATTTTTCGAATTATCCCAGTAGTTCCTGAGATTAGAGAGATTACTTTTCGGCTTTATGTTATGGGTATAATTTTTTCTGTCATATTCCGTAAAAGTTCTTAAATTATTCAGAATTTTATTTGTTTGTTTACAGGTAAATCATTATTTATTTCATGGTGGATGTTGAAAACAATGTGGTGACATTTGTGAAAATTAATGTGAGTGTTAATTTTTTTTTAATTTTCGTTCCTTTTGGCTTAAGTATGTAATAAGTTCATAAATATAAGTCTGATAAGGTTGTCGCATTCGGTGTATTAATATTATTTTTGTCGTGTCATGTTCACGTTGTGTGTAGGTGTCCTGTTTTTCTGTGTCTAGTCTAGAAAAATATGAGGGCGTTTCTAGAACCCTTATTACTTTTTATTTTAGAGTGTCATGCAGACTTTTACTGTCTAAAACCACCTTTTCGTTCTTTCTGGAGCCCTAGTACCTAAATTAACTTCTTAATAAGTCATCCTCCTGCCCTTATCCCAATTTTATTTGGGGTCGGCGCAGCATGTTTTCTTCTTCCATACTCTTCTATCTGCCGTCATCTCACAAGTAACATTCTTTCTTACCATATCTACTTTCACACAATCCATCCATCGTTTCTTTGGTCTTCCTCTTCCACTATATCCGTCCACGTTCATACTCATCACCTTCCTCACAACATGACTCTCATCCCTCCGCATCACATGCCCATACCACGACAGCCGGTTTCCACGCTACTTCTTAATAAGTAAGACATAATAATTATCTAGGTTTTTAATTAAACCAGTAAGGCAGATTATAATTAGTTTTATTTGCGTAAAGCTTCATGACTGTAAAATTATGTAAATTACATTACATATACGCTTATTATTTTGTATTTAAGTACTGAGGTATTTACAAAGCACTTGAAAATGAGGACAATTAATTAACCTAATCTACGTTTAATTTAGCGTCTCTCGAAATTACGAGTACGTTACGTAGTATCTTTCTTACGAGTCTGTTATCCTGGTACCTTAGAATATTATTTAGTAGGTATGTGTTAAACCGTTTTTACCAACTAATTAAACTGGTTATTAACAATTAAATAATATCATATTAATTATTATTTGTTTTAAATAGTACCTACTTAATATAGTATACTTAAATATTCTGTTTAAATAATTAAATACAAGAATATCGATACATCCATCACCTAACTTTACCTCCACATACTAAGAATTCTATCTCGATCTTCGATGTAAGTTAGCACAAACTTCCTGTCTTCGGATATAAATAAATAGTACCAATTAATTAGTGCTTCTTCGACTCTTTGCAAGTTTTAGCTAACTCCGGATTAGTTCCGATGGAAGATACTAGGGTGCTATGAAATGTAAAAGGTGGAAAATTATACGCAGTAGCTAAGGCTGAATGCCCACGTGAGACGTTTTGTAAGAGAGATAAGATGTTTTTACTAGGATTTTCTGACTGACTTTTTATAGGACGCTACGTTGCTCTATTGTTTTCAATTAAATGAAAAACAATAGATACTTCATAGATTCTTCTAGTCCAGATAGTACTGACTTCAACTTTTCCACGTTATCTGCACCAAATCACAATACAGAATGGAACGTCAATATTATTCCTCTCAACATCTGCTGAGAAGATTGATCTGTATTTCTATTGATATAAATATAAACAGAGGTATTTCAATACTGGTGTTTGTGCATAATACTGAGATGGTTTCCGATGGCACGCTTAAAGAAGCACGTTCCAATCTATTCGTCAAAACGTGGGTAGTGTTGTGTTTCAGTGTTCGTAGACTCGATTTGTTTGTTTGTGAGTTTTTCAATGATATAAAGTGAAAAAAGGAATAAAAGTCTATGTTAACCTAGGCTCAAAAAGAAATGACATCGAGTGATTTCGTTCGGGTAGAAAGAAATGAGTTTTACGTTATATGGATATTAAAAAACACGCTTTTAAAAATGTATTTTCAAAAAACACTAGGAAATATTTGGGTGTGAAAAAATTTCAATTTACCAGAAAAACTGTCAATTCAAATTATTTTAATTGTACGAACAATGCATGAAAATAATAAAATCACTAGGAAAACACGTTGTGATGTGTTGTTTCCAATTTACAAAGCGCCATTGTTTGCTGTACCGGATCGATACTGCATCGATACCGATGGACAATTACGAGAGCTGCGTGCTTTTATGTCATCTTGGTACTTCAATGCCGTTTTGTGGTAGTTTTAATAATGTGAAATTAATAAAATAATTCACAAACAAAGCATGCCATTGTAAAAATCAATTCATTAGTGAGGTTCAAGTATTTGTATTAGGTACCCTGGTACTTTTACATTTTATAACAATAAAACCGACTGCTGTAGAGTGCAGAGTAAATAACAAAAACGCATTGAATTATGTTTCCCGGGAATTCGGTCTGAAAGTAATTATCTGTATATCAATCAGTTGTACCCGGAAGACAGTCGGACATTCAAATCAGATAGGGGTCTACACCTTTTCAATCAAGATCCTCTCGAAATCATGTGTCAAGTGGTGTCTGAATCATTAATATACGTTTAGTAGGAAATCGTGTCAAGAAGGGTGTGAAAATATTCCGGAAATGTTATATGTTAATGTGACAAAGTTAAATGGAATAATTCGCACAAAAACGTAAATCCAAAATAACACTGTCTTTATGTATAATATGTATGTATATGTCGCGCTTTCACGCCTAAAATATTGAACCTATTCAAATGTAACACAGATAGAGATAGAGTCTTTCACGCCAAAAATATTGAACCTATTCAAATGTAACACAGATAGAGATAGAGTCTTTCACGCCTAAAATATTGAACCTATTCAAATGTAACACAGATAGAGATAGAGTCTTTCACGCCTAAAATATTGAACCTATTCAAATGTAACACAGATAGATATAGAGTCTTTCACGCCTAAAATATTGAACCTATTCAAATGTAACACAGATAGAGATAGAGTCTTTCACGCCTAAAATATTGAACCTATTCAAATGTAACACAGATAGAGATAGAGTCTTTCACGCCTAAAATATTGAACCTATTCAAATGTAACACAGATAGAGATAGAGTCTTTCACGCCTAAAATATTGAACCTATTCAAATGTAACACAGATAGAGATAGAGTCTTTCACGCCTAAAATATTGAACCTATTCAAATGTAACACAGATAGAGATAGAGTCTTTCACGCCTAAAATATTGAACCTATTCAAATGTAACACAGATAGATATAGAGTCTTTCACGCCTAAAATATTGAACCTATTCAAATGTAACACAGATAGAGATAGAGTCTTTCACGCCTAAAATATTGAACCTATTCAAATGTAACACAGATAGAGATAGAGTCTTTCACGCCTAAAATATTGAACCTATTCAAATGTAACACAGATAGAGATAGAGTCTTTCACGCCTAAAATATTGAACCTATTCAAATGTAACACAGATAGAGATAGAGTCTTTCACGCCTAAAATATTGAACCTATTCAAATGTAACACAGATAGAGATAGAGTCTTTCACGCCTAAAATATTGAACCTATTCAAATGTAACACAGATAGAGATAGAGTCTTTGAAATGACCTACGTTACTTTTTACTTTTTACTCGGATGCGAAAAGTAGTTCCTTTCGGGAAGCGGACACCCACCCACCCACTCGAAAAGTGGAACCACGTGCAAAGCCTAGTAGGCAAAATAAAAAGTAATTTATAAATATAGAAAGATTAAATCAGTTGATTTTACGCTATAAATACCTGAAAAAACTTCTGCATCGTGGGAGAGTTTAAAAACAACTTCATAATATCATCGTTATAAATTGTGTTACGCCTTTAACAACCTACAGGTTATTTTCATACACTTTTGACGTCACAGTATGTCATTTAAGCAGTAAATAAGATTTATTTTTGTTCCAATATAAGCTTTAAAGACATCAGGCGTTAAGTCTAAATTAAATCCAGCCAGCACTATGTTCTTGGTCATCACAAATTGCTAACCAATCTGCTGTCATTAATCAGCTTTATTTTTATAGTAATAGCAACCTTAACACATTTAACTTTAAGTTGCAATTCACGAATCAATTCTTACTGACGTCACATGCCACGTCAAGTATCAAGACTTGCATTTTGCTCCCAATCTTCATTTGAAATTAAATCTTAAAGAGAGTTTACTAAAGCTCAAATTCCAAGACAATGTTCTTAGGCTCAAGATAGGCACAGCTGGTGGTTTTAGCAATAAATCAGGAGTTGGCAAGTTGGTATCTGAGGCAGATGTTCTGTCGCCACTGCCGCTGTCATGACTTACGGCCGGAGTTCGGAAATGTAGGCGGTTTTAAGTTTACGTTGAAATTAAGTGAGTATCGATCACTTTTGGAGGTACTAAATTTTAGGGAGAAACGGTAGTTCATTTATATGTCTGACTATTACAATTTTACGACCATTTATGTAGTAAGTATACAACGTTTCTAAAAAAGAAAGGCTCAATAGGTACTATTTTAGACTTTTTTAGACTAGAAGCAGTTATATAAAAAGTCTGAATTTCACTGTGGCTCAGTAAAAATGCTAAAGGTTATAAAATAAACATTGTGAGTTAAAAACTGTCAACTTAAAAATAAAAATAACACCAAAAAAGTTTCTTCAAATTCAATTCGTATCCAAAACGTGCGCTTTTACCTTAACACCTTAAATTCTGCTGAAGTTTTCCTAACTGCGGTTCGGACACCACCCGGATAGCCGGACAGACACCCGGACACCCGATAGCAAAGGGGGCCGGATTCACGAGCGCTCGGTTTACTTGCTAAGCTTTTGACCACGGAAGAAGGAAAGATAGCGGAGATGCTAAAGGAAGGTAGGTCAGCCTTCTTGTAGGTCAAGCAACGTACAGTAGGCGTGATCAGTTACTAGAACTAGCGAGGCATTCGGGTTCCTTGTCGAATAAAAACCAATCTGTCAATGGTCTTGATTGAATGGCTGATTTCATTTTGAAAATAATGGGATGGTTCCATAGAAGGCGTGTAAAGACGAAGCTAGTAAAGCTTGTGGCACATTATAGCAGCACCGCAACAGCACGGCTGCAGCACGGCGTCGCCTCGAATTAAGACTACGGCGAGCGGACAGCGCGCCGCCCGCGAGGTGTAAGCTTGTTGTCACAGCAAACTCAATATTATTTTATGATTGATGTTATGATTGAACACGACGTAATGACGTTGTTTCGCTGCCGGCTCGGAGTCGGCGCGCAATTAGCACGCCGTTGGCGCGCTGTACGCATGAGGTCAGCACGCGGGCGGCGAGTCGAGTTGTGTGGAAGCGGCAAGCACGCTGACTGCTCGCCGTTGGCTTTTTCATATTGACATTACGAAATATATTATAATATACACGATTTAATGCTTTAAATTGAATGACAACTTAAATGCTGGTGTGGAGCCGTGCTGTTGCGGTGCTGCTATAATGTGCCACAAGCTTAAGGTTCCGTTTTTTTTTTCTCAGGAGATTTTGTGTTATGACATCTCCGCTAGTCATTTTGTTCTCCATGCTTTTTTTAACTGTCGTTTTTCTTTTACCCGGATTTAGGAGCCTGATATCCGCCTGAGTGAACTCAGGGTACCAAGGGAACAGAACTTTCTAGAATGTGTTTAGTTTCGATGTCAGCTATTGAAAAGGAATGTATCGAATCGTTATGAATCATTCGAAGCCCTTTGTAGCCTCTGTCGCTATTTATCGTTGGGAAAAAAGAAACTTTGACAAGAGAACAACTGTAATAAAACATTTTTTGAAACCAGGCTTATATTTGTGTGTATACTTTAGTAATATGTGTAGAGGAAAAGAAAAATATAATCGTTGGTTTGTACCCTAAAGGCTGCGAAACGACTGAAATGATTTGAAAAATTATTTCTCTTTTGGGAAGTTATAAGTACTTTATTTTATTTTTTGACTTTGACATTTTCTTTTATATTTCATCTCGGTATGGACAGTTAGTTTTGAGAAAACGGCTAGCAACTTGTATTATTTCATTTTGTAAAAAATAAGAAATTGCAAAAAGGCTCTGAAAGAAAAAATATTAAGCCATCAAAACGGCTTCAATATTTACCTCTCAAAAATTTCAGAAAATCCCTAAATTGATAAAATCATTTTCCTCATCACCTCAGCCGTATGTTGTCGGGCATGACATGTGCATGCACGTCACTAACCTACTCGTAATTATTTCACGGCTCGTCGAATCCGCCCTTTACTCGGGTAAATGTTTAACCTTATGTTTTCTTACTGTTTCTGTTTTATAAACCGAATTTATTCGATCTGGTAATATTATTTGTGAAGTCTGAAATCTATTGCTAATTTTCGATGGAGGGACTTAAAGGGTTTTATAAATTCTAAGACTAGTTTTTTTATACAGAAAACTACCCCTTTGCTATCCTTTTACTTAACCGTCAAATCCGTAGCGGACCCCGATTGGGGTCTGAACATCAATGTCACCGTAAGCTCGGTTTAGACCCCAATCGGGGTCTGCGAATGAGTCATACACTTTCCTTATTATTTACGCTCATATTTATTTTCTTTCCAATCAAACCGTATTTGTGAGTACTAAATAAAATAACTAAATAAATTTAAACTATTTTGACGCATTCAAACCTTTCATATTTAGCATCCCTTTAGTAATATACCTTTTGAAAATCCAATCGTAATTACCGGGAATTCTGATCGAACTCGCCATGTTTGTTTACATTTGTTGTTTTTTTAAATTTGAAGACGCATAGACAAGATGGCGACGGTGATAGAAGTTTTGCATCGAATGATCCGATTCGTTAAAATAAAGAATCGATTTAATAATTTTATATTATTTGATATTATAATATTACTAAATTGCACTTTTGTATACTATAATCTGAAAATAAATTAGGAAAAGTAAAATGACTTTATTTATTTTGAAAAAATGCTAGAAAATCAGTGGTAGAAAATACGTTGTAGCCGGAATATTTTTTTTTTCGGTTTTTAGGATTTCTGAAGACCGCAAATTTTGAAGACTTATTTATTTTTTCGGGTGTTTTATGTACAGAATTCCTGTAGTCCTGCCAAACTTAATGGCGGTTCGTTACTTCCGACTTTTTAACTGAGCGGCAAAGCTATTTGACGAGAGCTGTAGTTAGGTGTAGTTATCGCAAAATTTTATGACGATTTTATTGTTTGAAAGGGCAAATAGGTAGTCGGAACTGCTACTCGCTGTTCATCGAAAGCTGGTCCAAGATGGAAGAAAGATGGCCGCCGCTGACTTATTTTTCTTTTCACAAATCTGTCAATACGGGTATCAAATAAATTGCATTGACTAGTAGAACAAGAAAGATTATTTTTGACCGACAAGCTATAAAGAAGCGCGGGGTCGCTACTCCCCGTCATCCGCCTCAGATCCTCAGAAGTCCTGCGGGATCATTAGGATCAAAAATATTAAGTCGATGCCTAGAGGAATGAAGCAATTTTTTTTCGCCACCAAAGGACAATGAGCGTTTTGATCTACCTCTCCTCTAGCATTAAGTAATACATCAATAGAAAGCTTATGTTATATAAAGTATTTTCTTGTACGGCGGCGATTGTCATTTGTTAGTATTTAGGGAGTTGGACCATGTTTAGTGAAATAATAACTATGTCTAAAATCTACTGTAGCTTCTTAGGTACTGACAATTTGTTAGAGGTATTTAAGTACGAAATGTTCGATTTAAAAAGGCCTTTCCAGTGATATATAATTAATTACTAGAGAAGGAATCTAAGGACTTGAAACTAACTATCGATAAAAAACCTTAAACATGTTCTAACATCTAAAGTACTAAGAATTGGTAAGTAGTATGTAAGTACAAAATGTAACGCTTAAAAAGACCTTTCAAATGATGTATGACTCATTACTAGAGGGGGAGTAGACCAACATTCAAACATCTCGCCCAATGTCCTTTACGCCGCGCAATGGTGGCCGAATCATTGTTGTGACTCACGCACACAAAAACCACGGTCTGCTCCGATAAAACTTTCCTGAAAGACCGTTGATGCTATCCCCGCACCCCGCGCGCCATTCCGGCGCGCCATCTGAATTTTATTCGAAATTTAAAATTCAAAGGATTTATGGGACACCCAGTATAAAAATTTTACCTATGCTAAAAACTTTCATAAAACTTTAATATTTTTTCTTCACAACAAAAACAAATTGAACCTATAATTTAAAATTAAGAAATAAAATTGAAATAAGTTTCTATTAAAAAATATATATAAAATTGGTATTCGATTATTTATAATAAACATCCGATTTAGGTATCGAATGCACACCGCTGATTGAAAAAAAAAATGTACTCTGTTCCAAACTCTACTTGACTTTGATCTTGTAAATTGTTCATTTTTATTGTGTATTTTATGTGCTGATTTTTTAGTTATGAATCATAAATAAGTGCACGAAATGTATTGCAACGGATTGAAAATGTTATAAATATGACGTTTGTGTTGTGTTTGAGAAAGTGATGCGATTATTTATTGGTAAGTTTTCACCAAATTTGAAATGCCTAACTTTTCGATAGACTTAGAAACACCGTAATTATTATCTGTTTCTGAATTAACTGACCCCATTTGACCTTCGCACGTTGTTGTCAAATAAGTGAGCTCTAAAATTATAGTTAAAATACTTCTGATCAGGCATTACGGACTTAGAATTTATGTGTTGAAAGTTAGTACAAATTTTTGAGTTCCATGTCGCGATTCAAAATATCCCGCCGAATCAACGGTAAAGTCATATGTCAAAACCTTGTCGAGCAGAGGGGTTAAAGTACCAATATAAAGTCTAAAGAAAGTATAAAAAATAATATCCAACAGAATATTAAAACTGCCATCGACAAACTTATTCAATGAACTAAAAAAAAAACTGCAATCCAACCTTATGTCATCGATTAAAAAAATAATCAGCCAGCCACTGTGGGCGTATTAAAACTTGGGCTAAGCTGGCGCAAGTTTGTAATGGAGTTAGGAACTACACGGGCCCGGGAAGCATCTCAAATTGCATTAAGACCCTCTCGGGACATCAGAGAATGAATGTTTGACAAATACTACACTGTTATGACGTTTGTACAACTGTAATCGCAGTTTTGTAGGGTTGGCTGCGCCTGTTTTGCTTTGATTTGAATTTTGAAAATGGAATAACTTTGAATTTGTGTTTCGAACGTCATTTGAGGTGACTGGTTGGATTGAGAAAAAGACTATAAAACCACTTGACTGCGCATACAGTGCCCCGACGCTCGCCAAACATTAGAGATTTAGCTCTTATAAGGCTACGATCCTAGTAAAAAGCTTTAGTTGTGACCAAGTCTATAACCTAAATTATTGTGGATTTTATTAAGTAAAAAAATTTAAAGATGCCTAAATGAGCGGTGAAATGGTGCGAAAAACAATCCAGGACTGATGGCATTACTTTTCATCGCTAAGTATCAATACCAAAATTTGGCTTTGATTTAATTATATTACGAAACTACCATAGGGGTCTATTTAAATTGGTGGTTGGTGAACCGCGCGCGCTCTCGTTGTTGTCTTTTGGGAAAGTCCCTTTCTTTCATTAAGAAATTCTAATACGTCCATCTCTTTCTTGCCCTATCGAAGAAATTTGGGTTGTTACCTTTAAAGATGAAGTGGATATCGATAATAGTGCATTAACATTTATTAAAAAATATGTTTAATTTTGGCCAATGAGTAAATTAACTGTCGAATAAAAATAGTAATCGAAAAAAAATATTTTCATTTTAGATTTCCGAAGATTTCAGAAATAAAAGAGAGGTACTATCAATATGGAAAATTGGTTTCCAACAAAATACAGCGTTGTTTGCTCAAGGCACTGCACCCCCGACTGTTAGAATATTTAAAACAATTCCGACGTTAGTTCAGCGATTCCAACAATGTATACTAAATTAATACATTTTAAGAATCAATAATTTTCTTGTACGGATTTCTTTTTTGTAATAGACTGATTTTTATTAAATATTCTTATACTTTTTTTATTGAGTATTTATTACTACGATGAAATACATTTTAGCGATTGTTTTTTTAATTGAAAGAGAGCCATCCCTTGCTGAGTGTACTCGTGCAACTCGACCTTCATCTGACCAATAGTAGCCGCGGATTATGCCGCGTCCCCCGACCCGCAGTGGTGAGTCGTGTTCTTAGAAGAAATTGGCGAGTGCGCTCTCTAGTGGTTATTTACTTTATGGATTGAGAGTTGGGAATGGATACTTTTTCGTAACTTTAAAAAATATATTATTATTTTTCTCGTCGGCGTGTTACCATGTTAAAATTACTGACTGCTTTAAAAACTAGAATAATAACTGAATTATTAATTCTTGCAGCTTTATTTGTACGAAGCGTCCGTGTTTTTAAAAGGGTTTCATACAAAGTTCAAAACATTGTACTTACAAGTTTTAATTATGAAACACTTGTCCATTCACGAACAGATTATCTTTTTCGTGGGTAGGCGCGAAAAATAAAAGACGTGTTTTTACTGTGCTCTTAATTAAATATCAATTAAATATTAATTTAATTAGTTAGCAATTTATTTCTTTGCTTTTGGAGGAATATACTAGTTGCTAAAACTTATATAGAGAGGGTGAAGTGTTATGTAAATATTAGCACTGGCACTATACCACCTACCAGCTGATCACTTGCACAAATTTTGACACACTTCCTACAAGCACTAATATGTCACAAATACAACTGGCTGATGTTCACGCAACCCAGAAGAACTTGGAGGAGCTCATCCTGAGTAAGATGTCGGAGATGGAAGCTCAAATTCAGACTGCTAGTCTCCCGAAGTCCAACACCATTGCTAAACTTGCCGAGGAATTTCGTGGTTTCCGTGAGTTGGTGTTTACTATGTTGGGCCTTTTAAAGAACCAGATACAGGAATGCTCCAAGTTGGTTGACGGGTTGGAGATGCGGAGTCGACGGAAGGCACTTATTTTTACTGGGATCCCCGAAGATGACAAGAAGGACTGCAAAGCCCATATTCTTGAGACTCTCCATAATAAATTGTCTCTCAAAGATATCTCAGGAGATAACATCACCATTTGTCATCGGCTCGGTACATCAAATAAGGATCGTCCTCGTCCCATATTGGTGAGGTTTGCTGATGTGAGTCAGAAAGCTTCAGTATGGAGAGCCAAAACATCACTGAAGGGATCTTCAATTGCCATTAAGGAGTTCCTGACTCGGACCAGGCAGCTTGTTTTCAGCAAGGCGCGACTGCATTTCGGTATGCGGTTTTCTTGGACCCAAGAAGGAGTCATTCATATCAAAGCTCCTGATGGCAGTCGTCACAAAATATCCTCCCAAGCTGAACTCGATCCATTGCTGCTGAAATACCCCAAGGGTTCTGCGCAACCGCCATCTGCTGCTCGTGGCAAGTCCTAGAATAACGTACTTAGTGTTTAGTATTTGTTTAGTTTTTTATTGGCTGATTGATAAGGTATAATCTTAATGTGCTTGAAGCAATGTTTACGTACCTTACAATAGCGCTTTCATATGGTTCGCAACATTTATAAGCAATTTAAGCATTTTATGTATATATGTATACTTTTCGCTATCAACAATCTCTTCAAAGTTGTGCCTTTTGCTAGTTTTTCTCTTCTGTATCTGTTTTTTAGTATCACCTTCAATTTACAATAATAAGAATATTATGATATGTCACTGACATTATTGACATTGACGTTTCGGTTATGTTCGTACGTTCCGTTGCACGTTGAGTTGTTCCTGCATATTTTTCATTTTGATAATGTTCACCGAATGTCTTAAACATACCTTTTCTTGTACTTTCGTTAGTTAATTTTAGCCTTATTAGATTTTTCTTGCATTGTTACAGCTGGTGGGTGGTGCAGAGATGTACTTTTGTACTGCGTCACCTTACTGTATAGTTTAGTTTTTTGATTTTATTTTGTGTTTATATTCTATTATATAGTATATAATATTTTATTTATTTTTTATCTTATGACTGCCAATGATGATTCTTTTCATTCTGCCAATAGTTCTTCTAACTTATCAAACTCAAGCTTTTGCTCCTGTACAGACACTCTTGGTGACTACCTGCGAATGACCTTTAGTCAGCACAACCGACATTTTCTCAACATATGTCATATAAATGCTCAGAGTGTGCCTAGTCATTATAATGATTTATACGAAGCATTTTCTGATGCTAACGTTCATGTTGTCCTGGTTTCTGAGAGTTGGCTCAAACCGCATCTCCCTTCCACCAGCTATTCGCTTCCTGGTTTTGTGCTCGTCAGAAATGATAGGATCGGAAAGGGTGGTGGTGGTGTTGCCATTTATCTTAAAAGTAACTTGCCATTCAAAATACGTGCCACCTCACCCCCTGATTTCTGTTCATCTGCCGAGTACATTTTCCTTGAGGTTTGTGTCAAAGGGGTCAAGGTCCTTATTGGAGTGGTCTATTGTCCTCCTACAGCAGACTACTTTTCTGACCTTGAGACGGCTCTGGAATCCATAGGGTCTGAGTATGAACATCACGTCATCATGGGTGATTTCAACACCAACCTTTTGTCCTCTTCCCATCGTTCCCGTAAACTCCTTCACATCATTGAGTCTGCCAGTCTTCATGTTCTACCACTCCAACCTACTCACTGCAATATTGCAGGTGATGATACTTGGCTAGACTTGATGATTACCTCCGAACCTTCCCTTGTCTCTTCACATGCCCAATATCCTGCTCCTTGTTTTTCCCACCATGACTTGATTCATTTATCCTATCTCCTAAAGCCTCCAAAACCTACTCCTAAGGTTCTGCACATGCGTTGTTTTGCAAAAATGAATGTGGATAGGTTACGCGAGGACGCTTCGAGACTTGAGTGGGAAGCTGAAGTAGCCAACGCCTCCTCTGTCGATGATAAAGTAGCGACGCTGAACCGGTTATTGCAAAATCTCTATGACATTCATGCACCAGTTAAGTCGGTGAGAGTTAAGCGTCCGCCAGCTCCATGGATGTCGAGAGGAGTACGTATGGCGATGAGACGGAGAAATCGGGCCTTTCGCAGGTTTAAAAAGGATCGGTCAGAGGAGAATTGGGTTCTGTTCAAAACAGCAAGAAATCGTTGTAACCAGATGATACGTAATGCTAAACGCCGCCACATTCTCGATAATATTACGTCTAGCTCCGCAGCCGATATCTGGAAGTTCCTTGGCTCACTAGGTATCGGTAAGTCACGTCAGTCAGAGTTGCCTAATACGATTGGTTTAGATGAGATCAATTGCCATTTCTCTACCACTTTTAGTTTGGATCGTCAAACCACTCGTCAGACGGTAAACTTTATTGCCAGCCTTCCACATCCTTGCACTGATATCTTTGATTTTTCTCCGGTGTCTGCGGGTGATATCAAAAAGATCATCCTTTCGATAAAGTCCAAGGCCGTGGGCTATGACGATATCAGTCGTAGTATGGTCATCCCGATCCTTGAGTATATACTCCCATCCATCACTGATATAATTAACTACTCCTTATACTCGGGTCAATTCCCTTCCTTGTGGCGTTATGCTTACGTCCGTCCCCTTCCCAAAATTGCAAATCCATCCCTCCCCACCCATTTTAGACCAATTTCAATCCTTCCTTTCCTTTCAAAAGTGTTGGAGGCCTGCGTCCATAAGCAACTGTCGAGCTTCATCCACTTACACAACCTTATTAGCCCGTTGCAATCTGGGTTCAGGCCAGGACACAGCACTGCTTCGGCACTTCTCAAAGTGACTGGTGACATTAGGGAGGGGATTCAGGACACCAAAGTTACAGCTTTGGTCCTTATTGATTTCTCTAATGCCTTTAATGCCGTCAGTCATGATATCCTAGAATCTATCCTTTCCCATCTTATGATTTCACCCAAAGCTCTGGAATGGTTCTCATCTTATCGTCGTGGGCGCCAGCAAGCTGTTCGAGTTGATGAGACATTGTCTAATTGGCGTGATCTAGTGGCTGGTGTCCCACAAGGCGGTATTCTTTCTCCACTATTATTTTCTATCTTTATTAACTTCATTACTCCTAACCTTCAGTGTGCGTATCATTTGTATGCCGACGATCTTCAGCTTTACACTCAGGCTCGGCCTGAGGATCTGCATATAGCCATTGACAAACTGAATGTAGATTTGTCGGTTATTAATCGATGGTCTAACCAATTCGGGGTGTCAGTAAATCCTTCTAAGTGTCAGGCCATAGTCGTGGGTAGTCCTCGTATGGTAAGTAAGGTGGATATTACGAACTGTCGTCCGATTATCCTAAACGATGTTGTTGTTCCGCTTAGCCTCAATGTGAAGAACCTGGGTCTTTATATGGACAGTACGCTTAGTTGGCAAACTCAGGTCGCTAGTGTGAGTAAGCGTGTAATTGGAACCTTACGTCATCTAAATCGGTTAAGAAACTTTTTGCCGCCGAAAACCAAAGCAATGCTTGTGCAGTCCCTAATATTTCCTATTATCGACTATGGTGACGTGTGTTACTTCGACCTCAATGCGGACTTGCTCAACAAACTTGATCGGCTCATCAACAACTGCATAAGATTCGTCTTCAACCTGCGGAAGTACGATCATGTTTCTGAGTATAGGACGCAATTGAAATGGATGTCCATTCGTCAGAGAAGATCGATGCGTGCCTTGATGACCCTTTACTCTTTACTTAACTCTCCTACTCCCCCCTCGTATCTAATTCCTCATTTTCAATACCGTTGCTCCGGTCATTCCAAAAATCTTCGCTCTTCTCACAATCTTCTTCTTCACTGTCCTTCTCATACCTCTGACACTATCCACTCTTCTTTTCACATTCAAGCTATTCTTCTGTGGAATGCGCTGCCCTTAGAAACCAGGAAGTCACCCAGCAAACAATCTTTCAAGAGTGCTGTGCGGAAGTACTTGCTTAAGAAATCGTTGGCAGAATCATCATCACAATAATTTATTGGTATATTATATGTATATATGTATGTATGTATGTATTTATTGTTATTTGTATTAATATTGTTGTATTTAATTAGTATTTAGTGTTTTATTCATCATTATGTTTTCGTTTTATTTTCTAATGCACCTACCATGTTTTTCTCTGCATCACCCTAAGGTTGACTGGAAAGAATGCCTATGGCATTAAGTCCGCCTATGTAATATTTTTGTTGCATAAAGTTTAAATAAATAAATAAATAAATAAATAAATTATCTATGCCCAAACTAAACGTACCCAAAAGTTTATGAACTCAACTAAAAATGGACAAACCCAAACTTTTAACTCGTTTTAATAAAATATTAAATTCACTTAATTTATAAATGTCCACATCGTGGTGTTAAATATGAGTTTGTTTGAACTTGTTATCTCAGGAACTAAAGAACCGAATTGAAAAATTATTTCAATATCATATAAGTATTTTTTTTCGTCTAAGGCGCAGGGTGCACGATATAGTTTCCACGGCACATATGAAATCGTTGTCGGAAGATAGTACCTGTACCTATAGATATAAGTGATGTTATATTTACGGACATGTTACCAAATGGGTTTGTGATAACTCAAATTATAAATAACCCAAACAAGAATTATTTTGGCGCAGTGAAGGGCGCAATAACTAACGAGCGAGACATAAAAAGCCTAGATAAGATCTGTGTGTCCGATGATAAACGTAAGATATGTAGGGGTGGTAAATAATAATACGCATTTGTCGAGTTATGAAAGGGGTGAAAATTAATACTTGAACATACCAAAAAATAAGCTTTTATTTGTAAAAAGTTGGCATCTACGAAAAATTTTATTAATTTAATATTTTTACACAAAACTAAGCCATTTTTTGAGTGATATTAGTCAGAAGTAACAATTTTACAAACCACGTATAGAATTCAACGTGCCTAGCATAACACAACAATATATTTGCTCATAAAATAGCAAGAACCCACACTCACATATTTAGAATTCTGCACATCAAATCGTATTTTCTGTAATCTCTAAATTTTTTCAACTTGACATTACTTAAATGTCAAGCTGGCAACCCTAGACATGTTGACACTTGTGACACGCGACACTGGTGTTGTCAGACGAAATTTTGCCTTTAATAATGTAAACCATGTCGCTCAAATGTCTCGCGATTTTTATATCGCCGCTTACACTGAGAAGGGTTAAACAAAAAGCCAGTTAGAAACTCTTTTCAATTAAATTGGATAATCTATAGTTTGCTAACTGACGCTTGCGTTACGTAGCGTATCGACATCTGTTTGATATGCTTTTAGGTGACACCTCCTTCCATTTCTGCTGTCCTATTCATCATTTGAATTTTTAAGAAAAATCTTTGTTTTTATAAAGAAGGCATATCTTTGACAGATCCTTGTATGTACTAATTTACTAGTTCTAAGAGATTAAATTACCAAACCAATAACCTCGTAATAATATAATTACAGATATTTTTCCAATAACAGAATCCATTACATTCGATCTAGAAACTTCCAGGAACCGTATGTTATTGCCATTGACTTCAAGATCAAGATTATACGATGCTTGACAAAGTTCCTACTATGTACGAGTATTAGCTTTACATAAGCACCTCAGCGTTATGTCGCCCTAGTACTTTGACACTTGAAACCGCCTGTCAGTGTCAGCCCTTGTATAGTAAGTTCAACTCAGTCGTGCGCGCGGCCCTATGTGTGGGTAACCCTTGTACATATACAGTGACTTTGTGTGCGTGACAAGAGGTACAGTCGGGTACAAATACAGTTATTTAGGGGTTGTATACGGCTGTTTAAAGTACAGTTATTACGTAATTTAGTTTATTTATTTATAATGATTCTGTATCGCTACTTGAAAAATCAAATGATGAATTTTCGGATTCGCTACTTTCACCAATGTTAATTATAAATTCTGACTCCATGTCAAAATGTCTATAGTATTCTTCTTTTTTCTTTTGTACATGTCGACAAGAATTACCCAACATCCCTTCATCAATTTGACTTAAACGTTCATTTATGAGTTTCATTATTTCCGTCTTATTTTGGTCGACATTATGCGAAGCAATATAATTTTTTAAAATTCCCCACACATTTTGTTTCCATTATTATACTAAATTATAGGTCTTTTACATTCTTAGTCCACACATTTATTTATTGTCCGCGTACCCCGAGCTAGAAAATATGTAAGGAGTATTTAATTCATCTTAGATATTTCACTTCATTTATATCTTAGATACTGTCAATGTCAATTTGAAAAGCCGTATGAGAAAATAATGATAAACTGTAAAATGTAATAATAAAAAGCTTTGAATGTTGTTTCATTTTTTTGAAACGCTACCTGACTCCTTAAAACATTTTCTCCGTGAAGAACTAGACATTTTCGTAAACGACTGTACCCATAACAAAAAGCGATGAGAACACGTCATGCTCGGACGACGTTACTGTCACACGAATGAAAGTTGTATATTTACAAGCCGACGCACACATAGGGCCGCGCGCAAATCTGAGTTGAACTATCTATAACTGGATATCCGGCGTCTTTGATAATGTACCACGTTTCTTGTATGTCGGATATATCAAATGAACGGTATACTAAAAGTCCCTTACTTTGTTGCGGAAGTTACTTACAATTTTTGGCCAGTCTCGTGCAAGAAATGAATAAATGTGTCCGTTTTTCTGGCAGTTTTTCAGTGCTTTTGCCAATTTACTAACACTGAAAAAAACTTCCGATTTCGTGCAGTTGCTCGAAAGTTATGCGTCCATTCATTTATTTTACCGTTTCATTTTGGGTGGGTCACAAAAAAATGATTTACATATGGATCATGAAATGCCACACTTTCATGATCTCGCAAGTTCAAGATACCTCCGACTCCACATAAAAAATAAGGAAGTAAAAATTGTCGGGCGGACAACATAATACGCTTGAATGAAATGAACGGAAAAGCTGAGTTTGTCGATATCGATATTTCAGCATCGCTGAAAGCTTCGCATGCAGCTTTTTTTTTTTTTTTCCGACGTTAAAACACGTTTCAGATTAACTATATCGATATAATTAGAGCTGCTATGTTGGTAGTAGCTTCTGATATACTACAGTGAATGTATGTAGTCCTAGTACAGTTTAGCACAAAGGATTTTGGAAGACTTGCTGTACAAAGCAGGTTGCTATTGTAGTGTGCATTGTGCATAAATCATTGCGATACGGTTTCCAGTGGGAGTGAAAATGATGGAGTAGTAGACAGAGCTGGGTTAAAGTTACTATAGGATAAAGGCACTACTATTCCAATTTACTTCCTACTTTCTTAATCTGGATCACATCTGTCTAGTCAGAATCAAGATTAACCCGTGAAGAAATATTAGTCTTGGAGTGTTATTTACTGATTTAAAAAGTAATGTCACCTACACAATTAAAATATGTAAAGAAAACATCGAAAAGAATCAGTTAAAAAACCCTTACGATAGCATAATCTAATTGTAAGTTCATATGACAATTCAGTCTTAAAATGAACGTTCTTAGAATCAGCATTTCCACACTCGTATATTAGGACATCCTTATAATCAGAGACAAGGGCTGGAAATATCAGAACCCTTCTCAAGTCTCTAGAGGAAAGGCAATCAAATATCTAAATGATATCTCTTTCAAATCGCGGATGTTTTTATTATCCGTGCTGGATATCGTCACACGTTCTTATTGAGGAGCTCTTTGAACGATTCTAAGTTAGTTTTGAAATATTTTTTTTTGCTATTACGTTGGTCTAGTGATCGCAAAGCGTCTTTGCTGTGCACGGGGCCTTATGTTCGATTCCTGGGTCTTGACGATATCACTACAGGGTTTTAATTAAGAAATTTTCTTAAAGCAGCTCGGATTCTGGAAATTGTTGCCTTTATCCTGAGGGCCTCTGGATTGCAATCCTGGGCATGTGTCTTGGTATTCTCTAGTACATGTAATAATTATGATCAGCTGATTACTACATTTAAGAATTTCTTTACTAAAATATAGGCATTCCTTAGATATATGAAAACTAGAATATCAATTCACTCGTTCTAGACAGATCGCTCCAATATTTTATGGTATTTTAATAAAATAAAAGTGCGGACCATTTGACCTGGCTTAGGGTATCCGTCGGATATCTAGAACTCGACGGATATCAAATAATATTTCTGAGCCGTAACTGAAGGAATTCGGACTACTTTCTATGATTGCACTTACTCAATTTTTGTATAGAAACGAAATGTTTACATACACTTTTGATCTATGGATCGAACAGTTTTGAAAACATCTTTGAGCGTAGGAAAACTTGACTGAGTAGATATCTTTTGATTATTTTAATGATATTTCTTCACATTTAGACGTATTTAATTTTAGCTACCTACTCCCATTACTTGACTAAATTAAACCGACCCCAAATTGGGATAAGGGTAGGATGATGACGATAACTTGACTTAATTCAAAATATTTTGATTGTAACTAATAACCAGCATTATCACCCTTCTATCCCATTAAAATTACAACATCACGATCTTCACTTGTCATCCCCTAAACAAGAGTTTCAGGGGTCATCAATGCAGCCTCTGACTGCCTAATTAAGATAACGGGCTCAGAATAACGGCCTAATTGCGACCGACGGGTTTCAAACCCCTGACTGTACAAGTACGTCACAATAGCAAGCAAATGTTGAACTTTATATAGGGCTGCCATCCGTCCGGGTTTCCCCGGATTTGTCCTCGTTTGGAGGCCGTCCGGGGGCCGTCCGGGCGGGGTTTCAAGAAGTGTCCGGGAAAAACCCGGACACTTTTTATGTAAGGAAACACCTCATTCAATTTAAGTATATGTTAATAGTAAATGGATTACAAATTAGGTATTATTTTGTTTTAAAAAATCGTACTCGTTCGTGGAAAAAATGCGATTTACGCCAAATGTCCGGGTTTTTTTAATGTTTGTCCGGGTTTGGCGAAATTCGAGATGCAGCCCTAACTTTATACAAAGTCTTGACGTGAAGATTGACAAGGAAATGTCAAAATGGAAACTCGAAAATTTCTGATTTTAGCTAACGCGAAAACTTGTAATCAGTTAATAGTTGTATAACATGTTGTTTTTTGGCTGTTAACACCGTGTTTACCGACTGTAATAAAATAAATAAAAGTACTGAAATATGTTTTTCGTGGAAGCTTGAGTTAGGTTACTTATTTACTATGCTTTTTATATCAGTAAGCTGACTTATTTTGCAAGTGAAAATGTTTTTTACCTATTACGTCATGTTTATAAAGATATCGGTAATATTTAACTGTAATAATTCTTGATATCATTTAATTACAATTTCTCTATAATATATTATATCTGGTCAAACATATCATTAGGTACACATTAGTTTCCCTAAAACAACCAAACTCACACGAAAAACAAAAACCAGATTGATCTACATTCATTACTCCTAAGTTAGGCTGAGTCACAACGAAGAAGAAAGGAGAAAAATACGTAGTAATAAATCATAAAGGATATGATTGCTTTACCGATAATATTGTCCTAGAAATTTTCGTCACGGCACACCGTTTAATATGTTCGATTTGCGGCAATAATCTCCTTGGGGACGAGTAATGTCTGGCACATGGAGTATGGAGAAAATTGAGCGCTTAGATGCATCCTTAACGATAAAAAACATACGGAGATGGTATAAATTTGTTTGGATATCAAGGGTAGATTTTTTTTCTTATCGTAAATCTATAATTCTATACATAATAAACAGGAAACCTTTTTTTTGTTTGTTTGTTTGAACTCCATAGGCTCCAAAACTACTAAACCCATTTGAAAATTACTTTCACTTTTGGAATACTACACTAATTTCGAGTAACATGAGTACTCTATATTTTATTTAGGTACGAGCAGAAATTCTCCCGAGTCGCGAGTGAAACCACGGGAACGCAGCTAGTATATAAAAATACATGAAAGCGATTCAATATGTCGGCTATTGCCGGCTGTGAAACTTTAAGTGAAAGTATTTTTAAGTAGGATAAGTCTTCATTATTCAAATCCAAGCAATAAAAAGCCAATACGAAAATAAACAGATTCTCACAAAAACAATATCCAAAAGGTTAGTGTCATCATCATCATCATCATCAGCCTATCGCAGTCCACTGCTGGACATAGGCCTCTCCAAGTGCACGCCACTGTGATCGATTTTCAGCTTCTCGCATCCAGCTCCTGCCAGCCGTCTTGCGCAAGTCATCACCCCACCGTGCCTGAGGACGTCCTACACTACGTTTGCCGAGGCGTGGTCTCCACTCTAGAACTCGTTTACCCCAACGGTTATCGGTTCTTCGGCTAATATGGCCAGCCCACTGCCACTTCAGCTTGCTGATTCGGTGGGCTATGTCGATGACCTTGGTTCTCTGACGGATTACCTCATTTCTGATGCTATCCCTCAGAGAAATGCCGAGCATAGCCCTTTCCATAGCCCGCTGAGCGACTTTAAACTTGTGAACCAGCCGTACCGACAGTGTCCACGTTTCGGCTCCGTAAGTCATGACAGGTAGGACGCACTGATTGAAGACTTTTGTCTTTAGGCACTGTGGGATCGACGATGTTAGGACTCGACGTAGCTTCCCAAATGCAGCCCAACCCAACTGAATTCTCCTATTCACCTCGTCCTCAAAGTTGTTTCTACCTAACTGCAATGTCTGCCCGAGGTATACATATTTCGCTGCGGGTTGTTCGAAAGGCTGCGGGTTGTTCGAAAGAGATACCGCGGCCCTGGTACATAAAAGGCCTATGACGGAACACGACGGTTTTTAGTCAGTAAGAGTCTGACACTCCCTCACCGCTGCTAACCCACAGCGGGAGGGGTCATTTGATGATTTTTGACGTCGGGGAAAAAAAAAAAAAAGGCAGGTCTTCGGTGAAATGGCGTGTTAATGTGGCTCTAGAATCCTCATTTCCGGGATCAGGTCGAGATGCATGCGATGCGTATAACCGGCCATAGAAATTTTCCACTTCCGAAAGGACTGCCGGCACCGAAGAAACGACTTCTCCACTTGTTGTGGTCAGCTTCGTCAAGTGGCTTCTTCCAAGAGATTGTACGAACACCTTTGACCCCCGATTCAGCTCAATTGCTCTTTCAATGGCAAGAGTATTGGAGCACTGGAGGTCGCGTCGTACGTGCTTGTTGATCTCTTGGTTTAGAGCTCGCTTAGCTGACGAAGTGACAGGCGGGTTTTCACGTCGTTTCTTCATAAGCCCTAATGTCTCTTCCGAAAGCTTTGATTTCTTGCCCTTACGCTGCATGTTACAGAATCTCGAACCTTCCTCCCTGAGGATCCGAACCACATATTCATGGTTCTGGTTAACGTCTGTTGTGGTTTCCACGGCGGCAAATCGGTTCTCCAGATTTGACTGGAACGTTTCAGATCCTGTCATGGTTTGGAGCAGTGTTGGTCGGAGCCTGGCCTTCATCAGACGGAAACGTTCGGCCTTGAAGTTGATATTCAGAGAGCCTCGGACAAGTCGGTGATCGCTCCCGGTATTAAACCTATTGATCACGGAGACCTCTCTGAATATGTGCTTCTTGTTCGTCATGATGAAGTCAATCTCATTTTTAGTCATAGTGTCGGGGCTTTGCCACGTCCACTTCCTTTGGGGCTGCTTTTTGAAAAAGGAGTTCATCAAAAAGAGCCCCTCGCGTTCGAGGAAGTTGACGAGCATTTGCCCCCTATGATTCCTGCTTCCAAATCCATGGGATCCTACTGCCGATTCGCCGCAAATCTGTACTCCCACTTTAGCTTTAAAGTCCCCCATGACAACGGTGTAATGGGTCTTTGTAGTGAAGTGGAGGGCCCTTGATATATCATCAAACATATCCTCCACTTCATCGTCTGAATGTGTCGAGGTCGGTGCGTACACTTGCACTGCCTTGAGGCTATACCTGTCGGTGAGCTTTATGATAAGGTACGCTACCCTGTTCGACACACTAGACACCTCCACAACGTTATCAGCTAGGGACTTATTAACCAGAAACCCAACGCCACCTTGGGATTGTTGGTCCCCCTCTCGGAAGTACATTAGGTGACCTGATTCGAGGGTTATGGTGTCCTCCCCCTCTCTTCGAACTTCACATAACCCTAATATGTGCCACCTAATCTTCCCAAGTTCCACCTCGAGTTGCGCCAGATGCGAGTCAAGCCGTAGCGTGCGGCCGTTGTACGTCGCAAGAGTCAGTTGTGTTTGGTGGCCTCCCGTAGCCCGGAGATTCTTCGCACCCCCTGTCCCGCCGTAACCACGGTCGCCACCGTGACTGGGAATAGCGGGACTGCCGGGAACTAGGGGCCGTGGCTTTTTTGTGCTGCTCATAGAGGTATTTAGCCTACTGCTATCACGCTGGCCAGACGGGTTGATAGAGTGTTTTTTTCGAGTTTTCCTTCTCTCGCGCTGGTGTTCGGTGCATTTTTGACTCCATTAGTCGACTTCTACGACACCCACTGGAAGAAGGGGTAGCGACATATGTATTCTTAAGCCGTCGCTACACGGCAAAGGTTAGTGTAGTCATGAGAAATATTCAAAGGGTTAGTTGTGAAATCTAACATCTAGAGGTAACGAATCGAAATAATATATTGAACAAGATATCGCTATCGAAAATATTCCTCTTGCAGCGAAAACTGATTTCAAACTGAACGTCTGGTATTGACTTTTATATTCTCTGCTACCCTGGTGTTATGCGAATTTTGCATAGGAAAAGTTTAACTTCAAGAATAAAATTTGTGTGTCGAATTATTTGTATTTCGTTTGCTTTCGTAACTTTGTAGAGAATTATTATTCTTAAAAAGGCCGAAAGTAACACTATATACTTAACTACGAATATCATCGTGAAAGAATATAAAACAATAAATAAGTATAATTAAATAAATAAGTTTCGCTTATAAAGTAGTAAGTCCAGAAAATGTATGAAAGTTTCGCAACAAATTAGGTAAACAAGATTGTGAGTAATCAGACGTACGGACCCATATCAACGTCTGCACGTGCTTACGTATATACCTATGTATTCATAGTATACTAATCTAACTGTACGTTTATACAAAATGCCTTAGAGACAACATCGGTATGATAATGAGTTTCGACGAATATCTCCTTTCTTTCATGGAATACTGGTACTTTCAAGTTAGTTAGTCCAAAAACTATCCAAGCTAGCTATTTCAGAAGTAATCCAATTTTATGAATGAAATCAATGAATAATCGTTGCGTATGCTTGGTGTTTGCGTTTGTGTGAGGGAGCAGTACGGTTTTGAGGCCAGTAACATACGTGCCGAGTTTGAAAACGGGTAGGTGACATTGACGAATTTCCGAAAAAAAATTGAAATCAAAAATTTTCTTACCAATTTTTTTGTTGATTTGGGTTGAGAATCATTAGTATAATTACGTCCTTGACTATGGCACGCATGCAAATCAACAGCTTGTATAGTTGTTTACTTAAATAAAATCAAATGAATTAATGGAGTAAATAATCTGATTATCAACTTTTAAGAACGTAAATGAAAAATCGATATACCTAAATATCTTTCGTCCCGTTTCAATCTGAGTCCATGGCAATTTATAGTGCAATCTCGTCTTGAAGTCAAGATATTTAGAATAGGCGTCTTTCAGTGGATTAAAAAACCTTTAAAAACAGTGTTGCCACCAAACAACTGATTCGGTTCATCCATTTTCCTACGAATTTAACAGACAGAATTAATTTCACATTCATAACAATATCGGTGAAATCCGATGGAATTAATTTAAGAGCTGCCGGAACTTTCAATGATTTGTGAGTAATTTTAATAATCACAGCTTTTCACGAACATGCTGTCCTGGTACCTCAAAATGGTTTCAATACAATTTTGTTTGGTAGAATCATATCTGGGGGTGACAGTGTGACAATGGCTGGTATCAGAACTATGAGAAAACATCTTCGTCGATTAATCGTAGAGGCAATTAATCAGGGCCTCTGCCTGTCTACGCACCAACAAGATTGATGATACGCTACAGTCGAAAAGTGTCTCGTATTGTGAATGTATGATTTTTTTTCGGAATATTTCAATGGTATTTTATTGGAGTTTGTTTTTTTGGTGATTTATTTCAGTGATTCTATAGAAAAAATGTGTTCAAGTTTTCACTAAGCACATTTGTATGCTTCTGTTGGAGCTAATTGAAATTTTTGTAAATGAAAAATAACCTAAGGCTGCATAATCAATTGAAACATTTAACCGATGGTATCTAATTTGAAGAATCTGTGTAGAAATAAAATAAAAAACCCCTTCAAATGAAGAACTACATAAAGCAAAGATCACACTGCAAAAAATCTTGCGTAACAAAAGTCAAGTACACACGGACGGAAAAAAAATCCTTATCCCACGAAATCGTCACATAAGCAAGGCAGCCACTCTTGGTGAAGCGTTCTCGGTAGCAGGGTTCATTAGTGCTAAGGCACCTGAGATGCCTCGAGCCTCGTCTGTAGTGTCTCTTGTACTCGTGTAGGCCCGCCCTAACGCGAGGCGTAAACAAACCTTTAAAGTTGGCTTCTTATGTGTTTTTTTGGTGCTTTTTAATTAGTAGTATAGGTACATGTTGTGTAAGAATAAGAAAAATATTTTATTTGCTCCATATTGACCACTAAAATTCACCAATTGTTCCTGAGTCTTTCTGCTGATTTTATAAGTATAAAATCCTTTTGTAATTTTTATTGTAATCTTGACTAAACAATTTTCTAAACTTTCTCTACAACCTTAAAAACACTGAGAAATGTCAACACAAATCCTTTACTTCAAATCTAAAACGATTTGCTATTCCCCATCTTGCTCCAGCATATGCAATTTGAAAGGGAGGAGAGTAATGTCATCCAATGTTCGACACTTTCGGCTTTGTAATCGATCTTGGACACAATTGGTTGCGCTAACAATGATGTATGGGAATTCAATGGGTTTAGAACACCATAATAGTATAGTATCTAGCTTAGACTGTATGTATAGCCTTCGTTCGCCGGCCGTTATTTATATAAATAGACTTAAGATAACTAAAGATAAGCTCATAATACGCAATAGCCTTGCCCGTAGGCACAATACAACCTTGCAAATTTGAAAGCGAAGACAGATTGATAGATCTTTGTGTTTATAGTTTTCCTAAAGGAAAAGAGAAGATACCTGATTTTTTAAGGTTGTTAATTTTTTGTAACCAATTTTAATTTTAATGATTGAGATAAAAAGCTAATGTAAGTTTTCTTGACATTTATTTATTTTCAAACATATTATTTACATTTTTAAATATTAAATATAAAAATAAAAAACATTTAAAAATATAAAAAATAGGTTGCCACCGATATCGGGCACAGGGTCCAAGGTACCGGTGGTTAGGGTCCCAGAGACAGAAACCTCCTCACAATACGTGCCGTATCAAGGAGTACTGCCTTCTGAATCAGTCCCTTGATCCAGCCGCCCAACGAGAGCCTCCTGAGGTGTTCGTCGAGGCTCTTGGCTATTAGACCATTGGCCGTAATGACAATCGGCACAATAAGTTTTCTTATCGTTAAAGATGTTCAAATTGATATCTTTAAACCTACAGTTATTTTCAGAAGCAATAAAAATTACAGTTCATGTAATACGAACCAGCTTTTCTAAAAGCTTCAGAATTATTAGTTTTTTAAGTTGATATCATACGGTAGTAAATTATTTAATGCTACAAGCTCGATACAAGTAAGTGCATAGATCTATATGTGGCACACGGTTTCATTGAAAATTATATGCTTGTTTAAAATAATTGGATTGTGAATAAAATTCCAAAAATAACTTGGGTTATGTTTTTTTGGACACAAAAGCCTACTCATACAAACGTTCTAAACATGTCGAAATAACGACCTTACAGTATTATAAATAAAGGCTAAAACCAAACAAAAATACCTCATTATTATCACATAATTTTCTTCGAGAGAATGGACGTCTTGCATGGAATCCGCGCGGTATGTCAATGCTATTACCCGTGACCGCCATTGTCAATGTACCAGGATAGCATAAATTGACAGCGTTCACCGAAACACATCAGTACTCAACTATGTTGGTTTGTGGCGGGTAAACAATGGACGAGAATTTATTTTTAGGTTGTTTATTTGGTATTTTGGTGGTAATTTGATTGGATTGTTAGCAGAAAACCGCGCTAAAACTGGATTTTATTATAAATCTGAATGAAAAGCGTGTTAAATATGTCTTTACAATTATTAGAATATTGAAGGATCGAGACGATTAACTGGGTTGAGGAGGTCGGATAGGCTATAGTCGCTCCTTGTAAAACACTGGTACTTAGGCTAGGCAGAATGCCAGTTCTTTTCATAAAATATAGACCAATGAAACTAGGTAAAAATATTTTTCGTTTTAGTTAAACTTTCGCACAAAACATTTTTGAAGACGTCTATCAAGCAATCAGTCATGCTGACCTAGTCTAAGAGCACCCATTATTATCTGCCATTACGTCAATACGTCATTATTGACGCAATAAATTGACGTAACGCTGACACGCGCGTATTGTGCGCACTGACTTTAAAAGATTTATGACCATACCGCCATCTTTCAAATACGATTCTTTTTCAATTTCTTTCTAGAATGAAAAATGTTCTCCGACTAGTTTTATAAGTCGTTAAATATTTATTATTATTTTATATGATTGATGAAGTAGTTGAAAGATGAATGATTGGAAATAAATAGCAGCGTTTTACCTGAAATAAAACGCATATTAAATACTTACCTTATTTGAAGCTTACTAGTTTGAGATAGGCACCTACGTGTTTTCCGCTTTTATCTCCGTCCTTTTCTACCCCATATCTTGCATCTCTCTCGCACACCGACCAGTTTCACTCCCCACCAGGCAGGAGGCGACGAGTGTTCTCGGCGGCCACAGTTCGTCATTGAGTCGAAAACACCAGGCAGAAATTAAAATGTAAGCTTCAAATAAGGTAAGTATTTAATATGCGTTTTATTTCAGGTAAAACGCTGCTATTAAATTCTTGACCGTTATTTGAAGCTTACTAGTTTGAGACGTGTTTGTTATCGCCTGGTGGAAGTGGACGCCAATGTGAGCAAAAGCACAATGAAATTGTGTATGTAAATAGGTACTTAGGTACACGAGTAATCACATGTAAGTATGTGTATTGCGTCCTGGAATACTAATGTAATAAAAGTTAACTGGTACTGGTACTCAGCTACATCCTGTTAGACTGGAAGCCGACCCCAACATAGTTGGGAAAGGGGCTCGGAGGATGAGTAAAAAAAAAATAATTAAAAGAGAGATGCAAGAACAAAAGCAAAATTGATTTCATTTTCTAATAGTAATTAACAAAAACATTGCGATACTTCTTAATAACAATAGTAACAAAAATATAGACATTAATCAGCTGGATTAATTAAATAATCGAGATAACTTGCTACTTCTATTTAGTGGGTATCTTTCCCTTCTGTAAAAAAGGGCAAATGTATTGCCTGATCGCCAATTACCCTTGGCTAATATATCGTCCAAAGGTATATTGTCAACACAGATTTTGACGCTACCGCCGAGTGGAAGCTTCCTGGGGTTGTAGTTATTCCTGCCTCTTTTAACAATGTCTTAATCCACCCGCAATCATCGTTCGGGTGGCTGCCTTTGGTTGGCCTCTAACGGATATAAATAAATTTAAGGAATTAGCCGATGTCCGTCTATCTTCTAACAAGGCTTAAGTCTTTCTGACCCAATACACTGGACTTAGATTTATATTTTCCTGATTATCCATCAAACAACAACCCGACTGCCTATGACTAGAACTGTCGGTCTTAGAGCCAAAGACTGGCCATAAGATTAAATTATCTTTGTTGTTTTTGAAATGTTCTGGGTCTATTGCAAGCAAGGAAAGATCATGGACTCGCCTTTCCGAAACAAGCTAGCAAAAGAAAGAGCAGCAGTGTGCCTGGAAGTTGCAAATGGATTATTCTCGTCTCCGTTTACTGCACTTAAGTAGGTTACCAATTGGTCAATATTCCAGATGGACGGCTTCCCGAGGAACAGGTTTGCTCAGCGCTATTGATTTTAAAATGTGTCCGACTAGAACGTGTGAACCTAGCTCTCCAGTGGTTTCTGCATTGCATAGTGTAGCTATAACTGACTTGTGTAATAAAATAGTATTGTATGCTAGTTTATTTACTATGTGTAAGTCCGCTAAAAATTGGGTAAGTATAGGTCCAAATAGGGATTCAAGGATTCATAGGATCTAATTTCATACTTTTCGCCCCAATTTAACTATCGACTCCAAGCTGATCGATAAGTGTTGCGTGTGGATTGAAGAAGACTTCAGTCGGAGAGACTCCTTGTCCCTCCCCCCCCACCCCATTTCCTTGACCTTGGCAGGGGGTATCCCCGTTGCTGTGTCTATCAGTTTCTGCTCGAGGTTCATCAGTGTGTAGGGTACTGCTAATGATCGGGACTTCAAATCTGCTCGCCAAAATACCTGGTGCCACCGAAGGAACTACTATGAGATTAACTCCCGTTCCTGAATTAAGATGACTGAGGACCTACGGTATAAGGTAAGGTGGCGGTAATACCCATGCTAGCGGGTAAGTCCAAACTTGAGAAAAAGGCATCGTGGAACCCCGCTTTCGGGTCCTTCAGATCTAGGGGCACGTAGTACACAACTATGTGTCCCTGGGCTCGCTTCGAGGCAAATAGGTCCACTGCTGATACAAGATGCCACTCCGGTGGAGGTTTGTGTCGGGAGAGATGGTCTGCATGACTGTTGAATAGGGCTGGTATATGATTCACGACGTGATAGATTTGATACAGCTCGAGATAACTGAATACTTTGTACGTCAAGTTCGGTAGGCTCCTTGATCGGGTGCCACCTTGATTTCTTAGATATGACACCTCAGTCCCATTTTTGCATTGAAAAATGGCTGTTGATCTCCTTAGCAACTCGCAGTGAAAGCCTTTTTCTCTCTTGTTCCATGAACCCATTACGGGAGTTCCGTTCAGTTGTGCCCCCATCCTACATCGGAGGCGTCCGTGGTTATAAGGTGACAGGGAAGTGGCGTATGAATATCCAAGGTTTGGTGGCAGCTGACCAGCCACCACTTTAGATCTGCTAAGGCATCTGCTGGTAGGTTCAACATTGCTATACTCCATTCATCGAGCCGTGAGCCCACAATGTAACCAAAGAATGACACTTTTTCAAAATGGTGGGTATAACCCGACCGATGACAAAAACGTCACATTTTTATGTAAAATGTTCATAGTATCTGTGGTCTTCAATTAAGTAGGGTTCTATGTATGACAGTCAAGACTTCTAGGTTCCTTTTACATGTAAACAATTTACTACATATTTCATTAAAATTAAGAAAATAGTTTACGGCATTTATTATATTTGATTTCAAATAAGTTTGAAAAGATTGCATAAGTTCCACAGACATCGTTCTAAAATATCATTTCTAATGTTGTCAGTATATTACTTTCGTAGTTATTTTTATAAAATATGATCATTACTTCAATCGTGACTTATGGTTTGTTCACCGTTTGGCTCACGGTTCCATGAATAGGGTAGGTATAGATTGCTGTTCCACACTGCATTGAGGAAAGTGAGGAGAGCCCGGAAATGCAGTCTGCCGTATAGGACAATGAAAACTTGCGAAGTTTAAAAGTCCTATCAAGCTATGCAGGTCTTCAAAGTTTGTCGTGCTGTTTGTCACGTAGTGCGTTTTGTCATTATCTTGTTGATAATGCTTGCGATTTATTCACTTGTCATCCAAAACGTGGTGCAAATGATCCCAAAGTAGGCGAATATATCTTGGTGAGCCACCAGAAAATCGAGATACACAATTATAAGTAACCCTTGAGTTTTCAAAGTTTGAACCACCCAATTGGTCACTGTGGCGAAGGTCTTGGGTGCCGTGCTTAAGCCAAATGGTAGGCACGTAATCTGAAGCAGTCTTCTTCTGTATACTAGTCGAAGAACATGTCTGTGACCTTCGGCTACCGGAAGGTAGAAGTAAGCCTGGGCGAGATCCACTTGCACAGCCATTCGTCTTTCTGAAGAAACTCTAGCACCCGAAAAACATTTATTAAACTGAAGGGTTCCGTAATTATGAACTTGTTGAGAACCTTGAGATTGAGTATTGGACGGTTCTTTCCGGCGCCTTTTGGGCACAAGAAACATATTGGAAAGAAAGCTGGCAGAATTTGCAGCTATCAATAGAACTTTTTGTTTTATCATTTGGGATATGACGACATCCATCTCTTTGGACTCTCTGGTCAAATCTGGCATTATCTATCAAAGGTGGCTTTTGGCCAATGGTATGCGATACCCAGTTATTATTTTTGACAAGAAAGGCGGAGCTCCCATTTCTTTCCATTGGTCTTGATATAATGTTAGGCAACCCGCCTCGAAAGTCATAACTTACGTGCCTTGTTGGACGCATCAAAGTCCGCCTGCGGTTCTGGACTCTTTCTGTTTCCTCTGTTGGACATGGTTCCTATTGTAATTTACTCGTGATGACCCCAGGGAGCCTTTAGAGTTTTGCGTCACTAACCATTCAGCGTGAGTGTGATTACCATTTCCCTTCGAGGGAAGGTTATAATGGCGACTCTTCGAAAGTCAATCCAAATAGCCACCCTGCGAGGGTAGATTGCAATGATGGTACGATTCGCAACATGCATGATTGGTACCCTGCGAGGGTCCGTGATAATGAGCCGACCCCTGCGGGGGGTGGCTAGTATACTTACTGGTCCCTGCTTTGTAATGATGCTGCTACTCGCAACATGCAAGATTGGTACCCTGCGCGGGTCCGTGATAATGAACCGACCCCTGCGGGGGGTGGCTAGTATACTTACTGGTCCCTGCTTTGTAATGATGCTGCGACTCGCAAAATGCAAGATTGGTACCCTGCGCGGGTCCGTGATAATGAACCGACCCCTGCGGGGGCTGGCTAGTATACTTACTGGCAGTCCTAGGCGGAGCGTACCAAGTCTTTCAAGGCCGAAAACCATCAGACGCCGTGATAATGAGCCGACCCCCACGGGGGGTGGCTAACAGACTTGCTGGCAGTCCGTGGGAGCGTACCAAGTCTTTCAAGGCCGAAAACCATCACACGCCGTGATAATGAGCCGACCCCCACGGGGGGTGGCTAACAGACTTACTGGCAGTCCGTGGGAGCGTACCAAGTCTTTCAAGGCTGAAAACCATCACACGCCGTGATAATGAGCCGACCCCCACGGGGGGTGGCTAACAGACTTACTGGCAGTCCGTGGGAGCGTACCAAGTCTTTCAAGGCCGAAAAGCTTTCTTGACACCATCAGCCCTCTTCAAGTGCGGTAGTGACCAGTCCGAACTAAGGAGATGCTGGTTGGACCGCACCTCACACCATTCTTTTTTGTCAAAAAGTTGAACGCCTTGCAGGATTGAACTAGGGCCACAGGTGCCTTAGGAACTTCGGGCTTGCTTTCTTTTCCATATTCACGTGCACGGGCTGTGGTAGCTTTATTATTAACCGCATCTGTATTTGCTTTATAAGTCACTCATTCTGAAAACAAATTACTGAAAAAAAAAGTACACGGAAGAAACTCGTGACAAAAAAGGGGTAGACGCACAAAATATTAACACTTGATTTCGCAAAATCGAATATCGAACGGTAAAACCGTTAACAATTTGTATAAAATATTATAAACTCACCTGTGTTCTGCGAGAGCACTGAGTTTATTTTTCAACGAAATACTACAGCGGTTGGTTAGACCAACCTTCTCGGGCGGAAAACAAGACGCCAATGACGAACTGTGGCCGCCGAGAACACTCGTCGCCTCCTGCCTGGTGGGGAGTGAAACTGGTCGGTGTGCGAGAGAGATGCAAGATATGGGGTAGAAAAGGACGGAGATAAAAGCGGAAAACACGTAGGTGCCTATCTCAAACTAGTAAGCTTCAAATAACGGTCAAGAATTTAATAAATATTTTTCTTAGATTTAAGTTCAATTTTGGTGAAAAATTTTCATTGAAAATAGAACTGTTAGGTATGTTCAAATTCAATTCAAGAACTATATATATATACCTCTATGTATGTTTGAACTCATTTTCCAATCCGCATTGTTACTTAGATCTCAAACCACGGGCAAATGCACGGAACAGTTCCTTACTACAAAAATAAAAAAATCACTTCTCAGCTAAAATCTCCATTTCCCGCATGCTAAATCATTTCTGCCCCATTAAAAAATACCGTAGCTGATAAGAAAATGCCGTAGAACGTGGTTACAACATCTTCCTTACATCTCCCATTCATTCATTCATATCGCTACCTGTATATAAATCTGCTGCAGCGAAATTTATGGCTGGTGTGCGTGATTTTGTTCTCAATATCAATGTGGATATATGCTGCCAAGTCGATTTGTATAGGTACATAGTTATGCTAAATGTAGCATACTGTTTGTTCTGCTCATCTTAAGCCAAAATTGGTGCCCTCGCAATAAAGAAAACAGATTCTAATTACTAACTAATGTCATACATGTGAAAATGAGTTTGACTATAATAGTCACCTTCAAAACGATTAATCGATGAGATTTTAGCATGGAAATAAAACTACCTTGGACACGATGAATTTTTTTTCATGGGTGCAGGCCTTGATCCTCCGAGATGCGGACGATGTCGCTGGAGAAAACTTATACCTTGTAAGTTGTCAGTATTTTCTATGAGCCACAAGAGGACATGTGGTTAAATAATAGAAATACGGATCGATCGATCAAGGTTAAGCCGCACTTTCATCGGTTGCCTCGCTTTTGGTAACCGTGTTTGTCGTATTGTGGCTACTAATTAAAACTTAAATAATATATTGGTCTGATTGGTCCCCCTGGCCTGCTTGACCTTGGGCTTTGAAAAGAAGAATTAATGGCTCAAATTATTGTGATTTTTTCTAATATTTATTTATTTTTTCTGTTTTAATTTAAAAATAACTTTTTCGTGCGTAGGTGGTATTTAGAAAAAATAAACACTGAAAGAGATTAGTTAAAAAAAAATTAGTAATTGAGAACTAGGAGCGCATAAACTGGTAAGCGGTAGCGCCACTTCATCAATTAGGCGAGCTGGCGAGTAAAATAGCCAGTGGTTTAGTAATAATGTCCGTTTAGCTGGCACTTAATGCCTCGTTTGTATAACTAGCGCTTTCACATCGCTTATGATAATGATGTCCTAGTAGATAATGATGATGTTAAAGAGTTCTTTTACGTACAATTTTAAGTTTTAACATTATAAGCGAAAGATAGTAGGAGCATGTAGTCGTAAGTTTTATTTTTAGAAAAATAAGTACGTAGGTGTATTTAGGGATTATAAATAATGCGTTTTTTCAATGTGACAATATAGATAGACGATGGTATTAACTCGTTTCGTTACGTCTCTTTTTTATCCGCTATATTTTTTTTCATACTAAACTTCTAAAATAAACAGAGCCGCAATTGTATTTTTTAGCTTTGGCAACATAAATCCTGTTTGTTATTTAAAATTCAGATTTCAAAATATGTTTGAACATAAAATAAACCGGATTCGTTTAGAAACAAAGCAATTTCATGCGTATGACCCTCTTGATAGACTTACTTTTGTTTTTGGTTAGCTGGTTGACTATAACTAAAATGACTTTTGATTTTTTCTGAATGCAGTTTCCAGATATATGAAAATCAATTAATCCACGATGGTCAGTGAGGTCTTTTTCAATAAAAAGCGTTTCGAAAGTTACCTCATTTACTGTATTAAAACAAACTTTTAGACCAGTTGTTAACAAAGCATAATTAAATACCTACATAACTGACCTATTACACAAAGTGTTTACGGAAATAAAAACATAGATAAATACTAGTTCAAGTTAGTTAAATAGAACCTTGAAGATTATTCCCCTTTAATTACTCCTAAGATAAACGTAATCAATACTAGGGGATAATGTAGTAGGAGGAAATATCTGTTGCCATGGCAACGGGATAGTTTTCTGCTACAATGCGTTTTTATTAGGGTGAGAAGAATACGATTAGGAATTTTCCACGGTTAAGCTGAATGAATACAAACATCACATTTTTAAGTTGTTAGTTTTTATTTCTAAATTTTCTTGTTTTAGTTTTCACCCAAAATTGTTATTTGTTGTTATTAAAAAAAAAAACAAAATATATTGAATTTTAATTAAAAAAAATTCAAAATATATTGAATTTTTTTTTTGAGCAATTAAAACAGTTATGTAACATTATGTACTAAGGTGACAGAAAGATCAAGAGATTCCACGTGAACATGTCGCTTTTGTGACTGTTACGCATCTATCTTTCCTAACCCTCATGACCATTAAATACCATTGTGGGTACTAGTGGGTAAGGTATTATCCGCAATTTACGACAACATCCTCAAACGGGCTGTTTATTTATTTCAAGTATTATTTCAGTGAGGTTAAGTTCACATTTTGAATATGTTTTTATATCGAAAGAGAATTTGTAAACGATTCTCTATTGTAAATAGAAACAAAAGGACCTTTATCAGTATTGCACGTTGAGCGCACCCGGTTGTAATAGCGAACCGGGTAAATAGGGCACTTAGCATATTAGATATCATTTGGCCTTTCCTGTGTTGTGGTCGGACATATGCAGCTGAATATCACTATTTTATCGTTTGACCTTCATAGCTGAATTATTAGGCAATCATAAGTTTAGAACACACATCACGTCATAGAAAATTCGAATTAATAAATAATTTTCTTGATTGTGTAAATCAATGCAATAATTTAAAATTTTTGAGACAAATCATTCACAAAATATTCGTTATTTAAATAATATATCGTGTAAGTCTCAAAACTTTTCTTGAGAAACTCCGTTATTTAAGCGACCGTATCCATCGAACAAACTTATCTGCATATGAATCTGTAACATATTTATGCTACTGAATTAGAAATGGCATTAGTTTATGCAAACTTGTTCATTTATCCACATAAATTAACATAGAATAAACTCTCAGTTTTGTTAGCATAATTATTAGCTGAGAATATTTAAGTAACCTTTGTTTATAATGATCTTCAGAAAAAGACTCTAACCAAGTATGCTATCATCATCATCATCATCAGCCTATCGCAGTCCACTGCTGGACATAGGCCTCTCCAAGTGCACGCCACTGAGATCTATCTACGTATGCTAGCCTAGTACCTATCTGTTTTTTTAAGGTTAAAATCGCTCAATTGTTTTTTTCCAAAATCAATCAATGTTTTTATTTGCATTTAGGACAACAAACAAAATTTTAGCATATGGCTACATTATTCCAAAGTAAGGCTACACAAGGCTTATTTTCCGTCAGCAACGAAGTGATCGGAAGCTAATCTTACATAAAATATGAGCACAATGACCTACAATGAAGCCATAGAAAATAACACGATAGCCTTCCGGCAAAAATATAATATTTTCAGACACAATGGAAAATGTATTGAATCGTACGGTAATACCATTCGTCCGCTCTCACGGAATCCGTATAAGAATATATCTTTAGATGCGGGAATGTAGAGCTAAAGATGTTTTATGTGATTCTTGTTAGGAATTTATAGTCTATGACATTTAAAAAATGTAGGGTTGTTAGTCTATGAAAAAGAATGACTGTGGTGTGAATTGTCATGATGTAAAAACTAGTGAGAACAATGTTATAATTCCTAACAAAATGTGATTGTATTTCTTTAACTATTAATAAAGGCTTTCAAGAATACCAGAAGTTTGAATACCTACAATAGGTTATGGGCCCAGAACGCCCGAGAAGAAAAAATTAAAAACCGGGATTGGGTAATGAAAAACCCAACATAAAAAACAAGTGAAAAAAAAAAACTAAAAAACAGTAATAACAAGGAAGAAAATAAAAAACGGTGAAAAACTAAAAAATGGAAAAACCTGAGATAATACAGATAGAAAAATTAAAAGATGCGGAAACATTTTTATTGTGGAAATTTGAATTCAATATACACTTAAAAGCGGCAAATCTTGCAAAAACAATTGCACAAACAAAAGAAGATGACAAGAAAAGTGACTTCAGTATCAAAGATGCTCAGGTGCAAAGAATTATCATAAGCAGTATTGATAAGAAACTAAAAGGTCACATAATTAATTGTAACAGTGCACGTGAAATGTACGTAAAATTATGTGAAATATTCGAAGGTTCTGAGCAAAGAAACAAAGATGCATTATTACAAGAGTTTTTCACATATAAGAAACAAGAGAGTCAATCGCTTTCCCAATTAATAAGTGAAATAGAAAATTTACAATTTCGTATAAGTCAGCTAGGAACAAAAATAGATGATGAAATGGTCATATCCAAAATACTAAGCTGTTTACCAAATAATTTAAACTATTTTATAACTTCTTGGGAATGCATGGCAGACGATAAGAAAACCCTTCAAAATTTAACAAACAGACTTCTGGCTGAAGAAAATCGAATGTTGAAAGCAAAAGAAAGTGACAAGCAGCTAGCATTTCAAGCTACATCTTCATCTACATCAAAGAAAAAGTTTAATGCAATAAAATGTTTCAAATGTAACAAAACAGGGCACATGAAGAAAGACTGTAGAGCCTGTAGTATCTGCAAAAGGGACAACCATGAAGATAAAGACTGTAAGTTTAAAAATAAACAGTGCTCAATCTGTAAAAAAATTAATCACAGAGAAGAAAATTGTTTTTTCAAAAATAAGAATAAGAATGAGAATGAAGAAAAAAGTAACAAAAGAATAGAAAAGGCATTTTTTACAAACGGTGAAATTCAAGAACCAAAACTGAAAGAATTTGTTGTAGACTCTGGGTGTACTGCACACATGACCAAAAATGTAGACATACTAAAATTTTTTGAATGCAAACCATCATCTGTTTTGACTGCAAATGAAGAAACAATAGAGGTGAAAGGGACTGGTAAAGTCATTGGAAAAAAATGTACTCTTAATAATACCCTGCTTGTTCCTGACTTATCACAAAATTTATTATCGGTTAATGCAGTTACAAACAATCAAGGAGTGGTTATATTTACCAAAGATAATGTAAAAATATATAAGGAGTCAGAATTAATATTAACAGAAAAAAAAGAAAACGGTTTATATAAAATTAATTTGGATGATAATAATATGCAAGAAAAAACACTGTTAATGAAAGAAAATGGCACTGCCTTAGAATGGCATCAAAGACTTGGACATCCAGGAAAGAAAATACTAGATATATTACCAGATGTGGCAGATGGAATAAAAATAAATGGATTAAGGCAAATAGACGAATGTGAAATCTGTACACAAGCTAAACAAACAAGACTTCCATTTAACACAGTAAGAAACAGAGCCAGTAGACCACTTCAATTATTACATACTGATGTATGTGGACCGTTCGAAAACAAAACGTATGATGGCTATAGTTATGTTTTAACCGTCATGGATGATTATACTCATTTTACAAAAATATACTTGCTTAAATATAAAAATGAAGTTAAAGAAAATTTAAAACATTATATAGAAGAAACAGAAAGAGAGAGAACAGAAAAGGTATCTACCATAAGATGCGATAATGGAGGTGAATACACAAGCAATGATTTTAAAAAATGGTGTACTGAAAAGGGAATAAAACTAGATTATACAGTACCATACTCACCACAACTAAATGGTAAAGCAGAAAGACTAAATCGAACATTATTAGATAAAACCAGAGCATTACTATTTGATTCAGGGTTAGATAAAGAAATGTGGGGTGAAGCTGTATACTGTTCTACTTATATTATAAATAGATTACCAAGTGAATCTTTGAAGAATAAGACACCTTATGAGATGTGGCATGGTAAAAGGCCTAATATATCTAATATATGCAAGTTTGGTTCAATAGTATATGCTAAACAATTACATTCGAATATTAAGAAACTAGATCCAAGAAGCAAAAAGTTAATCATGATTGGATATACTAATAATGGATATAGATTGTGGAATAAAGAAGAAAGAAGAATTGAAATAGCAAGGGATATTGTTATAATTAATAATAATAAGAAAATTGGAGAAAAATATGAAGAAACAGGAAGTTCGGTGATAACAGAAATAATACCAGGTAATAATGAAGAAGAAATAAATCAAGAAGAAGAAAGTGATGACAGTTATTATGAAATAGAAGAGTTAGAACAACAAAGTAATGTAATAGAAGATAACATCCCAGATATTATTGATGAAGTAGAAAATGATGAAAATAAAGAAAGTAATACTGCAGAGATAGAAACTATAGAAACTATAAATACAAAACGACAACGGAAAAAACCAGCTTACCTGCAAGATTATGTATTACTTACGTATGATGAAGTCATGAAGTCTGCTGAAAAGAATAATTGGGAGAAGGCCATAAATTCGGAGAAGGAATCATTGGAAAGTAACAATACATGGGAAATAGTTGATGTAGGAAGAGCAAAAGGACACAAGATATTGTCAAGTAAATGGGTATTTTGTATAAAAGAAAATGGTACTTACAAAGCAAGACTTGTAGCAAGAGGCTTCGAACAGCAAAGCATTGACTATCAAGAAATATATAGTCCAGTAGTAAGTCAATCAGCAATAAAATCATTAATAGCAATTGCTGCTTCAAAGGAATATGAAATGATAACTTTTGATGTGAAAACAGCATTTTTGTATGGCGAGTTAAAGGAAGACATATTTATGTATATTCCTGAAGGATATGAAAGACAGCCTAATAAAATTTGTTATTTAAAGAAAGGACTATATGGGCTAAAACAGGCACCAATGACATGGAATAAAAGATTTACAGAAACTTTAAGGAAACTTGGACTGAGAGCTTCAAAGTCGGATCAGTGTGTGTTTTTTAATGAAGACAAAACTATAATATTGGCTATATATGTTGATGACGGTTTGGCCATATCAAAAGACAAGGAAAAGTTATTACAGATCTTGCATCAATTGGAAAAAGAATTTATCTTAAAAACATATGAACAACCTCAAAACTATATAGGTTTTGAAATAAAAAGATCAGAACAAGGCATCTTGTTGCATCAGCAGAATTATACAGAAAAATTACTTAGAAAATATAATATGTATGATTCCAAAGCTGCAGATACTCCATGCATTGTGGGAAAGGAAAATGAATCTAAGATGGCTACGTCAAATTTCCCATACAGAGAACTAGTTGGTGGATTATTGTATTTGTCAACCAGGTCAAGACCAGATATCAGTCAAGCTGTGAATGAAGCAAGTAAAAAGGTAGAAAATCCATCAAGGCAAGACATATTAGCAGTAAAGAAGGTGTTGAAGTACTTGAATGGAACGAGAGATAAAGGGATTTTGTATAATGCTGGGAAAGATATTACAAGATTGCATGCATATTGTGACTCAGATTATGCAGGTTGTACAGAGACCAGACGAAGTACAACAGGGTTCATAATAATGTTGGCAGGTGGACCTATAGCTTGGTGCTCCAAAAGACAGCCGATAGTAAGTCTATCGTCAACTGAAGCGGAATATATAGCAGCAGCAGATTGCGTTAAAGAGTGTTTATACTTAAAGACTTTTATAAGTGAATTAATTGGTAGCAGTATTAAGATTAGTTTGAATATTGATAACCAGAGTGCTATCCAATTGATTAAAACAGGTTCATTCAGCAAGAGATCTAAACATATAGATGTGAGATTTTATTTTATACACGAAAATTATAAGAAAGGATATTTAGATGTTATATATTGTCCTACAAATTATCAGATAGCGGATATGTTGACGAAACCACTATATAAAGAAAAATTTAAATTTCATTGCGATAAAGTTGTTGTGTAAATTGAGAGTTATAATTAGAAGTGTTTAAGTTAATGTTTTGAAAACTGATGTGTTTCTGAAGTAATTATAAGGTATTTTTAATTTATGTTCATATATTAAAAATAGGAGAAGGTGTTAGGAATTTATAGTCTATGACATTTAAAAAATGTAGGGTTGTTAGTCTATGAAAAAGAATGACTGTGGTGTGAATTGTCATGATGTAAAAACTAGTGAGAACAATGTTATAATTCCTAACAAAATGTGATTGTATTTCTTTAACTATTAATAAAGGCTTTCAAGAATACCAGAAGTTTGAATACCTACAATAATTCTGAGATATCAATTACGTAATTAATTATCCCCGCATATAAAAAAGTCTTATATTTGTTTTTTTAATACACATTTGAAGGGCAAATTCGTAATTAAATTCTTTAAATATGCAAAATCCCGTGGAAATGCGTTCGTTTTTAATTATCCAGCTGTTGAAAAAAATACCTGGAAAAATCATACGTCACTGGGTTATCCAGCTATGAACAAAAAAAAAAACTTCACTCTTGCACAGTCAACTCGCTCATTATCATTTCCACAAAACAAATGATTACTGAAAAGGTAACATAACAATCTGTAGGCCATATGTTACCAAAACCAGTCCCAACTTCATTGTACCCAAGTAGCCAACACCTGAATAAATAAAACAGCGCGGTCGATATTTCACTCCGAATTCTTCGAGAACTTTCCATTACTCCGTTTGTAGCATTGTTATTTTAACGTTATTTCTTGTTGCCATAGAGACGAGGCAATGGACTGACAAATAGGGCTTTGGATTGTTCGGAGACAATCTTCTTTAGAAAGTGTTCGGAAGGTCGCAATATGTAAGCACAGTTTGTTTCGAATCCAAATATACTAGGACTACAGAAGGTGCGAGAGTTCTTACTTATGTAGGAAGTTAGGGAAACTTTTGAGGGATAAAACAGTCTTTACTGAGTCGAATTAGTTTTCAAACCTTTTGTTGTTTAGTGAAAAATGGTTTTGGGGGAAGGTTAAACTGATGATAATTAACGAGAGAATACAAAGGGTTAATTTTGTAGCTAATTTGAACGAAATGGGTGCCTTACCTTAAGCTGCTTTGTAAAATTTTAAGATACAATCTTGCGGACTTGCCTGAGAAATGAACCTTGTAATATTTTGTCAAACTAAGATGTAGTGCAGTTGAGTGTTATTCGAAATGGTGTGGACGTAAAAACACATTATTTTTAAAACATCAAAATGAAGTATCGCAGAGAATAGAATTCTATTTCAATGTTGATTGGTTCTGAAACTAGTGTTTCATAGAATTTTATTGAGCTGTAAGCCTAAACGTGCCCCGGCATGATTGAAAGAGATAAAAATGAACACTTTCGTCTGTTTCCGCACAAAACTATTCTATGAAAATGTGTGGTTACATAAATTTTATTTTTGTGAAGTTTTCAACATAACTGTACGTTGTCTTTTTTATCAGGCAATGATTTTCATTAGTGTTCAATAGTATCCATAACAATTACAAAATAATTTTGTCCTTAGTCTAAGCCGCATTTAATGTCATAGCTCACAGGTAACTATAAAAATCTTCACACCATTTAAAGTAATTCTTAAAGCGCTTTTTTTCAGTAAATCCCTAAGAATCAACTAAACAGGAAAACCGTTAAAATAATCGACTAACTGAGGATTCGTTTGCATTAATGTGTCGATAGCTAGCTATTACTGCCACCATTGATCGTTACAACAATTTGTTTCAGTAATCGACTACTTTTTCTCGGGATTTAGTCGACTTACCGACGCTTAATGCTTCAGTCTGAATAAAGCTTAGTCGATTTTGAACGGTAATCTTTCCGAGTTAATCGTAAATCGAATTTATTTGCGGATCTATTCGAGTATTTTGTCAATGGAATTCATATTGGATGTGAGTAGTTATTTTGTGACATTTGTAAAAAAATACCTTTAACTAATATTTAAACAATTGATTGGGGTACGCGAGATTTTTCGTCTGCCGCATTATTTTTTAGGTGAACTATTTGTGTTTGATATATTTATATGATATACGTAAAAATGCTTATGTGTAAATGTAATGTGTAGTTAAAACATTTTTATGTTGGTTATAAATAATATCCGTTATAAATAACTTTTAGTTGTCACGGCCGATCAACTTACCTAATTTAAAAAGCTGTCAACATATTAGTACCTATTTAACTATACCTCTAGGTATAACCAAATGATCTCATGATATGACAGGTTCATTTTGCATCCTAATTAATAACGTTATCAGTGACTAATCTTAGGAGATTAGGCTGACATTAAGCTCTAAAGCTGAGCAGCCGACAATCTCATCTTATCTATTTAATTTATCGATTGCTTCGGAAAGTCTATCCTATAGGTATAAGTATGAGAGCTAATTTAAATTTAAGTATTTAGCAAAGACACACCTTGAAAACATCTTGATGATCAAGAAAACATCTTGAGGAAACCTGGACTATAAAATCTGAAATCACCAACCCGCCTTGAGCAAGCGTGGTGATCAATGCTCAATCCTTCTCCGTGTGAGAGGAGGCCTGTGCCCAGCAGTGGGACGATAAAAAGGCTGTAACAGTATTTAGCAAAGAAAAAGAAATTCATAATTTTTTTTTTTAATTTCATCTATCTCATAAGAGATTTTTTTTCAAAATTGGATTATACGGAATTCAAATCAAAATACATGTTTTTTGGCGGTTCCAATATGAGGTCAAAAGATTACCGTCGGTAAGCAAAGGTAATTGTTTCTTTTTGATAGGCACCACGCATCGGTGCGTTTACCATGACAATATGATGAACATAAATACAAAGATAACATTATAAGAGATTCCGTGAATAGGTATTTGATTTTGCATACCATATAATTGTTATGCGATTGGTTACAATTTGGCTATGCAGTTTTAATGTATGTTAAGCTTGCAATGTCAGTGATATGCAGATTAAACAATGTCTTGCAAGTGGACGTGTAAGTCCCGGGATTAATTCAGTATGTGGTGTCCGCATAGCTTTGTCCTATAAGTACCTAGAGGTTAGCACTGTGAATATTATGCAAGCCATGTATGTTTATATAAATAAAATAAATCATCTGCCTGGTCTTTTCCCAACTCTGTTGGGGTCGGTTTTCAGTCTAACCGGACGCAGCTGAGTATCAATGTTTTACAAGAAGCGACTGTCTATCTAACCTCATCAACCCAGTTACTCGGGCGCACCCTGTTAAGACTGATTTGTCAAACTTTCTGGCTTCTGTTTAACCATAACGACTGCCAAATATGTTCAAATGACAGAAACAAATAAATTAAAAATGATTCCTAATTTAATTCTTAGATTTCCACAATATACGAAGAAAAGTGGTTTTCACTTTTCTTGACAAAGTCATAGACCTCAACTGATATCTATGTTTGGGATTATAAATTTTCCAAATCGAGTCAGCAAAAAAAAAACTATATTTCATCTCGTATAACAATACAAAAATGCATTGCTATAAAGTTACGTAATATATGCATTGGATCAACGTACCACCTATTGCGGTGTAGTAAATTGACTGGCAGCTCGCCAGACTACCAGGAAACCAGACATTCAAAAGCGGTTACGTTTTAGACTAATTCTTCGGATACGATGGAAATTTTCTGTATCAAAATTGTGCTATTATTTTTTGAAATGTAGTAAATTTTTGATGTCTTGTGGCGAAGAGGATTTATGTTTTTTTTAATACTTGATCTATCTCATGACGTTCCTTGCTTGTTTCTGAACAAAATACTTTCACTAAGATTGTTATATTACTGTCGTATTGTGTCAAAAGCACATAATTTTGTGAGAATTGTTTGGCAAAGCGTATGAAATAAGATTAAATTCAGCTTCAGTTCTCGTCAAAGAACCTTGGCCGTTTTAAGTTGACTACTATAACTAACAGCCAAACTGTAAGAACACTACCTACTCATTTATTTTTTCATTCGTTACTACACTAAAAATTCGAGACAGGAGATGCTTAAAAATCTAGAGCAACGTTACAAAATTAAAGTAACAGAGATTGTGCAGACAGTACAATTTATTGCGAAGCATTTCATACGAATTGTACAGAACTATGAATCTTGGAAGATAAACCTCTCTAGACAGATAAAGAAATTGTTTGAAATATAATGTTTGTGTACTTTTGTTAAGTTTAAGATGCCATGTATCATCGTCCACCTATTCTTTTCACGGCTTCCAGGGTATTGTTAAGATAAGATTCTATGTATAATTTCGGGATAAAAACTACAAAACATTTTATAAATATATAAAAAATACAGATAACACAAGGCCTATAAGTGTGCGTCCACATCTGGCGAATGCGCCGCGAATGCGCAGCACGCGAGCCGATCGCGTGCAGTCACTGCAATAGTTCGGTGCGCCTCTTTAGCGCAACTCACGCAAGGCTCGTATAGTGCGCGCGAGCGGCGCGCGATCTGCGCGCAATCAGTTCTCGCCCTTACAGTTCCGTATATTGGCTCAGTACTATCGAAGATGGCAGACGTCGCGCGCCGCCTGCGCGCCGCTCGCGTGCGGCGCTTAGGTCGCGCGCGAGCTGCGCGCGTGCGGCGCAGAAGCGGCGCACGAACAAAAATGCACGCGCGCAGCTCGCGGACAGCTCGCGATCGGCTCGCGTGCTGCGCATTCGCGGCGCATTCGCCAGATGTGGACGCACCCTAAGGTAGTGCTTTAAGCCCTGTGTTGGGTGCAACTTCTCCATAAAACATTTTATCTGTTTTTTTCAGCAATTTTTGTGTCTGAAAAAACAAAAGAGATTACTTTCGCTATTAACATTTGTGAACAAAGCTAATATTAATTTGTAGCTATATCTTGCTTACATACAGACAAAACTTCAACATCAAATCATGTCGAAGCTTTCAAATTGTATTTTACAGCGTCAATTTACATAAAATTCACATTTTACACCTTCACATAAAATTATGACAATTCAGCTATTCAATACTATGTAGTACTAATATAGAAAACATTTTACGTACTTTGTAAGTTTTTACGATCCAGGTAACAATTGTTTTTGATTTTGATACTTTAGAGCCGATTTTAAAGGTGAAAAGTTGTTATAAAATCTGAGAAGAATAACAAAAATGTTGGATGAAAAGACGTTTTAGTTTTATGTGCTGTTTCAAGTATCCACGTGGGTATTAGGATAACATAAGTTCAAGGAGATATTGTGTAACATTACCACTAGAAAGAATACACATAGGCAGTCAGTATGTAGTAGGTAATGAAAATACTAACGTCTTAGAAAATAATCTATATGCATCAGTAATGCACATTTATTTATTGTATATCACGATGCCTTTACCAAAAACCTTTTACAATCCTAATCCAGACTCATTCAGTCCAAAAAAATGGATATTTTCTAAAAACGTTTACCGAAGCACTTTTCCACAAATTTTGTGAAGCTTAGTCCTAACGATTATGAATCTTAGGATTAGGATAAGCTAAGTCGGTAAACTTAATGATGCCTTTGTACCATAATGTGGAATTTTCTTTAGTTTTATTTTATACAAGACATTACAGAAAAATAACAAAATGCGTGCATGAATGTTTCGGTCGTTCAAAACGAAAGATCTTATTATAAGCCTATTTATAGAACTTATGTAGGCTTCAAGTTGTTACTGCCTTTACCAAAGCCCTTTTCCTTGACTTGAGACAACTGAATATCTAAAGTGCTTTCACGCCAGTGGATTTTTTACCTGCTTATTCCGAGCGGTATCGCTCGGTTCATATGGGCGGTGTCAAGCAAACAATTGATAGCTATTGATGCGAAAGATGACGTTTAAAACCGAGCGACAGATTTACAATACAGATGTAAAATTGAAAGTTTGTTTAGACATTAAATATAAGTTAGTCTACCAATGAGTTTCCTACCATCTCTACTTAGCTCGCAAATTTCATAAGCGACTTTCTTTCCAACCATACCGTTTTTATAGTATATGGTACGAATACTCTTTACACTCACAAAATATATCCCTCATATGTAACTCAAACCCTTCATAGTAATTGTACGCAGCTTTATGATTACCATAAGTTGGTCTTTTCACTAATCTCTGTATAACCTCAGAGTGTAACTGTAGGTACCAATTTGTAAGGGCTTTTCATCCCTTTGAGATTTATTACACAGATTTCGTACGTGTTTCTAGAATTGCTTACAATTTCTTCGTAATGATAAAAATTTGCATGAATATTTAATTTTGATACGTTTTTTCTTACTTAGGAGAAATCGTTTTTAAAGAGTGGAATAAAATCTGAACCAATTAAAAAATGTAGTAAAACTGAAAAAAAAAAACATGTATAGTTACCGGCACGGATATTGAGCTCTCGGCGGAAGAGTGGGGATCGCTTTGCGCACTGTACGCATAAGGCAATAAACCAAATCGCTTCTGCGCAGGTGAAGGTCATGACTCGATATCCGTGCCGATAACTATAACACCAGGTAAATATATCTTTGTAAAATAAAGTAATGTGTGTTTGTTGTTGTTTTAAAAAGTTTTATGATATTATTTGTACACAATATCTTCAAGTATAATTAAGATTTAAGATACATCACTTTAAGTCTGAGTGCAGAGCATAAACGTATAAGTTTTAAGAGCTATTTGTGGATAGTTCATCTCCATACCCGTCATAATCCCCTGGTGTTGGAAGTTCTTGAAATCATTTGGGTTAAGCATTGTGGATAATTTAATGCTAAAACATACATAAATGAATCTATGGGTTTGATATGACTTTTTAAACTGTAAATTCCTTTGTGGTTATGTATAATGTATTTGAAAATTAATATTACATATAATCATTAATTGAGTCCAAATACCTGCGCTAATAACAAGCGTTTATTTTAATAATAACGTTTATATTAACATTAATTGTGCATTCAAAACTCTACCACTCAGTCTCTAATTGGCCTGGTTTAATTAATTCACCCTCAACGTGTAATTGTTTTAGTTTACAAATATTATATTTCCATTGCTTTATGTTCTCCTGGTACCATTTAGCGGTTAAAATAATTGTTTTTGTAGTTGTGTTAAGGAAAATCTTTCACGACTAAATTAATCATAATCGTCTCATTTTCCATGAATCTAAATTATTTACTTAATGCTAAGGTTTTCAATTAATTTTCAAAGAAACGCTGAGTTTTACCTTGTACCTCTTCAAGGAGTAAGTAGCTAGGTAATTTTATTTTATTTCATACTTTAAACAAAGATATAAAAACATCTTACTTTGTATTGTTTAATAACCATAAATAAATCGAGGCGTATTTTGTAAAATGTGAAAATTGCCCTCGAAACCGGCGATGTTATAAAAAGTAATAGCATTTTTATTTAAACACGCTTCAAGTGGAGATGGAGAATTTTTCGCGCCTACAATTTGTGCTGTCGGCGGGTTGTTTGCACTTTATTTCGTCAAGATTTAGAGGTGATGGAAGTGGTTTCTGTACCAGGAGTGCAGATATGCTGAAGACGTCACATGTAGACAGGAGTATGTGAATAGTGCTATTATATGTGTTTTGCGAACTGCGAATTACAGGTATTGAATTTATTTCCATTGTCCCAACTTTGGATTGTCATTCATATAAGTGTATTAGAATTTATACGATTTTTTATAGTTATTAAACCTTAATATTATAGTAAATACTATATTTACGCTTAAATCCAAGATCTGATTCGTTATCGACCTCAAAGTTGTTAGAACGAGAAAACACGGTTATGTTATGTTCATCATCATCATCATCAGCCTATAGCAGTCCACTGCTGGACATAGGCCTCTCCAAGTGCACGCCACTGAGATCGATTTTCGGCTGTGTTTATGTTATGTTATTTTGCTCTAATTTTTGTATAAATATGTAGTTTCATAAGTTCGTAACCCATCTAGTATATCTGTTTGCTCGTTATTTTGTTTGTGAGCTCGTTCATTCGGTGAGTGTATGTTTTATTCAGGAGCTTCTTCCGCTGATGTCCCGAGATGGAGTGTTAACTATTTGCAACTTACTGCAGAATTATCACTTTAAATGTATGTCGTTTTTAAGAGCTTTTTGTGGACTAAACATATTTTTTCTTTTTATGTAGTTTTGTGAACTAAAATCATTTTTTGTTCTAATGAAAAGATGATAAAATAATAATGATTAAAAAACCGTAGGGAATTAAATTATTGAAGTGCCAAAACAATCATTTTTAACAACTAATTATCCTTGTACGCAGAAGTCTTACCTTGTTTTTTTAAATTGTATAATACCTTCTGTATTGTTGCTCATTGAGAGGGCTTACGATTTGAGGGGAACGGCAAAAGGCTGATATGAGATGTTCTTCTATGAATAAAAAATAATAACAGGGTAGCAACAGATATCATTAAGATTTAGCTGGAGTTTGATCTATGTATGTACATATGTATCCAACTATTCCATCTTGTAGTATTTCAAAATGAAACTTGACATGTTGTATTACAAAATATATTGTAAGGTCCTCCATGATAGAAAAAAAAATAACAGCACAGTTAAGGAATAGAAAGAAAGTGTTTGCTTATCTGAGGGTTCACATCACTATATTTAGAGTAGGGTTGGCAGTCTGCCACGATGCTTATCTAGGATTTACACCTGACACGATGCTGTATCTCTGTGCTTTAACTTTTGCTGAGAAATCCTCCGAGGATTTAAGAAGCGATGAGAAGAATATGTAATTTTTTATGAGATTGTACTGCTTTTTTAGTGTTTGAAAGATTTTTTATTTAAGTCTCATTTCAACGATAGGTCCTAACAGGTCTTCCTGCTGACAGTGTCAGACTTTTTCTGACTTAAACCCGTTTTTGTTCGTTCTGAAGAGAACTTATAGTGTGAAGGTTACACCATTACAAGTTCTGTTCTTATTTGTTTTTTGGACTCTTCAGTCAAAGGCGGCAAAGATGACCAATTTCAAACTTTGTCGACCGACACTTTCTTGTTCTAATTGCATTTCAATTAAATTCGCTTTCAAATTGTTATTTTTTTAATGAATTAAATTAATACTGACTATAGATAGTTCAACTCAGATTTGCGCGCGGCCCTATGTGTGCGTCGGCTTGTAAATATACAACTTTCGTTCGTGTGACAGTGACGTCGTCCGAGCATGACGTGTTCTTATCGCTTTTTCTTATGGGTACAGTCGTTTACAAAAATGTCTAGTTCTTCACGGAGAAAATGTTTAAGGAGTCAGGTAGCGTTTCAAAAAATGAAACAACATTCAAAGCTTTTTATTATTACATTTTACAGTTTTTCATTATTTTCTCATATCTACGTTTTTTCAAATTGACATTGACAGTACCTAAGAAATAAATGAGGTGAAATATCTAAGATGAATTAAATACTTCTTACATATTTTCTAGCTCGGGGTACGAGGACAATAAATAAAAGTGTGGACTAAAAATGCAAAATTCATCATTTGATTTTTCAAGGAGCGATTCAGAATCATTATAAATAAATAAACATTAAATTACGTAATAACTGTTTTCTTTAAACAGCCGTAACCCCTAAATAACTGTATTTGTACCCGACTGTACCTCTTGTCACGCACACAAAGTCACTGTATATGTACAAGGGTTACCCACACATAAGGCCGCGCGCAAGACTGAGTTGAACTTACTATAGCTTTTTCTCAACTATGTTGAGGCACGCTTTCAGTCAACTAGAAACAAATCGTTCGCTGAAAACCAATAGCCTCACGTAACTCTGCACTCGTAAAATAGACATTTCAATGTAAAACTGCAGATCATGCTGTAAAGTGTTTCTTATGATTTATTGGTCTTCTCGAATGTTCCACAGTTGCAAGTGGTACAATATTGCACACAGTTTTAGGAATAATAGATGGTAGTGAAAGATCTTTCGATAATTTTTGTATTACAATATTGATTTTTGTGTCTTGGATTCTATATACTAATCATCAAAGAATCACTCAATTTAGAATGTTATTTTTTCGAAGGTAAGTTAAGTTTCCAATTGTAATTATATAATAGTTATACACTTTAAATAAATAAGGCTAAGATAATAACAATAGTAGCATCATATAGAAGTTTTTAAAGTTTAGTTCTTTAAAATGATTTTATATCAGGAACGTACCTCATTAGAACCCAGCAGGAACCATTTTACGAGTATTATCGCGGTAATAAATAATACTGCATTCGGTTGAAAAAGAACAATAAACTAGATATTTTCAAGCGAATACGCTCACGTAAAAACTTTGATTTATCGCTTCCAAGGGACCTATATATTTTATAGGAATATCTGACCCGTATTTTTATACGTCTGTCTATAAGAATGTGAATGAAATATAATACATGCAGCAACTGTGATTGCTACGCCGTAGTCACGTAGTATGAGATGACGTCACGGCTATGATGCTACGGCGTAGCAGATTGTCATGTTAACAGTCTGTGGTGTCGTGACAGGAATTGGTAATTATTTCAGTATGTGATCTTTTACAGATCTTTTTATCTTTTAAATTCTGACTGTGTTCCACCCACTCGCTTATTAAATAAGGTTTACAATTAGAGCTACGTTTCACTGCTGTTCTATGTGGTCTACTTCATCTATATTTATGTTTCCCTAGTAATTCGTTTTGAGTGTAACTAAAAAAACGATTAAGATAATTTCCCGGCATTATAGGTACATAATCCTAAATTGGAAAACGAGTACACAAGCTAAGCTTAAAAATAATCTTAGAGCATGCTTCACTTTTTTTACATATTATAACTCCTTGGAAAACGAGTACACAAAAAAAGCTTTAAAATAATCTCAGAACATGCTTCACTTTACCTATATACTTACAATTTTTATTTCTTTCAAACAAAATATCGTCAAACCCTGTCTTATCCCACCTCATTTAACCTAGAATCCTTTTTTCCTTTATTCAGCTAATTAATTGACAAATATCCTTAACAAAACTGACCCAGTCGCGGGATATAATGTGCCCATTCTTGGAAGTAGCCTCTTATTTCCACTACTTCCCTGGTATGGAAATTGAGAACGATTAGGTAAATAAACCAATTTTCCGGATTGCTTTTAAGGATACCGTGAAAACCTTTTAGGGGTGGCCGACTTTATTTTTGTTTATTTTAAATCGATGAGATAAATAATTTGTAATTTTTATTATTAGGTAGAAGTATTTATTTTACAAGTAAATAAGTTAAATTGACAAAAAAAAATTAAATCTCTCTTCTTACTGTAGAGACAATATTTTTAAACATGGTTTTGTACTTCTCTTCATTATTAATTAATTTAAACCGTTTCCGTTGTAAATAAGTCTGAACAATAATATCCCTCAATATCTGTCCATGCTCGGCCAAATAATACCCTTTCCTGGAATCGAACCCTGAATCATGGAAATGTAAGCGATAAAAAGAAAAAAAAAAACGAGAAATAAAAAAACCCATATTCAATAAAGCCACTCGAGTACCAGGATGTTAGCAACGCGAGGATGTATCTAAAATATCCTATAACAGTGTAAAATAAAAACGTTCTATTTACTTTTATTTTCTCACATTTTCGCAACGAACAATTTGGAACAAATTGCTGGCAGTGCGTACATTTTTGTGGGTATCAGTTTCACGAGGTAATTTAGGCAGAGCGTATTTTGTACGGATTTCGGGTATATATTTTTGGTTGAACGCGATTCGTGTTGATTGATTGGGATTGAATCGGAGCTATTGTGATTGACGTACTGAAAGTGGGTTGATGCTTTCTTGGTTTCACAGGCCTTAAGTTAAGTACCTATCAACGTACTTTCAAGACCTCGGTATAATTAAAAAAAAGATTATGAATTATTAAAGGAGGCATTGCGTGGACCGTCTTGCCAACTTCTGCATCCTTGGTAGTTAATTTGTCAACTCAAATCAATGAAAATGATTTATTTCCTTATACTCTCAAAAATATAATAACTCCACATTCCTTCTCTTCTGAAATGAAAAGAATTTTGTTAGAAATAAAATACTGTCTTTGTGACAGCAAACAAGCTTTATATATCGGTGACCAAGCGTAGAAGTAATATGTACATGAATTAGGCCGACCGTGTTTATTGAACAGCGAAGACATTCGTGAACGAAAACCACTGAAGCGACTCCACAGTTGTAATGTTTACTTCAGTAAGTAAAGAAATGATTTATATTGTATTTGTGTTGTATTCAAAAGTAGATTTTAGTGTTATGTGTTTAAAGTTGTAAATTATATTGTAGACCTACATAGATTGTTTGGCGAAGTTGATTAAATATTGCACTAAATGAGTAGTTTTAAAATGAACTGCAAAATCTTTGCAAACGTTCAACACTTTGATATATCACTAGCAATTTTCCCGTGGTTTTACCCGCACCTCGTGAGAAGTATTACCCGTACCGAGATAAAATACAGCCTATGTGACTCGGGAAGAATGTAGCTTTCCAACGGTAAAAAAATAGAATCGATAATAAGTAGAATCGGAATTGTTAAAGTACGAACCAAAAAATGTTTGTTCTATGTAGTATTTTGTATATAGTATAGATAACATAAGGGCAACTCAACTAATCCGGATTCGACCCTTACGTATACATAGGCCAAACATAAGTTAAATACATAAGGATTACAGTAGACTATGTCAACTCGTTAGACTTGTTACGCCCAGCTTTTGTTAGCCAATTCAATTGTACGTCAAAAAGGGTTATATAAACTCACGTGGACTCTGGAATATTCGATGTTCAGAAAAATATGCATGGATTCAAAAGCTGTTTATCATAAATCAACCCTACCCCTTAAAACCGGTGACCGATTTTATACGAAAACTTATTTTTAAATTAATTAATTAGTCATGGAAGTGAACTATCAGGACATCATAAAAGACAGAGACATCAACGGTACAACGGTCGTCGAAGTTGGTTTCTATCCCACAAGGTTTCGCCCAACCACAATTAGGTCAAGCCACAGTCCCTCCAACCAGGGATACGTACAGTCCAACCATTTTAACTGATTTACACAATTTGCCTGACATGTATCGTAACTAAAACCAGTTTTAGGTCTAGTTTCAGAGGGCAAAGTTCGAAGTGTAATTACGAGTAGTACCAATATAGGTGGGACTGGAATAACTAAAGCCTAGCAATTTCATCTCTTCTGTATCATGTCGCAACTTTAACTTTGAAATGAAATAAGGACATTTCCTTCATAAAGTAAAATGATCGGTAGTGGGTCCGTCCAACTTATGACATCATCAATTCTTACCAGAAAATCCCATAGCTCAGTAATGCAACCCATCATACATCACCAATGATGTACTAGGGTAACATAAACTAGAGGAACATCAATCACTAGTCCTGCAAGTGGCGCGTCCCCACATAATAGATAGTGCGGCTAGCCGGTGACACTTCATAATATCCTATGTTGTTGATCGACCGTTCTAACACCTAACTGCATTGTTGCTGGTTCATATCACTTGTGAGTTTAGTCTGTTTACACGTCACTGTCAACGTGTATCATCTGTGCATCTCACCTAGCTTTTGATGTCGACTATGTAACTGAAACACTCGTAAATTCTCTCATTTTTAAACAAACATACACAATTTCGCATCCCGGTCTAAAATTTAAAAATGGAATGTGAATAAAAAAGCTGCTAATATATCAGAAATAGAAAATCATTTTACTATGCTCATAATCAAAAATTTGAAAAAAGAATGGGTTTTCGCTTTCAACAAATATGAGTTTTAAATGTAAATTAATTATGTATCTTAAAAGAGGATAGCTTTATGCAACACACCATAAAGTTACTAGCATAGTATAACCACTAGAGAGTTCTTAAAAAGCCGTGCACTGTTTCGAAGCTAAGTTTGCTGAACAAAACGTCAGGAACAGGGAAATTATGTGCGATCCCTCGGGGCATCTCTCTATTGGTGGTGGCTGCTCTTTATGTGCTTAATAAGCGTAGGGCAAATAGATATTCTTAGCAGTTTAATTTTTTAAACTTTTTAATGGCATCTTTCTGTTGAGTGCTAAGCAATTAAGCAAAGTATACTTTTACGCAATAAATAAATTATGATGCATTTTGATCAGATACTTCGATGACTCATTATAAACATAAACGGCTGAACTGGTTTATCTGAACTTTTGGGATCGATAAGGATCGAAAGGTACTTGGAAGACGGTCATTACTGGCTAAACCTTTAAAAGCGGATCAAATCATGGGCATCGTTCAGTCTCCATGTTTTACATATCCACTCACACCACCATAAGACACTCGAAAAATATTCTAAAAAGGTGCGGTCCACATCAAGATCGTGAACTTCTCATCATTTTTAAGGAAATACGAGTACTACTTGTATATTTCACTCGTGGACCGTTCTCACGCCCTTATTCAGATTGGCAGTCCCTACCATTGACTATAACGTTGGATATTGAAAACGATTTATCTACAGGAACCGAAGGGATTACTCGCTTTCGTTCATTGTGGAAATTCACTCTTGTCGGGCACAAATTTTTTTTTTAGTCAAAATAATACATATTACTTTGAACATTCAAAGCAAATCAATTGAAGACTTAGAATTAAACTCTATTTATTGATGTTATAGTTACATAATAGAACATAAAATTATTCACATTACATAATAAGGGACCAGGAATTTCACTTACAAAATAAATCCTTTCAGATTTTTGTTTTCGATTCGAGAAACAATCGAGAACTTATATTTGGGCCATCGCGATCGTTCTGAAGAGCTTTTCGACATTAATCATTTTCACCAAGATGAGGCATCCGAATTCAGCATAAGATATCATATAAATATAGATATATTTCTTATTCAGATTCTTACGATAGCTCTCAAGATATGTTGTAACGAAAATCTTATCAATTTCCCGGAACACTCTAGAGTGCAGGTATATTTTTGTCAGATTAAATAGGGTTAGGAAAATATTTTCATTTCTTTACCTACTAAAATTTGGCAAAAGTTCACCTTAGTATTTTTTTTTCTATAGCTTTCCTTAATTTTTTGGTACATTTCCTAAAGTTGCGTAACTCTTCTGTATGTACTAGGATAACATAGATTTATAGAATACAACTTTTAAATACTTACGATGACAGACTGTTGTGACAAAATTATCCATTAAGAAAATAAATGCAATTCAACATAGGCGCACTTTATTTATTAAATGCTAGTGACTTTTATGGTCGTGGGCTTGGCCATAAAAACGTTCCCTTTTCTGATACCCTTATAATCGCGTTACGTCCATACATCCATCCTTTCACATCTGGGAGTTTATCTTTTCAAATTTATTTATTGGGAATAGTGCTGGCGCGTAGAAAATTCTGTGGACGTTGTAGATTTTCTTTTATATCAATTTGCCATTAATAAAATTACTTTTTCATACATGATATGGTAGTACCTATTCACAACGTGTTTCTTCAAATGTTACGTGTAACTAACTAATCTTGTTCACGTGATTTTAGTAATTTTTTTATCGAGTAACTTAAATAGTAGCGATAATTTAGTGGCCACTTTTTATTCCAATTACTAGACTTATTTCTATATTGATATAATCAGTTCCAAAAATAAGAAATAATAGTCTAGTGGGCACTATTTCCCTTGGGAAATTAAGTAGGTGTGCCCTAAAATTGTGACTGAAACGGCCGCTCATTTATTAGATTACCAGGCTGACAGAATGGCTAGGGGCTATCTGGATGACCGAGTGACGTGAATAGAGGCTATCATCGTAGTTCAATGTGAAATCGAATCGTGATATCATACCATTTTGGGATTGTTTATTTAGTTACAGCTGATTTGCAATATTGGTCACTAAAATGTGGACTGAATTTCAAAATATTTTCGATCCTTGTCAAATTAAAACAAATAATGGTGACATTGTTTTATCAAAGAAATAACGAATTTATGAACTGCTTTTTCACCTTTACTGAAAACTTTGTTTATTTAAATTGTGTTGTACGAACATATCTATCATAATATCTAAGTTTTAAACCACAAAAGTTTACAAAACTTTTGTACCAACTCTGACATATTTTGGTAAAATGTTTGACAGTTTATCAATGCGTCTCAAAACTTACATTCTATGTACATGCTACCATCGCCATAGATAAACTTTTGGCTTTCTTACGTTAGGAATACACTCTACACCTCTTGCGGTGATTTATTGACTGTTATTATAGATCTACAAAGGCCCAGTTAGGCATAGTAAGAATTCGCCAAATAACTTTACCCCTATGAATGCCACTATATCAGATAATGATAATATTTTGTTAGTTCATTTTGACTATCTCGTAAATTATTGGATGATGAGTGGTCTTGCATGCTTTTTTAGGATTATTACAATACAATTCCTTAACCTATCCGAAGAACTTTACCTTGGGTTAACTAGTACTACCTTTTCTAATCTCTCAGCTTAATCTACAGCCTTATCTTATTATCTTTACCTCCAAAAAAACCTCCTTACACAGCAATACGAATTTTTCACTCACATTACATTATCCAGTCTCAATGGCGGTATATTAATTCTCATACGTCGCCTGGCTGTGAGCCAAATCCTGCCACAATGGGTCAGCCATGTTTAAATGTTTTGATTTATGCTTTTTAAACCAGTTACGTAAGCAAGCTTTGTGTTAGGTTATAGTTTTTATGGTAAAAAATGCAAGTAACAATAAGAGCGACTTTTTACCTTTTTACACAAGTTTTGTAACACAAAGCGTTGGTCAAAGAATTTAGAAATATGTATGTAAGTTGTGATTAAACTTAACTTTCGAAAATGTTTGCATTTTTTTTTGCTTAGGTACCTGTTATATACTCTTCCCACTGACCAACAGGTAGGTTGACTTTCGACATGGCTTTTATTTCAAAGATAATTTTTGCTCCAAAAATTACTGGTACACAAATTATTTTCTCTATGTTAGTTGCCTCGCAAGAAAATGATATATTGTCACTAAAATTCTTGTAATCTGTTACATGGAGGCTGGTACCCACTAGACCTCTTTTTATTAGGCCTTATGTAGGGTTCTTATAAGTAAGAGTTATTAATCATGCTAGATAAAATTTAATAATAATTCCGTCAGAGGTAGCTCACCCGTAGTTTTTATAAATAATAGCATGTAGTGATAATGTTGGATAGCTCTTACTATTATTAAGCCCTACGTTTCTTTGGATGCTTGCTTGTCACTGTTTCAATTACCAAATAGGTAAGTGCTAGCATCTGTCAGCGGGTTTACCCGTGTCTCATGGATTTTTTCACGGACCTGGTTGGACAAAATTGCTTATATTCTTTCATGATAAATTGGTTATCTAAGTTAGCACGCATTCCTCAAATTTTTTCGGTCCTTCAGTTCTATAAATTAACGCGTTCAACATCATAATATTAGATAGATGTATCAGAAGTTTTACCAGGACAGCATAACATACAAAGATACTTTCTCATTTTAATATCAATAACGTAAGTGATGGTAAAAACTATTTTACGAGAAGTAAAATCTCACGGTAAACTACATAGATAACATTGTCTACTGAGTGAACATAAACATAGTTTATCCCTCATCTCTGCCTTTAATCTAACCTCCTTGAAAATTCATAAAAGAATATACTTTCTTATAAAGTTAACGTTGCACAAAGGGATATTTACCATTATCCATTTTTCTTCGTACTTAAGTGTATTATGAAACCATAGAAGGAAGGGCTTCTTTATACATACATATATGTGTGTACAAACGGTTTTCTTTGCGGTATCAACCGAATCTTTCCTGAACGAACTAAGTCAAGTAGCTGTATAAAATACTAGCTGTTTCTCGTATTTCCACTCGCGTTCCGAGAGGACTACTTCCTGCAATTGGGTAAAAAAAATCCTATATCCTTTCTTGGCATATTATATTTTTCTATGTATTGTATTATATGTATGTATCCGGCCGTGTATGTATCTCGCTGTGGCGGCATATTGGGCTGACAAAGTGTAGTCTCACTTTAAGACATGTCATCGACAAGAAAGAAGAATATGTATGTATGTAAATGTATGTATTTATTATAAAACATTTAAAAAATCTAGTGATAAACAGATGGACATAGTTACTTTCGCATTTATAATTCCAGTGAGGATTGTAGTAATTGCAAAATTAGTGGGTACCACAGTCAGATTATATAGGTCAGATGAGGAACATTATTACATGAAAATAAATTGAAATTCAGCTGCATGTCCGTGGAAAGCTAAGCGGATAATAATCTGCTTATAGAAATGAGGTTTTGTTTATATTTTTTTAATTAGGTGAAAACTATTTTGCTCCCTTAAAGCAATTGAAAATTGGATTTCCGAGGTTTTCATTTCGACTACTATATTATACTTTAGATATTTTTTTGTTTCCTTGGTAGACGCAAATATAAGTCGAATTTAGTAAAGAATTACATAGCACGCCAAAATAATGCAAGTAAAAAAATACAAAGGAAAAATGGTACTTTTTAATATGCTCAACGTGGTGCCAAATACATACTCCAATTCTCCATTATATGATTTCAAAAACGCATCGCGAAAAATGTTTAGAATCACTAATTTGTTCCTTGAGTAGTGCGGAGGCGTTGTGCCAAGTAACACGAATAAAAACGGGTCATGCATGCCAAGAAGATTGTGTTCTAGTGATGTGCTCGATACGGTAGGAGCTACGGGATTTGGAGCGGAAACCGGGACACCGGGATGTCAAGTATGATTTTGGTTTAGTGGCCTAAATGTTGATGTGTTGCAGGAAACATTTGCAGAAGTTTTATGGTTTCTGTCGTCAGATAAAAGGATGATCTTATGGTAGATTGAGAGTGAATTCATAATTTATTGAGAGAGGCCATCTTTTATTTGGTTTGTAAATCAGTAGTATGTCTGTCAAAAAATGTCATAATAGTCACAATTCAGTTTTGTTTACTGACAAAATGGTTGCTAGTGTACTGTTCAAGTTGTGTTCTAATAAAAAGAAAAACTTGTCAAAAACAGCACACAATAAATATTTTCATTGCAGGTTATAAGCTGCACCTCTCACTAAAGCTCCGAGTATTGACACTTAACAAATCGTCAGCCATGAGCGCTATTCGATAATGGATCAAGCGCAGAAGCCACATTTTAACGTCCCAGGTGTCCGGACATCGGGACATAAATCTCGGGAAATTGGCGCGTCCCGCAGACACTTCACATCACTAGTTGGTATCGAACGTCAGAAAGGATTGAGGCAAAGCAAATGGGGCGATACAGTTGTGTTCAAACGTGTTTTCTTTTCTCTTAGATTGTTTGTTTGAGATTGATAGAAAACGATTTGATAGTCTTCTGTTATGTAGTGTACTGAACTCGAGGGAATGTACGTATTTTTTGTGGCAAGACTTTTTGCTAAAACATTCGGGCGATTTTAGGGATTACAAATCCATTCTGAACGAATGGGATTGCTAAGGCTTTTATAAAAAGATCCTAGAAAACTGGTTTGCGTGTTTTTTGGTAGTTTATCTTGAGTGGGTTAGGTACAAATGCCAAAATTTATATTGTTATGACGGGACGGTCAGTTTTTTGTATTTTTGATGAAAGATGGCATCCTAGCGGTCATTAAATAGCTACATTTTGAAGCATAAAATCGTAGCTATTTTTGAACTCTGGAGCATTCATAATAATATTTTAAGTAACTATTCACTTTGATTACATTAACGTAATTTACGCAAACACATCTTATAGATACCGTCCTATTATGCTATAACAGGTATCTTTCCTGGCTTAACCCTTGCTACGTCCAACTTTATCTTACGACCTTAGGAGACATCTTTTCTGTAAGCAGTGAACCGAAATTAACTGATAGTGAGGGTTGAATGAATGAGTGAACGATGAATGAACGAATAGCGGTCATTACTCTGATGGATTTTATTTCTTAGGTGTTAGCACTTTGCCATGAAATAGTTGAGTAGCCAATAATGAATACAGGAAGATTCTCTTCGATTTATTTGTTTAAAGGTACATTCCAAAGTAAGATTACCTGGTATACATTTTCTGCCACTGGTGACACATACCGAGAAAAAAGTATGCACGATGCTTGCTAAAGTCATGAAAAAGGAAGTCAGAAGCCTCACAACTAGTCTCACCATGGGGTATTGGGGAGCCTAGGTAACTAGGTTGAGGAGGTCAGATAAGCAGTCAGTCCATGTAAAACACTAATACTCTGCTGCATCCAGTTAGACTGGAAGCCGACCCCAATAATCAACATAATTGCGAACAATATCGAGTGGAATTGTGAACAATTCCTATTCAGGTAGGATTTAACATTTATCCGTGTACTTATGTAAGTGGCGGTCAAATAACGATGTAGCCTAAATCCGACGTAACTATTAGTAGTAGTATTACTATAGGCCGAACAGATTACATTTACATTTTATTACGAAGCCCGTAGATTTTGCGAAGCTAGGGCCTGTTTTTTGGCTTTTCAATTTCCTTGAACAAGAGTTTGGAAATCTATGGTACTGTTAAGTTAATTAGTTATGTCAGTTTTGGGATAAAGATGTTTAAAGAGCATTTTATTTTAAGCTGATTGAACAGAGGAGTAGACTTGGTTTTCTTAAAATATTGTCACCTTTGACTAATAAGTCCTTATAAAAAGTTAAGAAAATATCATGTTCTAAAAAAATCACATCACATCCAAAATTAAAACCTCGTCCTTTTTCGAAGATGGTTAACAAAATCACTGTTCACTGTTCGAGTTATGTTTCTGTCACAGGTGTACAAATCATAAAAAGTATACTCATAAAAGAACAGTAAATATTTTCAAGGCACCCTGACTTGGATATATTGATTTATATTCCAGGCTCCAAGTTTAACCAGATGCGGCTGATAACAAATATTTTATATGAATCGACTGACATTATCAACCCAATTACTTGGGTAACACGATACTATTCGTAAGACTGGTATTGAACCATTTTAGCTACTCGGGACGACTGCCAGAGACTGCAATGATAGCTAAGAGCTCCCCAATTTAATGTGCCTTTTTTTTTTAACGACGTCAAAAATCATCAAATGACCCCTCCCGCTGTGGGTTAGCAGCTGTGAGGGAGTGTCAGACTCTTACTGACTAAAAACCGTCGTGTTCGTCGTCGTGTACCAGGGCCGCGGTATCTCTTTCGAACAACCCGCAGCCCCGGCAGGCCTTGGCCCTGCTGGGCCCTGCTGGGGTTGCTGACATCTCTTTGAGGAGCGCGTGGAACAACGCGCGCCGTCGACACGGGTCTGTCATCTAAGCAGACAGAGGGACGATGAGCCACCCGAACTTACCGCCCACAGACCCACGCCTATTAATAGGGTATTTAATGTGCCCTTCAAGACTCTCATACACGGTAACCAATCCAAGGACCGACTGCGACAAGCATTGCATAGCGGTTCAGCTGTTACTTAGCCTAGAAGTCAGGTAAAAATTGATAGGTAACATTACGTAACAACGTTACACAAGCATTGTGATATAAACTTTAGTTATTACGTTATTACTATGTAATCCTGGTATAACTTATGCATTCATTCTGTGCCTCAGCCAAAATATAGTCATTACGCTTAATTGAATGGCTGCTGGCGTAATTCTAAAGAGATAGCGGAAAATTGCTTAAAATAAATAATTGTAAGAGGTAAACTTTGCTAAATATTACTTGATAAAATTATCCAGGTAGATAAATAGTATATTAAAGCTTATTTTAGTATCTTTTCGTTTTTCACTGCAAAATTTTAAGGTAGGATTCGACCACATAAATCTTAACTTATGAATGCATAAAAGTAAGGGAGAGTTGCACTATTTAACTATAACGATAACCGAACAATAACCAGCCGTGTACTTGCCGCCCATTGGTCAAATCGGCGATTTTACAACTGAACATGGGCCGGTTTTCATTATTGTTAAATGGTGCAAGCCAGCATAGGTAAATCTTGCTTGTCAAAAGGTCATACTCTGTGTGGTGAAAACCGCAAAAACGACAGTAAGCCTGGTTACCCACTGTTGCCGTGAATTGTGGTCAGAAAACAGTACAGTCTATGTCAGTCAAGAGTGTATTAACTGTATACTTAAATAGTGTCATTGTTTGTTTGAAAAATACTAAAGCAATGTGATTGAGACTAAAAGATGAATCAGTAAACAGTTTTTGGATTGAGCGAGTTTTGTAATAAAAAAAAGTAAAGGAACAAAAGTTAGGGACTAGATTTCCTAAAAATAGGGACAGAAGTTTTTTTTCTATTTAACAAAAAATGTGCCTTGTTAAAAAAGCCTCATCATCCTATCTTTTGCTTTCCCCACTTACGTCATACATCCCATACGTCTTTATCAGCAACGAAGCAATGATTAATGACAACTATAGGTTCAGGATCACCGATGCCGATTACACCCGAACATTGCCGAAGCTTCCCGAGTGTCTCCGAAGTCACCCGAACGCTTCCGAAATCCCCCCAACATTTGACTTATCAAAAATATTGATAGCTAAATTTATATTCAGTTGAGCCTCATGTAATTAATTTTGTCGTGGAATATATTAATTTTGATACAGTTCCGCTTAAAATTATGGGCAAATGTTTGTTTAGTATGCCATCACTGTAATGATCTCATAATTTTCGAACTCGATAGTTTAATACGTTCGTGGAAGCTGACTCCTTATGTGGTTACATGAGAATATGATTATAATAATATGATATACAGTAAATAGGTATATAATACGTATTGTATTTTGCTATTTAGAGCTGTTATATTTTTATTACGATCTTTTAAGGAACATTTTGAATTCTTGCTGCCAACTGCAACTCCCGACTGCTCATGCCGCCACTGTATGGAGTCGACCGTAGCATACAGCAAGAATCTATCACATTTTTTTTTTTTTTAAGTAGTCAAATCTTCTCGATGTCAATGGCTATCATTATTTCAGTGATTCTCTATTATGGGATGAAGCGTTTTCAACTGACATTCTCTTCAATTTTACATCGAAATAGCATCGGAATTAACTGGTTTTTGAGCAATACTCGTAATTGAAATTAAATGCAATGCCAGCAAGGTTCAGGCCAAACATAATATAGAGCTTAGGAGCGGGTCTGCCATTGTAAGCGGATTAATGTTGAAGCTCCGAAACTAGCGAGTTACTGTTGCTATTTAATACTTGAAATGACCCCAGCCACCATCCAAAAATATTTCTACAATATTTTATATAGTTAGATTTTTTTATTATTTGATAATGCAGTTTCTAAATTTAATAATATAAAATTATAAAGCACTGTCGTGGGCCAAATCGCTTATGTTTAACTTTTTTATACTTCTCGTCTTTTACTTTGCCATCCTGGAGTTGGTTAAAAGGAGGCTTCAATTGGATGCAAAAGACTTCATTACAGCAAGTTACGTTTATTCTTACATATTGATCTTAATTAAGTCACTACCTATTCTAGTCAATACAAACCGAATATTTCGAGTTAGTAAAACAAAGCGGAAAATCACTAGTGTGAAAGTGATCCTAGCGATATTCGGAGTGACAACATTATTTTCCAAGAATTGTAAATGCTAAGCGTCTCGTTTTTCCTCCAACTCTGTGACCCGACCTTACAGTCACTAGATAGGATATGGTATACACACATACCTGTACCTATAGCTATGGCGATTGATGACAGGTATCACCCCTGACCCAATTCCTGTGTAAGGACCCGCAAATGTAACGGGTAGACGGATGCTGTTTTTTTTTTCAAAATTGACCTTGCTGTCTCATGGCGTCTAATGGGGTTTTGAAGCTCGAAGTTTTTTTTGGTAGGTAATTTTTTATAAGTTTAATAAGTAAACGATTGATTGCTTAGGTTGTACTTATTATAATAGGTAACATAATAATACAGAAAACACAATCCCTCTTATTATAAAACGCGGTATCAAATAAGTATCGGCTTTTGTACTACCTTTAATCCAGCTTTAAGTACGACCTTGAAAAAACGTTATTACAAAACGCAGTTTATCGCAAGTCCTATTACTATCTGTAGTACAAAAGATAAACCATCGAGCCCCCTAGTTTAACTGCAGTACTTAGTCGACAAACGTCAAATTCCGACATTATTTACTTTTGAGGTTATTTGTTTTGTGATGAAAAAAACGAAAGTGGATATAAATATGTGTGATTTGGAATACTTGGATGTGTTAGAATACTATTGAGAGTGTCCGGAGACCCAACAGAGTGCGTCATCGAGAAAATCTCTTCAAATTACCTGACGACAATTTTCAGGATCAAGATTGTGTGATTGTGTTTCCAACATGTATCAGTGCGTTTGACTGTATAAATAGACATCGGAATAAAAGATAGTTTTCTACTTTTATGTTGTTTCCTTTTTTTGGTAATTTAATGCACGCGATATACTGTGTACTTATAAGTTATTGTGCATTTAATTTTGAAGAGGTTCTAATGAGATGCACAACGTCTTATTTAATCATTTTAATCGGGATGAAAGTAATCCAAGTTATTCCTAACCTAAAAACAAAACATAACAAACTGACGTTCCGTTATACGCGCAAACTCGATAGTTGTTTAAAAGAGAATAATTGGATCGTGTATATCGTTAAAAGATACTAGAAATATAAAATTACCTTTAAATAATAAAACGTAATATTTTCAACCGCATAGATATTCGTTTTATTATCATAGTTATTTATTTTTCATCAAAATGCACTTAATAAAGTAATGTAAAAAGGAACGGCGCTTAGAATTCGGAACGATTGAACGAATGATTTAAATATTTGTTGCTTATAATCTGTGGATATTATTTGAACCACAGACAAATCGAAGTACCAAACAGTCTTCTCTTAGTCTACGTTTTGTAATAAGGATGTAAAGACTATCGTAAGTACCGTAACAAACCAAGACGTCTTCAGTCTGGTTTAAACCACTACTTGCGGCAGTTTTTATAATAAGAGGGAATGTTTTTAACCGGTAATAAAAACTACCTACATTAAATGTAAAAGTTCTTTAATTTGAGAATTTGCATTTCGAAAAAACTACATTAATTGTAAAAACGCTGTATTTTTTTTTAAAGCTATCATGAAACATATGAAAATAAATGAAATTCAAAAAAATCTGCATAACTATGTATCTCTTCCAATTTCTTCAAGTCTAAAAACATCACGTAATTTAGCATCATCATAGCCCAAAATACTAGTTTAATGAACCACTTCATATGCGCGCCCATTAAAAAAGATGAAACTCGCCTCATTCGATTTATGGAACATTCTCGATTTATCCGTATGCAGGTTAAAAAGCCACTTCATTGTGTTTTAATCTCGTTAAAATGCACCGGTGCCGAGTGGAAGTCGCGAGCCAACTCGGAATCGTTTATTTGTATCGATAAACTGTAAACCTATCGATACCTGATATTATGAATATGGATTTATTGTTGTTTGGAAAAGTAGGTATAGAATTTATTTGATCCAGATTGCTAGTATTGTAATAACTATTATATCAAGAAGCTATCAGTTAATTCTAGACTTGTAAATAACTTACAGTGATTTCCCTTCCAGCTGCGGTTAGTCTAGAAGCCAACCCCGACATAGTTGGGAAAAGGCTCAGGAGATGATGATATGATTTCCCTTCCATACAGGAGGAAATTTCGAAAAGCTATGTTATGAAATGATTATGAGTACAAGGTAAATTAAATAAAGGAATGACTACTTAATTATTAACCTTGATTCATTTAAATTTTACCCATTTACTTCCCCTTATAATCGTAGCTCTTATTTACCGCAAAACATTTGTATGTATAGATCTGTATCTCCCACCAAATTGAAGTATACTTGAAATGTGGCAAAACGAATTATCATCTAACATCGCGCAAATTTAAATTTACATTCCGTAAACTGATTATCACGCAGTTTTCATTCGAATTTAGGCTTTATGTCAATGGTGTTAAAGTTTGTGTAAGATTGGCGGTTGACAAATGTGGGTGTTTAGTATATTTGTTATGTTTATTCGGCGAGCGATGTCATTTTCATTTGTCGGGGAGATGGAAATGGGATGGTAATAGTGGCAATGTTTCATGTTGTGGTTACAGGGATATTGTTTGATGTATACCAGTTATTTATAAGTTCAAATCATTTTATAATAAAATAATCTGGTAATTTTTGATGGCTAATGCTATAAAGCGGGAGAATTTGAGAGAGAGAGAATTAAACTTCTAAACTAATATTATGAAGAGGATTATTTAGGACTCCGAAACTACTGAACATTCTTTCCTTGTTGGGGAGCATCACTTTCTCCGGGAAACATAGGCTTTATTAAGAAGTTCGTCCGGGACTTGGGATATGCAATGTATAACAAACAGTGTGAAATATTAAAATAGTGACTGATGATTTTATAATTATTACGCATTGTTGTTATAACAGTATTTATGATTACAATAAAAGCTTTTCTGAAACACATTAAAATAAATTATTATACGAGTCGCACATGGTTTTATGCAACGTCCCGTCAGAGTCACGTTGCTGGTGTAAATTATGGCGCGAAAAGTAAAAATCTCTGCTGATAAATGGTGAATTTATTCAGGGAACAGCTTTAGCTAAAATTTTAAAACACATTTTAAGGCTCATGTATACGATACGTGTAATCTCTACATAGGTACATAAATAGAACCATGCACAGAATTGCCCCCTTAGTCTAGTGATCGCAAGTGCTACTGCTGAGGTCGATAGCTGGGGTCAAAATCATTTTGTGGGTGTTCAAAAAAAAGTTCGAAGTGGAAGTTCATGGTCACTTGATGGAAACCGATAATCGCCGCCCAAAGACACCCACAACATCAGAGGAATCGAAAGTATTATAAAGGACCTATTATAAAGGAGGCACGCTCTTTTCTTGTTCTGAATCAGTTTGATTCATAAACGAATCACTATTCTCATACTTTAAATCACTGTTTCATTGCCTCAAAAGTCAAAACAATACCTACAATTTATATAATCTGTTTACTTCTCCCAAATTCTTCATCAAAAGGTTGTCCAAAATTATTCTAATTGATCAATAGATAATGAGAGGCTAAAACAATTTCCTCGGAGTATTTATTTCAAAGAAAACAATTTTAACACTTAATAATGTCGGGTTTGTTTATATTGTTCGTTGTCAAATACCCCGAGGCCATTAGAGATTGTTTTGACAAAGCTTTTATTTCTATTAACGGAACTCAATTAATCGTGGTTTTCTTTTAAATAAACGAGTTGTTTATTTCTCTTGTTTGTTCTTGTTATAAGATGTTTTTAGTTTTGCTCGTTTTTGTTATTGGGTTTCGAGTTTTGAGTTATTTTTGTTTTTTAATTGAAGGTGTACATTACTTCCTATGAAATCTGAGGCTTGTTTAATGATTAATTAAAAAACCGAGTACCCAAATTAGATTTACAGCAGAAAACTATAGTAGACATAAAAAGCCTGTAGACAACGATTTCGTTGTGATGGTGGATATAGGAGATCAAATATATTAAAGTTAAATTTTATGTTTGTGGCTGTTCAACAAGTTTGCCTGTGCCTACTAGTATTATAGAAAAAGAAAATGTTTTTTTTGGTTCACACAAAATGACATGACGGTTGAATTTTGTTCTTTTCTTTTACATGTGCAAGTTATTTTCTATAAATAAATAATTATATCGTAAGAAATCTTGTTGTTTGCGGTCCCAAACCTAATAGGTTATGGGCCCAGACGCTGCAGGCAATCAACAAAGAGCACGAAAGAGAATACAGTAAAGAAAACTAAATTTATCAGGAACACGTGAAACGTCATAGTAACTATAAAAAAATGGAGTTGGGAAAGACGATGAGCCTCGATAAGTTTGACGGAACCAATTTCAAGCAGTGGAAATTCCAGATAAAATGTGCGCTGCGTGCCAAAGGTTTGGACATAACTCAACCCAAACCTGAAACGAACGCTCATCAGTGGAATAAAGATGACGGCATGGCAATGTTCATAATGACATCTGCAATGGACTTAAAACAAGTAGCACTCATTGAGAATTGTGAAACCGCTCTCCAGGTGATGACTAAACTTGAATCTATCTATGAGCAAAAATCGGAGTTAAATAAAATGATTCTACATGAACGTTTTTATCAATATAAAATGTCACCGGGAGATAGTATGGCTCAGCATATAGCTAAAATCGAGAGCATGGCTAAACAACTGAAAGAAAATGGAGAAGATATTAGTGATACTGCTATCATAACCAAGATTTTGAGTACACTGCCTCCCAAGTATAGATCTCTCCGGCAGGCTTGGATGTCACTTGATTCAAGCAAACAAACTGTGATAAATTTAACAGCTCGCTTGTTAGACGAAGAGGCTAGTTTCGGAGTAGAAGAAGAGAATGAGACGGCTCTAGTTGTAGCAAAACAAAACGACAAGAAGAGAAATTTTACATCTACAGAAACAAAAAGAGAACAAAGACCATCCTCATCATCAATGAATCATCGTTTTGTCTGTTATAAATGTGGAAAACGGGGTCATTTTGCTAAAGATTGTCGGGCATCTAAACAAAATGAAGAAGAAAAAAATATGTTAGCTTTCAATGTAGATGACAGTGAATGGCTCGATGATGATGAAGGTATCGGTTGGATATTAGACAGCGGTGCCTCAGCTCACATGTCTTATAAACGTGAAAATTTTGTTGAATTATATCAATATAAAGGCCCCACACTGAAACTAGGAAATCAAGAAGATATAGAAGTTGCTGGACAAGGAAATATTTTGATTAATAAGTGTGTCAAGGGCCAGTGGGAGACAAGTATTCTTAAAAATGTGCTTTATGTGCCTAAACTAAGAAGAAACCTATTTTCAGAAGGAGCAGTTTCTCGGCAGGGTTATATTATTGTTAAGAAACGTGCTGAAGCTTTGATTTACAAGGACAATGATGTAGTAATGTGTGCAGTTTTACAAAGTAACAATTTATATAAGTTAAAAGTCAAGACAATTCAAAATCCTGTTTGTAATGTTGTACAAAAATTGGACCTTAGAACATGGCATGAACGCTTGGGACACTTGAATGTCAAAGAAATTCAAAAAATGTGCAATAACAATGTTATCACTGGTGTGGACTTAACAGACTGTCAGAAGTTTGTGTGCGAGGGCTGTGCTTATGGTAAGCAAGCACGTCAACCATTTAAGAAATCATCACGACAGTCACTACAGCCTGGTGATGTTGTTTATAGCGATGTTTGTGGACCTATCAATGTACCATCAGTCCAAGGTATGAGATATTTTGTTATTTTCAAAGATGCTGCATCAAGTTTCAGATATGTTTATTTTTTGAAGAACAAATGTGATGTGTTAGACTATTTTAAAAAGTATAATGCTAGAATTAAAAATCTTTTCTCACATGGTGTGCGCATCTTACACACTGATAATGGTGGAGAATACACAAGTAATGTTTTCAAGGAATACCTAGAAAGTGAGGGTATATCTCATGAACTCACAGCTCCGTACACTCCTGAACAAAATGGCCGTGCAGAGAGGGAAATCAGGACAATAATGGAAAGTGCTCGATCCATGCTTTATGCCCGTAATGTACCTCTCAACTTGTGGGCAGAAGCAGTCAACTGTGCTGTTTATTTATTAAACCGCACATCTTCTAGCCAGACACCTAATGTTGCACCCATGGAAATATGGTGTGGTATGAAACCTAGCCTGGACCATGTTCGAGTTTTTGGATGTGAAGGTTATGTTCATGTTCCAGATCAATTAAGGAGTAAGCTGGATTCTAAAAGCCGAAAAATGATGCTGGTAGGTTATGATAACCTTAACTACAAAATGTATGATCCAAACACAAGAAGAATTACTGTGTCCAGGAATGTTATTTTCAATGAATTAAAAAGTTTTGAAGTAAGGAGAAATGAAACTCAAATTTTGATTTATGATCATGATAATGAAGAGGAGACAGACAACATGGAGCAAAATGTGAGCAATGAGCATATTTCTTCAGATTACAGTGATGACAGTACACATACTGCTGTCGATGATCAAGATGAGACGTATGAACCATCAACAGAAGATTATTCTTCTGATTCATTTCATTCAAATGTCACTATTCGAACACGCAGTCATAGAACATTTGAGGCAAATGTAATGGAATTGAATGTGCCGGTAACTTATAAAGAAGCAATAAATAGTCAGGAAAGTAAATTATGGCTAGTGGCTATAAATGAGGAATTGGATGCTCATAAATCTAACAATACATGGAGTTATGTTGAAAAACTAAATCAGAGGACTATTACCTCGAAGTGGGTATTTACCATTAAAAGAAAACAAAATGGTGAGGTGGATAGATATAAAGCCAGACTGTGTGCCCGTGGTTTTACTCAAGTAGAAGGAGTAGACTACACTGAAATATTTTCTCCTACCACAAGATATGAATCAATAAGAACATTGTTGGCAGTCTCGGCAGAATATAGTTGGGAAATAACACAGCTAGACGTCAAAACAGCCTTCTTATATGGAGAGCTGGAGGAGGATATATACATGGAAGTCCCAGATGGAGTCAAAGCACCTCCAAATAAAGTATGTAAACTGAACAAGTCGCTGTATGGTTTAAAACAAGCTGCTCGTTGCTGGAACAAGAAATTTACTGCTTTTCTGGTAAAGTTTGGTTTTATTCAGTCACAAGCTGACAACTGTGTGTTTGTGGGTAATTTTCATAGCTATAAAGTTTTGTTAGTCTTATATGTAGACGATGCTTTAGTTATGTCTAAGTCTAAACAAGTTTTAGACTTTATTGTCACTTATTTAAGACAAGGTTTTGATATAAAAGAGTTTGAATTAAATCGGTTCGTTGGTTTAGAAATTATTAAAACTAACAATTCCATATGTATCAGTCAAAAACAATACATTGAGGAAATTATAAATAGATTTAATATGAGTACAGCTCACCCATGTAATACACCTGTTGATGTAAATGTCCAAATAAGTAAAAATGTGGATAACATGCAAACTGATTTTCCTTATAGAGAAGCCATAGGGTCATTATTGTTTTTAGCTATGGCAACTAGGCCAGATATTGCATTTGGTGTCAATCTATTAAGTAGATATGTTAATAACCCTAGTCTGCTTCATGTAACTCAGCTTAAGAGAATAATTCAATATCTTATTAAAACAAAAAATATGTACATTAAATACCAAGGTCATGAAAAGTTACTTGGATATTCAGACTCAGACTTTGCTGGGGATTTAGACACACGAAAATCAACAACTGGTTATATTTTTATGTTGAATGGTGGCCCTATTTCTTGGGCAAGTCAAAAACAGTCTTGTATTGCCCTATCAACGACTGAGGCTGAATTCATGGCAGGGTGTGAAGCTGCCAAGAATTTTCTGTGGTTAAAACAATTTTTCAAGGAAATTGATATCAATCAGAGCTGCACTTCTCTGCTTATTGATAATCAGAGTTCTATTAAGCTAATTAATAATCCTGTGTATCATAAAAAAACTAAACATATTGATGTGAAATTTAATTTTATTAGAGAGAAAGTACAGCAAAAGTTAATTGACATTCAATATGTGCAAAGTTCTGACCAATTAGCTGATATTTTAACAAAGGCTCTGCCTACTGTTAAATTTGAGCATTTAAGGGATGAGATACTGTTTAATGATATCTAGTTTGTTTAAGTTTTTAATAATAAGTGTTATAAGTTTTTTTCAATGATAATTAGTTATTTTAAGTCTTTATTATCGTACAGGCAAAATGTTGTTAGGTATATAAAATTTAGTGGGAGTATTAAAGTTAAATTTTATGTTTGTGGCTGTTCAACAAGTTTGCCTGTGCCTACTAGTATTATAGAAAAAGAAAATGTTTTTTTTGGTTCACACAAAATGACATGACGGTTGAATTTTGTTCTTTTCTTTTACATGTGCAAGTTATTTTCTATAAATAAATAATTATATCGTAAGAAATCTTGTTGTTTGCGGTCCCAAACCTAATAAAATATAGTATAGAAAAATATTATAGGACACATGTCCATCATGAAAGCTAAAATCATACCTATATACATTGAACAGTCTTCCAAGCACCAAAAATAACCAAACGGTTCTTTCTCCCGTTAATTAATTCTACAAAAATCCAATTTACAAAGTATAGCGTGCCAATGAGCAATACTTTATCGTTTTATATTAACTTTGAAAACAAAACAATTCTTTCAACCTTCGGCTCCGACTTTCAGTTTTTAGGGTTCTGTACTCGAAGGGTAAAACGGTACCCTATTGTTTTCGCTCTTCTGTTCGTCCGTCTGTCTATCACCAGGCTGTATCTCATGAACCGTGATAGTTAGAGAGCTGAAATTAGCATAAATAGCCGATAATGAAAACTAAAATACAATAAATATTTTGGGGGGCTCCCATACAACAAACGTGATTTTTTTTGCTCATTTTCTAAATAATGGTACGGAATTCTTCGGGCGCGATTTTTATTCGGACTTGGCCGGTTTTTTCCTTTTAAACAAAGTTTTAGAAGTTTCGTTTCACTTCTTACTCTAGCTCTTGAACTGTTGAGATTTCTCTAAAGTGGTTGTGAATTAGTTGGCGAGTCTAAACTGTCGGTCTTATTTAGGCTTTCACTGACAACTGACAATTACTGAGTGAAGTAATTCTACCTGATTTTAGCTGAAAACTTAGTGTTTGAAGTAAAGGATATTTTTACCTTTTGCTGTAGTCTGGTAGTCGAAGCTGACCGTAGGTATGCGTTGATACGGCAATATCCGGTTGTGTGAAAGCGCTCTTTATGTACTATTTTACATACGAACAAGATAGATTGCACCGGTGAGTGTTTGTCACAAATTAAACAAAAGATAAACATAGGAAGTGGTGACGAGCGGGCGTTTTGGGGGCTGTCTTTTGTAGATTTGATGTTCAAAAAGTGCTGATTTTCAGCCTACTTTGAATAAATGACTTTTGAACTTGATTTTAAAAGCCTGACAGTCAGTGTGTGTCAAGTAAATTCCTGCTTTGTATAAAATAAAAAGGGTTATCTAACCGACTGATTAAATAAGCGATAGTCGGTAGGAGGCTTGAGTTAATTACTTAATTACTCAGTATAAAAAACGCACTAAAATCTAAGCTAATAGACATAAATGACTACAACATACTAACAGCCAGTTTCTTCATCAAAAGTTTTCTAAAAAATTTTTCTATTAGTTTTGCTGTCACTTTAGCCTTGAAAAAACGTATTTGACCGTTACTTTTACTTTAGACATTACTTTAACTTTAACTTTTGATGAAGACGCTGGCCGTAAGTAAGCTATAGAACCTGGATTAAACCAAACCTCCAAACTTGCATCCCACAAACTTAATACTGAATGTGGGTACAAGAAGTGCACCGATGAAAACCCTGATTTTATGCACGTCGCACTACTTACAAGTTACCTACTGCAAGTTTTAATAGAAAAAACTTCACCAACGTATGTGACTTGAGAACATTTTAATAGGGAATATTGGCTGGATACCTGCGTAGGAGCTCGGCTATAGAAATTTTAGAAAATGTACATGTAAGCATATGTAATTGAATCGTTACGTGATAATACGTATTATTATGTTTGTTTTGCTTTTACATAAAAACGGCTCATCCGATTTAGATAGAGATAAATATGTCCCATTCATAGATTTTTTTTAATAAGCTGCACATATTTTATCAAAACTAGTTTGTTCTGGATGCTAATGAAATAGCAGTATTAAATATATATGAAGCAAATATCAATGCAAAATCAAATGTGCGTTCATAATTTTTTAACATTTTTCTTAAGCATTACGAAGGAATTATAACAGAATAATACTTTGTTACTATTGACTGTTGTTGATTTACAAAAGCGAAAAATCAAAAAATCAAAAAAACATGTATAGTACGTTTAGTGAGCTACATATTTTATTCGTTCTGCGTTCGCCTCGGGTGTTTGTCAAAAGTAATATTATTTATATCGTGCCTATTCCACTCTTCTCGATATATTGCCTAGAAAATTACTTCGATTGGATACCATGTTTTTTCAATGATATTTTTTACGAGTGTTATGAAGAAATCGAGATTGTTTGTTGTATGTTTTTATTTATTGAAGTTGTAATCAGAAAGTTTGATTTGATATTTATTTTTTATATTAGGTTCTTTGCAAATGAGGACGAGTTTGAATATTGCACGTGCCTACAATTGAATCCAGATCTTATTACTACATATTATAGCGCAAAGTGGGATGGATGTTTGTTTGTTAGCCTTTTATGCGAAAATGGCTAAACAGATTTTGATAAAACACAGCAGGCCTATTGACAGCCTAGGTATCTGAGTAACATTATGAGCTTTTCGGGTACGGGAAGTAATTACCTTGGAACAAGGGTGAAACCGCAGGTGAAAGCTACTAAATATTATTATGTAATCATACTAAACTTACAAACATTCTTATTTTTTCGGAAGTTGGTTAAAAACTAACACAACATACGTACCCCCATACCATTTAATAAGATAAGCAACAATACAATCCACAAATTCTACCTCACACAAAGTCACTCAGGTCTAAAACTCGACCATTCTTTCTCGCTTAGACTAAAACCTTCGAGTTTGTTTCGAAGTAATTTTGTTCGCAACAAAGACGCCGCAATGTATTTACTTTTAAAACGACTCCTTTCTAGAACAGTTTTTATCTTCGCCCAGCAAACCGCTTGGTAAAGGAATGAATGATGATGAAAGGAGTCTAGAAGGCATGGTAGTTTGTGCTTGAGTTACTGTTGTGAGATCTTTACTGTATGTAAAAGATATACCGTCTTACCACAAAAACTTTTTAACGTCAGTTTAAGACTTGTCTAAAAAAATGTCAAATTATGACGTTGACATATGGTTCATTTTGGAGCCACATTTTTTTTTAGACAAGTGTAAAACAGTGGTTAAAGTTTTTGTAAGGCCAATATGGTTGAATAATTTTGAGGGTAAAGAGGTAGTTCGTCATTTGGTCAATAACATTTCTTGTCTTTTGTCGTGTTACGGTGAGTTCATGATTTGCTACAATTAGTGGATTTGATGCCAGCAGACAAAGTCCACTGTAGAAGCAAGTAAATAAACTGTAATTACTTATTTAAGTATATGTTAAGAATTGCAATTCACGTAGTTAAAGCCTAAAGTTTATGAGTGTGCATGTAACGTTTTTTACTTCTTTACACGCAAACAGTTGATGAAACTTGACAGTAATTTAGCTGATTTATCAGAATATCCGAGTGCAGGAGGTGGTTTCCTTAGAAACGGGTGTAACCGCTGTTAGAAGCTAGTATTAGATAAGAATTAGTGATCGTGTTTTATCTCGCATCACTGAAGAGAGCGTGTCAGCACTGATTGGCTCTAAAGCTTTGTCAAACAAACTCATTAAATTGTGTCTTTGTTATTAATTAAGTTGAATTACTTTAAGTTTTCATAGCTTACGCTGCAATGAGTAAGTAGTTTCCTTATAAAAAAGGTTTAGCCGTAGACTGGTAAATGTTCTGTTATTTGAATGAAATATTTCAACATTACCTAAAAGTTAGGGAGCAAGCCTATGAATACGTCATATGATTGAGATAATTCATAAATTACATTTATAAAATTACTTATCGAACCTCATAATTATGTAAAACAAACAAACTCTTCAGCTTTATAATATTAGTATAGATGTAAAATGAGTATGTACTAGCTTCTGCCAGCGGTTTCACCCGCATCCCGTGGGACCCTCTGCACGAACCCGGATAAAAATTAACCTATAGCCTTCCTCGATAAATGGGCTATCTAACACCCAAAGAATTGTTCAAATCGGACCAGTAGTTCCTGAGATTAACGCGTTCAAACAAACAAACAAACAAACAAACTCTTCAGCTTTATAATATTAGTATAAATAAATAGGATATGTTATAAATATATAAAATAATATGGTATTATAGTAAATATAATACCATAATTATTATATTTAACCATTATACCAATTCCTTATTTTCAGCTTACATGGTCATTATTCTGGCATGGCAAAGAATTTTAAAATTTAAGACCCTGACTGCCATGATAATTTTGCGGCATGGGGTAACCAAATTTTGGCGACCAACTCTTTTGTAGAGAGTTTCTGTTGGCACGAGTCACAAGGATATTATATATAGCAGTAATAAGGTTTACCAGACTGGAATCGGTGACAAAAATAATTGCTAGGTTTTCTGTATTATCTCTATTGAAAAGGACGAATATGAAATATGTAGTGGTACTGTGAATGGAAATGCGAATAAGAAAATCAAGGAATGTTGCTATTCAATCAAACAACATTGTCGCTTTTTCTTGTAGTAGACCGAATAATGAATAAGACTCGGTTATGATTTTATCAGGTCTTTCACACTGTAAGATTTTCCACTGGATTTTTCCCAACAGATGGATGATCGGGCGACGCCTGTATAGCTGCACGACTGACAGCAATTAATGGACATTGCCTGTTTAAACGATAACATATAAAACTACGGGGCAGGTTTTTTGTCGATCAGAAAGCGTCGTGCATAAAAAATCCTAGTGAAAATCTGTTGGCGAAAGTGCTTCAGATTTTTTTTTGAATGTGAACCAAAATTCTGTAACTTATAGTGGCAACTAGATAACCTTACTTACAACTATCTACAGAATGTCTTCCTTAACCACAAGTTTACGGCTCAATGCTGGCTGACTGCTTAGTATTCTCTTGCCGCGATCACACACAAATAACACGCCGCGCTGTCAACGTGTTTGTATGTAGATAGTGTGTGATATGTGTACGTACTTCAGTAAGTATATTATAAGACTGTAAAGAGTATGTGTTATGACATTGGTATTTATAAAGTTAGACTGCTTGGTTAAGATATGGTGAATCTGTAATTACGGAACAGCTTTTTATGTTTCAATTCTCTATTAAGCTGTCAAAGCCTATTTTACGGGCATCCTGTTGGTTCGATAGATGAAGCAAAATACTGCATTTACCTACTGAAAAAACTGGCCAAGTGCGAAGGGTTCCGTACCATTATTTAAAAAACGGACAAAAAATCACGTTTGTTGTATTGGAGCCCCCCAAAATATTTACTTAATTCTAGTTTTCAGTATTTTTTGTTATAGCGGGCAACCGAAATACATCATCTGTGAAAATTTCAGCTCTCTCACTATCACGGTTCATGAGATACAGCCTGGTGACAGACGGACGGACGGACAGAGGAGCAAAAACAATAGGGTCCCGTTTTACCCTTTGGGTACGGAACTCTAAAAATGCCTGGGAAAACCTAAAAAAAAAATTTGTAGTCGAAGCTTTCGGAACCTGAACAATAGCGAACGAACGAAACGAACGAACGAACGAACGAATTTTAGAACTAAAAAGAAAAATAATCGCTACTAGATAATAATGAAATTATGAATTCAATTTCTATTCATATTCAAAATAATTGGTGAAATAGCTTAAAGTACTCTCATGTTTCTTTCAAAAGTTAAAAAAAAAACACAATTTTTTCTCAAAAAACTTTTCACTTTTACATTCCTGCGGTATGCTTTCTTTTTAGTACGTTCAGCAAATGGAGCGTGCGGCGTGAACTCCTCGAGTCGTGAGTAAAACCTCGTTGCTAGAGGCGATACGTGCTATTGGTGTTGGGTTTTATAGATTTTTGCTTGGTAACGTTTTTCTTTCGAATGATGAATGTTTTGGTGTTGGTTTCTTGTTAGTTTAGGAGACTTTTGCTAACATGTGTACTTATATAGTCAAGTGGAGATTTTTATAGTTCGAACTTTTTGAAAAATTCTGTGTATGCATCTTTTTTACCGGATGCGAAAAGTAGTTCTCTCGGAACAGGGGTTTATATTCTTTAAATTTTTCACCGTAAAACATAATTGTAGATTTATAATAAAAAAAAACCGAATTCTCTATCATTCAACTCAATTCTTGAAAATAGTATTATTGAGTTACATTTCAATGAAGTCTAGATTACTACAGAGTATTCCTAGAAGAGAACAGCGTATCCTCCCGTAGGTAATCTGATCATACCTGCACTTACAGCAGAGAGTTTTGTTGTTTGATCCTAGTAACTTATGCTCTCCTGGTACGTGGTGCAGCGATGTTCACGGTATAATGTAGTTAAACCGAGTTACTTTACTTTAGGAACATGTCACTAGCATACCGAAATATTGGAAAACCTAAACTAGAATAATATTTTATTTTTGTGAATACTTGTATCGTACAGCAAAATGTATATTAAGTACTGTGAGAGATATTTTAATAGACGATTTATAAGTTAACTAGCTGTTTTCACGTGGTTTCACCCGCGTCCCAGGGGAACTTTTTTCAATTCGATTCAATAATTTCAGAGCCTTAAAGTTCCAAACAAACAAAAAAAAAATCCTCTACATCATATTAGTATAGACAAGCTTTTTAGTAAAAAATAGGTCCTTGATTAAACCTGCTGTTATTTGATATTTCTGAGTAAAAGCCGCAAAAAAGTGTTCACGATACATTTAAAAAGTAACCAAAGCTATATAAAAAAATACTAATGGCTTCTGTATTCGGAACTTGACCTACTTTATATGCGAAGTGATTCCTCACATTGCGAGCTTCTTAAATAAACAAATGATTATTGAAAAAATCTAGAGGCGTAAACTTCGTTTCCCTACTCGGTTTAGTGACGCGATACATATAACGGCTAGTACAAAATATCGATACTATTTAAAAATATCTAATATCGATGGTATTAATTCGTGTACTTTATTAATGATTTCGTAGACTTAAATGAACACATTATGGAATTAAAATGACTGTAGATTTTTTAATTGTATGAGCGATCTACTCTACTTGTCACATCTACGATAATAGTTTGAGACAGAAGACATCATTTCGTTAAAGGATATTTTTAAAACAATCATTGTACGTGAAGAATCTGTGTGTAGAATACAACATTGTAGGAAATATAAAAGTGATTTCAAATTGCAACTTATTGCCTGTGACAAAATTAAAATGAAATGCGTAACAAACTCCTCCTCCGAGCCTTTTTCCCAAACTATGTTGGGGTCGGGTTCCAGTCTAACCGGATGTACCTGAGTACCAGTGCTTTACAAGGAGCGACTGCCCTATCTGACCCCCTCAACCCAGTTACCCGGGCAACCCAATACCCCTTGGTTAGACTGGTGTCAGACTTACTGGCTTCTGACTACCCGTAACGACTGCCAAGGATGTTCAATGACAACCGGGACCTACAGTTTAACGTGCCATCCGAAACACAGTCATTGGTGTCTAAGATATACTTAGAAAGTACATACAAACTTAGAAAAGTTGCATTCACGAGAGGTTGGTTCTTTGCCCACTAGGCCACCACGACTTAAAATGAGTAACAAACATTTTCCAAAATATCGATAGTATTTTGGCAGCATCCCTATCTGGCGCCAACATGTCGACAGGAGCCGTAGACGGCGAGCGATCCCATCTCAACGGAACACGGTATTGATCACAACGTGCTCCTTTATAACTTTATTTGTTTTGTTTCAAAGACCTTCGTCGCTTTATAGTATAGAACTATAAGAAGCAAGGGAATTAATGCAAATAAATAAAAGGACCATGAGTCAAATTGGGCTCATTGTCCAACAGAGTTATAGCATATGCCGTTGTGAAGGTTTTTGTTTGTACTAAAATTGTTACTATGGGCAGTACCTTCAATTCCATGGCAAAAAAAAAGATATGCACCTAAATAGGTTTACATATTACGTAGGTATACATTCTGGTTAACAGAAACGAAATGGGTCGAGATGCCATCGCTCAGTATTACTGCTCGTGTCTAACAGGTAGACGCTCAGTAGGAAGTTGTGCTCATATCATTTCAATAATATGGTATCTAGGGTGAGGCAGGCACTCACAATTTAATCCACCGGCAGGATATTTATTGAAATGTTAACAAAAATAATTTTAACTGTTAGCAGCTGTTTTATTTTTTATGTATACATTAAACCTGGAATTAAAACTAGTTAAAGGTATTCAATAACAAAACCTACACTGCCATAACAGCACTACTTTTTGCAGAATATTAGTTTATTTATGGTCGGAGAAAAATATTTATAGCAAAATAACCCCATGGATTCTTCGCAAAAATGAGTTTAAATCTTTATATTTAGTGCTTTACAAGTATATTCAAAGTGGTCTCATCTCTGTTGGTGGGTGAGCCCAGGCTTCATACATTTTTGCCCATGGTCCTTTGTTAACACAAAGGTCAATATAAGTTTTGATTATATATAAAACTAGCCGTTTTCCCGCAGTTTCACCCGCATCCCGTGGGAGCTACTGCCCGAACCGGGATAAAATATGGCCTATGTCACTCGCAGATAATATAGCTTTCTAATGGTGAAAGAATATTTAAAATCGGTCCAGTAGTTTTTGAGTTTATCCATTACAACCAAATAAACAAAGTTTTCCTCTTTATAATATTAGTATAGATAAAATCAAATATAATTCTATCCGTTTTACTAAAAAAAGGACAGATAAATATTTTTTTCGTTCTGGATTGAAGTACCAGGCGCCCAATACTTTATAAGAGGTATTACCAGGTCCATTAGAGCCAATATTTAAGTTTCAAATGTGCGGCGCAGTGTGAGGAAATCTGTTACATAAGTTTAAGACTGAATAAAACTCTTCTGGGACTGAAAATATCCCAACTGGCTGCTTTATCTCTTTCTTAATAAATTACCTATCAATAGTGGCTAACTTGATCTAAAACTTTACTATTACAAAACGACTCTTATGTCATCGGAATAACGTTCAAATTCCCACAATATTGAATGATCTTTGTGGTAGCACATTAAGCGTTATAGAATTTATGATTAAGATCTTGGGTTTTTCAAGGTGTTTTCCTCAACGTTTTGCAGTTAAAAGAAGGTCCTCATAATATATTCTGAACTTATGTAACTCTGAGGACTGAGGCAGGTGTCTATGTTAATGCGTTTGCCTCGAGGCCTCACATTATTCCGGACCAGGGAAGAAACGGTTTCCTTTTTAACTAGATGTGGCTAAATATGTCAAAGGTGAAGTGGGCTATTTTGTTTTTTGTATGTAGGGGTAGAATCAGATGACACTTTGGGAGTGTCAGTCTTGACCAATGTTCTTTTTTGGATTTCTTAATAGTACCAATCATTTCATCAGTCACCAATTAAAATTTACCAATTTTGGTATGCAAAACATTGATGGTTTTTTGAAAAAAAGTTAAGCAGACGTTTGAAACGTGTTTAATTTTTTGTAGTTATATCATTCATTTTACAGACAAGTTCTCTACTAAACATTCCCATAATAAGCTTCTTAAGTACACATAAATACACATAAATTTATCAGCAGTACACAGCACTAAGTACACAATTAACACCAGACTAAAGATTTAAGCTTATAATTAAATTCTGAATAAATTTATTTCCGCGATAACCGTGGAACGCTCTTATAATTTTGGGCATTAAAATTTATGTAGTCTCGGTGGTGTCATTGACCTTTGTAAATGAGTGGTTACGAAGAGATGAGGTGCTTGTTTATAGTTATGTCTTTTGCTTTAGCTTTTGTGTTTTTCATGAAATTAAATGGTAGGTATTTATACGAAAAATAAAAGTAGTTTTATTTAAACGTGTGTGTACATACATATCTACGTTTGATTTTGTATAAAGAGTACCTTTACCATACATACAATTTGTAAAGTGGTGGCTTTTACAAAAAATAAATGCATCCATATAACCACGTTCAACAGAGATGGATTTATATTTATTGCAGTAATTACGCAGATTCAAATAATAAAAATATTCCTTCTTTTGAACTTGCAATACACAGCACTACTACATCATTAAAAAAACAATACCAAACTAGATTCATATACCACTGAATTCCATGTCCAAGCTTTATACTCGGCCAGCAACAAAATCGAGAGAGAATATATAAAACCTACATAGTAACCGAGCAAAAATAAAATAGGATCGAGTCGAGATGTACTTTTCGCACAATCACTCTAGCGAGAAAATCTAAGGGAAATGAGCTAGCGAAATAAAGTAGATTGAAGCCGTACACTGATTGTAAAGTATTGGGTTACATCTAACAAATGCTGGCCTTTTTATAAACTAGATTGGGTGCCGAGCTGTTAATTCGAAAGAGTATTGTTGATTTGCGTTAATCGATTTGATTGTCGTAGTGGTTGTTATGATATCGAGAGACGTATGTCAACTTCTGGAAGTGATTTGAATGTGGAATCCGCAGTGGTTTAAGATTCTTTATTGTTTATTTCATAATATTCAGATTTCGATCTTTTTGAAAGAGGTACGTGATTGAATGTTTTTCCCGTTGATTTTTATTAGTAATTATGAATGTATACTGCACATTATTATATCGTAGACATATTTCAGGTTTGTTAATTTCATGAATCCTTCCATGATTCATCCGAGTATCATTCCGATCATTCCGATTATCATATCCGAGATTCATCATAGTATCCGAGTCGGCGTGTAATAAAAAGCGACTGTTTCATGAGTTGATTAATCTAAAAAAAAATATGTAAATACAAAATGTTCTAAAACTAAACCCACTCTTCTTTCATTCACCAACATCTCTTTACCATTAATTCAGCAATTTATTCATAACAGCTTCTCTGAATCAAAACTAAGATGGCTAACATTACAATAACGACTTCAAGATGGAGAGACGTCAAAAATAAACTTCTTTACGACTCAAGATCTCAGTAATAAGAATAATAAGAAGTACCAGGATCAGTCGTTTGTCCCAGTAGGCATTTTGTGTTTTATATCGCCTCCGATGTTAGGCTCGATAGTAAAACTGGAATTGAAAATTTTGGAAAGGGTCTCGAAATGAAATGGGTTGTGGATATTGAGTTCATATGTACATACTTATGTATATTATATTTTATAGTCGTTGACCACTGTCTCCGCTTATGGTTTGTTAAGGCAATTATGTATGTCGTTGCCTAGAATCCTACTGACTCATTGAACTTTAAGATTGCAACGAAACATAGATTCTGGCAGAATTATATTTGTATTTGCGTTATATATATATTTGTTTTACATTATTAGCTGACTACAAAATACAATTGATGCATATTAAAAAAAATAGTAAGGTATGGATTTTTTAGACTTACTTTTAGATAATAAGGTATTTCTTGTACAATAAGAAGATTGAGGCAAACAAGTTTCATATCCAATTAAACTAGGCTTTGAACTGACCTAATGGTCGGATAACGCCGACTTTTTTATCTGAAATAACTATTTGTTTTCTTTGTTTCAGATGGGAACACGGACAAAGTACATACATCGGTTGTGTGCAGACAAACATAAAGAATTATATTTGTTATACAATAGAATGCGCGAGTGACTGTGCTCTTTAAAATAATGAAGAAAGGTTTAAATATTAGAAAATACAATTCAAAATTAACCTTAATATCAAAGTGTTGAAGTTTAAAATTGTTTGTGTTATACGTGAATAATGAAATTGAGTGTGAGTGCGTACCGTGCGCATGCGTCTGCGCACAAGAAGATTCTGACGTCATCGTATCAGCAACACTATGGGAGTACCGCGGCGCCGCCCATCTGCAGCCCTTTGCAACCGCCCAACTTCACGCCACAGGTTAGTGGGTAGTGTGGAAAAAATATTATGAATACTGCATATTACGTGTATGTCGTTTCATTTTCAAGAAGAAAGCTTTAAAAATATTGTATTTTTAAACCGTTTTTGATACTTAGGACGTATTAAAAAAATATATTTATTTTTATTTAATTCAACAAATGTATCTTGAAGATATAATTTAGCTGACTCAAACTTAAAGAAAGGAAGATAAAACATGGTAAAATAAAGTACAATTAAACAGGCTTCAGCGCGCGTAATAATACAAAATCCCTGACATTTCAAACATAACGTACTTATTGACTTAAGAAACACTTATTTTCCGCACCTTAACTAAAATCCTACTGAATAAATCAGTGCTACTTTATAAGTCAGGAATCGTCCACTATTTAGCATCTGAATATAACGAAAAGCTTCCATTTGAATATTTAATTTAATCTGTCAGTAGTTTTCTCGTGGAAAATCAAGATTTTTCTTCCTTAATTTTTTTCCTCTATTCGGTCCGTCGGGCCTGCGAATGACATTACATTTCGAACATGAACTAAATGAAACACATTTTCTGCAACTTTTTTTAGGTGATAATGTTGCTGTTTATGTTTGTAATCTTTTTGTATTCTGCGTTGCTTTACTCAATACTCAATAACTTTATTGCATTCCATAATGTGTACAGGCTGGTGGGTAAAATTAAAAGAAACAATTATGGACCCTGTCGGGCACAGCAAAGTTAGTTTTTAGAGGAGAGGACGAAGAGCGCTTTTAAAAAATAATAATATTGAATTAAATGTAGAAAATCTTATCCCACCAAAAACATTAAATGTAAAAACAAGCCAATCCTCTACGCAATTCCTCCACCGTAAAAAGTTTTGAGATCGCGTAGAAGTCAAGTCCTGTTCTACTTTATTTGTAATAATAAATCAATATTTTGTGACTATATCAATAGTTTTATTCACATTACAATAATATTGACTTGGCCATGAGCACAATAAACTACAAATATAATACAGCATATCTTGGAGAGGTGAAAGTCAAACATGAAGTTTAATATCACAGAATTAAATACTTTTAGTTTATTCAATTGTTACTAAATGACCGACAGTCAGTATCATCCAACATCAATGAACTGCACATGTACTATGGCGCATGTTTAGTCCATGGTGATCTCAAATTCCAATCAGTCCATAATCAGTCCAATCGTAAAATCATGTCCATATAGAATTTATCAATTCAATGGTATTTACACAGTATTACAAGGAGCGACTTTTAACTTGTGCTCATGGCCAAGACAGTATTATTGTAATGTGAACAAAACTATTGATATAGTCACAAAATATTGATTTATTATTACAAATAAAGTAGAACAGGACTTGACTTCTACGCGATCTCAAAACTTTTTACGGTGGAGGAATTGCGTAGAGGATTGGCTTGTTTTTACATTTAATGTTTTTGGTGGGATCTAATTTATTTTTTGTAGGTCTCTTTCTTCTCTAAGTATACAGGGTTATAGGTAACACACTGGCAACCTCTCGGGACCGTATCACTAATATCATAAACTAAAACTTTTGTTCTACGACTTTTAATAATTCTCAGATTTTAGTTCATCAAAATTTCCACACAAAAATTAAAATATTTTAAGTGTACGCTCTAAAATTTACGAAGTCTATGGGAAGCAAAAGAAAGCGCTAGTTAGGTAAACAGTAGTACAAAAGACAGCGGAGAGGGAAAGAAAGGGAGCGGGGCTCGGGCGGCGGCGGGGGAGCGTTTGAACTTGACCTATTTACGAGCGGCCGTCAGTCGTTTTTATGCGCCCGCGTCGCGTCATACGTGTCCTCGTAGCGAAATTCGGTTGTGCGAACGTAAATTATCTTTACAGTATGGTGTATCGATTTTCAAATGTCGAGTACACGGAAATGGTGCGAATGCTTGCTAGGTGGGATGACAATGTTTCGGAAGCCTGTCGCCAATACACCATACGATTCTCAAACATCCCTACACCTCGCTGAGTAACAATGCTAGCGGTTACGAGATTACGGGCAATTCCGGCATGCCATCAAGGATAGTGGTCGTCCACCGAGGCACACAGTACGTGAAGAAGACGATATTTTTTTTTATTTGACTTGTTACCAATTCAAAAGTATGACTAGGTACGAGAATAGTGCGCGGGAGGCGTAGGTAGGTTAAGATCTTGCATTCATTCTAAAAGTGCAAACCCTCTACGCCAAACGAATTCATTGTAATGTGTGATAATCTCGACTCGTCCACACACTCTAAGGTCGACTAATCGCTCGACTGGTTTCGATCGGGCCATTAGTTGGTGAAGAAATGGTGGGGGCGTGCAAATTTTATCACTATAGCAAAATAGAGCTGAAATGTGTTAGATAGAACAATGAAATCTTGTAGGTTTGTTTTTGGCAAATGTATTATGTTTTATAAAAAGTCATTGAACAAAAGTTGTAGTTTATGATGTTAGTAATACAGTCCTGCAAGGTTGCTAGTGTTTTACCAATAACCCTGAATAACAAATTAAATTAACTTACATGCAACTAACTAAATATATAACAAACTAAATATGTACACCTAAAGTAGCACGTAAACAGTATTTTTTTTAACCTAAACAATTTCGAAATTGTCGAATTTTTTAATCGAATATCTTTTTGAATAAAAGAGATTTATTTCAGAGGTAGATGACGCTATCACAACAAGGACGAGGACAACGCCATCTATCGAGCGAGCATGCAGTGTTTATCGCACTGCATTAATATGAAAGATTTTATCATTATTCATTTCATTTAAACCTAGCTTTTTTATTCATATGTTATATATTTAATACATAATAACAATATACCACTACGTAACAATAAAACAAATAGTAACATTTTGTACATAAATAAATAACAAAGTTATCATTGCAGTCAAAATTCATACACAATTATCTTGAAAAACCGCAAATATAAATTTGTTTCCTATTTTTTTTTTTATTAAGTTTTAAGGTTTTTATAATTTTCCCTTTATATGTAGCTAATAACCTATCTTGGTGCCAAATTTTTGCTGAAATAGCCGCGAAACGCTTCGAGAAAAGATGGTACGGCCGTGCCCGCTTTGCTCGAGTCTTGGCTGGGGCACTGCCGTGCCCTCAGATATTTAGATATTTGAGTAGGTATTATTTCTGTGTAGATTCATTTACATTTTACTTATTTATTATTTATTAAATTTATATTCGTTTATTTATATATTATTAATTTATATAATAAATATTCTATATTATGTATTAATCGTATTAATATAAACACTATTATCTTTATCGACTTTTCCATTATCTCAGAAAACAAGACTTTAATCTTTACTGACGTAAAAACGAAATTAACTTTCTGACTAAGTCGCGCTTTCGCCCCAAACTGCTGAACCGATTTGGTAAGGGATAGTCTATTGCCTGAAAAAGGATACCATATAGCCATAGGCTACTTTTTATCCGAGAAGGGTAGTAGTTATACTCAATATACCATACAGGTCAGAGAATTATATAAATCAATGCAAAAAATTCCACCTTCAGTCACTTGTAAACCGACGCCGTTTAGCCGACTGTTCATTTCTACTCAAACTGCTGTCAAATGAAATTGACTGCCCTAATTTATTGCAAAAACTTAATTTCTCAGTTCCTCAAAAATCTGTTCGGTTTAACCCACCTATATCAGTCCCATTGTCATCTTCGAACTATAGGCAGAATACATATATGTTGCGAGCGAGCAAGGATTTTAACAAATTGTGTAAAGAGTACTCTTTTGACCCATTCAATACCAGGAGTGCTGTGGTTCGTAGGCAACTAAATCACGATTTTTTCAAAATTTAACCTTGTATTATGTAACTATAATTTTAATACCTCATAGACCAGCTGATTACCTAGCTTTAAGCGTGTTATTCCATTATTATCCGTGAAAACCTATAATTGGCTTTCTGTTTCTATATATGTTTACAACATTGTCTTGTATAGCCGTTGGTTTTCCAATAAGTAAATAAATAAATATAGTACCACCGTTATTCTAACACATTAAAAGTGTTCAGGTAAAACTCACCATAATCTCTTATATTGTAAAATAGACCTACCAAAAAATCGGTCAAACACCACCTTACATAATATGGAATATGGAAATTCAATATCGCAGCACTTGTGAAGAACAAAACATATAAAACTGGAGTCCATGTCACAAGTTACGAGTGCTAGTCACTTAGCAACTTGGCTGGGAACTGATAAGTTTTGTACTAGTCGTTTTGTGTCATTGGGAGGAATATGAAAGAGTTTTAAGATGTCCTCTCGCAGTGTGTTGCAAGATTTTAACTTTTTTTCGGACAAAACGAAGAAAAAATACTCATTTAAATTTTTTATGTAAACTGTCAGTCAGTAGCGAGTCTGTATGTGTTTCTTGAGTCGTTTTGCATTGTTTGTGTATTTAATTCATATGACGATTACCAAACAAACTTACATAATAAAAATATATTGTGGACAACTAGCTAATATTTTAATTATGACAATTGTTTTATGACAGCTGGTTGTCTTCAACGATAATATTTTAATTATGTAAGTTTGTTTTAAAATTAATTCAGTTTAATTTTAATTATTTTAAAATTAAACTTCAACTTAATTTTTATTATATTTAACTTAATTTTAATTATTTTAAAATTAAACTTCAGTGGCTGAGAATCAGTTATTTTTACAGTAATATTCGAGAAACATGATGATTATAACATTTGATTTTCGACAGCCTAAGATTTTTCTAAAACATCGTTTACCGTCTAACCACAAAGAGTTTTTGAGAGCAAAAGGCCCCGATATCTCAACGGCATTGAATGGTAGGCTTTCAGGAGAGCACTTAGGCACCGAATTTGATTGATTGCTGAGACTCAAATTTCCTATGTAGCACTTAAGATGACTTTACTTAAAGTAACTTAATAATGTGTGTAATTGTTCCATTATGTATTTATTTGTTATACAGATTTTTTTTTGTTATTTATAGGTAGGCATACTATAAAATTTCGCCATTTAGTTTAAAGAAAAGGTGAAAGGGAAATTGTTGTTTTCGTAGAATTTGTAAAAAAGTAAAAGTAAAATCTGTTCTATTTTGTAGTAAATAAGATCCTAATTAGTTTTTTTTTTCCTAAAAAATCTTTAGTGCTTGTTTCAAAAGAAGATATAAAAGGAACTAGTTCTAAAAAAGCCTGACAAGCTAAAACAGTTGTTGATGTACATCTTCCTTTATTTTAAATAAAATACAACGGTGTATTCTCAACATAACTTTAAATTCTATTTTTCAAAGAAAATCTAAAAACCATTGTCGAGGTAAAGAAACGCTTTTCTAAGAATAACAGATTACGTAATGATATGTATCGTTTTGTAACACTTTTTCTTTCTTCACGATATCAGCCGAGATAAATCTTTTGTAAGAGGGAAAATAAATTGTCGTACAATCTAAACAAAAACAATTTCAGATAATATCATAGGTGATATTTGAAACTGATACTTATATATAGTAAATCTGTCTAGCCTTTTCCCAATTATGTGGGGGTTGGCTTCCAGTCTAGCCTGATGCAGCTGAGTACCAGTGTTTTACAGGGAGCTACTGCCTATTTGAGCTCCTCAACACAGTTAGCCGGGCATCGCAATTCCCCTTGCTAAGACTGGTGGTCATACTTACTGGCTTCTGACTACCCGTAACGACTGCCGAAGATGTTCAAATGACAGCCGGCACGGGAGAACTCGTTACGACACTTATATAGTAAATATTAGAGCCTGTTTTCCATCAACAACGTTATAAAATAATTCTATCACAATAATAAATTAAAATAAGCTACATAAGAAAATATACTACGTCGTAGCACTTTGCTACGGCGTAGCTCGTAGTCTTGCTACGCGGTCGTAGACTGGTAAATTTAATTTCCACATCGGCGAGGGTTTTTTTCTTTTATTATAATTTTAAACGAGTTCATTTTAATCTTATTCCGTCTTACCACAAAAACTTTTAAACGTCAGTTTATGCCTTGTCTAAAAAAATGTCAAATTATGACGTTGACATTTGGTTCATTTTGCAGCCAAAATTTTATTAGACAAGTGTAAAACAGGGTTTAAAGTTTTTGTAGTAAGGCCCATCATGTTTTTCTTGTGTTTACCACAACACACTTCTCTGGGTCATACCTCAACATAAGTACATGACTTACTGAGTCAAACTGTTATATGCATGATTGGCAAAGCATTATCGAACCTTTGGTTCTGTTTACAGATAGACCAAAGATTCCAATACACAACACGTTATTAGCCTTAAAATCGAATTGCATGCTTTGCAATAATGACAATACCTTTTTTAAACACACGAAAGTTTAACTACAACAAACAAAATTGAATAAATCCTACAAACAGTATCTGTTGAACAATGAAAAAAATAAGCAGAAAATGCTATGAAAATTAAAGAAAAATAAAAGCAAGTTCATCTAGAAGATATGGCGCGCTAGTGTAGGTATGAACGGCGCGCGAAACAATGCAATCTGAAGGCTTTTTGAAGGGAAAACGAGTGCATTTTATGAAATGACGCTAAATTGCTCCAATTCCGAGCGAGTTCAAAGCGAAGAGTTTTTAACTGAAGCCACTAACTGGAATTTTAGGCCATTTTCTTTGGCAACTGGTCGGTTTAATTTGAAAACTGATGCTTTACCAAAATCTGTTCGATTTTTCGATAGTTTGTTCTATCTTACGTGAATCGAATCTGAAATTAGAAATCTAGGAATGAAATCATTTCTGAAAAGGAAATGAATTTCGTACTGTAAAACACCGAACTGCTATCTAACCTCCTCAACCCAGATACCCAGGCAACCCAATACCCCTTGTTTAGACTGATGTCAGACTTTCTGGCTTCTGACTACACGTGACTGATTAATGAACACCTATAAATAGCTATAGCAGTACTTCTGAACGCAAACCACTTACAAAGATGGAATTCAATTTAAACTGTGTTTAAATTCACTCGTTTTAAGAAAGTTTTCTGCAAAGAGACCTTCAAGTCTCGAAACCAAAGTTTTCTCTTCCCACCAAATAAATATTTGTTTAATAAATAAACCTTTGAATATTGTTAAGGCAAGTGCGTGTCGAGTTAGGTCACATTATTTATTTGACGAAGGTTCGAAATATTGAATATCGAAAGCAAATAATAAAATAACTTTTAGGAAAAAAAGGTGTTTTGTTTTTAAGGAAAAGCTTTTTTATGTTTAGTTAAAACTTGCGATACACTAAGGAACTTAAGTGCGTATTTTGATTTTTTACCGTTTTATTTGCAGTACATTAATTAATCTATAAAACACTCCTCGCGAGGACTGCTTCGTGCTCTGAGCTAAAAGCAGTAGCCTATGACCTTTTTCGATGAATGTGTTAACTATAAACAGATACATATAAATCCACAAAGAAAGTTGTTCTTTGTAACTTCGTTTAGTCATCAAAGTTAGGAAAATGCACTACATCGGTTAAAAGACTTCGAAACATCCTGTACATACTTGTACATAGTGATTGATCACTAACGTTAAATTGACTATAGATTTTGAAATAGGCAGGAATTAGACTTTTAAGTTTAATTTAAACTTGAATCATCCGTCAAACTAAAGAAAAACTAATAAATACCTTTTTAAAATTCACAAACTATCTTTGGATTTCAATAACCTATCTATCTGTTGTTTTTCTTAATAGCATGAGCCCCCATAAAACTTATTTTAAATTCCTACTTATCTTTTGATCTGCTTACTAGAAAAGTAATGTTTACAATAGTCTAAAATTCCTAATTTCTAAACAATTCAACAGACAGACAGATAAATTATTGAAATCCACCACTAATCGCATAGTCGTAACTTCTTCTAGCTACCAGGACAACATAGACAGCAAGAACAAATTATCATTACAAAGAGGTGAAATTTTAAATAGGTAGCTGTCTTGAGAACGTTTTGTTAGTGAGCAAAGGCTCTGGGTTTCGAGGATAAACGATCAATTCAAAGAACACAATGGGTGTTCAACGAAGCTCTTCAGCGATTTCGAAGGCTTCCACTCTGAATAGGCTGTAATACCTGTTCTATGGACATTAATATTTATTCCTGGTATACTTGGTTTATTTGTTATCTGATTTAGTTGAAAAAAAAAATGATAGTCAAGTGGGAGTTGAATCTGTTGACTAACGCACATAGGTAGTTTTTTATGACTTGCTTAATAAACCAAAGATTGATCTTTTATTTTAAAATGATGCGCGAGTGATCATCTAGATGCGATTTTTGTTCATGAAAATACTCCTTATTATTTTGCATTCCGATATATAATAACCGACGCAATTTAGGCAGCTATTAAGGTTTATTATTGAATACTTAAAAACATAAAAATAGAAAGCATACCCACATTCAAACCCACACCTAAATCATAATGCTCTCAAACCGAATCCCACTGGAACATTACAAATCCTAAAAATAAAACCTCCTCAAACAATTTTCCCTTCAAAGAACTGAGAGCCGAACAATGCATAGTGACGTCACGATCCATGCCAATGAATGTACTATAAAATTTTCTTTTATGTAATTGCCTGTTACTCGGAGATAATCTAGCTTCCACACAATAAAATAATTGCCAAACTATTAAGTCACTACATGTAGGTAAGTATTAGATGAGGACTTTGTTCATAAAAAAAAAAAATAACTTTTACGTGTTATGTTACATCCCAATTTAAAATAACTTACGCGATTTCCACCTTTTCTTATTGCTTTAGAAAAGAATCATTAAATAATAAAAATAGAAAGCATACATACCCACATTCACACCCACGAACTTACCAAATCCCACTAGATTATTACAAATCCTAAAAATTAAAACCTTCTCAAACAATTTTCTCTTCAAAGAGCTGGCCGCCGAACAATGCATAGTGACGTCACAATTCATGCCACTGAATGTAAGATCTCCTATCCTTGTAATATTAAGAAAATAAATTGCAATAAGCTTTAGTTCCTTATGTGGGGTAGATTCACATTTTTATCAGCATGATTCACGGAGTGTAAGGGTACTTATAATGTAGTGTTGTGGTTTATCGATTATCGATGTTTATAATTATAATTTAGCATTTACAACAAATAGTACTGCAGATTTTAATAACAGCTACATAGTATTATGTCCTTTTCGTTTATTGTATATGTTGCAAAACTTTGTATTGTTTCTCCTTCTGAAACATTTCATTTAAAGGTGCATATACCTCGTGCTATATTTTATTAAAGGATAAGGATATTTGCTTATTAGCTAACAAAATAATATTTTTTCTCTGAAAAGATATCACAAACTCATAAAATATCAATCTCAACACAAAACTTCACAAAAAAAATATAAATATCGATACATAATCAATTGACACATCCCATCACTAACACAAAGGGTGCTCACAGACTGCACGAGTGCGGTAACGAGTCAGTCGGCCACCATCTTTGTTTGCCAGGTCCGTTTGACAGCGATGGCATTAGCATAGCGATTGCATCGACAGCGAACTCATTGGCTATCGATTGAACAAGGCTCGAGGCAAAAATAAATCACAAACTCATAAAATGACCATCTTACCATAAACTTCACAAAAAATATAAATATCGATACATAATCCATCGACACATCCCATCATTAACACAAAGTGTGCTCACAGACTGCACGAGTGCGGTAACAAGTCACTCGGCCACCATCTTTGTTTGCCAGGTCCGTTTGACAGCGATGGCATTAGCATAGCGATTGCATCCACAGCGAACTCATTGGGAACTATCGAACGAGACTCGAGGCAAAAATATATCACAAGCTCATAAAATGACCATCTTACCATAAACTTCACAAAAAAATATAAACATCGATACCTACATAATCTATCGACCCTCCTTCATTACCAGCACAAAGGGTGGTCACAGACTGCACGAGTGCGGTAACAAGTAACTTGGCCACCATCTTTGTTTGCCAAGTCCGTTTGACAGCGATGGCATTAGCATAGCGATTGCATCGACGGCGAACTCATTGGCTATCGATTGGAAAAGACTCGGAGCAAATATATATCACACAACTCTTAAAATGACCACCTCACCGTAAAACTGCTTATACAAATAAAAAGAAATATCGATACATAATCCATCGACACATCCCATCACCATCACAAAGGCTGGTCACAGACTGCACGACTGCGGTAACAAGTCACTCGGCCACCATCTTTGTTTGCCAGGTCCGTTTGACAGCGATGGCATTAGCATAGCGATTGCATCGACAGCGAACACATTGGCTATCGATTGTACGAGACTCGAGCCAAAAATATGTCTCAAACTCATAAAATATCCAGCTCAAAATAGATATCACAAAAAAATATAAATATCGATACATAATCCATCGACCCTCTCCCATCACTAGCACAAAGGGTGCTCACAGACTGCACGAGTGCGGTAACAAGTCACTCGGCCACCATCTTTGTTTGCCAGGTCCGTTCGACAGCGATGGCATTAGCATAGCGATTGCATCGACAGCGAACTCATTGGCTATCGATTGGACGAGACGTAAGTTTGTCGATTTTGGTAGTTATTCGATGTTTTGATAGTAAGAGATGTTTTGAGTGTGTAAGCAACAATAATTGAATTTAAAGTTAGGGGTGATTAATGCTAATTGATACGTAAGAACTTGACAATTGTTTGATCCAGCTAGAACAAAGCATGCCATATATTTCCTTCTTAATCACGTCAACATTCAGGCAATTACCTAATCCATCTTTTCATTGGGCCACATTATCCATCTATATGTATAGTTAACACTATTTACAGCATGTATTACACACGTTTTCACAGTCACACTAGTGTTATTAGAACGAAAGTTGATGAGTGCGAGTATTTTTGTTACCCAATCACCCAAAACCGGCTGAATGGATTTTCATTAAACATATCTATGGGCTACTTATCATCTGTGAGCGTGAAGTAGTTCTTTCAGGAAGCAGACAAAACTGCTGGCAGAAGATAGTACCACGATACACGCAAAACTGAGCAATCACCAGTTGACCACACCAAAACGAAGTCTAATTTCATTTATCTGAGATCTTATGAAACACAACATACTGTCAATGATGTACAGTACTTAACGCCCCGACATGGCATAATGAACTTAGTTCACTACAGTTACTCAGTGATTAGTTAATTAAACATTTATGGCCTTACTACAAAAACTTTAACCACTGTTTTACACTTGTCTAAAAAAATGTGGCTCCAAAATGAACCAGATGTCAACGTCATAATTTGACATTTTTTTAGACAAGTCTTAAACTGACGTTAAAAAGTTTTTGTGGTAAGACGGTTAATTACTAACTTGAGCACTACAATGAGTTAGTGTTTTAGCGGTCACGATAATTAATTGTAGTTCTAATGGTGATGGAATGTGATTCATTAGTGAGGCGATGTCTGGATAAAGTATTATTAGGGCTCATTTATTTAGTTAGATATACTTAATGCATTGTTACTTAAGTACATATCGTTTACTTAAGTATACTTAAAATATTTGGATAAAAATATGATTTAGTCTTTGAAGCCTTTTCTACCCCATATGTCATCCACTTTTAATCAGTTTCTACCGTAAAAGAAAATCAAACAAGTGAGTTCCCTTATATAAATAACATTTAGAAGATTAGAAGAAGACATTGCATAAAATAACATGCAAACATCCGAATGGAGAACTTCCTACTTATTAGAGAAGTCGGTTAAGAAGAATGAATACCGATACACTTTTGTTCTGTCTGTCTCATCTCATCGCTAAACATGTCCTCAGATTAGCTGTGAGTAGACAGTAGAGATGTACTCAGCAGCACAAACAAGTGGGCCTAAAGTGGAATTACAAGTGAAAGTCAAACATGTTCGGCACAAAGCCTCTTAGTGGACCACCACCTATAGATATAGGCTCGGTGATCGGTACTGTGTCTATGTTTGTAGCGGTCAATATGCTCAAAAAAGTAGTTTAGTATTTTGCTTGATGGTAGTGCCTTCGGGTCTTTTCAAAGTAGTAGAACAAGTGTCTTCAACATGATTAATAAAGATGATAACCCATCTATTGATTATGGTTTTGGCCGTACTTAACTACCAATTTTCCAAAGTACTAGTTTACAGATCTTATTCAAATATAGGTATTCTAAATTTTTAGGTGTCAGAATCAAAAAAAACTTATTCAAACTAATCTAATTAGATTAGCATCTTTTCACGTAAATATTACAAATGGATAGAACCCCTGAAATTACGCAATAACAGGCATGATGTGAAATTGTTGAGAAAAACTCATCTTCACACAAAAAAGGATTGAGCAAATTCTTTTCTTATTCCATTCATAATAAAAAAACACTTAAATAAACAAACCATAATAAAGATCAAAACTTAATACATAATTTAATTTAAGAGTTAATCTTAAGCTAGTTACACACAAAAGGACAGTCTGTACCAACATCCTCGCCTCGGGTCAGGGAAGCGTGTCCTGTGTTCGTCCTTTGCATGTTAATATATAGCTTTATGCATACAGACAACCGGATGAGACCAGTGTACATGTATTGACGAAGTTTGAGGTTTACCATTGTGTAAGTCCGTTTTAGATTTGGTTGAATGGAATTTTCTTTAAAAATAATTACTGTAACTCAATAAATGATCCCCTCCCGGTGTGGGTTGCAGCGTGAGGAAGTGTCAGACTCTTACTGAATAAAACCTATCATATTTTGTTATTTCTGGAGCCCTTTGTATATCGGGGCCGCGGTAATACTTTCGAAAAAACTCCGATAAACTTCCGATGTCTATACGTGGCAAAAATATTGTCTGTCTTTACTATAAAGATCAATCACACTTAACTCCAGGACAATATAAACCAAAAACCAAAACTGAACTACACAGTATCGCTCGAATAATTCAAAACTGAACACTTAAACAAACCCGTGTAATCCTGCCCTTACGTGATATTAATGTCAGCAAAATGCCTCATTGTGTCCGCAATTAAAACTGAGTCTACGCGCTCGTGTACACTACACTTTATGAACTATTCTGTGAGATTGAATCATGGAGAAAAAAATGAGTAGCAGAGATGTCATAACGCAAAATCTCCTAAGGACGTGGCGTTCCAAAATGCGGGTGTTCGGGGCACGAGGAACGTTACTAGCTCCGCCCTTATACAACATTATTTTCAAATTAAAATCAAGAATCAATGAAGATCTTTGACATATTGGTTTCAATTTGATAAAGAACTTGAGCGTCTCTTTGGTTCAAGTAACTAATTACGCCTACCGTACGTTGCTTGACCTACAAGAAACCGCCTGACCTACCTTCTCTATGGCATCTCCGCTATCTTTCTTTCCTCCGTGGATTGAATTTATTTCGACTTTATGTTTCGCTTTATTTAAGGTTTGTGGTAATTGCTCGGGTTTTGCTGAATGAACAGTTGTCTAGGCTTCAGTGTTTATAGTAAGGTTGTGGTAAAAATAAAATTGAAGTCTATTTTTAGGGTTTTGTTTAGAACTTAATGGCTCTGTAATAAAGTGGAGTATTTCGAAAGCTATGTTGATAGAAGTTTTATTATGTAGTCAATTGGAAACTGACCATATTGAAGGTCTTCTTCAAATTATTCAATGTAATTATATAGTTAAAGTTTTTTTTTTATTATGTGATAGCTGGAAAACGTCATTGTAAACTGTACTGGAATTAAAAGACAATAAATTCCAATCTTCAACAAAACATATTAAATTATGTATTAGAAAGAAAGAAAGAAAGAAAATCCATTTATTTCGAACACACGAATGACGCAAGAAACAAATAAATAAATATGGCACAAAACAAACAATACAGTGAACGCGTCACTCGTGCGTGAAAGGGACAGCGCTCAGCATAAATGCTGTGTCTCGCGCACGCAGGCACGAGACAACAGCGCTGGTTTTCAGCGCTGACCCACCACGCGTCCTAGCCGGAACTACAAAACTTTAACGCTGTTTCGGCATAAATACACTAAATAAATAAATACATATATATATAAGTAATGTAAATTTAAACAGTTACAAGAACGATGTAAACTAAACAGAAGAACACAAACTAAAAACAAAATATAACACAATATGAGAATATCAGACATAGGACATAGACAAAAAAAGAGCGAAAAAATAAAAAGTATTCGAATTCCTTTTATAATAAAATTAAGGTTTCAACGTTATACACCAACCTATTATCCTGTGAACGTCGCTGGGAGAATAATAATGTCTATGAACTAAAGCCGTCTCAAGAAATATAGCTCCTTATTAAATTAAATCTTACTCGCACAGATTTTAAAATAACATGCTTCATAATATTCATGTTGGTACATAATTTACCTTCTGAAAACATAGTTAAGTATTTTGTTTTTGAGTAATGAGATCTAAATTAGGTACGCTTTTCAAATGTCTCGTAATGTTTTTTTATTGTCTAATTCGTCTCCTTTTTCTTATTGTTTTTTGGAGACTGAGATCTGCGTAAAATGCTCTCACAACGCAAAATTAAGAAATAACAAATTAGTAACACTAAAATATAACGTAACTGCTACGAAAAGTCGAAATAAAGAAAATCTCACAAAAATAAAATCTAGGGCCGTATTACGTATGCATCGCATAATCTCTTGGAAGGGAATAATTTATATTAAATGTACGTGATATTTTGTCTCTCATAACTACTGTTTAAATAGCAAAAAGGAAAAAGTATAAGGCTGCCTTTTGATAGGTAAACTTCTTCTTACATAATAGCAGTAAATATATTCAATTTGTTTTAAATGGTTCTCCGAATTTCGCTTTAAATGATGTACGCAATAAACCCTTGCGGTCGTTTGCACCGATTTTCATCTATACTAATATTATAAAGAGGAAAACTGTGTTTGTTTGTTTGGTTGTAATGGATAAACTCAAAAACTACTGGACCGATTTGAAATATTCTTTCACCATTAGAAAGCTATATTATCTGCGAGTAACATAGGCTATATTTTATCCGGGTTCGGGCAGTAGCTCCCACGGGACGCGGGTGAAACCGCGGGAAAACGGCTAGTACCTGATAGTTCGGTTACTTCAAAAAGTAAATAAATCAACTAATAAGTTTTCTTATTTTTGTAATACATATTGTTAAACCATACGGTTCATCCGTTTAAGAAATACGGTGCTTCTAGCACCTGATTCAGAGGCAGACAAACATATGTCACCCCTCTTTTTATGTTGGGGGTTAAACAGAGACGTGGGCAAAAAAGAATTCCTTTTTAATCACTTATTTGATAATGGTTTACAATAAAAATAAATATTTTTTTACTGTCTAGACAATAACAATTAACGCAAAATATAATCTGATAGACTTTATACCTTATACTATATATTTTTCCTTATAAACACTTGTACTAATTGGCGTTTCCATACGCTTGTCACGGAGTGTTGCCATGGCAATAAAGCCCTATAACAGTGCTTCAAGCGATAATACCTGTTCGTTAAGACTAAAAAATATACTCGTGGAACAATGGTTTTTGCGCAGTTCATTTGTTAATTAATTTGTTTTTTTTTTTTTAAGTATTTTTAGGTAGGGGGATTAAGTGACTAATTATCTTGTAATTTTTAAGTTTTCGGTGTTTATCAAATAATTTACAAAAATCTATTTTTTTTTTTTGCAAAAATTACGATTGTTAAGTTGCTTATAAAAACATTGACAGTGATGAGGACCAATCTTTCGACGCCCTTTATTAGTTATTTTTTATGTAAATATAGATTTTTTTTAATAATGTATAGTTTTAAAATTGCAAATAAAGTTCCAAGCTATATTTGAATAACTTTATGTTATTATTTTTAACCTACCAGTTTTTTTTTTTTTAATATAACTGGATTACATAACTAATTGCATAACTATTTATTATGAATCTCCCTATTTCTCAAAAGCATTCAGATACTCAAACACCGCTGATGAAAACATCATTTTCCGAAGGGTTAAGCACTAACAGTATTAAAAGCACGGTGACTTAACACCCCTATCGCTGACGTTCCAGGAACCGTAATCCTTGGTCTCATTGACCCAACCCTACCGTTATTGAGTTGTATACGTACAGTCAGCTTCAGAAGTATAAAATTAATAAATAAAATTAACTTTATTGATCCCCATTTTCATTTTTTACAATCTTACTTAAGGCTTAAGCAAAACCAAGTAGTGGCCTTTTATCAGTAACCTTTTGCATCTATAAAATATGATGAGTTTCTTATACCAAGTAGTAATCACTCTGTAATTATTCTACCGGAGACATTTTTTTAAGTTCTGTGTCCTCAAAAGCAGTGCCTAGCTGCCTGTGTCTTGGGGACCTGGGTTGCAAATAAAATTTGTAAATAACAGATTCTTAGTTTAGTTTGTCGTTAGGTCAGATGATTGTATTGTTTTGTTATGAATACTGTGGGCAATTAGGGACATATAAAATGTCGTTGGTTTGCCTGAATAAAATAAAAAAGTAGCTGAACAAATTTTAATTTTCAAAATTGCTGATCACCGTGTTGTCGATAACTTTTCAGAGTATTTATCTACTTATTTTTAAGTAAATTTTGGCGTGTTTATTGTAAAGAAGTGATGCCCCTGTACGCTGTTAGGAACTTTTGAAAAGAGGATGCCAAACCGCCATAGTTATTTAGGTCCTGAGTGCCCACAAGTAACATCGATTGTTTCTATTAGTATGCCCCACAAATAATATATTGATAAAATAAAAAATATTGAAAATAGTTGGAGTTTTCAAATTACAAGGTTTTTTTTAATGTACCCTATATAAGTATTAAAAAGTTATTGAAAACTTTCTCATTATCAGCAAGAGCGGAATCCATATTCAGGCCGTGGTCGTCACGTATAGGAGAATCGCCAGAGTCAGTATTCATGGTCAAAAAAGTCGATTTTTATAGCAAAATACACGCAGCGAATCACTAAGATGCAAATGTAAACAAAGTAATGCAATGCCATTTCTATTATTGTCAATTGTCAACTGACAGAAATCTTTATTTTTTCCCGGATTTCAAATTGGCAAAATTGGCAAGCTAGCAAATGTCTGTTTATTTCGTTGTATCGTTTCAATATTTATTTTTTATTAAAAAAATGTTACTGAGATGTATCGCGTCGTGAATAGAAGAGTTAAATACGTAAAATTTACATATTTTTTTTTTACTAAATTAAATTTCTTGGGCATTGCAAGGCCTAAAATCGGCATTCCCCTTTAAATTTGTTCAGCTACTTTTGATGCTGATCGTACAACAAGCGAGGCCGGGGGATAAGCATTGCTTTGTAAATGTTATCTGATGCTCCGTACATTATTACGTTTTAATAACTTCGTTGAGTTATGATTTAGAGATGTCTGTGTTGTAATTAAAGTTGTTTTTCTTTTGTTGGAGCTGTTTTTCTTTTATATTATTCTTTAAACATTCGCGTAATTTAAATTAAATGACATGAATATACAAATTAACGTGTTTTACAAAACATAGAGGAACTCTTCATGATATAGATGGTCACCCATCCACAGACCAACCGTGACAAGTATTGCTTTACCTTGTGATTGAGAGACCCGTGCGACTGTTACTTAAGCCACATTCTTCTAACTACAGGGCCCAAATTGATGTTCGCTTTTCCATCTCTGGCAATACAATTATTTCATTAATTGCCATTTACTGACAGCTTTACCGACGATTTGTTTTTCTCCGTAACTCACCCACACATAACAGAAATTATTTTCCTAAGCATTTCACTCCGATAGCTTATACCAATCAATTTCAATACTAGCAATTATACCCACTCAAGTCGGCTCCGAAGCAATTACTAAAATAAATTTCTTGGCGCATACCCGAATAATCGAATCGGACTCGATCACGGAGTAAGGAAAGAATCGAAGATGCTATAATACAGGTAGGTCAGGTGCCTTCTTCTAGGTCAATTACGTACAGTGAACATGACCAAAACGATCAGTTACGAGTGAAATAACGAGACATTCTGGTTCTTTGAGACATCTGTCAACGATTTTTGTATTACAACAAAATTATTCAGTCCAAAGAAGGCGTATCCTTGTGGATAAAAACCCCTTATAATTTATTTTAAAGACGAAATAAAAAAAAAGAAGGCGTATAAGAGCGTTGACAGTAACGTTCCTCGTGCCCCAAACACCCGCATTTTTGGCGCTCAACTTTCTTAGGAGATTTCCCGTTATGGCACCTCTGCTAGTCATTTTGTTCTCTATGGTTTCGATACAAATAAACATCGAAGTTATCGCTAGTTTCATGGCCCTTGGAATTGCGTTTATATTTGGAAGGCTTAGAGTTGTGCCTTCGCATTAATATTGGTTAGTGTTGTATGGTGATCGAAACGATTGTGAATTGCGAATAATCGGCGCGATTATCCGTTAAGATTAGTAATATTATTTGTATTGTGAAGGGGTCACCTTTCCTTTTATGACAGCCCAGATGTGCTGAGTTGCTACTTTTGTCTAATAATAATGTCAAAGGTTGAAAGTATGTTTTCTAAACGGCACAAATTAATTGTAACCTGCATCAATATGTCTGCATCATTTGTCTTCTTTTCTTCATTCTGAAATCAACATCCATAAAAAAGAAAATGCAATTATTTCACAAAAAACACACATTCATTTAAAATAAACGTCCTCACCAAACAACAAAAAATTAAATAATAATAAAAACGTCAAAATATTTTGAATACCGAAGCTGCGTTGTTCGGTAATCAAGTTAACAACGACTCGCCGAGTTAACATCAGAACATGGAGGATAAAATTACTAGCGGAGATGCCATAGCGAAAAATCTCCTAAGAAAGTAGCGCGCCAAAATGTAGGTAAGCGGGGGATGAGGAACGTTACTGTCTCCGCTCTTATACGCCTTCTTTGGACTCGACCATTTTCTGTAACACCAAAAATCCTTGACAGATACCTCAAAGAACCCGAACGCCTTGTTATTCCCTCGTAACTCATCGTTTTGGTCATGCCCACAGTACGAATTTGACCTAGAAGAAGGCTCCTGACCCACCTCCATTATGTCATCTCCAATCATCTTTCTATACTCCGTGCATCAGAAAAACAACTGGCGTCGAACTACAAAAAGTTTTTAACAACATTACTTGCCGTGAACTCGTACTGCTGAAATTCAGGATAAATGTTGCCGGTAAATAAGGTAAATGAGTCGCGTAATTGTGTAATTACAGTCTCGAGTACTGTATGAATTACTGATTGCTTTGTTTTTAAGGGAGGTTACAGAATTTTCATGCATTGTGTAATTTATTTATATAAGTCAAATTATTTGTATTTTCTTAAGAATAAATACAGAAAATCGTTATTCATGAAAGCTTTCATATATGTATTTTACTGTGTAAATGGTATATAAACATAGTAAATAGTAGGTAGAGTATGTAATGTAATCAATAATTAATTTATAAAAGAATTTTCAATACTAATCAGATATTTAAAGTTTTTTTTAATGGTTTGGTTTATCTTTATTTTCGTTTTATTACAGTACCCATTTGCATTGTTAGTCTTTAACGCAAGCTATTAAGTTAAAAGTTACTAAATTAACAAAATCAAATAAAAAAAACCGGCCAAGTGCGAGTCGGACTCGTGCACGAAGGGTTCCGTAAATTACAGTTAAATCAACCTATCTCAAAAACTATAAGAGATACTTTGATCAAACCAAAAATCGTTGAAAGAGTTAATTAGCATGCATCACCTCTATTTTTTTTAGAATTTTATACCCCGTAGTTATAAAAATAGAGGGGGGGGGACATACTTTTTACGACTTTGAGAGCTGATATCTCAAAAACCGTTCACTTTAAGAAAAATGTTTTTTAGAAAACTTTATATCATTTTAAAAGACCTTTCCATTGATACCCCACACGGGTATGTACATCGAAAAAAAAAATTTCATCCCTCAGTTACATGTATGGGGGGCCCCACCCCCAATTCTTTTTTTTACTATTTAGTGTCATATTTTTGTAGCGGTTCATACAACACATATTCCCATCAAATTTCATCACTGTAGTACTTATAGTTTCCGAGTAAATCGGCTGTGACAGACGGACAGACGGACAGACGGACAGACGGACATGACGAAACTATAAGGGTTCCGTTTTTGCCATTTTGGCTACGGAACCCTAAAAATATAAAATTATAAAGTGTAGAAACTAGTATTTACATAACAACATTTATCACTTATTCCCACCCTCACACAGAAAGCAAAGCCATTTATTTCGGTTACCGAATATTAGGGAGACTGTCCAAAGGGTTAATAGATACGCTATTTGAACATTGTAATCACTGTTCCTAAATTGTTTGATTTTCTAACGTCGGAACAAAATGTTGGCATTTGTTGGTGAATACGTTTGTAATGGAAAATGTTTTAAGTCTTTAAGGTCCTTGGAGGTTTTATTTATGTATTGGAGGGTGATTTTTGAAGTGAGATTCATAAAATAATAAGTAATTTAAGCACTCATTTAAATTATGAATATTTAAGCAGAGTTTGGTTAGGTTACAAAATGACTTCAATGCGATCACATAGATAAAGTACATCGTTTTCATACTAGCGGAGTTTCTGTCTAGAAAATAGGTAATGTCTCACACATGAAAAAACCGAGTGGTAAATCTGCTAGTGTGAAAGCGATGTCAAGCCTTTCTATTTTCAATAATAGCATATTGTAAAAAAAGTTTCCATATCTGATTATTTTTAAATTCTACGTCTTAGCAAAACTTTTATACCACTGGCCCACAGATTAGGGTATACTCTCTGAAGACCTACTCAGCACAATCCTCAGCTCAATTTAGCATTCAACCCCCAAATACCACCGTCTAATTTAGTCTCTAAGCAAATATTGGGGATATTCGCTTAGTGACTAAATTCCATAGGTATTTAAAACGTCCCAGAGCAATCTCATAGATGTGTTGTAATCTAGTTTTGCGGACGGAGCTAATTCGTAACTGGGTGAGCTGGGTATCTTGAGCAATAATCTAGTAGTGTGGGTCCTTCCGCAGTGAAGCTGGTTCGACTGAAAATACCACAGTGTAGGGTTGTACAGTAGGCCAAGATTTCACTTTTTTTTACGGTGTTAGCCCAAGTTCACTAAAAACATAAACGTAAGTTTTTTTTAAAGAACTGTTTATTATGAATTTTCATGTTCAATTTTCGAACTGTTGTTTTCCGTTTTTCTTAAACTGTTGTTTTAAGAAAAACGGACGTTTATGTTGTCAGTGAACTTATGCCGTAGTTGTTTATTTATGCCCTTTCTTACCATTTTAAACATTAACCCAAGCAAGAATGCATAATTGTACTTGTCTCGTATTAGAAGAAAAATTACTCTAAATAAAATACATATTAACAACGTATGTATTTTATTTAGAGTATTTTTTTTCAATTCTGTAACCACTAAGCACCAAAACTAGCAACAACACACGCTTTTGTTCAAGCCATAAAGCCTAGCTCCCAACAAATCTAGTTGGAAAACCACTTCACCTTTAATATCCTCAAGCTTGCCTAAAATGGTGTTCATTAGTCCATCTCACAATTTAGTGGCTACCGGGGTCCGACCGTTATTCAGAACAGACTTCTATGTCACAGTATAACGGTGTTGAGTGGTCAAATTTGAATTTCCAATTTCTAGAGTATTTAAATTTTAAGAGATGCTCGTTGTATTTTTTGTAAAATGAAGTTTGTTTGTTGGTGTTGGCTTTAGATGTTGAATTGGGTATGATTTTTTAAATTAAGTTATGCAGAAAAGATGAATATGTCTAATACTGAAATAGTGACCCACTGTTACATTATTGTAATCTGCGTGTATGTTGTTTCGGCTAAGTTCCCGATAGTTTCAAATGTATTTATTTTACTTGTATCTTCACAGACAGTTCTTACCATACGGATCAAGAACCTACTTTAATATGAAAACTTTTGTGTTATTTATGATAGAAACTTTACACTTTGCGTCGATATGTCGTTGAAGAATAACTTAAATACTCTCAAACATTATTTTTACCTTAATTTTCAAAGACTCCATGAAGTGGATCTACTGTATCACATGCTCTGTGGTTCCGGATGGCAGGCGTCGACGGAAGCGAGCATTGGCAAGTGGTCTCTGCTTGCTGCTAGGTTTAACGTGATGCTGCAAACTATTCCCTTATAATTCAGTTTATCTATACTAATATTATAAAGAGGAAAACTTTGTTCGTTTGGTCTACCGTCTAAAACTACTGGACCGTTTTTTAATATTCTTTCACCATTAGAAAGCTATATTATCTGCGAGTAACATAGGCTATATTTTATCCCAGTGCGGGCAGTAGCCCCACGGGACGCGGGTGAAACCGCGGGAAAACGGCTAGTTTATAATATAATAGTCATAGTGGTTTTCTTTAGTGCAGATTAGTTTTGTTTCTAGGTGAATCGATAATTTTTATAGCTTTCAATTTATGTTTTTGGTATTGCACTAAAGAATTTAGTAACGAATTTAGTAAAGAGTATTTTAACATGGTTTTAAAGTTATTACACAGGAGTATTTAATAAAACCCTAAAAGAAAAAAAACCTTCAAATGTTTGCACTGAGATAGAGAGACTTTGTACAGGTCGATAAATGTTAATTCCTTTCATAGAATATCTCACTTAACCGAAAATAAAAGTAGCTGATGTAACGTGTAGTATAAAACATTTAATCAGAAGGGAAAAATATAAGTAGAGAAGTAATTTAATATAATTTTATCGTTATCTCATTACTTGAGGAAATGATAAATCATACATTAATTAATTTTGTTCCCAACTTTCTTAGTAACGTTATGGTACGACTGAAATAATTGGAAAGCTCGTTCGGGAAACTTCGGGTGTTTCCGCCATCCTTCGGAGATACCAAAGTTATTCAATGACAGTTGACGTATCTATGTGAAAGATAAAAACTTTGGCTCGAATTATACGTACTAATAAAACTTATATGGTAGGTGGACAGGTACTTATGTGCGTGGAAAAGTATTTCAGTTCCAGTCCTAAAAACCAAAATCTTAGACGCAATCTATCGAATAAAAATTAACTCAAACACATAGGAAGTATGAAAACACATAGGAATTGGTGAAGGGCGAGCGTTTTGGGGGCTTTCTTTGGTGAATTTGACCTTCAAAAAGTGCTGATTTTGAATTTTGAATAAATTACTTTTCATCTTTAATTATTGATATAATTAGTTGATAGCAGCTAAGCTTACAAACATACAAAGTTCGCAAAAGGAAAATATCAGACTCGCTCTCGAAGGATTCTTTTCGAGCTTAATTAAAATAATCACCTTAGTCAGCTTAATTTAATCTAAAGCCCTAAATAAGATTCATAAACTCAAATCTGGAACCAATGTGGCATACAACACATCGCGCGAAGTCTGCGTAAAATGAAACGTTCCGTGTCTGAGAGACGGGGCGCGTTGTCGCGCTTCGTAACTGGGACATGTGAATATTGCTTTCAAGAGCAGTCGTTTTAAGGAATAACTAGGCTCTGCTTTGATTTGAGTTTGTTGAAATTAGATTCTTAATTGTTTGATGTTGTCTGTCAAAAATTAATTCAGTAGGTATCAGAATTGATGACTCTGTTTCTCTATTTACTTAAATAAGATAAAAGCAGGAACAAAAAACTGCTATTGAAATACTATCACGATTCATAAGATACAGCCTGATGACAGATGAACAGGTGGACAGCAAAGTCTTAGTAACAGGGTCCCGTTTTAGCCATACAGTGATAAGGCACCAAATAAAACGTGTATCATCCTTGCAAGATATACTTATTCGTCCTTACATGTTTCAAACTTTTTGTCACATACTAAAGTGTTGAAATATTCGTTCCAATTGCTCACAATACTTAATAAAATAACACGAGAGAACTAGCCAGCTTCCTGAATGCTTGCTATCGTAGCGTGAAACGAAACGTACCGTACGGACGAGGCGCAGCGCTCGCATCTCTGACTTGTGACGGATGACGAGTCGTGTGGCTGTCGGGGACAGAGAACTGACTGGATGTGACATGTTCAGATTAATGTCACTTTTGTAATTAATTACCTACGTATTCCTTGTGCTATATCTATATCTATATGCTATATCTGTAGATCGTTTTCCCTTAAAAGGTTAAAGGTTAACCTTTTTGTAGGTTTGTGTCATTATCAACCTACTTTGTTTTTCTGCTAAGTACTAGGCACAGACCAACCCCTGTTGATATTGCTTGCTGAAGGTGAATCGGGAAATCCAGATTTTAATGTACAGGTTTCCTCAATATATTTTCCGGCATCTTTACATAGTAATTACTGTCAATTAATTATTTATTTATTAAATTATAGCCGTTTTCCCGCGGTTTCACCCGCGTCCCGTGGGGCTACTGCCCGCACTGGGATGAAATATAGCCTATGTTACTCGCAGATAATATAGCTTTCTAATGGTGAAATATTTAAAATTGGTCCAGTAGTTTTTGAGTTTATCCATTACAACCAAACAAACAAAGTTTTCCTCTTTATAATATTAGTATAGATAAAACATCCTAGTCTCTTAGACCAGTTGCATTCGGCAACCATTAAGATATGTACTAGCTACTTTTAAATATATGGACAATAAATAATATTAAGAAACTCAATGGAACTATTTTTAAAATAGCATAGGAAGCAATAACAATAATAAATAAACTTATTAACTTCAACTAAGAAAAATATCTTCATAGTCTAAACTCTAAAATATAATTGGATACCTATCTCTATTCTCAAAACCAATGAAAACACAATGTCGTTTTAATTGAAATCTCATCCAATTAGAAAGAGTCTAGTGGCGGAAGTGACAAATTGCAGGAAACGGAAGTACGTCGCCGCCATTGTGCAGGCTGCGATGAGACTGAATGTGTCCGTACGCGCGTCTTGGATTTTAGTTGATTAAAATTTTATATTACGCGGGTTTGAATGTGGGACGAAATTGTGAGAATATGCTTTTTAAAAAGCTATTCTTTTATGGAGTACTTACTCATAGTCTGCTGTTTTTTTTTTCAAGGCATTGTTATGTTCATTTGGTAGAAAATAGATCATGTATGACACAATCTGCAAACATCATTTATCATGGACTGTAATTTCATATTTCCTCAACATACTCCCAAGTAAAAAGCAGCGAAAAATATACCTTTAGTTAGGGGTAGTAATCGGTGAGCTTGTCTTCCTTCTTACGCTCTTTATTCCTTAGTAGTACTATTCATGTGAAAGTAAGTATAATTATGTCTTTCAAAATCACGCTAAAATAGCTGAACCAATTGAAACCAAAGGCACAAACATAAATAGTACCTAGGAAATGTACATAATAAATAGCCTTCTTTTTATCAAGATGATGAAATAAGTTCCTCTGGGACGCGAGTTAAACCGCAGACGGGAGCTAGGAAATAACCCAGCATTGTTGTAGATAGCAATCTCAAGTGAGGTGACATTATTTAAGTATACATAAGTACATATATTTAAGTATATATGTACTTACTCGAGTACACTAATTACGTTCTCCAGCATCCGTATCAAAACAATCTACATCTCTTCTGGGATTCCAGGAAGATAAAGGCGTGTCCTCACTGAGTCGGGACGATAATTTATCATTTGACTTTTTATATCGTTTCTAGTGTTTTTACAGTGCAGTGAATTGCTCTTCGATCCATAACTAGCTTTTGTGTTTTACCGACCCCAATATAGTTGGGAAAAGGCTAGGTAGATGATGTAAAAAAGCGCTTGACTGGTTTAAGTCCAACATAAGCAAAAAATTGGACAAAAATGATCATATAATGTCTTGATTACAGTGCTAGCTGCTGCATATGAGCACAAAATTGAATCTCACAGAATTGTCTTGCTTACACTGCTAGCTGCTGCATATGAGGACACTTGAATCTAACATATCTGTGCCCAAACCTCCAGTCACATCTGTAGTTTTGTAGGTTATTGGTTTCAATTATTTCTACTGTTGTCTGAAGATGATCTGAAAGCCCTGATGTTCTCAGCTGTAGTAATGTATTTCTGTAGTCTCAAGTGGAGACATACCTTAACTGTCCACCGCGTTAAATAACAGGAGTTAGTTCAAACGTATCCAGCGTAAAATTTACTACCTACCGCTGTTTTTTGGCTAAGTTTAATTAGCCATTCTGCTTTGAATTCAAAACATTTGTGTAATAAGTTGGTGCTTTCCACTGAAATTTAATTCTGAATTATGTATGTTCAAATAGAATAGAGAAAATATTATCTTTATAACATTTGTTGGTTTTGTAACGATTGCTCGTTTGTGGAGATTTTGGGTCTGTTAGGATTGTGTGTTGATACGAAAGTAGGTGTGTTTATTTCTCTATCACATTTTCAAGGGTACAGCTGCACTTATAAAACCTTGAACTAACGGGAAGACTAAAGAAAATATCCAGGCGATATCAAGGAGTTCCTTAAGGTGGCTATCGGCCAAATACTGAAATGCCAATCAATTTTAAGGTGCTGCTTAAACATCATTCTTTCTATCACACTTACGTAACAGAAAGACGTAAGCTTTAGTAACGGTTTAGTATTTCAAGATCTCTCACATTAATAAGAAATTACTAACTTAAATTACATTAATACACTTGATAGAATTAAAGAGAAGGTGAAGTTTGTGACGTATAAGGAAGTTCAGGAGTTGGCACTAGGTAGGCGTCAATAGAAGGACCTGCACCGACAAGAGCTGGGCTCTTAAATTAACCAAAGAGATGAAGAGATGAAGAATACAAAGTACACTTGGTAGTATGTATATAACAAAGAGTCGTATCTTATATAAGTCCTAATATACATGGCATGACAAAGCACTATGTACTACTCAATACACAAGTCCTATAGGCCTTCGTATAGCAACACTAATGCATGTTGTTTGTTCCGCTCGCTGCGGGTAACCACTAAACGGATTTTAACGGGATATTAAACGCAGTTTAAATTCTAATCCTCAATGAGATTTTCTGTTCAAATGTTTCGAATATATGCTTTGGAACTTGGACTTTTTGTACTTATTGTAATGTGAAGTTTTTAGTATTTCTTTCATTTTATTATCAATAGAGAATGCCATCCAGCGTGGCAATGCAGCCACGATCCCCGTTCATAGCGATGCGAATGAATATTTTGATACTTAGTTTTAATTATTCCCCCCTTATTTATTTTTGTCAACATGTAAATGTTAATATAATTGTAAAATACTAGTTTGAAAGAGTGTCATAAAGTAAATAGAGAATTGAATTCCCATTTTTCGTCTTTCCCTCGTAATGGTATGGAATAATATCATCATTATATTCATGTAATGGGTTTGGAAGAAGCAATCCACAAGTATAGACATTAATAGCTATAAATAATGAGTTTTGAGAAGTTACCAAAAGACAATAAATATTTGGATACCATGTAAATGTTGAAAATTCTTCAAAATAACTAAATAATTCCAGCAAACAATAAAACCTACGTAACAATATAATAACATAGCCTTTTGTATACGAAAACAAACACACACCGGACATTATTTTCCACTCTGCATTGATTGGTTCACCGAAACCTCTACACTAGAATCTGAGCTGAATTTCATATTAAAATGAACAATATGCAAGTTTGCGGAATTTCATCGGTTAACATTTCTTGTTAGCTTTCATTAAAGTGTTTCTGTCGAAATGGTAACCTTTATGGTGAAAAAAGTAACAGTTAATAGTTGACATAGATTTGGAGCGACACAGAATTCCTCTCGTGTCTGATGGTAAGTGTCTCTGGCAGATTTTTGCATTTATAAGCTACACTTTACCATAAAAAAATGAATAGTTTCAAAATACAAGAAAAACACGCTTTTATAAATGAACAACTTAATAGGGATCAAAGTTCATTACAAGACACTCGTGTTTATACAAATAAAGAATCTTATGTCTTGAAAAAGACTTTGTCAAATCAAGTTCAAAAATAGAATTATATATGAAGTTATTACGAAGTTTCAGTTCATATCTTGTGGTTCCATCATCAGATCAGTTCAACAGTACCTACCACATTATTGTATTGTCATCAGAACCACTTACATTTGCCAATTGTCGCAACAAACGTACACTTTGAGTAATATAAACTTAATTAATACTTACAGCTTTAATAGCTACTACACGGGTATATTAAACCTCAGATGCCAATCTGTACCTACAATCAGTAGTTGATGTAATCGCGTGCCAATACAAGGGGATACCTTGGATACCTTGGAACAATTACTCACGGTGATAAATGTTCCCCCTTACAGTCTGTACCACGGAGAAAGGCAATACTGCTTAGATGCCATAAGGAAGGTAGGTCAGGCGCCTTCTTGTAGGTCAAGCAACGTACGGGAGGCGTGATCATGTACTAGAACCAACGAAGAGTTCGGGTTCCTTGTCAAGTCAAAACTAATTTGTCAAAGATTGATTGGTGATTTTTATTTTGAAAATACTGGGCGGTTTCTAAAGAAGGCGTGTAAGAAAGGGGCAAGTAACGTTCCTCGTGCCCCGAACACCCGTGTTTTTAGGAGATTTTGCGTTATGACATCTCCGCTAGTTATTTTGTTCTCCATGGTCTGTACAGAGCTCGTGTAGTTTACTATTTACTACTTGTAAGACGTGTTGAGGTACTCCTTTGAGAATATTCGCCAGTTAAGTTACGGATTTCAGTCTGTAACTTAGCTAATTTGAATAAACTTTTATTTTTGGTTAATTTGGTTCATTATGCTTTCATAAAATTATTAAAAAACTAAGAAGAAATGATTGTGAAAAAGTATTGATAAGAACCTAAGACCATTAAGACAAATGACAAGTATCCCCGTATCAATATTGAGCATATTAAACCGAAAACTTAAATTAGAAACAGCTAAATATACTTTGAGAAGTACCAACTGTTTAATAGCTCAAAGAACAATGATGCTACAATGCGTTAAACTCTTTAAAAAATGTTCGATCCAACAAGCGTTACTGGTAACGATTTAAGTAATAAAATATGTATAGAAACCTCGTTTCCGAACGATTAAATATACAAAGTCAATTACGATTTTGAATATAAAGTCGAACCCGACCATTGATTTTCTTTTCTCGAGCTATTTTCTTGTGGACGCAGTTAATTTATAATTCTTCCTTTTGTGTTTTAAAGAATTGTACAGAAAGAGTACATAAGAGAAAACCACGTTGTCCTAAAAAAAAAACATTTACGTATTTTTATCCTGTTAAAATGTAGGCTAAATAATGCCTAAATCTATTTACTAATTCAATATCCATTCTGATAATAAAAATAACTTAAAAACTGCTTGTCCACATAATTTACTAATTGAACTCAAGCTTATATCTAAATATAATCTAATCTTTAAGAAACGATAAACATACCCAAAATAGAATAATCTCCCCATCAAAATTTAAATTTCTAAATGCAACAAACACCAAACATTACTTGGCTTAAAATCATCCTTGTAATCGCTCACACAATCCCGAAGTCACGTTACTGAAAGAAAAGTAAATGAGTTTGTATGAGCGAAGATCCCCAAACCCGTGCTTAGCTTGATTAGCGAATTATGCGGAAAACGCCCCACAGGGGGCGAAAGGGGGCGAATTGGACCATTTCTTCGGGCACTTAGATAAAAGCAGTGAGGAATAAAAGATAGCGGAGATGCCATAAGGAAATTAGGCCGCCTTCTTGTAGGTCAATGGTACGACAGGCGTGATCAGTTACTAGAACTTAAGGGGCGTTCGGGTTCCTTGTCAAATCAAAGCCAATCTGTCAAATATTGGTCTTGATTGATTGGTGATTTTATTTTGAAAATAATGGGCTACTAACGTTCGTCGTGCCCCAAAGATCGTATTTTGGCGCACTACTTTCTTAGCAGATTTTGTGTTATGACATCTCCGTTAGTAATTTTGTTCTCCATGCATAAGAGCGCATATCGAGGATTTTGTAAAGATCCCCACTTGTTTTAGAATGGGATGTTGGCACAAGATTTATGGATAAGCAGGGAGTTTATGCTGCAAGAAGTTATCAAGCTTATCTTGTGTTTAGGAGGATAAGTGATAAGGGTTATTTTGTAAGCTTTGAAGAAGAATGATGAATAATAAGTTGTGTACGCGGGTTTCGTTGTTTGTATTTTCCTTCCTGAAGCATATCACGCAAAGTTTTAACAAAATTATATTAATACCAATATTTTTGTTACACTGTGTTAAAAATCACAAATAAACAGTAAAGTAATTTATGTTTTTATTCTATAAAGATAAGACCGAAAAAAACTTGTTGTAATTCCCATTTATTTTCATAGACCACATTTTAAATCACTTCATCTGTGACCAGGACATCATAAACTAGTTCCGATTACATTGGCAGCCAAAATATAATGAGTTACGATCATGGTTACGATCCCCATAGATTCATAAAGCTGCGTTGCCAATGTTGGCAGCCTGCCACTTGACTCCGATTTGATATAATGTTATTCAAATGACTGTGACTCATATTTATATTTCCTTGCCATTCATGTTATCCTGGTACTTATAGTAAGGGTAGCTATAGAAAGATGATTTTTATTATTGTAAGCTACTTTTGGTATCGCGTTATTTGCTATTATTGATAACTAATAATAAAAATATAAATTAAGCATTTACTTACCCAGAATTTTTCCAGCTATGGGTAACGGTTTACGCATATCCCGCATATCAGACCATTGAGGCTAAGGTTAATTAATAAGTTGTTAAGAAACAAGTTATAGCTAGCGAATAAAAAATATTTACATTTAAGCAAAACTAATTTGCTTAAATTAATTTGTTTAAGTTAAGTATTCTATACGATTTGTACTCTAAAACATTTGTGTTAAGCAAAATCTGACCTTATTCTCCACACAATAGAGTCGAAGACAGCGGAGGAGTGCAGCGTTGCTCTGCTCCTCAGGCCATGCAGGCGAAGGAATATGTGCATCCCACCGTGTACTCTCTCGCCTCCATGACCTGAGGAACTGAGCATATTCTTCTGAAGAGCCTTACGGCGAAGACTGTAAGTTAAAATGGTAAATGGTAATGGTAATGGTTCTTAAGAATAATGAGAGGTTTTTTTATAAAATAATGAGTATGGTCTGTTTCATAGAATTTAATTGTAATAATTCGAGTGTCACGAATGTGAATTAGGTACTATAAACTGCTCACCATGTACCAGGATAGGATAAAATAGATGGAATCCGCGGGACGTGGGTGAAAACGCGTGGAATAGCTAAGTACCTAATAATAAGCATCGTTCTAAGTTATTTTAACAAAATTCTACTTAAAAATTCGTGTGTCAAAAAAATCTGAATATAATTAAGTACCTAAATGATTCAGTAACTGATATTAATATTTGTAATGGTCTAGCATACAGCGTACTTTACATTTCTTCTTTATTCAAGTAAATAATATTCAGTATTAAAGTGTAAGTAAGCAAGTTTTAATCACCTAACCGTCAATAATGTTAATCTCGGTTCAAAGCGAAGTTGAGTTCAATTTTGGTTAAGACATTAAACTTTAAATGAAGTAACTGGATCGTTCGGTAACTTTGTTCCAACTGCGGTTGCGACTTGATATGACAAAGATTATTTATTTTTTTAAACATCTAAGTCATAAAAAAGTATAAATTGTTAGTAAGATTAAAATCGCTGAATTATTTGAATAAAAAATTAGGTATTTTTAACTAACTTAACAAAAGTGTGGATTGACTAAACCTGATGCTAATTTAATGAAAAAAAAACAATATCCCTTATTTCTAATTAAAATTAATAATATTAATGATCTTAAAATAAAAAATAAAAAAAATAAATTGGAATTAATAAGTTGTTAAAAATACCCTTCTTACCGTACCAGGATACCATAGTAACACGAGAGTTCTCTTTCTATGATCCCGGATAGATTTTATGACAGTTATCTTACTAGGAAGTAGATGTGCGCTGACTCAGGTCTGCATAACATTGAACAGCGGTAACAATGTAGGTGCAGTTTAGAAGTATCACATTGCTTTATAATAAATATCAATGTGCTACTTATAAAGGCTAGTAAAATTCGTGAAACTAAAACGTTAGATGACAGATCCACCCCGCTCGAACATTCTTGGTTGTCAGCTTGATAATAACTATCTCTTTCACGATGCTGCTGACCTAGTACTCAGTAGTAAAGAAAACGTACTAATTACTCTGTGCAGAAGCTAAACTATTTCAAACACACTAAAAAATATAGGATTTTTTAGTGTGCTATTCTCAAAAATTCCTTCCCTTTTAATTAAAATAATTTCGCAGTCATAAAAAAGTCACATTGTTCCAACTTACCCTACGGTCCTAATTCTACTATATAGTGACGTAGTAAAAGTTCGCATATCCGCCGCAAGGATTCAACTCGTAAAAATAGTTCATGTGTGTTACTATCGTAAAAACGTCCGACTTTTTGTCGCAAGTTACGGGCGAAAGCGGTTACAACTCACGTATACGAGTTTGGGTGTAAACTTTTATTAAAAGTTGTAAACTGACAATTTTGCACGGCTATAAAGAAATTGTTGAGGTAATGTCTGTATTATGCAGTTTGCACTTTACTGGCGTAGCTGCAGTTGAAGCCGCATTCTAAATTCGATCGTATATGTGTAAAGTTAAGGTACAAAATATGTTGCGTTCTTGGTAGCAGTTACTTATGTCGCATGTTAAATAGCTGGGTTTTAGTACTTCAGCAGTTTGTTCCAGAATTTGCATCTATGAGATTTAAACTTGCAATGTAATTTGTATGACTGGCAAAATAAAACACATGTAGGTAGTAACAATCCCTACTAATATTATAAAAGCGAAAGTAACTCTGTCTGTCTGTTACGCCTTCACGTCTAAACCACTGAACTGATTATAATAAAATTTGGTACAGAGATAGAATTGACCTTAAGAAAGAACATAGGATAGTTTTTATCACGGACTTTTAAAGAATTCTCTTGGAAACGCGATATAACCGAACTCTACGCGGGTGAAGCTGCTGGCGGAAGCTAGTTATTTTATGGAATAACCTCCTTTAAGTGGGCCGATACTTTAATCGGGCTCATCATCAGTATGGAGTGGTATAGATGTGTGTACGTTACATACAATTATACCCAGTAGTTATGGGGATTCATTTAAATGCTTTTTGATCACAAGCTTCTTATAACTTGTGCCATTCGTGTCAACACAGTCTGCTATTTTATAGAGAATCGTACCAGGCTTTATTATTGTTTTTCTTATTTCCGATAGAGGAGACGTGACAACCGAACGTTTTCATTTTCCTCAACAGTTCTGCGGAGGCCCTAAAATGTTTTTTCTTTCATGTAAGTAGGTACTTACCTACTCAGTGTATTATACTTAAGTACTTTATGTGGGTGAATAAATCAATTGTTTCTGTATACTTTTCTAATCGTTATACAGGGTTACTTGTAAGTAGTGCGCATCCTCTCATGAGGTGATAGTATAGGTCAACACGGACAAATTTGACCACGGGATACACTGGGCAAAAGTTAACCCGTTTCAAGATAATCGAATTTCAAGATCATTTCTTAGAAAGTCGTCTAGGTACACGTATAACTTTTTATTATTAGTCAAAGTCTCGTTTTTGTAGATTTTTGTGTGTTTTTGGATAGAAGATGAATCAATTCATAATAACAAACCATAAAACTGTACAAATCACAGAGGAAATTATAGCGAACAGCAAGTAATTACTTTTTTAGTAGCTATTTTCTCAAAAATATTACTCTTCAATTTTTTTGTGCAGAATACTTAAAAAAACATCTAGGTACATTTATCTAGCTATCCAAAAAGGCACAAAACACACAAAAATCCGCAAAAACGAGACTTTTAACTAATAATAAAAATTTATACGTGCACCTAGACGACTTTTTAAGAAATTATCTTGAAATTCGATTATCTTGAAACAGATTAACTTTTGCCCAGTGTATCCCGCGGTCAAAGTCCGTATTGACCTATAGTCTATCACCTCATGAAAGGATGCGCACTACTCACAAGTAACCCTGTATATGTTTAACTTGCTTTATATCATGATGCGACTATTTATAGTTACAATTATTAACTTTTTATACAGTGTGCCAATTTCATAGACAAACATTAATTAAGTTCAAAATACTTAGGGCCTTACTACAAAAACTTTAAACCCTGTTTTACACTTGTCTAATAAAATTTTGGCTGCAAAATGAACCATATGTCAACGTCATAATTTGACATTTTTTTAGACATTTTTTTTAGGCATAAACTGATGTTTAAAAGTTTTTGTGGTAAGACGGTTATGGTTTTGGACCGTTTTTCCAGGCAATTTGTATGAACGCTAAAAATACTAATTCAAGCAATTGTGTACATAGCTCAGTTCTGTTACAGCCTTTTTATCGTCCCACTGCTGGGCACAGGCCTCCTCTCACACGGAGAAGGATTGAGCATTAATCACCACGCTTGCTCAATACGGGTTGGTGATTTCAGACTATATAGTCCAGGTTTCGTCAAGATGTTTTCCTTCACCTTTTTTATCAGCCATTGGTGTCTAAGATATACTTAGAAAGTACATACAAACTTAGAAAAGTTGCATTGGTACTTGCCTGACCTGGAATCGAACCCACACCCTCATACTCGAGAGGCTGGTTCTTTACCCACTAGGCCACCACGACTTCGTACATAGCTCAGTAACTATCTTGTATGTATTTACTTTGTGTACTCATCCTAATTACGTTATATTGTTACAGACTGTTCACTTATCAAAATACTAGCGATCTTGTTAATATAAATTATTATTTCTAGGAATAATATCTACGAGTGGAACGTGAGATTATTTCATAGGAGTACAATTATTTTGATTCTGAGAACGTATTTGACTTGAACATTCTAGCATGTTCGGTGTTCGCAACAAAAATTGAGTAACCTCTTTTAATATCTGTGTCCCTGGTACTTTTTGTGTAGTGGCTAAGAAATTATGCACTTTAAGTGCATAATTAAAGGCAGTGGCTAAGAAATTATGCACTTTAAGTGCATAATTAAAGGCAGTGCCTTTATAATTTTAATGTATGTTTTAATTAAATTTCCCAACATATCCAACCTTTTAAACTTATATGAGAAACTAAGTTTTGTATTACTCGCTTAAATTGTATGAAAGAGAGATGTTTCAAATCCGGCTCATTATACAAAATGACAACCTATTCAAAACACATGTACCTAACTATAGTTAACGGCACGGATATTGAGCTCTCGGCGGAAGAGTGGGGATCGCTTTGCGCACTGTACACATAAGGCAATAAACCAATAAATCAGGTCAGGGCTCAATATCCGTGCCGATAACTATAACAATATGAGGTTTCAGCCGATAAATATTTCCCCTAAACAAATACCATCCTGGTTTCTACCAAACCGCAGTCTCCGGAATTTGGTAGTAGATCATCGCAACAGTTTGGCCTAACTCTACCATTTCCTCTACCAGGCCACACCAAATATTTATCTATTCATTTAGCCGGAAACTTGCGTTTCACCACAACAGTACGTTGTGGTTGGAATCGGTTCGTCAAACCATATTAGACACGTGTTTAATTTATATGATTTTACCGATAAGACCGATTATTGACCAAGTTTTAAATAAGCAATAGGTACCTACAACAAAACAGTTGAAAAATTGTATGTATGTGAAAGTGTCAGTCCTTCTCAAAAAATATTTAGGACTCAATGAGAATCAGAAAATTAAAGTTGTCAAAATGGCTCGTAAAATATGGCTAAATAATAGATACTCAGACATTTACACACATACGCACATTAATACACAGCCTTTTCATATACAAACAGTCTACAGCAAAAATATACATTTTTATAAGAGTTGCAAATTGATTCCAATCTTTACGTCTTTGAAATACCAGTTTCAGTATCATTATGAAAGAAAGATAATTTGCATTTTTACGGCTTCGAGATGAAAGGGCCAATTTTTACCGAGGATCTTGTGGGCAATTTTAATAAATTATGCTAAGTAGTCCCCTCTTTTTTTTGCTAATAAGACTTTGCTTGTAATTATTGCGAATTAGTCTTTGTTGTGTTGAGTTAAAGTCTCATTTGCTTTATGCTGTTTTGTACTTTAAAAAGGTTTCGTTGATAGACAATGGCGATGCTTTTCTCTGTAGATTGGTAAGACTAATCTTGTCGCCATCAATGGGTAGATTGCTGACAGAAAAATTTAGTGTAAAAAGAAAAAAAGTAAAATTGTTACCGGCAATTTTTTATTGAGGTGCCCAATGTAGTTCAAAATAATGGCCGGGTTTTAATGCTGTATATTAGCCTGATTAAAATTAACATGTAATTCTAACTTATCATTTAAAAAACTGTAGAATCTAAGTTGCCTCTTGCAAGTATCGTAGATTTTGATAATAAAAATAAAACCAAGGAAATATCGTTCCTGGATCGGAGCCAAACGGAAAAATTACGAAGTTGCAGCTGTGTCTGTCTGTCTGTGCATATTATCTCGTGTATGTGTGTGTACTAAGCTGAGATAAATGGCTTTCAAGACGTTTATTATATTTTTTACTTATACTTTGATGTTTCTGGAGAATTGGGGTCACCATCAATGGAATATGTGCGCCTAGTACCTCATCAAATCAAAGCATTAAAAAAAAACTTAGCTACTGATATTATATTATATAGGTACCACGGGCATAATAACAATATTTTCGTATTTCTAAAAACAATAAAAATCAAAGATTGAAAATGCATTGTATTTCTTTTTACTCAGATATATCGAATACGAAGGAATAAGCTTGTTTGTCACACAACAAATTCCTAGAAATATTTCAACGGCCACAGTATTCACAATCATATTTCACAGAAACTGCATGCAAAATACAATTCTATGAAACATGAAATTTCATGCAATCAATCTGTTTTACTAAGCAATTCTCCTAAAACATTTTCAGCGTCAACAATTTAATTTCTCAACAGTCCGGTGAGAATGTGTGACCATGCATATTAATGAGACCTCTTCGATACGCCTGGTGGCCTAGTCTCTTAAGTCTTAGTTAATTGACACTCGGCCATTATGCCTCTTAAATATCACTTAAGTTAATTAATGACTTGGTTGTTTTGGTAAAGTTTTACATGTGATTTGTTGTGCAATTATCAGCTTTTTTTGTGTCCCATTGCGGGGCCGAGGCCTCTTCTTATACAGAAAAGGATTGAGAGTTATTTATCAAGCTTGCTTGATAATTACCTCTCCTTTCTCCTAAGGAGGCCTTTGCCCAGCAGTGGGCCAGTACGAGCTAATAAACAAAATGCTACTGCCAAAGAAAAAACACATAATTTATTAGAGATTTTGATTAGCCAAAAGACGTTAATTTTTGGGCAAAGGCCTCCCCTAAAATTCTTTCTACAACTGCTGTGTTTTCTCTCAGGACGTCTCTTTCTGTCTATTTTCAAATTTCAAATCGACTCTTATAGTCAATGTTTTACAAACAAACTTAAAAAAATTATTTTCTTCAATATTTCTGATTGCCATCGAATCCACTAAAAGCTATAAGTTCGCTGGTGGTATGATGGTATTTTTCAGCATCTTTCGATATCTTCAGTTTCGAGAGGACTTTCGGAAGAATGTCGTAAAAGCGTAACTTGATAATCTTCCAACTTCTGGTGACATGCTCTGTAATGTGTGTGGTACAAGTTATAAGCGATCAGAGACTTACGTACTTTTATGTGGCTGTCTTTGTTCATGCCAACTTTCAATGAAAAGTAACTGGTGTTCAGTTGAAAAATAACAATTATAAAATGGAATTACTTCCTAGTTTCATAACACTTTTGCAACCACGACTTTAGATAAAATATCAGTATATAATTAGTTTCGTAATACATTTATATACAAACTTACTATTCTACTTCTAATACTATATTAGTTTCTTTAAGAAATGTCTTCAAACTACAATCCGCTTTCGCCCATGAATTGTACTCACTCAATAAAACTTGGTTTTATTGTCACATTCACATTTTTGGGTTTACGACGCAATCGTCGAACAACTGTATTTATTATATATTAGTAGTGAAATATTATACATTTTTGGACAATTTGTAACCCCTTTTGGTCATAACTCGCGACGTACGTTTAGTTGAGCCAAAAATAGTTGAACGGTTTTTATGTGATTGTTATTGCTTTGTTTCATATGAGCAATAAACATGTCTTTTATCATAATTTTATTGTACTCATTTTAAAGGGGTCAATAAATCAGGCATCTGATATTTTGCTTCAAAGAAAACTACAGTACATTTAAGAACAGACTATATTTTGTGTATTCTACGGTACAGACATCGCAAGAAAAAGCCTATCCTTCTTCTTCTTTCGTGTCGATGACATGTCTTACAGTGACACTACGGTTAGTCAGTCCAATTTGCCGCCACAGCGAGTAGCGGCATACTCGTATGCCGTGAAACCGATTGCTGCATCGTGATGACAAGTCAAGCTTATCCTTAAAACCCATTAAGTCAAAAATATTCCTAGGCGTCAATGGTAATATATATCCCAAACCTTCACATTCCATACTTCTCGAAAATTCCAGTTGAAGTACCTTTAGCAGCATCGTTAATATAAAAACGCTTCTGGCTTTGCATAACGGGTGGGGCTCCCAAATCCGCGAGCATTCGCCTCGTTGCACGCCATTAGACGCAATAAGTACGCAACCAGGTTAGAACAAACTGTAAGCCATTAAAGTAGCGAGTTTTAGAGTAAAAAAATATAGCTTGACGTCTATATTTCTTGAATATTATCAGTACAAAGGTGTACCATAGTCTGTCTTGCGAGGGAGCGTAAATTAAGAACAATTATTATAGAGAAATTGAAAATTGAGGCTACTACTAAGAAATCCCGCACAGCGTTCTTACATAAGGTACTTCGCTTATACCAAGAATTTTGCTTTCACTATCAACAATGTATCGACATTTCTACAGAAACGGAGTACATTTGAGCACTTTGTCATTTTCGGGAAATTATTTACAGGCACTGAATACATGTAATTATAAACCCAAGTGGAAAAACCCATATAAAACTATGTTGTTTTTTTGTTATGTGGTGTTGTTTAGTATGCCAAACAAAACACGCTATAAAAACAATTTGAGAAACACATAACCTTATTTATCATCGTACTTACCAAGCCACTGTTTTCACAGCCCCACCCTTTTCGCGTCATCGCTCATCAATTTAATGAGTGACGGCTGGCAGCGGTGGCCATTAATCTCGCGGAAGCCACCGCTGCACATTGTTGTGGTAATTACCGCCTTTCACTTCTGCTATCCGGGTATGAAGTTCAACCTTCGCCATTTGAAAGCTTTGAGAAAAATCTCGAAAAGGTTTTGGGGAAAGTTTGCTTTTTCTTTTGTTTTTGTTGACTTGATGATAAGAGGATGAGATAAGACTAGTATTAACCAATATGATTTATTTTTTTTACAATATTGTAGTAAGTGCGTATTATGTACCTATTGCATGTTCCATATCACGTTTATATAGCAGAATGGCTCTAAGCAAGACTTTCTATATACTTATATAATAGCAAAACTATTCTCGTAAATTTCTTATCCAATTATTAAGTTCATTAATTTAGTTACGAAGCTTAAAACCGACTTAACACGGATTACTTAGTTAAATTAAAGTAACTTTCAAAAACTTATCTCTAACTCTAGAAAATTCGTAAAAACAAAAATTACATATATACCTTTGTCTACTTCCTTTCCTTCATCTTTAATTCCATTACCTCACACGTACCTATGTGTATTTTTATTTAATACCAATTCTATTTTGACACAATTTCTCACAACAATAACAATTTGATAGACAGCTTTTCGACAAAGGAAAGAATCGATTAGTCGTTCCCAACTCGGAATCGCCAACGAATCGGATAGGATGGTCGGCTGTGTAAAATTCATTAGGTTAGCTAGACAAACTGCCGCTATGCTGTCGTCGTCGGGGGCAATTTAATTATACGAGTACAGTGTCAGTAAGAAAAATGCTTTTTATTTTTAAAGATTTTCTGTTTTGAAGTTTTTTAGAAGATTTTTGTAAATTCAGTAGCAACCTTAACACCTATAGTGTCAAATGTGCAACTTACTGAGTAGGCACGTAAGTATATGTGTATGTGCACACGGAAAGCTATATTGCTTTTACGATAAATGTCTGTTTAGCACTAGGAAGGATCATTAAAAAAATATTTATAGCCTAATCTCATAAACTACTAGACTGACTTGAAAAAGTAAGGCTACTGAAGCACTTTTTCCAATGTGTGTGTGGAATAGTTCTCCTGGCGGAAACAAATGAATGAAAATGTAGGTAAGTGCCTCTTCTTTTAAAGTCAAAATATAAATAACGTATTAACCAATACGATGATTTTGAGGTAACATCTGAAATTCCGTTCATCCGTGACTCCGAAATCCGGGACACAAAGTCGTGTCCGCTTTATGCAAACTAGCTTGATCCCACAGCAAACACTTAGATATTCGTATTTACTATTTACATAAACATCATCACGACTATATTTATTCCGTTTAGGTAAGCAGACCAGTATTGATACTTTGATGATATGTTTCTACCGTTAAGTAAAAGTTTCTTTATAATATTTACCAGAAATTGTAGGTACATATACCTTAGCTAACTTTTATCTGGAAAACCCTCAGTTGATAAAGGCCTAGTCATTTTGTTCTCCATGGTACGGGCGTTGTCGCGGCTATACGCGCGATACCACACAATTGACAAAGAACTATCAGTACAAACGATGACACCTGAATCTACGGGTTAGGTTTTTTGCAAAGCGAAAAAGATATTGTTATAAGCAAAATATAAATAGCCACCTGTTTTTACCCGTTATCTACCTATCCGTAATCATCCAAGAACGTTAGCACTACTAACGGTCGATTTCTAAAACCTATCTATCCTTTAATTTGCGATTAGTGAACGAATTTTGACATAAGCTTCATTTAAATAAAGTCTAGCTATAGTCGAATCGCAAAACAACAGATAGGTGCTATAAAAATCCTCAATAAGCCGTTAGCACAAAACAGCAGTTACTATAGTTCGGCCATTCAGAGAATGCGTTCCTGACACGTCGCGATTGAACTGACGACGTAATAACATTCATTGATTATTGATATAATAATGTTGTTTTAATGCTCCTCAATTGTTAAAACGGTAAACAACCAGCAAAAATATTTTTATCGTAACTGCAACGCCATTGCAAAGTTACGTCGTCAGTTCAATCGCGACGTGTCAGGAACGCATTCTCTGAATGGCCGAACTATAGCCATAACAATTTGATGACGTTTCGAGCAGTAGACAATAAAGATTAGTGCCCACTTGTAGTTTTGATTGCGCGACAGTGTTGCCAACTGTCGAAGAGTGTTTCTGCTACTTTATATTGAGATGAGTGTGAGTTGTGTGTGTTGGTAGTTATGAGTTGTTCGTCTTTGTACCTACTGAAACCTAATTGATGAGTGGTGTTAATGTGTTTGTTTTCTTATCTATATCATAATATTACTAACTTGGAAAATTATGCGTGGTTGGTTAGTTGAACCCGGATAATCTTAGGAGTTGGTAATTGTGATGCGCACAACACCATGGCAAGAAAGTTTGGTGTGAAAACAAAGATAAGTAGTTCGTCTAAACTGACATGACGCGCCCCACTACGGATCTTACGCACACAAACTTTACAATATGTTTCGGATGGCACGTTAAATTGTCGGTCCCGGCTGTCATAGAACATCCTTGGCAGTCGTTACGGGTAGTCAGAAGCCAGTAAGTCTGACACCAGTCTAACCAAGGGGTATTGGGTTGCCCGAGTACCTGGGTTGAGGAGAATCCTCAGCTGAATCCGGTTAGACTGGAAGCCGACCCAAACATAGTCGGGAAAAGGCTGGGGAGACAATGATGATGACGCTTTACAATATGAAAGTAAAATACTTCAGTGGGGCATATAATTTCAAGCGCTAAGCCTCTATTCAGACTAACGATAGTTAAGTATAACTCAATATTAATATCAGCGTTAAATAAACATTAGATACATATTATGCTTCAGCAAATTGTTTACAAGCACTATAATTTATGAGCTAAATGTAAATAGTTTTCCCGAGCTTCAATAATTTTGAAATGAAATAACTATTTATTGAGGTTACTGATACATATTTCTAATTTTATTATAGGTACTTAAACATATTTTAAATAAGCATCGATAATAAATATCAGTATCACTTATGTACACAACAGTTGTCAACCTCATTGTTCTTTTGATTCTATTAAAAAGTTCGTCGACCTACCAAAATAACCCCTTTTATAGTTCGGCCATTCAGAGAATGCGTTCCTGACACGTCGCGATTGAACTGACGACGTAACTACATTCATTGATTATTGATATAATAATGTTGTTTTAATGCTCCTCAATTGTTAAAACGGTAAACAACCAGCAAAAATATTTTTATCGTAACTGCAACGCCATTGCAAAGTTACGTCGTCAGTTCAATCGCGACGTGTCAGGAACGCATTCTCTGAATGGCCGAACTATAGTAAGCTTAACATTCATTCTTACAAGAACTACTCCCCTGGTACCTAATTGAAGATAAGCTGGTAATTCAATAAATCAATTATTATTTGGATGTCAAATTGTGTTATTTAAAAGTTTTCAGACAGGGTTTAAATTGTATCCATGTAGTACTATTACTTCCATGATTGTATCACAAAACGTTGCTTTTGAATTCGGAAGACACTCCAAAAAGTTTTCTTGGCATCATTCAAGTTTTTTTCGAACAAATCAAGTTTCGAACAATTCAAGTTTTTTTGACGACCTCGATGGCGCAATGGTCACCATACCGGACTGCCGAATCTGAGCTCCCGGGTTTGATTCCCGGTTCGATCGACAGTTGTGTGATGAGCATGCTCGTTGGCCGTGGTCTGGGCGTTACAATATGTATTTATAAATATGTATGTCGGAGATAGATCAATTATAGTTCGGCCATTCAGAGAATGCGTTCCTGACACGTCGCGATTGAACTGACGACGTAACTTTGCAATGGCGTTGCAGTTACGATAAAAATATTTTTGCTGGTTGTTTACCGTTTTAACAATTGAGGAGCATTAAAACAACATTATTATATCAATAATCAATGAATGTTATAATTTTGTGCCAAACTGAGTGTCAAATAACTTGGTAAACAATATTTTTCTAAATCTATACTGCGCTATTACAAGGTTATGTCAGCGGTTTATATTTTGTAGTGCTGTGCTAAAAATAACAGGCAAGTATCGTAATCTGTTCTTATACAGTTATAATATAAAATAATACGTTTTGATTTTCTTTTTAAGAATTGGAAAATAATGGACTATAAGACTTAATTATAACGTTTATGAAATATAAAAATAAAACTATGACCAAACCGCATTTTTATACTTAGATTAAAAATGGTAACCCCAAATGGCGTTATGGGCCGCCATTTTGTGACGCTAAAACAGTCGTCCGTTGTCGTTTCGTGCGCATAGACCACGTTTTTCAAGTGTTTTCGATCTGTTTTTATTTGATTATCCGGCTTTTGTTAGACCGAGATATCAGGATTGATTCTGTTATTGATAATAATATAATTATACATGTAGGCGAAGATGATGATGAAGACACCACCTCCTCAAGCAAATCGGAGTCTGATTAATATTCTGTTCGCACATTCAATTCAATGTACTTGTAACAAAGAATAAATAAAACAATTTTATTATATGAATATTACCTTTTTTTGGTTTCCACTTAAATAACTAAAATATAAAACAAATGATTCCGCCAATTTAAAACGAAAATAATCTTAAAATAATGCGGCGGTTCATTTTGAAGGAACGGTAACGAACTCAGTGTTATGTTGTGCCCATCACTAGTCGTGACTAACTGATAGGTGTCAGGAACGCATTCTCTGAACGGCCGAAGTATACCACTGTGGATATCCGAACAAAAATGTGACAGATAGATGTCAATGTCAATCACCATTGTCTGTATCCCATAGACATAATATTAGTAAACAGGACTGCGCATATAAACCCAAAAAACGAGCCGAGTGAAACAGTTAGTACGGAGGCTGTCTGTCCCTTTCTAATAGGGTGACTATGAGATTAAGCTATGTGAGACAAATCCGAATTTGCTAAGATTATTAAACACAGATTAGTATTGAAGTTTTAACTTACGCAGTTTGTGACCTTAAGATACTAATAAAGGCTTTTAATAATTAGCGGAAATTAGCAGTATAAAAGCAGGAAGATTCGAAGTGAAGACTGTTTTTTTTTGTATTTCTACTTCATATATAGACTGCTGAGCCATTTATGTCGCCTTTCTTCATTTTTTGGGAAGCTATAACAATAGTACAACAGTTTTAAAATCCATCACCCATATTTTGACTCGTTACAAGAATTCATGGGCACCCTAGTTGTTTGGTTTACGAAAATGTTATTATTAGCTAACCTGTGGAACGATATATTGCAACCACCATAGGATTCACTTTTGCAAGTAGAAACGCAACACTTTTTCACCATTTTAATAGTTTAAATTGATTTAATACAAAAAAATATAAACAACATTTTAAATGCTGATTACGCGCCAAGAATGTTCAGGGTTACCACTAGAAAATAAAAAAAAGCAAAATAAAAATTTATGTTGTTGATGTTTTAATAATAAATACGAATAAATTAATGCGATTGTTATTAATTTGTTGACTTACAATTGTTAAAATAAGATAAAAATATAAGTGATTCAATTGTTTTTGGGAAGACAAAACTTTTGATCACAACATTTTTTTATGCTGGCAAGGTGTTAGAAAGAGACAAACAGCCTCCGTTCGAACTATCCCTCTCGGCTCGGATTTGCCTCTGTGTATTATGCAACCAATTTAGTACCTTATTGCGTTAGAATAGAGTTCATTTTCGTAAATATATATTTTGAGCGTGCGCAATCTTGTTTAGTAATATTATATCTATGCTGTATCCAAACAAAAAAAAAACAACAATGTATGACCATAGATTTAAAATGGGTTCGCGCCCTGTTTCGTGAACAAAAGTAATATCCAAATGAATGTTTTGATTCTTTTATTATCGATTATTATTAAGCAATCTTGCTAATTTATTGTCTAATAAATCAAAACTAGATTTATAAAGTACTCTGTAAACATATGAATTGAATTTTGGAATACTTATTACAATAACAGAAATTAATTAGATTTTGTCAATATCCACAATAACATGTTATTTTGATTATTTTAACGTTTAAATGCGATTGTCTAATTACAATAATCATTCTTGGATAATTTAACAACTTTGCAATGTAAAAGTCTTGTAATAATCTAGTTAGACTAAGCTAAATTTTAATTATTTTGTATCAAGTAAACGCTTGGCGCGCTTTCGCGCGCTTTGGACAGAGTTGTTGCGGAGAGGGGTCATTGTTCGAACGTCCTATAAAAGGCCATGCATTTGATGACGAAATCAGTCTATCTTCGGATTAGACTCATTATAGAGCTCCTGCTCCCGACAAAACTGTCGGTTTCCTTGGTACAGCCTCGCTGTATATTCACATAGCTGTATTGGCATACGATACACTTTGTACTTGGGTGGCTTACGCCGCTGTACGGACTGTGACCCTAGTCTAGGGTCTGTTCGTTTCGCCATATTATTTACAAACATACTTTGTATGTGGGTGGCTTACGCCGCTGTACGAACTGTGACTGTAAAGTCTGTTCGTGTCGCCATATTATTTACTAACATACTGTGTATGTGGGTGGCTTACGCCGCTGTACGAACTGTGACTGTAAAGTCTGTTCGTGTCGCCATATTATTTACTAACATACTGTGTATGTGGGTGGCCTATGCCACTGTACGAACTGTGACCGTAAGGTCTGTTCGTGGTCTACCTAATTTATTGTTTTAAAGTGTGTATACTGTGTGGATTATTATTTTGTGTAATTAAACATTGTTATTTTGTTATAAAGTCTTGTCTATCCCAATAAAATGGGGACTCCAAACCCTGATGGTGTACCGCTCGGCTCTCCTGATCCTACATCAGAAGTGGGATTAGGTGAAGCCCGGGAATCGGAAGGGGTTGGTGATCCATGGCGAGCAATGTTAGAACTTCAGGGCCGTAATATGGCTCAGCTAATTGATGCAATGAAGACCCCCACCACACCGTCTAATGCAATTCGCTTGCCCGATTTTGATCCCGATTCACCCGATTCCAATGCTCGATCTTGGAGTACAACTGTTGATGTTTGCCTATCTGAAAAACCCCTTCAGGGCGGTCCACTTATTATTGCCCTTAGTAAAGCTTTGAAAGGCAGTGCTTCCGTATGGCTTTCCCAAGTATCGTATGCCGGCATGTCCTGGCCAGACTTTAAAAGTATCTTTCTTTCCCGTTACGATGTGTCAGAAACTATCGCTGCTACTCTCATTAACCTTCATAACAGTCAACCAAAAGAAGGTGAATCTTTAGCCTCATATGCCAGTAGACACGTCACTTCGCTGACGTCAAAATGGAATAGCCTGAGTGTCGAACAAATTGCCGTATCCACTATTCTGGCCCATGTTTCTAAATTTGATGTTCGTGCTCATCGGTTAGCTTTTACTACCGAAATACCTACCAGGCATAAACTTCAACAGGAACTAAGTGTCTTGTCACATCTTAAGAGGAAACCTCAGTTCTCCACTGACCATGTCTCTACTGAACCTAAAAGGTTTAAGCCAAGTACAATAGTTTGTCACTACTGTGGCATAGCAGGGCATAGAGCCATCAACTGTCGGAAGAAGGCCGACAAAACCAAACATCCTGGACCAGCTAAGTCATCGCTCGAAAAGAATGTCGTCTGCTATCGCTGTGGCGAGGCGGGTCACGTCGCGCCACGCTGCCCAAAGACAACCGGAAAGCGGCCGGGAGGTTCAAGCGAAGGCGCCGGGAGTTGGGCTTCAAGCGGTCATTCATCCACGAAGCGAGTTGAAGCCTGCGAAGTACGACCTACCACTGGTGTTCTACGTCACTCTGGTGAGACGTATTCATTTTGTTATGACTCTGGGGCTGAATGTTCTCTCATTGCTGAAAATTTTGCTAAACAATTCTCTGGCCAGCGTATTGGTTGTGTTGTCAATATAATGGGAATAGGAAATTCTAGTACATTATGTACCGAACAAATTCTGAGTGAAATAGAAATTGACGGTTACAATTTAAAGATACTCTTTCATGTAATTCCGGATGCCTATATAAGTCATAATATCATGATAGGTCGTGAGATATTAAAATTGGGTTTTGCCGTTAACATGACCGAAAATAGTCTTACCATCACAAAGGTTAAGAATGTTGATCAATGCTCTATTCCTGAGACTCCAAATTTTAATGAGATTGACACTGATATTCCACCTGAATATAAGAGTCAGTTGATTGAACTCCTTCAAAAATACTCTCATGCCTTTGTAGAAGGTTTACCACGTACTCGAGTCACGACAGGTGAACTTAAATTACGTCTTATTGATCCACATAAGACGGTTAATCGCAGACCATATAGACTTACCCCTGACCAAAGACAATTAGTTCGTTCTAAAATTAAGGATTTAATAGATGCTAAAATAGTGAGACCTAGTTGTTCTCCATTTGCAAGTCCTATTTTGTTGATAAAAAAACGTGATGGATCTGATCGAATGTGTGTAGACTATCGTGAGCTCAATAGTAACACTGTGCCAGATAGGTTTCCGCTACCGCTCATAGCTGACCAAATTGCAAGACTATGCGGTGCTAACTTCTACACCTGCCTTGATTGTAGTTCAGGGTTTCATCAGATACCTGTTCATCCGGATAGTATTGAGGCTACTGCTTTTGTAACACCCGATGGTCAATTTGAATATTTGGCCATGCCATTTGGTTTACGAAATGCTCCTAGCGTTTTCCAACGTGCAGTAACTAATGCGTTAGGTCCTTTAGTCCATTCATATGTCATCATTTACATTGATGACGTCATGGAGCCCAGTAAAGACCCCAGCGAGGGCTTACATCGGTTACAAGAAGTCCTTGAATCGTTGTCTAGTGCCGGATTTTCGTTAAACCTCAGTAAATGTTCTTTCTTAAAGCGTAGAGTAGAATATCTTGGATACGAAATCACTTCTGGGGAACTTCGTCCAAACCCTCGTAAAATAGTAGCATTATGTAACTTAAAATCTCCCAAAACAATTCACCAGTTGAGGCAGTTCATTGGACTAGCATCGTATTTCAGGAAATTTATTAGTAACTTTTCGCAAATTATGAAGCCTTTATTCTTCTTAACTACCGGTAAACAGACTTTTAAGTGGACAGATGAACACGAGAGAATTAGGCAGAAAGTAATTGCAATTCTTACTAATGAGCCAGTTTTGATGATTTACAACCCTGAATATCCTATTGAATTACATACTGACGCTAGTGCAGATGGTTACGGTGCCATTCTTTTTCAAAAAGTCGATAACAAGTTGCGCGTAGTGGAGTATTATAGTAAGAGAACAACTGCAACTGAAAGTAAATATCATTCCTATGAATTAGAAACTTTGGCCGTAGTTAATGCAGTAAAACATTTTCATCATTACTTGCAAGGACATAAATTCACTGTTGTAACAGATTGTAATTCCCTCAAAGCGTCACGCAGTAAGGTTGATTTATCTCCTCGAGTACATAGGTGGTGGGCTTTTCTACAGGCTTATGATTTTGATATTATCTATAGGGAAGGTAGATATATGAACCACGTAGACTGCCTTTCAAGAAATCCACTTCCACAAATAATTGACAAAGTGGAGCAAAAACGTGTTGATATTACAACTCTGTCTGATAATTGGCTTTTAGCTGAACAACAGCGCGATACTGAGATCATGGCAATCGTTTCTAAACTCAAAAATAATTCTCTAACCCCTGATCTTGCCCAAAGCTATGAATTGCGATCGGGAACTTTATATCGTAAGATTCAACGCAATGGGCAAACTCGTTGTTTACCGATAGTCCCGAGAGCTTTTAGATGGTCTGTTATAAATCACATTCATGAATCAATCATGCATTTAGGTTGGGACAAAACGCTTGAAAAGGTTTATGAGCATTATTGGTTTGATAACTTGTCCAGATATGTTAGAAAATTCGTAGATAACTGTATTACATGCAAAATTTCAAAATCGAACTCGGGTAAAATTCAAGCTGAGTTACACCCTATTCCTAAAGTTAGTATACCTTGGCACACGGTGCATATAGATGTAACAGGAAAACTTAGTGGAAAGAGTGATCTCAAGGAATACATCATTGTTTTAATTGATTCTTTTACAAAGGACAATGCCAGGGTCTGGGCTCATAGTTTGCCCAGCAATGGGAGTAGTTCCAGGGGGTTCCTTAGTGCACTCTGAACACGTAATGCAAATATTTTTGAAATCGCTCCCTGGGGTCCCGAGGAAAACCGGTTCAAATATTCTCCATGAAGAGTCACTTTACAAGGCCTGAGCCATTTGCCCAGTGGTAGGAGTGGTTAGAATAGATTCTTTACTTCACTCTTAACAAGAAATTAAAATATTTTTGAAATCGGTCCCAGGGGTCCCGAGAAAAACCGGTTCAAATGTTCTCCTTAGATAGTCACTTAACAAAGTCTTTGGCATTTGCCCAGTAGTGGGAGTGGTCAAAATAGGTTCTTTACTTAACTCTTAACATGAAATCCAAATATTTTTGAAATCGGTCCCTGGGGTCCGGAGAAAAACCGGTTCTAATATTCCACATGAACAGTCGCTTTACAAAGCTTGTGTCATTTGTCCAGTAGTGGGAGTGATTGAAATAGATTCTTTACTTCACTCTTAACTCTTAACAAGAAATTAAAATATTTTTGAAATCGGTCCCAGGGGTCCCGAGAAAAACCGGTTCAAATGTTCTCCTTAGATAGTCACTTAACAAAGTCTTTGGCATTTGCCCAGTAGTAGGAGTGGTTGGAATAGATTCTTTACTTCACTCTTAACAAGAAATTAAAATATTTTTGAAATCGGTCCCTGGGGTCCGGGTGAAAAACCGGTTCTAATATTCCACATGAACAGTCGCTTTACAAAGCCTGTGCCATTTGCCCAGTAGTGGGAGTGATTGAAATAGGTTCTTTACTTCACTCTTAACATGAAATTAAAATATTTTTGAAATCGGTCCCAGGGGTCCCGAGGAAAACCGGTTTAAATGTTCCACATGAACAGTCTGTTTACAAAGCCTATGCCATTTGCCCAGTAGTGGAAGTGGTTGGAATAGGTTCTTTAATTCACTCTTAACAAGAAATCAAAATATTTTTGAAATCGGTCCCAGGGGTCCCGAGAAATTAATCTGATAAGACTTTTCTGCCAAATAAGTCTTACTCATTAACCGACTTCCCAAAAAGGAGGAGGTTCTCAATTCGTCGGGATCTTTTTTTTTTTTTTTTTTTTTTATTTTTTATGTATGTTCACCGATTACTCAGAGACGCTTCGACCGATTTGCAAAATTTTTTTTTTGTTTGATAGGGTTTACCTCCCAGGTGGTCCCATAGTCACCAGGTCAGGATCTGATGATGGAAACCCTGAGAAATCGAGGGCAACTTTCGAAAATCGTAGGCATACGTAGGGTAAAAACTTGACACTAAGGCGCATGTCTGATAACACTATGCAATGGTGAAGGCTTGGAGCTGACCTGATGATGAAGACCAGAGAAGGTCGAGGGAACTTGAACAATGAATGTGTAAAAAACTACCTCGTGTTTGGGCTTATTTTGTTCGTATTGACGAGACCTTTGCAACAGTGAAGGTTTGAAGCTGACCTGATGATGGAGACCAGCGAAGGTCGAGGGAACTCGACAATTGAATATGTAAACTACCTCGTGCTTGGGCTTATATTGTTCGTATTGATGAGAACTTTCCACTGCGGATATGACATGCGGATAGTGACAACTATGCTTGTCACTGAAAAGCTAAAAATAAAAAACTTTTTACAAAAAAATAAAACCGACTCCCAAAAACACTGAAAAGCAAAAAAAAACTATTCTTAGGTGCATCGGCCTAGAAGTCGGTGGCGTTATAAACTTAGTTACATCCATTAGACACCGACTTCTAGGCCGATGCACCTAAGAATAGTTTTTTTTTGCTTTTCAGTGTTTTTGGGAGTCGGTTTTATATGTATATTGTCAATCTCAATGCTCAGGATCTCGCTGTCAGGATCCAGTACTGGAAAATGTTGGAATGGGTTTTTTTACTGTGATTTTCAAATAAATTCTAAAAGCGTTTATAATAAGAACTGACAATGATTTTCTGAAAAAAGGTAATTACCGCAATATTTTTGAATTTATGGTTTAAATCTACAAGGCGCCTGCGCTATGAGCTATCTTCTAAAAAAATCTTATCAAGACGAATAAAATAAGCTCGAACATGAGGTAGTTAGTAGATACCGTTGAGGAGTTCCCTCGTCTCTCTGTCGTCTCCATTGTCAGGTCAGATCTTAACCTTTACAGTTTTGTGGTGTCTGAGACATATACCCGAATGACAAGGTTTTACTCGATATGTGTCTATAATTTTCGAGAGTCGCTCCCGATTTTTTTTAGAGATTCCATCACCAGACCCTGGGCCGGATGACAAAGGAACCATTGAGGAAGTAAGCCCTTTCAAACAATAAAATAATTGTTGAAATCGGTTGGTAAACGACGGAGTTCTGCACGTATAAACGTAAAAAGAATACAAATGAATTAAGAACCTCCTCCATTTTTGGAAGTCGGTTAAAAAAAAGTTGTCGTGTACAATACCTCGTATTTGTCAATGAATATAATTCATTTCAATTAAGGTAATAAAAGTGGAACAGTTAAGAGTTCGTAAGCTTATTTTTTGTAATATTGAATAATAGTCAAACCATTTTTTCTCAGGACTCCCGGGATAGATTTCGAAATGCTTTGGTCTGGGACCTAATATAAGCCTATGGAACATAATACACTATGCAGTTACTGTGGGCAACACTTGAGCCCAACTTCCATACAAAGAATAGCATTGTCCTTTGTCTTACTATACCATACGACTCAGATTGACGCATCCAATTGCATTAAAGCTCTTAAATCTAGTACCTCTTTATTTGGAGCACCTTCTAGGGTTATTGCTGACCAAGGTCGATGTTTTGCTAGCAAAAGCTTTAAAGATTTCTGTGATTCCCATAATATTGCCTTACATTTAGTAGCTACCGGTTCTTGTAGAGCTAATGGTCAGGTAGAACGTATAATGAGAACATTAAAAAGTATGCTTACTGCCGTTGAGACCAACGATCGATCATGGCAAGATGCCATTGAAGACGTTCAATTGGCTCTTAATTGCACCATGAATCGTGTTACAAAATCTAGTCCTTTGGAATTAATGATTGGTCGAGTTGCTAGACCGCTAGGTTTATTAATCACAAACAGTGAAGAGATAGAAGTTAATCTATCTCATGTGAGAGAACAAGCAGCCCTGGGTATAACTAAAAATGCTGAATATGATAAAGACAGATTTGATAAAACTAAAGCTAAATTGATAAGGTTTGAAGTTGGAGACTTTGTACTTATTGCTAATGAGGAACGAAATCAAACTAAATTAGATCCTAAGTTTAAAGGTCCTTATAAGATTTTAGAATTGTTAGATGGTGATCGATATTTGTTAAAATCTTTGAGTTCCAATAGAACTTACAAATATGCCCACGATCGTGTGCGAAAAATGCCTGAATGTCCAGTTATTATTAATGACGATATTGAAGATAATTCTTCTGCTACTGACATACAATAGCCGAGTTTGCAAGATGTCTATGTTGACTCTTGTTTTGGTTGTCTATGTTGACGCCTGGTTGGATGTCTATGTTGACTCCTGTGTTTGGGTTGTCTATGTTGACGCCTGGTTGGATGTCTATGTTGACTCCTGGATTTGGATATCGAACTTGACGCATGCGGGCTGTCTATGTTGACGCCTGTGCGTGTTGTCTATTTGATTCCAAATTACTTGTCGAATGTGTGATTTCGGCTGGGGGACTATGTCCCTACTTTTGTTGAGCTTTTGTATGGTCAGTAACAGAATAGATATTACGAATGATTATGAATCAATCACTTTTGACTTTTATGACTAATTCAGGATTTTTCTTAATTTACCCCGTAGGCCTTTGTTTGTTAGAAAGGCCGATCGATATACTCCTAGAACTTTGTATTGTTACAGAATCACACGAGGTCGTGTAGAATGTCAGTTCTGGCCGTGTCGGAGATAGATCAATTACCACTGTGGATATCCGAACAAAAATGTGACAGATAGATGTCAATGTCAATCACCATTGTCTGTATCCAAACAAAAAAAAAAAACAACAATGTATGACCATAGATTTAAAATGGGTTCGCGCCCTGTTTCGTGAACAAAAGTAATATCCAAATGAATGTTTTGATTCTTTTATTATCGATTATTATTAAGCAATCTTGCTAATTTATTGTCTAATAAATCAAAACTAGATTTATAAAGTACTCTGTAAACATATGAATTGAATTTTGGAATACTTATTACAATAACAGAAATTAATTAGATTTTGTCAATATCCACAATAACATGTTATTTTGATTATTTTAACGTTTAAATGCGATTGTCTAATTACAATAATCATTCTTGGATAATTTAACAACTTTGCAATGTAAAAGTCTTGTAATAATCTAGTTAGACTAAGCTAAATTTTAATTATTTTGTATCAAGTAAACGCTTGGCGCGCTTTCGCGCGCTTTGGACAGAGTTGTTGCGGAGAGGGGTCATTGTTCGAACGTCCTATAAAAGGCCATGCATTTGATGACGAAATCAGTCTATCTTCGGATTAGACTCATTATAGAGCTCCTGCTCCCGACAAAACTGTCGGTTTCCTTGGTACAGCCTCGCTGTATATTCACATAGCTGTATTGGCATACGATACACTTTGTACTTGGGTGGCTTACGCCGCTGTACGGACTGTGACCCTAGTCTAGAGTCTGTTCGTTTCGCCATATTATTTACAAACATACTTTGTATGTGGGTGGCTTACGCCGCTGTACGAACTGTGACTGTAAAGTCTGTTCGTGTCGCCATATTATTTACTAACATACTGTGTATGTGGGTGGCTTACGCCGCTGTACGAACTGTGACTGTAAAGTCTGTTCGTGTCGCCATATTATTTACTAACATACTGTGTATGTGGGTGGCTTACGCCGCTGTACGAACTGTGACTGTAAAGTCTGTTCGTGTCGCCATATTATTTACTAACATACTGTGTATGTGGGTGGCCTATGCCACTGTACGAACTGTGACCGTAAGGTCTGTTCGTGGTCTACCTAATTTATTGTTTTAAAGTGTGTATACTGTGTGGATTATTATTTTGTGTAATTAAACATTGTTATTTTGTTATAAAGTCTTGTCTATCCCAATAAAATGGGGACTCCAAACCCTGATGGTGTACCGCTCGGCTCTCCTGATCCTACATGTATATATCGGGTGTGTCGTTCATAATCACATTAAATGAAATGCTTTAATATACTGGTTAATATATATCAATTAACACAAAGATAAAAGAAAAATACGTAAAAATAAAAAAAATGTTTTTTTTTCAAACAAAGTAAATGGAATAAAAATGTGCAGAAATTAGAACACCATATAAAAGTCAGTCATTACAAACAACTGAAATTCTCCCTTGAAAACTGACAGCTGTCAACTGATCAAAACATACGATACTCCTAACTTTATCTCTACATGATGTTGTAAATTATAAAAACGAAAAATTACTCCTGTGGTTAAACCACTGAATGGATTAGGTTATTTTTTTTACAATTCGTCATAGAATATCATAAAGTATATGCGATATGATTTGATGTGATTTTGAACGACACACCCGATATGTAGCTATATGTAGTTTATCAGTTGTGTTAGCACCCATAACACAAGTTAATTAATAACTTAGCATGGGGCTAACCGACCGTGTGTGAAAAGGTGTCCCAACATTATTTATTTATTTAATCCTACGATTACTGAGTTCATTCGTAGGAACTGCTTATTCATTTGTTTTCAATTGACCTCAGCAAAATGGGGCATAGTTTCTCCACAGTAAAAAGAGATTCTTTGCTGTTTCGAAGCCAGATTCATGTATTAATCGAAAGGATGTAATGTGCCTATGTATGGTAGCTCAATACTGGGTTACATACTTTGAAATTAATCAATTCCATATTATCGACCACACGCCAAGTACACGACCACTACATACACCAAAAGGTCCTTTACAAACAACGCCGGGTGTCAAACTTAGTGCCCCATGTGAAACTTATAATTGCTTGCCACAACTTTACCCTTGTTCTCTTTTTCCTAGAATTTTGTTCAAACATGTTTTGAAAATTGTTATCTTTTAAGTTATCAGTGGGTAACTTGTCTTATAATTTACCAATTATCTATAATACTGGCTTTTTTCCCCGTGGTTGACTCGTGTCCCGAGAGAGCTACATACTTCCCGCATCTGGATAAGATCTATCTGTGTTTAATTGTCATTGCAAGTATCAGGAGAGCATAAGTTACATGGATGTTCTTACGTATTCGAGGGTGATTTATATACAATACTTGAAGAAAAACGTAAATCATGATGACATAATGTTATTGATACTCCTTAACCAAAACAATTAAGTAAGTACAATGACATCACCACCAGCCATTTACAAAAAAATACAAAATACGACCATGAAATGAAGATATCAATACAAAAAATAAACAAGACATGATTGGTGTATTTTTATTGTGACTTTGGCAGCATTCCAGTGGAAATATCGCCACAATTCATAATGTCAGATACAAAGATATGTATTTTAAGGTTCTTTTGTAAACAACTAGAAAGGAACAACCTATATTAAGGCTTAAGGCGCCTGAATGTATAAGGAGGTGAATAATTTGACAATATGTTGAGTTTTGGTAGGCTTATTTTAGTCTGGAACTCAATGGATGTTTTGAAGAAAATTAATTTGAGTAGAAAAATGAAGGAGCAGATAGTAAAAGTCTTCTATAATGAAGGAAAGATGGGATTTTTCGTCATTGAGAAATTTTGACGATTAATTCAATAAATCAAATAAACATACTATGTGCATTACATGTTGATATGAAAACTCTCTCAAAAGCCCGTAAAAGTCCGTACATTTTCAGTCGAATAATAATCTTTATCACCTTTAAATGATAATAAACACAAATCAAAAATATTCACGTTACCTTGCTGCTTTTGTAACTCATTATTAAAACTAACAGCAGTCATAACACGCCGTCTATTGAAAACTAAGAGATACACACGAATCCTAGCGCTGAAGCTTTCAACTGTGATAGTACAGTTTCAGAAACAGAGATGGCGCTGTTTTCAGTTACGCATCACTGAAAGTTTCCTCAAAATTAATAAATGGATTGGATTATTATAAATTGGATTTAATTAATTAAGTAAATAGGTACTTTGGTGAAAATTATATTTATTTAAATGTAATGCATTATAAAGTTTGTTCATTCGATATAAACTACACTTTATATGTTGCTTACATGCTTGGCTTCTGCTAAGTTAGTATTTTTTTTGAGTGGACTTGGGAAGTACTTACCTATATTTCAATAAACACCACTAATGTATAAGGTATTGTATATTAACCATAACCATTATACATATAACCATTTAACTGCCTCGTTGGTCTAGTTGTCGCAAGTGCGGCTGCTGAGCACGAGGTCTCGGGTTCGATTCCCGAGTCGGGCCGAAATCGCTTTGTGGGTTTTAGAAGACTTTCACAAAGCAGCCCGGAGCCTGGAAGTTGGTGATTGATACACCCGTGCATCGGAGAGCACGTAAATGTCGGTCCTGCGCCTGATCTCTCTCCGGTCGTGTCGGATTGCCGTCCCATCGGGCTATGAGAGTGAAGGAATAGGGAGTGCACATGTGTCTGCGCAAATGCTTGTTCACTATAATATGTCCTGCGCAGTTGGCTAATCTCCTTACATGAGAACAGCCGCCGTAGCCGATAATCGGCTAGGACATCATCATCATCATATTAACCATAGCTTTTTACTGGTAGTGCTACAGAGCCAGTTTACATAGGTAAGCGCATAAATCTTTCTCGCAGTCACGTTCTTTAGATTTTTCCTGGAATTAAAAAGAAAATCATGAGAATAAAAATAATAGTGAAGGTCACAACTATTTTCATATTTCAATTTAAACAAAAAATCATAGAGAAAAATTGCTTTAGTATAGGAAAAAAAAGTACCAATCCATAACACTATTCTATCACATTTGTCACACTGCATTTCTGAAGAGAAGCTTTTACGCACGGCGGATATATCCGGCGCGATCCGGTCCAATCCGGTCCGGCACGGCACGCTCCGGATGATCGCATTAAGAGATTAACACTTTTAGAACATGGACCGAATTATTCTTGGAACCGGTATCATCGGTATTCGTTTCGTTTTCTTTTTAAATTGGTGCGAAATTTTGATCCTCGGGTGACTCGATCTGCAAATGAAAGTGACTGGAATTCCAAATTGTAAGGATTTCCGTAGTGCGTTTTCGTTGTGGATGTGACTTTCAATATGGCATTTATTTCTCTGTAATCAAAATAATCGTAAATTGAGTATTTCTCTATGAAAAATTAATGGTTAATTTATGTACAAAATAATTTGCGAACACAAAAAATCTAGTGTAGGCAGTTTTATAACTTTTCTTTCTCTTAACAAATAGGTTCACTTTTTTGCATTCAACCTCAAAGAAAAACAAATAAACGAATAATCTGACTTTAAAATCCGCGTAGGAACAAAGACGTCATTCCCATCGAACCGTAGTCACTAACAGCTATAATAAAATAAAGCAAGCTTAATAAACTTACATTACCTTATACAATGTAAACGCGCGCTAACACCTTAGATCATTTCACCAACCGGAACCGCTGCGCCACACAAACTATCCAAAAAAACCTGCTAAAAGATTGAAGAGGCAACGCAACAAATAGTTATTGCAAGCTTATGCACTTTTAATGTCTTCATTACGCAGTCAGAATAAGGCAATTTATTGTCAAACACGAGCATAAACTTGACGCACACGTACCCATTAGAATATGAGAAAGAAAGAAAGGGTGCTCTTACAACGTTGATGGAGGAAAAGGCACGGAAATGGCATCTCCAGTTGTTTAAAATATCCAAGGTTAACACAGAGTGATTAATAACAAGACTGTCGTGTTGAGGGCACTTTAGACTCAACAATTTCACTAATTAAACAATATGGTACTTAAATTGTTTCAGACATGTTCGGAATTAGTTTAATAGGTTAGTTTAATTTATTAGTAAGGTAACGTAGTTGAAGGAAGTTCGGCTATCTATCTGCCACTTGGCACAGGTATGTAATACTAGCATTTTGCTCACGTTTCCATCATACATGCGGTGCTTACTTACTAAATACCTGTGCTTAAGTAAGGAGATGATGCTGGCTTAGAATTAGTACGCCAGTATTATTATTTAAAACCGTAATTGTTTAATTTTGCAAACTCCCATAATAATGAATCTATTTCTATTAAAAGGAAATTCGAGACTTGCAGGTTTCAAGTCAGCTAGTGACCTTTCGCTTTAATTGATTAGCTACTAGCTTCATATAGCGATTTTACACGCTTTACGAGGGATCTACTTCGCGCACCCGGGAAGAAATGCACATTCGCTTTCTAAGCTATCAGCGGGGCCCAGCAGGGCCAAGGCCTGCCGGGGCTGCGAGATTGTTCGAAAGAGTTACTGCGGCCCTGGAACATAAAAGGCCTACGATGGAACACGACGGTTTTTAGTCAGTAAGAGTCTGACACTCCCTCGCCACTGCTAACCCACAGCGGGAGAGGTCATTTGATGATTTTTAACGTCGTTGAAAAAAACAAGACCCTAAGCTATCACCTTGTCTATGTATGTACTATCTGTACATATGTGACTATCTGTGTACCAAACTTTAAAATCGATTGATAGCTCAGACATACAAAGTTACTTTAAAACGCTATGAATGCATTTTCTGGGGAATAAAAAAGGGCCAACATTATGAACCATTTTATACTGAAAAGGGAAGAGATAAAACATTAGAAGGTGTGAATAAAAATGATAAAAATCTAATCTTATTTACATATTTCATTTGAAATATAAACCGAGAATTTCTCATCGTGATTTATAGGTGAAATAAATGTCATATTGAAGCTTCTTTCAATAATATTTGAAAATGTATTTGTATAGGACCAGACCTATCTAGCTATGATACAAAATTTTTGAACAAAATAGAAATTAATTTTGGAATTCATGTCTACTTGTTTGAGAAAGTCAGAATTTGTTTGAAGTGGTCTCAATATGGTGAAAAGTTTAGACCAATAATTGAAATAAGAAAATCTGTTCATCTCAGTTTTTATACCCAACTAACTATTTTTGGGTATTCCTAGCTTATCTATCAAAAAAAAAATATGCGTCAAATGCATTCTATTTAACAAATAAAAAGATAATTAATAAAAATTAATTGGTACAAATGTAAAAAAAAACCTCTGCATTTATCTTCCCGAATAAGTAACAAATAATCAAAATGATTAATCCATCTCAATGAACAGAGCCACCAACTTTCGCAGACCATTTATTACTTGCATTAACTCTGGAGCTCACTAACAGATGGCGCTGTCCGCAATTTTAATTGCCGCTCAAAGTTTGCCCATAAAATAGTCCAGACTCCGCGAGACATCAGTCAGGAAGAGGTCAGAACATTGTTTTAGCGAAAACTAAGTAATTGGACTTTAGAATTAGGTGGGAAGACTAAAATTACTTAGTGACTGGGTTATAGGTTAGAATATAACCTCCAAATTGTTGCCCGTTTGTTTCAAAATGCCTATTACAATTTTTATCAACTTTGCTCTATAAAGTAGACCAGTAGTCGAGTTTCAATTCTTTAGCAATTCCTGATACATATTCTGCTTGTTACTGATAATATTTTTCTTCAATAATACCTAAATGTCTGGGAATTTACTTTCAGCAGATGATTAAGACCATTAGGCTATAAAAGCAATCATTACCTTGAAAAAACACATATACAAAAACCACAATATACCTATTACATTGCCTTGAAAAAACACAAAAAACTGAGTCAACAGTAAAAAGTTTCACAATAAACTACAATTCACGTTCAACTTTATCAATTTGCACATGGGTTAAAACTCTCCCGTTTGCCGCGAACATACATATATGGAGAGTGACAGAGTGACAAATTAACTTGCCAACGGTTAGTTAGTAACTAGTAACGAGTGGTTACAGTTACTAGTTGCTATGTTCTAGTGGTTTTACCTTTATTTGATTTTGTTTGTATGAGCTGTTGAACTGTGTGCTGTGGTTTCGCTTTACGCTGCATTGAAGGTTGTTAGTCGGTTATGCGATCCTGGTAGTTTCATTTCGTTTTGCGGGGGTGAAAATTAAAGAATTTGCTTATAAATAAATAAATAAATAAAAAAGCCCTTTATTCCGAAAATAATAATACTAATATACATTGAGTTTTTCTTATAATATATCCCTGACTTCGGCGTGCCTATTGGCAAAGGCCTCCTCCAACAATTTCCACTGTTGCCTGTCCTGAGTAACCCTTCTCCAGTAAGGACCTGCGGTCCTCTTAAGCTCATCTTCCCATCTAGAGTTCTGTCTTCCTCGGTTTCTCTTACCATCTCTCGGATACCACTCCGTTACCTTCCTGCTCCATTTTCCTAGTTTATCACGCATCATATGCCCTGTCCACCTCCACTTCTGTTGGTCGACTCGTGTTAGTACGTCCGTGAGTTTTGTTATTGACCTTAGGTCGTTATTTCTTATCTTATCCTGTCGTTTATAACCGGTCAGGCTTCTCTCCATTGCTCTCTGTGCTACTGCCAGTTTTTCTCTTAGTGCTTTTGTGAGGGTCCAGGTTTCGCATCCGTAAGTTAGGCAGGGAAGTATACAGGAGTTGAATGTCTTTCTCTTCATTGAGATTCCCAATTCTTTAGATTTCATTATTTCTTTCAGCGCCCAGTATTTCTTCCATCCGCTGGCTATTCGGAGGTTGATTTCTTTTGTCATTTGGTCTTTAGTCGAAATGACTTGACCCAGGTAGATATAGTCTTCAACATATTCCAGGGCACTGTTATTCACTGTTATGGTGACCTTTGCAGTGTTTGTCATTACTTTGGTCTTACTGGTGTTCATTTTAAGCCCTACTTTAATGCTTTCTTCGTTCAAGCTGTTTATCATACTTTCGAGGTTTTTAGGATGTTCGTCGAGTAGAATGAGATCATCCGCGAATTTTAGGTGGTGCAATTTTGATCCATTTATGTTGATACCATATTTGTCCCAGGTCAGTTTGCGGAAGATATTTTCAAGCACTGCAGAGAATAATTTTGGTGATAGTGGGTCACCTTGTCTGACGCCTCTCTGTATAATGAATTCTTCCCCAAGTGTTTCCAATTGGATTTTTGCCTTGCTGTTCGAGTAGATGGTTTTTATAATATTGGTATACTGGTTTGGTATTCCTTGTTGTTCTAGACTTTCCCATATATACTTGTGGTTTAGGCTGTCAAAGGCTTTGGCATAATCTATAAAAGCGAGATAAATTTTCTTATTGTATTCGTTGCATTTTTCTAGCACCTGTTTGATGGTATGTATATGGTCGATAGTTGAGAAACCTTTTCTGAAGCCAGCTTGTTCAACTGGTTGTTGGTCATCTAGTAGTGCGCTGATTCTTTCCAGTATTATTTTCGCAAATAGCTTTATTAGTTTTGCGAAAAAAGAATTTGCTTGCTTTTTGGCAATTATTTTTTTATTATCTTTCATATTGAAAGTTTTATTTCTGGACAATGTATTTTTATTTTGACTTAATTTATTTTTCTCCATCATAGGTACTTTCTTTATTCGGGATGATTTTCTCTCACAAAGATTGATCTCTATATGAACGATTTTCCCCAGTACGTAGCTACTACCTTTTATATGCCATCATAGTTGGTCTATCGGCTAGCTTTTAGTTTAGACAAACTAGTTGGTATGTAGGCAGGCAAGCCAACGTGGTTGTTAACATGGCCTCGGCTGAATACATCAATCAGGGTCGGTATGATCGATATAAAATATCTAGAATAGAACTTTACAATTTTACATGATACGAGGTGTATTCTTTAACAAGGTAACTTTAGCTAGACTAGTAATAAAAGTAATAGTACTAGTAATTACATTATAATCATGTTAAGACATACAACACTACATGTAGAATCCTTATTTATAATCCTATCCTGGAAAATCCTATTATAAAATCGAAAAATACGTCTACAAAAACCTCCTTAAAGAAAACAGCCGCTTAAAAAACAATTCAATTCAGGTTTAACTAAATAAATAGACCTCATGTTCGTAAGCGTACCGTCTGCAATTTTCACTACTATCTAAATGTACCAAGTTGAACGATCCCAATTATTTTCTTTCAGAAAAATAAACAATAGTTACTCCTTCGCGCCAAAATGAACTCATAGGGGCGAGGGTGCGTAGTAAGGATAGATGAGCGGAGATGCCATAATGCAGGTAGGTCAGACGCCTTCTACTATTTTTGCTATGACAAAAAATGGTAGATTCCAAAGAAGGCGTATAAGGGCGAAAACAGTAATGTTCCTCGTTCGGTTACCCGAATTTTGGCGTGCTACTTTCTTAGGCCATTTTCCGTCATGGCACCTCCGTTAGTCATTTTATCTCCATGGACGAGGGTCATTAACCTAACAGCCAAAGAACTCCAAATAGTTCCAATCTCAACAGCACTTGTCCAGGAATTTATGATTTTAGTTCGGAAACGATATCGTGCCGTTATCTCGCAAAATATTGGTGCTATCTCCGGATAATGTCTGTGTTTTATACTTAAAGTGGCACTTCTGTTTAATTAGTAGATAACTTTGTTCTTTCTAGATATTATAGTGTTTGTTGTTAAGATTTCTGATTAGTTTTTTGATAAAATGGCAAAGTTTTGCAATATCCTCCTGTGCAAGTTGCATTGAAATCCTCCTAGAAAGGATATCTATACGTGGAACTTGCTTTGTTCACTACACAGTGTTATTAATTCTGATATTTACACAGATCACTGATAGTTTCCTTGGACGTGCTGCGTCTCAAAAACTACTAGACTGATTCGATTTTTTGTAGTAGTATTATAGCCCTTTCATTGGAAATATTTTTATCGGGAAGCAAGTGACACCACTAGCGGAAGTTAGTCTCTATAGATTACCTTTTGGCTTCAAAAACAACACTGTATTGGAAAATTTCTACCAATCCTTTTTACACTTTTATAATTCAACCATTTAATATTCTACCAGGTGAACTTCACATAAACTTCCATGTCCAGATTTGACTCGGTCCCAGACTAGACTAAGCGTCTAGACATTAGACCCAGACAACGCTGATGGATGGTTCACATCTACTATGATTATAGACGTGAGTAACACGTTCGCTTTGGGATCAACTGCCGCTGATAAACTATGCTTTTAGATATATTATTGTTCTTAACTTTGTAGACTTGGAACGGGATTCTTCTTTTGTTTAAAAAAATATGAACGATCTCTGTATTTGAATTTAGTCTTTTTAATCCAAATTAAAAAAAAAACACTAACCTTGTTGCATGGTTGGTTAAATATAAATACAATACATCTTGGTAGATATACCAGACATACTTATGGGATGATGGCAGACTGAAGAGTATGGAATTTGAAAACATGCTGCGCCGACCCCAAATAAAAAATTAGGATAAGGAGAATAGAGATATTCAATACTTAAGCTTTAATTTTATTGATTTTAAAACTGAACTACTTATTGACCACTCATTTTTCAATCACAAAGCTCTTGTACACTTGTACAAAAAATATCATCAAACCATAACACTCAAGTAATGAGAGGCACAAGCTACAATTTCTAAATGAAAACAAATGACAATTGCCACGAGCACACCATAAAGAATGAACTAGTGTACCATCGTATCGTCAGCCATTTTATTAGCATCCCATTAGCCGAATTAAATATTAATAAGATGGCCATTTAACGACCTGGGAGAGGCCTTATTTTATATTGTTTTAAAGCAGGTATAAAAACAAATAATGCAGTTTGTGTTAGATGCTCCTGAGAGTCCCTTAAGGGCCTCGAATGGTCTTTACTTAATTTTGTTTATTTGGGGCTATTGTGTCTGCCGTTTTATTAACAGCCATATAATTAAGCAGATTAAACGCAATAATTTACGCGATATACTTCGTTGCAGATGGGAAATCAAGATTTTAATTTAGTACCTACACATGTGTGACCTACACAGTAATGAAAGACAAAAATGTTCTGTAAATAATATTCAGTTTCTAAAAATATAGTACTCACATACTTATAAATAGAAGTTACGTGGAATAAATAATCCATTGTATTCAAAATTTAAAGCTTAAATATAGCCTGAAAACAAAAAACTTTTTTCACAAAAACTAAGAAACAAAATGTGTCATATTTATGTATCTTGCTGTTAGAATACAATTACCTGGACCCGAGCCAAAATACTGAAGTTTCTATTATGAAAGGATTCTAAAGGAGCCGTATATTCTCTGCAAATGAGTGCAGGTTTATTGCAGTTACATTCACTAACTAAAATTATGATACAACAGAGTATAACATGGTACTTAGTTTATTTTCAAAACAGCAGCCTTTTTGTCGTCCCACTGCTGGGCACAGGCCTTATCTCACACGGAGAAGGATTGAGCGGTAATCACCACGCTTGCTCAATACGGGTCGGTGATTTCAGACTGTACAGTCCAAGTTTCCTCGATATGTTTTCTTTCACCTTTTAATCAGTCATTGGTGTCTACGACATCCTTAGAAAGTAGATACAACCTTAGGAAAATTACATTGGTACTTGGTTGACCGGGAATCAAACCACTCTTGCTTGAGAGTTTATTGCTTTATCTACTAGGCCACCGCAATTTATTGTTTATTTTACGATAGTATTATACCTTACATTAAAACCTTATTTCTAAAAACGCTTTAGCAAACAAAAGTAGTCTATAAAGCCAAGTGCAGAAAAAAAAGGAATTTTGAATTAGGAATATTTTACTTTAACAGCGTCGGTTCTTGGCGTGTTTATGGCCAGTACGCAATTGATGTTTACGATAAATTAATTAAATAGGAGGTCCCGAGCGTTTGCGCTTTTTGTTGGAACTTTACGATTAAACCATTACTTTTATTTCTTTTTCCTTTTTAGCATATGATGCTCTCTTTATTGAAAACGAATTGTTTTCCCGTGGTAAAACCCGCGTCTCGTGGGAACTACTGCCCGTAGCTGGGTTACAATATAGCCTATGTTAATCGGGAATAATGTAGCTAAATAACAGTGAAAGAATTTCTTAAATCGGGTCAGTAGTTTCGGAGCTTTTGAGGCACAAACCAGGTAAACAAAAAAATGTTTCCTCTTTATTGCATATGTTGTATAATATTTCAAACTCATCCAAGTTTGATCCATCATATATCAAGTCGCATGACCTCTTCTCGTTACGTCCATGGCTTGCATACATACCCATATAAAACGTACCTTCCTAACCCACGACCTTTGCCTCTCCCGAAATAGAAATGTAACCCCGTTCCGCGGTCCCCACATTCGAGTTTCAAATACTTCGCTTATTCCATACGATAGATTTGTTCGATTACTTCTTGGGATATATGTGCTCCTGGTACTTATAGATACGTTGTTGGTATAATTTATAGTGTTATTTAGATTATTTCGATTAACTACAAACATCCGAATTGAGAAACTCCTTCTTTTTGGGATGTCGGTTAACAAGCAATAAAGAGATTTTTAGAAAAATATTATATAGAACTTATGTTTGGCCCTTTAGAACATTCTTAAACCGATCCTTGATAATTTCACTTGAAAATCGGACGAGAAAAGTATTTTTAGTCAGTTGCACCTTTTACTTATGAACTATGAACTGTTTTATCTACAAAATTCCCATTTGTAAATTAGTATTTACCCAACTGCACCCGAAAAAAGGGTTCCTTTTGATAGATTTTGATTCTCTCCGTATTTTGATTTATTTATCTAACAGCCTCCCAATCTTTTCGTTTTAGTCATGACCTATCTCAACATAAGATACAAAAAATACCACAAAAGGTTCTTTTAAAAGGCTCAAACTAACTCGATTAGAAGTCTAATCCTTCGCAGATAGCTTAATGACTATTACCAGCTGTCAATTAACGAAAAGGCCGTTTTGGTGTGAAAAATGGGCTCCGTACCCAATTTATTGGTTTCCAATATTCAGCGTAATGTTTCTAAATACTGGTCATTTGGGTCAAGTAAATAAAATAGGACCAAATAATTAAAATGATGAAAAGATAAATGAAGAAAGTAAAATGTGGTTTACACTTTTCTTTCTGTATGTATGGAATGAATTAAGACTGGTCTGGTAATTGTCTCAGAGAAAGGACTCCTTATTTGTGTAAAAAGCCTGTAATCATCTCGTAAGCTCTGGAGGGCTACTTATCTCTAGACCTTATCTCAATCGGGGCCGCCGTTTCGACTACTACGACTACTTTTCTTCGCCCAGCCAATAAAAAAGTTCGAATAAACAAAAATTTCTATTAACCTACGAATATGCAAACATCATCATCTGCCGAGCCTTTTTCCCAACTATGTTGGGGTCGGCTTCCAGTCTAACTGCATGCAGCTGAGTACCAATGTTTTACAAGGAGCGACTGCCTAGATCTGATCTCCTCAACCTAGTAAACCGGGCGACATAATACTTCTTGCTAACACTGGTTATCAAACTTCTGACTACCTACGAAAATGTACTGTCATTGGTATATTTTCTTTCAACTTTTTCAATATGTATATAGCGCCATCAATTTCAACGGTGCCCGACACATTACAGGAATCATAGAATCCGTATTGACATCTTTATGTGTTTTAGGCTCTATTTCTTGATTTCTTTCTGTTCCAATGGCTTTTTTAGAAGTCGTTTTGATGACAAAACAGTGATCCTTATATATTTTTTTGTATCAATAAATGTCTATCACATATTTTATCAGTAGGTTTTTCCTAATATACATGATATTTTCATAAATAAATTGGGTGGTTGTTAAAAAGATACTAACTAAAAAGGATGAAGTAATAAACGACGTTTGTGTGAATGAACGACGGGAAAGTACCTACTGACATCCGGATAGAGAAATTCCTTCTTTTTGGGAAGTATGTTAAAAACAGGGTTGATTCGCATTAGTGCGGAATGACAGAAAAAAGGGGTTGCTTCGACATCCAATCTTCTTTGACCAGTTAGATTCGTGCAAATTATCTACTTACAGCAATGACAGAATTAATCAAGCCAAGTACTTCGACTTACAGTCAGTTGCCCAAAGGTCCATTAAAGTTAAAGCTTCTTTAAATCTATTGCTGTCTCTTTCTTTGTCAACAAGATATTAAGTGATAGCAATAGATTTAATGAAGTTTTGATTTTATTGGACCTTTGTGCAACTGACAGTTAGTGCTAAAAGTCTACAAGCTACTTAAATAAATTTTAGGTGTTATATGAAACAAAAATGATTTCAGCCACTTATCATTTACAAGCAATTTACTGCGTCTTAGAAAAATGTGTGGGCCTTACAATGGCCTGGAGGGTATATCTTATGATCTCAATGTAGGAAGGCTATTTTTGATAAATATTTATTAGATTTATTGTAGCCTAAGCTCGAAGGTTACGTTACATAAAATTATTTATAATATGCTCACTTTTTCTTTTTAAGTACACTCCCGAGCAAAAAATGGAATCGCCCCCTTGCGCTATACAATTACAAAGATTGCCAATGATACAATATTTACAGTTAAATGTTTATTATGGTCTCGTTTGAAAGCCTATACTTTTATCTTTAAGGGTAGAAACAAAAAATCGCCCAATCAGGAAGAAAAATAATTTTTATCAACGAAACTATTTTTGGAATCCACTAAACCTATCGTTAAATATAAACTTACAAACAAGATTTTCAAATATAGCACACACTAGATCGAAACACACAATCTCACTCAAAGTTTACTCAAACCATACTTTCAGTTCTACGTTGAGTAAAGTAGCGCCATCTATGACTTTTCACACAAACCACAAGTGAAGTTAGGCTTCAATTATTCACGCTGTTAAGGAGGTCTCCATGTAAGAGTTAGGAGTCGGGACGGATAGTAAATTTTGTATGTGTGTGCCCGCCTTTATTGTGTTCGTAGTGATTTAGGGAGCGTGATATTTGTCATAGCGGTATTTAGGTGATTTTCGTTTTTTCAAACATTTTTATTTTTCATAGAGGCATAAAAAATTTTGGTAAGAATTATTTTGTGTGCTACAAAATATATATTGACTTTTTCTAAATTAACTAAATAACAATTTATGCTTCTAAAGCAAAGTCTGAAAGTCTGAAAATTGTTCTGCACTTCTCCGTAATTTATATTGTTTTTATCTTCAAATTATCTTTTGTTCGTACATCCTTATGTAAAAGTAGATAAGAAAAAAGACAAAAATATTAAGTTCCCAATAATATTCAGTTTATTTTTATTCACCGTCATAAAATATTCACTAACAATCTGTCTGGAAAAAGACATTTTATACCCTTGATGTATTGTTGAAAATAATACTGTTTTCACTATTTACTTTATTTGGTGACCTACACAAACCTACGTACGTTTAGGCGGAAAATCTTTAATGTTATTTTGCCAGGAATAAAAAAGTGGTCTATCATTGTTCATATATTAACACTAGCTTCTGCCCGCGGTTTCACCCGCATCCCAAGGGGACTACTTGACCCAATCGAATAAAGGCATAGCCTTAATCTATACTAATATTATAAAGCTGAAGAGTTTGTTTGTTTGTTTGTTTGAACGCGCTAACCTCGGGAACTACTAGTCTAAAATTCCTTCAGTGTTAGATAGCCCATTTATCGAGGAAGGCTATAGGCTACTTTTTATCCTGGTACGGGAAGTAGTTCCCACGGGATGCGGGTGAAACCGCTGGCAGAAGCTAGTAAACGATAAATGTGCTGTCTAACACTGAAGGAATTTTAGACTAGTAGTTCCCGAGGTTAGCGCGTTCAAACAAAGAAACTCTTCAGTTTCATAATATTTTTAGGATATGAAAAGTCTAAAATAAGTACCGTTCGTACTTTTATCTAATTCACATTTTCACTTCAAATTCAATAAACTCCTGATGAGTCCACCATCCTCAAATTGTTTGGAACCTTTCCCAACTTATTCAATAATTCATTTCTTCTGAGCGAACAAAACTTGTGACCCAAATTCATTGGCATTAAGTGTAATTACAAAACAAAAGCCGCAAGACAGTGAATTCCTGATTTTCATTCCGTATTTCTAATTCTGTTCATGTTACGTTCATAGGCAGGCGACAAACGAAATGTCGGGCAACTTGAATATTTGATTCTGGTTGCCAGTTTGTTTTGTGCTGTAATTAAGAGTGACGCTAGCCTAAGAATGTTAAATGGATATATGTAATTTAGATCTACAGTTTTCTGAAAGGTTTTGTTGAGGAACTAGGTTTTACCTGCGAAATTGGTTCGAATTTATCGTAACCTTTTTAAAATATTTTGCGTATTATCTAAACAGGTGAGTTATTTTAGCATCTAAAAGTAGAAAAAAATATTGACACTAGATTTTCATGTTTTTCTTAATTTAATTGACTGTTCCTGTTTTAAATTATGAACCTAAACTAAAAAGGATCTACATAAATTAGATTTATTACAAAGCTAAATTCCAATCTCTAGAAATCCCCAATAAAGTGCTTGATCCCTCGACACTTTTGATGTGTGTATTTACAAAACGTATCAATCACCCACAACAATCAATTCCTCACGCCCACATTAAGCAACAATCTCCAACATTAATAGTAACAAAATGACGAACAAGTAATTACAAGCAATATCCTACAGCTCAGCTGTGAGGCGTAATGGCGAGACGTCCCGCTGTCACGGTCGTGCGTGTACACTACGCCTTACTGTTAGAATGGGGCCATTACGGTAGCGAGATTAAAGGCAAAGTAATTTTTTTTTAATTTAAAATAGGCTTATAAAAGCTCTTTCAAAACGTCAAACTAGTTACGAGTAGGAGGTCTTCTTTTTGAGTTTAAAACATATTTCCCAAGAACTCGATAGATGGCGTAGTATCTGCTATGTTATAGGTCATTTGCCAAAATACCAAGGAAAAAAAAAACATTGCACCAAGACCTTTATAATCTGTGGCATGGTTCAATGAAGGCAAAGATTTATGTACAAATTGTTCTCAAAATTACAAGCAATATCCTACAGACCAGCTGTGAGGAGTAATGACGAGACGCCCCGCCGTCACGCCGTGCGTGTATACAACTCCTTACTATTATGCCGGGCCGTTAGGATAGCGGGGATGAATGAAATGTTTCCTTTTTGAGTTTAAAAAAATTGTTCCCAAGAACTCGATAGATGATATACCTACTATGAAGCTACTGGGCCTTTGCCTATATAGGCTAAAAAAATATTGCACAAAACCCTTTATAATCTGTGGCATGGTTCAATAAAGTCACATATTTCTGCACAAATTGATTTTATTTTGACCAATATTTCAATGAATCTCTTAATTTTATCAGGTAATTCGTTATTCGCACATTCGTAAAATTTAAAATCTTAATACGATAAATTCACGAAACAAAATACCTACTCCAATCCAACGAAAAAACAACACATTACTTTTCATCCCAACCACCTATCCTCATAATCTGTCAAGCTCACGTACTTCATAGCCACACACAGTGCAGTCTAAGCGTCTGCTGATAATTATCTGTAGGGAGCCGTGCTGATAATAAACTGCAGTTGTTTCTCTACAAACATGTATGTATGGCTGTCTGTCCGTCGTTTGTACGGACAAAGATTGCTTTGGTTAAAGACGTTGGGTACAAGTAAATTAGTCTTACTGTTGGATTGTAGATGTTTTCTTGTTAATCGAGAGTTTGAGACTGTTAGATGTATGGTAAAACTAGAACTGAAATTAGTAGGTTTGATATCTCTAAGCCTTGGGGATTCCGCTAGCGCTTTCACACTAACGGATTTGTCTATGCTATGTCTACTGCTAGTTTGACAAATGACATCAAAAACCGCACAGATTTTAGCCACTTGAAATGTATTGCGTTTAGAAAAAATTGTTTGGAAAATCCACTAACGTGAAAGCTGAACACTTCAGAGGGCGTCTTATTTCGAGAAGCGTACGCCTAAATATAGCTTACTAGAACAATAAAAAGTAGGTTATATTATATAGGTATATATTCCTTCCAATTCAGTTCCTTCTCACACCCAAAACAAACCTTACATAAAACATTAGCTATTTTTCCTCAAACTATTCGTATTCATTGGAACAAAATTACGGTACTAAATCCAATAACGGGTAATATCGGCCATTTTGTCCTGCATTATATTTAAGTGTGATGAGTATTATGTCATAAAAATTGAGTCACCAGCGCAATGCTGGTCGTAAATACTTTTACAACGTCTAGAGTGTTAAGTTATATTGAGACCAGACCTTAAATCCAGAGGATCTATAAGTGTTGGCAACGGCAATCTTTTGAAATAGATTTTACACTCACGCCAGTATTTTATCGTGTTTTTAGTGTCAAACTATTGAATTGACTAGAAATAATTTAGGATTCAAAGACATCGAATATTTCTCATATAAGTGCATTCGGCTGTTAATCAAGATGTGATTTACTGGTACCCAGATGCATCTAATAAGAGTGGAAGCCGATCTCAACATAGTTAGCAAAGACTAAGCACTAGTATATCATTGGTTTGAAAACGCTCTTTTACTTGTTCTTTTGTTTTTCGTGAATGATACTTGACTAATATTTTTTCTCACGGAGTTATAGGGAGTTGTAAATTGCCGTGCATAGAAAAATTTTGCGCTCTAAGAATTTATCTGTATTTTCCAAAATAAATAAATAATACAACTCGCACGACTTTGAAATTTTCCCACTCTGGAAGTCTGTATCTCATACTCTAAGTTATTATAACTATCTTACTCCCACTATCCTCATAAACATAAAAACAGCTTGCTACAACAGCCTACACAATAAATTCGGTGGTCAAATGAATGCAGTGGACCTCACTTACTCGGCCATAGCGTCCACACACGCTTCCTACGTGATAAGCATTAGAATCGTGACCCATGGAGGACAAAATGACTACCGGAGGTGTCATAACGCAATAACTCCTTACCACGTTAGAGACCGTCAGGCAGATTTGAGAAAACTCTGACAGGCTTTCTAGGTGATTAACCCTGCGACTTACTCGATAAGAAGAAGATCTCCTATGAAAGTAGCGCGGCAATATTCGGGTGTTCGGGGGACGAGGAACGTTATTAGCTCCACCCTTACACGCTTACTGTGGTATATGCCCATTATTTTCAAAATAGAGTCACCAATCAATCAAGAACAATCTTTGACAGATTGGCTTTAATTTGACAAGGAACGATATGCCTCGTTAGTTCTAGTAACTGATCACGCCTACCGTATGTTGCTTGACCTACAAGAAAGTGCCTGACCTACCTTCCTTATTGCATCTCCGCTAATATTTCCTTCCTCCATGCGTGACCCCCTCCCCTTCAGGTCAGTTTATGTGTATGGAGCATAGATTTATGAGTAGACAAAAGATGGAAGATAGTGTTGTAATTAGGACGAATAGGTTGTGGTTTTAATTGAGTTATTTGCGTTTTATGTTTGTTTGTATTATTGTCCTTAAAAATGTTTTTTGTTTAAATGATAAAGTAAATAATGTAGTAAAAATTTTATAATTCACAGAAAATAATATCCCCAAGCATTTTTCCTAACTATGTTGGGGTCAGCTTCCAGTCTAACCAGATTCAGCTGAGACCGCTTTAGGCCTGAATATACGTTTTATAGTAACGCTTCAAACAAACGTGAAACATACAAAGTCACAAACTATATATCATCACTATATTTTCTATGGAAACATAAGTGGGAAAAATTCAAATGCAGCATAATATGAAGGCAACAATGCAACTGATTAGTGTAATTTGTCACTTAGGTGCAAAAGGTTCCTGAGAAAACCCACTAGTCTGAATAATAAATACAAAACGCTTTGCAATTGCTCGTGAGAGGCAACAGCTGTCGAATTGCTTTCTACTGCCTCACTCGAGCATACCTCAAATTGCATGAAAATATCTTTATTCAGAAAATTGCACAAATAAACTATTATAGTTATTTTCAGAATAAAGTTATTTTTGCAGTAAACCCAAAGTATTTTTTTCTATGACAAATACAAAAACACTTTTTTTTCGGTCTCAAAATTTTCATAAAAAAGTGTATCAGTCACTGTGAATAATTTCCTATTTAACAGCTTTTATCCAACGATATCAATGTAGTATGGACTTAAAGCTCTCAAATATAATAATGTTTCTTTCTTAATGAATGAACTGCTACTACTACTGCTAACTTATAAACTTACCCCATTTATAATATTACTAAACAGAACTACTTTCTCGTCCAAGTTTGGATTACATTTGTTTAAAAATAGGAACCAGGTCATACCTTCCTACCGTAAGTATCGACCGTCGTAAAACCTTATAACTTAGGTATTCTTTATTTAAATTGAAACACCATAGATAGAAACCTTTTATTCAAATTGAAAATGTATTTCTGTGTACTCAACGAAGTTTCTCTGTCTCTTTATTTTGTCTATGGTTTAAATAAACACATTGAAATTGTTTTTCGTGCAAATAAATTCAAATATTATGGAAATCTTGTTATTGTTTTTATTTTTTAGTTTTCGTTTAAGTAAATAGAAATGTAATTGTTTTGTGGTGTTTGTTTAAGTGGTTTTAGTTGAATAAAACAAAAATTTTGTAGTGTTTAGCATATTAATATATTTTATGTCTAGTTAGAAAAAAAGAAATTACACACTTTGAAAGTAAAAGTGTGTTATTGAAGAAAAAATATTTTTTTGGAGAAAAAGATGAATAAGCGAGGAAAAACTACGAATAATGTTTATACGTTTTTTGTTTGATTTCACAGGGTAAGGCTAGGTAGGCTACTTTTTATCCTGATGCGCCAAGTTGTTCTCACGAGACGAATGTACCCCGACGGAAGCTAATAATACATCATTTTTCAATGACATTATTTAACCTATATTTTAACACATAACCATAAATGCAATAAGATCATTAAAAAGTGATGCCACTTTGGAATAAGTTTAGCTAAGTCAAGTTATTTGTATGGAGAGGTCGAAAGTGGGTGAAAGGTGAAGGTTCGAATATTTTACGATTGGGAATGTTATTGTTCTTAGTTTCAGAAGGTTATCTTACAACTTAAACATAACTTTTAATAATGTTAACTTAAGGTTATCCATACTGGAATATTTTTTTTTTTCATATACCTAACTTTGAAAAAAAAGATACCAAAATAGTAAAGAGATAGCAACCAATTTTTACAAAAGTTTATAAGAACTTGAAGTTTAAAGCCTGAAATCATCAAATCGCCTTGTACAAGCGGGGTAATTAACAATCATGCCTGTGTTTGTGTGAGAGGAAGCCTGAGCCTTGAAATGGGACAGTAAAAAGATTGTTGCTATGTATATTCTATTTATAACAAATATTATATGAGACTTTACCAACCGCATTAAGGGTAGTCAACTCAAAATGTTAATATCAAACATAATAATTAGGATATATCCAACTAAATAACTAATATTCGAGCTTCAACAACTATGATCAAAATAATCCATTCATAGCCAAACTTCAAATAAACGTAATTAATTAGTTATTCTTTGCGAAACTAATTCCTAATTCGAGAAGTTCTATTGAGGGTATGTATTCAAAGTGTTCGCGAACTATCCAGAAGTTAGTTCTACTGAAATACGCGAAAATATATTACATTATGGTTACTGATATAATTGAACTTGGGAAAACACGTTTTGACCTAGAATGATTAGAAAAAAGATGAAAACTTGATGATTTTCGTGACTTGTTTGACCAACTTCAAAAAAGGAGATTTTCAGTTTTGCATGAATGTTTGTGCGTGACACGTGAACTTTTGGCTGTACCGATTTTGAGGATTTCAACATAGTGTTTGTCGGAGTTTTGGGTATATTATTAAAGTGGGTTTCTCTTTAAAAACATGTTTTTTCTTAAAACAAATAATAAAATGTCGGTACAATGAATAAATGTCGGGACACTTTTTCCACACACGGTCGGTTAGCCCCATGGTAAGTTATTAACTAACTTGTGTTATGGGTGCTAACACATATATACATATTATAATACCCTATATACACCACAAATATTTGGTTTTCACGTTTATTTTTAAAAGTAAACAGTTGTTTTGAGAAATACGGAATTTTTAATATCGGGCCTAAATTATTTTCTTCAAACGCATTTGCAAATGGGGGATAAAAGACTTTCTAACATATACTCACTTACATATCTGATACAGATTTCACAAAACCTAATTCAATTTCAAACAAATAAAAGGGAAACGGAAATTGCTTTCCTGTAATAGGACGATATGTATGAAACGCCCGAAGCTTCAAGCGAAACACAAGCAATGAAAACGTAATGTGATTTGTTAAACAAAATATTCTAAGAAAACACTCTGACGGATATACTTCCTTCATATGTGTTTTCCCAACTATGTTGGTGTTGACTTTCAGTCTAACTGGATGTAGCTGTGTACCAGTGCTTTACAAGGAGCGACGGCCTATCTGACCTTCTCAACCCAGTTACCAAGGCAATCCAAAAGCCCTGAATAACTCTGGTCATTATACTTTCTGGCGTTTTGACCACCCGTAAGGACCAAAAGGATGTTCAAATGATAACCAGGGCTCACCAAAATATCGTGCTTTCTATCCTCGGAAAAACTGGCCATGATGGTCACACATCCACGGACCTACCGCGCTGAGCGTCGCTTAACCTTAGTTGCTTATGATCAATCGGTCCGCATGGCTTTGACTTAGCCTTAACTTAACGAGGTCTTCCTTATACGCACCATATTTCTATATAGTGTATACGCAACTTTTAATTTCATTCGTAGCACAATGCCTACGTAACTGGCTACGGCGTAGCGGAGCGTAGCGGAGCGTAGCACCGTAGCACTTTGCGTTGTAATTAATTTTGTGGTTGTAACTTTCACAATAAAGTTTGTAAATAAGAATAGTTTATTACGACTTAATTAAACTTTTTATTGACTAACTGCAATTAGATTTTCAGTATTTCATTAACAGAAAATTATTTATTTTGACTAAAATTACTAACTTTAATAAAACACTAGTAAAATTGATTCAAATCATTTCATATAAAAACAATAGTACGTATTTTTATGGATAACGCGGAAAATATGGAATTTAAAATAGCCACACAGCTGTGCTACCAAATGAAAACTCAATTACGTAGAGTGGAGTCAAGTGCATATCAGGTTCGGACCAATGAGTTTTTATATCGACCTTGTGGAATTCATTGTGCATAAAAACAGACTTATTTTAAAATTTGATTATTATACGGTTATTATTGGTTATTTATTAGCAGTATTCAGTATAATGTCGTTATTTTTTTAACCGTGGAGTTATGAGCATTAAAATATTGAATTTGAAATTAAATATTGATTTCTGATACTTACGCGAATATGCTTTATTAAAAATAAAAGTCAAGTATAGATTGACGCAGGCTGCGGGATTGTTCGAAAGAAGTACCGCGGCCCTGGTTCATAATGGCAGAAGAAACATGACGGGTTTTAGTCAGCAAGAGTCTGACACTTCGTCACGCTGCACCCATAACGGGAGGGGTCATTTGATGATTTAACATAAAAAAAAATATTCATTTTAATATAATATAATCAATGCCACTTTCGAATAGCTTTGAACAAATATATTCGAAAAAAAAGAATAATATATAACTCAATACAATAGCGTTGCAAAAGCTAACATTTGTTCGTTTTATCTTATTATAGCAGTTATTGTGTTTTAAAGATAAAGTTTTATTTGCATAAAGCATAGATAAAATAATAATGTTATAATATAATAAAAAGGTCTAACAGAAAATGATTGATGAAGATTTGAACGATCTTTGAACTGATTTACTTTGATCTATAGACCTTTAGACAGTTTAGTGTTAGGGTCAAAAATATGATAAAAAGGATTTTCAAAAACCTATAGAGATGATGATTTTTATTTGTTGGTAATTCTATTTTGATACGCTCTTATCTCCTTTTTCAATACTAATACAATTAAGAGGAAACATTATTTTGTTTGCTTGTTTATACCGTAAAGGTCCCAAAATTACTTACCTGATTTGAAAAATTCTTTGACTGTTGGAAAAGCTACATTATACCCGAATAACATAGGCAGTAGTTCCCACGGGATGTGGGTGGAACTGCGTGGAATAGCTAGTTAGATATATAAGTATACCTGTTATTTAAAGCAAAATCAATGTAATTGATTGATTGGTTCACTTCTCACAGGAAACAAATCGAATGTTTCGCATATACATAAGTTCACAGGCACACATTCATGTCAGTATTGGACTACGTTTATTTGATAACTAGCCGCTTTCCCGCGGTTTCACCCACGTCCCATTGGAACGACTGTATGCACCTGTAAAAACATAGCCTACGTTATCAGGGGATGGTTTAGCTTCTAGCTTTATTCTAACTGAAATAATTTTTCAAATTGGTTCATACTTTCGGGGTATTTAAAAAACAAAAACAAACCTCTTTATTATACTACCTCTTTATTTTTTCATATACCTAAATTAATAAGTAATGAAATTAAAATAAATAATTATTACTATTCAAATTAACGCAAGTTATATGGGGCGAAGAAAATAGCATCTTCAACGTAAATAATCGTAATAACAATATTGTTATTTAGTTCACAAGATGTCATGGGGTTACACCCTGAGGTCAGATAGGTCAAATCTGATCAGATTTAGTTCAAAACTAGTCTAAACTGTCATTACTTTGAAGGTACCTTTACTTTTGTTATGTCAAGTTGGAGATTCTAGTCTTAATAAAATAGGTATATATCTCAATAGGTGTTACCCGTAGTTCTACTCGTGTCTCGAGGAAACTATTTGATGAAACTGGTTGAAAAGTAGCCTTTAGTCCTTTCTCAGGCTCCCAATTATATATTTGTCAAATTCTCAGAAATTATGGCGTGAAAGCGCGGCAGACAAAGTTATTTTCACATTGACGATGTTAATAAGTATTTCTAGCTTTTTTATTTTTTTATCTTTTTCTTTTATTGTCTATCTTTTTTTTATACGATTTCCTATCTAACGTTCGTAAAGCTTTATCAAATGCAGATACGTCATGCAAATAGTTTGACGTCTAAATAACGACATGTGATAGTAACTTGACACTTTCATTAATTCAAAAGTGTCCTACAATTCTATTAACAAACATAACTATATCAAAATCTTTATATAACAATACCTACACACAAATTTATACATTTTGCTCAGAAAAAAACAATAAACTGCTTATTTTTCAATCACCACCTACACTTTTCTCCTACTCCTAAATCCAGTAATAGATCAATCTACCTACTAGACCATACTTACCAACCTCCACAAACTTTTTACCTTAAACTAATACACTACACACCCACGGCATAAAAAAAAACAAATCAATTTAGCCGCCCGATAAACAAAGTCCGGCAAAACAAAGTTAACCAACACATAATATCAATCGGCAATTTGATCAGCCCCAATTAATTTTGTTAACAACTGTACCGCTATACATCGTTGTCAATATGCTACAGGTGAGTACAAAACAGTGACAGTTAAAAATTTGGGGAATTTTTTTAACGATGTGCTATTGTTTTTGTTCAAACGTAGAGGTTTTATGCATAAATAAGTTTTGCTTTTAGAGTGCACAGTTTTTTAATGCGATTGACGGTGATTGTTGGTTAAAGCATTGTAAAATCTATTTTTGCCAATTTTTATTCGTAGCAATTGACATTAATCACATTGTTATTTCGGATTCTAATATATTTATCTCTACAAAGTTTACGTATTATGTCAGCGACGGCAACCACTTAAATCTATGTACATTTACGTAATTGACTCACTTAATTATAATTGTTTGAACGTTGAAAAGTTTTTTTCTGTTTTACAATCGAAATTACACCTACTCTCCGTTTCTTAAAAAATAGTCAACAAACAAGATCCTTTTATTCTTCCCTCTATTAACATTTCCTTTCCAAATAAAATTACATTATCTTTACAAACCCACATAATTATAATGACCAATACCATTAATCAAGCTGCCTCCAAATCCCTCTCAGCGTAACGCTTACGCCGACACATTTGGCCGACAAACGCCGACACCGGCACATTTGGCCGACAAGCATCCTTTGAGATAACACTCAGGAGGTTCCTGCCCATTGTATCGATCCGCTTTGATGGCGCCCTTGGGAAATAAAAGGGTGACCTATTGATTGCTTATACGCAGATTTTTTCTGTTATTTTTCCGTTATACATGTGAGTCATGGAATCGTGGTGGATTAGTGGTTAAAACACCCGTCTCTCAAGTACGAGTAAACGAGTTTGATTCTGGGTCAGTTTCTTCTTACGGACAGTAAGTTCTTTACAGCTTTTTTAAATTACATGTACCTTTGTATTTTCTCAGTATATCTTAGACACCAATTTCTAAAGGAAGGTAAATGAAAAGAACTTGAGGAAATTTGGACTAAGTCTGACATCACCTATCTTTAAGCAAGCGTGGAGATAAAGTCTCATTCCTTACTATGGCAATGTGCAGGCAGGTCTATTCCCAAAGTCCCAGCAGTGGGAAAAGGACAAGATTGATGAAGATCTATATAATAAAATAATCATATTGTGGAGGTATGAGAGCAGAGAGTAAAGCTCATCATACCTCGCACTAAAGGGAGGATCCTCCGACCGGACAGGTGTTTTTGCCCGGCGGGCTACTGCCCGACAGTTGTTGTCGGGGTGATCTACGCGTATTAATGTGCGCGCGAACACTGCATGTGCGATGCAGGATTCTTGTCTGAGAGTTGCGTCGGCGACTGTGTAGATGGCGGTGTTAACAGTTGTAGTGCCGCTACAATATCAACAACGCAATCAAACCCTCCATGCAAAGTAACTTATTAAGCATCAGTTTAACCTTCGACAAGCAATAACCATTACGTCAAGAATCATACTAACTCTCACTTCGGGCAACTTCGGAAGTTGTCGTCAACATTCGGCCAACCGACTTCTAATGTAGGTATTATTGTCAATTACATTCCTCGGAGACCGCTTTTATCGAGAGACAAAGAATAATCCAACCGCAGAAACTCCAAAAGTTCTCTTTCGGGGAAAATGGGACCCTACATTCAATATTAAAACGTTAAATATTAATTTGGTATCGACCTTATTACAGAGGGAACAAAAAGATCGTATGTACACAAAACTATTGACTTTGTTACGATTGTTTCAAATCAAAGTTCTGAAAAATCATCTTTTTTTCTTTTAGATTTTTTTTTTATTCGCTGTTTCTATCTTAAGCATTACGTACGTAAAAAAGTTTTTCTTGAGCTATTTTATTCATAACCAGTTTAATTAGATACTGTTTTGGAATAACAGAAGAAAATCTTATTTAAAGTGGCCAGTAGGTACTATTAAATGTAAACCCGTCCTAATATACATAGTAGCTGTAAAAAATAATATTTAAGACGAAAACTAATTGTCAAAGTCTAGACTAAATACCACAGAATTTAATTTTCCCTATAAAAATTAAAACACTTCACGTCGTTGAAATATTTTTAAACACCTCTATTTTTAGGGCTTTTGAGCTGGACTCTCAAAAGCGACGGCCATAACGCTTATAGCCAGTACTCTAAAATGATTACCTATAAAAATATGATTGAACTGAAAATTAATCCAAATTGAAATGCCTACACATTCAAAGCTCGACAAACCTCAGTAGCTAATTAAAATATCAAAAGATAAATCACTTCACCGTTCGTCTGTACAGTTTATAGGTGGTCCCAACTCAGTCTAACGTCGGCGACGATACGAGAGGGTCTTCCGTCACGAGCGCGCGCCCACAAAAACAACGCGACACACAAACTCCGACAAACAAAACAATTACAACAAAAAAAAGTGCTAACCCTAGTGTCAACAACAAAATAAAAACGAACAAATTCAAAAAACGAACGTCAAAAAAACGCGCGTGTTTTGTTTTTCTCTAATAATGTGACAGTGTGACAAAAAAAATTGCCAATTCAAAAATAGAATTAATGCTGCCTTAATGGCAACTAAAAAAAATAATGTAGTCCGTTTGCCGTCTGTGGTAAGATTTTGCAAAATTTTTGGAAATGCACAGGATGCAATGAAAGTGTTTTACATAGTGGCATGTTTACAGGTTTTTACATGATTCGAACGTAGTTTGGCTTGTTATGTTGTTTATATAATTTTGCTCGATCTCTTTTATGTAGCTTTTTATCTGCAAAGTTATTTTGTTCAGTGAAACGTTAATAACGGTCTCGGTTTATTGAAAAAGTTATTGTTGCAGTGTTACTATTATAAATATTTATCAAAATGTTTTTTCGGCAAGAATCTTTTTTCTTTTTGAAGGTCGTCTGGTTATTACTGACGATAATATTTATTTTCATAAACAAAGTAAGTATGATTTATAGTTTCAGATTATAATTAATGGGTTAATTTTACAAATCTGTCCATTTCCTAGGCCTAAACTCCGAGCAATACATAACATAATACCTATACCACTGTAAAAAAATAACGTAGGTAAGGACCTACTCTCCCTTCAGCATTCTCAGTTCTTTACTACCTAGATATTCACTTGACCATTCCTAAACGATATTTCCAAAGACAAGCTACTAAAAAAAACAACATAGGTGACCCAAATAGGTATGCTAAAAGAGTATTAGTGATCAAGGGCATCCCTGGCACAGTCTAATCGTATTAACCTTTCGTAACACGTAATCTAAATGGTTTCGTGCCTATGTTTCTGGCGGACATATTGAAAAATATCTGACGAATATTGAGAGCCTCTGCCTCTACCTTTTTGGTGCTTTGGTAGTTGTTTTGTCTATGGGCGTTTTGTTTTTGTAAGGAGATTGTTGAAGGATTTGGTCTTTTGTATGGAAAACAAATAGTTTTTTTTTTTCGGGTTTTAAAGGTACATAACCTAAATGAAGCCAGAGATTTGAGGCGTTCATTGAAATAAGAATCATTAAAGGTTTTCAAGAGTTAACATACCAAAGAAAAAAAATAAACATTGTTAAATTCAAGACATGTCTAATTTTGTCGACTACGTCACCTACCTATATCGAATAATCTGAGAGATAATAAAATCTAATCTCATTGGAAATACAATTTTATTCCTTTAGACAATGATTACACATTTTAACCCCTAGCATTACATTACATACATACATACAGAAGGAAGAATTGAACACGACATATGCATACTAATTGTGTAGTTAAGTATAAGCAGCACTTAGTAGGCACGCAAACCTATCTCTTGATAAAGGATAAAGGAAAATTCGATTAAAATCAAATGAAGGCATTATTAGATATTTAGTTTAAGTGTAAACCTATGATTGATATATATATACATTAGTTGCTGATAGCGGTTTAACCTGCTTGCTGAGGGTACTACTTTCCTCATGTGGATAAAAAGTAGCTTCCCATCCTCCGAGCCTTTTCCCAAACTATGTTGGGGTCGGCTTCCAGTCTAACCGGATTCAGCTGAGTACCAGTGCTTTACAAGAAGCGACTGCCTATCTGACCTCCTCAACCCAGATACCCGGGCAACCCGATACCCCTTGGTTAGACTGGTGTCAGACTTACTGGCTTCTGACTACCCGTAACGACTGCCAAGGATGTTCAATGACAGCCGGGACCTACAGTTTAACGTGCCATCCGAAACACAGTCATTGGTGTCTAAGATATACTTAGAAAGTACATACAAACTTGAAAAGTTGCATTGGTACTTGCCTGACCTGGAATCGAACCCGCGCCCTCCTACTCGAGAGGTCGGTTCTTTGCCCACTAGGCCACCACGACTTCATAAAAAGTAGCCTCTAATATATATTATTCTGGTGTATTAACTTTATAATTGCCAAGTTTTATCAAAAACCATCTTGTAATTCACAAATTATCGCGTTTAAAATATTAGTAACGATAAAGCGAAACCGAAGATTTTACTGTTGTTTTCATATTGCTAAATGCAGACAAAAGTTAAGGTTCCATTCACTAAAAAAATATGATGACAAAAAAAATATATACAAAAAAGGCTGTGATAATTGTCATTTTTTCTTTGTAAATAAAATACGTAAATGAGAAAGTCAAGTAATAATTAATTATACAAAACAAATGAACAATGATTGTAAGTTCAGCAGAACTGTAGTAATTGAATCTTCTACTATTTTCATTCATTAATTATGTAAATTTATACAACGAAGTCTTATTTATTATTTACATCTTTACAATTTACTTTCTCGTGATTCTTATTTAGTTACTTTATAGGAGTTTATTTTCAACGAATAGTCCAGAAATACATTTCTATTGTAAAATGCGTATTATAACCAAATACGAGCCATACAAATGGCTATGCTAATTATAATGTCCCAAATATTACCTGGTACTACCAATGGACGGCAAAAATCTATACATGATGTAAACCTAAATATGAATGTGGTTGGTTTTCAATGGAAATATCACCAATATCGAGGGTTTTCTATATCACACTGATGTTAGATATTACGTTCCACATTTAGTCACCATACACAACCAAATAATTGTAATTTTTTAACGACTTTAAAAATGAGGTTCTCGGGCTAACCTGTTTGTACATTTGTGTGTGATTATTTCACGTTATTCTGGTTCGATTTTAAAGTGGTCTTCCCAATAGTACGTGCCTCTTTATAACACTTAGGAGATTTTGGGTATATTATTCGGTCCATTCTATTTTTTGAAACGTCCGTGGTTTAGCATCTAGACCTCAAAACATACAGTTACTTTCCCCTACAACACATAAATATTAAGCTTCAAAATCACAGCTTCACCTAACTAATTGGGTTTCCAAACTAAAGCGGGTATATTCCGTAATCACGGGGGTTATTAAAATTGTAATTTATTCATACAGAGAGGGCAGTAGACTGTTCTGCTCAGTACTCTCTGACAGGTGTGTTTGACATACGGCTAAAAATAGACTGATGTTCGTGATCGGAGATGGGAATTTGGTAATAAAGTTGTGTGATCGTGTGAGATGAAATGCTGGTAAAGACAAGCTTTTTGTATTGGGCGGTATTTTTTTATTAACAGCTGTTCCCACAGGTTAACTAACGTCCTAGAAGAACCACTCTACGCGATCGGGTAATAAGTAGCCTATGTGCTTTCAAAGACTTTAAACTATCTGGAACACATTTAAAACGGTTCAGTAGTTTTGGCTTGAAAACGCGATAGCCCGAGTTACTTTCTCATTTACAATATCAATTAGTATGGTGCAGAGAACAGGTGCGGAGATAGACGCACAGCTAAGGCTCAGTAATAGTCTCGTTGAAAGAAAAACAATATGATCTAAAATTGTGACCTAAAATCGCTAGCTATCTAAGTTTTTTTCGTTCTGCTACATGAAAGGGGAATAAAATACTACCGATACTGTCTGTCTGGGTCAATTCAGACAACCGATTTAACAAAGTAAATATAAAAATTCCAGATAAACAACCAATGGGGTCAATGACCCTTTGTACAATTCTGTTGCTGTACAAACAACACCTTTGTTCAGAATCCTAGTCAAAATTCAACTAAACAAAAGAAAATCAAAATGTGATTCGGAATGTTTCTTTTACTAACTCCTCAACAACATTTATTTGTTCATTCAAAGAAAATCCAGCCCACTTAAGTGTCTGCGAAATTGCTTAACGGAGAAAAGCTGGGTATTTAATACTGTCAGACAGTGTAATAATGAAAGAATTCGGTGCCGATAAATCAGTCGGCCAGTAATTGCAACTTGTACACCTAATAACGAAGAGTTTCGACTTACTTAGCAATATTTGAAGAAACGAAGAAAACGAACGAAGTTCTGATACTAATTTAAAGTTGACGTTGGTTTTTATATGAATATTTTAATGTGCAAGAATTCTAGAATTTTATTGCGTGTTTTTTACTATATCCATACCAAAATAAACTAATACCTATTATGAAGCTCAAAAGTTTGTATGTTTTTGCCAATCAACAAAATTAACAAAAAAATATTTGAGGACTGTTTACTACGATTTTTTGCCATTAAATTTTCAAACTAAACAGTTGTTTTAAGAAAAACGGACGTTTATGTTGGCGGTGAACCTGGGCTTTAAGAATGTTTGAAGAAACGAAGGTACCTTCAAACCGAAGTTAGGAAACTAATTTAAAGTTGACGTTTGTTTTTATTATGTATATTTACCGTATAACAATTCTAGATGCAGAGTTATATGATAACTTATGGAAGTAAATGCTTATTAATTATATCAATCTTTTTTATGGTATCTAGGTTCTGCTCATTATACCTGTAATGCATATACTAATGCCACATTTTGCCCTTTTATTAACATTAACTTCATTTTCAGTTTGTGATGATACCAAGTAATCTACCGAGATATAGAAATAACCCCGGTCTCACAACACAGTTCAACCATTTAGCGGAACAATCCTGGATGTTGCGTGTTATCGCACCTCGCTAACACGTCCCTCGGACATAAGCTCAGTGTCCGTCAGGATTACCACAAAGTTGTGAGCAAAGAGTAGATAGCGAATGGATCATTCATAGATCTCCCAGCATCCAGAGGAAACTACTCCCCGCATCCGGATATAAAGTAGCCCTTGTTGTAGTTACCCTCGCATGCCTTGCATATTAGCGTGAAAATGCGAAATATAGGAAAATAGACAGAACCTTTGCAATTAAATTATAAGTAAGGTTGTACATACATGAACCCTGCTTTTTTTGTGTTGAACTAAAAAAACTTATTGATCGTTCATGGGTTGCAAAACAGAAAAACATGCACTATTCAAGAGAATATTTTCATTCAAAATCAATTTTATCAAGAGCTTTTGTTCTCATGACAAATGTTTGATAGATAAATAAATCATTGAACGCGCTGACATTGCGATTGTGTTAAGTACTTAACATCTAATTAATAATTGCTTCAGTCGTCAACAGAAATACAAGCCGAGAGTATTGTAATTCTTTTCCTTTGAATCCGATCACGATGGACGACTTTGAAGCCTCAACGATCCATTTATAATTTTCTCCTTGGTCAGCCCGTATATTTTTCCTTCAAAATAGCAGCGATCCTTGCTTGACAAGAGCATTATCTCAGGCTCCTATGGGATATTTAACACAATTTGTTGCCATAACCAGTTAATGTATGGGACGCAGGCTGGTCATAAATGGTTCATTTTAACAGTGAATGGACTTAATTTTCCCGGCTGTATATGGAGTATTTGGCTTCATCAACCCAGCTACCCAGGCAGCCCGATACCCCTTGGTAAGACTGGTTGTCACCCGTAACTACCGTCAAAGGTTTTCAAATTAATGACAGCCGGGACCCACTAATTTAACGTGCTTTCTAAAGCATGAAGGAAGTCGTCATGACAAGATCACCCATCCGATCGCACCAAGCATTGCTTAACCTTATGATCAATGAACCGTGCTGTTACTTAGCGACGAGTTTCTACGAGAAATTGAATATTACAGTCTATATTTGGACGTAGGTATGTAATACATATTGTTATATACATATATTAGTCCAATTAGTCAGTTTAATGCAATTCCCTTACGTCGCCTTACGAGGTACAATTAGTAAGGTCGAGAACAAGCATGTTTACACTCGGTTGCATAACAAACGAGCTAGCTTGGCTAAGGAAAACTTCTAACTGCCTTTACACTTGCGAGCAGTGAATCCGGGTCGTGAAAAATTGTATCTTTAGTACTATTTTATAGCTTTTGATGTGGTAGATTTGAACTAGATTTATTTTATAGTTTAATAAAAATAAATATGACAGCTGATAAGTATGATAAAAATGAATGTTTTTTTATTAATACTCTGATGGTCTTTCTGTAAATAAGTAGAAAGTATTCTGCGGTGTGGTATTCAAATTTTTACAATATCACGCTTGAAATACCAGTGAATATTTTAACTAGAAAATTCTCAATATTATCTTATTTGTCCAAACTGGTTCAAATAAAATGCTCGCGAGTGTAACTTTATAATATCTTTTGTTCGGCTGTCGCTTTGTATAAGACATAAAACTACATGATGTATAAAAATTCAGTTACAACACAATTTGTGGCTCCGTTTACTATTGTGGGCAAACATTTTGTGTTCGTCACAGTTTACAAGATTTACAAGTTGAGTCACGAATTTCATTTTCCGTGTTTTTTGAGGAAAAGTATTTTTTTCTGCGCGTCATCGCCTCTTCTTAAGATAGGGTCACCTCGTTCTACAAAATATACAAAAAAAATTGTGATAGCTATCGAGAATGTATTTTTTAATTTAAAAAATTGCGTTATGTAAAATTGCTGAAAAAAAAATCTTCACCTTTTCAGAAGAGAAGTATCTGTCATTTATTTATGAAAATATTATCTAAGTGTATTAAGAAAAACCTACATGATAGTATGATATGTTATTTACATTACATATTGAATCAATCAAAACAACTTCCAACTGAAAATTGCTGTAATCACAAATACACACTTCTTGACAAATAATGCGTGGTAGCAAATAATAATAAATGAAAGGGACACCCTTACATAAATTAACGTTATAATTTAAATATCAAATATTTGCTTCAAAAGCGTAATAACTCGCTAAAATATTATCACCATACTCCATCATTAAAGAACAAATACCGTTCCACAGAATTAAACATACATAAAGCGCTCTGTCAAAACGTTAGCATATAATTCCTCGCAAGGAATTTATTGTGAGAAACTCAGGCGTATGCTTGCAGCTGCTGCTGGCTCCCTTTGTCGTTTCTAGTTGTGTGTGTGTCTATGGCATGTATGTGTACCTTGAACTGTCGTATGGTCTTAATGGCTTTTAGTGAGAAAGTGTTGTATACTTTTTTATTTAGTAAGTAAAAATTTTGTTTCAATTTTGAACGGATTGAAGTGTAAGATAGTCTGGTGTCGGATGGGTGAGTGAGAAGTGTAGAATCGTGAAAAATGTCTCGTGAAAATTCTTTGGCATTTCAGCCTAAATTTAAGCAATCATCCCTTATTTGCAGTAAGCAATAAGTGCTCACCTATGAGATAAGACGATAATTCAGGAAAAGTAAAGTAAAGTAAAGCCGTTATAATTTCGGTATCATTAATATCATATACATTTAAAGCAATACTAGTTCTTTTTTATTCGTATTAACTCAGGATATATTTAAGACTTAATTTAATTTCAAAACAGAAACAATTTTCTCATCCCCGACAACCCTATTCAGTCTAGCTACTAACAATAGTCAATAAAACCCCTGTTTGTTGCAGCCGATGGTTTGGGGGCCATCTTTACGAGGTAATATCCCCCAAAATGTCCCCCAATGTCCCCCACTCAATTCATTGTTCTTACTTTAATATTGACTGGCTGTTTGCTATCTGTATGTTAACGTTGACTGGATTTAGGACTTGTTTACGTTAATCGTTTTGGTGGGTCATTTATTTTGAAATTGAGTGTAAACTGTCCAGTTGTTTTCTTCAATAAATTATTTTTTTCTGCGTTTTGGTGGATTATTTAACTGTAAATTAATGAATTATCATCATTTTGAAAATACAACAAAATATGCAATAACTCAACTTATTTTGATGAACTTTACTGCACACTTTATATATTTTATTTATTAAGTACTTTTCGCACATTTTGTACAACGGCGGACTTAACGCCTTAGGCGTTTTATACAGTCTTTATCTTTACTATTGAGTAGTGGAGAAATATCAGTGGTAGGTGCAAACGTTTCCTAATATATGTTTTTATTTTTACATAGACATTTCATGTGTAAGATACACGAGTCGCGATGCCAGATTGAGTACAAACTAAATATAGAAAGCGGTCCAGGCGTATAGGTAGGCTTCGATCGATCTCCTATAAAATTAGATGCTTCGAGTGACGACTTGATACAGACTTGGACAACTTATTTGTGCTAAGAGAAGCTTGTGGCTAAATACTAAGCTAAATAAAGTTAAGCTCAATTCGCAAATTGGTGACCTTCTATGATTCATTTCGCGTTTCTCCGTGACTTGAAATCGAAATGCACATTAAGTCAGTCCTAAGCTGAGACTTCACCGGTGTACGGTAGAGTACAAGTGTACTCCATGCATTTTTTTATACTGGTGAACTCGCTCTAGTAAACAGTAACAAATTATGTGCGAAAGTTTCTTAAATGTCCTCAAAATTGCAACCTCCTAGCTTCCTAGACACCCTAGCTGTGGCATTTTTTTTAGGAAACAAATTTGTGACCCCGCCTTCACTTCTTTGATAGTCAGTTATAGTGGATAGTTAGTTATTTAGAAAGGTCAGAACAGAAAACATTGTGCAATTAAACACAAATTAACTTACAGATTTAAATTCGACGGCATAACGTGCACCAAGGCACAAAGTGGTCTTAATTTGCTAACAGTTTCATCTAAGGTCTGACCTCAAATATCGGTCAAATCCCCAATAGACATGCTCATATCTTATTCAAATAACTCAGAGAACAGTATTAGTAGCCGCCACTTTTGTACGTTACAATTGAATATTATTTTTCTAAGAAATAAGACGTTAGTGACCTGTCTTGCTCCACTTGGAGAAAAATATTGGACATCTATTACTTTATCCTAATATTTTTTTTTGTAACAATCTTCCGTTCGCTGTTTTGTCTGAGTCTCGGAGGAACTTTTTGAAAACTCCAAAAATAAATAGCCTTCTCATTTTCGAAAAACAAGTTCATTTCAAAACACTGAAGAACTTATCAAGTCAGACCAGTATTTCTCAAGATTGGCGCGATCAACTAACCATACAAATTTTTCAACTTTATAAAACGAGTTCATCCGAAAAAAGCTCAGTGTAGGTATGAGACATTCCAAGGTGTGTCTACAAAAAGGACTCATCATATTATCTCCAATATCTAGAAAATTCCATGAATCTTTAGTATCTGAAGTTGTTTGACAGTACCAGGAATACAGTAATTGACAGAGGGTGTCCATCGTCCGACCTTTGGCGTACAGACATTGATTACCTCTTCACATTCCTTTTCTCCTAGTGTCAATAAACTTATTCGCTATGTCAATATGGAGTGACCTCGAATGTTCTATGATTTGCCTTTATTACTCACTATCCTTTCAGATTTACTTATTTGGTTAATAAAATATAGGGAAATAGATAAGTCTAGAGCCTAATATTATTTCATAGGTATTATATATTATATGGACCTATTATTACTTTGAGGTGTATGTTTGTTTCTAAGAGAGTTTATATGATAGTACTGAACGAAAATTATCTACTGATATGAATATTAGTTTAGCTTTTACGATAAGCTGAGTGACTTAAAAACGGTCGAGCTGATGTTGACTGCACATGTCAACGAACTACCGGTGTACGTTATTCTCTTCTATGTTCAATAAAGCCTTCCTTAATAAATGGACTATCTAACATTAAGCTTGCAATTACAGTCCAAACGCAATTGTTTTTTCAAATTTTTTAGGCAACACAGAGGCATGAAATACATTTAAATGGTATATTTCGTAATATATGCACATTGAAAAGGCATAAAAATGGAATAATCACGAACGCGTATTTATTCATTGAATTTATGAATACAACCTTATTTCACAACGTGCAACCAACGTATGTAGGTATTACCTAATAGCTATGGTTCCCTCAGCAGGCGGGGATTACCTAGTTAAATAACCTATATTATAAAGAGGATTTTTTGTAAGGATCCTAAATTATAGTTAGTTAGCTACACTCTTCCCGAGTAACATCCCTACTAATATTATAAATTCGAAAGTAACTCTGTCTGTCTGTTTGTTACGCTTTCACGTCTAAACCTGATTTTGATAAAATTTGGTACAGAGATAGAGTTGACCTTGAGAAAGAACATAGGATAGTTTTCATCCCGCTCTTTTGAAGAGTTCTCTTGAAAATGCGATATTTCTGAACTCGACGGGAAAAACACGGAGAACAGCCTATTAAATTACCTATAAATAATCTTTTGAAGTGCCATCAAAAGCTTTAACATCTAATTAAATATATTTGAGCACGTAATGTCTATTACTAATGTAAATGCACAGGTAATCGTTTAATCGTGCCGTAATCGAAATGTATAAATGCCAGTAATCATAGGCTTTAGGATATCAAACGCGGATCTGTTTTTGGGTTACATTAGAGAAAGTGTGGGAGTAATGTTTAATGATGTATTAGAGTGGAACAAATAGGATTTGTTCGGTTACTTTCGTTAATTAAATAAAATGTATTTTTTTGTGATATAAATAAACTTGAACGTAGACCAGATTAATACTGAAACTTTTTTTAAAGTGCTATTAAATACTTCAACAAAATCGTCATCTGCCTAGCCTTTTCCCACTAGTGGGATCGGCTTCCAGTCTAACCGAACGCAGCTGAGTACCAGTGCTTTACATGGAGCGCCTGCCCTATCTGACCTCTTCACCTCAGTTACCCAGACGCAAACCGATAGCCTTTGTGGTAAGTCTAAAAACTCTTCGGCAAAATGTAGATAAAACTTCGCCGTAAATACGGTCTATGTAGCTTACTACTGAATTTCCAAACTCGAATTTGTCTCAAGACTAGCTGACGCATGGTTGCATATTCAATATACTAAGGTACTAGAAAATTTGAAATCATTTTATGGTATGAATTCTTTTCAGGAATACGTTTGCAGATTACCTCTTTGGGTTCAATCGGAGCGCGTAAAAAGATTTCGTTTTGTGCTCGAATATTTTCGTACAGTATTTTAAAGAAGTCTATTTGCATTTTTGGAAAATATTTTGGTGCCTACCTACTGGGTACTGATTCTGATGCAGTTGTCGAATATATTTTACCATAAGAGAAATATTTTTGAAGAGAAAATTCTCCATATGTAAGTTATAAATCGTCGCAAATTTTTAAACCCCAGTTTAAGCTATTGTAAACTGAGATATATAAGAAAATAATGATAAGTAGCTACTTTCTTAACAATTCCCCCAACCATACCAATATAATTGAGAGATACTAAAATAAAATAAAAGGGGTCAACAAAAGCTAGGAGTTAGGTCATAGAAATTCCTTTTTATTCTGCCCTCGAACGGAACAAAGGGCGTTCCTCTCAAGAGGCCAGTCAATAAAGACGCGATAACAAGTCCCATAAATAATAACTTTCAAGGATATTAAGGATTGGATTTTCAAGAATCCATTCTATTTTTTACAATATTTTTCCTCTTATGATTATCATCGCAAAGAGCTGCGAAAAGCCTTGAAAAGCGTTGCCTTGTAAAGCGCATGCATCGGGTTAGACTGGAAGCCGCCTCCAACATAGTTGGGAACAGGCTGGGAGGCTGATGATGCATTCCAAAGAGCTGGTTAAGGAACAGCCACAAGAATCGAACGATCATAAGGTTAATTCATACTTGGCGCAGTAGGTCCGTAGATAAATGATCATTGTCATGACAAGTTCCTCCCAACATAGTTCGGAAGATACTAGTCAGATGATGATTAACGTTGAACAAAGTCTTTTGGCCTTAGTTTTGTAAGATTCATATGTGACAGTAACACAATGATTAAGGGCTAAGGGAGAAGGCTCAATACATAAATTGTTCCCCAAGATTGTAAAGCCATTATATAAACAATTTAATGTCATACAGATAACAAGCCGACTGATTTATTACAGAGAAATGTTACTTAACTTAGGAAAATTTGGCTCTTCGATCGTACATAATTCTCTCTTCATAGATACAGCAATTACTATCCATATTATTAAACTTATTTCGTCTAGGAATCTGTTCACAAAAAAATTACTAAGTAGTAAATAATATTTCATAGGTACTATATATTCTATGTAATTTTCCTACGATTTTCGCCAGCAAATAGAGGTACTCATGGATAAGGATTAGTTATAGTGGCGCATATACCTGCCTGTGTGAAGCCGGGGGTTCGACGGTTATTGACCTCAAAATATCCTATTCTTACAACATAATCATAGAAAATACTTCATGAGACCCATTGCTTCCAACTACTCATAAAAAATCGTCATAAGCCAGTAGACACAGTAAAATTATCATTGTTATTTCATTGGTGATGTTTCTGAGGTCGGCGTATAATGTCCGAGTAACGATCGGCTTTAGAACTGCCCTAGTGGTTTATTGTTACGCTCAGAGCTAGTGTTGTGACTTATCGCGGATATATCGAGGTAGGTGGGACGTCACTGGTGAAATGGGAGAGGTGGAGAATTTTATTGGGGATTTAATAGTAAACGGTGATAAAAGTTTGTGAAAGATAGGTAGGTTTAAATGAAGCAAATATGAATAAAAAATAAACTTGTAGAGGTACATATTTTCTGGTCCTATTCGCATAATATGTAGTTAAATATTTTCATAATATCAGCTTATAGGCACCCACGCAATCTGTATTTGTTGCTGGAAAATACTCTCATATAGAATATTCCTAACATTATGATAAGTCGTGGAAATCCAACATAATCATACGTGCAACTTTCATACAAACCATTCTTACAAAAGTGTTAGCAAAGAACTTGACTAGATACAAAATATTATACGTATACATTCATAATGTTTGCCAAGAAATATTCCGCGGGGCAGATGTCACGCCGTACGATTGGCCGACACTTGGCAACTGCTACTTTCCGTATTTTGGAAACTGAAAATAAGTATCTACTACCTATATTAAAATTTGTAAATGCTAAAGTAAACATGAAGTAAAGAAAGTTACTTGTCTGATTGAATAGGTCTCCCATATGTACTCAGCTGAATCAGGTTAGACAGGGAGCCGACTCCAACATATTTAGTTGGGAAAAGGCTAGATTGAAGATGACATTTCTTGCATTCCATACAACCTGCTACCATATTTTATCTGACGTCTTCTTACAAGACAACATTATTCCAGCCTTTAACGCGTTTCAATCCATCCATCGTTTGTTCGATTTCTTTCTTTGCTCAGGGCTTATAAAAACAGCATTACCTACCAGGCTCGCAGACGTTAAAAAAGGTCACGATCCTTTTAAGAAATCACTTTCAATCTAAATCTGAAACCACTCAAATCAATTTGAATTAGGAACAAAACTGAATCAGACTGAATGGCCAGTATTGCTCAAATGTCGATTCAAACCCGCTCTTAACAGTAGCCGTAAACTGCAAACTTGTAGTCGGCCGATAGTTCGTTTGGGCTCATAAATCAGTATGAAGATGAATGGTAGTACGCACATTACAAAGATCAGGTATTTCACTGGTATAAGAACTATTGAAAACTTTGATTAGAATCAATTTTCTGGCGACGATCGAGTTAACTGTCGGCCCACTGTTTAGTCTACAGTATGCCAAATATTCGTGTTAATTAAAACCCAGTTTTGGTTAAGCTGTAGTTTGAACTCTGCTTTAACTTAACAATTGAATAGAAATCGAAAATCCAATACGTCTGGGAATTTATTTCAGCTGAGTCAGATTATCATGGTCTCTGGTATTTTGTCTATCAGCGTTTTGTATGATTAAACAATTAAGATTATGTGTAATACTGTAAATGAAAGTAATTTTTCTTTATATCTCATACCAGCAGTTTCCCGCGGTTATATCTCGGACAAAATAAAGCCTCGGATATAATATGTCATCCGGAAAAAGTGTAGCGTCTCAACAGAGTCAGAATTCTCCAAATCGGTTCAGCAGTTTCGGATCCTTTGCAAACAAACAAACAAACAAACAAACATGGAACATTTTCTATTTATAACTTAAGTATAGATATTCCAGTATGAACAGTAAACACATGTTGAATGATCATACATTTTCTTGAAACCTTAAGAAGTGCACAATTGGATTAGCTGAGTCCACCTCACACAAACAGCGCCGTCACATCCGTATGAACGTGAACAGCGGTCGTAGCTAACTACATATAACATAGAACCTGTGATATGACTTTTCTTTTTCCTTGTATTATAATTTTCTTAAAAGTGTATGAGAAAACAATTGACAGCTACCGGTTCAAACAATGACGGTGCGTCCTATGTGAGTAATTTGGATCCATTTCGAAAACAAAAAACAGTCGGTTTCTTTTGCAGTGGCTTAGGTTACGTGGCTTGGTGCATCTTGCGATATGCGAATCGCTTCGCATTCGCGTTCGCATTGATTCCTCCACGCAGGACGCATCGTGACTCTTGGAACCACGCAATGTTTTTTTCCGCACGATATATACAGAGCGTGAAGTTCGCTAGTGCGAGAGCTCTATGAAACAAGTAACATGATTAATAATCAGTAAATAAATAAAAGTAGATAATCATACAGCATACAGATATTAAATCATTTCGCAATAATGGTTGCGTTCTATAAAAATAACAGTGACAATCCTTGGTATTGATTATGAAACGACCCTTTCGGTCAGCCGGTTTACGTTCAATGTGACTGAATATAGGCCGGAGCCGAGATGTTATTTATATCAATTATATTGAGCTCATGGTTACATTGTTATACAGGGAATTAGATACCAACGTTGTGACGATCTGTGAAGGGCTGCAGAGTAGAAATTGAATGTTTCGAAGGACAGGCAATACGGCGGTCGTTAGGGGAGGGCCGGGCTCTGGACAACAGTGGTCCAATATTCAATACACTGATAAGTGAAGATGGTGGGGAGCTTCCACACTGATAGAAAAGAACATAGGTATATCAATATTTTCACCATAAAAGTATCGTATTATGTCTTCTCTCTTGTACTCTATTTTTACGGTGACGAATAAAAATATAACTAAATTACCCAACATAGCGATGACTGAAGACTTTGACCAGCCGTGGACGTATTTCAGCTGTAACAACGGAGACGATTATAGACCAAATTGCGGGCGAGACCGGGTACAAAAAATATCGGACGATGCAATGAAGGCGGGCTCGGTGATTCTGCAAATCTGTCGCACCATCTGTCATTTTATATTAGTCACATAATGAATCCTCTTAGATAAGTACTTTTTTGATGTAAGGAACCCAAATCTTGACGGAATATTGTGACAAAATGCATCCAACTCATTAAGTTTTTACTCAGATCTCTTAAAATTCTCGAAAAATTATTGTATCAATATACATGATTTTCTCCACTTAATATATCGATAGAGTCCTTTTGGGCTGATGTCTATTTGAACGCGTTCCAAGCAAAATATTTTTGACTGAACAAAGGTTCCCATACTAAAATTCTAATCAAATTGGCATAACCAACTGTTGCCACTAAATACTTCACTCTATATTTTCAAATACATACTTCACAATACATAACTAAAAACCCGACATACTATCCAGTCTAGCCACCACTTAATCAACATGGCTGGCACGCAGCGTCACCGCAGCGTTACCGCAGCGACCACTCAGCGTAAACGCCTCGTTGTCAATGCGGTGAGGGTGCACGTACAACGTCATTTTATCATGTATTATACTGTAGTACGTATTTCATGGATCTCTACTACCTATGGATGGCTAATTGGCGTTGTATTGGCGATAGGCTTTTGTTTTACTTGCATTGTGTCTATATGAAACAGAATACATACACCCATACATTCCCTTTCGAATTTCAAGAAAGAAGCATAGGTATAAGTTATAATGTAGGTATAGGTATAATGAATATAATCATTTAAACCACACAATTTAAATATGTAGGTATAACAAAACGCCTACCACCGTAAAAAAAATGACTATAAATTACTTGAAACATTTTGCTCCTACTAAACAAGCCGGTAAGCGTCTCGGCTTCCTCCTCCATACAAAACTACGCTTGCGTGACGTCATCCACGCCGCGCCGCGCGATGTTCGCAAAATATGGGCGAGCGGTAAGCCGGCTCACGGAGCGGCTTCCAGCCAATCAAAACTCGCGAGTGAACGAGAAAGAACGCGTCAAGAGTAGAGTAGCTATATCTGTCTACGCGCGAGTGACAGCGCTTAGAGCTCTCAAATATGTAAACAAACAAATCAGACAAATCCACTCTCATTATTCTTATTTTGTTTTAGATAATATCATTAACAATTTGTTCGTTGTATTATTTAATTGAATTTATTAGTGTGTGTATCATTTGGAAATAACATAGTTCGTGTGTGTATTGTGTTGTGAAAATAGAGAGACCTACGTTGAAATGAGTTATTTTGGTAAGTGGACAGTTAGCATCAGGTTTCTTTTTAGTGTACCTACCTACTTTTAAAACTTAACTAGGATAGCATTGGTCGCATTAGACTGTTTTCTGACAGATTATTTACTTTAGGAAGAAACTTGTTTTTCAAGGATATGTTTTAAGAATAAAAACGTGTTATTAAACTCGGGCACGCCGCACGGGTGAATTACCTATCAATATTTCGTCAATATTAAAATTACTAACGTCGTGACGGATTTATGAAACATGAAATGTATTCCTATACGATAAATATCAATGGCTAACATGCCGTTGTAAATTAAATAAAATGTATTGTTTCTAGTGCCAACTTTTCTCAGATTCTAGTAGTTTATGGAATAAAGTTTTATAGATATTAATAATCTGCAGAATTCCTCGAGAAAACATGTTCAAACTTTCAGTCTCTCAGTCAGTGCTAAAAGGTGGACTGAGAAATTACCTCCATTACCTCTCCCCCCGTCCCTGAGACCCCCCCCCCCCAGTTTTTTTTTGCTGCGGCTTCCCTATTTCAATAAACCACCCTTCGCCACTGATACATACATAAGCATATTCTCGCTTTCGAAGGTCATATGTCCAGGTATCAAACTTATGAAAGTCAGACCATTATCAACCACTGAGAAACTGGCTTTGAACATGCTGTATAGCTGAAAAAAAAAAACATTTGAAGGTCCGATGCATTCGTTGGAACTTCAATAAACAAATAAGAGCCACTTTTGTGTTTTCAACTATTGATAACATTAGGAATAGCTCATCTAGAAGGTAAATTAAATAAAACCAAATAATAGGGTAGTCAAAAATCTTCATTATTACAATGTAGAGGAAAGAAAAACATAACCTTTTAGCAGACAGAGTATCAAATCTTAAAAGAAGAAAATATGCATAAAACCCCTCAATTTCCTTTATAAATACCAACATAACATAACACATCTTCGTTCAAACGACCAAATATTCCATCGAACAAAAACTGCTGTCCGTCCACCATATTCAAAATGGTAGGATCTCCTTCAAAGAGTGAGTGAACTTTCATCTTTGTCTCTTTAAACCCCAGAATTCAATACCTAATATTGAAAATGATATCGTAGTAAGGGTCCACGTTATTTATTGGTTCCATATTGTATTGAACAGGATCAGTACATTTTTCGTTCACTCTTTTTATACGATATCAAGCTGAGAGTTATCAAGTTTCTATCGAGTTTCGTCTGATCAACTTATGCTTCAACTGTCAAAATATTTACAGGCAGTTATGGTAATAAGGGTCGTATCTGATTTTGAACTTTTATGAGCCACTCCAATTGATGTTTTATTTATTTTTAAGTATGTTTTCAGATTTATGATCGGTTCTTGAACTTCATTAATTAATTTTCTATTACTCTCGGTAAAGACACTCAGAAACCTGCCATTAAAAAAGCTAATGCCATTTTAATATTAAGGTAGGTTTCTCAAAACCTTTAATATGTCAGGAACAAACAAATTTTTGATTTATTAAAATATGTGAGGTATTGTACAAAAAACAAATGCATATTAAAACAAAATCCTTAACTTTTGAACTCCCAAAGAGCTTCCAGCTATTTTCTCGCACGCACTCAAAAGAGTGTTTATCATAAACAAAGACAACAATAATATTTTGTAAAACAACATTATTCCGCTGATACAAAAAAAAGTTTTGTTTATGTCACGGAAGCAAGTTGTTTTTCTTTGAGACTTATGCCACAGAGTATGTTGGTGCAGTAGATCTACCCCTACCCCTCATCCTCCGAGCCTTTTTCCCAAACTATGTTAGGGTCGGCTTCCAGTCTAACCGGATTCAGCTGAGTACCAGTGCTTTACAAGAAGCGACTGCCTATCTGACCTCCTCAACCCAGTTACCCGGGCAACCCGATACCCCTTGGTTAGACTGGTGTCAGACTTCAATACCTAATATTGGCTTATTATTATTTGGCTTCTGACTACCCGTAACGACTGTCAAGGATGCTCAATGACAGCCGGGACCTACAGTTTAACGTGCCATCCGAAACACAGTCATTGGTATCTAAGATATACTTAGAAAGTACATACAAACTTAGAAAAGTTGCATTGGTACTTGCCTGACCTGGAATCGAACCCGCACCCTCATACTCGAGAGGTTGGTTCTTTGCCCACTAGGCCACCATGACTTTTTTCTACCCCTACCCCTATGGTATAAAAATGGTTGAGTGATAGATATTATGATTTAATAAAAAGTACTTATTGACTCTTTATAAGGAAAATTTAACCCCTTTTTGGCTTTACGGTACTTCTGTAGTACCTTGTCTATATAAAACAATAAAAGAACAGATGATGGTATACCTAAAGATAGTAAGTGCCGATTGATAGCAAAGTATTTCTATAAATGATGAATACCAGGGCAGCAGTAAGTGGAGGAGCTAAAAATAGCTAGAATCCATTCGATCTCAAACGACAAGCATCGTAACATGTTGGCTGGATACACCGCGACTCAAGTACGCATTCACTACGATGATTGGCACTACACTATGATAGTTCGTCGAGAGTCTTCTTCGTGACTTATGTTTGCCTAGTAACTATGAACCTAGTAGAACCAATTCAGCCTGTTTTTTATGAAAGAAATATAATTCTAACTTTTGTATTTTCTCTTGTAATAGCGCTTTTCGCGGTCTGTAAATATTAGATGTACATACAAAATAATATTTATAAATGTGGGAATCCTAAGGCAAAGTAACCTAACTGAAAAACTTTTTGAAAGCCATTAAATGAACATGTACAAATACTCAACTTTCATATGACATAGAAATACATTTAGGACCCAAAACTTTCTCAACATTTATAATTTATTATGAAATAGAATTTAGAAGTTCGACTGACGGCTTAAATGGGGTCGAACACTTTAATTCAAAATAGGAACTACAGACATAAAGTACAGTATTAGACAGACACACCGACAGAAAATACTTTTTATACTTACTATAGTTCGGCCATTCAGAGAATGCGTTCCTGACACGTCGCGATTGAACTGACGACGTAACTTTGCAATGGCGTTGCAGTTACGATAAAAATATTTTTGCTGGTTGTTTACCGTTTTAACAATTGAGGAGCATTAAAACAACATTATTATATCAATAATCAATGAATGTAGTTACGTCGTCAGTTCAATCGCGACGTGTCAGGAACGCATTCTCTGAATGGCCGAACTATAGTCATGTCACACAGTGCGTAAGTTACGTTTTAAAATTATACATATCTATCATTCCTTTGTTAAAGAAATTTTTGAAGCAATGTTTTCTAAGTACACCACCATTATTATTCTAAGTTACGCATATACAGTATTATAATATTAATCCATAACTTAAGTATAAATCGTTTTCACAATAACATGTCTTCAGAATTTATGATGCGGAAGCCAGTATCGATTGCTTAATGCGGAAGATCTCTCCAAGTTAGTGCCTGCCCGCCCAAATGTCATACAATATACAAGATAAAATATGACATTTGATATGTAACACGTTTTGATCTTATCCAGCGTGAGATATGATGAAGGAGATAAAAGTTGTCAAAACATTGCCAGATAAATATAGTTTTCGTTTGATTACATTGAAAATACCAAAGAAGGTACCTATATATGCTGCGGGTTGTTCGAAAGAGATACCGCGGCTCTGGTACATAAAAGGCCTATGACGGAACACAACGGTTTTTAGTCAGTAAGAGTCTGACACTCCCTCACCGCTGCTAACCCACAGTGGGAGGGGTCATTTGATGACTTTTGACGTCGTAAAAAAAAAAAAAAAAAAAAAAACAAAAAAAGGTACCTATATATGAAAAGGCACTGCCGATTGAGAGACGGACTACCAAAAGTAATCTTAAGATACTTGTACCTCCACATGTAAGTATAAGAGAAACTAGATCATGAACCAATCAATGTTTAGAAGTTTAGAATTAGATTTAACCAATTGAATTGCTCCAAATGAAAGGTGGACATAAAGTCTAGGTGAAAACTAGGCTTGATGTTCAGTTTATAAAATAATTTTGAATAAGTTTATCTCTCTCTCTAAATGTTTAAAATTTTCCGGTATTTAAATGATGTAGGTATATATTAGGGAATAAAAATAAGCTACTTTCCATTGAATTTATGGATAAGCCAACGCAGAAACTTTCAAAATACCTACTTATAAAAACAGTTTTAATATTCTCATCTCTCGTATAAGGACATCAATCAAAATCGTAAAGTTTTTCAAACTGTCCCTTCACACGACATCATCTTTTAATTAAACGCTGAGCAGGATTTTATATTAATGGTGTTTTTATTCTTATTGCTGTTTCTGAGCTCGTTACTCAGGAAATTGCCTGTTACTGCTGGTACTAATAGCAGTTTATTACTGTAGGATTACACTTTTAAGTTTTCTTTCTAAATGATTATTTTTTATGATGGCTAAATTCTCAATTTCAGTTGGCGATTTATAAATATTTTTTCAATCACATTTCAATTTGACTTTTAAGGCAGTAATTCCGTGATTTTAGGGTAAAGTGGTAGTAAAGTAGTAAATTAATTAGGTATTTTACAAAAAAAAAAAAAACATATTTTTGTGTCAACTGAGTTACTGTTTAAGTTTAAACATGATTCTTAAGCTCATAAAAATGTGAGTCCCTTAAAAGTTCCATATTTAAAAACTTATCTATACTCTATCCACGGAAGCAAGAGCTAAAAAGTAAACAAAGAATGACACTTTTTCAAGATGGCGGTATAACCCGACCGATGACAAAACGTCACATTTTTAACCCCCGACGCAAAAACGACGGGGTGTTATAAGTTTGACGTGTCTGTGTGTGTGTGTGTGTGTGTGTGTGTGTATGTGGCATCGTAGCTCCCAAACGGATGATCCGATTGTAATGCGGTTTTTTTTGTTTGAAAGGAATGTCATTCGGGAGTGTTCTTAGCTATGTTTGGTGGAAATCGGTTCAGGTCTTCAAGGTCATCAGCTCGTTTGTTAGGTGTGATAGGAATGTTACACGCTCAGTTTACTTGCAAGCATATGTGGCATCTGAAATTTGAAATACTAATGTCTTCTGGAACCACTGAGCTGGTCTGCTGCTAGGACACGAAGATAGGAGACGTAACCCTGAACTGCCGTTTAGTAAACCCATCGAGTTTGGGCTCGTTGAATTTGTCTTGACGAGTTCTCTTCATGTTTCTGATTGACGAGAACCTGATGCTGGATGTGGCGGATGAAACCCTGGAATGCCGGAATGAAACGGATAAACCGATTTATATTTTTGCTGAAAATCTAGAATGACCAAAGGTTAATCTTTGTTGTTTCTCAATCTGTGCAATTCTCCCAGAGCTGGTTTGTCATGAGGATTGTTAAACAGCTTCTTTTGGCCGAGATCGCATATAGCGACCCCATCTTAAAATAAAAGAAATTAAATGAAAGAAGGAAAAATTAAGGAGCTCCTTCAAAAAGCATGAAATAAAATTAAATTATAAATTTAAAAAACCCCCGACCCAAAAAAAAACACTCAATTATTATGACAAAAGGTTAAAAACGCTAAACCCTATAAAAAGCAAAAAATAACTTTTAACACTACGTAAGTACCAACTAAAGCATGTCAGACTAAACTAAATTTTGACGTGTCGGGGGACCGCTTTTTACCTTTAAAAATACTTACATAAATCAAATGATACCTACCTAATTACAACATTCGTATAAAAAAAACACGTATCTAAACAAAATTGTATAAAAAGTTATAAGAAGTATATGTAATGTAGTAGTATATGATTACTTCTAACGTTAGGCTAATTAGAGCGGTTATAAATTATAAATTAGAGCGGTCCCCCGACACGACAAAATTTAGTTTAGTCTGACATGCTTTAGTTGGTACTTACGTAGTGTTAAAAGTTATTTTTTGCTTTTTATAGGGTTTAGCGTTTTTAACCTTTTGTCATAATAATAAAAGCTTTTGACTCTGTTCCCCATAGCTGGCTATTATACATATTAAAACATTACAAAATTCATCCCGAAATAATTCATTTTTTGACACAGTCCATGAAACATTGGAATACTAAACTTAGAGTAGGAAAATCAATAGAAACAGATCCCATACCCATAAAACGAGGAATCTATCAAGGAGACGCTTTAAGCCCTCTTTGGTTTTGCCTAGCTTTAAACCCTCTATCTAACCTTTTGAACTCTTCTGACAATGGCCTTATAATTAAAAATAATGAAACACAGGATAACTATCAGCTGACCCATTTAATGTTTATGGACGATATCAAACTCTATAGCAATACTATATCAGGACTTCACTCACTAGCAGATCTTACTCAAACTTTTTCTGGTGATATAAACATGTTATTCGGTATTGACAAATGTAAAACATTTACTTTACGAAATGGAAAAGATGTTGATAGAAACCCATATGTATTAGACTCTGGCAAAACAATAGAACCCTTATCACAAAATGACACATACAAATACTTAGGCTTTGAACAATCACACCAAATTAATCAAAAACACACAAAAAACAAAATAATCACTAAATACAGACACAGACTGAACACGCTGGTAAAATCGCAACTGACGTCGCGTAATTTAATAAAATCCATAAATTCGTTTGCTATTCCTCTACTTACCTACTCTTTCGGCATTATAAATTGGTCCAAATCTGATCTTACTAAACTACAGCGCTCTATAAACACTACCCTAACGAAGAACAGAAAACACCACCCACGATCCTGTGTTCAAAGACTCACCCTACCGCGAGACGAAGGAGGCCGCGGTCTTATAGATATAGAAAATTTACACAACAAACAAATAACCAGCTTAAGAAAGTTTTTCACACAGAAAGCCCTTCAATCACCTCTTCACAAAATCATCACCCAAACAGATAAAAAAATTACTCCACTTAATTTACACAGCACTGACCCACAAACCAATGAACATATCACCAGCAAAGCAGACAAAATAGTAGCTTGGGAGCGTAAATCCCTTCACGGAAGACATCGCCTCGACTTGCAGCAACCTCATGTCGATATGAAAGCATCGAACGCGTGGCTGCAGCGAGGTGAACTCTTCCCTGAGACGGAGGGATTTATGATCGCCATCCAGGATCAGGTCATTGACACAGCCAACTACCAAAAGTTTATTATACGCCGACCCAACTACAACGACTCCTGCAGACGATGTCATGGCGCGTCCGAGACCATCCAGCACATCACGGGTGCGTGTAGAGCCATAGCCCAAACAGACTACAAACACCGCCATGACCAAGTAGCTGCAATAATCCATCAATCACTAGCAATCCAAACAAAACTAATTACAGACAAAGTAGCCTACTACAAATACAAACCACAAGCAGTATTAGAAAACGATAAATTCAAATTGTACTGGGATAGAACCATAATCACCGATAAAACCATTTATAACAATAGACCAGACATACTTATGGTAGATAAACAAAATAAATTTGTGTACATAATAGACATAGCTATATGCAACACCCATAATCTCACTAGCACACACACCGAGAAAATAGCGAAGTACACAGATTTATCTATAGAGCTCAAAAAGCAGTGGAATATCACACACACCAAAACTATCCCCATCGTACTATCCAGCACAGGAGGCATCCCAAAAACATTACACAACAGTCTTAATTCATTAAACATCAGTCCATCTACCTATCTTCTTCTCCAAAAGGCAGTTATCCTAAATACATGCAGATTAACACGTAAATTTTTAAATTCATAATTTTGTTCAACCCACTTACCTAAAGGCACTTGGCTTCGGCCCGTGCAATCTCAAGCCACACATAGATGTGAGATATTTTAATAATAACTAGAAATAATAATAATAAATCTTTTATTTGCTTTAAACATGGTATTTTTGGTGTTACATATTATATACAAGCTGTTGATTTGCATCCGTGCCATATTCAAGGAGGTAATTATGCTAATGATTCTCGACCCAAATAAATAAAAGAATTGGTACGTAATTTTTTTTCTTTAATTTTTTTTCGGAATTCCGTAAATGTCATCTAGCCTTATTTAAACTTGGCGCGTATGTTACTGGCGTTAAAACCGTGGTGCACCCTCACACAAACGCAAACACAAAGCATACGCAACGATCACTCATAATTTTCATTCATAAAATTGGATTACTTCGGAAATACCACGACATTACAATGACAAAAAAAGCAGTGCATATTAGTTATTTCCCATCTACTGTAATTCCAATCGATTATTTACGTATTGTATGTCCTCCTCCTGAACTATGGCACAAATGCAAATCAACACCTTGTATAAAGGAGCAAGCATGTTTAGTTTAGCTATAGGTACAATAGCATGCAAAAATTTCAAACTTAAAACTAACATCTTAATATCATATTAACATTAACCTATCTGAGATCAAAATTTCTGTCAAGAAATTCACTTACTCTATAAAAGCTACATTTGACTAGCCATTCGTGTAGTTTTACCTTCAAAGCTCTTACATGTAATAATTTAAGATTTCTGGGAATTTTATTGTAAATACGTACACACATTGCAAGGCAGTTTTTGTTATACTTTGTCAGTCTAGGTAGGTCATCAAGTACTAGCGTGTATGGATCACGTCTGCTTCGCTGTAATACTTCATTTGCTGACTTAAACAATTTTTTGTTTTTTGCTACAAACATACAAGTTTCATAAATATAAAGTGATGGCAGGCCTCTGTCACTCGACGTACTTGCGCGCGATAAATGCCTACCGCTCGCTGGGTTACCGGTAGCCCCACGCGGCTCAGGGCTTTCAACAGTCACACGCGCCGCGCGCGCTCCAATATTATTATTTTTATTTCGTGGCATGTTATGCTGTTGGTTTTTATTAGGTTTTTTAAGCTACCTCACAGACTGATGGATTATTTTGAGTTGTGTTGGTTTATATGCGACTATTGTAAGATTTAGAAACATTTTATATGTATGAGCTTATCTAGTAATTCTATTTTTTTTTAATAAATTAATACTTATCTACTTTATGATTTTAACAACAGAGATCATTAGGTACTTATTTTACTTTAGATACCTACTTAGTTATATGAACTGTATTGTGAGTTTTGTAGCTCAAAACACATCTCGAGTGTAAGTAGGTATAGTTCTGGTCCAACTTAATGACGACTCGGAATATTACGCGTGTCGCTACGCAGAAACCAATTTTAGGTATGTATCAACACTCGACGGAGTTGTACCATATGGGGTATGGCACTTGTGCTCGTAAAATAGTTGGAAACCGCCTTTGATTTTGACGAAAGCTTTACTTAAGTACTTACCTATGCTTACGTATTAGGTAATATTTATTAATATGTATCCATACTCCATTTTAGGCTATCTTAAAATAAGCGTAACTTTGTTTTCCTACTTAAATATTAATAAATTGTAAGAAGCAACCCTAAGCACGGCCACGGCACGGTTGCGGTCACTGAACTGTGCGCTATCGCATTGGAATAACAATCAAGCGCTCGAGCTTTTAAGGTTCATTTTATAAAGCAGCTAGGAATTTGTAGGTAGTTGGGGAACTTGTAGGTGCTTATAACAGTAGGTATGGACTTTTTTGTATAGAGTGATTTATCTGTTACGTAGTAACTATTATATAATCTGTGGTGATGGTAGTGGTAACAAACCAAGCTTTTTAAATACTGGTCGACATGAATCGTCAGGTTGCATACCCCAAATCGATCTTATGCACTTTTTTTGTGCAATAAATGCACGGTTCATGTCGGTGCTATTACCCCACATGATAAGCCCATAGCGCAGCAACGATTCAACGTAGGCATGATAAGACATGATTGCCGTTTTGAGGTTTGTTACTCTTTTCACTATTTTTAAAGCATATACAAATTTATTGATTTTGCTACTGAGATTATCAACGTGATCTTTCCAATTTATATTTTTATCTATTATAACGCCTAAGAACCGAGTATGTGTAACTTCTTTGATAGTAGGAATGTTGAGATAGATGTTATTTTTGTAATTGTTAGTTTGGTTAAATTGAATGAAGACGGATTTTTCTAAGTTTATTTTCAAACAGTTTATATTTAGCCACGAGAGTAATGAGTCTATTGTATTATTTATTTCAGCCTCGTGGTCTTTAACAGTATGACATGTTTTGTTGGACGTTACTATGATGGAAATATCATCAGCAAATAATATGCACTTATGTATGGTTATTTTAATGATATCGTTTATATAAATTAAGAATAATACAGGGCCAAGCACACTTCCTTGTGGAACGCCATATTTGTTTAAATTATATTTTGAATAGTATGATGCCATGTCTTTATTTTTATTAATTTTGTTAATAACGACGCTTTGTTGCCTATCACTTAGATATGACGATATCCACTCATGCGCAGGACCTCTAACTCCGAAAGAATCTAATTTTTTTAATAGTAATTCGTGTGAGACTAGATCAAAAGCTTTTGATAAATCGAAGAAAAGGCCAGTAGTGAGGTAATTATTATTAACCTTAGAGAGTATGGTTTTCATAAGTGTAAATATAGCTAAGGATGTAGACTTGTTTTTTTGAAATCCGAACTGTTCTTCAGCAATAATTTTAAATTTACTGCAATAATCGATTAATCTCTTATGCATACACTTTTCAAACACTTTCGATAAGATGGGTATAAGAGTTATTGGGCGATAATTATTGACATCAAAGTCCCCTTTTTTAAATATTGGTTTTACTATGGAGAGTTTTAATCTGTCGGGGAATATGCCCATTGAAAACGACATATTGATTAGGTACGTTAAGATTTCACATAATTCATCACAGCAAGCTTTTATGATTTTTGTGTTAATTTCATCGTAACCCTCTGATTGGGTATTGCTTAAGGACATTATTTCCTGCCGCACTTCACTGGGTAACATGGGTTTTAGAAACATCGAGTTTGGATATTTGCTTGCACTAAGATGTTGGTTGTTCGTCTTTGCTTTGATCTGTGGTAAGTTGGTGTAATGATCGTTAAATACAGAGGCTATTTTAATTGGGTCTTTAATGTCTTTACCATTTGACTTTATTGTTTCTATGGTGTTTTTAGAGGGTAATTTATTTATTTCGCTTTTAATAACTGACCAAGTTGCTAAGCATTTGTTATCGTGATTGTTAATATATTTTATATTTATATTCTTTTTTGATAAGCTTATACACTTTTTTAATAAATCAGAGTAACAATTATATTTATTTCTATTGCTTGTATTTTTGTTTTTATAATATAGATAACGTAGCTTGCGTTTAGTTTTACAACTTTGTTTTAATCCTCTGCTGATCCACTTTTGTTTTTTATTATTGTTATTTACCTTAAGTCTTGTTTTTGGAAAGCAGAGGTTATATAGCAGGCAAAGCCAATCATGGAACTCATTAAATGCGGAATTTAAATCATTATTTAGGTAAACATTGGACCATGACAGGTTCTGCAAGTGAACCTTAAATTTACGAATGTAATCTAAATTAAAGTCTCTTTTGTAAATATAATATTTTTCGGAGTTTTGTGAGGCTGGTTTAATAGGAAAGGTTAACATTTGTGCAGTATCGTGATCAGACAGATGTAGAGGTAGGACAGTAGCATTTGCATTAGTAATATTGCTTAATATGTGATCGATACAAGACAATTTCCGGGTTGGGACATTGATGTGGATTTTATAGTTATAGTTATCTGCCAAGTCATGCAGTTCATTTGTTACATTACCTTTTCTTAGTGTATTTATATTAAAGTCGCCGGTTATCACAATATTCGTTTTAGATTTGTATTTATTTGATAAGTTGTGTAAAAGGTTACCTAATTTGTTTAAGAATTGATGTGGATC